>NC_092133.1:64990774-66190774 GCF_043159975.1 Macaca nemestrina
GCTGAGTAGAAAAAAAAAACAACCATAAAATAATAAACCAGGCAAGGTGGGTCATGCCTGTGATCCCAGCACTTCTGGGGACTGAAGGAGGAGGATTGCTTCAGTCTAGGAGTTTGAGACCAGCTTGTACAACATCATGAGGCCCTGTCTCTATAAAAAGTCTAAAAAATTATTTGGGCATAGTGGCACACGCCTGTAGTCCCAGCAACTTGGGAAGCTGAGATGGGAGGATTGCTTGAGCCTGGAATCTGGAGCCTGCAGTGAACTATGATTGTGCCACTGCACTCCAGCTTAGGCAACAAAATGAAATTTTGTTTAAAAATACGTGTGCGTATGTGTGTGTGTAAGGTTGCAGCTGGGCACTATGCTTTATGCCTGTAATCCCAGCACTTTGGGAGGCCCAGATGGGCAGATTGCTACAGCCCAGTAGTTCAAGATCAGCCCTGGCAACATACTGAGACTCTGTCTCTACCAAAAAAAAAATTAGCCGAGCATGGTGATGCATGCCTATAGTCCCAGCTACTCAGGAGCCTGAGGTGGGAGGATCACTTGAACTTGGAAGGTCAAGGCTGCCACGGTGAGCCATGAGCCATGGTTATGCCACTCCAGCCTGGGTAACAGAGCAAGACTCTGCCTCAAAAAAAAGAAAATGACTCATCCTGTTGAGTTAACATTAATTTTGTGCATGTAATTATTTTTAAATATTTTATACTATTCAAGTAAATTGATTAAAGGGACAGAGTGCAGTGGTGTCATTAGAGTTCACTGCAGCTTCAAACTCCTATGCTCAAGTGGTCCTCTCACCTAAGCCTCTCAAGTAGCTCGGGCTAAAGACATGTTCCACCATGTCTGGCTAATTTTTTCTTTTTTTTCCTAAAGAGGTGGGGTTTTGCTGTGTTCCCCAGGCTGATTTTAAACTCCTGGCCTCAAGTGATCCTTCCACCTTGGACTCCAAAGGTGCTAGGATTACAGGCACGAGCCACCATTCCCTGCTGGTATTACTCCTCTATTGGACATTTGTTTATTTACTTACTTTTAGAGACAAGGTCTCTGTCGCCGTGGCTGGAGTGCAGTGCATAGTTCACTAGAACCTTAAACTCCTGGGCTCAAGCAGTCTTCCCATCTCAGCCTCCCAAGTGGTTAGGACTACAGGCATTCACTACCACACCTGGCTAATTTATGAGACATTTAGACTCTTCACTTTTTTGGAGGGAGGAAATAAGTAAATCTATAGTTTTGTGGGTTTTTTCCCCCTTCTATTTAGGATGTTTCCTTAGGGTAGACAGCCAGAAATGAGAACTTCTGGGTCAAAGAACATTGAAAAAAATGTTTACGCATGTTAATATGTTTTATTTTCCAAAAATATGCTATCATTTTGCATTTTCACAAGTGTTGAGTGAGCTATACAAATGTTCTTTTTGCTACATTTGTAAAGTCACACAAAAGGCTGGGCGTGGTGGTGGCTCACGCTTATAATCCCAGCACTTTGGGAGGCCAAGGCAGGCTGATCGCGAGGTCAGGAGTTCAAGACCAACCTGACCAACATGGGGAAACCCCGTCACTACTAAAAGTACAAAAATTAGTTAGGTGTGGTGGTGAGCATCTGTAATCCCAGCTACTTGGGGGACCGAGACAGGAGAATCGCTTGAACCTGGGAGGCAGAGCTTGCGGTGAGCCGAGATCACACCACTGCATTCCAGCCTGGGCAACAAAGTGAGACTCAGTTTAAAAAAAAAAAAACCCGGCCGGGCGCGGTGGCTCACGCCTGTAATCCCAGCACTTTGGGAGGCCAAGGCGGGCGGATCACAAGGTCAGGAGATCGAGACCATCCTGGCTAACACTGTGAAACCCCGTCTCTACTAAAAATGCAAAAAATTAGCCGGGCGAGGCGGCGGGCGCCTGTAGTCCCAGCTACTCGGGAGGCTGAGGCAGGAGAATGGCGTGAACCCGGGAGGCGGAGCTTGCAGTGAGCTGAGATCGCGCCACTGCACTCCAGCCTGGGCGACTAAGCGAGACTCTGTCTCAAAAAAAAAAAAAAAACCCACAAAAGATAATTGTTAATTGTAGCTAGTTTGTTTCCTATTTCAATATCCACCCCCCCTTTTTTTTCCTGTGTTTTCATGCTCCATATATTCAGGTAAATGACCTCCGAAAAGAATTAGAAAGTCGAGCTCTTAGTTCCAAAGGATTAAAATCCCAGTTAATAGCCCGACTGACAAAACAGCTTAAAGTAGAGGAACAAAAAGAAGAACAGAAGGAGTTAGAGAAATCTGAAAAAGAAGAGGATGAGGAGGATGATAGGAAATCTGAAGACGATAAAGAGGTATGTACTCAATCTGTTATTACACTCTGTGGTATTAATATTCATGTATAGGGTGTTCTTGGAATACATGAGTTAAGATTATGTGTGTGTATGCTTTTATTTATTTGTTTTATTTTGGCTTTTTTTTTTTTTGAGACTGAGTCTTGTTCTGTTTCCCAGGCTAGAATGCAGTGGAGTGATCTCTGCTCACTGCAACCTCCACATCCCAGGTTCAAGCTATTCTGCCTCAACCTCCCGAGTAGCTGAGATTACAGGCACCCGCCCATATGCCCGGCTATTTTTTTGTATTTTTGGTAGAGACAGGGTTTCACCATGTTGGCCAGGCTAGTCTCAAACTCCTGACCTTGTGATTCGCCTGCCTCCGCCTCCCAAAGTGCTGGGATTACATGCGTGAACCCCCGCGCCCAGCTATTTATTTTCCGAGACGGGGTTTCGCTCTTGTTGCCCAGAAGGGAGTGCAATAGCACAATCTCGGCTCACCACAACTTCCACCTCCTGGGTTCAAGCAATTCTCCTGCCTCAGCCTCCCTAGTAGCTGGGATTACAGGCATGCACCACCACGCCTGGCTAATTGTGCATTTTTAGTAGAGATGGTGTTTTTCCGTGTTGGTCAGGCTGTTCTCGAACTCCTGACCTCAGGTGATCTGCCTCTCTCAGCCTCTCAGAGTGCTGAGGTTACAGGCATGAGCCACTGTGCCCGGCCGTGTGTATGCTTTTATTAAGGTGCAATTTACTTATAATAAAATTCAACCTTTTTTGTTAATAGTTCTGTGAGTTTTTACAAATGCATATAGGTATATAACCACCACCAACACCACAATGAAGATACAAAACATTTCTAGGTAAATGGCTCAGAAATTGAGTTCTAGTGAAGTGCTTATTCCAGAATCTGTCTGCTTCTAAAACAGTATGTTTGATTGAATCAAACCTTGAGACTCAGACTATTTATTCAAGCTGTTTTATGCTTCCGTTTTTTGTCCAGTAGAATAACTCCTGGATACATAAGCCTGTTACTTTGTTTTCTGAATTTGAAATACAGGGATCTCAGAAGTGTGTTTTAGCACCAGTAATTGGATAAGCCATATAATCAGTTTCTAAATCTTATACATTATAAAGTACACATTATTTATGAAGAATTCCTTCCAGAAATATTTACTCTAAATCTGCTTGTGATTTAGTGGTCCTCTCACCTAAGCCTGGGTGACAGAGCAAGACCCTGTGAGAAAACAGATAAATCTAGAATGAAATTTTCTTTTTTAAATTTTTTATTTATTTATTTTTTTTTTAGAATATGAAAAATTCTCAGCTCTCCTAAACTTTTCAAAAAATGGTCCATATAATGAAAGATAAAAGAAAGAAATGGTTAAAGGGATCTCTTAGATTAAAGGAGGCTAATGAGACATAACAACCAAATAACTAAGTGAAACCTGACTAGATCCTGGATGGGTGAAAGTAAAAGATACTCGTAGAGAGTATTTTTGGGACAGTTGGAGAAATTTGATTATGGATATGGATATGACATTAGATAATATTAAAGCAGTGTTAAATTTCTTGAATGTGATAATGGTTTTGTAATTTTGTAGGATAATTACCTTGTTCTTAGGTGATGCATGGACTTGTGATTTCTTATTTTTTTACGTATTTATTTTTATTTTTAAATTTTATTTATTTATGGCTGGGTGCGGTGGGTCATGCCTGTAATCCCAGCACTTTGGGAGGCCGAGACGGGTGGATCACAAGGTCAAGAGATCGAGACCATCCTGGCTAACACGGTGAAACCCCGTCTCTACTAAAAATACAAAAATTAGCCAGGTGAGGTGGTGGGCTCCTGTAGTCCCAGCTACACGGGAGGCTGAGGCAGGAGAATGGCGTGAACTTGGGAGGCGGAGCTTGCAGTGAGTGGCAATCGCACCACTGCACTCCAGCCTGGGTGACAGAGTGAGACTGTCTCAAAAAAAAAAATTTTTATTTATAACTTATTTATTTATGTTTTTTTTTTTTTTTTGAGATGGAGTCTCACTCTGTTGCCAGGTTGGAGTGCAATGGCACAATCTCGGCTCACTGCAACCTCTGCCTCCTGGGTTGAAGCTGTTCTTCTGCCTCAGCCTCCCGAGTAGCTGGGACTGCAGGCACCCACCCCCACACCCAGCTAATTTTTGTATTTTTAGTAGAGACGGGGTTTCGTCATGTTGGCCAGGATGGTCTCGATCTCTTGACCTCATGATCCACCCGCCTCAGCCTCCCAAAGTGCTGCTGTTACAGGCTGATATTGCACTGCTCTTGACCTTATTTTTATTTTTTGGGACAGAGTCTCTCTCTGTTGCCCAGGCTGCAGTGGAATGGCATGATCTCGGCTCATTGCAATTTCTGCCTCCTGGGTTCAAGCGATTCTTGTACCTCAGCCTCCCGAGTAGCTGGGATTACAGGCGCCTGCCACCATGCCTGGCTAATTTTTGTATTTTTAGTAGAGATTGGGTTTTGCCATGTTAGCCAGGCTGGTCTGAAATTCCTGATCTCAGATGATCCACCCACCTTGGCCTGCCGAAGTGCTGGGATTACAGTTGTGAGCCACCGTGCTCGGCCCTCAATGAGTTATTTTCATGATGAAATTGTCCCAGACATTGGATGGTGGGAGTTCTTTCAAGCTATGTGCCCTTTTGACATATCTTTATCACTTTTTGAGGACTTTTTACTTACTAGCATTTTAAAGCATTTCAATTTTATTTTGTGCTATCCTTGTCCTAGTTCAGGAATCAGTCATTTCCCCAGGAAGCCCTGGTTCCTTTTTAGTGAAGAATGGTATTTAGAAGCCAAGATATGCTCATTGCAATTAGGTTGCTGCTCCCAACCCCCTTCAGTGAACAGAGATACAGAAGATATATAGATAAATAGATAACACTTACCAATATTTAAATCTATATTTATTTCTATATCTTACGCATATTGAAAGCTGTGAATTTACACAGGTGCCTCCAATTCTTCCAATGACATGACTCTGCCCTGTGCCATCTCTGCATGGATTACTCTCCTTGCTCCATCTGGGTTTCAGTGTTTAGTAATGAAGGAGCTCATCATCAATGGGCAGTTGTGGCTCCACCACCCTGCCAGCCTCCATCTCCTGTGTAGACATCTACATTCCTTGAAAGAGTGCTTTAGGCCGGGTGCGGTGTCTCAAGCCTGTAATCCCAGCACTTTGGGAGGCCGAGACGGGGGATCACGAGGTCAGGAGATCGAGACCATCCTGGCAAACATGGTGAAACCCTGTCTCTACTAAAAAAAATACAAAAAACTAGCCAGGCGAGGTGGCGGGCGCCTGTAGTCCCAGCTACTCAGGAGGCTGAGGCAGGAGAATGGTGTAAATCCGGGAGGTGGAGCTTGCAGTGAGCTGAGATCCAGCCACTGCACTCCAGCCTGGGCAACAGAGCGAGACTCCGTCTCAAAAAAAAAAAAAAAAAAAAAAAAAAAAGAGTGCTTTAGAACTGAATTGTTCAGGATAGATGGAGACAACTTCGTGAGACCCCATCTCTACAAAGAAAAAAAAAAAATTTAACCGAGCATGGTCACATGTGGCTGTAGTCTCAGCTACTGGGGAGGCTGACATGGGAGGATTGCTTGAACCCAGGAGGTCAGTGCTATTTGTGAGCTATGATCACACCACTACTCTCTGGCCAGGGTGACAGAGTGAGACCCTGTCTCAAAAAAAAAAAAAAAAACTTTGTGTATAATGAAATGCACAAACCCAGTCCCTTTTTGGATTGGCTTTTAGCAGGCCTGGTTCTCCCTTCCCACTGCCATTTCTATTAGAGAAGCGGAAGAATTGCTACAGATAGGGTCAGATACATGATCTGTCTACCACTCAGATACTCACTTTCTGAATTTTGAATGTTAAGAATATGATGCAGAATGTCTGTGTCTCTTGTAACATTTTCTTTTAGCACACTTTAAAAATAGTTAAAATTTTCATCTGCCGTGTGGTGGTGTCTTTCTGGCCCACTTTCGTCATCTACAGGGATATAATTCTGCTGCTGCTTCTCACTCTTTTTTTAAAAATACTAAATTTGTGTGGGATTTGACCTCAATATTTGAATCATTTTTATGTGAATTTAGATTGTCTGAATTTTATAAACGTAGTTTCTTTCAGATAGCTTTTCTAAATTCATAGAGCTCTGCTCTTTTGTTGTTTTGTTTTGTCAGAAACATACGCTGGCTTGCTTTCTGAAGTTTGCTGTTTCTTTTGCCCTTCATCACTTTTTGTCTGGGTGTTCTCCTATGTCTTTGTTGTTCCTCTCCTACTCCCAGCAGTTTCTCCTCAGTATAGGGCCCTAGTAAATGAGCTTTGCAAGTTTGTAAGGCTAGAGTGGCCTAGGCCTCTTCAGAGCTTAAAATAAATTCTCTATTCACTCTCTGGTTAGGGGTAAAATTTTGCCTAGTTTCAGCTGCTGCACTTTCCAGTAAATACCTACTGGCTGTTTTTTGGTTTTCTTGTTCTCCCATTGCTTCCTTATGCTTTCTTTGGACACATTCATCAGTAACACATAGGTCTTTTGGCCTTTTCCCACCCATTTGTATATTGGTTTGTGGGGATACCTTGTCACTTAGTTTTGTTATGAATGCTATCGGTTTTTGATTTTGATATCTATATTGCTTTGTGTTTTTAGTGTGAGGTTTCAGGAAGATCTAAAACCTATGCTACCACTACTATTTTCCCAGAATTTTCTTTTTTTTTTTTTTTTTTCAGCCCAGAAGTCTTTTATTTATATATTTTTTTAACACCTATTATGCCATGAATTCATAGGGAATAGGTTCCAGCAGCTCAGGCTCCTTCCCATTGGTTCTCACAAAGTGTGCTTCTCTGGGTGGAGCAGGCTGGCGCTTCAGTTGAACCCAGGTACCTTTCTCTTTGGCTTCTTTCTTTTTCTGATCATTTTCCTTCACGCGTTTCAGGAAGCTATCTCTGCTCTTAGAATGCTTAATGTGCTCAATACGTACGTTAATTCTCTTGGCAAGAATCTTGCCCTTAACTTGTTTGTTTACAACAATGCCAACAGCATGCTGGGTAACGTTGTAGACTCTCCCAGTTTTGCCATGGTAACACTTGTGGGGCATTCCTTTTTGAACGGTACCCATTTCCCTTGATGTCTACGATATCACCTTTCTTATAGATTCGCATATACGTGGCCAAAGGAACAACTCCATGTTTTCTAAAAGGCCTAGAGAACATATATCGGGTGCCTCTCCTCTTTCCCTTTGTGTTCGTCATTTTGGCAAATTACTGGAAGATGGCGGTTCCGGCCGAAAGGAAAATTTCCCAGAATTTTCTAATTTATATAATCTCAATATAGATAACTTTTCCCCCTCTTTACATGGCAGTTTCTTATGCTGGGAAATCCAAAAGAGAGTTAGGAGCCATCAAAGCTTACTACGCTTAGTGAATTTGAACTTTCCTCCCTTCTCAACCCTTATGGTTAGTGTAAGCACCATGAAGAGTCATGGGAATTTTGTTCCTTTATGTGGTATATATTCGATGTATATTCATCTTGGACGTGTATATACATCATACTTGCAGATTTAACCTTGACTTGAAATTTGAAATATTTAGGAAGAAGAAAGGAAACGTCAAGAGGAAATGGAACGTCAGCGTCGAGAAAGAAGATATATTTTGCCTGATGAACCAGCTATCATTGTACATCCAAATTGGGCTGCAAAAAGTGGCAAGTTTGATTGTAGCATCATGTCTTTGAGTGTCTTGTTGGACTACAGATTAGAGGATAATAAAGAACATTCATTTGAGGTAATGTTTTCAGTTTGAAATAAGAACCATATAAGGGCCACACATTATGACTAGTTAATATATCTCTGAAATCTTTTTTCTTTGTTTTTTACTTTTTTTGTTTTTTTGGTTTTTGGTTTTTTTTTGACACAGAGTTTCGCTCTGTTACCCATGCTGGAGTGCATTGGCGTGATGGTGGCTCGCTGCAACCTCTGTCTCCTGGGTTCAAGCAATTCTCCTGCCTCAGCCTCCCGAGTAGCTGGGATTACAGGCACCTGCCACCACACCCAGCTAATTTTTGCATTTTTTAGTAGAGATGGGGTTTCACCATGTTGGCCAGACTGGTCTCGAACTCCCGACCTCAGGTGATCCGCCTGCCTCAGCCTCCCAAAGTGCTAGGATTACAGGCATGAGCCACTGCGCCCAGCCCCGAATGCCTCTTTTTCATTGCTTGTTTTTTTGAGTTTTTGTTGGTTTTTTCTTGTAATCTACTTCTTGGGAAAAAAATAGATGATTTGTCCTCTAAAGTTTCCTTACAGACTCACTTTTGCTGATTGCATTTCCCTGCTATGGTTTATGCGTTCCTCTATTCCCTGTATTTCATTTAAATTGATTGTTGGGTCTAAATTTTTAATTAAGTTCAGTTCTGTTTTTTCCCTAAGACGCTTTCATAAGTAGTGTGGTGTGTTCTTTCTTCAGGATATCCGTAATGTCTAGTTGACTCTTTTGGGGATGAGGTAATGCTTTATTATCTTCTCTAGAATTAAAATAGCATTTAGGCCGGGCGCGGTGGCTCAAGCCTGTAATCCCAGCACTTTGGGAGGCCGAGACAGGCGGATCACGAGGTCAGGAGATCGAGACCATACTGGCTAACACGGTGAAACCCCCGTCTCTACTAAAAAATACAAAAAACTAGCCGGGCGAGGTGGCGGGCGCTTGTAGTCCCAGCTACTCGGGAGGCTGAGGCAGGAGAATGGCGTAAACCCGGGAGGCGGAGCTTGCAGTGAGCTGAGGTCCGGCCACTGCACTCCAGCCTGGGTGACAGAGCGAGACTCCGTCTCAAAAAAAAAAAAAAAAAAATAGCATTTAATACCATTTAAAGAGATTAAAAATTTAACTGGTGTTTGAGTTGTAAGAGAAAATAATTGTTTAACTTTTCATTATTAATCTATTTTTTGTATAATTATTTTATTACTTATTTTATATATTTATTTTTGAGACAGAGTCTCACTTTGTTGCCCAGAATGGAATGCAATGGCACAATCTCAGCTCATTGCAACCTCTGCCTCCCAGGCTTAAGCAATTCTCCTGCCTCTCTCTAGGGTAGCTGGGATTACAGGCACAACGCCTGGCTAATTATTTGAATTTTTAGTAGAGACAGGGTTTCACCATGTTGGCCAGGCTGGTCTCAAACTCCCAACCTCAAGTGATCCACCCGCCTCACAAATTGCTGGCATTACAGGCATGAGCCCACTGCGCCCGGCCTATTTATTTATTGAGACAGTCTCCCTCTGTCACCCAGGCTGGAGTGCAGTGGCTCGATGTTGGCTCACTGCAACCTCCGCCTCCCGGGTTTGAGCTGTTGCCCTCCTTCAGCCTCCTGAGTAGCCGGAATTGCAGTTGCACGCCACCAATCCCGGCTAATTTTTGTATTTTTAGTAGAGACAGGGTTTTCCCATGTTGACCAGTCTGATCTTGAACTCCTGACCTCAGGTGATCCACTTGCCTTGGCCTCCCAAAATGCTGGGATTACAGGCATGAGCCATTTCACCTAGCCTGTATCATTATTTTAGAGCAGCTTTACAACATGTAGTTTAGTTTACAACATGTTAGTTTTCAAAACAATTGAAAACTTTTATCTCTAAGTGTGTAATTGCTTCACTCCTTAAAAATAGAATTTCCAACATAATTAATTTTGTAGTGCCCTGTACAAAATCATATCTAAAATTATTGTGTTTAATTATTTTATCTTATCAACATATCTTATGTTCTTTTGTTTTCTAAATTATATTGGAAAAATCAGTCATGCTTCTTTGAACCAGAAGGTCATTGTTCACCAGCTGGTAAGATGAAAATCAAGGAAGACTAGAGACCTTTGAGGATTACTGAGGCAATTATAAAACATAAAGTCCATGCTTATTAGTTTTCATATAAAACATGTTATAAATATTAAAATATGTCCAAGTTGTTGGGATTTTTTTTTCCAATGTTAATTATTCCAATAAGCAGATGTCCTTAAAATTTGATGCTATATGACGTTATCTTTTTTTTAAGCAGTTGCCTGGCTGGGTGCAGTGGCTCATGCCTGTAATCGCAGCACTTTGGGAGGCTCAGGCAGGTGGATCACCTGAGGTCAGGAGTTTGAGACCAGCCTGGCCGACATGATGAAACCCCATCTCTACTAAAAATACAGAAAATTAGTCAGGCTAGGTGATAGGCTCCTGTAATCCCAGCTACTCAGGATGCTGAGGCAGGAGAATCTCTTGAACCCAGCAAGCAGAGGTTGTAGTGAGGCAAGATTGCGCCACTGCACTGCAGCCTGGGCAACAGAGTGAGACTCTGTCTCAAAAAATAAAAAAAGTAAGCAGTTGCCATAAATTGAAGTAATTCCTAATGGTGCCATCCTTGTAATAATCACTTAATAAATAAATACATAGACTGGGCACAGTCACTACAGCACTTTGAGGGACTGAGGTGGGAGAATTGCATGAGCCCAGGAGTCTGAGGCCAGCCTGGGCAACATAGTGAAATTCCATCTCAATATGAAATAAAAAAGATTGGGCAATTAATGAAAAATAGGCTAAAATAAATTATAGTTATAATAAATTTGCATTATCCTTTGTAATCAGAAAATGATCTGATTAAACTATTTTAGCAAATATATCAGATTTGCAAAGATGACACATTTAAGTGGTCAGCCATTTCAAGTTTTAGCCCTTTTTTGGAGACGGAGTCTCACCCTGTCGCCCAGGCTGTAGTGCGATGACATGATCTTGGCTCACTGCAACCTCCGCCTCCCAGATTCAAGTGATTCTCCTGCCTCAGCCTCCTGAGTAGCGCTGGGATTACAGGCGTGTGCCCCACGCCCAGCTAATTTTTGTATTTTTAGTAGAGAGAGGTTTCACCATGTTGACCAGGCTAGTCTCGAATTCCTGACCTCATAATCCACCTGCCTCAGCCTCCTAAAGTGCTGAGATTACAGGCGCAAGCCACCGCATGGCCCGTTTTAGCCCTTTTTAAGAGTCTATTGAAAGCAACGGACTTTAGCCTTAGAAATCGGGTACATAAGCTGGGCGTGGTGGCTCACGCCTGTAATCCCAGCACTTTGGGAGGCCAAGACGGGCGGATCACGAAGTCAGGAGATCAAGACCATCCTGGCTAACACGGTGAAACCTCATCTCTACTAAAAATACAAAAAATTAGCCGGGCGTGGTGGCGGGCGCCTGTAGTCCCAGCTACTTGGGAGGCTGAGGCAGGAGAATGGCGTGAACCCGGGAGGCAGAGCTTGCAGTGAGCCGAGATCGCGCCACCGAACTCCAGCCTGGACGACAGAGCGAGACTCCGTCTCAAAAAAAAAAGAAAAAGAAATCGGTCCATAAGGCCAGGTGCAGTGGCTCACACCTGTAATCCCAGCACTTCAGCAGTCCAAGGCAAGCGCATCACCTGAGGTCAGGAGTTCAAGACCAGCCTGACCAACATGGACAAACCCCATCTCTACTGAAAATACAAAATTAGCTGGGTGTGGTGGCACATACGTGTAATCCCAGCTACTCAGGAGGCTGAGGCAGGAGAATAGCTTGAACCTGGGAGGCGAAGGTTGCGGTAAGCTGAGATCATGCCATTGCACTCTAGCCTGGGCAACAAGAGCAAAACTCTGTCTCAAAGAAAAAATAAATAGGTACATAAAAAATTTATAATATAGGCCGGGCACAGTGGCTTACGCCTTTAATCCTAGCACTTTGGTAGGCCGAGGCAGACGGATCACAAAGCCAGGAGATCAAGACCATCCTGCCTAACACAGTGAAACCCCATCTCTACTAAAAATACAAAAAATTAGCTGGGTGTGGTGGCGGGCACCTGTGGTCCCAGCTACTGGGGAGGCTGAGGCAGGGGAATGGTGTGAACCTGGGAGGCAGAGCTTGCAGTGAGCCAAAACTGCGCCACTGCACTCCAGCCTCGGCAACAGAGCAAGACTCTGTCTCAAAAAAAAAAAAAAAAAAAACCCAAAAAATTTATAATACATAGCAATAGCCTGTTATCTGGGGATGCTTGCGTAGTAGTAATAGATGTTCCCTATTCAGGGTTTAAAATTGTTTCCCTAATCCAGAATTTTCTTCTCCTAGCTACCAATATGACTTATTTCCTCATTGCCTTCAGTTCACTTTTTAAATGTCACTTTATCAGAGAAGCCTTGTCTTACTATTCTCTCTTGTTGTTCTGTAGGTGTTTATCCTGCTTGTTTTTCATATAATTTGATGTTGATTTGGTTATTCCTTGTCTTAAAAACCGGGCAGCCCCAGAACCAGAATAGGTTAACAGAGACTTCATGATTTGGTTATTTATTACTTCTCTCCACTGGCTGGATGATAGGAGAGGTTTTTATCAGCTTTCTTCAGTGCTGTATCCCTAATGCCTAAAACAGGCCCTGTACATACCAGGCATTTGATGTAAAATTTATTGAGTAAATTAATAAGGTACACTTATCATGAAGATTAACAGTTGGTTGGCTTTGCAGGGTGGCTCACAACCTGTAATCACAGCACTTTGGGAGGCCGAGGCGGGTGGATCACCTGAGGTCAGGAGTTCGAGACCAGCCTGGCCAACATGGCGAAACTCCATCTCAACTGAAAATACAAAAATTAGCTGGGGTTGGTGGCACAAGCTTGTAATCTCAGCCACTCAGGAGAGTGAGGCAGGTGAATGGCTTGAACTTGGGAACCAAAGGTTGCTGTGAGCCCACATCACGCCACCGCACTCCAGTTTGGGTGACAGAGCAAGACTGTCAGGAAAAAAAAAAAAAAAAAGATTAATGGTTGTGTTAAAAATTTGATAAGTGGCCGGGTGAGGTGGCTCACTCCTGTAATCCCAGCACTTTGGGAGGCTGAGGCGGACAGATCACAAGGTCAGGAGATCGAGACCATCCTGGCTAACACGGTAAAACCCTGTCTCTACTAAAAATACAAAAATATTAGCCAGGCATGGTGGCGGGCACCTGTAGTCCCAGCTACTTGGGAGTCTGAGGCAGAAGAATGGTGTGAACCCAGGAGGTGGAGCTTACTGTGAGCCAAGATCGCACCACTGCACTCCAACTGGGTGACAGAGCGAGACTCTGTCTCAAAAAAAAAGAAAAAAAAAAGGTTGATAAGTTTACATAATCATTATATGTGGCAAGTTTTTATTTGCTAACTTTATTATTTCTGTTGAAATTTGGCTAGGTTCATGTTGGTATCTTTTTATAGGTTTCATTGTTTGCGGAACTTTTCAATGAAATGCTTCAAAGAGATTTTGGTGTCCGTATATACAAATCATTACTGTCTCTTCCTGAGAAAGAGGACAAAAAAGAAAAGGATAAAAAAAGCAAAAAAGATGAGAGAAAAGATAAAAAGGAAGAAAGAGATGATGAAACTGATGAGCCAAAACCCAAACGGAGAAAATCAGGCGATGATAAAGATAAAAAAGAAGATAGAGATGAAAGGAAGGTCTGTAATAACAACCTGCTTTAGAACTTTCAGTTACTCTTCTACGTTATAAAGGTTGATGTTGATTTCCATCAGAATATTAGATGTAAAAGCCAAACTGAAAGATTTTACTATATTAGAAAATCAAGTCTTTGAAACCATCACGGCTAACACGGTGAAACCTCGTCTCCACTAAAGATACAAAAAATTAGCCAGACGTGATGGCACATGCCTGTAGTCCTAGCTATTGGGAAGGCAGAGGAAGGAGTATCACTTGAACCCGGGAGGTGGAGGTTGCAGTGAGCCAAGATCACACCACTGCACTCCAGCCTGGGCGACATAGCAAGACTCCATCTCAAAAAAAAAAGAAATTCAGATCTTCAAATTAAGCCAATATGAGCATCTATAGCTAGTTTTCTAATACCTTATTCTTAAAATTTTTTTTTCCCTTTTTTTGAGATGGAGTCTAGCTCCGTTGACCAGGCTTGCTGAAGTCTAGTGGTGTAATCTTTGCTCATTGCAACCTTTCCCTCCCAGGTTCAAGCAATTCTCCTTCCTCAGCCTCCCAAGTAGCTGAGACTACAGGTACATGCCACCTTGCCTAGCTAATTTTTTTTTTTTTTTTTTTTTTAAGTAGAGGCAGGTTTTCACCATGTTGGCCAGGCTGGTCTTGAACTCCTGACCTCAAGTGATCTGCCCACCTCAGCCTCCCAAAGTGCTGGGATTACAGATGTGAGCCACCACACCCAGCCTAATTATTACTCTTTTTTTTTTTTTTTTTGAGACGGAGTCTCGCTCTGTCACCCAGGCTGGAGTGCAGTGGCCGGATCTCAGCTCACTGCAAGCTCCACCTCCCGGGTTCACACCATTCTCCTGCCTCAGCCTCCCGAGTAGCTGGGACTACAGGCGCCCGCCACCTCGCCCGGCTAAGTTTTTTTGTATTTTTAGTAGAGACGGGGTTTCACTGTGTTAGCCAGGATGGTCTCGATCTCCTGACCTCGTGATCCGCCCGTCTCGGCCTCCCAAAGTGCTGGGATTACAGGCTTGAGCCACCGTGCCCGGCCAATTATTACTCTTTTATAGTACGGACATAGTGGCTCGCTCCTATAATCCCAGCACATTGGGAGTCTGAGGTGGAGAGATTGCTTGATTCTGGTAGTTTAAGACCATCCTGGACAACATGGTGAAACCCCCTCTCTACAAAAATTACAAAAATTAGCTGGACATGGTCGTGTACCTGTGGTCCTAGCTACTTGGGAGGATGAGGCAGGAGGATTGCCTGAACCCAGGAGTTGGAGGCTGCAGTAAGCCCAGATTGTGCCATTGCACTCCAGCCTGAGCAACAGAGTAAGACTGTGTCTCAAAAAAAACAAACAAGGCCGGGCGCGGTGGCTCAAGCCTGTAATCCCAGCACTTTGGGAGGCCGAGATGGGCGGATCACAAGGTCAGGAGATCGAGACCATCCTGGCTAACACGGTGAAACCCCGTCTCTACTAAAAAATACAAAAAACTAGCCGGGCGAAGTGGCGGGCGCCTGTAGTCCCAGCTACTTGGGAGGCTGAGGCAGGAGAATGGCGTAAAACCCGGGAGGCGGAGCTTGCAGTGAGCTGAGATCCGGCCACTGCACTCCAGCCTGGGCGACAGAGCATGACTCCGTCTCAAAACAAACAAACAAACAAACAAAAAAATAGTAATTTACAATGTAAAACTTTTAAATAACTTCAGTGGATTTACTGTTTTTTAGTTTTAGTAATTTAATGTTTGGTGAGATTTATTGCTTAATTTAAAACTATTTTAAGCCAGGCACAGTGGCTCACACCTGTAATCCCAGCCCTTTGGGAAGCTGAGGCAGGTGAATCACTTGAACCTGGGAGGCGGAGGTTGCAGTGAAGGGAAATCATGCCACTGCACTCCAGTCTGGGTGACAGAGCCAGACTCCATCTCAAAAAAAAAAAAATATATATATATATAGGGGTGTGTGTGTGTGTAATAATATATAATAATTGTTATGATTGTATAATAATAATATAACTGCTGGCTATAGTGGCTGACGCCTATAATCCTACCCCTTCAGAAGGTCCAGGCCAGTGGATCACTTGAGCCTAGGGGTTGGAGACTAGCCTGGGCAATATGGCAAAACCCCATCTTCTAAAAATAAGTAAATAAATAATAAAGGCATTTAAATTACAGAAAGAAGATAAAAGAAAAGATGATTCTAAAGATGATGATGAAACTGAAGAAGATAACAATCAAGATGAATATGACCCTATGGAAGCAGAAGAAGCTGAGGATGAAGAAGATGGTATGATTGAAATTTATTTATTATTTCTTAGAGTTAAGAATGCATTTTTTGTTTGGTGACATTGTATCACTGAAATCTATATTTTTAACATTTTTTTCTTTGGAATAGAAAGAGTAATACACTCTTCAGTGAGAAAGTTTTTCCAATTTTTAGGTGAGAAGATTGTTTTAAGACATATTTATTACTAATTATCCTAAGTCTCTCATATAATTAATACTCAGAACAAATTTCCCTAAACTTGGTGCTTAAGCTGTGCCATAAAAGCTATAATAGGACAGGCACAGTGGCTCACACCTGTAATCCTAGCACTTTGGGAGACCAAGGCAGGTGGATCATTTGAGGTCAGGAGTTGAAGTCCAGCCTTGCCAACATAGTGAAACCCCATTTCTACTAAAAGTACAAAAATTAGCCAGGCGGTAGTGGCGCGTGCCTGTAATCCCAGGTACTCCAGAGGCCGAGGCAGGAGAATCACTTGAGCAGGGGAGGTGGAGGTTGTGGTGAGCCAAGATTGTGCCCTTGCACTCCAGTCTGGGCAATAGAGTAAGACCCTGTCTCAAAAAAAAAATAAAAAGTATAATAGTCCCTGATGTTTCATATAATAATTGCTTATTTTTTTTGTTGAGACAGGGTTCTCACTGTATTACCCATGCTAGGGTACTGTGGCATGCTCACAGCTCACTGCAGCCTCAACCTACTGGGCTTAGTATGATCTTCTCACCTCAGTCCCTGGAGTAACTGGGACAACAGGTGCTTGCCACCATTCCCAGCTAATTTTTATTTTGATTTAGTTATTTATTTATTTTCAGACAGAGTCTTGCTCTGTTGCCCAGGCTGGAGTGCAATGGCGCTATCTCGGCTCACCGCAACCTCCGCCTCCCGGGTTCAAGTGATTCACCTGCCTCAACCTCCTGAGTAGCTGGGATTACAGGCATGCGCCACCACACCCGGCTAATTTTGTATTTTTAGTAGAGATGGGGTTTCTCCATGTTGGTCAGACTGGTCTCAAACTCCCCGCCTTGGCCTCCCAAAGTGCTGGGATGACAGGCGTGAGCCACTGTGCCCAGCCTAATTTTTAAGTTTTTTATAGGCACAGAGTCCCACTTTGTTGCCCAGGCTGGTCTTGAACTATTGAGTTCAAGGAATCTGCCCACATCACCTTCCCAAAAATGCAGGGATTATAGGCGTGAGCTACATGCCTGTCCTGAATATATTCTTTTTTTTTTTTGAGACGGAGTCTCGCTCTGTTGCCCAGGCTGGAGTGCAGTGGCACGATCAAGCTCCTCCGCCTCCCAGATTCATGCCACTGAATATATTCTTTAGAAAACTAATTTGGGGCTGGGCGTGCTAGCTCAGCACTTTGGGAGGTCAAGGTGGGGGAATCGCCTGAGGTCAGGGGTTCGAGACCAGCCTGGCCAACATAGTGAAACCCCATCTCTACTAAAAATACAAAAAATTAGCCGGACATGCGCCTGTTATCCCAGCTACTGGGGAGGCTGAGGCAGGAGAATGGCTTGAACTCGGGAGGCGGAGGTTGCAGTGAGCCCAGATCGTGCCATTGCACTCCAGTCAGGGTGACTGAGTGGGACTCTGTCTCAAAAAAAAGAAAAAAGGAAAAAAAAGAGAAAAACTAATTTGGGCATTTTGTTTAACAAAGACTATCGTAATGCAAAAGAGTACATACAGAGTTTAAAGACTACTAATAATAAACACCCATATACCTTTTGCCTAAGTTTTATAAGACAGACTTTAGTACCATGCGGTGACATTTAAAATACTGTACAGTAGATGCTCTGACCATAGACATCAACGATCAAATACCTATAAAGTGCCTCTGAATACCTTATCTGTTCTTTTCCATGTAGATTTGTGGCTTTTTTTAAAAAGTATATTTTTCTGATATAGAAAATTATAAGAGTTCTTTTTGGTTTTTTTATAGTTTGTGTCTCTGGCAATTATTTTTACTTACGGTATTTTTTGTTTGCCTCTACATTTTCTTCTCTCTACCATATCAGTTTTTTTTTTTTTTTGAGACAAGAGTCTCGCTCTGTCGCCCAGGCTGGAGTGCAGTGGCCGGATCTCAGCTCACTGCAAGCTCCGCCTCCCGGGTTCACGCCATTCTCCTGCCTCAGCCTCCCGAGTAGCTGGGACTACAGGCGCCCGCCACCTCGCCCAGCTAGTTTTTTGTATTTTTTAGTAGAGACAGGGTTTCACCGGATTAGCCAGAATGGTCTCGATCTCCTGACCTCGTGATCCGCCCGTCTCGGCCTCCCAAAGTGCTGGGATTACAGGCTTGAGCCACCGCGCCCCGCCCCATATCAGTTTTTAATATTGTTTGATGAAAAAGTTGAAAGGATAGTGCAGTGAACACCTATGTATTCATCAACTTTGATTCAATAATTGTTAATATTTGTCTTGTTTTGTTTTTGTAACCCAATTTGACATATGAATTCTTCAGTTTGCCTAAGAAAAAACAAAACATGCTCTGAAATAACCACAATTCCATAATCACTCCTAAGAAAATAAGATCATAATAGCATCTATTAATACTATGTAATATCTCCTCTTATTTGCCTTAATATAACTCAATAGCAATGACATAATATTCATATAGCAGTATTTATCTTCATTACTTGCTTTGCTTTATGAAGACTTAAGCCCTTTTTACAGCCCCATTTTCTCTCCCCTGTACGCCCAGTATTATTTTATTGCTGCTTTAGTTGAATCATTAAACAGTATTCTCATTATTTTGTTAGTGTTCCAGCTGTCAGCCCTTTTTTTTTTTTTTTTTTTTTTTTTTTTTTTTTTTGAGATAGAGTCTGGCTCTCACCAGACCGAAGTGCAGTGGCGTGATCTCGGCTCACTGCAACCTCTGCCTCCCAGTTTCAAGCAATTCTCCTGCCTCAGCCTTCCGAGTAGCTGGGACTACAGATGTGTGCCACCACACCCAGCTACTTTTTCTATTTTTTTTGTTTTGTTTTGCTTTTTGTTTTTTGAGATGGGGTCTCACTCTGTTGCCCGCTAATTTTTGTATTTATAGTAGAGATGGGGTTTTACCATGTTGGCCAGGCTGTTCTTGAACTCCTGACCAGGTGATCTGCCCACCTTGGCCTCCCAAAGTGCTAGGGTTACAGACATGGGCCACTATGCCTAGCCTAATTTTTGTGTTTTTTGGTAGAGATGGGGTTTCACCCTGTTGACCAGGATGGTCTCAATCTCCTGACCTCGTGATTGACCTGCCTCAGCCCCACAAAGAGCTGGGTTTATAGGCGTGGGAGCCACTGACCCCGGCCCAGCCTTAGTTTATTTTTTCCTTTCACTCCTTTAATGTTGGTTTCATCCATTTTTCTAGCTTTAAATACTATCTGTATACTGTTAATTCTCTCAAATTTCTAGTTTTCTTTTTTTTTTTTTTTTTTTTTTTTTTAAAGAGATACAGAGTTGGGCCGGGTGCAGTGGCTCACACCTGTAATCCCAGCACTTTGGGAGGCCCATGTGGGTGGATCACCTGAGGTCAGGAGTTCGAGACCAGCCTGACCAACAGAGTGAAACCCCCTAAAAATACAAAAAAATTTCTGGGCATGGTGGCGGATGCCTGTAATCCCAGCTACTCGGGAGGCTGAGGCAGGAGAATCACTTGAACCCAGGAAGCAGAGGTTGCAGCGAGCCGAGATCTTGCCATTGTACTCCAGCCTGGGCAGCAAGAGCAACACTCCATCTGTAAAAAAGAAAAAGACAGGGTCTGTCACCCAGGCTGGAATACAGTGGTATGGTCATAGCTCACTGCAGCCTCAAACTTCAAGGCTCAAGCAATCCTCCTCCTCAGCCTCCTGAGTGGCTGGGACTACAGGTGCATGCCATTGCACCTAGCTGTTTAGTTTTTTGTAGAGATGGGGTCTCAATATGTTGCTCAGGCTGGTCTTGACCTCCTTGGCTTCAAGCAGTCCTCTGCCTTGGCCTCCCAAAGTGCTGGGATTACAAGGATGTGCCAAGCCTCAAATTTCTATCTCATATCAGACTTCTTTCCCAGTCTCCCATACTAATCTGTCTACTTGACACCTCCACTTAGTTATCTGGCATTTCAAAATCAATATGTCTGAAACTAAACTCCTGCTAACCCCTTCACCAGAAAGAAAACATACACAAATCCTACAACCTTAGCCTTTGCCAACCATCTCATTTAATGACAATTCCATCTTTCCAGTTGTTCAAACTAAAACGCAGGAGTCATCCTTAACTCCTTTCTTTCTGTGATACCCTACTTCCAATCTATCAGGAAGTCATATTTGCTCTGTTTTCAAACTTATCCAGAATCAGTCCACTTCTTACCAATTCCACTAATTTGACTATAATCCAAGCCACATTATCTCTTGCCTAGATTATATTAATAGACCCCTAACTTGTTTCCATGTTTCCTCCCCTCTACAATAAAGTTTCTCGATACAGTTGCCAGAATGATCTTTGCAAAATTTAGAATTTATTTCGTTCTTTTGTTCAAATTCCTCGGGTTTTTTTGTTCTTTTTTTTTTTTTTGGAGACGGATTCTCGCTCTGTCGCCCAGGCTGGAGTGCAGTGGCGCGATCTCAGCTCACTGCAAGCTCCGCCTCCTGGGTTCACGCCATTCTCCCGCGTCAGCCTCCCGAGTAGCTGGAACTACAGGTGCCCACCACCAGGCCTGGCTAATAATTGTTTGTATTTTTAGTAGAGACAGGGTTTCACCATGTTAGCCAGGATCGTCTCGATCTCCTGACCTCGGGTTCCACCTGCCTCAGCCTCCCAAAGTACTGGGATTACAGGAGTGAGCCACCGCGTCCGGCCCTTTTGTTCAAATTCTTCCAGTGTATTCCCATCATTTTTACCTCATAGAAAAAGCCACTGTTCTGGCTGGGTATGGTGGCTCACACCTGTAATCTCAGCACTTTGTGGGAGGCTGAGGCAGGTGGATAATTTGAGGCCAGGAGTCCCAGACTAGGCTGGCCAACATGGTGAAACCCTGTCTTTACTAAAAATACAAAAAATTAGCTGGGCGTAGTGGCGCACGCCTGTAATCCCAGCTGCTCTAGAGGCTGAGGCATAAGAATCACTTGAACACAGAAGGTGGAGGTTGCAGTGAGCTGAGGTTGCGCCCCTGCACTCCAGCCTGGGTGACAGAGCAAGACTCTTGTCTCAAAAAAAAAAAAAAAAAAAAAAAGCCACTGTTCAGATCACTTGAGCTCAGGAGTTCAAGACCAGCCTGAGCAACATGACGACACCCTGTCTCTACAGAAAATAAAAAATTTATCTGGGCTTGGTGGCGCATGCCTGTAATCCCAGCTACTCAGGAGTCTGAGCTTGTAGGATCACTTGAGCCTGGGAGGCAGAGGTTGCAGTGAGCAGTGATCACACTACTGCACTCCAGCCTGGACAATAAAGCGAGACCCTGTCTGAAAAAGAATAGAAGGCCAGGTGCAGTGGCTCATGCCTGTAATCCCAGTACTTTGGGAGGCCAAGGCAGGTGGATAACAAGGTCAGGAGTTCGAGACCAGTCTGACCAACGTGGTGAAACCCCATCTCTACTAAAAATACAAAATTAGCTGGGTGTGGTGGCACATGCCTGTTATCCCATATACTCAGGAGGCTGAGGCAGGAGAATCGCTTGAACCCGGGAGTCGGAGGTTGCAGTGAGCCAAGATTGTGCCACTATATTCCAGCCTGGGTGACACAGCGAGACTCCATCTCAAAAGAAAAGAAAAAAGAAAAAGCTAGTGCTCCCAATGACTTACAAGACTCTACCACGTCATGTCTCCAATTACATCTCTTAAGCCCTCTCCTTCAGAAGAGTGGACCCATCACATATGCTCCTATGTTAGGAGGTTTACATTGGCAGTTCTTTCTGCTAGCAGGGTTTTTCCTGGAGATCCACCTTCCTTAATTTCTCATATATGAAGTCTGTTCAGGTATCATTTTGTCAGTGAAGCCTGCTCTGCACCCTACTTTATTTAAAATTGCAATCCTCTGCCCTCCCTTACTGCACATTTCTGGTCTCTTATCCTCCCCCCCTTTTTTTTTCCCATAGAATTTATGACCTATTTTATTACATACTCTTTATTTTGCTCGTTGCCTGTCTCCCCCTTATCCCTACACTTGAATAAAAGCTGTTATGTAAGAAAAAGAGACTTTTCTCTGTGTTCTTTGTTAATATATATTCCAAGTTCCTGGAACAGTCTAAATAATTTTATAGGTTCTAAATATATGTCGATAGGATTATAGTTCTTTTTTGTTTGTTTCCCTGGAGTTTCTAATTGCCGCTTGCTTCTGTTTTACCACTTTTCTTATATTTTATATCTCATGATCCTGTTAAGTTTCCTGGAGACTACTCTTGTTTGTTTGTTTTTTGAGACGGAGTCTTGCTCTGTCACCACGCTGGAGTGTGCTGGTGTGATCTCAGCTCACTCCAACCTCTGCCTCCTGGGTTCAAGCAGTTCTCCTGCCTCAGCCTCCCGAGTAGCTGGGATCACAGGCCCACATCTGGCTAATTTTTTTGTATTTTTAGTAGAAACGGGGTTTCACCATATTGGCCAGGCTGGTCTTGAACTTCTGACTTTGTGATCCGCCTGCCTTGGCCTCTCAGAGTGCTGGGATTACAGGCATGAGCCACTGCGCCTGTCCGAGACCACACTTTTTCCAGTACAAAAGCGGAATTATAACGTGAAATACAGTACCAGTAAATGTATTAAATGGTGTTGAATTTTGTTAGTAATTAGGAGAGGAGATAGCAATAAGATACTTTTTTTTTTTTTTTTTTTTTTTTTGAGACAGAGTTTTGCTCTTGTCGCCCAGCCCAGATTGTCGTTGCATGATCTTGGCTCACTACAACCTCCATCTCCCTGGTTCAAGCGATTCTCGTGCCCTCAGCTTCCTGATTAGCTTAGATTACAGACATGCACCACTGTGCCCAGTTAATTTTTGTTTTTTAGTAGAGATGGGGTTTCACCATGTTGGCCAGGCTGGTCTCAAACTCCCGACCTCAGGTGATCCGCCCACCTTGGCCTCCCAAAGTGTTGGGATTACAGGCGTGAGCCATTGCATCCGGCCTATCTTTTTCTTTCTTTTTTTTTTTTTTTTTTTTTGAGACGGAGTCTTACTCTGTCACCCAGGCTGGAGTGCAGTGGCCGGATCTCAGCTCACTGCAAGCTCCGCCTCCCAGGTTCACGCCATTCTCCTGCCTCAGCCTCCCGAGTAGCTGGGACTACAGGCACCCGCCGCCTCGCCCGGCTAGTTTTTTGTATTTTGTAGTAGACGGGGTTTCACCGGGTTAGCCAGGATGGTCTCGATCTCCTGACCTCGTGATCCGCCCGTCTCGGCCTCCCAAAGTGCTGGGATTACAGGCTTGAGCCACCGCGCCCAGCCCGGCCTATCTTTTTCTTATCAAGTTAATGAAAATTAAAGTTTTAAATGAAAGGTAACACAGTTTAACAAGGGTAAAAGGAGTTACACTTTCATCACTCTTCTTTGGGGCTGTACATTGTTATACCTTTTCTGAACAGAAATTTGGAAATGTGAATTAGCCATATTCTTTAAAACATCAACATGAGTGATCATTCCATAATTTATTATAAAATAAAAATGTGGAATCAATCTAAATAGGAATAGACAATTATTTAAATTGCACTTTGGTAATATTGTCATGCAGTTAAAATTCTCTGCACCCATTGAAGAAAACGTGGAGAAGTGTAGTCACATGGAAAAAGATTTTTAAAGGGTTTTTGTAGATAGCATGTTCCTATAAATAAATTTAATGTTGATAAGTGTGTATATATGGGGAAAAAATAGGACACGATCACTAATTTCATTTTATGTGGTGGGATTGATTTATTTTCTGTGATGAACAAATACTGCTTGAATGTTTCAAAAGTTATTTCAAAAATACAAGTTTCGGATGAGACAGTTTTGAAAGTGACAGCTCTCAAGATAAATACTCAAATAATGTGGATTATATTGTGAGTATTTTTCAATCATCAAAAATAAGTAAATGACTAGGTTCCAAGGAGAAGTTCCCTTTCATTCTTTCTTTTTTGAGACAAAGTCTTACTCTGTTGCCTAGGCTGGGCAGTAGCACGCTCTTGGCTCACTGCTGCGTTGAACTCCTGGTTCGTGCAATTCTCCCACCTTAGTTCCCTGAGTAGGTAGGACTACAGGTGTGCACCACCACACCTGGCTAATTTTTAAATTTTTTGTAGAGATATCGTTTCACTGTGTTACCCAGGCTGATCTCAAACTCCTGGCCTTAAGCCATCCTCCTGTTTCCCTCCCAAAGTGATGGGATTACAGGTATGACCTACCACACCCAGCCATTAGAACATTTGCTTATTTTTTTTATTTAATAACACCTTTATTGAAATGTAATTCACATGCCATACAATTAGACACTTTAAAGTATAGGCATGCTTTGGTTTTTTTTTATACTGCACTTTATTGTGCTGCACAGATAGTGCCTTATGCCAAGCAAGACTATCAGCACCACTTTTCCAACAGCATGTGCCACTTTGACTTTGTTACATTTTGGTAATTCTTACAGTATTTTCAACTTTTTCATTATTACTCTGTCTGTTTTGGTGATCTGTGATCAGTGATCTTTGATAATACTATTATACATGTTTTGGTGCACCTCGAATTGTGCCCATAGAAGATGATGAGCTTAATTATGAATATTGTTTGTGTTCTAATCACTCTACCAACCTGCCCTTCCCCTATCTCTGTCCCTCTTATTGGGCCTCCCTATTCCCTGAGAGAAAATATTGAAATTAGGCCAGTTGTGCCAGGCATGGTGGCTCACGCCTGTAATCTCAGCACTTTGGGAGGCTGAGGCGGGTGGATCATTTGAGGTCAGGAGTTTGAAACCAGCCTGGCCAACATGGCGAAGAAACCCTGTCTCTAGTAAAAATACACAAAATAGCCAGGTGTGGTGGTGCACGCTTGTAATACCAGCTACTCGGGAGGCTGAGGGCATGAGAATTGTTTGAACTTAGAGAGGCGGAGGTTGCAATGACCTGAGATCATGCCACTGCACTCCAGCCTGGGTGACAGAGTGAGACTCTGTCTCAAAAAAGAAAAGAAAAGAAATTAGACCAATTACGGGTGCAGTGGCTCACACCTGTAATCCCAGCACTTTGTGAGGCTGAGGTGGGCAGATCACCTGAGATCAGGAGTTCGAGACCATCATGGCCAAACATGGTAAAACCCCGTCTCTACTAAAAATATAAAAATTAGCTGGGCATGGTGGTGGGCACCTGTAATCCCAGCTACTTGGGAGGCTGAGGCAGGAGAATTGCTTGAACCCAGGAGGCAGGTTGCAGTGAGCTGAGATCAATGCCACTGCACTCCAGCCTGGGCGACAGAGCAAGACTCCATCTCCAAACAAAAAAAGAAATTAGGCCAATTAATAATTAGGCTGGGCTCAGTGGTTCATACCTGTAATACCACCACTTTGGGAGGATACAGAGATAGGATCACTTGAGGCTAGGAGTTAAAGACCAGCATCTGCAACATAGTGATACCCCATCTCTATTAAAAAATAAAATAAAATCAGCTGGGTGTGGTTACATGCATCTGTGGTCCCAGATACTTTTAGAGGCTGAGGTAGGAGGATCTGTTGAGCCCAAGAGGTTGAGGTTGCAGTGAGTCGTGATTGTGCCACTGTACTCCAGCCCGGGCAACAGGGCAAGACTCTGTCTCAAAAATAATAATTGTAATAAAGAAAAAAATCAAAATGGCCTTCGAGTGTTCAAGTGAAACCAAAAAATCGTTAAGGTGAGTGAAGAAGGCATGTTGAAAGTTGAGATAGGCCAAAAGCTAGTTTTTTTGTATCAGTTAGCCATGTTGTGAATGCAAAGGAAAAGTTATTGAAGGAAATTAAAAGTGCTACTCCAGTGAACATGCAAATGGTAAGAAAATGAGACAGCTTTTATTGCTATAAGGAGAGAGTTTTAGGGGTCAGAATAGAAGGTCACACCAGCCACAACATTCCCTTAAGGCAAAGCCGAATTCTGAACAAGGCCCTAACTCTCTTCAATTCTGTGAAAAGATGAAGAAGCTGTAGAAAAAAGTTTGAGGCTACGAGTGGTGGATTCATGAGGTTTAAGGAAAGCAACCGTCTCCATAAGGTAAAAGTACGACGTGGTTGCTGAGGTGGGAGGATTGCTTGAGCCCAGGCATTTTAAGGCTGCAGTGAGCTATGATTACGCCACTGCACTCAAGCCTGGTTAACAGAGCAAGACCCTGCCTCTTGGGGGTGGGTAAAAAAAAAAAAGGCACATTGAAACAGCAAGTGCTTATGTAGAAGCTAATATAATTGATGAAAGTGGTTTTACTAAATAAGTTTTCAATGGAGACAAAACAGCCTTCTTCCATTGGCTGAAGATGCCATCTTAAGACTTTCACAGCTAGAGAAGAGCTGTCAGTACCCAGCTTCAAAGGACAAGT
The DNA here is from genome assembly GCF_043159975.1 of Macaca nemestrina. NCBI lineage: Eukaryota > Metazoa > Chordata > Mammalia > Primates > Cercopithecidae > Macaca > Macaca nemestrina. The sequence goes on from NC_092133.1 coordinate 65,017,306, forward strand.
TGGCTCTCTTGTTAGGGCTAATGCAGCTTGTGACTTTAAGCTGAAGCCGGTACTCGTTTACCATTCCAAAAATCATAAACCCCTTAAAAATTATGCTGAACCTACCATACCTGTGCCCTAGAAACAGAACAACTATGTCAGAATGACAACTCTTTACAGCAATGCTTACTGAATTTTTTTTACTCGTTTATCATGTAACCAACGTTTTTACTAAATATTTTAAGCCCACTGTTGAGATCTGCTAAGAAAAAAAGATTCTTTTCAAAATATTACTTCTCACTGATACCACACCTAGTCACCCAGAGCTCTGATGGAGATGTGCAAGGAGATTAATGTTTCATGGCTGCATCATCTATTCTGCAGCCTTTGGATCAAAGAGGTAATTTCACTTTACTCTTTTTTTTTTTTTTTTTTTGAGACAGGGTCTCACTCTGTCATGCAGGCTGGAATGCAGTGGCATGATCATGGCTCAGTCCAGCCTTGGACCTCCTGGACTCAAGTTATCTCCCACTTCATCCTCCCAAGTAGCTGGGATTACAGGCATGAGCCACCATGCCCAGCTGATTTCTGTTGTTTTTTTTTTTTTTGAGACGGAGTGTTGCTCTGTTGCCCAGGCTGGAGTGCAGTTGCGCGATCTCCGCTCACTGCAAGCATTGCCTCCCAGGTTCACGCATTTCTCCTGCCTCAGCCTCCCGAGTAGTTTTTTGTATTTTTAGTAGAGACAGGGTTTCACTGTGTTAGCCAGGATGGTCTCGATCTCCTGACCTCATGATCCGCCTGCCTTGGCCTCCCAAAATGCTGAGGTTACAGGCGTGAGCCACCATACCCAGCCTGATTGCTGTATTTTTAATACAGGCAGGGTTTCACCATGTTCGCAGGCTGGTCTCGAACTCCTGACCTAAAGTGATCCCCGCCCACTGTGGCCTCCCAAAGTGCTGGGATTACAGGTGTGAGCCACTGTGCCCGCCCTCAACTTTCAAGTCTTTCTTTTTATGAAATACATTTCCTTTTTAAATTTACTTTTTTTGCTTTTTAGAGACAGGGTCTTTCTTTGTTGCCCAGGCTGGTGCTAAACTCCTGGGATCAAGCGATCCTCCTGCCTCAGCCCCACAAAGTGTTAGGATTACAGGTGTGAGCCACCACACCCGGCCAAAAAATGCATTTCCTAAGGCTCTTGCTACCATAGTATATATTATTTCCTCTGATGGGTTTGGGGAGAGTAAGTTGAAAATCTTCTGGAAAGGATTGACCATTCTAGATGACATTAGAAACATTCGTGGTTCATGGGAGAAGGTAAAAATATCAACATTAACAGTAGTTTGGGCCGGGAGCAGTGGCTCACACCTGTAATCCCAGAGCTTTGGGAGGCCAACGTGGGTGGATCACCTGAGGTCAGGAATTTGAGACTAGCCTAACCAACATAGTGAAACCCCGTCTCTACTAAAAAATACAAAAATTAGCCAGGTGTGCTGGCAGACATCTGTAATCCCAGCTACTCGGGAGACTGAGGCAGGAGAGTCACTTGAACCTGGGAGGCGGAGGTTGCATTGAGCCAAGATCATGCCATTGCATTCCAGCCTGGACGACAGAAGTGAAACTCCGTCTCAAAACATAACAAAACAGTAGGTTGTATGAAATTGATTTCAATTATTGGCCTGATGCAGTGGCTCACACCTGTAATCTCAGCACTTTAGGAGGCCAAGGCGGATGGATTACTTGAGACCAGGAGTTTGAGACCAGCCTGGCCAACATAGTGAAACCCCAACTCTACTAAAAATTCTTATGGATGACTTTGAAGGGTTCAGTAATTCAGTAGAGGGAATAACTGCAGGTGTGATAGAAAGAGCAAGAGAACTCAAATTAGAAATGCAGCCTGAAGATGGGATGGAACTGCTGCAATATCAGGATAAACTAAATAGATGATTGCTTCTTATGGATGAGCAAAGACAATGTCTTTTTGAGATGCAGTCTACTTCTGTGAAGATGCTGTTAACATTGTTGAAATAACAAAGGATTTATAATATTACGTAAACTTAAGCAGTGGCAGTATTGGAGAGGATTGGTTCTATTTATATGTTTATGAGATGGAGTCTTGCCCTGTTGCTCAGGCTGGAGTGCAGTGGCGCAATCTCGGCTCACTGCAACCTCTGCCTTCCAGGTTTACACAGTTCTCCAGCCTCAGCCTCCTGAGTAGCTGGGACTACAGGCACACGCCACCACACCCCACTGATTTTTGTGTTTTTAGAGACGGGATTTCACCGTGTTGGCCAGGCTGGTCTCAAACTCCTGACCTTAAGTCATCCACCTGCCTCGGGCTCCCAGAGTGCTGGGATTACAGGCATGACCCACTGTGCCCGGTGATTGACTTTAATTTTAATAGAGGTCATTCTATGTTTCAAATGCTATCAAACAGTATCACATAGGGTCTCACTTCACCCAGGCTGAGTGCAGAGGTTATTCATTAGCAGTCACTCCCCATCTTCCCTGAACCTCTTCAGTCCTAGGCAACCATTAGTCTGCTTTTTGTTTCTGTAGATATTCTGGACATTTCATATAAATGGAATCACATAAGTGATTTTTTTGTGACTGGCTTCTTTTACTTAGCCTGTTGTCAAGGTTCATGTATGTTTTAGCATAAGGTTTTCTCTTTATTTTTATTTTTATTTTTTTTGTTGTTGTTTAAAAGACAAGGTCTTGATCTGTCACCCAGGCTGGAGTGCAGTGGTACAGTCATAGCTCACTACACCCTCAAACACTTGGCCCTCCTGAGTAGCTGGGATAACAGTCATGTGCCACTGTGCCCAACTTGAAAATATGTGTATTAATGACTTTTTTGCCACTGTTATATTTATTTTACAGATAGGGATGAGGAAGAAATGACCAAACGAGATGACAAAAGAGATATCAACAGATACTGCAAGGAGAGGCCCTCTAAAGATAAGGTATTTATTGAATACTGTATTCTTTTTAATATGGTGATATCTTACATCATCTAAACATAACACAGTTGTGAAGTTTATTAGTCCTTATCCATCTATATTACCACTAAGTAAAATTCTGTCAGTTGTTTTTTTGTGGCTATGTCAGGTAACTAGTATGTCTGATTCCTTTCTCTCATATTCATATACCAGATTAACTCATTTTAGCTAGGATGAGGTAAATGTCTTATTAGATTATTGCTATTTTATGCACAGTCTCTGTTTCCCACTTTTCGGGGGTAAAAAATTTGGCTACTATGTTTTCTACTTCTCTCTTAGGAAAAAGAAAAGACGCAAATGATCACAGTTAACAGAGATCTGTTAATGGCTTTTGTTTATTTTGATCAAAGTCATTGTGGTTACCTTCTTGAAAAGGATTTGGAAGAAATACTTTATACTCTTGGACTACATCTTTCTCGGGCTCAGGTAATCTATCTTGTGAATATTTAAAAGGAAAACATTTTTTAAAAGTTACCTTTTCCAATGAAAAGTTAATAGAACCTCCGTTGATTTTTTTTGATATATTAAAGCAACATAAGGGCCAAGCGTGGTGGCTCACGCCTATAATCCCAGCGTGATTGGGAGGCTGAGGCAGGCAGATCACTTCAGGCCAGGAGTTTAAGACCAGCTTGGCCAACATGGCGAAGCTCCGTATCTACTAAAAATACAAAAATTAGCTGAGTGTGTTGGCACATGCCTGTAATCCCAGCTACTGGGGAAGCTGAGACAGGTGAATCTCTTGAACCCAGGAGGCGGAGGTTGCAATGAGCCAAGATTGCACCACTGCACGCCAGCCTGGATGACAGAGTAAGACTCTGTCTCAAAAAATAAATAAATAAAGCAGTATAACACAAACCAGTTGTAAAACACTTCCCTTCTCCCTCCCTCTTTTTCTACTCCTTTCGACTATAATACATAAAATTCTAGGTCTTTTTGTAAGCAGCTCAGTTTCATTTTTATAAACAAAATATGGAATTATTCTGTACATTTTGACTGGCTCTTTTTTTTTCATTCCACAGTATTCTATAAATACATTCTACCATGAAAATAGAAACCTGCCTCATTCTTTTTATAGCTGCACAGTACCCATTATATAGATGTACCATAATTGACCTACCTAGTCTCCGTTGCTGGTGGTTTTCATTTATTGGATTTACCAACTATGCTATAATAAATCATACCTGTGCATAAATTTTTATCAGTGTTATAGTTTTTAACAATGAAGTTTTATTTTTTCAAAAGTAACTTGAATCTTACTCAATTCCATGGATTTCCATCATAAGTGAAAATTACAGCTGGGCGTAGTGGCTCACACCTGTAATCCCAGCACTTTGGGAGGCCGAGGCGGGTGGATCACCTGAGGTCAGGAGTTCAAGACCAGCCTGGCTAACATGGTGAAACCCCGTCTCTCCAAAAATACAAAAATTAGCCGGGAATGATGGCGGGTGCCTGTAATTGCAGCTACTCTGGAGGCTGAGGTAGGAGAATCACTTGAACCCGGGAGGCAGAGGTTGTAGTGAGCCGGGATCACACCACTGCACTCCAGTTTGGGCGACAAGAACAAGACTCTTTCTCAAAAGAAAGTGAAAATTAACACATAGTTTTTCTAAGAGAATCGAGAAATATATTTTCATCTCTTTATTTTGTTTACTTGCATGCATAACAGGTAAAGAAGCTTCTTAATAAAGTAGTGCTCCGTGAGTCTTGCTTTTACCGGAAATTAACAGACACCTCAAAAGATGAAGAGAACCATGAAGAGTCTGAGTCATTGCAGGAAGATATGCTAGGTCTGTGCATGTTAAGATTTTGCTTTTTAATAAATATACCAGTAATTAAAGAAGAAAAATAACTTATGAAAATATGTGATTATGAAATAATATTTTATATTACAGGAAACAGACTATTACTTCCAACACCAACAGTAAAGCAGGAATCAAAGGATGTGGAAGAAAATGTTGGCCTCATTGTGTACAATGGTGCAATGGTAGATGTAGGAAGCCTCTTGCAAAAATTGGAAAAGAGCGAAAAAGTAAGAGCTGAGGTAGAACAGAAGCTGCAGTTACTAGAAGAAAAGACAGGTAAGGGTCAGCAATGGATATGTTCATACTTTCATCACCCTGCTGGGACATGTATATGTGTTTATGTATGTACATACACATGTACGTACCTGTGTACACATCTGCATATGCATACCACATATTTTCATCGAAGTACAGAAGGAACTTTTTAAAATTTTTTAATTATTTATTTGTTTTTTGTTTGTTTGTTTGTTTGTTTGTTTGTTTTTTGAGACGGAGTCTCACTCTGTCGCCCAGGCTGGAGTGCAGTGGCCGGATCTCAGCTCACTGCAAGCTCCGCCTCCCGGGTTCACGCCATTCTCCTGCCTCAGCCTCCCGAGTAGCTGGGACTACAGGCGCCCACAACCGCGCCCGGCTAATTTTTTGTATTTTTAGTAGAGACGGGGTTTCACCGTGGTCTCGATCTCCTGACCTTGTGATCCGCCCGCCTCGGCCTCCCAAAGTGCTGGGATTACAGGCGTGAGCCACCGCGCCCGGCCTATTTATTTGTTTTTAAGACGGGGTCTCACTCTCACCCAGGCTGGAGTGCAGTGGCACAATCTCAGCTTACTGCAACCACTGCCTCCCGGGTCCAAGTGATTCTCCCACCTCAGCCTCCTAAGTAGATGTGCCACCATGCCCAGCTATTTTTTGTATTTTTGGTAGAAATGGGGTTTCTCCATGTTGGTCCTGGCCTCAAACTCCTGACCTCAAGGGATCACCCACCTCGGCCTCCCATAATGTTGGGATTACAGGCGTGAACCACCGCGCTCTGCAAGGACTTTTACTTTTCATTATTTCTGGTTCAGGTTATAAAATTGCTTAGCTTTATGTGAATCTTAGGTCTTCATGTGCATTCTCAGGTTCATTGTTATCTGTTGCATCCTTTTAATCACCTTCTAGTTCCACTTTTTTTTTTTTGAGACGGAGTCTCTCTCTGTAAACCCAGGCTGGAGTACAGCGGGGCTATCTCACTGCAACCTCCACCTCCCGGGTTCAAGTGATTCTCCTGCTTCAGCCTCCCAAGTAGCTGGGACTACAAGTGCGTGCCACCACGCCCAGCTAATTTTTTGTATTTTTAGTAGAGACAGGGTTTCACCATGTTAGCTAGGATGGTCTCCATCTCCTGACCTCCTGATCCGCCCACCTCAGCCTCCCAAAGTGCTGGGATTACAAGCATGGCATCCACTTAGTTTTTACCAGTCTGTGTTCTCTAATCTATACAATCATCTAAAAATAGAACATAGGTTTTGAAATAATACAAGTTAAAAATGTAAATGAAACAGGCCAGGCACTGTGGCTCCCGCCTATAATCCCAGCACTTTGGGAAGCCGAGGTGGGCGGATTGTCTGAGGTCAGGAGTTTGAGACCAGCCTGACCAACATGGTGAAACCCCATCTCTAAAAATACAAAAATTAGCTGGGTGTGGTGGCACGTGCCTGTAATCCCAGCCAAGATTGTGCCACTTCGCTCAAGCCGGTGCAACAGTGAGACTCGGTCTCAAAAGTAAATAAATAATGAATATTACAGTGTGCTTTATGACTAGTGAAATTGACAGACATTGCCATTTTATGGAATTCAGTCAGCTTTTTATTTTCACAGCTTAAATATTTTAACCCCAAAGTTAAATTTGAAGTTTTAGAAAGTAAAATGTTAATTTTTGGATTTTTTTAAACAGATGAAGATGAAAAAACCATATTAAATTTGGAGAATTCCAACAAAAGTCTCTCTGGTGAACTCAGAGAAGTTAAAAAGGACCTTAGTCAGTTACAAGAAAACTTAAAGATTTCAGAAAACATGAATTTACAATTTGAAAACCAACTGAATAAGACAATCAGAAACTTATCTACGGTAATGGATGAAATCCACACTGTTCTCAAGAAGGTGAGAAATTTTGTATTTTTAACATTTTCATAGTTTTTAAAATGATGCTTTTAATGTATTTTAATGTTATTAAGCTCTTAGTGATTATTCTAAAAGCAAATAATGGTAATCATTCTGTCCTTCCTGAGATTAGTCAAAAGTGATTCCCAGGCTAGGCACAGTGGCTCACGCCTATAATCCCAACGCTTTGGGAGGCCAAGGCGGGCGGATCACCTGAGGTCAGGAGTTCAAGTCCAGCCTCGCCAACATGGTGAAACCCCCATGTGTACTAAAAATCCAAAAATAATTGGCCAGACATGGTGGCAGGCGCCTGTAATCCTAGCTACCTGGAAGGCTGAGGCAGGAGAATCACTTGAACCTGGGAAGCAGAGGTTGCAGTGAGTCTAGTTTGCACCATTGCACTCTAGCCTGGGCAACAGAACGAGACCCCATCTTTTTTTTTTTTTTTTTAAAGGTGATTCCCAAAAGGTGTTGTTTTTCTAAAACTTAGTTGGAATGTCAACATGATTTAAGAGTACAGACTTCTTGAAGCAAATTTCATTTATATTTCTTTTTAATCCAGAGTATAAGTTTGAACTAAACCATTCACTTCACTTCTCTGTGGTTTTTTTTTTGTTGTTGTTGTTGTTTGGTTTTTGTTTTGTTTTGTTTTGTTTTTTTGAGACAGAGTCTTGCACTTTTGCCCAGGCTGGATTGTTAGTGGTGCTATCTTGGCTCACTGCAGCCTCTGCCTCCCAGGCTCACGTGATCCTCCCACCTCAGCCTCCTGATTAGCTGGGACTACAGGTGTGCTCCAGCACATCCAGCTAATTTTTATATTTTTTGTAGAGATGGGATTTCACCATCTTGCCCAGGCTGGTTTCCAACTCCTGGGCTAAGCAGCCCTCCTATCTTGGCCTCTCAGAGTGCTGAGATTACAGGCATGTGCCACCACACCTGCCGCATTCACTGCATTTTTAGACCCCATTTATTCTTGGGCAGAATTGAGGTAAATACTTCGTCACCATTAATTTTAAGATATTAAAATTAATTTATTGTTCTTTATCACTAGAAAAAAGTATACCAAACTGAATATCATTATACTCTAATATCAAAGTAACATTTAAGAGAATCTAGTAAAATGTACTTTTTCCTTCTCTGTTGTCTTACAGGATAATGTAAAGAATGAAGACAAAGATCAAAAATCCAAGGAGAATGGTGCAAGTGTATGATAAAATCCATGTAGTGATGAGGAATGGTGTTAAATAATGTAATATATAAAAATCATGATATAAGAATGTTTGAAGGTGATGCATGTTTGATTTTATTAGTATACATGTCTTTTAGTTCAAATGATGTATAAAGTTTTATGAATGTGAGTTTCTGCTTTTGAAAATTGCTTGTAATTCCTAGCCTTCAAATTATTAAACACTCCTCGAGTGAAATAATTTTGCATTGCAAAGTGTTTTAGGATGAACTTTGTTATAGTTTTAACTCCAATAAAGTTCATCAGTTTAATTGACTGTAGTATTTAATTACCAAATTTCTTTTATAAAAATGCCTAGAAATTTTTAATTTTATTTATAGAATTATTAGGTTTTAAAATTTTTAGTTAATATGTTAAAATTTCAGTCAAAATCATAAAATAGCATGATGCTTAATTTTTGCAAGTTTTTTGAAACAAATTTTTTTAAACTCATCACCAAAAAATCCCCTCTTGATCAGTAAGCATTCATTAAAAATTCAGTTTAGGCCAGGCACAGTGGCCTACGGTGGGATTACATGACTGTAATCCCATCATTTTGGGAGGCCGAGGCGGGTGGATCACCTGAGGTTAGGAGTTCGAGACCAGCCTGACCAACATGGTGAAGCCTCGTCTCTACTAAAAATATAAAAATTAGCTGGGCATGGTGGTGGGTGCCTGTAATCCCATACTTGGGAGGCTGAGGCAGGAGAATCACTTGAACCAAGGAGGTGGAGGTTGCAGTCACCCAAGGTCCTGCAACTGCACTCCAGCCTGGGTAACAAGAATGAAACTCCATCTCAAAAAAAAAAAAAAGCCGGGCGCGGTGTCTCAAGCCTGTAATCCCAGCACTTTGGGAGGCCGAGACGGGCGGATCACGAGGTCAGGAGATCGAGACCATCCTGGCTAACACAGTGAAACCCCGTCTCTACTAAAAAATACAAAAAACTAGCCGGGCGAGGTGGCGGGCGCCTGTAGTCCCAGCTACTCCGGAGGCCGAGGCAGGAGAATGGCGTAAACCCGGGAGGCGGAGCTTGCAGTGAGCTGAGATCCGGCCACTGCACTCCAGCCTGGGCGACAGAGCAAGACTCTGCCTCAAAAAAAAAAAAAACAAAAACAAACAAAAAAAAAATTCAGTTTATCCAAAAGACAGCGTATCAGAAAGAAGCAATAGAGAACTAGTATTGTTCTTGTATGCGTTATACTTTACGTAATATTAGTTGTCCTGATGTCAGTGTTATTGCTTTCAATTAATTTTTCTACTTTCCCAGAATAGCATCTATATTGCTTCTAATTTTGAGAGTTTAAAAAAAAAAATGCAGTGTATGTCAAATGTACAGTTTAGTACCAAGCCCATAGATGTCAGTATGATGCCTTAAGTTAAGTCTTTAATTAAAGATTTTTTTTTAATTAACCTGTGTACTTCCTTCAGAATTTTAGTGGATACATGAGGTGACTTCACTGTAGAATAAAAACAGTAGGAAATATGAGTGGTTCTCAACAGAGGGTGAATTTATCCCTTAGAGGACATTTGGCATTGTCTAATGAGGTTTTTTTGGTGTCACAAGTGGGTGGGTGCTACTGGCATCTAGTTGGTAGAGGCCAAAGATACCACTAAAAATCCTTTGTTGCAGAGGACAGCTCTCCATAACAAGGAATTATCCAGCCAAAAATGTCAATAGTGTCCAGTTTTAGAAACCCTGCCCTAAAGGAATGTAAGGTTAAATGACATTTTGTCTTCCAAGTTTTACTAGTGAAAACTTAATGGAATCCGTAAGAGATTATTAGGATTTTTGTATTTAAATAACTTCTACTGGAATGTTTCACTGTCATATAAAATATATGGTATATTAGAGTTTTGTTTTGTTTTGTTTTGAGATGGAGTCTCGCTTTGTCGCCCAGGCTGGAATGCAGTGGCTTGTTCTCGGCTCACTGCAACCTCTGCCTCCTGAGTTCAAGCGATTCCCCTGCCTTAGCCTCCCAAGTAGTTGGGATTACAGACGTCTGCCACCATGTCCAGCTAATTTTGTATTTTTAGTAGGGATGAGGTTTCACCACATTGGCCAGGCTGGTCTCGAACTCCTGACCTCAGGTGTTCTACCCACCTTGGTCTCCTAAAGTGCTGGGATTACAGGTGTAAACCACTGCACCTGGCCTATAGTTTATTTTATTTCATTTTGTTTTATTTTATTTTGTTAGAATAATGGCTAGGTGTTCTAAATAGATGAATATAAAAATGTAAAGTGCCATTTATATGTAACTTAGGCTAAATGGAATTCACATGGCTATTACTAAAAAATGGATTACAATACCTCAAATTCTTTTTTTTTTTTTTTTTTGAGGCGGAGTCTCGCTCTGTCGCCCAGGCTGGAGTGCAGTGGCGCGATCTCGGCTCACTGCAAGCTCCGCCTCCCGGGTTCCCGCCATTCTCCTGCCTCAGCCTCCCGAGTAGCTGGGACTACAGGCACCGCCACCACGCCCGGCTAATTTTTTTGTATTTTTAGTGGAGACGGGGATTCACTGTGTTAGCCAGGATGGTCTCGATCTCCTGACCTCGTGATCTGCCCGTCTTGGCCTCCCAAAGTGCTAGGATTACAGGCTTGAGCCACCGCGCCCGGCCTCAAATTCTTTTAGACCAATTTTTGTCTTAAGTTACTGTTTGTGGTCATATGGCTTGTTGACCTCCAAAACCAGATTAGAGATTGAGCTATAATTATTATATAATTATGATATAAATATTTCCTTCATCTTTAAGGTGAGATTAAACAATTGTTGAAAATGGTTTTTTTCCTTCTTTCTTTTTTTTTGAGATAGGGTCTCGCTCTGTTCCCCAGGCTGGAGTGCAGTGGTGCCATCTAGGCTCACTGCAACATTTACCTCCCAAGTTCAAACAATTCTGGTGCCTCAGCCTCCTGAGTAGCTGGGATTACAGGCATGCATCACCACACCAAGCTAAGTTTTTTGTGTTTTTAGTAGAGATGGGGTTTTGCCATGTTGGCCAGGCTGGTCTTAAACTCCTAGCCTCAAGTGGTCCACCCACCATGGCCTCCCAAAATGTTGGGATTACAGGCGTGAGCCACCGTGCCTGGCCTGCAAAGTGTTTTTTGTTTTCTGGTTTTTTTTTTTCAAGGGACAATCTTGAAGATAAACTTTTAACTAAAAGACAGTGATGATAGTAAAAGACAGTAATGATAGAGTTCCTTGAAAAGAGTATATTGTTAATAAGAAACATATAAAGTACATTTATGAGGCTTTTTTTCCTCCAGATGAATTTAAATCAGAAGAAAATTGAGATGACAGAGAAAAAGACTGAACCTTTCAATCATATTGTTACTTAGGGGTAAATTTCTTATAAAATAATATCTTTGGAAGTAGAAATTGAGATGACTAAGGAAAAAAGCAAGTTGCACACAGAAAAATTGATTTTGGCCAGGGCACAGTGGCTCGCGCTTGTAATCCCAGCACTTTGGGAGGCCAAGGCGAGTGGATCACCTGAGGTCAGGAGTTCGGGACCATCCTGGCCAACATGGTGAAACTCCATCTCTACTAAAAATACAAAAAAAAATTAGCCAGGCATGGTGGCGGACACCTGTAATCCTAGCCACTTGGGTGGCTGAGGCAGAGAATCACTTGAACCCTAGAGGCGGAGGTTGCAGTGAGCCGAGATCACACCACAGCACTCCAGCCTGGGCAACAAGAGGGAAACCCCATTTCAAAAAAAAAAAATTGATTTTAGAGAAAAATGAGGGAAGAAGAACGTGTTATTGCCTTTCCTAATTTGGGAATTTATTCAGAAATAAAAACTAGTTTTTTATATTCTTTCACCCTACATTGACCAAGCCAAAAAGTTTTGTCACATCATAAACTAGGTCTGTGATAATACCTAATTTTCCTACCCTTTTTATGTTCTGGATGCCTATTTTTATATTTCTAATTTGTGGTTTAGTCATTGTAGTAGGCCAATGCAGGAAATATAAGAATATAATATTTCTTACAGAATTAAGCCTGAATCCGCCCAGGCATGATGGCTCATGCCTGTAATCCCAGCACTTTGGTTTGGGAGGCCAAAGCGGGTGAATCACCTGAGGTCAGGAGTTTGAGACCAGCCTGGCCAACATGGCAAAACCCTGTCTCTACTAAAAGTGCAAAAAGTAGTTGGGTGTGGTGGTGGGCACCTGTAATCCCAGCTACTTGCGAGGCTGAGGCAGGAGAATCACTTGAACCCAGGAGTTGCAGGTTGCAGCGAGCCAAGATTGTGCCACTGCACTACAGCCTAGGTGACAGAGCGAGACTCCATCTCAAAAAATAATAATAATAATTAAGCCAGAATCCTAGAAAATTACTCTTTTCTAAAAAGTAACACTAAAAACTTAAAAAAAAAAAAAAACAGCTACAGTGATAGACTTTACATATTTACACTCTTGACTCCTCAAAATTTTCTGTAATATTCAACACACTTCAATATGTACATGATTCCTAACCACTGCCTCTTGCATAACTACTTGGAATTAGAAATAACTTTCATTGACTTAGGAAGCAGTCTTTATTAAATAGGGACTATAGAATTCTGCTACCCTTTTTTTTTTTTTTTTTTTTTAATTGAGACAGGGTCTCTATCAGGCTGGAGTGCAGTGGTGCAATCTCAGCTCACTGCAACATTTGTCCCCCAGGCTCAGGTGATCCTCCCACCTCAGCCTCCCAAGTAGCCAACAGGCGTGGCCCACCACACCCAGCTAATTTTTCTAGTTTTTGTTTAGACGAGCGAGGTTTCACCATGTTGCCGAGGCTAATCTCAAACTCCTGAGCTCAAGCCATCTGCCTACCTCAGCCTCCCAAAGTGCTGGGATTACAGGTGAGAGCCACTGTGCCTGGCCAACTTCTGCACTGTCTACTTTGATCTTAACAATTCTAAAACCTTAATCATAAGGTCTTGTAGTTTGGATGAAAATAGGCTTACTGATGAAGAAAAGAAGCATCTTAATTCTATTACAAAACGCAAAAATCATACCCTGAAGTGGCAAAGGAATGTAGTCCAACTAGAAGAGAGAACTCGTGCTTCCATTCCTTTCAGTGAATCCGATGATGAACCACCATCACAAGGGACATAGAACTCCTTGGAACAAATAATCCCAGCCTGTTTTTCTTGTTAATAAAATGTAATTTCAAAATATAGTACCAGGCTATATAAAGCTGTATTTTGAAGAAGCAAAGATCAGGCCTTAATCCTCTGAAAATATTCACCAATGCAGAGCCATTAAATAAAAATTTTGAAGATAATCCAAAGAATGTTACAAGAGGTGTAGTTTTATGAATATTTGAAAAAAAAAAAAAAAAAATTGGGGGCCAGGCGCAGTGGCTCACACCTGTAATTCCAGCACTTTGGGAGGCCAAGTCATACAGATCACTTGAGGTTTGGGAGTTCCAGACCAGCCTGACCAATGTGGAGAAACCCTGCCTCTACTAAAAATACAAAATTAGCCAGGTGTGGTGGCACGTGGTGGCACATGCCCGTAATCCCAGCTACTTGAGAGGCTGAGGCAGGAGAATCGCTTGAAACCAGGAGGCGGAGGTTGCAGTGAGCCAAGATCGCACTATTGGACTCCAGCCTGGGCAGCAAGAGTGAAACCCCGTCTTTAATAATAATAATTAAAAACCTTAATGTCTATCTGCAAGATCAGTGAAAACACATGATCTTGGACATGGGTCTAAAGACCGTGGACACTCCCAGAAGACTCAGCTTTCAGGTACCTTCAGTTGAGAGAAAAATCTCAAGTGCCTTGTGGGCTACAGAATCTTAGCTGAAATCAAAGGAATGAGCAGCAGGGATTACTGCCACAATGACATTGTGATTGTGTTGTACCTTAATAAACGGTTGCTTCTTTCTGGTAAGAAATCAGTATTAGGGCCGGGTGTGGTGGCTCACTTCTGTAATCCCAACACTTTGGGAGGCCGAGGCAGGCAGATCACGAGGTCAGGAGTTCAAGATCCGCCTGGCCAACATGGTGAAACCCTATCTCTTTTTTTTTTTTTTTTTTTTTTTTTTTGAGACGGAGTCTTGCTCTGTCACCCAGGCTGGAGTGCAGTGGCCGGATCTCAGCTCACTGCAAGCTCCGCCTCCCGGGTTCACGCCATTCTCCTGCCTCAGCCTCCCGAGTAGCTGGGACTACAGGCGCCTGCCACCTCGCCCGGCTAAGTTTTTGTATTTTTAGTAGAGACGGGGTTTCACTGTGTTAGCCAGGATGGTCTCGATCTCCTGACCTCGTGATCCGCCCGTCTCGGCCTCCCAAAGTGCTGGGATTACAGGCTTGAGCCACCTCGCCCGGCCGTGAAACCCTATCTCTACTAAAAATACAAAACTAGCCAGGCATGGTGGCACATGCCTGTAATCCCAGCTACCTGGGAGGCTGAGGCAGGAGAATCGCTTGAACCTGGGAGGCTGAGGTTGCAGTGAGCTGAGATTGCACCATTGCACTCCAGCCTGGGCAAAAAAAGCCAAACTCCATCTCAAATAAATAAATGAAAATCAGTATGTAGAAAGCAACAAAAAAGATGTTTTAGAAACTTCTAATTTTCTGTTCAAGAAAGGAAATTAGAGTGTGGTGTTTTTGTTTTTGTTTTAGTTGAGACAGTCTCCCAGGCTGGAGTGCAATGGTGTGATCTTGGCTCACTGCAACCTCCGCCTCCCAGATTGAAGCAATTCTTCTGCCTCAACCTCCCAAGTAGCTGGGATTACAGGTGCCCATCACCACGCCTGGCTAGTTTTTTGTATTTTTAGTAGAGATAGAGTTTTGCCATGTTGGCCAGGCTGGACTCAAACTCCTGACTTCAGGTGATCCACCCGGTCTCGGCCTCCCAAAGTGCTGGGATTATAGGGGCGAGCCACCATGCCCAGCCATAGAGTGTGTTAAACATGAATGAATTTGCTTTAGAATATGGATGAAATTTATTGTGAGTGTATTAAGGAATCTATTCATGCATATCCATGGCTACCAGGGATTAAAAGCATTTGGTAAAATCAGATGATGCCATGTGTATATAGCAAGTAGTAAAGATTTCCTTTTCTGGCTGGGCGCGGTAGCTAACATCTGTAATCCCAGCACTTTGGGAGGCCAAGGCAGGTGGATCATTTGAGGTCAGGAGTTCAAGACCAGTCTGGCCAGCATGGTGAAACCCCATCTCTACTAAAAATACAAAAAAAATTAGCTGAGTGTGGTGGTGCATTCCTGTAGTCTCAGCTACCTGGGAGTCTGACACAAGAGAATGGCTTGATCCCAGGAGGCAGAGTTTGCAGTGAGCCAAGATCGAGCCATTGCACTCCAGCCTGGGCGACAGAGCAAGAAAACTTACTTTTTTTTTTTAGGGTACCTAAATAGGTATTGTTGGCAATTCCAGAGGAAAATAATTCTATATTCATTCAGTGGTTGGCTGGGTCTAGGCCACATGAATTTCTCTGATCCAAGTGATAAATGACCCTTGAGAGCCTTAGCTATAGATCTAAATACTGGCTAGAATTGTTAAAAAATATTACAGTGGTTACTGTATGTTTTGTTAGGGATTTGCGTGATACTGAAGGACTTTCAGAGCACTGTGACATTAACATACATAGAGTAGAACGGACACTCCTTCCCTACTTCTTTTGATGAAGCCTCTTGCTAGCCCAGCATGCCCTTTATTTTTTTATTTTTTTTATTTTTTTATTTTTTTTTTTTTTTGAGATGGAGTCTCGCTCTGCCGCCCGTGCTGGAGTGCAGTGGCCGGATCTCAGCTCACTGCAAGCTCCGCCTCCCGGGTTCCCGCCATTCTCCTGCCTCAGCCTCCCGAGTAGCTGGGACTACAGGCGCCGCCACCTCGCCCGGCTAGTTTTTTTGTATTTTTTTAATAGAGACGGGGTTTCACCGTGTTAGCCAGGATGGTCTCGATCTCCTGACCTCGTGATCCGCCCGTCTCGGCCTCCCAAAGTGCTGGGATTACAGGCTTGAGCCACTGCGCCCGGCCGCATGCCCTTTATTTTTAATCAGTCATTTGCAGTCCACAAGTTAACACTGACATGGCTTTGAATTTTTTTGTGGGTCTGAGATAATCTGAGGTTGTTTTCATTGTCAGAAATTATGTAAGTTTGCTCCTAGTGATGTGACATCCTATAGATTATGAATCAAAGTGGACATCATCACATACCAGAAGCATGTAGGGATTTTAGGCAAAGGATTGAAATGTACACAGTAGGCTAGGTGCGGTGGCTCACACCTGTAATCCCAGCACTTTGGGAGGCCAAGGCGGGCAGATCATGAGGTCAAGAGTTTGAGACCAGCCTGGCCAATATGGTGAAACCCCGTCTCTACTAATAATACAAAAATTAGCCGGGCACGGTGGTGCACACCTGTAGTCCCAGCTACTCAGGAGGCTGAGGCAGGAGAATCACTTGAACCTGGGAGGTGGAGGTTCCAGTGAGCCGAGATTGTGCCACTGCACTCCAACCTGGGCGACAGAGACTCCATCTCAAGAAAAAAACAAAAAAAATGTACACAGTAATTAGAGGCACCATAAAAGGCTTTTCTGAAGGACTTGTAAGGTGCAGCACATTTCCTTGTTTGACTGCAATGCAGCTGCTGTGCTATGGGTTAGGGAAGGAAATTTTGCCCACTTTAATTCTTCCCACTAATTTTTTTTTTTTTTTTTTTTGAGGTGGAGTTTTGCTGTTGGCACCCAGGCTGGAGTGCAGTAGTGCAATCTCGGCTCACTGCAACCTCTGCCTCCCAGGTTCACGTGATTCTCCTGCCTCAGCCTCCTGAGTAGCTGGGATTACAGGCGCGCACCACCACGCCCAGCTAATTTTTGGTATTTTTAGTAGAGACAGGGTTTCATCATGTTGGCCAGGCTGCTCTTGAACTCCTGACCTCAGGTGATCCACTCACCTCTGCCTTCCAAAGTGCAGGAATTACAGGTGTGAGCCATTGCGCCTGACCTCTTCCCACTAATTTTATATTCGGATTATTTTGGAGTTAAAAATATTGTGTTAGAACACAAATTATTTTTGTTAAATGAGGCTTAGTGAAATGGTGAGAATTTTTCAGGATTCAATATTAATATATTTTACTGCCCTATTTAGTAATTTTGTTTTTTTGTTTTTTTGTTTTTTTGTTTTTTTTGAGACGGAGTCTTGCTCTGCCGCCCAGGCTGGAGTGCAGTGGCCGGATCTCAGCTCACTGCAAGCTCCGCCTCCCGGGTTCACGCCATTCTCCTGCCTCAGCCTCCCGAGTAGCTGGGACTACAGGCGCCCACCACCTCGCCCGGCTAGTTTTTTGTATATTTTAGTAGAGACGGGGTTTCACCATGTTAGCCAGGATGGTCTCGATCTCCTGACCTCGTGATCCGCCCGTCTCGGCCTCCCAAAGTGCTGGGATTACAGGCTTGAGCCACCGCGCCCGGCCATAATTTTGGTTTTTATAAAAGAAAAAAGCTCCAAATTCGTGATTTACTCGTTTTATTTAATTATTATTATTATTATTATTGGGAGACAGTATCTGGCTATGTTACCTAGGCTGGAGTGCAGTGACACCATCTCAGTTCACTGCAACTGCCACCTCCCAGGCTCAAGTGATCCTCCCACCTCAGCCTCCTGAGTAGCTGGGATTACAGGCACATGCCACCATGCCTATCTAATTGTTTTTGTATTTTAGTAGAGACAGGGCTTCACCATGTTGCCCAGGCTGTTCTCAAACTCTGAGCTCAGGTGATTCACCCACCTCGACCTCCCCAGATGCTGGAATTACAGGCATGAGCCACCGCACCTGGCCCATGCCTGACTAATTTTTCTATTTTTGGTAGAGACGGGGTTTCCCTGTATCGCCCAGGCTAGTCCGGAACTCCTGAGCTCAAGCAGTCTGCCTGCCTCAGCCTCCCAAAGTGCAGAGATTACAGGTGTGAGCCATTGCACTCAGCCCCTATTTTATCTTTTATTAATAGGATGGGTGGGCCAGGCACAGTGGCTGAGGTGCTACTCTGGATGCTGAGGCGGGAGGATCACTGGATCCCAGGAGGTGGAGGCTGCAGTGAGCTGTCAGGGTCTCTCTCTGTTGCCCGAGCTATAGTGCAGTGGCACAATCATGGCTCATGGCAGGCTTGACTTGGATCTAGTGATCCTGCCACCTCTGCCACCCAACATGTAGCCAGTAACTTGCTGTCTAAACTGGGAACCTTTTGAGAGAAAGGAAAGGTGTCAAGAATAACTATGTCATAACGCCAGGTATAACCAGGAGGCAAACTGGAACATAGAGTTACTGCCTATTTATCTTGTGGATAATACTGACCTGTGTTTGGTGTTCACTAGTTAAAAAAGAAGCCTCGGGCTTACACATGAATGAAGATTAAGTTTAGAGACCCAGAGTACTTTTGACATAAATTATACACTTGGTTTTTCTTCTGTGTATAGAGGGCATATTATGTCATCTAGTAAGATGGGGTGCTACTTAAGTACTGAGTCAGCTGCTTATTAATGGTGGAGTCAGAATGTGATCATTATGCCTAATCTAATGCAGGTTCTCAAACAAGTATGTATCTGAATCACCAGGTCTGGGTTAGGGCCTAAGAATTTGCATTCCTAACAAATTCCTACGTGCTGCTGCTGCTATTGCTGGTCTAAGCGAACACACTTGGAGAATTAGGGAAAACTTAGAGCAGTTTTCCGTAGCTAATACGTGATTTTTTAAATAGAGAAGAGTAAGTTGCCTTGGAGACACTAATTGAACCATTATGGCTTTTTCTTCAGGGATAGATAAACCGACATTGGGCTGGGCATGGTGGCTTACACCTGTAATCCCAGCACTTTGGGGGGCCAAGGAGCAGAATGCTTGAGTCCAGGAGTTCAAGCCCAGCCGGCAGCATGGTGAAACCCTGTCTTTACAAAAAATGCAAAAATCATCCAGGCTTGGTGGCAAGTGCCTGTAGTCCCAGCTACTCAGGAAGTTGAGCTGGCAAGATCACTTGAGCCTGGGCAGCTGAGGCTGTGGTGAGCCATGATCGTGCCACCATACTCCAGCCTGGGCAACAAAGACCCTGTCTCAAAACAAACAAACAAAAAAAAACTACATTGGATAATTGACACTGAAATACTTATTAAATGAATGAATACAAGTCTATACCTGCAGGATAGTCACTTAAATTTTTTTTCCTTTTTTTTTTTTTCTTTTTTTTTTTTTTGAGATGGAGTTTCACTCCTGTTGCCCAAGCTGGAGTGCAATGGGACGATCTTGGCTCACTGCAACCTCTGCCTCCTGGGTTCAAGCAATTCTCCTGCCTCAGCCTCCCACATAACTGGGATTACAGGCGCTGCCACCATCCCCAGCTAATTTTTGTATCTTTAGTAGAGACGGGGTTTCCACCATGTTAGTTAGCCAGGCTGGCCTCAAACTCCAGACCTCAAGTGATCCTCCCTCCTTGGCCTCTCAAAGTGCTGGGATTACAGGCAAGATCTGGTCATTTAAAAAAATAGATTTTAGGCCCCATGCAGTGGCTCAAACCTGTAATCCCAGCACTCTTGGTAGAGATGGGATTTCACCCTGTTGCCCAGGCTGGTCTTGGATTCCTGAGCACTGATTGACCTGCCTGCGCCTCCCAAAGTGCTAGAATTACAGGCATGAGCCACCGCGCCCAGCCAAATTTGTCATTTAATTTTACCTTCTTTAGGAATATGCAGGATGGGAAATACTTCTTTTTTGGGAGGGGGATGGGAAATATTTATTAAAGTTGGTATGATCTTTTGAAACTGTGTGTCAGCTGAATGTCATGGCACAACCAGAAATTTCCGTGTGCTTTATTTTCTTAGGTAAAAATTATGTCAAAGCTACTTCTAGTCTCATTTTCATAAATACCTCTACTATGTATCAAAGAAGGGAGCCCTATTTTCCCACAGTCCTTCTGGGATGGTAACTTACCAGAATGATGTATAGCCTTCCCTTGAGGCATATTGGAGTTACAAGGGATAGGAATGAAGGAATTGTAGAGTATGTTGGTAAATAGTGGGACTGATGATAAAGGGAATTATCTTAACTGTGTTTCCCCCTCCCCCTGGGGTGACTAATAGTCCAGAGACCTGCATACAGTCTAATTTTACTGTCCAAAGGTCTAATCTGGTAGGTGCTGAGGAGATGGTAGTCCATCCAGTATCAGTATTACTACAATCACACAGATTATCATCTTAGTTCCAGGGAAGTTTATCTGCTTGAATTACACCTCAGCCAGTGGCAGAGCCATGAAGACACAGTCCACCCCCGCTAGAGTAGAGAGGATTTTGCACTGTCGAGGCTCTAACCACAGAGGAGGCAGGATTCAAGCCTGGGCCCCAAATTCAGCAGACAACTTGGCAAGAGGCCAGGAAGTAGCCAGGCGCTGTGGTTCACGCCTGTGATCCCGGCACTGGGAGGCCGAGGTGGGTGGATCACGAGGTCCGGAGTTCAAGATCAGCCTTGCCAAACGAGTGAAACCCTGTCTCTACTAAAAATACAAAAATTAGCCTGGAATGGTGGCGGGCGCCTGTAATCCCAACTACTCGAGAATACAGAGAATTGGTTGAACCCAGGAGTCGGAGGTTGCAGTGAGCCGAGATCTCACCACTGCACTCCAGCCCGGCGACAGGGTGAGACTCCACCTCACACAAACACAAAAAAGCCAAGAACCAAAGTAGAGGCTCATCCATACAGATTTTGAGTGAAGACTAGAGCTTGGTGATGGTGGCATTTCATATCACACTATATTTAGTACAATGAAACTAATTATAAATGCATTGGTGTGATAAACATTGTTAGGCAGTTTTGGATTAGCTCAGAAAGAGATTTTATTAATAAAAAAACTAAGTATTTTAATATATTCAATTAATATTTGCTAGTGTGAGCCAACTTAATTTCAACTTGAGTGAAATCAAATTCAGAGTAAATCTGGATTTGGAATAAAATAAGAATCTTACTATTCTAGAGCTAAACCTTCCACTCCACAGTTAATTTATTGTTTTCAGACTTGGTCATCTTTAGCTCTTGGTTGGCTAGGGCCTCCACTAGTCTGCAGATAAAGATCAACTCAGGAAACTGAGGCCCAGAGGTAAAACTTATGATCCATGAGCATCTTGCTTTCCTGGGCATTCGACATTGATCCAGCAGTATCAATTGATCCAGCAGCTTATAAGTGAACTCAAGACGAGTAAACAAAACTAATACTTTTAAAGAGTTCGTGGCCAGGCTCAATGGCTCACGCTTGTAATCCCAGCACTTTGGGAGGCTGAGGTGGGAGGATCACTTGAGGTTAGGTGTTTGAGACCAATCTGGTCGACATGGTGAAACCCCATCCTTACTAAAAATACAAAAATAAGCCAGGGTATGCTGATGTGCGCCTGTAGTCCCAGTTATTCGAGAGGCTGAGGCAGGAGAATCGCTTGAACTAGGGAGGTGGAAATTTCAGTGAGCTGAGATTGTGCCACTGCGACTCCAGCCTGGTTGACAGAGCGAGACCATGTCTCCAAATAAAAAATAAAAAAAATTTTAAAAGGCCAGGCATGATGGCTAACGCCTGCAATCCCAGCACTTTGGGAGGCCAAAGTGGGTGTATCACGAGGTCAGGAGCTCGAGACCAGCCTGGCCAATATGGTGAAACCTTGTCTCTACTAAAAATACAAAAATTAGCTGGGCATGGTGGCACACACCTGTAGTCCCAGTTATTTGGGAGGCTGAGGAAGAAGAATCGCTTGAACCCAGGAGGTAGAGGTTGCAGTGAGCCAAGATCATGCCACTGCACTCTAACCTGGGCAATAGACTGGGCGACAGACTGAGACTTAGTCTCAAAAAAAGAAAAGGCCGGGCACGGTGGCTCATGCCTGTAATCCCAGCACTTTGGGAGGCTAAGGTGGGCGGATTACGAGGTCAGGAGATCTAGACCATCCCGGCCAACATGGTGAAACCCTGTCTCTACTAAAAAAAAAAAAATTTTTTTTTTTTTTTTTTTGAGACGGAGTCTCATGCTGTTGCCCAGGTTGGAGTGCAGTGGCGCGATCTCGGCTCACTGCAAGCTCCGCCTCCTGGGTTCACGCCATTCTCCTGCCTCAGCCTCCTGAGTAGCTAGGACTACAGGCGCCCGCCACCGCGCCCGGCTAATTTTTTGTATTTTTAGTAGAGACGGGGTTTCACTGTGGTCTCGATCTCCTGACCTTGTGATCCGCCCGCCTCGACCTCCCAAAGTGCTGGGATTACAGGCTTGAGCCACCGCGCCCGGCCAAAAAAAAAAATTTTTAATTAGCTGGGCGTGGTGGCACATGCCTGTAATCCCAGCTACTTAGGAGGCTGAGGCAGGGGAATCACTTGAACCTGGAAGGTGGAGGTTGCAGTGAACCAAGATGGCACTACTGCACCCCAGCCTGGAGACAGAGCAAGACTCCATGTAAAAAAAAAAAAAAAATTGTGTGTTTTCTGTAGGAGATCCTAAACTGTTGTGAATTGTGTGTTAAGAGAAAAAAAAAAAAAATTGTTCATGCAAAGTGCATGAATATATCAGGAAAACTTCCTTCCAAGGCTAACTAAAATCTTATTGTGGGGTAACTAGTTTCTGGCCTAAATCTCCTGGGATTTTTTTTTTCACTCATACTTCTATCTAAGTGGCTGTTTTAAAAGTTATTCTTTACTTAGGTATTTAAGCTTTAAAAATGTTTCCAAGCCTAGGTTTAGATATCCTAATTGCCTTTTAAATATTTAGCTCTTGGCATTGTTTTACAATGTCTTGAGAGCAAATGGCTTTCCAATTCAGCAGTTTTAGAATGCATGTGCCCTAGACTCAACATCAAAGAATGCCAGATTTTTCTCATCACTTTAATTTTTCTCCCTTATTGCACAACTGTGCAAAAAATAAATTTGTATAATAAAATATAACAAAACTAAATAAGAGGAATTTGCATGCTCTGGTTCACGATCATTTCTAAATTTTCAGACTGAAGAAAAACTAAAAACAAAATTATACTTGAGATTAGTTTGCTGCAACAGATTATCTTTTGCAAGGGTCATATAAGAGTTTGGGAAATTGGCCGGGCGCGTTGGCTCAAGCCTGTAATCCCAGCACTTTGGGAGGCCGAGACGGGCGGATCACGAGGTCAGGAGATCGAGACCATCCCAACATGGGCTAACATGGTGAAACCCCGTCTCCACTAAAATATACAAAAAAAACTAGCCGGGCGAGGTGGCGGGCGCCCATAGTCCCAGCTACTCAGGAGGCTGAGGCAGGAGAATGGCATAAACCCGGGAGGCGGAGCTTGCAGTGAGCTGAGATCCGGCCACTGCACTCCAGCCTGGGTGACAGAGCGAGACTCCGTCTCAAACAAAACAAAACAAAACAAAAAGTTTGGGAAATTGATATAGCAGTTAGTAATCTAAGCTTCATGGAAAAATTGGTCCTCTCATGTTATTTTCCCCATTCTAAAGAGGAGAAAATGCAACTAAAGTAAAAAAGTTCACTTTCGTGGCCCCCAGATAAATTTAAAGGGCTTAATATTTCTCATCATCTGGCTTCACTAAAACCTCAGATCCACTTCGTAATTGAACCTGCCCTCCCAGTCTTTTTATTAAAGTGTGTTTCCAAATGCAGCTCATTGGTTATCTCTAGCCTTTTTGTTTGCCTTCAGGCAGAGAAAGAGCAGAATCTATTGTTAACACGGAAAGAATTAATATTTCATGGCCATTCATTTTCTTTCTTAAATAGATATATTGTAAGCCAGTCCTGGCCACACAAAGACCACTTGCTGTTTCTGGCTATAACATAAATATTTAATTAAAGGAAAAACTACTTTGAGCCATTCTTTTATAAGGCATAGACTATACTAGCTTTGGGCTACACTTTTGCAATTTCCCAAATCCATCTGTTACTTATCCCAGAGTTTTTGCCAGCTTGGAAAACCTAGGAGGCGTATTCACCTGGGTTTTAGAAATGTTTCCAGGAGGCCAGGCGTGGTGATGCGCGCCTGTAATCCCAGCACTGTGGGAGGCCAAGGCGGGTGAATCATGTGGTCAGGAGTTCAAGACCAGCCTAACCAACATGGTGAAACACCATCTCTACTAAAAATACAAAAATTAGCTGGGCATGGTGGCAAGTGCCTGTAGTCCCAGCTACTCAGGAGGCTGAGGCAGAAGAATCGCTTGAACTTGGGAGGTGGAGGTTACAGTGAGCCAAGATCGTGCCATTGCACTCCAACCTGGGCAACAGAGTGAGACTCCATCTCTCTCTATATATATATATATATTTCCAGCGATGAATGTGCAATCTTTGAGCTGCTATTTCTAGAAGAGAACCATCCAACCAACTGTCACTGTAAGAATCTGGATTTGCAGTTAGGCATGGTGGCATGCACCTGTAGTCCCAGCTACTTGGGAGGCTGAGGCAGGAGGATCACCTGAGTCTAGGAAGTTCAAGGCTATAGCACACCATGACTGCACATGCAAATAGCCACTGCACTCCAGCCTGGACAACATAATATGACCTAGTCTCTTAAAAAAAAAATCAGAATTTGGAATAAAATGAGAAGTCTGATATTCCAAAGCTAAGCCTTCAGCTCCACAGTTAATTTGTTTCTGTTATAAGGTTTGGTCATGTTTAGTAGTTGGGACCTCCAATATTCTGCAGATAAAGATCACCTTGGGAAACTGAGGCCCAGAGGTAAAATCTATGATTCACAAACTTCTTGCTTTCCCAGGCTTTCAGTGTTGCTTCAGCACTACTCTTATTTTAAATTTATTAAGGATTTATTGTAAATAAATTATTACTTAAAGATTTTTCTTTAGGCTGGGTGTGGTGGCTCACGCCTGTAATCCCAGCACTTTGGGAGGCCGAGGCGGGTGGATCACGAGGTCAGGAGATCAAGACCATCCTGGCTAACACAGTGAAACCCCATCTCTACTAAAAAATAGAAAAAATTAGCCGGGTGTGGTGGCGGGTGCCTGTGGTCCCAGCTACTCAGGAGGCTAAGGCAGGATAATAGCATGAACCTGGGAGGCAGAGCTTGCAGTGAGCCAAGATCGCGCCACTGCACTCTAGCCTGGGCAACAGAGCAAGACTCCGTCTCAAAAAAAAAAAAATTAGCTGGGCGTGGTGGCACGTGCCTGTAGTCCCAGCTTCTCAGGAGGCTGAGGCAGGAGAATCACTTGAACCCGGGAGGTGGAGGCTGCAGTGAGCCAAGATCTCACCATTGCACTTCAGCCTGGGTGACAGAGCGAGACTCCGTGTCAAAAAAAAAAAAAAAAAAAAAAAGATTTTTCTTTAATAAATAGCAAACCAGCTCTTGTTTCCTGGGAGCCAATGTTTATGTGCTTGGCTAGCAAAGGTTTTAAAGTCTTTACTTCATTAGATTCAGCTGCCTAAGATTATGAAGTCACATATATACTTCTGTTTTGATGATCGAGAGAGTTGGCAGTTACTTTGTTAATACACCTATATTCAAAATGACAACTGGAAAAAGTAAGAAGTTGAAGTGTCACAGCATAAGAATAAAAGGGGCTAGGTGTGGTGGCTCACGCCTGTAATCCCAGCACTTTGGCAGGCTGAGGCAGGGGGATTGCTGGAGCCCAGGTGTTCAAGACTAGCCTGGGCAACATGGCAAAAACCCATCTCTATAAAATAAAATAAGAATAAGAGGCTTCCCATGTGGGGCCTAGTGTGGTGGCTTATGCCTGTAATCCCAGCACTTTGGGAGGCTAAGGCAGCTGGATCACTTCAGGTCAGGAGTTCGAGATCAGCCTGGCCAACATGGTGAAACCCCATCTCTACTAAAAATACAAGAAAAAAAGCCAGGAGTAGTGGCACATGTCTGTAATCCCAGCTACTCAGGAAGCTGAGGCAGGAGAATCGCTTGACCCTGGGAGGCAGAGGTTGCAGTGAGCCAACATTGCACTACTGGACTATGGCCTGGGCAACAGAGTGATACTGTGTCAAAAAAAAAAAAAAAAAAAAAAGGCCGGTCATGGCGGCTCATGCCTTTAATCCCAGCACTTTGGGAAGCCGAGGTGGGCGAATCACAAGTTCAGGAGATGGAGACCATCCTGGCCAACATGGTGAAACCCTGTCTCTACTAAAACTACAAAAATTAGCTGGGTGTGGTGGTGGGCGTCTATAGTCCCAGCTACTGGGGAGGCTGAGGCAGGATAATCACTTGAACCCAGGAGATGGAGATTGCAGTGAGCCGAGTTCGCACCAATGCACTCTGGCTTGGCGACAGAGCAAGACTCTATCTCAAAAAAAAAAAAAAAAAATAGAATAAGAGGAAGGAACCTAATAAAGGTATACCATATGGGGTTTAGTCAATGTAGACTGATTAATTGACCTGGCTTGCTAAAACATATTTCATTCAATAAAAAATTTAAGAAGAATCCAATCTCTCACTTCATTCTACGCTTAAAATAATAAAGCTGATTCAGGCCAGCTGTGATTTAATGGTGTTTATATTGATGGTAAAACTCTTCATTAAATGTCTTAAAATAGCAGAGTTGAAAGACTAACAAGCTATAGAGTCAGAGCCATTCCTGTCTTGTGCTGTTCTTGGCCCTAATCTTGCCCAGCTTAAAATGTTTTCCATATGTAAAGGGACTTTTTAATATTAACTTTTTAATGTAAATTGCTTTGAGCAAATGTGTATTATCCCTACTTAATACACATAATTCCATAGATAAGCATATTCTTTCAGGCTAAGGCAAAGATTCTCATACCTTTGCTAACTGCCTTCAAAACACTGCAGTCTCTCAAATGAAAATGGTTATATACCCAAATATTAATGGAGAGTATGACAGATGAAAGAACTAATAAGTTTGGGATAAGAAAAAATTATTATGACATAACTTTGGAATTTTCTGTCAACAAGATATAATTACAAGATGGATATAAAAAGTTTTGACTTGTAAAACATGTTTCATAGTATAATGTATCATCTTTATTTAGTATTATTTTATCCCTCTCTTAAACCAATCCTCACCCTAAATTATGCTTCACTCAATCATCTTTGGATGTTATATGATATGGCTTTTCCTCATCTGCCCTCTTCACAGGTGAGAACACTGAGGCAATGAACCAGAACAGTGGTGACTTACCTCAGGTCACACATACACTTAGAAGAATGTTTCCTGGCTGAACCATGTAATACCAACTGAAGACCCTCCCCTGCCTCATAAACAAGCTACAATTTTAGATTGCTCTTCTTAGTTCTCATGATAGGTGCCAAATAAAAACAAAATATTTTGGATCCTTTTCATAATGAAGCGGAATTCAGAGAAATTTACTAAAAATTATTCTTTGATAGGCTGTCCTATTTTTGGAAAAATAGTTTAGGGTAGATCCAGTGTAAGAATGATGTAAGGCTGGGCACAGTGGTTCACACCTGTAATCCCAGCACTCTGAGAGGCCGAGGTGGGCAGATCACTTGAGGTCAGGAGTTCGAGACTAGCCTGGCCAACACGGCGAAACCCTGTCTCAACTAAAAATACTAAAAACGGCTGAGCTTGGTGGTGCATGCCGGTAATCCCAGCTACTTGGGAGGCTGAGACAGGAGAATCGCTTGAACCTGGAAAGTGGAGGTTGCAAGCCCAGAAGTTTGAGGCTGCAGTGAGTCATGATTGCACCACTGCATTCCAGCCCGGGTAACACAGTGAGACTCCATCTTTTTTAAAAAAAAAGAAAAAGAAAAAAGATGGCAGGGCGTGGTGGCTCACACCTGTAATCTCAGTACTTTGGGAGGCCAAGGCGGGCAGATCACGAGTTCAGGAGTTTGAGACCAGCCTGACCAACATGGTGAAACCCCGTCTCTACTAAAAATACAAAAATTAGCTGGGCGTGGTGGCGCACGCCTGTAATCCCAGCTACTCAGGACGCTGAGGCAGCAGAACTGCTTGAACTTGGGAGGCAGAGATTGCAGGAAGCCAAGATTGCACCACGGCACTCCAGCCTGGGCGACAGAGCAAAACTCTGTCTCAAAAGGAAAAAAAAAAAAGAAAAAAAAAAAAGAAAAAAAAAAAAAGAAAGAAACTGATTTGTTACCACTTCTGCAATAACTTCGTCACTCCTCTTTTGCTCACACTGTATTCCTAGTGTCTTAACATGGTTACTATCAGAAATTTATTTTTGAGCATCTACACTGCTGTTTCACAACCAATTGAGGTTTTTGTTTGTTTGTTTGTTTTTGCATTTTTTTGAGACGGAATCTTGCTGTGTCACCCAGGCTGGAGTTCAGTGGCGTGATCTCGGCTCACTACACCCTCCACTTCCTGGGTTCAAGCGATTCTTGTGCCTGAGCCTCCTGAGTAGCTATGACTACAGGTGGGCACCATCATGCCCAGCTAATGTTTTGTATTTTTAGTGGGAGATGGGGTTTCACCATGTTGGCCAGGCTGGTCTTGAACTCCCGACCTCAAGTGGTCTGCCCACCTCGCCCTCCCAAATACTGGGATTACAGGCATGAGCCACTGTGCCCGGCCACCAACTGAGTTAGGTAAAACATTTGAGGGTGAAGAGTGGATGAATGAAAGCTAAGAGGGCAGACATCTTCATTCTGGGCCTGGCAAGGGAATGTGCTAGACATTTGGGTTGGGAAATGGTATATCAATGTAAAAAATGTGAAATAGGGGCCAGAGGATATCTTGAGGCCAGGAGTGTGAGACCAGCCTGGGCACCATAGTGAGACCGCGTCTCTACAGTAATTTAAAACTTAGGTGGGCATGGTGGTGTGTGCCAGTAGTCTCAGATACTTGGGAGGCTGGGGTGGGAGGAACATTTGAACCTGGAGGTCAAGGCTGGAGTGAGCTGTGATCGTGCCACTGCACTCCAGCCTGGGAGACAGAGCGAGACCCTGTATCAAAAAGAGAAAAAATGTGAAATAAAATTCTTTGTGCTCACTATTCTCTATCCAAACCCACTAAAAATACAAAAACAACAAAACAGAGGGAAAACTCCCACCCCCATCAAAAGGGTAGCCACAGCTACTACAAAGTGAAGGTGCAGGCTAAGTTGACACCTCACTCTCATACCTTGAAGCAAGATGCATCTTTTCCACAAGTGCCAGAGTCTTAAAACGAACATTCGGCCGGGCGCGGTGGCTCAAGCCTGTAATCCCAGCACTTTGGGAGGCCGAGACGGGTGGATCACAAGGTCAGGAGATCGAGACCATCCTGGCTAAAACGGCGAAACCCCGTCTCTACTAAAAACACAAAAAATTAGCCGGGCGAGGTGGCAGCGCCTGTGGTCCCAGCTACTCGGGAGGCTGAGGCAGGAGAATGGCGGGAACCCGGGAGGCGGAGCTTGCAGTGAGCTGAGATCTGGCCACTGCACTCCAGCCTGGGCGACAGAGCGAGACTCCGTCTCAAAAAAAACAACAACAAAAAAAAAACGGGCCGGGCGTGGTGGCTCAAGCCTGTAATCCCAGCACTTTGGGAGGCCGAGACGGGCGGATCATGAGGTCAGGAGATCGAGACCATCCTGGATAACCCACTGAAACCCCGTCTCTACTAAAAACACAAAAAAAATCAGCCGGGCGAGGTGGCGGGCGCCTGTAGTCCCAGCTACGCGAGAGGCTGAGGCAGGAGAATGGTGTGAACCCGGGAGGCGGAGCTTGCAGTGAGCTGAGATCCGGCCACTGTACTCCAGCCTGGGCGACAGAGCCAGACTCCGTCTCAAAAAAAAAAAAAGAACATTCTTGGATTCTTGATTAGAGTAGTCTGATAAAACAACAAGGTCAGGCCACAGGAGAAGCAAAGAATATTCTTACAGAGACTCAGTTTCTGTCCGGGAGGTGGAGCTGGGGATAAACCAAGCCATCCCCGCCATTTGTATGATCTCTGACCTACCTTCTTCATTAAGGTAGAGCTTTAGAGGTGGAATGGGGTGAAGGAGATAGTATTATAGCAATAGGTAGAAACCCCGTGACCTCTAAAGGGTTTGTCTCAATTTTCTTGAATCCTGAAAGGTAAAGAAAGATGTATCCATAGAGTGAAAGAAATAACAGATTTTGTCCAGGCGCAGCGGCTCACGCCTGTAATCCCAGCACTTTGGGAGGCCAAGGCGTGTGGATCACAAGGTCAGAAGTTCAAGACCAGACTGGCCAAGATGGTGAAACCCGGTTTCTAGTAAAAATACAAAAATTAGCCGGGCATGGTGGCGGGTGCCTGTAATCCCAGCTACTCCGGAGGCTGAGGCAGGAGAATTGCTTGAACCCGGGAGGTGGAGGTTGCAGTGAGCCAAGATCATGCCGCTGCACTCCAGCCTGGGTGACAGAACAAGACTCTGAGGAAAAAAAAAAAATAAGAGCACACTAAATAAATTCTAAAGATGAAATGTACTTCCCTCTAGGTTTTTTGTAATCCTTTGACTTAGTCTAGGTAGTTGTTTTTTTTGTTGTTGTTGTTGTTGTTTGTTCCTTTGAGGAGGAATTGGTTGAGGATAGAGTTCCTTTTTTTAAAATTATTTCTGAGATGGGGGTCTTGCTATGTTACCAAGACTGATCTCAAATTCCTGGGTACAAGGCATCCTTCCACCTCAGCCTCCAGAGTAGTTGGGACTACAGACATGAGACACCATACCTGGCTATAGCTATAGACATTTCTGTGACAGGGTGAAGTTGCCGGTCAGTCCCCAAGAATAGCCAATCTTTGCCCACCTGGAGGCCCAGACACCTCAGTAAGTGCTCTCAGGCCAGCTCCTCAGCTCCTCAGCTCCTCAGCGCTTCCCACGTGCTTGGTGCTCAGCAATGTGAGGACAATTTTGTTGTCGTTTGCTTGCAATTTTAAAAATTGAAATAAAATTCACATAGCATTAAAGTCACTATTGTTGGCTGGAAGTGGTGTCCTATGCCTGTAACCTCAGCACTTTGGGAGGCCTAGGTGGGCAGATTGCCCGAGCCCAGGAGTTCGAGATCAGCAACACCGTGAAATCCTCTCTCTAAGAAAAATACAAAAAACTAACTGGGCGGAGTGGCGTGCACCTGTAATCCCAGGTACTCAGTAGGCTGAGGTGGGAGAATCACTTGAGCCCAGGAGGCAGAGGTTGCAGTGAGCTAAGATCTTGCCACTAGACTCCAGTGTGGATAACAGAGCAAGACCCTGTCTTTAATAAATAAATAACTAGAATCAGGCAATGTGTGATCTTTTCTGTCTGGTTGCTTTCACTTGCTGTGAGCTTTTCTCTCTCTTTTTTTCATAAAACAATGGTTCAGAAGAAAGTATGGGCCGGGCGCGGTGGCTCAAGCCTGTAATCCCAGCACTTTGGGAGGCCGAGACGGGCGGATCACAAGGTCAGGAGATCGAGACCATCCTGGCTAACACGGTGAAACCCCGTCTCTACTAAAAAATACAAAAAACTAGCCGGGCGAGGTGGCGGGCGCCTGTAGTCCCAGCTACTTGGGAGGCTGAGGCAGGAGAATGGCGTGAACCCGGGAGGCGGAGCTTGCAGTGAGCTGAGATCCGGCCACTGCACTCCAGCCTGGGTAACAGAGCGAGACCCCGTCTCAAAAAAAAAAAAAAAAAAAAAAAAGAAAGTATGATGTTTTCGAGATTCATCCATATTATAGCATTTACTTCATTTATTTATTTATTATTATTATTTTTTTAGACCAAGCCTCGCTCTTGTTGCCCAGGCTGGAGTGCAATGGCACAATCTCGGCTCACTGCAACCTCCGCCTCCCAGGTTCAAGCAATTCTCCTGCCTCAGCCTCCTGAGTAGCTGGGATTACAGGCATGCACCACCACGCCCAGCTAATTTTGTATTTTTAGTAGAGATGGGGTTTCTCCATGTTGAGGATGGTCTCAAACTCCTGACCTCAGGTGATCTGCCCATCTCGGCCTCCCAAAGTGCTGGGATTACAGGTGTGAGCCACTGCGCCTGGCTCTTCATTTATTTATTTTTATTTTTTATTTTTTATTTTTATTTTTGAGACTGAGTCTCACTCTTGTTGCCCAGGCTGGAGTGCAATGGCACAATCTCAGCTCACTGCAACCTCCGCCTCCCAGGTTCAAGCGATTCTCCTGCCTCAGCCTCCCAAGTAGCTGGTATTACAGGTATGCACCACCACGCCCAGCTAATTTTGTATTTTTAGTAGAGACGGGGCTTCTCCATGTTGGTCAGGCTGGTCTCAAACTCCCGACCTCAGGTGATCCGCCTGCATTGGCCTCCCAAAGTGCTGGGATTACAGGCGTGAGCCACCGCGCCCAGCTCTTCATTTATTTTTTATGACTGAGTAATTGTGTGGATAAACCTCATTTATCCATTCTTCAATTGAGGGACATTTACACTGTTTCCACTCATGGACTATTATGAATAATGCTGCTATGAGCATTCATGTACATATTTTTATATGGACATATGTTTTCATTCCTCTTGGATGTATAGCTAGGAATGGAATTGCTGGGTCATCCATTGAGTTTTTTTATTTCTTCTTTTTTTTAATTCTCATCTTTTAATTTGGTTCTTTTTTGTATCTTCCATTGCTCAGGGATTTTTGTTTGTTTGTTTGTTTTTGTTTTTGTTGTTTGTTTGTTTTTTTAGACAGAGTTTCATTCTATTGCCCAGGCTGGAGTGCAGTGGGGTGATCTCTGCTTAACCTCTGACTCCCAGGTTCAAGTAATTCTCCTGCCTTAGCCTCCCAAGTAGCTGGGACTACAGGTGTGTGCCACCATGCCTAGCTAGTTTTTTTTTTTTTTTTTCATTTTTGGTAGAGACGAGGGTTTCACCAAGTTGGCCAGGCTGGTCTCGACCTCCTGGCCTCAAGTGATCCACTCATCTCGGCCTCCCAAAGTGCTGGGATTAACAGGCACCAGCCACCGTGCCCGACTAAGGTTTTTTATTTCTTTGTTGAGACTTTTTTTTAAGTGAAAGCAAGTTTATTAGAGAAGCAAAGAAATAAAAGAATGGCTACTCCATAGATAGAGAAGCCCCAAGGGCTGTTGGTTGGCTATTTTTATGGTTATTTCTCTATCATATACTAAACAAGAGGTGAATTATTCATGAGTTTTCCAGGAAAGGGGCAAGAATTTTCAGGAAGTGAGGTTTCCTCCCCCTTTCAGACCACATAGGTACATTGCCATGTCATTTGTAAGCTGTCATGGTGATAGTGGGAATGTCTTTTAGCATGCTAATATATTATAATTAGCATATAATGAGCAGGAGGACGATCAGAGGTGGCTTTCCTTGCCATCTTGGATTTTTTTTTTTTCTGGGGTTTAGTCCCATTCTATCACCCAGGCTGGAGTGCAGTGGTGCGATTCTCATGCGTCAGCCTCCCGAGTAGCTGGGATTACAGGCACCCAGCACAACACCCTGCTAATTTTGTATTTTTAGTGGAAACAGGGTTTCACCATGTTAGCCAGGCTAGTCTCAAACTCCTGACCTCAAGTGATCCACCTGCCTTGGCCTCCCAAAGTGCTGGGATTACAGGCATGAGCCACTGTGCCCCGCCTGAAATCTTGGTTTTGGTGGGTTCTAGCTGGCTTCTTTATAGCATCCCGTTTTATCAGCAGGGTCTTCGTGACCTGTATCTTGTGAAACCAGTCCTGTGGACCTCCTGTCTTATCCTGTGACTTAGAATGCCTAACCTCCTGGGAATGAGGCCACGCGGGTCTCAGACTCATTTTACCCAGCCCTATTTAAGATGGAGTCACTCTGGTTTGAATGCCTCTGACATATTTCCTCTCTCTCTTGTACAGTAGTAGACTCTTTTTTTTTTTTTTCCTAAGACAGGGTGTCGCTCTATCGCCCAGGCTGGAGGGCAGTGGCACCATCATAGCTCACTGAAGCTTCAACCTCCCGGGCTCAAGTGATTCTCCCACCTCAGCCTCCTGAGTAGCTTGGACTTGCACCACACTCCTGGCTAATTTACTTTGCTTTTTTTTTTTTTTTTTTTTTTTTTTTTTTTTTTTTGAGACGGAGTCTTGCTCTGTCGCCCAGGCTGGAGTGCAGTGGCGCGATCTCGGCTCACTGCAAGCTCCGCCTCCCGGGTTCACGCTATTCTCCTGCCTCAGCCTCCCGAGTAGCTGGGACTACAGGCGCCCGCCACCTCGCCCGGCTAGTTTTTTGTATTTTTTAGTAGAGACGGGGTTTCACCGTGTTAGCCAGGATGGTCTTGTTCTCCTGACCTCGTGATCCGCCCGTCTCGGCCTCCCAAAGTGCTGGGATTACAGGCTTGAGCCACCGCGCCCGGCCCTACTTTGCTTTTTAGTAGAGACAAGGTCTTACTATGTTGCCCAGGGTAGTCTCAAACTCCTGAGCTCAAGTGGATCTGACCATGTTGGCTTTCCAAAGTGGTGGAATTACAAGTATGAGCCACCATGCGCAGCCTATAAGGGGACACTCAATCCTAAGGGTTGCAAAGGAATGAAGATCCATTTTTTGTAACTTATTCAGGCTAAATAGGGGTGATGATATTTCTGCCTAACAACAGAGTTGCTTGTATTCAAGAAAGAGAGGAGCTCAGTCAGAAAGCCTTGGTATAGTGAGGGCCATTCAGAACTCTGAGACCCAACAAAAGGTGATATCCATCCCTCTTGTTTCTTCTGAACAGCAGTAAGTGGTCAGCGAATGGTTCAAAGGAACAAGCAGGGTCAGTGCAAAGTCAGCCAACTGGTGCTGCGAGGACAATTTTCCTTTGGGTTAAGGGTCTCTACAGTATCGTCATGTTATGGTTGGCCAGGAAAATGTTACCAGAAAGAGGTCCATATCCAGACCCCACGAGACAGATCTTGGATCTCATGCAAGAAATAATTTGGGCTGAGCCCATAAAGCGAAAGTAAGTTTATTAGAGAAGTGAAGACACAAAAGAATGGCTTCTCCATAGACAGAGCAGCCTAATTTTTGTTTGTTTGTTTCAAGTGTGTTTTTATTTTTTTATTTTATTTATTTATTTTTTGAGATGGAGTCTTGCACTGACACCCAGGCTGGAGTGCAATGGCGTGATCTTGGCTCACTGCAACCTCTGCCTCCCGGGTTCAAGCGATTCTCCTGCCTCAGCCTCCCGAGTAGCTGGAATTACAGGTGCCCGCTGCCACAACCAACTAATTTTTGGTATTTTTAGTGGCGATGGGGTTTCATGATGTTGGCCAGGCTGGTCTCGATCTCCTGACCTCATGATTCGCCCGCCTCAGCCTCCCAAAGTGCTGGGATTACAGGCGTGAGCCACCGCGCCTAGCCTCAAGTGTGTTTTTGTTGTTGTAGTTTAGAGACGGGGTCTCTCTGTGTTGCCCAGGCTGGTCTTGAACTCCAGGATTCAAGTGATCCCACTGCCTCAGCCTTCCCAGTAGCTGGGACTACAGGCAACTTGCCTGGCACAGTCATGTTCTCAATTGCTCACTGAAGTATTTTTATGATGGCTGCTATAGGTGTTACTGGAATGGGGTCCTGATCCAGACCCCAAGACAGGGTTCTTGGATATCATGCAGGAAATAATTCGAGGCCAATCCATTGAGTGCAGTGAAAGCAAATTTATTAGGAAAGTAAAGGAAAAAACAATGGCTACTCTACAGGCGGAGCAGCAACACGGCTGCTGGACTAAGGGTACTTACAGCTATTTCTCAATTATGTGCTAAACAAGGGGTGGGTTATTCATGAGTTTTCTGGGAAAGAGGTGGGCAATTCCCAGAACTGAGCGTTCCTCTCCCTTTTATTTATTTATTTAAATAAATTTTTTTTTTCTTCCCCCTTTTAGGCCATATAGGGTAGCTTCCTGACGTTGCCATGGCATCTGTAAACTGTCATGGTGCTGGTGGGAGTGTCTTTCAGCTTACTAATGCATTATAATTAGCATACAATGAGGAGTGAACACACCAGAGGTCACTCTCAGGGCCATCTTGGTTTTGGTAGGTTTTGGCTGGCTTCTTTACCCCAACCTGTTTTATCAGCAAGGTCTTCGTGACCTGTATCTTGCGCTAATCTCCTATCTTATCCTGTGACTTAGAATGCCTAACCTCCTGGGAAAGCTGCCCAGATCTCAGCCTTATTTTACTCAGCCCCTATTCAAGATGGAGTTCCTCTGGTTCACACACCTCTGACATAAGTCCTTGTCAGATCATTCTAACATCTGTGTCATGTCTGTGTTTGTGTCTCTCCTCCCCTCCCCTCCCCTCCCCTCTCCTTTCCTCTCTCAGACAGAGTCGCACTCTATTGCCCAGGCAGTGGCACTACCTCAGCTCACTGCAATGTCTACCTCCCAGGTTCAAGTGATTCTCATGTCTCAGCCTCCCAAGTATCTGGGATTATAGGTGTACTCTACCATGCTAATTTTTGTATTTTTTGGTAGTGGTGAGGATTCACCATGTTGGCCAGGCTGGTCTCGAATTCCTGGCCTCAAGTTTTCCACTCGCCTCAGCCTCCCCAAGTGCTGGGATTATAGGCATGAGCCACTTCGCCCAGCCAGAGTCTGTTCTTGTTCACTTTGAGATCTTCCTGGTTCTTGGTATAACGAGTGGTCTGTAATTGAAACCCGGACATTGTGACATTGTAAAACTCTGGGTTTTATTTAAATCTGGTATTTTAGCTAATACCACTCAAACCTCTGACACCACTCTAGTGCGAGAAAATAGTTGCCACCTTTTTACTGCCAGATCAGGGTGGAAGTCCAGGTTTTCCACTCAGGCACCCTTGACAGTGAAACGAGAGACAAGTGGGAGGTTGTTGGTGCCTCTGGGTGGGGAGAGAAGTTCAGGCTCTCCACTAGGCCTCTGCTGGTACCACCTTGGCTGGGAAGTAGAAGGGCTCCTTGTTACTGCTTTCCATGTGGCCTCCACTGACACTGCAGAGGGTGGCCTTGTTATTTCAGAGCTGTGGTCAAAGTCCTCGCTCCACTAGGCTGCCTCTGACACTACCTCAGTGGGGACAGGAAGGGGTTCTCCCCACGGGGATCTTGAATTTCTATCCCTAGCTGGTACCAGTAGAAGTCCGAACTCCCCATGTGGTCTCCTCTGACACTGCCCAGGATGGGGTGCTCCCCACTGTGCCTTCTCCATCACCACTGCATAAGTTGGATGGGGCATGAGGACAACTGGGGATACATCTTTACAACCTGGCAAGGTTGGAAGTCTAGGCCTTCCAATTGGCCTTTACTGGTGAGATAGTGGTGGAGCCAGTTTTTTTCTATGAGGTTTAGCTAGAGTAGAGTGGGTATCATGTAAAAGTTTTCAGTCTTGAGGCCAGGTGCCACGGCTTATGCCTGTAATCCTAGCACTTTGGGAAGCCAAGGTGGGCGGATCATGAGGTCAGAAGGTCGAGACCATCCTGGCTAACATGGTGAAACCCGGTCTCTACTAAAAATACAAAAAATTAGCTGGGCGTGGTGGCATGCACCTGTAGTCCCAGCTACTCGGGAGGCTGAAGCAGGAGAATCGCTTGAACCCAGGAGGCGGAGGTTGGAGTGAGCTGAGATTGCACCACTGCATTCCAGCCTGGGTGAAAGAGTGAGACTTTGTCTCAAAAAAAAAAAAAAAAAAAAAAAAAAATTGGCAATAGGGCTGGGTGCGTGGCTCATGCCTGTAATCCCAATACTTTGGGAGGCCAAGGTAGGTGGATCATCTGAGGTCAGGAGTTCAAGACCAGCCTGGTCAACATGGTGAAACCCCGTCTCTACTAAAAATACAAAAAATTAGCCAGGCATGGTTGCGGGCACCTGTATTCCCAGCTAATAGGGAGGCTGAGGCAGGAGAATCCCTTGAACCCAGGAGGCAGAGGATGCAGTGAGCCGAGATCATGCCATTGCACTCCAGCCTGGGCAACAAGAGGTAAACTCAGTCTCAAAAAAAAAAAAAAAATTGGCAATAGGTGGAATGTGAGAAGGGAGAAAGCAACAGTTTCTTTTTGAATTAATTTCAGGGTGAGAGGAAAGAGATCCAAGGTATCCTTTCTCTCCTCCCATAAGAAAGCAGAGAAAAGAGAAAGCTGGGGCTAGAGGGCAGGGGCTTCGTTGAGATCTGGGCACCTGGAGTGCAGCCAGCTCATTTTTGATGGGATTTGCATGTAAATAGTGGGATATGAGGCCCAGCTTTACACCCTCTGTTATAATAAAACTAAAAACAAGTGGTTTCTCCTTTATAATCCTGAAACTAGGTTTGGATTAGGCTTTCATACTTTCTTCTTTTTTTCTGGTAGCCGGAAGGGTTAGTCTCATTTTCCACTTCAAATTATAAGAATTTTGCTAACTTGCTCCTGTGCCAGGGTGCTTGGTTGCAAGCCTTCTTGACAGACTGGGGCTCTAGCATTCTTTCAAAGAAGTAATATTTTTAGGCTTTGAGACCTGCCCTTTGACCCCAAGTCTAATGGGGTGATAGAATGGTGGGGTCTCCTCATCTTGGTTAGAAAGCTTATTGGCTTTGATGGCCTCAAGTGCAGGAGAGCCAGCGGCCTTAACTTCTTTCAAACCAAAAATTATTGAGGCCTTTCTTTATTGTAGAATTTTTGGGAAGTATAGAAAGCTCAAAGAAAGAAAGAAAATTGCTGTAATCTCATCACCCAGAAATAATTTCTGTTAACATAATGATCATTATTCCAATCCTCAATCAATCCTCCTCAAACATTATGAAATGTTTTAAATGCTTCATAGGTATTTGTTCTATTAAGAAAGAGGGTAGAGGCAGGCTGCCCGCGGTGGCTCATGCCTGTAATCCCTGCACTTTGGGAGGCCGAAGTGGGCGGATCACGAGGTCAGGAGATGGAGACCATCCTGGCTAACATGGTGAAACCTCGTCTCTACTAAAAATACAAAAAATTGGCCAGGCGCAGTGGCTCACGCCTGTAATCCTAGCACTTTGGGAGGCCGAGGCGGGTGGATCACCAGGTCAGGAGATCACCCTGGCTAACACAGTGAAACCCTGTCTCTACTAAAAAAATAAAATAAAATAAAATAAAAAATAATAATTAGCCGGGCGTGGTGGTGGGCACCTGTAGTTCCAGCTACTCGGGAGGCTGAGGCAGGAGAATGGCGTGAACCCAGGAGGTGGAGGTTGCAGTGAGCCGAGATCGCGCCACTGCACTCCAGCCTGGGCCACAGAGTGAGACTCCGTCTCAAACAAACAAACAAACAAAAATACAAAAAATTAGCCAGGCAGGCCGGGCGCGGTGGCTCAAGCCTGTAATCCTAGCACTTTGGGAGGCCGAGACGGGCGGATCACGAGGTCAGGAAATCGAGACCATCCTGGCTAACCTGGTGAAACCCCGTCTCTACTAAAAAATACAAAAAACTAGCCGGGCAAGGTGGCGGGCGCCTGTAGTCCCAGCTACTCGGGAGGCTGAGGCAGGAGAATGGCGTGAACCCGGGAGGCGGAGCTTGCAGTGAGCCGAGATCGCGCCACTGCACTCCAGCCTGGGGGACAGAGCGAGACTCCGTCTCAAAAAAAAAAAAAAAAAAAAAAAAATTAGCCAGGCATGGTGGTGGGTGCCTTTAGTCCCAGCTACTCGGGAGGGTGAGGCAGGAGAATGTAGTGAACCCAGGAGATGGAGGTTGCAGTGAGCCAAGATTGCACCATTGCACTCCAGTCTGGGCGATACAGCGAGACTCCATCTCAAAAAAAAAAAAAAAAAGAAAGAAAGAAAGAAAGTGGGGAAAGGTAGAGTACTGGGAAGTGTGAACTGGCTTGTCATCTCAGAATCAAGGGATTTTCCTGCCTGTAATCCCAGCACTTTGTGAGGCCGAGGCAGGCAGATGACTTGAACCCAGGAGTTCGTGACCAGCCTGGGCAACAAAGTGAGACCCTCCTGTCTCTACAAGAAATACAAAAATTAGCCGGGCATGGCGGTGCACACCTGTGGTCCCAGCTACTAGGGAGGCTGCAGTGGGAGGATGGCTTGAGCCTGGGAGGCAGGGGTTGCAGTGAGCTGAGATTATACCACTGCACTCTAGCCTGGGCAACAGAGTGAGACCCTGTCTCCAAAAAAAAAAGAAAGAAAAGAAAAAAAAAAGATTTCTACTGACCCTGCTTCTACAAAAAAAAAAAAAAAAAAAAAAAAAAAACCCACAAACAAAAATCAGCCGGTCATGCTGGTGGCATTCCTGTAGTCCCAGCTACTTGGGAGGCTGAGGTGGGAGGATCACTTTAGCCTGGGAGGTCGAGACTGTTGTGAGCCAAGATTGCACCACTGCACTCCAGCCTGGGTGACCGAACTAAACCTTACCCGTGCTCCTCCCAGAAAAGGATTTCTAGTAGTCAACTTTTCACCATTCCAACTAAGAATCTTTTTTTCTCCTATATATATATATATATTTTTGGCCTGTTGCCACGCTGACCATTGCAAAGACAAAGCAAATGAATTTTTTCTTTTCTTTTCTTTTTGAGACAGAGTCTTGCTCTGTCACCCAGGCTGGAGTGCAGTGTGGCATGACCTCACCTCACTATAGCCTCTACCTCCTGGGTTCAAGTGATTCTCCTGCCTCAGCCTACCGAGTAGCTGGGATTACAGGTGCCCACCACCATGCCCCTCTAATTTTTTTGTATTTTTAGTAGAGAGGAGGTTTCTCTATGTTGGCCAGGCTGGTCTCAAACTCCTGACTTCAGGTGATCCACCCACCTCAGCTTCCCAAAGTGCTGGGATTACAGTTGTGGGCCACTGCGCCCGGCCAAATGGAAGAAATGTTTTAAAAAGGTATTTAATGTCCTTCAAAGTCTCCTTTGATCAAAACTTTAGTCGAACTCCTCTGAGTCCCTTCTGACTAGCCTCACAGTGGACTTCCCTCTCTGTCCTTGTGGAATCCAGTTTGAGCAAGAATCTTGTCAATTTAGTGAAAATCGCCTACTCTAGATATCTGACCACCCTCACTATCTTATTACCCTGTCCTGCTTTCAGCAAGAATTTTGTTGAGTTGTTCTAACAAGGATCTCACTTACAGGCTGGGAGCAGTGGCTCACACCTGTAATCCCAGCACTTTGGGAGGGCAAGGCAGGCAGATCACTTGAGGTCATGAGTTCGAGACCAGCCTGGCCAAGAGGGAGAACTACATTCTCTATCAAAAAATACAAAAATTAGCCAAGTGTGATGGTGTGCACCTGTAATCCCAACTACTCGGGAGGCTGAGGCAGGAGAATCACTTGAACCCAGGAGGCGGAGGTTGCAGTGAGCCGAGATAGCCCCACTGCACTCTAGCCTGGGTGACAGAGTGAGACTCCCTCTCAAAAAGAAAGAAAGGAAAAAGAATCTCGCTTACCCTTGATGTTTCCTCTTAGTAACTTTCCTTGTTGGACAAGAGGGGAGTCAAGTCCTCTCCCTCCCCCACTGTAAGACCCCATTGCAGTAGTCCCTATACCTATCACCATGGTCTCCCTAAATAAAGCCTTCCTGTTACCATCTTTAGCAAGTGTCACAAATCGCTTTTTCTTTAACATCCCCTGTCCCTCAACTGCTTTTCTCTCTCTCTTTTTTTTTTTTTTTTGAAACGGAGTCTTGCTCTGTCACCAGGCTGGAGTGCAGTGGTGCCATCTTGGCTCACTGCAAACTCCGCCTCCTGGGTTCAAGTGATTCTCCTGCCTCAGCCTCCCTAGTAGCTGGGACTACAGGCACGGGGCACCACGCCCAGCTAATTTTTGTATTTTTTAGTAGAGACAGGGTTTCACCATGTTGGCCAGGATGGTCTCGATCTCTTGACCTCGTGATCTGCCCACCTCAGCCTCCCAAAGTGCTGGGATTACAGGCATGAGCTACTGTGCCCGGCCTTTTCTCTTTTTCTTTAACATCCCCTGCCCCTCACCTCCTTTGAGTCAACACAGTTGTTTAGCAAAGCCTGACATTTCCTTTTGAGAACTAGAAAGAAGCATCTCCAGGTTTGTTTGTTTGCTTCCTGGGTGAGGAGAAAAAAGGTGCTGTAGAAGAGGAAACGGTCCTAATAAAGATAATCCAGATAGGAAATGCTTTCTAAATCAGCCTTCAGTGTCAAGGCTTGTCTGAGTTAAGGGAAGGGAACGTCAGCCTATGAATTTTGGTATTAAAAAAATCTGAGGTTGTGAATCCAAACATCATCCTGAGTACATATGTGCTATAAACAGACTCCAGAGAAACTGCTGACATCCAAATGTCTGGGTATGTGAGGAGAACTGTTCCTTGAGGCTCTGTCCTGGCCACTGACGATTGGATAACCGAGTGATTCACCCTCTAAACCAGAAATGCTCCTGTGTATGGTAACACCAGGCTAGTGAGAAAGCAGCAAAAGCAGTATTATTTTGTATCAAGTACTAATTAAATTTGATTTGATTCAGGTTGAACAAATCCTTATGCCCGACACTGGGCTCGGTGCCAGGGCCCTCAAGGAATCTCAGGTTGCCTAATGAGACAGGTAACTAAATATTATACTCTTATCAGACAAACTAACAGGGCTAAAAGTTAAAAGGGTTAACATCTTGGAGAGCAGATGAAATCTTTCTGCATGTGTCGCAGATTTTATGAGCTGGGTTTTGTAGGATAATACATGGTGGAAAGGGGCAAAGGGCTTCTAGGCAGAAGAAATAATGTGAGCAAAGATGGTGGGAGCATGTGCTCTTGGAAGGTGTGTACTGTGTGGCATGAGGTCCTCGGTGTGGACTAGGAGGAGAGCATTGACGGAAGTGGAAATGAAGCTAAAAGGGCAGGCTAGGGTCCAGAGTGTGAAAAACACTGATTGCCTTACTTAGGAGAGGTACAAGGCAGACATGAGCATCAACAGGTCCAATTTATCTTCTGTAGAGGTTATAATAAAGTAGGTATGAATTTGTTTCCCTTCAGGTTGAGTTTTCTTTTTCTTTACTTTCTTTTTTTTTTTTTTTTTTTTTGAGAGAGGGTCTCACTCTGAGGCCCAGGCTGGAGTGCAGTGGTGAGATCACAGCTCACTGCAGCCTCGACCTCCCAGGTTCAAGAGATCCTCCCACCTCAGCCTCCGAGTAGCTGGGACTACAGACACACACCACCATGCCTGGCTAATTTTTAAAAATAGTTTTGTAGAGATGGGGGGTCTACTATGTTCCCCAGGCTGGTCTTGAACTTCTGGGCTCAAGTGATCCTCCTGCCTCAGCTTCTGAAAGTGTTGGGATTACAGGCATGAGTCACTGCACCTGGCCTCAAGTTGAATTTTCTTTTTTTTCTTTTTTTTTTTGAGACACAGT
Organism: Macaca nemestrina; assembly: GCF_043159975.1. Classification (NCBI taxonomy): domain Eukaryota; kingdom Metazoa; phylum Chordata; class Mammalia; order Primates; family Cercopithecidae; genus Macaca; species Macaca nemestrina. The sequence goes on from NC_092133.1 coordinate 65,060,534, forward strand.
CTTGCTCTGTCGCCCAGGCTGCAGTGCAGTGGCATAATCTCGGCTCACTGCAAGCTCCGCCTCCTGGGTTCACACCATTCTCCTGCCTCGGCCTCCTGAGTAGCTGGGACTACAGGTGCCCGCCACCACACCCGGCTAATTTTTTGTATTTTTAGTAGAGACAGGGTTTCACCGTGTCAGCTAGGATGGTCTCGATCTCTTGACCTCATGATCCGCCTGCCTTGGCCTCCCAAAGTGCTGGGATTACATGCGTGAGCCACCGCGCCCGGCCCTTAAGTTTTCTAAACCAAATAAAATCTGACTCCCAGCCCCAGAAAATAGGGAAAGGTGCCCTGATGCTCATGATGGTCACCTTAGTACCTGAGGCCATGGGGTACGGATGTGGAGGGCTACTCCTCCACCTCCACCAACCACCAAGCTCCAAAGCTCTGTGTGGGCTCAGAAAGGCCCTGCAATGGTCCTCACTGCCATGCCTCTGAGACATCTTGGAATGTAGTCTCCATAAGCACAGGCAAGTTCCCTCCACATGGGGTGCTCTTGGGGTCACTCCCTCAGTTCATTGTAAGGCACTGGCCACCTCCCATTCCCTCCTCTTTAGGATAAGCCATCGTAATCTTCCTCAATTCTTCTTCTTCTTTTTTTTTTTTTTTTTTTTTTTGAGAGGAGTTTTGCTCTTGTTTCCCAGGCTGGAGTGCAGTGGCACTATCTTGGCTCACTGCAACCTCCGCCTCCCAGGTTCAAGTGATTCTGCTGCCTCAGCCTCTCAAGTAGCTGGGATTACAGGCATAAACCACCACGCCTGCTAATGTTGTATTTTTAGTAGAGACTAAAATAGAATTCTAAAATATTTAGTAGAGACTAAATAGAAATTTTAGATTTTTCCATGTTGGTCAGGCTGATCTCAAACTCCCGACCTCAGGTGATCTGCCCGACTTGGCCTCCCAAAGTGTTGGGATTACAGGTGTGAGCCACTGCTCCAGGCCCAATGGTTCTTTTTTTAGACAGGGTCTCACTGTGCCACCCAGGCTGGAGTGCACTGGCATGATCTTGGCTCACTGCAGCCTCAACCTCCCGGGCTCAAGCAATTTTCCCACATTGGCCTCCCAAATAGCTGAGACTACAGGTGTGAGCCACTATACCCAGCTAATTTTTTGTGTATCTTTTGTAGAGATGGGGTTTTGCTATGTTGCCCAGCCTGATCTTGAACTCCTGTGCTCAAGCACTCCTCCTGCCTGGGCCTCCCAAAGTGCTGGGATTATAGGCATGAACCACTGTGCCCAGCCCTTCAATGGTTCTGAAGCCAAAAACCCCTCTTTTTTTTTTTTTTTTCAGACAGAGTCTTGCTCTGTTGCACAGTCTGGAGTGCAATGGTGCAATCTCTACTCATTGCAACCTTCGCCTCCTGGGGTCAAGCAATTCTCCTGCCTCAGCCTCCCAAGTAGCTGGGATTACAGGCATGCACCACTATACCTAAGTTTTTGTATTTTTAGTAGAGACGAGGTTTCACCATGTTGGCCAGGCTGGTCTTGAACTCCTGACCTCACGATCCACCCACCTAGGCCCCCCAAAGTGTTGGGATTACAGGCGTGAGCCACCGGGCCTGGCCCTTTTGTTTTTGGTTTTTTGTTTTTGAGACAGGGTCTCACTCCCATCGCCCAGCCTAGAGTGCAGTAGCGCAATCTCAGCTCACTATAGCCTCAGGTTTCTGAGGCTGAGAAAGGTTTCTCCCAACTGAGCTCAGGTTTCTCCCAACTCAGCCTCCAGAGTAGTTGGGACTACAGGTGTGTGCCACCATGCTTGGCTAATTTTTGTATTTTTAGTAGAGATGGGATTTTGGCCAGGCTGGTCTCGAACTCCTGGGATCAAGCAATCACTGCCTAGCCCTCTCAGTGCCACTGCACCCGGCTTCGCTTTTTTTTTTTTTTTTTTAAACAAAACAAAACCAAACCTTTTAAATTAGGTTCAAGGGTACCTGTGCAGGTTTATTATACAGGTAAATTGCATGTCACATGGTTTGGTGTGTAGGTAATAAGCATAGTAGCTGATGGGTAGTTTTTCAATCCTCTCACTCCTCCTGCCCTCCAGTCTCAAGTAAGCTTCTGTGTCTACTGTTGCTTTCCTTGTATCCATGTGTACTCAATGTTTAGTGCCGACTTTTTATTTTATTTTTATTTATTTATTTATTTTGAGACAGAGTCTCGCTCTATCGCCCAGGCTGGAGTGAGTGGTGCAATCTTGGCTCACTGCAATCTATGCCTCCTGGGTTCAAGGGATTCTCCTGTCTCAGCCTCCTATGTAGCTGAAATTACAGGAGTGTGCCACCATGCTCAGCTATTTGTGTGTATGTGTGTTTTTAGTAGATATGGGGTTTCACCATGTTGGCCAGGCTGGTCTCGAACTCCTGACCTCAAGGGATCCACCCGCCTCAGTCTCCCAAAGTGCTGGTATTACAGGCGTGAGCCACCACGCCCAGTCTAGCTCCCACTTATAAGTCAGAACATGTAGTATTTGGTTTTCTGTTCCTGTGTTAGTCTGCATACGATAATGGCCTCCAGCTCCATCGTGTTGCTACAAATGATATGATCTTGTTCCTTCTGATGGCTGTGTAATATTCCATGTTGTATATGTACCACATTTTCTTTATCCGGTCTATTGTTCATGGTTATTTAGGTTGACTCCATGTCTTTCCTGTTGTCCCAAACTCTTTATAGATCCTGTGTCCTGTCCCATGAAAGCCCACTGTACTTTCGGAGTCAGTAGCAAATTGGATGAGCTAAATAAATCTTCACAAATAATGTGATAATGGGAAAGGCAATGTATGTACCCTTTTTTTTTTTTTGAGATGGAGTCTTGCCTGATCCCCGCCTGAAGTGCAGTGGTGCGATCTTGGCTCACTGCAACCTCTGCCACCCAGGTTCAAGCAATTCTCTGCCTCAGCCTCCTGAGTAGCTGGGATTACAGGTGCCTGCCACCATGCCTGGCTAATTTTTTGTATTTTTTACTAGAGACAGGGTTTCACCATCTTGGCCAGGCTGGTCTTGAACTCCTGACCTCATGATCTACCCACCTTGGCCTCCCAAAGTGTTGGGATTACAGGCATGAGCCACTGTGCCTGGCTGTATGTACCCTTAAAAGTGGACTTTGGAGACATCTCCTTTCCTCGGCTGGAGCTGTCTGGGCAGGGATTTCAGGCCTGATGAGATGGGCAAGAGAGAGATCATGTGGAAATAGGAGGGAAGTAAATTTTTATAAATTACTCTGGAGGGAATAAATTGGACAGTCAAACTCAACATGGACAGTCATTCTCAAAATGATCAAAGCTAATCTCTTAATGTCCTGATACATGTTTTTAAATAACTTTTAAAAAATTTAAACTTAAATTTTTTATTTTATAAGTAGAGATGGAGTCTTGCTATATTATCCAGGCTGGTCTTGAACTCCTGAGCTCAAATGATCCTCCTGCCTCAGCCTCCCAAAGTGCTAGGATTATAGGCATGAGCCATTGCACCAGGCCTTACTTTTATTTCTTTTGAGAGGGAGTTTTGCCATATTGCCCAGGCTGGAGTGCAGGGGCTATTCACAGATGTGGTCATATCACTTCATTTTGGAACTCCAGGGTTCAAGCCATCCTCCCGCCTCAGCCTCCTGAGTAGCTGGGACTACCACAGCATCCAGCTTTCAAACTTTTCTTTTCTTTCTTTCTCTTTTTTTTTTTTTGAGACAGAGTCTTACTCTGTCGCCCAGGGTGGAGTGCAGTGGTGCAATTTTGGCTCACTGCAACCTCTGTCTCCCAGGTTCAAGTGACTCTCCTGCCTCAGCCTCCCGAGTAGCTGGGACTAGAGGTGGCTGCCACCACACCAGGCTAATTTTTGTATCTTTAGTAGAGATGCAGTTTCACCACATTAGCCAGGTTGGTCTTGAACTTCTGGCCTCAGGTGATCCGTCTGCCTCGGCCTCCCAAAGTGCTGGGATTACAGGCATAAGCCACAGTGCCTGGCCTCAAACTTTTTAGTGACTACATAGTAGAATCTCTACTTGGATTTTATATAATGATTAGAATACTCGGCCGGGAGCAGTGGCTCATGCCTGTAATCCCAGCACTTTGGGAGGCAGAGGCAGGCAGATTACTTGAGGTCAGGAGTTCAAGACCAGCCTGGGCAACATGGTGAAACCCAGTCTCTACTAAAAATACAAAAATTAGCTGGGCACAGTGGCGGGCTCCTGTAATCCCAGCTACTCAGGAGGCTGAGGTAGAATCGCTTAAACGCGGGAGGTGGAGGTTGCAGTAAGTCAAGATCGTGCCACTGCACTCCAGCCTGGGCAACAAAGCGAGACTCTGTCTCAAAATACAACAACAAAAAATGAATACTCTCTATTTCTCAGGCATACAGAGACCACTGCAAATATAAGATAAAAAATAATTCCATCATGAAATTTTTTAGTTTCAATATTACTTGACCACTCATGTGCCTTTTTAAGTGAAGAATGATACTAATTCTTTTTTTTTTTTTTTTTTTTTTTTTGAGACGGAGTCTCGCTGTGTCTCCCAGGCTGGAGTGCAGTGGCGTGATCTCGGCTCACTGCAAGCTCCGCCTCCCAGGTTCACGCCATTCTCCCGCCTCAGCCTCCCAAGTAGCTGAGACTACAGGCGCCCGCCACCACGCCCGGCTGGTTTTTTGTATTTTTAGTAGAGACGGGGTTTCACCATGTTAGCCAGGATGGTCTCGATCTCCTGACCTCGTGATCCACCCGCCTCGGCCTCCCAAAGTGCTGGGATTACAGGCTTGAGCCACCGCGCCCGGCCAAATGATACTAATTCTTGTTAAATATTTCTTTGTCTGATCTGCAGAGACCACAAAGATGGAAAGGCCTTAAGAATTTCTGTTTTTTGGCCAGGCGTGGTGGCTCACACCTGTAATCCCAGCACTTTCGAAGGCCAAGGCGGGCGGGTCACCTGAGGTCGGGAGTTCGAGACCAGCCTGACCAACATGGTGAAACACCGTCTCTACTAAAAATACCAAAATTAGCTGGGCGTAGTGGCAGGCGCCTGTAATCCCAGCTACTCGAGAGGCTGAGACAGGAGAATCGCTTGATCCTGGGAGGTGGAGGTTGCAGTGAGCCGAGATTGCACCATTGCACTCCACTCTGGGCGACAGAGTGAGACTCCATCTCAAAAAAAAAAAAAAAAAAAAAGAATTTCTGTTTCTGTAGTTATGCATGTAACACAAAACCATTCAGGTTAGAGGCCCACAGCTTCCCATTTAACTTTTAAGACATGCTCCATTTTGTAGGAGCTTGGGGATATCCAGGAAATAACTGACCCTTTAGGGAAAAAATGGCTAAGTATTTGGCTGTAGTTTAAAATTTTTCTCCTTAAATTCTCTCCTCCTTCTTTTGTTAATTGGACTGTTAATTGAACTAGCTTAAGTAAAATGATAAGGGGAATTTCAGCTGGGCACAGTGGCTCATGCCTGTAATCCCAGAACTTTGGGAGGCCGAGGCAGGTGGACTGCTTGAGCTCAGCAGTTTGAGACCAGCCTGGGCAACACGACAAAACTCCATCTCTACAAAAAACGCAAAAAAATTAGCTAGGCGTTGTAGTGTACACCTGTAGTCCCAGTTACTCAGGAGGTTGAGGTGGGAGGATTGCTTGAGCCCAGGACGTCGAAGTTAAAACGGGCAGAGATGGTGCCACTGCACTCCAGCCTGGGTGACAAAGTGAGACTTTGTCTCAAAAAAAAACTAAAAAAAAAAAAAAAAAAGGAATTTCATACATCTGAACAAAAGGTTCCAATGCTTAAGACAGTTCTACCTAATAATTTCAGGTGATGAAACCTCGTAGCTAGATTCTACCTTGCAGCATCCTTGCAGCTATAGCCCCTGCTAACAAGGCTTTATTGTTTCTGTGTATTTCTAATTCAAATTCTTAGGAGAAAGAATCACACTCAGAACTTCTCACACCAGGCCACAGTCCAATAAGTCAGGGTATGGCCTTGTCCTCATGAGGTGTGTGGGCAAGAAGACACTGGGATCACCTCCTCACCCTCTAGTAGTTTTGTCTTCACGGGCAAGTTGCCTAAACTCACTAAGCTTTCGTTTCTCTTGGGGAAGTCGTGGCTTAATAATATTATCCCTTTCGGAGGACTAATTCTTGGATAAAATTAGTTCACATAAGTAAAATTCCTTAGTACAGGTCTAGGCACAAAGTGAACTGAGAGTAAATGGAAATTACCACCGATCTTATTATGATGGGAAAGACGCTGTACTAGATGCTACAGATATTGAGCCCAAAGTCACAATTCTCCAGCATGGGGACACAGGAAGACCACCCTTGATCCAGCAAGATGAGAGCCATGATAGAACCCAGAAGAGAAGCTTTAACCCTCGTGAGAGTATACAGGCGTAGGAATTCACTGCATTTGTCCTATGGGCTGCATCCATCCATCCACCTCAGAATCAGAATTCAGATGTTAGCTGGTGGTCTCAGGTTCACATGATTATTTGCATTGAAAGTGAAGCCAGACTTATTTGTCATAGGGAAGGCTTACTTGGCAGTTGTCTGAGTACATGTCTTACTACCTGTGTGACTGGGAAACACTTCTTAATCCAACTAGCTGCAATTCCTTCATCTGTAAGAACAAAACAAAACAACCAGGGATAATAATATTAATAGTAAACACAGAGTTGGCAGGCATGATGGCTCATGCCTGTAATCCCAGCACTTTAGGAGGCCAAGGTGTGTGGATCGCTTGAACTCAGGAGTTCGAGACCAGCCTGGGCAATATGGTGAAACCTCCTCTCTACCAAAAATACAAATATTAGCCGGCTGAGGTGGCATGTAACTGTGGTCCCAGGTACTCCAGAGGCTGAGGTGGGAGGACACTCGAACCCGGAGGACCAAGCTGCAGTGAGCCTCGCCACTGCACTCTAGTATAGGTGGCACAGCATGTGTGATACAGTCTCAAAAAAAAAGTAGACACAGAGTCATAAAATTAACGCCCCCAGAATACAGTGTTCAATAAACGTTAGCTATTGTTATTATCTATCATTTATTGTGTGTGCTTACTGGGGACAGGGTATAAATTATCTCCATTTTTATAGCTGTTATTAAGGACTGATGAGCTGAGGGAGTGGGAAGTCTGGAATGACTCCTAGATTTTGCCAAGCACCTCTCCTCCCTCACAGTACTGTGTTCTTGTACCAAGCACAATGCCCTTCCTCTTCTTCTTCTTTTTTTTTTTTTCGAGAGAGAGTCTTGCTCTGTCGCCCAGGCTGGAGTACAGTGGCACAATCTCGGCTCACTGCAACCTCCGCCTCCCGGGTTTAAGCAATTCTCCTGCCTCAGCCTCCTGAGTAGCTGGGATTACAGGAGCCCGCCACCACACCCGGCTAATTTTTGTATGTTTAGTAGAGACGGAGTTTCACCTTGTAGGTCAGGCTGGTCTCGATCTCCTGACCTCGTGATCCGCCCACCTCGGCCTCCCAAAGTGCTGGGATTACAGGCACGAGCCACAGCGCCTGGCCCCTTCCTCTTCTTTTACCATGTTGTATTTTCAAATGGGTTTTTTTTTCAAGGAGCCCTCCTGCTGGGCCTTAGTCTGGGTCCTCAGTCTGAATTGGCCCTCACTGCTTTGAGGCACCGGTCACATTCTGCCGCCACACATCACAAGCTCTCCCTTTGAACGTCAGAACTGAAGTTCTCCTTAGAACTTCGGAAAGTCACGGATGAGGCCGGGCGCGGTGGCTCACGCCTGTAAACCCAGCACTTTGGGAGGCCGAGGTGGGCGGATCACGAGGTCAGGAGATCGAGACCATCTTGGCTAACACGGTGAAACCCCATCTCTACTAACAATACAAAAAATTAGCCGGGCGTGGTGGCAGGCTCCTGTAGTCCCAGCTACTCGGGAGGCTGAGGAGGGAGAATGGCGTAAACCCGGGAGGCAGAGCTTGCAGTGAGCCGAGATCGCGCCACTGCACTCCAGTCTGGGCGACAGAGTGAGACTCCGCCTCAAAAAAAAAAAAAAAAAAAAAAAGTCATGGATGAAAGGGTCCTCAGTTTGTTATCCTGTGAAATAGTAGCTGGGACATTTCTGAGGCCCAGAGAAGGGAAATAACTTGAATGAACAGGTTAGGAGCAGGCCAGGCGCTGTGGCGAGTGCCTGTAGTCCCAACTCGGGAAGCTGAGGCAAGAGGATCGCTTGAGCCCAGAACTCAGTGAATAGCCACTGCACTCCAGCCTGGGCAACACAGCGAGACCCGCCTCAAAAAACAAAAATAGAAACAAACAACTAGCTTAGGCGCAGAACTGAGACTCAAACCTAGGTTTCCTGCTCACCCCCCACACCTCCCAGGGCCCCGCTGATTCCTCGTGGCTGCTAACTTGGAGCCGCCCCAAAGCCAGGTCGAAGGCGAGTCTACCGGCCCTGGGGACTCCCGGCCCTGCAGTTCGCATGGAGGATGGACGCAGTCAGGCTCTCCGGGAGCTGCGGGAAGCCCCAGGACTTGGAAAAGCCTCAGAGCGCGCCCCTAGGGGAAGGAGAGCTCGGGACTTCGAGGCGGCTGGAAGTCGAGGGCGTCGCCAGGGGTCCGTTTTGCGCTCGGGTGTGGAGAACGAAGCCGAATGCTGGGCTCTGGAATCCCCTCCAGAGCTCTCGGCCAGCCAAAGCGCGGCCGCCCCACCCCCGGCCCGCCAGGCGCAGTCGGCCCCGCCCCCTGGAGCTCCGTTCCCCCGGCAGCCAGCGCCGCGCGCAGTCGGCCGATCCTTCCACCAAGGGAGCTGCGTGCCAGCCGCCGCGCTCCCCGAGGCCCTGGGTTGTGGGCTCCCGGCCGTCCGCGAAAGCATGGCCCGGCCCGTGCAGCTGGCGCCGGGCTCGCTGGCGCTGGTGCTGTGCCGGCTGGAGGCGCAGAAGGCCGCGGGGGCTGCGGAGGAGCCCGGCGGGCGCGCGGTGTTCCGCGCCTTCCGTCGCGCCAACGCGCGCTGCTTCTGGAACGCGCGGCTGGCGCGCGCCGCCTCGCGGCTGGCCTTCCAGGGCTGGCTGCGGCGCGGGGTGCTGCTGGTGCGCGCGCCCCCCGCCTGCCTGCAGGTGCTGCGCGATGCCTGGCGGCACCGAGCGCTACGGCCGCCGCGCGGCTTCCGCATCAGGGCGGTGGGTGAGTGCGGGACCCGGAGGGGAGGGGCGTCCCGCGCCAGCTGTGGGCTCCGAGCTCCTCTCTACAGGGGCGAGCGCGGCCCGGTCTTTTACCACAGAGGCTAGGCGCCGCTCTGAGAGCCCGGGGGCTGCGGTTGGGCGGCCGGTCCGGGGGGCCAAAACGCCCCGGAGACGTTCCCTCCCGCTTGGACACTGCAGCTATAGTCCCCAAGGTGTGCCTGGCCGCTGCTAGGACTGGCTCCGGGCTGCGTCCGTTCCTCGACTCTTAAAGCCCGTGGAGTGCACAGAAGGAACTTTCTGCTTAGAAAAGTGATGCTCTGGATAGAGAGGCTTTGGGCCAGCGGCCACTGTCTAGGCTCCACCGGGGCGGTTAGGAAGGGTACCCCAGGAGAATGGCCAGAGTTTACCAAATCTGGCTGCTTTATTATTAATTTAACTACAGATCCGCAGCGGACGGCATTCTGCTTTTCACGTCCTGCGGTGTGGTGGTCTTGGGTCGGGACCTAGCAGCTTTGGGGTCGTTAACTTCTTGGGGAAAACAAATAAGTAGCGTCTCGTCCCTTTAGCTGAATAGACAGGATTCCACCTTCACAGTCTTTTCACACTTAGCTGTTTGTTAGACAACAGCAGCTTTTTGCCTTTATAAATAGCTTCTCATTCGAGAAACTAAACCACTGCACCCGTGAGCGGTCTCTGGCTCTGGGCACTAAACCCAGGCAGGTGTGTCAGCTCCCTATAACAGCCTGGTTCTTGTCTACATTTATGTGAGGCTGCAAAGGCCATTTGATGGTGTGTTGACAAGTCACCAGTTGTTCAGCGCTTAATTTTCATTCTTACCAAGGAACCACTCTGTGTTAGTCCATAAATCATCTTCCATCCGAGGAGAAGGAGCCGCAAATAAAAAACATTTCTTTGGCCAGGTGCGGTGGCACTGTGTAATCCCAGCACTTTGAGAGGCTGAGGCGAGTGGATCACCTGCGGTCAGGAGTTAGAGGCCAGCCTGGCTAACATTCTGAAACCCCTCAGGAGTTCAAGACCAGTCTGGCTAACATGATGAAACCCCGCTTCTACTAAAAATACAAAAATTAGCCGGGGCGTGGTGGCAGGCGCCTGTAATCCCAGCTACTTGGGAGGCTGAGGCAGGAGAATCACTTGAATCCAGGAGGTGGAGGTTGCAGCGAGCCGAGATAGTGCCATTGCACTCCAGCCTGGGTGACAAGAGTGAAACCCCATCTCAAAAAGAAAAAAGAAGAAGACGAAGAGGAGGAAGAAGAAGAGGAAGAGGAGGAAGAGAAAGGAGGAGGAGGAGGAGGAGGAAGAAAGAAGAAACATGGCAGTAAGAAGCAAGCACCTGACTGACCTATAACTGTGTATCATCCATTCAGAGATGGTATTACCACATCCCAGCAGCCAGTGCTTTAAACCTTCACTTCTCACTCCATGCTGTCTGTTCCCTCTCCTCCCCACCCCCGTTTTTCTTAAGAGCTCACTGCAAAACCACATATACACATTTCCTCTCCTTTTACTTGCAGGAGTGGAGTGAAGAAAATAGGTTTCTGGCTCTGAGAACAGTGAACCAAGTAGCCAAGCCAAAATATGAGCGAAGAGGTCTTTCAGACAGGCTCGATGAAAAACTCTTTTCAGTTCTGCATCCTCAGTTTTTCTGGTTTGAATTAGTGGTTACATTCTCAGGTCCCCCTTTTCAAAGGGTGAGCATAGAGCATATTGCAGAGAGGGAGTGGGATGCAGGGCGGGGGGTCTAGACCTGGGGGTGAAATAAGAGAGGGTTTGTGCTAAGTCACGGGCCGCCGCTAATGCCCCAGTGAACAGTGTTAAATGCTGGTGTCTATGTTGGTTATGTTTACTGCCATCTGAAATATGCAGCACACGTCACCTATTGCTCCCATTCTCTTCTGCCCAGTAGGTAATGCTGCCTCATAGCACAACTTAGGATGCAGTGGACACTGTATTCTATGGGGTGTGCAACACAGTGGACTTCCCCTGGGTCATCACCCTTGACTTGAGTCTCCTGGCAGGAATGATTTTGAGTTTTTTTAATTTAATTTTTTTTTTTTTTTTTTGACAGAGTCTCTCTGTTGCTGAGACTGGAGTGCAGTGGTACAATCTTGGCTCACTGCAACCTCCACCTCCTGGGTTCAAGTGCTTCTCCTGCCTCAGCCTCTGGAGTAGCTGGGACTTTAGGTGCCTGCCACCATACCTGGCTAATTTTTGTATTTTTAGTAGAGATGGGATTTCACCATGTTGGCCAGGCTGGTCTCAAACTGCTGACCTCAAGTGATCTGCCCACCTCAGCCTCCCAAAGTGCTGGGATTACAGACGTGAGCCACCGTGTCTGGTGATTTTTGTTCTTTATAATATTTTTATTTCTTTGTTTAAGCCCTAACCATGGCAAGGACAGATTTTGAAGTTGTTAACAAGTCCTGATAAAAATTTGAATATTTAGCTGGGATTTGGACAAAGCCACCCATTAGGACAGTTTGAGGAGCAAAACGGAGAAAGATCTTATTTGATGCTGAGTGATGGGTACACCTGGGGGACAAAGGGGATGCTTTTGCTTTGAATAGTGTTGCTAATTGCCAATTTCTGGTCTAACTTGGGGTCCCTAGGTGCATATCTAGGGAGGAGAAGGGGCAGCTCTTGGGCTATAGAGTCCTGGAGGGTGGCGAAGGCAGGAGAAGCTGCTTTCCCCAAAAGGAAATGAAAGTTTGGGTCGGCTTGCTCTCTTGCTCTTGCAGCGCTGGCTTCCAGGAGGGTGGGGAAAGAGCTACTGTGGACTGTTGCAGGTTGTTGCTCCATTCTCACTGTTATTTTGTGGGAAAGAGCAAAATGCTAGAAAAGGACACAGAGTCAATCTGATCTCTTTGCTTTAGATTGTTTGTTTGTTTATTTTTGAGACGGTGTTTCACCCTTGTTGCCCCAGCTGGAGTGCAATGGCGCGATCTTGGCTCACTGCAACCTTCACCTCCTGGGTTCATGCGATTCGCCTGCCTCAGCCTCCTGGTAGCTGGGATTACAGGTGCCCGCCACCACGCCCGGCTAATTTTTGTATTTTTAGTAGAGATGGGGTTTCACCATGTTGGCCATGCTAGTCTTGAACTCCTGACTCAGGTGATCCGCCCGCAGCGGCCTCCCAAAGTGCTGAGATTACAGGCATGAGCCACCGTGCCTGGTTAGATGTTTTTTTAAAGGCTAGTTTACTGCTGCGTAAAAGCATTAGGGTATAGGACATATTGCTGGCTAGCTCAGGCAGAAAATGCAGGGAGAGAGGGATGGCGTTCAGCTTTATAAGTCCAGCTGTACTGCCTTGGGTCCTTCTGAACTTATGGACCTGGGACCTATAAGGTACGAGGAGGGAGCACCCTAGCCAAGCACACTGGAGTGACTGGAGCCCCAGGTGCAGACCTGAACTTAAGTCATGCAGAGGTTTATGTTTTCTCCAGGTTTTGTGCCTTTTCTCTCCATCTTCATTCTCTCTGCCTTACCTTTCCTCTGGTAAGAAAAATAGTTCCGAGACAGAGATTATTTCTATAAAAAGAGAGACATTGGATCTTTAGCTTGATTAATAAGGGGCTAACTCTGCTTTTGTACTCCAGTCCTCAAATGTTGTATTTTTCTTTTCTTTTCTTTTCTTTTTTAAGTGGAGACGAGGCCTTGCTCTGATTCCCAGGCTGGTCTCTAACTGCTGGGTGCAAGGGATCCTCCCCCCTCGGCCTTCCTTTCAAAGTGCTGGGATTACCAGTATGAGCCACCTGGCTCAAATGTTTTGTTTTCTGTTTTTCATTAGCCAGTGGCATTAACAAATGAAGGAGTGAGTTCTAGAAGCTGGAGGGAGACTGCTGCCTAACCAGCTGAGCCACTGGGGAAGGAGGTACTACAGGGAGGTGGGACACCTGTATTTGTTTGGAAGAATCTGTTGCTACTCTGAGAATGCACCTAGTGGGACAGGAAAGATTAACGGTTGGTGGCCACTTGGCCAAACAAGTTTGTTCCCTTCTCCTGAAATTTATAGCTGGGGTGTCTCTACCCTGTCACCCCCAGCAGGGCCTTTCATCTTTTCTCACTGAATAAAAATGCCCCAGGCCATGCCTGGTGGCTCTTGCCTATAATCCCAGCACTTTAGGTGGCTGAGGCAGGGGGATCACTTGAGGTCAGGAGTTTGAGACCAGCCTGGCCAATGTGGTGAAACCCCGTCTCTATTAAAAATAGAAAAACTAGCCCGGCATGGTGGCACGTGCCTGTAATCCCAGCTACTTGGGAGGCTAAGGCAGGAGAACGCGGGAGGCAGAGGTTGCAGTGAGTGGAGATTGTGCCACTGCATTCCAGCCTGGGCAACAGAATGAGACTGTCTTTAAAAAAAAAAAAAAAAAAGCACCAAGTGCTGGTGGCTCTTTTTAAATACTTGCTTCATGAATTCATTCATGAGCCAGGTACTGTTCTAGGTGTTTCTGTGTGTTTTGTTTTGTTTTGAGACAGAGTCTTGCTCTCTGACTCAGGCTGGAGTGTAGTGGTACAGTCATGGGTCACTGCAGCTTCAACCTCCTGGGTGCAAATGATCGTCCTACCTCAGCCTCTTATGTGGCTGGGAACACATATGTGCGCCACCATGCCTAGCTAATTAAAAAAAAATTTTTTTTCAGTAGAGGCAGGTCTTGCTCACTATGTTATCCAGGTTAGTCTCAGACTCCTGGGCTCAAGCAATCCTCCTGCCTCTGCCTCTCAAAGTGCTGGGATTACAGGCATGAGCCACCTCGCCCAGCCGCTTCTGTGTTTTTTGTTTTTGTTTTTGTTTTTGTTTTTTGAGACGGAGTCTCAGTCTGTCGCCCAGGCTGGAGTGCAGTGGTGTGATCCTAGCTCACTGCAACCTCTGCCTCCAAATCCTGAATTCAAGGGATTCTCCTGTGTCAGTCTCCTGAGTAGCCGGGACTACAGGCACGTGCCACCATGCCCAGCTAAGTTTTTTTGTAATTTTAGTAGAGATGGGATTTCTCCATGTCGGTCAGGCTGGTCTGGAACTCCTGACCTCAGGTGATTCATCCGCCTTGGCCTCCCAAAGTGCTGGGATGACCGGCCCACTTCTGTGTTTTAATGCATCTTTCATTCAGACTTGCCTCTGCTAGAGGGAAATAGAGTCAGGCTCTTTTTCCACATCCAGTTCAAGAGGGGATAGCTGAGTGGGAGGATAGCTGAGTGGGAGGCCATGTGGGAACCAAGCTGGTTCACACAATCTTCTCTATCCCACAGTGACTCCTCTGGGTACTACAGGTTCTGCCTTTAGTTAGGCAGGAGTTCTTTGTTCTTTGGGAGGTGCTGAAGATCAGGCACGTCGGGTTGGCCAAAGGGAAGTGATGGGAGGATCTTCCACCTCTCCTCATGCTCCTCCTACCTGATCCCCCAAACCCCTCTGAGCATGGCCTTCCAATCACAGATAGATATTAAGGCAAAATTGCAAGTACTCTAGGAGTGTAGAGTGTAGTATCTGCACTAATGCTAGATGTTGACTGGTTTCAGAATCTATCCTGGGATCTGGTTTGGGAGAGGAAGAACAGTGCTAGGGTACTCAGTGCCTGATGCTGCAAGAATTGGGCAAGTCTCTGGACCACTGTTCTTATTTGTTCTGTGACTTAGGGAATGGTGTGGGGGAGTGTATTATAAATGGTGAGGCAAGGGAGTGGTCTGATTCCTATTCTGTCTTATTTTTGAAGTCCTACCTTGAATGACAGTAGGGCATCTTGTAGCACTTCATACCTAATGGAATTTTGTAGGTGAAGTTTATATTTAGGGAAATGCACACATCTTAAGTTTACTATTTGATAAAAATTTCAAATGCATACATGTGTGTAACCCACATTCCTAGCAGGATTAGCACATTATCATTACCCCAGAAAGTTCCTTTCCCAGTCAGCTGTGCCTCAATCCTCAGAAATAACCACTATTCTGAATTTTTTTTTCCTTTTTTTCTTTTTTTTTTTTGAGACAGAGTCTCGCTCTGTCACCCAGGCTGGAGTGCAGTGGTGCACTCTCAGCTCACTACAACCTCTGCCTCCAGGGTTCAAGTGATTCTCATGCCTTAGCCTCCCGAGTAGCTGTGATTACAGGTGTCTGCCACTACACCCGGCTAATTTTGTATTTTTAGTAGAGATGGGGTTACTCCATGTTGGCCAGGCTGGTCTCAAATTCACAACCTCAAGTGATCCATCTGCCTTGGCCTCCCAAAGTGCTGGGCTTGTAGGCGTGAGCCACCGTACCCGGCCAGGCTTTATTATTTATTTATTTATTTATTTATTTATTTTGAGACAGAGTCTTGCTCTGTTGTTCAGGCTGGAGTGCAATGGCACGATCTCAGCTCACTGTAGCCTCCACCTCCTGGGTTTAAGCAATTCTCCTGCCTCAGCCTCCTGAGTAGCTTGGATTACAGGCACCCGCTGCCATGCCTGGGTAATTTTTGTATTTTTAGTAGAGACAGGGTTTCACCATGTTGGCCAGGCTGGTCTCGAACTCCTGACCTCAAGTGATCTGCCCTCCTCGGCCTCCCAAAGTGCTGTGATTACAGGCATGAGCCACCGTGCCCGGCTGGCTTTATTATTATTTTTTAGATACAGGGTTTCATTCTGTCATGCAGGCTAGAGTGCAGTGGTGCAATCATAGCTCACTGCAGCCTTGAACTCCTGGGCTAAAGTGATCCTCCTGTGTCAGTCTCCTGAGCAGCTGGGACTACAGGCACCCACCACCACATTTGGCTAATTTATTTTTATTTTTTGTAGAGATGGAGTATCCCTGTGTTGCCCAGGCTGGTCTTGAACTCTTGGGCTCTCACTTCTCTGGGCCTCTAGTTCTCTAGGTGTGAACGGTCCTGCCTCTGCTTCCTAAAGTGCTGGGATTGCAGGCATGAGTCACCGTGCCTGGCCTGTTTTTTAACACATAAGTCACCTACCTTCTCATTCTATCATGCATTGGACCTTTTTAATATCCTTCCCCTTACGCGCATTCCTACTGAAAAGCACCAGTGCAAAATTATTTTCAGTTACAGGCAGCAAAACTGAGACTTGAGGAGTCACTGAAAACTGTAGCTTAAAGTTTCCAGATGACCCAGAACCACTGTGGTTAGTGAAGAAAATTTGAGTTCAATTTTTTTTTTCTCTGCGTGGAGTCTTGCTCTGTCGCCCAGGCTAGAGTACAGTGGTGCGATCTTGGCTCACTGAAACCTCCACCTCCTGGGTTCAAGCGATTCTCCTGCCTCAGCCTCCTGAGTAGCTGGGATTACAGGCGCATGTCACCACGCCAGGCTAATTTTTTGTATTTTTAGTAGAGACGGGGTTTCACTGCATTAGCCAGGATGGTCTCAATCTCCTGACCTTGTGATCCGCCCACCTCAGCCTCCCAAAGTGCTGGGATTACAGGCATGAGCCACCGTGCCCCATCCTTGAGTTCAATTTTTTGCACTACCATTTATGAGCTGTATGTCCTTGAGCTAGTTACTTAACCCCTCTCAGCTCCATTGTCTACATGGGTACAAATGAGGACACAATAGGCCCTTTGCAGGTTGTTCTGAAGATAAGTACCTGAGAGCCTTCAGCCTGTGCCTGGTTCAGAGTCAGCATCAGGAAAACAACAAACACAAGGCAGTTTCCAGCATGGAGGGAGAAGAGAATGGGTCTCTGGATTCTGGTTCACTAGACAAACCTGTCTCTGTTAAGGCCTGTGCTAATCATTGCTTGCCTGGCATATACTTATGTTCAAGACCTCTGTTTGTCCTTCTGTCCTACCCTTCTGTCCTGTCCTGCCTGCTTAGTGCTGGTCACGTCCACAGCCGTGTGTTGTCCTGTGCCTCAGCCAGGTCCCAAGGAGTGCCTGGTGCTGGAGAAGGAGCCTGTACTGGGATTCTGATGCCTGAGTTTGCAACCAACCCTGCTGCTAAGTTGCTGGGAGCCCCCCAGCCTATCCTCTCATGTCTCTGGGCCTCTAGTTCTTTAGATGTGAACGGCTTCCTGCTCACTTTGACTCTGTTGACTGGCTAAGCCTTCCCACCTAGCTTGGCCCTGGCCTCACCTAGGTCAGCCTCCCAGTCATCTGTGTCAGGAGGCCCCAGGAAGAACAGACAGAAGCTCACACTGAAGGTGCTTAAGATATTTTCCACAAACGGGGAGATATACCTTCCTCTTAGTACTGCCCAGACATCTTGATTCTCTAATGTCATTCCCCCTTCACCAAGCATCTGAAGCTACACAGTTGTTGAAGCACTGCACCATGCTGGGCTTCCCTTGCGCTCGCAGTCATTTGTTAGGTATGCATTGAGTATTTACCCGGTGCCCAGCCTGACCAGTTGGTCCATACAGAGGGGCAAAAGACTCATGCCCTGACCTCAAGGAGCTCATAGTCTAGGGACCAGATGGATGAATAAGTGATACAGAGTTATAGGGAGCAATAAAAGGATAGCTGATCAAGAATCCCATGCATATGTGTTTGTGTATCCAAGGAAGACTTCCTGGAGGAAGTGATGCCTAAACTAAGATACGCAGAATAAGTAGATGTTAGCATAGTGAGAAGCACATTTTAAGTTGAGAGTGGGGGGCATGTGTCCCAGTTGTATAACCCACATGGGGAACCACAAGCTTCTGGGTGCAGCTGGAGCATGGAATGGGAGGTGGGCGTTGGCACAAAGGGCCTGCAGAGGGGCTGACGTGGAATGGGCCCTGAGTACTCTACTCATGCGTCTGAGCCTGAGGCCACTGAAGAGTATTATGTAATAAAGTGCATGTATGTGATTATAATCCTGTTTACATGATATATATGGTAGATACTTCCCAGCCTGAAGTATGCATTATCTTTCATCAATGGTTGTCTGGAATGGTGGCGCCTTGGAAGGGTGGTGTATACCCCCATGGGCCTACCAGAGTGCCAATGGTGCTTGTTCAGTGGCAGATCTGACATCTGAGAAAGACCTCAAGAGCCATTCAGGACACCTAGGATCTAACCCCTAGATCCTATGAGAAGCAGCTAAGTGACCAGCTTCTCATCCAATACTCTTGAGGCCTTGGTTGCCTCATGTGTTGGCAAGTATTCTGCCTGCTCTTTTTACTGCACAGATTTGGCATCGGACTCCAATAAGATACCATCTATGCAAACACTTTGAAAAGTGCACAGTACAAACACCAGCATGTCTTTACATCTATGTGTGCCTTCTTTAATTTCTTTCATTAGTGTTTATAGTTTTCAGTATGCCTGTCTTTCACCTCCTTAGTTAAGTTTATTCCTAAGTATTTTATTCCCTTTGGTGATGTTGTCAATGGGATTGTTTTCATTTTGTTTCTTTCTTTTTTTTTTTTCTTCTTTTTTCCTTTTTTGAGATAGGGTCTGGCTCTGTCGCCCAGGCTGGAGTGCCGTGGTGTGATCATGGCTCCCTGCAGCCTCGACCTCCCAGGCTTAAGTGATCCTCCCATCTCAGCCTCTCCAGTAGCTGAGACTACAGGCAGGTGCTACCGCACCCAGCTAATTTTTGTATTTTTAGTAGAGATGGTGTTTCATCATGTTGCCTAGGCTAGTGTTGAACTCCTGGGCTCAAGCGATCTCCCGCCTTGGCCTCCCAAAGTGATGCAGTTATAGGCGTGAGCTAGGACTGTTTTCTTAATTTCCTTTTTGGATAGTTTATTGTTAATGTATAGAAATGCAACAGATTTTATGTTCAGTGTGTGTTCTGTAACTTTACAGAACTGATTAGTTCTAAGAATTTTTGTGTGTGGCGTCTTTAGGGTTTCCTATGTAAGATCATGTCATCTGCAAACAGAGATGATTTTACTTCTTTTCTGATCTGGATGTCCTATATTTGTTTGTCTTGCCTAATTCCTCTGGGTAGGACTTCCAGTAATATGTTGAAAAGAAGTGGCAAGAGCCGGGTGCAGTGGCTCACGCCTGTAATCCCAGTACTTTGGGAGGCCAGGGCGGGCGGATCACAAGGTCAGGAGATTGAGACCATCCTGGCTAACACAGTGAAACCCCGTCTCTACTAAAAATACAAAAAATTAGCCAGGCGTGGTGGCGGGCACCGGTAGTCCCAGCTACTTGGGAGGCTGAGGCAGGAGAATGACGTGAACCTGGGAGGCGGAGGTTGCAGTGAGCCGAAATCGCGCCACTGCACTCCAGCCTGGGCAACAGAGCAAGACTCCATCTCAAAAAACAAAAAAAAAAGGTGGCAAGAGTGGGCATCTGTGTCTTCTTCCCAGTCTTAGAGGAAAAGCCTTCAGTTTTTCACTGTTGAGTATGATGTTAGCTGTGGGCTTTTCACATATGACCTTTATTGTGTTGAAGTAATTTCATCCCATATCCATGGATTGGGAGACTTAGTATTTTTTAAATGTTCATAATACCGAAAGTGAGCTACAGATTCAATGCAATCCCTATCAAAATCCCAACAGCTTTTTTACACAAATAGGAAAAATAATTCTAAAATTTTTATGGACTCTCAAAGGATCCAAAATAGCCAGAACAATTACTATTATTTGAGACAGGGTCTTGTTCTGTCAGCTAGGCTGGAGTACAGCAGTGCAGTGACAGCTCACTGCAGCCTTGATCTCCTGGGCTCAAGCGATCCTCCCACCTCAGCCTCATGAGTTGCTGGGACCAGAGGTACGTGCCACCACACCCGGCTCATTTTTAATTTTTTTGTAGAGACAGGGTCTCGCTCTTTTACCAAAGCTGGTCTTGAACTCCTGGGCTCAAGCAATCCTCCCACTTTGGCCTCTGCCAAAAATGGCTTTGAGAAAGAAAAACACAGCTGGGAGTCTCTCTGGCTTGGGGGCTGCCTGAAAAAAAGAACAACAAAAAATAAAGCCTGAAGCATCACACTTCCTGATTTCAAAATACATTACAGGCTGGGCGTGGTGGCTCATGCCTATAATCCTAGCACTTTGGGAGGCCAAGGCAGGTGGATTACCTGAGGTCAGGAGTTTGAGACCAGCCTGGCCAACATGGCAAAACCTCATCTCTACTAAAAATACAAAAATTAGCCAGGCGTGGTAGTGGGAGCCTGTAATCCAGCTACTTTGGAGGCTGAGGCAGGAGATTCACTTGAACCCAGGAAGCAGAGGTTACAGTGAGCCGAGATTGTGCCACTACACAGAGTGAGACTCCATCTCAAAACAAAGCAAAAAAACCATACACACACAAACAAAACAAAAACCAAAATGTATTACAAAGATAAAGTAATTAAAACATGTGGTACCAGCATAAACACAGATATATACAGCAATGGAACAGAATAGAGAGCCCAGAAATAAACCCACACATATATAGTCAACTGATCTTCCCTGAGGGTGCCGAGAACACACAATGGGGACAGAGGGTCTTTTCAACAAATGGTCCTGGGTAAACAATCTCCACATGCAAAGGAATGAAATTGTACCCTTTTCTTACACCATCCACAACAACCAACTGAAAATGAGTTAAATGTAAGACCGGACACGAAGACTCTTAGAAGAGAACATGGGGAAAAGCTTAATGACATAGATCTTGACAATGATTTTTTGGATATGACACCAAAAGCACAGGCAACAAAAGCAAAAATAGAGAAGTGGGACTAAGTACAAACACCAACTATTTATTTTATTTTACTTTATTTTTAAATTTTTATCTATTTATTTATTTTGAGACTGGGTTATGAGCCTGGCTAATTTTTGTGGGTGTTTTTTTGGTAGAGATGAGATTTTACCACGTTGCCCAGGCTGGGCTCAAGTGCTGGGATTACAGGCATGAGCCACTGCCCCCGCCCAAGCACAAAATATTAACAGTGGTTATTTTGTTTTATTTATTTATTCATTTATTTATTTATTTTTGTTTCTTTTTTGAGACAGAGTCTCATTCTATCACACAGGCTGGAGTGCACTGGTGTGATCTTGGCTCACTACAACCTCTGCCTTCCTGCTTCAAGCAGTTCTCGTGCTTCAGCCTCCCAAGTAGCTGGGATTACAGGCATGAGCCACCATGCCTGGCTAATTTTTTGTATTTCCGGTAGAGACAGGGTTTCACCATGTTGCCCAGGCTTGTCTTGAACTCCTGAGTTCTGGTAATCTGCTGCCTCGGCCTCCCAGAGTGCTGGGATTATAGGCATGAGCCGTCGTGCCCTTCCAACAGTCGTTGTTTTATCTCTGGTGTGGAATATGGCTGTGGGGTGTGTGTGTACGTGCACACATGCACTTGTAAATGTTTTTTCTTTTTTCTTTTTTTTTTTGAGAAAGTCTCGCTCTGTTGCCCAGGCTGGAGTGCAGTGGTGGGATCCTGGCTCACTGCAACCTCTGCCACCAGAGTTCAAGCGATTCTTCTGCCTCAGCCTCCTGAGTAGCTGGGACTACAGGTGCCTGCCACCAAGCCCAGCTCATTTTTGTATTTTTAGTAGAGACTGGGTTTCACCATGTTGGTCAGGCTGGTCTTGAACTCTTGACCTCATGATCTGCCTGCCTCGGTCTCCCAAAGTGCTGGGCTTACAGGCATAAGCCACTGCGTCTGACCTGTTTTTGATTTTTACATATGTATTATTTTTAGTACCTTTTATTTTAATTTGAGTTTCACTTGATGGGTTGCTTCTGTAACACATTCACATAGTATGAAAGGGTATACAGGAAAAAGTCTCTCGTTTCCCTATCCCAGCCACTGATTGCCTTTCTCTGGAAATGGCTGCAGTGACCAGTTTTCTAATCCTTCCATAGCTAGTTTATAAATCTACAAATAATATGGATGGACATATCTGCCTCCATTTTTACATAAATGTTAGCATATTACATGTATTATTTTTTCTTGGAAACAAGTTTTCTTAAGTCATTAAAAAATCAACATATAAGCGCAAGGAAGTTAATAGCATTGTTCTAGGGTGCAGAAACACTAGTTCTGTAGGTTGTAAGTAGGGATTACATGACAGAGAGTTTCCTAGTTGAGTGTGTTTGGAAACCACATTTAAACAGGTTTCATGAGTGCAAAGGCTTTGGGTATGCTGATGGTCTCCATCCAAGAGGCAGGAGAATAATCTGAATGCTCCAGTCTCCTTCTACCAGCAAAGCCCATTTTTGCCTAGCTCCTTGTGGGTAGATGTTGGAGGCATTCTTGGGAAGCTCTGGGTCCCTTCAGAGTATCTTCTTGTGGAAGGAGCTGATCATCTTGTCCCATGAGCCCAGGGCCCACCTTGCAGAGAGCCATGTCTCAGAGCCCCGTTGTGGAGTGAACAGAGATCACAGTAAAAACTACCTACATCCTGGCTGGGCACGGTGGCTCAAGCCTGTAATCCCAGCACTTTGGGAGGCAGAGACGGGCGGATCACGAGGTCAGGAGATCGAGACCATCCTGGCTAACAGGGTGAAACCCCGTCTCTACTAAAAAATACAAAAAACTAGCCGGGTGTGGTACGGGCGCCTGTAGTCCCAGCTACTCAGGAGGCTGAGGCAGGAGAATGGCGTAAACCTGGGAGGCGGAGCTTGCAGTGAGCTGAGATCCGGCCACTGCACTCCAGCTTGGGTGACAGAGCGAGACTCCGTCTCAAAAAAAAAAAAAAATACCCAGGCCGGGCGCGGTGGCTCACGCCTGTAATCCCAGCACTTTGGGAGGCCGAGGCGGGCGGATCACAAGGTCAGGAGATCGAGACCACGGTGAAACCCCGTCTCTACTAAAAATACAAAAAATTAGCCGGGCGCGGTTGTGGGCGCCTGTAGTCCCAGCTACTCGGGAGGCTGAGGCAGGAGAGTGGCGTGAACCCGGGAGGCGGAGCTTGCAGTGAGCCGAGATCGCGCCACTGCACTCCAGCCTGGGCTGGGCGACAGAGCGAGACTCCGTCTCAAAAAAAAAAAAAAAAAAAACAAAAAAAAACCCACATCCCGCACCCAGGGAGGTGTGTGTGTTGGAGTATCATGGAAAGAACACTAGACATGAAGTCTGGGCCATCTGAAGAGTATTAACCATGTGACCTGAGGCAGAACAGTCCTCCCCTTATAAATGGCAGCCACCATGCTTGCCTTGCTCCAAAGTTGTGGCATTGGGATGCAGAAATGCCCTATTTGAAGATGTTATTCCCCCAACCTTTGACCCCACAGTGGAGGTTTCAGGAAGGGGCAGAGTTTGGACATCCCATAAGTTCATAGGTTTCATAGATCAGAGGGCTTTCAGAGGCCACCCTGGAGGTTTAGCTACATTCTATGCTAGTAGAAAGTCACGTTAAGCTTTTACAATGTAAAGAAATCTCTAGAACAGCTAGCTTTTAATAGATGAAGAGACAGAAACTGCTTGTCAAGATCCTTTGCAATATTAAGCTTATTCCATGATAATTGACTGTTTTTTCTTTTAATTTATCTTTTGAGGAAAAGGTATGCAAAGTGATCAGTTTTCTTGTTGATGCGAGGTGCCTCTCCATGGCTCTGTACCATTTCTTTTACTTTTTTTTTTTTTTTTTGAGGTGAAGTCTTGCTGTCACCCAGTCTGGAGTCCAGTGGCACGATCTCTGCTCACTGCAGCCTCTGCCTCCCAGGTTCAAGCAATTCTCTGCCTCAGCCTCCCGAGTAGCTGGGATTACAGGTGCCTATCACCACCCCTGGCTAATTTTTTGTATTTTTAATAGAGGTGGGGTTTCACCATCTTGGCCAGGCTGGTCTTAAACTCCTGACCTCGTGATCCACCTGCCTTGGCCTCCCAAAGTGCTGGGATTACAGATGTGAGCCACTGTGCCCGGCCGGCTCTATGCTATTTCTTTAGCAGTTCATTAAGGATTAAGAGGTCCCTTGTGAAAGTCTTTCTAAACCAAATGAGCCTTTGACTCCCCAAGTCTAAAGCCATCAGCTGTGACTGTATTCATTTGATGGAAGGGAGGGGTAGGGTATGGCAACACATGGCTGACTGGTATTACATAATGGTAATTACTTATAAATTATATTTTTATATTTTAATGTTTTTGAAACAGAGTCTCACTCTGTCACCCATGCTGGAGTGCAGTGGTGCAGTCACAGCTCACTGCAACTCCCGGACTCAAGCCATCCTCCCACCTCAGCCTCCTGAATAGCTGAGACTGTAGGCCTGGGCCACCATACCAGCTATTTTTTTTTTTGTAGTGATGGGGTCTCACTGTGTTCCCCAGGCTGGTCCCGAACTCCTGGTCTCAGGCAATCCTCCCGTCTTGGCCTCCCAAAGTGCCGAGATTATAGCTGTGAGCCACTGTACCTGCCTGAGATTTTGGTGATTATGAATAGAACAATAATAACATTCATTAACAGGTCTGTGGACATGTTTTCATTTCTCTTGGGTGAATAACCAGGTGTGAATTGGAGGGCTGCTTTTCAAAATGATTGTACCACTTTGCAATCGTGCCATCAGTGTATGAGATTTCCAGTTCAGCATTTGATATCAGTATGTTATTATTATTATTATTATTTTTTTTTTGAGATGGAATTTCTCTCTTGTTGCCCAGGCTGGAGTGCAATGGAGTGACCTCTGCTCATTACAACCTCTGCCTCCCAGGTTCAAGCGATTTTCCTACCTCAGCCTCCAAAGTAGTTGGGATTACAGGGCACCCATCATCACGCCCGGCTAATTTTTTGTATTTTTAGTAGAGACAGAGTTTCACCATGTTGGCCAAGCTGGTCTTGAACTCCTGACCTCAGATTATCCAGCCAACTCAGCCTCCCAAAGTGCTGGGATTACAGATGTGAGCCACTGTGCTGGGCCTGTTTTATTATTTTTGGCTGGACTAATAGTTGGATAGTGGTAGTTCACTGTGACTTTAATTTGTATTTCCCTAATGACTAGTAAGTTGAGCATCTTTTCATGTGTGCTTATTTGCTATGTCTGGATCTTTTTTTTTTTTTTTTTTTTTTTGAGATAGAGTGTCACCCTTGTCGCCCAGGCTGGAGTACAATGGTGTGATCTTAGCTCACTGCAACCTCTGCATCCTGGGTTCAAGTGATCCTCCTGCCTCAGCCTCCTGAGTAGTTGGGATTACAGGTGCCTGCCACTACGCCCAGCAAATTTTTGTATTTTTAGGAGAGAGAGGATTTCACCATGTTGGCCAAGTTGGTCTTGAACTCCTGACCTCAGGTGATCCACTGGCCTTGGCCTCCCAAAGCGCTGGGTTTATAGGCATGAGCCACCATGCCTGGCCTGTATCTTCTTTAATAAGTGTCTGTCAAAATGTTTTGCCCATGAAAAAAGTTTTTTTTCTTATTAAATTGTAGGAATTCTTTATATATTTTAGATACAAGTCCTTTGTCAGATATGTGTTTTGCAAATGTTTTTTCCAAGACTATGGCTTGTCTTTTTATTTTTTAATATTTATTTATTTATTTATTTTTGAGACAGGGTCTCATTCTGTCACCCAGGCTGGAGTGCAGCGGTGCGATCTCGCTCTCAATCGATTCTCCTGCTTCAGCCTCCCAAGTAGCTGAGACTATAGGTACACACCACCATGCCCAGCTAATTTTTGTATTTTTCGTAGAGACAGGGTTTTGACATGTTGACCAGGCTGGTCTTGAACTCCTGACCTCAATTGATCCACCCTCCTTGGCCTCCCAGAGTGCTGGAATTATAGGTGTGAGCCACAGTGCCTGGCCAGCTTGTCTTTTTAATTTCTCACCAGTGTCTTTTGAAGAATAAATGTTTTAATTTTTTTTTCTTCAAAATGGAGTCTCGCTCTATCACTCGAGCTGAAGTGCAGTGGTGCGATCACGGCTCACTGCAGTCTTAACCTCCCAAGGCTCAGGTGATCCTCCTGCCTCAGCACCCCCAAGTAGCTGGGACTACAGGTGTGCACCACAACACCTGGCTATTTTTTTTTTTTTTTTGAGATGGAATCTTGCTCTGTTGCCCAGGCTGGAGTGCAGTGGTACGATCTCGGCTCACTGCAACCGCCATCTCCTGGGTTCACGCCATTCTCCTGCCTCAGCCTCCTGAGTAACTAGGACTACAGGCGCCTGCCACCATGCCTGGCCAATTTTTTTGTATTTTTAGTAGAGACAGAGTTTCACTGTGTTAGGCCGGATGGTCTCAATCTCCTGACCTCGTGATCTGCCTGTCCCGGCCTCCCAAAGTGCTGGGATTACAGGCTTGAGCCACTGCACCCGGCAACGCCTAGCTAATTTTTGTATTTTTATTTTTATCTTTTTTGAGACGGAGTTTGGCTCTTATTGCCCAGGCTGGAGTGCAATAGGGAGATCTTGGCTCAATGCAGTCTCCACCTCCCGGGTTCAAGCAATTCTCCTGTCTCAGCCTCCTGAGTATCTGGGATTACAGGCACATGCCACCACGCCCGGCTAATTTTTGTATTTTTAGTAGAGACGGGGCTTCACCATCTTGGCCAGGCTGGTCTTGAACTCTTAACCTCAGGTGATCCACCTGCCTGGCCTTCCAAAGTGCTGGAATTATAGGTGTGACCCACCGCACCCAGCCGCAATTTTTGTATTTTTAGTAGAGATGGGATTTCGCCACATTGCCCAGGCTGGTCTCGAACTCCTGGGCTCAAGTGATCCTCCCACCTCCGCCTCCCAGAGTGCTGGGATTACAGGCGTGAGCCACTGCACCCACCTCTACTTTGAGATTTAACATTTAAATCTATGATGCATTTCATGTTATTTTTTGTATGTGGTACAAGTTATGAGATTGAGGTTTTTATTATTATTATTTGAGACAGAGTCTCACTCTGTCACCAAGGCTGGAGTGCAGTGGTGTGATCTCAGCTCACTGCAACCTCTGCCGCCTGGGTTCAGGCGATTCTCCTGCCTCAGCCTCCTGAATAGCTGGGAGTACAGGCATGTGCCACCACACCTGGCTAATTTTTTTTGTATTTCTTTTTTTTTTTTTTTTTTTTTTTTGAGACGGAGTCTCACGCTGTTGCCCAGGCTGGAGTGCAGTGGCGCGATCTCGGCTCACTGCAAGCTCCGCCTCCCGGGTTCCCGCCATTCTCCTGCCTCAGCCTCCCGAGTAGCTGGGACTACAGGCGCCCACAACCGCGCCCGGCTAATTTTTTGTATTTTTAGTAGAGACGGGGTTTCACCGTGGTCTCGATCTCCTGACCTTGTGATCCGCCCGCCCCGGCCTCCCAAAGTGCTGGGATTACAGGCGTGAGCCACCGCGCCCGGCCTTTTTTTGTATTTCTAGTAGGGATGGGATTTCACCATGTTGGCCAGGCTGGTCTTGAACTCCTGACCTCAGTTGATCACCTGCCCCAGCCCCCCAAAGTGCTGTGATTACAGGCATGAGCTACCACACCTGGCCAGAGGTTGATTATTATTTTTTGCGTATGGATGTCCAATTATTCAGGAACTCCCTTGTTGAAAAGACTGTCCTTTCTCCATTGGATAACCCTGGCTTTTTGTCAAATAGCAATTGACCACATGTGTGTGTCTATTTCTAGACTGTTCTTTTTTCTTGATAGATACACCTATGCTTTTTCCAATACTATAGTGTTTTCATTACTGTAGCTGTATGGAAATCACATAGTCTGAGTCCTTCAAGTTTGATTCTTTTTATTTGGTTATTATTGGTCCTTTGCTTTTTCATGTGAACTTTAGAATCAACTTGTCTATTTCTAAAAAAAATTCTGCTTAGATTTTTATTAGGATTGTGTTAGTGCTTGCTTTGGCAGCACATATACTAAAATTCAAACGATACAGAGAAGGTTAGTGTGCCCCTGTGCAAGGATGACATACAAATTCATGAAGGGTTCCAATTCAAAAGAAAAGGTAATTATATTAAATCTATAGATTAATTTAGGGAGAATTCACATCTTAACAATCAATATTGGGTCTCCTGAGCTATGGAGGCAGTATATGTCTATAGTAAATCTTTGCTTCTAATTCTGTTACAAATGTACATTTTGACCTTTGAGTTCCTGAGTCTTTGAACACCTTCTGTGAAACAAAAGGCCTTCCAGATACCAAGGAATAAGCAATGCAGGTGCTTGAAAAAGCCAGAAAATGGAAACCTCAGTAGACTCATTTAAATTCTCCAGAGGCACAGTGGCATGAGGATCAAAAAGGAGCAAATCCCTTGAGGAGAATTAGAACATCTGTATCAACTGAGGGGAAAAAATATTTTTGAACAGCAACAAAAGATGACCCCAGTATAAGTTTAAAGAGCATAAGCAGACATATGTTATTATGGTGGCTTGGGTTGTGGGGGAGTTTGTTTTGTTGGGTGGAGGGTGGATTTGGGGATTGGAAGGAAGGTTTTTTTTTTTCTCTCGAGATCACTGTGTTGCCCAGGCTGGAGTGCAATCTCACCTTGCTGCAACCTCTGCCTCCCAGGTTCAAGCGATTCTCCTACCTCAGCCTCCCGAGTAGCTGGGATCACAGGCGTGCACCACCATGCCCAGCTAATTTTTGTATTTTTAGTAGAGACAGGATTTCACTATGTTGGCTGGGCTTGTCTCGAATTCCTAACCTTAAGTGACCCACCTGCCTTGGCCTCCCAAAGTGCTGGGATTACAGGCGTGAGCCACTGCGCCCAACCGGAAGGTAGATGTTTTTTTTTGTTGTTTGTTTTTTTGAGACGGAGTTTCGCTCTTGTTGCCCAGGCTGGAGTGCAATAGCATGATCTCGGCTCACCACAATCCCCACCTCCCGGGTGTCAGCATTTCTCCTGCCTCAGCCTCCCGAGTAGCTGGGATTACAGGCACGTGCCACCACGCCTGGGTAATTTTGTATTTTTAGTAGAGACGGGGTTTCTCCATGTTGGTCAGGCTGGTCTCAAACTCCTGACCTCAGGTGATCCACCCACCTCGGCCTCTCAAAGTGCTGGGATTACAGGCATGAGCCACCGTGCCTGGCTGATAGAAGTCTTTTTAAATCTTCTCTTCTCCTGCCTCCATCTTGCCTGGAATAGATCAAGTCCTTTCCTTTAGTTGTTGATCAAGAACCATGCTGGGCCAGCCCTGACCTGGGTGCCAGGTGGGACATAGTGAGGGGCACTAGGTCCCGTTGCCCAGAGGACACACCTGGAAAACACATCTGTCATTTTCCTTCCCATGTCTCCTTCAGGGCAGAGGCATGGAGGCTGGCCCTTAGTCCCTGCTAATGGATCATAACTGGAAGATGCTAATTCCACCCAGACCTCAGCCAGGTCAGGCACAGCCCAGCTGTACTGCTGCCTGCCACCTAAGCCCAGTGGCCTGCAAGACCTTTGACCTTTCCACCCAGCTTTTGCATGGACTTTCCATGCCACTGCTTGGAACTGCCATGCCACTGGTCAGGTTAGATATTTAAGAAGGGAGAGGAGGGCCTTCAGATATGAGATGGCAGGCAACTTGCTTAACCTTCCATGCCTCTGCTTCCGTATCTGTGAAACAGAGATGATAATACTACCAATTTCATAGTGTGGTTGCAAGGATTAAATGAAACAATGTATATAAAGCACTTAGGAGAGGGCCCAGCACACAGTGAGCTATCGGTGAATGTGAGCAGTTTGTTTTGTTTTTTGAGATGGTCTCACTCTGTCACCCAGGCGGGAGTATAGTGGCGTGATCATAGCTCACTGTAACCTCAAGTTCCTAGGCGCAAGTGATTCTTCTGACTCAGCCATCCAAGTAGCTAGGACTACATGCTCGTGCTACCATGCCTGGCTAATTTTCTTGTTCTTTTTTTTTTTTTTGCCTGGATAATTTTTTAAAAATTTTCTTGTAGAGTTGAGTTCTTGCTATGTTTCCCAGGCTGGTCTCAAACTTCTGGGCCCAAGCAATCTGTTGCCTCGGGCTCCCGAACTGCTGGAATTACAGGCATGAGCCACTGCATCTGACATTAGCAGTTAATTATTACAGTGGAACTCACAGGGTGCCAAGCCAGACATGGGACCCACGTCTGGCATCTCAGGCTGTCCTGGAGGCCTCATTCTGTCACCCTGGAGCATATCCTTTAGCCATCTTGATTTCATGTGCTGAAAAATCACCATGGTATTAGACACAGGAACAACTTTCTTCTGAATTAGGACTACATTCTTGTAGCCCAGGCTTTGCTTTTTCAGGTTCAACCGGGCATTATTGGCCCTGTGTGTCCATGAGACCTGGATTCCAGTCCTAACTTCTCCCCTAACTGGCCAGCTCCTTCCTGTCTCTGGACTTCAGCTACAGTCTGTGGCGTGGATGTGTTCCATGCTGTGATGTACTGTTCTCAACGCATTGAATCACTCAATGATTCTCTTAGGCCAGTAATTCCTGAACTCTTCCTATTATTTAATGTGTAAATTACCATTTCCTAATAATATGTACAGAATGAAAATTATGCTTTGAAAAATGGACAATTGTGATTTTTGCACATCTGAGAGAGGGAGTTTCAGTCTCTGGGAGCTGTGAAAGGAGCCCTCAACCAGAGGAGGCTCATCTCTGGATCATGCTGGAGAGGACCAGGGAGCTCAGGGCACCTCCTGCCCGGCCTTGTGCACCTGGCCTCTCCCATCTGATTGGGCCCAGCGCTGGTACACAAAAAGCTAGTGAGGGTGGAAGCTTACGGGATGAGATATGTTACTCACATTCCTCTCCTGATTGTTCTTTCATCCCTGTTCTAGATTTTGATTTCTGTTGGAATACAGGTTGAAAAATTACCTGCAAGGAGGAGTTTTTGTGTTTGTTTGTTTGTTTATTTTTGATCACAGCATTTGTCTGAATTCTCTTCTCCTAAACTTTGCATTCATCTGACTCTTCACAACTCTTAAGAAAGACACAGCGTGCCCTTTAAATGGTAATTGTGGGTCATGTGAAATGGCCAGTACCTGGAAAGCAATAGCATTTGGGGATGGGGCTTTTCCGAAAGCCCACAGCTGTGTTCTTTGTTTTTGTTTTTGTTTTGAGATGGAGTCTCACTCTGTCACCCAGGCTGGAGTCCAGTGGTGCGAGCTCAGCTCACTACAACCTCCGCCTCCCGGGTTCAAGCGATTATCTTGCCTTAGCCTCCTGAGAAGCTGGGACTACAGGCCACCACGCCCGGCTAATTTTTTTGTATTTTTGGTAGAGATGGGGTTTCACCGTGTTAGCCAGGATGGTCTCAATATCCTGACCTCATGATCTGCCCACCTCGGCCTCCCAAAGTGCTGGGATTACAGACATGAGCCAGTGCACCTGGCATGTTTTTTGTTTTAAAACTGAAGCTTTTTTCTCTAGCCCTGCAGTTGGCCATAGTTAAATTTGCTGGTTGAAAGCCTTGGTAATAAAAAGAGCTCCCCTCCCTCCCACCTTAAACACTTTCCAACTTAAAGTGCTATAGAGCTTAGTGGTTACTTGATGTGCCTGCAGCACAGAGTGCATAAAACAGCTGAAGACATCCTCTTCAGAAGGAAGCCTGGTTATCAAACCAGAGCACTTTGCAAAGACAGCGCCTTCTACTTCCATTCACACAGTTTCATCCCACACAATGGATTAGGGCAATATTTCCCAAAGTGTGGCATGTATATGATTGTGGTGGTCATTGTGGTGGTGCACAAGTTGATTTAGATATACTTTTAAACATTTGGCCAGGCACCGTGGCTCATGCCTATAATCCCAGCACTGGGAGGCCAAGGCAGGTAGATTGCATGAGCTCAGGAGTTCAAGACTAGCCTGGGCAATGTGGTGAAATCCTGTCTCTACAAAAAATACAAAAATTAGCTGGGCATGGTGGTGGTCAGCTGTAGTCCCAGCTACTTGGGAGGCTGAGGTGGGAGGATTGCTTGAGCCCATGAGGTCAAGGCTGCAGTGAGCCGAGATCGAGCCACTGTGCTCCAGCCTGGGTGACAATGCGAGACCCTGTCTCAAGAAAAAAACAAAAATAACAAAACCAACAAAAAGCAAACACACAAAAAAACAAGAGTGAGGCCAGGTCCGATGGCTCATGCTTGTAATTCCAACTCTTTGGGAAGCTGAGGTGGGCAGGAGTTTGAGACCAGCCTGGGCAACATAGGGAAAGCCTGTCTCCACAAACAATAAATTAGCCAGGTGTGGTATGTACAACTTTGGTCCCAAAGACTCAGGAGGCTGAGGTGGGAGGATTTCTTGAGCCTGGGAGGTCAAGGTTCCAGTGAGCTATGATTGTGTCACTGCACTCCAACCTGGGCTGCAAAGTGAGACTATCTTAAAAAAAAAAAAAGGAAAAAAGAGTGGAGAAAGGGAGACTCTAGGAAGTTGAATGTGCCAAGAGTAAACTTAATTGTGTTTTAATTCACTTTCTTATTTTTATTTATTTATTTTTTGAGACAGAATCTCACTCTGTCACCCAGGCTGGAGTACAGTGGTGTGATCTTGGCTCACTGTAAGCTCAGCCTCCCAGGTTCACACCATTCTCCTGCCTTAGCCTCCCGAGTAGCTGGGACTACAGGTGCCCGCCACTGCGCCCGGCTAATTTTTGTTTTTGTCTTTTTTTGTACTTTTTAGTAGAGACGGGGTTTCACCCTGTTAGCCAGGATGGTCTCGATCTCCTGACCTCATGATCTGCCCACCTCGGCCTCCCAAAGTGCTAGGATTACAGGCATGGGCCACCACACCCGGCCTCACTTTCTAATATAATTATTGTCCGATTGTGGTAGTAAAAAAATCATTAAACTTATATTTAAGGTGATGGATACCCTAATTACCCTGATGTAGTCTTTATGCACTATATGAATGTATAAATGTACCAGATTACCACATGTGCCCCCCCAAAATATGTACATCTATTTGCTGGGCGCAGTGGCTCACGCCTGTAATCCCAGCACTTTGGGAGGCTCAGGTGGGCGGATCATTTGAGGTCAGGAGTTTGAGACCAGCCTAGCCAACATGGTGAAATCCTGTCTCTATTAAAAATACAAAAGTTAGCTGGGCATGGTGGTGTGCACCTGTAATCCCAGTTACTTGGGAGGCTCAGGCAGAAGAATTGCTTGAACCCCGGAGGTGGAGGTTGTAGTGAACTGAGATTACACCACTATACTCCAGCCTAGGAAACAGAGCGAGACTCTGTCTTAAAAACAAACAGCCAGGCATTGTGGCTCATGCGTGTAATCACAGCACTTTGGGAGGCCCAGGCGGGTGGATCATCTGAGTTCGGGAGTTTGAGACCAGCCTGGCCAATATGGTGAAACCCCATTTCTACTAAAAATACAAAAATTAGCCAGGCATGGTGGCGAGTACCTGTAATCCCAGCTACTTGGGAGGCTGAGGCAGCAGAATCGCTTGAACCTGGGAGGTGGAGGTTGCAATGAGCCGAGATTGTGCCACTGCACTCCAGCCTGGGTGACAGAGTGAGACTCCCTCTCAAAAATAAATAAATATGTCATCTCACTGTCTTCTGAACTCCATTGTTTCTGATGAGAAGTTAGCTGTTAATCTTATTGTGATTCCCCTGTATGTGTGTAAGCTTTTCTCTTACTGCTTTAAGATTTTTGTGTTGTTTTTTTTCTTTCTTCTCCAAGATAGGGTCTCAATCTATCATCCAGGCTGTAGTGCAGTCTCACAATCATAGCTCACTGCAGCCTCAGCCCCTGGGCTCAAGAGATATTCCTGCCACAGCCTCCTGAGTAACTGGGACTACAGGCACATGCCACCATGCCTGGCTAATTTTTTTTTTTTTTTTTTGAGACAAAGTCTCGCTCTGTCATCCAGAATCAGAATCAGCATTGATATGTGAGATGGTGGTGTCAGGTTCACATGCTTATTTTATTTGCATTGAAAGTGAAGTCAGACTTATTTATCTGCCTACTTGGCAGTTGTCTGAGTATATTTCTTACTACCTGTGTAACTGGGAAACACTTCTTTTTTTTTTTTTTTTTTTTGAGACAGAGTTCCACTCTTGTTGCCCAGGCTAGAGTTCAATGGTGCAATCTCGGCTCACCGCAACCTCCACCTCCTGGGTTCAAGCGATTCTCCTGCCTCAGCCTCCCGAGTAGCTGGGATTACAGGCACGCGCCACCATGCCCAGCTAATTTTTTGTATTTTTAGTAGAAGTGGGGTTTCACCATGTTAGCCAGGCTCATCTCAAACTCCTGACCTTAGGTGATCCGCCCACCTGAGCCTCCCAAAGTGCTGGGATTACTGGCATGAGCCACCGTGCCCGGCTGGTCATTTTGTTTTAAAGCGATCAGCAGGTGCTAGGACCCAGTCCATTGGGTTCACCTTAAGCAGCACTTATTCAGCTATTGCCTGCAGAACTCGCAAGGGCAGAATGAGATCAACCCCACTGTTTGTCTTTGCTCACCCTCCGAGGCTTCTGGTTTTAGTCAGTTGAACAAATCTCATTTACCATAAAGGTTTACCTTAGAAAATCTGGTGACTTTCTCAAGTTTCTGAATTAACCTGGCTCAAGACATATAGTTGGGCATATTATTAATTTGGTCAGACTTGGTCATGGCCTGCAAGGAAGAAATCTGTAGCAAATTCTGTCTTCTGTATAATTGGCCAGTGATGTGAAGCTGACCTGAATGGCAAGGCTTTTCAGGCTGAGTCAGGGTCATAAGTCATTTCATTCAATTAAAGTATAGAAAAAATTTCATACCACCTTTCTTACCTTTCTTTCTTTTTTTTTTTTTTTTTTTTTTTTTTGTTTTTTTGAGATGGAGTTTCACTTTTGTTGCCAGGCTGGAGTGCAATGGCGTGATCTCGGCTCACTGCAACCTCCGCCTCCCGGGTTCTCCTGCCTCAGCCTCCTGAGTATCTGGGATTACAGGCATGTGCCACCATGCCTGGCTAATTTTGTATTTTTAGTAGAGCTGGGATTTCTCCATGTTGGTCAGGGTGGTCTCGAACTCCTGACCTCAGGTGATCTCCTGCCTCAGCCTCCCAAAGTGCTGGGATCACAGGTGTGAGCCACCGCGCTCAGCCCTTTTCTTTTCGTTTTTTAATTTGAGAAAGAGTTTCACTCTTGCTGCCCAGGCTGGAGTGCTGTGGCACAATCTCAGCTCACTGCAACCTTCACCTCCCAGGTTCAAGTGATTCCCCTGTCTCATCCTCCCTAGTAGCTGAGATTATAGGCATGTGCCACCACGCTCGGCTAATTTCATATTTTTAATAGAGAAGGAGTTTCACCATGTTGGTCAGGCTAGTCTTGAACTCCTAACCTCAGGTGATCTTAGATTCCTAAAGTGCTGGGATTACAGGTATGAGCCACTGTGCCTAGCCTGTTTTTTGTTTTTTGAGACGTCTCTTTCTGTCACCCAGCCTGGAGTCCAGTGGTGCGATCACGGCTCACTGCATGCAGCCTTGACCTCTCTGGGCTCAGGTGATTCTCCCGCGTCAGTCTCCTGAGTAGCTGGGACTATAGGTGCATGCCACCACACCTGGCTAATTTTTGTTATTTTTAGTAGATATAGGGTTTCACCATGTTGTCCAGGCTGATCTTGAACTCCTGAACTCAAGGGATCTGCCCACCTTGGCCTCTTAAAGTGCTGGGGTTATAGGTGTGAGCCACTCCACCTGGCCCATGCCACCTTTCCAATGGCATAACTCACTGTAGGTATGCTGCCCACAGAGTGCATGTCTGGGGGCTACTTGATCTACCTGGGGTGTTTTCTCAAAGACTTGAACCGCCTCTAGGTATAAGCCAGTGTTTTTTACCAGAGATAAATTAATGCTTACCTTTCATATGCATGACCCCAGAGGGTCATGGCACCCCTGCTAACAAAGAGTTTACAATTGTTAGGGCTACCAAGTAAGACATTACCTTCTAGGCATGCACAGTAGATAAGGCTCCTAATGCCTAGGGAGGAGGATTACTTGAGACCAGGAGTAGGAGACCAGCCTGGGCAACATAGCCAGACCATCTCTACAAAAAATGTTAAAATTAGCTAAGCATGGTGGTGCATGCCTTTGGTCCCAGGTACTCGAGGTGCAGCTACTTGGGATGCTGAGGTGAGAGGATTTCTTGAACATAGGAGTTTGAGGTTGCAGTGAGCTGTGATCACACCACTGCACTCCAGCTGGGTGACAGAAAGAGACTCTTGTTTCTTAAAAAAAAAAAGATTTTTTTTTTTTTCAAGATAAGAGTCTTGCTCTGTCACCCAGGCTGGAGTGCAGTGGCACAATCTTGTGTCACTGCAACCTCTATGTCCTGGGTTCAAGCAATTCTCCTGCCTCAGCCTCCCGAGTAGCTGGGACTACAGGCATGCACCACCACACCCAGCTAATTTTTGTATTTTTAGTAGAGACAAGGTTTCGCCATGTTGGTCAGACTGGTCTTGAACTCCTAACCTCAGGTGATCCTCCTGCCTAGGCCTCCCAAAGTGCTGAGATTATAGGCATGAGCCATGGTGCCCGGCCAAAAAATTTTTTTAACTCTTAAAAGAAAGACTTGATTTTTTGAGACTGGGTCTCGCTGTGTCACCCAGGCTGGAGTGCAGTGGCATGATCTCAGTTCACTGCAGCCTCAACCTCCCCAGCTTAAGTGATCCTCCTGCCTCAGCCTCAAGTAGTTGGGACCTCAGGCGTATACCATCAAGCCAGGCTAATTTTTTAATTTTCTGTAGCGATGGGATCTCATTATATTACCCAGGCTGGTCTGGAGCTCCTAGGCTCAAGTGACCCACCTCAGCCTCCCAAAATGGCAGGATTATAGGCATAAGTCATTGCACCTGGCTAAAAAAAGGAAAAAACAAATCAAAAAAAGACTCTTAATATGTCCTCTCATCTCCCATCAGCTGATAAACTTGGGAACCCCTCCCAATTCAGCCCAAATAATTCAGGTCAGTTCTTGTTTTCAGAGGGACTGCCTGGAGGCAGTTTTAAGCAGTCCTGACCAATTCACCTGTCCTGCGACATCTGGAGGTGTGCAAGTTGTTATGTGTGGATCATGTGTGAGCTGGGACCATCCCCTACTGTCTGTGACCAGAGCTGTCAGTCAGAAATGGTATACTCAGTAGTCAGTTTGAATTCAGAGTGCTCACTGCACCCAGAAGAGCAGTCAGGAAGAGGGCACAGGGTAGCAGGTTGGGAGAGCAGGGCAGAATGCTCTCCTCATGTTTTAGGACTTCCTCCTTAGTTCAGCTAAAGACGGGGGTCATGTGCTGGGATTACAGGTGTGAGCCACTGCACCTGGAACCAAAGCTGGTTTTTTGTTTTTGTTTTTGTTTTTGTTTTTGAGATGGAGTTTCACTCTTGTTGCCCAGGCTGGAGTGCAATGGCACAATCTCGGCTCACCGCAACCTCCACCTCCCAGGTTCAAGCAATTCTCCTGCCTCAGCCTCCCTGGTAGTTGGAATTATAGGCATATGCCACCACACCCAGCTAATTTTGTATTTTTAGTAGAGACGGGGTTTCTCCATGTTGGTCAGGCTGGTCTCGAACTCCCAACCTCAGGTGATCCACCCGCCTCGGCCTCCCAAAGTGCTGGGATTACAGGCGTGAGCCACCGCCCCCAGCCCCAAACCTGTTTTTAAACTCTTCTTTTTTTCCACTCAAAGTTTTGCACAAACCCTAACAGTTAAATTCAGCATTTACAGGGATAAAATTGAAGCTACAGGGAGAAGCTATGTCCTCCCTGCTGGAGGAAATGCAAAAAGGGAGGCAGAATGCAGGCGACAGCATGGCATATGAGAGCTCTC
Source organism: Macaca nemestrina (assembly GCF_043159975.1). Classification (NCBI taxonomy): domain Eukaryota; kingdom Metazoa; phylum Chordata; class Mammalia; order Primates; family Cercopithecidae; genus Macaca; species Macaca nemestrina. The sequence goes on from NC_092133.1 coordinate 65,098,183, forward strand.
CTTCTCCTTCTCCCCATTTGGACCCTGGGAGAGAAGTGTCCAGGACAGTTTCTGCTGCTCACAGAGGTTTCTCTACATTCCTCAGCATCCATCTCCCACGTGGGCAGGAGGGTGCTAGTACCTGACACCACTATCAACATTCAAATCTCTCCCCTACACTCCTGTTTCCCCATGTAGGGGACTAGTGCAGTGCCTCCTGAGACAGGAAGATCAGCTGGGGTAGGAAGAGAACTCAGGATTAGAGGGGAACAGAAAAGTGTCTCCAAGACAGTAAGCCAGACACCCTTCTTGCTGCAGCATGGCCCTACAGCCCTCATAGACCAGCTCTGGCTGTGGGAGCTCAAGAACCTCTCCCTCTCACTGCAAGAAGACAGCAACAGAAACTTCTCTCGTCCCACCTAAAGCCCATCTCTAAGAATTTCCGGCCGGGCGCGGTGGCTCAAGCCTGTAATCCCAACACTTTGGGAGGCCGAGACGGGCGGATCACGAGGTCAGGAGATCGAGACCATCCTGGCTAACATGGTGAAACCCCGTCTCTACTAAAAATACAAAAAAACTAGCCGGGCGAGGTGGCGGGCGCCTGTAGTCCCAGCTACTCGGGAGGCTGAGGCAGGAGAATGACGTAAACCCGGGAGGCAGAGCTTGCAGTGAGCTGAGATCCGGCCACTGTACTCCAGCCCGGGCGACAGAGTGAGACTCCGTCTCAAAAAAAAAAAAAAAAAAAAAAGAATTTCCAGGTCCCTTCCCCTCCCACCTGGGGAGGACAGCAAAATCCAAAGGTGCCATTCTGGCAGCATTTTCTAAGCCTACCTCCTGATCCCTGGCTAACACGTTTTCCAGTCCTTTCAGTAGTAGGTCTGTGCTGGTTCCCATGGATATTGCTCCAATCCTCCTAACCAGCTACAGGCCTCTTGTCGGTCTCTTCCAGTAAACCAGATGACAAATAGGACCCTATCATCTTTGCTGCCGTAACTGTTGGGCTTTTAATAGTCATCTTTATTAATTTTATTTTGAATGCACACATGATGTCTTCTGCATCAGAGGCATTTGTTATTTACAGAGTAAGATAAAATAATATTAAGTAAAGAATTATAACTGCATAGGCACTCCCTGCCCAGGGCTTACCCCAGGGTAGTATGATGAAAGCCAGATGGAAAAATCTCCAGCCCTAGTGGTCAGATACTCCATAGGTGAGGGACAGAGAAAAATGGAATTTCTTTGTTTACATGAAGGAGAAAGAGGCAACTGCTTCCCCCCTCTCCTAAAAGGAGGGAGGAAGCATCTTTGCTGCCCGGAGACAGAATCGAAGGATCCCGGGTTCTCCCTTTAACCTTCTGGAATATACATCTTTCCGGGAGCCAGGTCAGCTCTGGTGGCTCCAGTTTTTATGACCTAGGCATGTCTCCAAGGTCCTGGGCCTCATTTTCCCTTGAAATGTAAATACACGCTCAGAGTTAGGTAAATCTTTCTGGAGCCTCTCACTATACAGTTGTAAAATAACTTAGCTAAGGATCCCAAGTTTGCAGTGACACTTATCCTAAACCCAACTCTTAAAAGACAAAGATTCTGCTTCTCTTGCTACTGACTCTCCTTTGGGTCACATTAGAAGCAGGATGGGTGCAGAGTGGTGACGCAGCAGTCCATGCTGCTCCAGGCTCATGAGCATTGGCTTTGCCCGCTAAAGTGGAGCTGAGGCAGCGTGAACTGGGCTGCCAGGCTGGAGCCTGAGGTGGTGGTGGGAAGGGGAGGAGGTGGCCTGGGCATGAGGGTTGGTGAAGAGAACTTCAGGTGAGAAAGTCTGGTAGGAGCAGGAGAACTGGCTGTGGGGCACTTGGGAGAGGGAATGTTTCGTAAGTGGAGAACATCAGTCTCAGGTGCCTAAAAAGGAAGAAGAAGGGGCTAGAAAAGCAATGAGGTAGGAAGCAAGTGTATTTAAAAGAGATGTTGGAGCTCCTTTTCTAGACTGAAACCCAAGAGAGTCCGAGTTCTTGTCTAGAATGGGGTTAGGTGGTTGTGTCAGTGTGCAAGGCCCCTGGAAAAACCAGATAACCTGTGCAAATGGACCTCGCTTGTTCTGCCTGGTCACACTCTGAGAAAACCTCCAGGATGCCATGGGTCGATGGTGCAGTAATGGATGGCTTAGTGTGAAGAAGGTGGCCGGCTCCTAGAAGCAGAAGTCGGGTTACCCTCCCATGCAGAGATCAGAGCTGCTGACCTACATCCTCAGTTGAGATTTCTTAAGGGTTGCAAACTTTACATTTGGTTTCTAAGGCAATGGCCTTGTGAACATCTGCTGCAGTCCTGCTGAGGAGCAGTCCCCTCCGCCCAGATGTAACCTGAAACCTTCCTTCTTTGCTGAAGAAAAGGGAATTCCCAGTCCTAAAGTTGAACGGTTTGTTTCTTTAAAATTTCTAACAGCCTAGAAATGCTTCTTAGTAAAACTACATTTATGTGAATTGTATCCCTGAAGTGGCTTTTATCTTTTAAAAGTTAATATTTCAGAGGCCACAGAGTCTGTAATCAACTTGAAAGCAGCTGGATCAAGACCGGGCGCGGTGGCTCACGCCTGTAATCCCAGCACTTTGGGAGGCCGAGGTGGGCAGATCACAAGGTCAGGAGATCAAGACCATCCTGGCTAACAAGGTGAAACCCTGTCTCTACTAAAAATACAAAAAATTAGCCCGGTGTGGTGGCAGGAGCCTGTAGACCCAGCTACTTGGAAGGCTGAGGCAGGAGAATGGCATGAACCGGGGAGGCGGGAGTTGCAGTGAGCCAAGATCGTGCCACTGCACTCCAGCCTGGAGGATAGAGCGTGAGACTCTGTCTCCAAAAAAAAAAAACAAAAAAACCAAAAAAAACCAGCTGGAGCATAGCAGACGGTCTGGGAGACCTGAAAGAGACCATTGATGCAGAAAATCAGTGATGCTTTCCTGATTGGGACACGAGCGGTTCAGAGATTGGGAGAGAGGGTGGGCAATGGGGCAGAGTGGTTAAGTGGGGACGGGGAAGCACCTGAGGGTGTAGATAGGCCTTCCTGGATTCTGGCGCAGGTCCTGTTTATTATTCTGGGCCACCTGGGCCCCTCCTTTATCAGTAGGAGAGAAGCAGGCAAGGCTGCAGTTTCTGTGATGCTTTTGGTAACATACATGTATATGTGTATAGTCTGGGCTAAATGGTAGCACTACACATGTTTTATCTCATGATGCAAAGTGGAGTCCTATCCCAGCTCCTGTCACCACAAAGCCTGGGAGTAGGAGGCCTCTGCTGGGTTTCGTCACCTCCACGCCGACCCTGCCTACAGAGACCTGGGGCCTGGGTGGATCCAGGTTCTTTGGGGACTCACAGCAACTTTCTTCAGCAAATGGCAGGGATTGCGTACGTCTGAAATATACATGATGTTAGTCATTATTTGCCCCTCTAAGTCCTGAGCTAATCTTATAGTGATGTTAACAGTAATATTGGCTTATTGTCTCCATTTCACAAGACTTCGTTTCAGAAGTGATTGAAAGGCATCCCATTCTCAGAGCCATAACTGTAGATACCCATTTTGAGAGCAACCTATTCTTTGAACAGCTGTGACAGTTCTTATCTTTTCCCTTTGTGATTTGTACATGCTGTAAGGAAATCCTTCCTCATCCAGGAAGAGTGCCTATCACTATTTTTTCAGTACAAATTAAAAACTAGCAATCCTAGTTGAAGCTTCGGCATTTCATCTCAAAACTTCTACATCCCGGACTTGACGTGATGCAGGTAAAGCAGCAGCAGTCCTGACATCTTTTCTGTAAATATTGACTGTGTGGCCAGCTCATGGGAGTTATTGTGTTGAAAATAAGTGTTTAGTGTGTTGTCAAATCTAGAAGGTCTAATCAAGCCCTTAGCAAGACAAATGTTTTGCTCACAGCAGAAAAAACAAGGAAGCAATAAATGTTTAATGTCCTTGGCTAGGTATTTTGGTTAGAGAGGTGTTTTGTTGCAGATTGTAGAAAGTCTTCTAAAAAATGGCTTGAACAAATGAGGGATAGATTTGTCTCACACAACAAGAAGCTTGGAAGTAGGTAGCCTGGGTGAGCTTGGCTCAGCAAAGCTGTCTGAGACTTGGGCCCTTGATTTCTGCTTCATCTTCCTAGTAGATGATCTTTTGACATCATGCTTGTCACCTCATGGTCACAAAATGGTTGCATCCTCTGCAAGATCCAAGCAGGAAGAAAGAATTGTAGATGGAGGGCCTTTAAAAAAATTTCATTGGGGGCCACGTGCGGTGGCTCACGCCTGTAATCCCAGCACTTTGGGAGGTTGAGATGGGCATATCACGAAGTCCAGAGTTCAAGACCAGCCTGGCAAACATGGTGAAACCCCCTCATTACCAAAAATACAAAAATTAGCCAGCATGGTGGCAGGCACCTATAATCCCAGCTACTCGGGAGGCTGAGGCAGGAGAATCACTTGAGCCCAGGAGGCAGAGGTTGCAGTGACTCAAGATCATGCCACCGCACCCCAGCCTGGGCGACAGAGCAAGACTCCGTCTTGGGGAAAAAAAAAAAAGTCTTATTGGGCCAGGCGCAGTGGCTCACCCTGTAATCTCAGCACTTTGGGAGGCTGAGGCAGGTGGATCACCTGAGGTCAGGAGTTTGAGACCAGCAACATGGTGAAACCCCATCTCTATGAAAAATTCAAAAAATTAGCCGGGTGTGGTGGCAGGAGCCTGTAATCCCAGCTACTCCAAAGGCTTAGGCAGGAGAATTGCTTGAACCTGGGAGGTGGAGGTTGCAGTGAGCCAAGATGATGCCACTGCACTCCAGCCTGGGTAACAAAGTGAGACTCTGTCTCAAAAAAAAAAAAAAAAAAAAGTTGGCCACATCTTTGTCATATGTCTGTTAAGTTATGAGGCTAGGGAATTGAACATGATGCTTTCCTGCCTCCACACTAGAGGAAGGTGAGGGAAAATTTGATTGGGCATGTGTGTTAAATGGGCCAACCAGTGTTATCTGCCACAAGGGGTCATAATAAAATATCACTGAATAGGATGGGCCACTGAGGTATGCCTCTCAGAAATGAAGTAGGGGTAGTAGTAGGCTTTGGCAGTGTGTGTTGCTTCTTCCTAGGTCATGGGGAGAAGGTCATGGGGACTGATTCCTGGTCAAATAGGCTATGGGAGTTGGGAAAAGAAAAGTCAGGATTGGCTGGGCATGGTGGCTCATGCCTGTAATCCCAGTTCTTCGGGAGGCCAAGGTGGGCGGATCACCTGAGGTCAGGAGTTCGAGACCAGCCTGACCAACATGGAGAAACCCTGTCTCTACTAAAAATACAAAATTAGCTGGGCATGGTGGCACATGCCTGTAATCCTGCCGAGACCAGCTCGGTCGTGGAGACCCCAATCCAGCAGTGCTAGAGGAATAAAGACACAGACACAGAAATAGAGTGCAAAGTGGGATCAGGGGGCTAACAGCCTTCAGAGCCGAGAGCCTCAAACAGAATTTGACCCACATAGTTATTGACAGTAAGCCCGAGATAAACATTGTTTCTGCAGTTTATAGATTAAAAGTATTCTTCACGAGAACAAAGGGACAGGCTCTGGCTAGTTATCTGCAGCAGGAACATGTCCTTAAGGTGCAGATAACTCATGCCATTGTTTGTGGTTTAGGAACGCCTTGAGTGGTTTTCCACCCTGGGTGGGCCAGGTGTTCCTTGCCCTCATTCCAGTAAACCAGCAACCTCCAGTGTGAGTGTCATAGCCATCATGAGCATGGCACAGTGCTGCAGAGATCTTGTTTATGGCCAGTCTTGGGGACTGTTCCTAGCATGTCCCCCTTTTTGTTTTTGCAGGGCAATAAAAACAAAGGCAGCTTTATAATGGTGAGCTACTTTTCCCAGGAGTTGGGATTTGCATCTGCAGACTACACAAAGACAAATAACACAGATTAATAGCACAACTATCATAGAAATCATAGAGCATCGAAGTGTTTTTATCCATTTCAAAAGATTTATGGCTGCCAATCTATCTGCAGCTCCTTCAAGCACTCCAGTTCCTGGCATTAAGGTCAAGTGTGCCTGGGATGCTTTAAATATTTGTTCTCTTAATTTTGCAACCTCTAAAGACGAGTTTGTAGAGTGTCTAGATGCTTTTTTATTCTTTTCTGTTCATGCTCTGATTCATTATAAGGGTAAGGAGTGATACAAAAGTCAGAAGTATTCCAGTCGCATGTTAACTGCATTGTATATTCCAAACTAACTACTTGATCTCCTAGCCACATTACAGTTTGTCAGAGATCATTGATTTGATTAACTATCTTTTGGTATATTTTAGTTTGAGAGTTGCACAGCAAAGTAGAATTCTTTTGCCATTTATTTACGAAATCTGCTGTCCGCACTGATGAATGTAGCGCAACTCTGGCTGCCGCACCAATAGCAGTGACAGTGATCAGTCCCATAATAATTAAGATTAAAGTAGCAATGAAACACCAAGAGCGTCTCAGAATTTTCTGAAGAATTTCAGTAATAATATGTACAGAGGGAGAGGTTTCCCAAGGATGAGAAAGCCTCACTGGTAACCATACTCCTTGAGCTCTCACTACTAGGATAGAATGATTAGTATTAGAGTTCACACAAGAGAACAATCTACATTCCTGGCAAGTTACATGATAATTAGGGATGTCAAACTTTAGATCACCTATTACCAACAGAAAAGGAGGGCAAACACAACTTTGTATCCAAATTGTATTGTTTTCAACAGGTTCTGAAATGTAATTGGGATTATATTGTGATTGTGTAGTATGTTGTCCTTCCTAAATCTTGATCTTATTAAGAGCCATTAATAGTATCCACAAATCCTTATGTTTAGCTCCTGCAGCAGGCCATATCATTTGAGGTTGAGGTGCCACTATACTGCTATGTTTCCAGATAATAGGAACTCTTGCCATACTTCTTATCATTTCTACTATCTGATCGTTTTGTTCAGAGCAGCTGAACATAGTGTGGCCGTGGCACGCAGACTGAGAGGTGCAATTTATGCTACACATCCCCTTAGGGAACCAATCAATAATGATTCCATAGGAATCGTTGTACAGCACCTCTGCCTGTTCTGCAATGCAATCTTCCCAAACAAATACATTCATTTTTTTCTGACCAGGTCCAATCCTATTTACAAATAGGTTTTTGAGGGCAGTATACCTCAATTTACAGGAGCAGATTCATTATGGTAAATATGGAGACCAGAAAGCATGTGTAACTGTGCCACAGAGTGATACGTCCAGGCATTATTGCCAGCCAAGATTGATAGCAAGGGGGTAGGCAACTAGTGGCCTTTTCCAAACAGATAGGCTGATGTTCAAATCATAAAGAAATATTCATAACAGTTCCTTCCTCATGTGGGTGAGATGGGCCTCTATCATCTGTAGGACCAGGCAACCAAGAGCTATCATTAGTATATAACTCCATTGGGGGATCCAGCCAAGTTACAGGCTATGGAAGTGGTGGAAAAGGTAAATATGCCCAATAAGTAGAATTGTTCTCTGTGTCAGCACTTGCTGAAGGAATACTTATGGCAATGGTGATCACCGCTATCATAGCTATCATTAAATTACTCATTGTGACTGGTTGTCCCACCTTCCTCAGGTTCTTCGAGATCCTCCCAAAACCTCTTCCTGGGTATCTGGCTCATAGTAGGGTTTTAGATGTCTCGATAGCACCCAGATTGGCTGTTGATTTGGTCTTGGAGAAACACAAGCATAACCTGCCCCATGTTATTATTTTACCTGTTTCCCAACCTTTCGTTATGGGGTCTTTCCACCAAACCTGTTGTTCCACTTCTGCCTTTGCAGCTAGCTGGCTTCTGTAAATGTTCTTCAGCTGCCAATAACAATCGACCTTTAGGCAGGCTCAAAATATTTAAAGTTAGCCTGGCGAGGTGGCTCACGCCTGTAATCCCAGCACTTTGGGAGGCCGAGGCGGGTGGATCACGAGGTCAGGAGATCGAGACCATCCTGGCTAACACGGTGAAACCCTGCCTCTACTAAAAATACAAAAAAATTAGCCGGGCGTGGTGGCGGGCGCCTGTAGTCCCAGCTACTCAGGAGATTGAGGCAGGAGAATGGCGTGAACCCAGGAGGCAGAGCTTGCAGTGAGCCGAGATTGCACCACTGCACTCCAACCTGGGTGACAGAGCGAGACTCCGTCTCAAAAAAAAAAAAAAAAATGAGGAGTGCACCATTGGCAAGTTGGGCATCACTGGATAATAGCTTTAGCTTCTTTCCAGGTAATGCTATATCTTCGTTTGACACCAGAGGCATTAACATGGGTTAAATTGTGAAAGTGTCTAGCATTAGATATTGCAGTAGCAACTAGGCCATCAGCCATTTGATTCCCTGCAGTCAAAGGTTCTGGAAGTGGTGTATGAGCTCTAATGTGAATGATGTAAAAAGGGTGCATTTTACTCCTAACTGCTGTTTGCAGTTGGGTAAATAAAGTCACCAGTTGCTCATCTGTGTGGAATCGTAGCTGAGCATTTTCAACTAACTGTATAGAATGAACCACATATGAAAAATCAGAAATCACTTTAATAGGCATATTAAAAGCAGTCAATACCTCAATTGCAGCTATAAGCTCTGCTTTTTGAGCTGAAGTGTAGGGCGTCTGAAAAACTTCACCTTTTGATCCAGAATAAGAGGCTTTACCATTACTAGACCTATCTGTGAAGACATTCTCAGCACCTTTAATTGGTTTGAATTTAGTTATTTTAGGGAGAATCCAGTTAGTTAATTTAAAAAATCGAAGCAGTTTTGTGTTACGAAAATGGTTATCTAGCATACCCACAAAGTCAGCTAAATGGATTTGCCAAGTAAGACTATTTATAAAAGCATGCTGTATTTCTGCCTTCGTGAGAGGGACAATAATTTTTCCAGGGTCATATCCATGTAATTTAACAATCAGAGTTCTCCCATTTCCTATCATAGTAGTGATTTGATCCAAATAAGAAGTCGAAGTCCGTGAATCAGTACGTGGAAGGAAAACCCACTCTACAAGATCTTGCTCTTGGACAATAACCCTAGTAGGTGAATGATGAGTTAGAAAAATTAGCAAATCTAGAGTCTTCTCTGGATCTCTTCTATTTATTTGGGCCTTATGGACTTGCTTTTCGATTAGCTGCAGCCCTGCCTCAGCTTCTTTTGTTAATTGCTGAGGACTTGTGAGACTGGGATCTCCTCTAAGGATAGAAAACAGATTACTCATGGCATAAGTAGGAATGCCTAGAGTAGGCTGTATCCAATTAATGTCCCCTAGTAATTTTTGAAAGTCATTCAGTGTTTTTAATTGATCCTTACGTATGGTTACTTTTTGTGGCACTATTGTAGTGTCATTTACTAAGGTCCTTAAGTAGGAGTAAGGAGTAGTAGTCTGAATTTTGCCAGGAGCTATAATTAAACAGGCACAAGAAACCAAATTTTGCAAGTGATCATAACATTGGAGTAATATTTCCTGAGTTGGGGCAGCACAAAGAATATCATCCATATAATGAATAATGTAACACTGTGAAAATCTTTTATGAGTAGGTTCAATTGCTTGCCCTACACACATCTGGCAAATTGTTGGACTGTTTAACATGCCTTGTGGCAACACTTTCCAATGAAAATGCTTAGTAGGCTGCAGGTTGTTTACCACAGGAATCGTAAATGCAAACCATTCACAGTCCTGATCAGCTTAGGGGATAGTAAAGAAACAGTCTTAAATCTATGACTATTAAAGGCCAGTTTTTGGCCGGGCGCAGTGGTTCACGCCTGTAACCCCAGCACTTTGGGAGGCCGAGACGGGCGGATCACGAGGTCAGGAGATCGAGACCATCCTGGCTAACACGGTGAAACCCCATCTCTACTAAAAACATAAAAAATTAGCTGGTCGTGGTGGCGGGCGCCTGTAATCCCAGCTACTCGGGAGGCTGAGGCAGGAGAATGACATGAACCTGGCAGGTGGAGCTTGCAGTGAGCCGAGATTGTGCCACTGCACTCCAGCCTGGGTGATAGAGTGAGGCTCCGCCTCAAAACAAAAACAAACAAACAAAAAAAGGCCAATTTTTTGGAATTGTAGCAGGAGAAGGCAGTCCTGGCTGTAATGCCCCATAGGTTGTATAACTGAATTAATGGTCCTTAAGTCAGTTAACATTCTCCATTTACCTGATTTTTCTTAATTATGAAAACTGGGGAATTCCAAGGGGAGAGCGTTGTCCCTTTTGAAGCTGTTCTTTGATTAATTCATTTAAAACCTCTAGTTTCTCTTTACTCAGCGGCCACTATTCTATCCATATTGGCGTGTCTGTCAGCCATTTTAATGGGATAGGTTCTGGAGGCTTAACAATGGCCGCCATCAAAAATGGTATCCTAAGCCTTGATGAAAACTTTGTCTTTCTGCTTGAAGTAGTTCCTTCAAACTTTGCAAATTTTTTCCTAGTCCCATAGCGGGGACATACCCCATTTCGTGCATCATGTATTGACTTTGAGGGCTGTATATTTGCTCAGGAATTAAAACTTGTGTTCCCCATTGTTGTAATAAATGTCTCCCCCATAAATTTAGAGGTTCAGAAGTTATAATTGGTTGAATAGTCCCAGGTTGTCCATTGGACCCTTCACAATGCAAAATTTCACTACTTTGATATACTTCAGGGGCTTTACCAACTCCAACTATGTTAAATTGAGTGGGTTGAATTAGCCGTGCGGACGGCCAGTGCTGTAGAGAAATGACTGAAATGTCCGTTCCTGTATCTACCAAACCTTTACATTTCTTTCCCTGAATAGTTATTTCACAGGTAGGACGTTTATCAGTAATTTGATTTACCCGGTAGGCAGCTTTCCTTTGTTTATTTGTACTGCAAAATCCCCTTGTTCTTTTAGTTTCACTTTTTCCTAGTCCCACATACAGTAAAATCAGAAGCTGTGCTATATGCTCTCCCGGTTCTGCCTTCCAAGGAAGGGAGGTAGATATAATGATCTGAATTTCCCCATTACAATCCAAGTCAATTATTCCTGTATGAACCTGCACTCCTTTTAAATTTAAACTAGATCTTCCCAGAAGTAGTCCTATCGTTCCTGCGGCAGGGGTCCGCAGACTCCTGTTGGTACTTTATGTGGCGGCTCTCCAGGCAGGAGACTCACAGCCCTGGTGCTACACTGTCTACTGCCGCTTTACCGGCTATGGCGGGGCACAAGCATTGTATAGGGGTGAGGGAGTGGCCTGAGCCGGGAATGCCCCGGTTTAGAACGGGTCCCAGGACGGCCCCTCATGGCGTTTCACGAAATCAGGTTTCCGTCTTTATCAAATTTAGAATGACACTTTTCCTTTTTTTTTTGAAGTGGAGTCTTGCTCTGTCGCCCAGGCTGGAGTGCAGCTGCGGGATCTTGGCTCACTGCAAGCTCCGCCTCCCGGGTTCACGCCATTCTCCTGCCTCAGCCTCCCGAGTAGCTGGGACTACGGGCGCCCGCCACCATGCCCGGCTAATTTTTTTTGTATTTTTAGTATAGATGGGTTTCACCATGTTAGCCAGGATGGCCTTGATCTCCTGACCTCATGATCCGCCCACCTCGGCCTCCCAAAGTGCTGGGCTTACAGGCATGAGTCACAGGCACCCGGCCCAATGCTTTCTTTTTTTACACTTCAGGCATAGACCTGGTTCATACTGATTGATAGCCTGTTTAAACTCTTTGAGTAATTTAAAAGGAGAAGGCTCAAATGTAGCCATAACATTCGCCTGTTGATCTGGGGGATGTATCCTAACAGGGAACTGCCAAGCCTCTAAATCATCCTCTCTTCTAGCTTGCTGAATTCCTGTCTGAATAGAACTGAGGATGGTTGCTTGGGGCGCTGCTAGAACAGTCACTGGGGCGACTGCTTTTTGCCCAGTGTCCTCCGGAAAAGAAAGATCTGGAGGGTCAGGCCATTCTCTATCTTCAAGGTATTGAGGGGGTGCCAAGGGGCAGGGACAAGCTTCCCCTTCTTGGGTCTCTTTAAGTGGTTGACAGATCTTTTATCTCTTTGGCAACGTTATCACACTCCCCCGCTTCTTCGTCTCCTTCCTCCTCATTGTCAGTGTGAAAAGGTTCCAAGGTGGAGCGAATCAGAGCCCACACTGACCGGACAGTTATAGGAATATCCTCAGCACTATCCTTATATGCCTTTTTGAGTGCGCCGCCTACCTTCCCCCAGACCTCTACATCCATAGTTCCTCAGTTGGGAAACCAGGGCAATATTTCTCTACCGCACTAAAAAACTGCATAAAGTGGCTAGTGCTAACCTTCACTCCTTTTCTGAGGAGCTGCTGAAGCAGACTCAAAGAAGCCTTGTGCCTGCTCGACCCTTGTCTAATTGTTACCCTGATGCTTCCAAGCTCCCCTTTTTATTCACCACGGGGATTGCTTAAGAGTACTCGGGTTGGCCGGGTGCGGTGGCTCAAGCCTGTAATCCCAGCACTTTGGGAGGCCGAGACGGGCGGATCACAAGGTCAGGAGATCGAGACCATCCTGGCGAACCCGGTGAAACCCCGTCTCTACTAAAAAATACAAAAAACTAGCCGGGCGAGGTGGTGGGCGCCTGTAGTCCCAGCTACTCGGAGGCTGAGGCAGGAGAATGGCTTGAACCTGGGAGGCGGAGCTTGCAGTGAGCTGAGATCCGGCCACTGCACTCCAGCCTGGGTGACAGAGCAAGACCCCGTCTCAAAAAAAAAAAAAAAAAAAAAAGAGTATTCGGGTGTCCTCCAGCATAGTTCCATGTTCTCCAACCATCCCTTCGGCGACCCTTCAACCGGGGTTTGAGCCCCGCATTTGGGTGCTGCTTGCCGAGACCAGCTCGGTGGTGGAGACCCCAACCCAGCGGTGCTAGAGGAATAAAGACACAGACACAGAAATAGAGTGCAAAGTGGGATGGGGGGCGGGGCTAACAGCTTTCAGAGCCAAGAGCCTGGAACAGAGTTTGACCCACCTAGTTATTGACAGTAAGCCCGAGATAAACATCATTTCTGCAGTTTATAGATTAACTGAAAGTATTCTTCACAAGAACAAAGGGACAGGCTCTGGCTAGTTATCTGCAGCAGGAACATGTCCTTAATTGCTCATGCCATTGTTTGTGGTTTAGGAACGCCTTGAGCAGTTTTCTGCTCTGGGTGGGCCAGGTGTTCCTTGCCCTCATTCCGGTAAACCAGCAACCTCCAACGTGAGCATTATAGCCATCATGAGCATGTCACAGTGCTGCAGAGATCTTGTTTATGGTCAGTCTTGGAGCCTGTTCTAGCATAATCCCAGCTACTCAGGAGGCTGAGGCAGGAGAATCTCCTGAACCCAGGAGGCAGTTTGCACTCCAGCCTGGGCAACGAGCGAAATTCCATCTCAAAAAAAGAAAAGTCAGAATTGGCTAAGAAATCCATCCATGTGCCTACCTGGTGCCCTACAGGAGAAACTTGAAGTACTGGTAATGACATGGAACAGGGTCTGATCAAGTTAATATCGTTAATTTGGGAAGAAAAAAAGTGCTGATATCAGTAGAAGAACTGACACATATCAAATCTATTCCAGGTATTTTCAGATTGTTTTCCCACAGTAACCTTGTAGCCAGATACTATTATTCACCTTGAAGAGTTGAGGTCACTAATTAATACTCAAAGAGGGTACACTGACAGTAAGCGGAGGTAGAGAATGTGAGCCCAGGTGTACCTGACCAATTCCACTGTTCCTTTATTTATCCCGTGCTGCCTTAGTGACCCAAGGCCCCACGAGGAACAGTCTGGCTCTTCTTCCTCATGGTGGTCCTGGCCCAGGCAGCCACAGACTTCTGGGAATAGCATTCAGGCTGGGACCCAGGAATACTGAGTCCTCGTCCTACCAATTACAGTCTCATGCTAGGTTAAGATTGCCTTAACCAACAGCTGCTCTTCCGTGACAGTCAAAGCCCATTGAGTGCAAGGACTGTATCCTGTTTGCTCTTGTAACTTTTGTAACTGGTATATAGTAGATAATAAATATATGCTGCATAAGGAATGATTGAGAGACTGTGCTGTTATAATATCAATGTACTCTCAGTGCCTGATGCTAAACAATGGTAGCCACTATTAAATGTTTGTTAAACAGTACATATGAAGAAGAAGAATATATTTCCAGCTGATGGGATCAGAAAACTATTCATGATAGAGTCACTCAGTATTTGAGTTAGTCTTAAATGACAGGGAGGATTTTGAAACACCGAGGTATGGGGAAGAGTGCTGTAGGTGGAGGAGACAGGGACAAAGGGACAAGATGTGGGGAGGTACCGACTATTCAGGGAGAGGCCAATCTGAATGGAGGGAAGTAACAACTGAAGGTACAGTACTTAGCTGAAGAGTAGTACAGTACTTAGGAAAAAGGAGTTTGTTATCAAATATGATCAGGGAACATTGGGTTAAATAAACTAGGTAGTTGTTTATTACAGAAGTTTTCAGAGCCTTTCACAGTACCACTGTGGCTCCAAGCAACATTTCTCAAACATTTGGCCTGGGGACCCTTTTTCTTGTAGAGAGCATTTCATGGAATGAATGTTCCATAGAACCCTTTTTGCGAACGACTGATCTAGTTCAGTCCCCCGTGTATGGGCAAGGGAACTGAGACCCAGAGAAGAGAGGCGACTTACTCAGGGCCACATAGCAGAATCCGGATTAGAACCCCAATACCCTGATCAGATTGCTTGGCCCTCAGTATAGGACTTGTTTGTAATGTGAGGATCATGAAAATAGAAAGGACAGCTTTAAAAAAAATCTAGGGAAACTTGAATTTTTTATTCAAACAATCACCTTTGTGCTGGACTTTTAAATTTTCATTTATTTTTTTCTTTCTCTCCTAACTTCCTAAACTTGTTAAATGCTGGACTTTTTACCCCTGTTTTGTACAGTGGTATTTTCTGTTAATCACCATGACTAGACCTGTTAATCACTGTCACTGCCTTTGTGGCCTCCAGAATCTCGGGAAGAGGCACCATAATCTATTCCAGGTTTCCTGGAGGTCAAAAAAACGATGTTCTCCTGCATGGCCATTTTTAGGGACATATAGGTACTACAGCAGTTTACAACCTGTGCCTCTTTTGCTATTTGTCTAGCTATTCCTTGCCCCCAACCCTTGTAACTGGTGTGGTAGGTAGAATGGTTCACCAAAGATGCCCACATCCTGATACCTGGAACCTGTGAATATGTTACCTTATGTGGTGAAAGAGACTTTTCAGGTATAATTAGGTTATGGACATTAAATTAGGGAGATTATTCTAGATTATCTAGGTGGACCCTGTGTAATCACAGGTACTCTGTTTTTGTTTTTTTTTTTTTGAGATGGAGTCTTGCTGTGTCGCCCAGGCTGGAGTGCAGCGGTCCGATCTCGGATCACTGCAAGCTCCGCCTCCTGGGTTTACACCATTCTCCTGCCTCAGCCTCCCAAGTAGCTGGGACTACAGGTGCCCACCACCGCGCCTGGCTAGTTTTTTGTACTTTTTGGTAGAGACGGAGTTTCACTGTGTTAGCCAGGATGGTCTCGATCTCTTGACCTCGTGATCTGCCCGTCTTGGCCTCCCAAAGTGCTGGGATTACAAGCTTGAGCCACCGCGCGCGGCCCACACGGGTACTCTTAAAAGCACTTTTAAGATAAATTTTCTCTGGCAAGAAACAGAAGCAGCGCAATGGAAGTGCACATCAGAGAAAGTGTGGGCAGGTTTAATTCTGTGTTTGAAGATGAAGGGGGCAACATGATAGGAAATAGAGATGACTGAGAGAGGCTCCCATCTGACAGTCATGGAGGAAATAGTGACTGCCGTCCTCAGTCCTACAACCATAAGGAACTGAATTCTGCCAAAAACCTAAATGAGAGTGAAAACATTCTATCCTCAGTCTCCTGATAAAGCCTAGGCTGGCCAGCGCTTTGGTTTTGGCTCTGACACCCAGAACTGCTGACCTTAGACTGTGAGATAATAAATTTGTGTTGTTTTAAGCCACTAAGTTTGCTGTAATTGATTTTGACAGCCATTGAAAACTAATACAACTGAATAAAGTCATGACCATATCCAGGGTGGAGGCCTTGAAGGGAAAGAGGGTAGGAAAGGGTACCTCAGAACCTAAGAGTTTTGGGCCAAATGTGGATTTGTTTTAGTATTGTTCAAAAGCCAGCTGGTTTGAGTCATTCAGCTGATTTGAGTCGGTCATTCCTGACTGAGGCTCCTTGTATCGCTATCCGCAGTGAGGGTGGTGGCCATGGGGGAAGGGAGCTAGAAGCTCAAAGGGCACCCCCGGCTGGGGCCACCTGTCTTCTTGGTGTATCAGTGTGCTATCTGACAATCTGACAACCAAATTGTGGGATCTGTTCCAGGCTTTCTGAGACTCAACTGATGGTCAATATTAGTGAATATATCACTTGAAAAGGAGGCCACTAACTAAATTCTGACAGGTTGAAGTGTGATAAGTAAAGAAGACATAGTTACTAAGGACTCCTGCTGTTGAACAGCTCATCCTCCCAAGGGAAGCCTTTAGCTTTCCAGCAGAGGGTATTTCCCAGAAGGGAGCCATTTGTCTAGAAGTCAAAAATAAACATCACCATGCTTGAGAAAGAATTCCAGCTTCCATGGCAGATAACCCGATTATCTGCAGCCAGCTTCTGTCTTGGTACTCTTTTGTTTCTAGATGTGGAGGAAAGTGTTTGCATTCTTTTACTTTACTAAAATAAAAGGGAGACATGGAGAGGGGCTTGGTTTACTGGCCTGGAACCTTTCTTGTTTTTGTTTCCATTTCATTTGATTTTCTGAAACTATTTGAAGTTGTAACACAATAGATCTAATTGTTTAAAGCCATCAAAGATTTGCACAGCATCTTATCTTTAATGAGGGGCATGTTATTACAAAATGCTTCAATTTTTCAAAGTTCAGGATTAATTTTAATGTTAAAAAACATTTGGTGGAAATTCCATACTGGATAAAAGAGCAGTTTAAAATCACGGAAGCTTCTTGGATTACTTTGAACAAAACATCCTTTTTTAAAATTAAACTTGAGTGTACCTGCAGGCTGTTTTATTTGTGCTCTGTTGTCATCCCTAATGTGCATAGAAGATACCTTTCCCACAGTGTGATTCAATACAGGCGCCCAAAAAGATGGTCTCAGATTTCATGTGGCTGGGTAATTAGTTGAGTTACAGCGGCTCCGTTAAACCACTTGAAGGTCAATAATGCATGAATTTCTGGCAGACTGCCTAGCTCTGAGTCCATAAGCACACTTGTATAGGGACTAAATGTTCTTATAGTAGAGAAAAACTCGTCTTCTAAATATAAAATAAATAATACTAGGATTAGTTTTTTTTTGTTTTTTTTTTTTTGAGACGGAGTTTCGCTTTTGTCACCCAGGCTGGAGTGCAATGGCACAGTCTCGGCTCACTGCAACCTCCACCTCCCAGGTTCAAGTGATTCTCCTGCCTCAGCCTCAGTGCAGCTGGGATCACAGGCACCCACCACCACGCCCAGCTAATTTTTGTAATTTTTAGTAGAAACGAGGTTTCACCATGTTGGCCAGGCTGGTCTCAAACTCCTGACCTCAAGTGATTCGCCCACCTTGGCCTCCCAAAGTGTTGGGATTACAGCCGTGAGCCACCACGCCCAGTCTTGAATTCATTTTTTTCTAGAATTTAATTCTATGAAAAATTCATGTTTTATTATGACACGAAAATGTTAGGATGTGACTGCTTTTTGAATTTTGAAAGAAAATCTTTCCTCTGTCTTGCAGATTAGTAGCACAGTCTCTCATGGGCCTTAAAATCAGATTCAAGCATCCCGATTTAAAATGTTAGAATTTAAATTCCAAGAGCAGACCCTCTTGGAATTGGTTTTGGTCTTTTAAAAGCATAAGATTAATGTAAAATAAGCGTAATTGTTAATTTTTTCCCCCTTAACAGTACAGTTTTTATTAAAACTTTAATTTTGTCCCTGCGGTTTTACTGGAGTGCCCAGATACCAAAATAAACACTTTTTTTTTTCTTTTTTAGAAATAGGGTCTTGCTCTGTCACCCAAGCTTCAGTGCAGTGCTGTCATCATAGATCACTGCAGCCTTGAACTCCTAGGCTCAAGCAATCCTCCAGCCTCGCCTGCCAAAATGTTGGGGTTGCAGGCATAAGCCACCGTGCCCTGCCACATTCAGATTTGATAAGGATGCTTTTATTTCTGAGACGGAGCAAGGACCGTCTTTTTAGGGTCCTGTGCCCAAACAAGAGGATTGTTTGTTTGTTTGTTTTGAGACGAGTCTCGCTCTGTCGCCCAGGCTGGAGTGCAGTGGCGCGATCTCTGCTCACTGCAAGCTCCGCCTCCCGGGTTCATGCCATTCTCCTGCCTTAGCCTCCCGAGTCGCTGGGACTACAGGCGCCCGCCACCATGCCCGGCTAATTTTTTTGTATTTTTAGTAGAGACGGGTTTCACCTTTTAGCCAGGATGCTCTCGATCTCCTGACCTGGTGATCTGCCCGCCTTGGCCTCCCAAAGTGCTGAGATTACAGGCGTAAGCCA
Source organism: Macaca nemestrina (assembly GCF_043159975.1). Classification (NCBI taxonomy): domain Eukaryota; kingdom Metazoa; phylum Chordata; class Mammalia; order Primates; family Cercopithecidae; genus Macaca; species Macaca nemestrina. Next base: position 65,116,705 of record NC_092133.1, read on the forward strand.
CCGTGCCTGGCCTTTTTTTTTTTTTTAAATCCTGAGTTTAAGAAAAATTCCAGATAGCTAGCTAGATCCTTTTTTTTTTCTTAAATCCACCATGGAAAATATACCATCTTGTCTTTTTTCTTTTGCTATCTAGTACTAAAAAGTAACTAACTTACTAAAAAGGCAATAGCCTAAAACAATAGCCAAAAAAGTTAGAATCCAGAGGTGTTTGGTTACCCTATAAAAACTAAAGATAACATCTTAACATATGTGCCTGAGTTGTCTTTCAGAAACTTGGACCCCTCCACTGAAGACCCTCACCCAACAGATTCACTGGCACATAAACCTGAGATAAGAAAAAATTAAGTACTAAACTCTGACCTGCGTTCTTTGTTCTAAGTTTCTTTCTAATGGACTTGGAGGGAGTCATACCCCTGAGCCAGTTAACATTTTTCTTTACTGACCCCAAATTTTTAAACAAAGCTTCTCTTCCTTAACGAATTAAACTAGAAAATCTTTAAATGTACCTATGATCTGTAAGCCCCTTCAAGATATCCTTCCCTTTTAAGCCAAAACCAATATATAACCTCCATATATTAATTTATAATTTTGCTTGAAACTTCTACTCTCCTAAAATTTACCCCTGCCTTTAAAAACCCTTGCTTAGGCCGGGCACGGTGGCTCACACACCTGTAATCCCAGCACTTTGGGAGGCTGAGGCCGGCAGATCATGAGGTCAGGAGATCGAGACCATCCTGGCTAACACAGTGAAACCCCGTCTCTACTAAAAAATACAAAAAAATTAGCCGAGCGTTGTGGTGGGTGCCTGTAGTCCAGCTACTCGGGAGGCTGAGGCAGGAGAATGGTGTGAACCCGGAGGCAGAGGGTACAGTGAGCTGAAATAGTGCCACTGCACTCCAGCCTGGGTGACAGAGCAAGACTCTGTCTCAAAAAATTAATTAATTAATTAATTAATTAACAAAAAATAAAAATAAAAACCTTTGCTTACAAGACATTGGGAGGTCAAGATTTAAACAATAGCTGCCTGGTCCTCCTCCTCTTGGCACCCTACAAATAAATGCCTTCTCTTCTATAACTATAAAAAGCCTTGATGTAGATACCTGGATTTACTGTGCCGGGCGAGTGGACTCCAGTCCAGTTAACACTTCAAGGGTGTTCTCAGTGGACAAGGCAAACACAGAATTGGGCCAGGCAGATTGTAATGATTTTGTAATGATTCTCATTGTGGTGTGAGTATTCACACCTCCTGAATTGGCCAGGAAATGGATTTTGTAGTCACTTGGTGACCCAGAGTCACAGGCTTTCTTTGTGTCTGGCTGGGTTTCCACTAAAATGCTTATGATACCAAACCTCACCTTCAACTAATTTTTAATTACCTTCAAGATGTGGAGTGAATGTGATGTTTGAAGCCTGGCATTGTTGCCCTGTATCAGACCTTCTCTCAGGGCGCGGGTCTTGTCAAGGTCCACATTCCTCGGCTTGTGATCCTCACACCCCCCAACCTGGGGGAAAATCACTTCACTGGGTAGGCCCATGTGCTGACGCCAACTCTCCGTCTTAAAGAGTGCAAAGTTTAGGCTTATTTTCATTTTGTTAATGCTTCCCAGTGATCATCTATAACTGGAAGATTTTAGGAGTCCACAGGCCCCTGGTTGAAGATTTTTCAGCACCATAGTTCTTGGGAGGGTTCACTGGCTCCACTACAGCTACGCTGCTGGGTCTGGCTGGAAGGCAATCTTGACATGTTTCTATTTGTCATGGGTGCACCTCTTGATATTCTACATTGGGGTATGAGTATTCCCACTTCCTGAATTGGCCAGGAAGTGGCTCTTTGAGCCCCTTGTTTTTCTGATAGAAAACAACCAGGATAGGGTATTCTAGAGGCCTTCTCCTTGAGGCTTATGGAAGGGGCCTTTGTGTCCTTACATAAAGAAACCACCTGTTTTTCCTCAGAACTTTGATGAGGACTTGGGTTGCATTGGAACAATATTGTTGAGCTATTGTCACCAACTCCAAGAGCAAGTCACACTTTCCCAGGGGCCTGCTCCTATTGGCCAGGGGCTTTCTAGGCCACTGTCATTAGGCACCAGGGAGCAGAGACTGATTGCCTGGGGTTATATGAATCCACGTCCATCCCACAGGAGGCTGATTCTAACATTTTCTGCTACAAGGGCCTGCTCTGGACTTCACTGGATGAAAAGCTTTTGATAGTGAAGAGCTCAGTATTTTCATTTGTGAATTGCGCATCCACATACTACATTTAATTTGCTTTGCACTTTTTTCCCCCAAACAAGTGGACTTGTAAAAGAATAACTTTTTAAACTCCTCATACTTTGCTTTCATCATTACTTTGACTTTTTTTTTTTTTTTTTTTTTTTTTGTGGAGGTGGGGAGTGGGGGTTGCTTTCTGGTCTTTACCAGAATAAAAAAAAAAAATTCTTTTTTTTTTTTTGAAATGGAGTTTTACTCTTGTTGCCCAGGCTGGAGTGCAGTGGCGTGATCTCGGCTCACTGCAACCTCCCCCTTCTGGGTTCAAGTGATTCTCCTGCCTAAGCCTCCTGAGTAGCTGGGATTACAGGCATGTGCCACCACGCCCACCTAATTTTGTATTTTTAGTAGAGACGAGGTTTCTCCATATTGGTCAGGCTAGTCTCAAACTCCCGACCTCAAGTGATCCACCCGCCTCAGCCTTCCAAAGTGCTGGGATTACAGGCATGAGCCATCATGCCTGGCCAACAAAAAAATTTTATAAAGCAACTAAATCCTTTTGTAGTACAGCAAGGAATCAGTAAATTAACAACAAAACTCCTTTTCAGAAAGTGTGTAGCAGGCACAAATAACCTCATCTTTATGGTTCTACTTTGTTGTTATTTTTTGTGAAACCAGTCTTTCAGCCTAAACACTTTTTTCATTTCTGAGGCACCAAAGAGTACAAGAATGTGTAAACAGAGAATGCTGTTGTCAACTGTTTATGCTCTGGCTCAAAGTCTCTCCTTAGCCTTCTGAGCCCTGCTCAGCTCAAGGGTCAAAGGTCCACAGCTGGCCTAGACTGAAGAGTGCTCTTCAGTTTACTCCCTCATAGTTTGGGACAGACCCAGAGGGCTGGACTTCTCTTATTGTGGAATCTGGTTACGTCTATAAGTGGGATCTTCTGCATAGAAAGTTAATTTTTGGTGAAAAACTAAGAGCTATGCATTCCAAAAAGCAAAGGAGTGCAAAAGTCACTGAAACAGACCATGGCCGAAGCTTGAAAATGATCCCCCTGTCTGTCATAAATGTTCCCGTGTCAGGGTGCACTCTGCTTTCCTGCACAAAGGGGACTCGATGATTTGTGCACCTGAAGGATGTATCTTAGCAACGGCTGTGAAGGAAATGTACTGAGAAACTTTCTCTAGGCTTTGTCTAGAGGAGCTCCACAGCAGAGGCAAATAGCAATTAACAATGTCCTCTAAAGTGAAGTTTACATTTAGTTGTATTAATTTTAAGGGGGAAAAAAAGGCAATTCGTCTTCCTAGTTGTTCATCTTTTAAAATACCCATCCCCACATCATAGTAGGAATTATGAATACATTTTTTAAGAGTATCTTTGGATTCGGCAAACAGTGTTAGGGTTCTTTTAAAAAGATAGGGTTTGAAAAATATAAGAAAAAAGTTGTTTCATACATTTCTCCTTGGTAATTAAAAGTAGTGCTTTCTGAAAAATCAAGTTTTTGCTCTTATTTTGAAGTAATTATAGATTTACAGGAGGTTGTAAACAAATATACAGGAATCCCTATGCATCTCTGTCCCAGCCCCATGAAAATCTATTTTGACTATTAGTTTTTCTGTGAAAAGAGGAAACAGACCAAAGGATTGAACTAGAAAATGGGCTGCTTCAGTTCTAGCCCAAAGGCATAGTGGAGACTGGCACTACTGTTTTTCCCAGTGCACAGAAATGGGCAGCCGCATGCAGGCAGGCACAGCAGGGGCACCAGACGACATGCTGATTTTCTCTCTTTCAGTGTTCTCCCCCACCCCATCTCTAAGTTCACAGTGACTGTTTTTTTTTGTTTTTTTTTTTTTTGTTTTTTTTTTTTTGAGACGGAGTCTCGCTCTGTCGCCCAGGCTGGAGTGCAGTGGCGCGATCTCGGCTCACTGCAAGCTCCGCCCCGCCGGGTTCACCCCATTCTCCTGCCTCAGCCTCCCAAGTAGCTGGGACTACAGGCGCCCGCCACCTCGCCCGGGGAATTTTCTTGTATTTTTAGTAGAGACGGGGTTTCACCGTGTTAGCCAGGATGGTCTCGATCTCCTGACCTCGTGATCCGCCCGTCTCGGCCTCCCAAAGTGCTGGGATTACAGGCTTGAGCCACCGCGCCCGGCCTACACAGTGACTGGTTTTAAGGAAAGGTGAGGTGAGGTTCAAACAGGTATTAGGTGGCTGAGGAAAGCCTCAGGCTTTGCCCTCTATGTCTAGCTGTTGTCTTTCAAGGAAGGGAAAGTTTTCCCCCCTCTTTTAAAATTAAGGGCCTCTAATCCTCTCGGTTTTATGACTGGCTTTGGAAAAGGGGGTTCTGGTTTCTATGACCTGCCTTGGGGAAGAAGGATTCTTGTTTCTATGGCTGGCCTTAGAAACAAGATAGGAGGATAGGAAAAGGCCAGAAAAAACCTCTTGCTTCTGAGACTTCATTATGGAGTATTACTTTCTGAGTTCCAACGTGCAGTGGGGATGGGTAATCAATTCAAGATCACAGGAAAAGATGTTTTTAGGGAGGTAAGGAAGAGAGATATAAAAGTTTAAAGCCACTTATTTTAACTAAGCACATACAGTTATATCAAAGAAGCATAAAAATATTTAAAATTGTACTTTAGGCTGGGCTACTCCCAGCTACTCAGGAGGCTGAGGCAGGAGAATGGCGTAAACCCAGAAGGTGGAGCTTGCAGTGAGCTGAGATCCGGCCACTGCACTCCAGCCTGGGCGACAGAGCGAGACTCCGTCTCAAAAAAAACAAAACAAAACAAAACAAAAAAATAAAATAAAATAAAATTATACTTTCACATTTTGTCTAGTTGAGTGGGGAGATGAAAGTGAAGGAAGTAAAACTCAGATGAGGAAGGAAAAAAGAAAGAAAAAGAGGGAGTGAGGATAGAGGCTTGTTACCCTCAGTTCAGAAGTTGAGTTTCAAGGAGGATTTTGAGTTTTAGGTAAATTAATGCCCCGCTTGGACAGATTTTCAGGGCATCATCTATTGCCACTCTCTGAAATGCTAGTTAATTGATTAGCCATTCATCTTCGTTTTTCAGAGTGGTATAGGCCTCTGAGAATCACCCAATGAGATAGCCACAGCCACACCTAGAGGACATCCTTCCCAGGCTGCAGAAGCAGACAGCAATTCTACCTTGTGATGTGACCTTCCAAGGCCAGATAGAGAAGCTTAAGTAAACAAGGGAACAATGGAAAATATAACAGCAAATTGCTTATGATTTCCTTGTTGAAGTCCTTTATCTTCATGCAGATACAATAAGAATACAATATTGGCCACTTACCAGCTCTGGGCTTCAACCCTTCATACCTGGCCAGTCCATTACCTTCCTTCCCCCCTCAACAACCAGTACAATGTATTGCTTTCTCTACTGTCACTGGGAGAGTTTAACCGCAGAGCATAATCAAGTTTTCTTAATTCTTTAGCTTCCTTCTGGCTATACTTGACTCCCCATTCAGCCCCAGGATCATGTTTGTTAAATGGTTAGCAACTTTAACATTGCTGTCATTAACACCCTAACCCTCTACCAATCCAAAGAGTAGTACTCAGACCTGCAGTGTGAATATCACTGGGAGGTTGTTAGAAGTGCAGGATCAGGGGCTCTGAATCAGAATGTGCACATTAGCAAGATCTCCTGGTGATCCTCATATGCACATTAAAGTTTTAGAGGCATGGGCTTGCCTCCCCCAGCTCTCACCCTTTTCCATTACAAAATGACACCCCTCTGCCAAAAACTATGCATAAATCACCTGGAGACTCAGGGCTCCTTCACAATCTTCTTACTCATTTTTTATTTCGTAGTACTTTGAGAATAGCTCCTCCTCAAACCCCCTTTCCACCCACCATCCTCTCATTCCCATTTTTCCCTCCTCTCATTTCTGTTTTCTTTCTAACTTGACAGAAGTCCGATGACTTTGCTCTGCTAATATTTTTTTTTCCTTTTCTGCCTCAATATATTTCTGGTCTTCTGCCACCCTCTATTATCTTCTCAAGTCTCAGATAGAGTAGCATCTTCCTCATTTGTAAGCTAGCCTCTCTACCTATGCCCTTGATACACTTTCCTTTTCCTCTTCTTTGGGATCTTGCTATCTTACTGATCTCCCCTCTCCCAGAATAATGTCCACTATCTCCACTAACCCCTTCCTTTTTGCATCCAAAGGGACACAGATCTTATTTTAAGAAAACCACAGCATACACACATCCAGTCATATTCACTGGATCCTACTCCTTTCTGGTTTATGATCTATTATTTCTCCTTATTTGCCATCAGATTTCACATACAAATGGTCTAGAGCAGCGGTTTCCAACTGGGATGACTTAGCCATTGAGAGGATATTTGGAAGTGTCTGGAGACATTTTTCGTTGCTGCAACTGTGGGAAATGCTACTGGCATCTAGTGGGTAGAGGCCATAATGCTATTAAATATCCTACATTGCACAGGGCAGCCTCCCACCGCAAAATTATCTGGCTAGTGTGGCAACCTATCCCAGTTTGCCGGAAACTTTCCAGGCTATAGGCTTATAGCACTGAATGTCCTATGTTCCAGGAAACACCTCAGTCCTGGGCCTACTGGGACCATTGGTCATCCTATATATCTCAACCCAAATGTCAAAAGTGTCAAAGTTGAGAAATGCTGCTCTACAAGGAATACCCATTAACTTTACATTTTTCTCACCAACTTCCTTTCCTTCAATTGGAACTTTAATTTCTGTCTTCTTTTCTACTGAAATAGTTTTTTTTTCCTTTCTTTTTCTGGTTTTTTTTTTTTTTTTTTTTGGTGGTGGTGGTTGTTGTTTTTTGTTTGTTTTGTTTTCCTAGAGACAGGGTCTCACTCTCACCTAGGCAGCAGTGCAATGGTGTAGTCATAGCTCATTTCAGTCTCTAACTCCTGGGCTCAAGTAATCCCCTCACCTTAAGCCCCTAGCAGCTAGGACAGGTACACCACCATCCTGGCTAATTTAAAAAAATTTTATCTTTGTAGAGATTGGATTTTGCTATGTTGCTCAGACTGATCTCAAATTCCTAGCCTCAAGTGATCTCTCTAAAGTGTTGGGATTACAAGTGTGAGCCACTGTGGCCAGGCTGAAATTGTTTTCTTAAAAGTCACCAGTGGCACCTTCCAAACAAGAAATCCAATGGCTTTTCTCCTTCCTCAACCCTTTGGATTTCCTTCTAAGCATTTGATACTGTTGACCACTATTTATTTTGAAGCCCTTTTTTCTTATACTCTTGGTATGTGCCAAGAGGTATGTGCTCTTTTGTGGGTTCCTAATTCCTACTGTGGTTTTTTTTTTTTTTTTTTTTTTTTGAGATGGAGTCTCACTCTGTCACCTAGGCTGGAGTGCAGTGGTGCCATCTTGGCTCACTGCAGCCTCTGCCTCCTGGGTTTAAGTGATTCTCCTGCCTCAGCCTCCTGAGTAGCTGGGATTACAGGCACCCACCATCACGCCCGGCTAATTTTTATATTTTTAGTAGAGACGGGGTTTCACCATGTTGGCCAGACTGGTCTTGAACTCCTGACCTCGGGTGATCCACCCACCTCAGCCTCCCAAAGTGCTGGGGTTACAGGCCTGGTCCCTACTGTGTCTTAAATGTAGATTGTTTCTTAGGTGTTTCTTGGTGCTTTTCTTTATTCTCCTGTTAAATAATTTATTCCACTGTAGCTTCAGATCTCATCTCTATTAGTTGATTCCTAAATCTCTTTCCTGAGTCTAAGTCTTTCATTTCCAATTGATTGAGGGGTTTCCATGGATGTCCAGCAGAATCCAGTACTCGACCTGAGTAATGGCAGGATCATCCCAATCAAGAAAATGTGGAATGGTGAAAATACTGGATCATGAGTCAGAAGGCCTATTTCTGTCACTTTACTTGCTTTTAGACTTGGGACCATTACTTGAGTTTTCTATAACTTATATTTATTTATTTATTTATTTTTTTGAGACAGAGTCTCACTCTGTCGCCCAGGCTGGAGTGCAGTGGCATGATCTCTGCTCACTGCAAGCTCCGCCTCCTGGGTTCATGCCATTCTCCTGCCTCAGCCTCCTGAGTGGCTGGGACTACAGGCGCCTGCCACCACGCCCGGTTAATTTTTTGTATTTTTAGGAGAGACAGGGTCTCACCGTGTTAGCCAGGATGGTCTCGATCTCCTGACCTCATGATCCACCCACCTCGGCCTCCCAAAGTGGCTGGGATGCTAGGCATGAGCCACTGCGCCCGGCCGAACTTTATATATTTTAAGCAAAGAAATAATCCTGTGTCTGCCTAAAGATAGCTAATATGAAAAAATATTTTGAAAGATTGTAAACTACTGGTATATAAGTATTACATGACCTCCTGAATTCTGATAATACTTTGAGCCTTTCTAATGGAATCTTGCCATCTCTTACTTGTAGAGACAGTTAATTAATACACATTTCTTAAAAGTAGAGACCATAAGGTAAATCTTTTTTTTGCATAGTTTTTATCATTGTACATGTCACATTAACAGATTCTGAGTGAAGACTGATGAAAGAATTGCAATTCCATCTATTAGTCTTTATTTTTGTTTCACTAATTCCAAATATTTTATACTATATCAAATTTATCACCCCCCCTTTTTTTAAATCTCCAATTTAGGTGATGTCTTTCCAGTGCAAATGAATCCAATAACTCAATCTCAGTTTGTACCTTTGGGTGAAGTTCTTTGCTGTGCTATATCTGATATGAATACAGCTCAGATTGGTGTAACACAAGAATCACTTTTGGAGCATTTGATGAAACATTACCCAGGTAGAGTAATAGGTTTTTCTATATTTGTACTTCACTGTATGTATTTGGTTTCTATTTATAATTAGTCTTAAACACATCTAAGTAAACTGGGTGATATCCTTTTTTTTCCCTCTTCTGTAGGACTTTATGTCAAAACCCTGCCGGCCGGGCGCAGTGGCTCAAGCCTGTAATCCCAGCACTTTGGGAGGCTGAGGCGGGTGGATCACGAGGTCAGGAGATCGAGACCATCCCTGACTAACATGGTGAAACCCCGTCTCTACTAAAAATACAAAAAACTAGCCGGGCGAGGTGGCGGGCGCCTGTAGTCCCAGCTACTCGGAGGCTGAGGCAGGAGAATGGTGTGAACCCAGGAGGCAGAGCTTGCAATGAGCCGAGATCGTGCCACTGCACCCCAGCCTGGGCAACACAGCGAGACTCCGTCTCAAAAAACAAAAACAAAAACAAAAACAAAAAACCCCTGCCATAAGAAGTCCTGCATCAACAAATTTAATAAGGGTATTTCTTTTACTTTTCAGATAAACTTCTCCAAAAATAAATCCTTATGGCAATAAATAAATAAATCACGCTCTGTGGAAAAGAGTGCAAAATGAGAAAGAAAAGTTTATTTCCCCCATCTCCCATTTTTTCATTTTCACTTCCCAGAGATAACTGCTATTATCATTTCTTATATATATGTATGATAATATAACAAATTTTTCATAACATAAATTGGATCTTTTTTTTTTTTTTTTTGAGACAGAGTCTTGCTCTGTTGCCCAGGCTGGAGTGCAGTGGCACGATCTCGGCTCACTGCAACCTCCGCCTCCCCAGGTTCAAGCGATTCTCCTGCCTCAGCCTCCTCAGTAGCTGCAACTACAGGCGCCCGCCACCACGCCCGGCTAATTTTTGTATTTTTAATAGAGACGGGGTTTCACCATGTTGGTTAGGCAGTTCTCGAACCTCTGACCTCATGATCCGCCCGCCTCAGCCTCCCAAAGTGTTGGGTTTACAGGCATGAGCCACCGTGCCTGGCATAAATTGGATCATTCTATACATTCCCTCAACATGTTTCCTTTATTAAAAACATATCTTGGAGATCTTTCCATACTAACATATATTGACATGTCTCATTCTTTATTTTATTTATTTTGAGACAAGGCCTCACTCTGTTGCCTAGGTTAGAGTGCAGAGGCACCTTCTTAGATCACTGCAGCCTCAAACTCGTGGGTTGAAGCAATCCACCTGCCTCAGCCTGCCAAGTAGCTGGGACCACAGGTGCGCGCCACTCATTCTTTTATTTATTTTCTCCCTTTTCAAGAATGGCATCCGGGCCAGGCATGGTGGCTCACGTCTGTAATCCCAGCACTTTGGGAGGCTGAGGTGGGAGGATCACGAGATCAAGAGATTGAAAGCATCCTGGCCAATATGATGAAACCCCATCTCTACTAAAAACTAAAAAATAAAAAATAAAAAAAAATTAGGCACAGTGGCAGGTGCCTGTAATCCTAGCTACTAAATAAACGAATGCTTTCATCAGTCACAGTTTAAATTTATAATGGGTTTTTATTTGAGTTAATTCAGATTTTCTTTTGTCTATTTACTCATTAACCTACCCATGTGACTTTGTGTGGGCTAAATTATTTTCCTGTTATTTTAATTTTTATTTTTGAGACAGGGTCTCACTCTGTTGCCCAGGTTGGAGTGCAATGGTGCAATTACGGCTCATTGCAACCTCTGCCTCCAAGGGCTCAAGCAATCTTCCCACCTCAGCCTCCAGAGCATCTGGTACTACAGACACCCACCACCATGCCCTGCTAATTTTTGTATTTCTAGTAGAGACATGATTTCACCATGTTGCCCAGCCTGGTCTTGAACTCCTGAGTTCAAGCGATCTGCCTGCCTCAGCCTCCCGAAGTGCTGAGCCATTATAGGCGTGAGCCACCATGCCTGGTCTATTCTTATTATTTAAGTTATAAATATTATTTATACTTCTTTGGCTTTTTTTTTTTTTTTTTTTTGAGACAGGGTCTTGGTTTGTTGCCCAGGCTGGAGTACAGTGGCACAATCATAGCTCACTGCAGCCTTGAACTCCTGGGCTTAAATGATCCTTCCATACCTAGCTAATGTTTAACAATTTTTTTGTAGAGACAAAGTCTTGCTATGTTGCCTAGCCTGGTCTTGAACTCCTGGGCTCAAGAGATCCTCCTGCCTTGACCTCCCAAAGCTCTGGGATTATAGGCATGAGCCATCACACCCATCCCTGGCATTTTAATCACATGTATTAATCATGTTACAATCACCTCTGGGTTTATCAAACCAATATTTAGTCATTTCAGAGTTACTGATTTCACTCATTAAAATTTTTCTTATTCAAAATCTGTCTGTAAAATGTTTGTCTGTTTTAGGCATTGCAATTCCATCTGAAGATATTCTCTATACCACTCTGGGAACGCTGATTAAAGAAAGGAAGATTTATCACACTGGAGAAGGATACTTCATAGTTACTCCTCAGACTTACTTCATTACAAATACAACCACCCAGGAAAATAAGAGAGTGCTGCCATCAGATGAAAGTCGCCTGATGACAGCTTCCATGACGTATCTGGTGAGCATGGAGAGCTGTGCAGAGTCAGCCCAAGAGAATGCTGCCCCCATATCCCACTGTCAGTCTTGCCAGTGTTTCCGGGACATGCACACTCAGAATGTTCAGGAACCACCAGTTGCTACAGAAGTGACTAGGAAGAGTCACAGAGGTCTTGGGGAATCTGTACCTTGGGTACAGAATGGGGCAGTTTCAGTGTCTGCAGAGCACCACATTTGTGAGAGCACCAAACCTTTACCATACACAAGAGATAAAGAAAAAGGCAAGAAGTTTGGTTTTAGTGTCTTATGGCGCAGCATATCTAGAAAGGAGAAGCCCAAAACGGAACACAGCAGTTTCTCTGCTCAGTTCCCACCTGAAGAATGGCCTGTCCGAGATGAAGATGACTTGGACAATATCCCTCGAGATGTTGAACATGAGATAATCAAACGAATTAACCCCATTTTGACTGTTGACAATTTAATCAAACACACCGTCCTAATGCAAAAATACGAAGAACAAAAAAAATATAATAGCCAGGGCACTTCCACTGACGTGCTGACAATTGGGCATAAATATCCTTCAAAAGAGGGTGTTAAGAAGAGGCAGGGTCTGTCTGCAAAACCTCGAGGGCAGGGCCATTCTCGCAGGGATAGACACAAAGCCAGGAATCAGGGAAGTGAGCTTCAGCCAGGAAGCATTAGACTGGAGAAACACCCCAAGCTCCCTGCTACACAGCCTATCCCCAGAATTAAAAGCCCAAATGAAATGGTAGGTCAGAAACCACTTGGTGAGATGACAACAGTGCTAGGTTCCCATTTGATTTACAAAAAGCGAATCAGTAATCCTTTCCAGGGTTTGTCTCACCGAGGAAGCACAATATCCAAAGGGCACAAAATTCAGAAGACCGGTGATCTGAAACCCAGCCAGACTGGACCAAAGGAAAAGCCTTTCCAAAGGCCTAGGTCCTTGGATTCCTCAAGAATCTTTGATGGTGAAGCCAAAGAGCCATACACTGAACAACCTAATGATAAAATGGAAGCAGAATCCATTTACATAAATGATCCTACTGTCAAATCCATCAATGATGACTTCAGAGGTCACCTTTTCAATCACCCTCAACATAGTATGTTGCAAAATGACGGTAAATGCTGTCCCTTTTTGGATACCATGTTGAGATATGATGTGTATGGTGGAGAAAATGAGGTAATTCCTGAAGTCTTGAGGAAAAGTCATTCCCACTTTGACAAATTAGGGGAGATCAAAGAGACTCCGCATAGCCTGCCATCACGAGGTGCCTCCTTTTTAGACCGAACACCCTCTGCTTGTAGATTAGTGGATAACACAATACACCAGTTTCAAAATCTTGGCCTTTTGGATTACCCAGTTGGCGTGAACACTTTAAGACAACCTGAAAGACAAGACAGAGACTCAGAAGAAGTTTTGAGAAAAGGATTTGTCCAGGATGCAGAAACTATGAGCCTAGAAAATGAACGGCTTTCTAATGATGACCAGGCCTTGTATCAGAATGAAGTGGAAGATGATGATGGTGCCTGTAGTTCATTATATCTAGAGGAGGATGACATTTCTGAGAATGATGACTTATGTCAAATGCTGCCTGGCCACATTCAGTATTCCTTTACAGGTGGAAGCCAGGGAAATCATTTAGGAAAACAAAAAATAATTGAGAGATCTCTGACCAAGTACAACAGCACAATGGAGAGGGTTGAGCCTCAGGTGCTTAAAAGAAACGAATGCTGCAAACCCACTGGGCTGCATGCTACCCCAGGTGAAAGCCAAAAACCTAACCTTTCTGCTGAAAGTTGTGGCCTAAATTCAGGGGCCCGGTTTGGTTTTAACTACGAAGAAGAACCCAGTGTTGCTAAATGTGTACAGGCCTCAGCACCTGCTGATGAAAGAATCTTTGATTACTGTAGTGCAAGAAAAGCCAGTTTCGAAGCTGAAGTCATACAAGACTCTATTGGTGACACAGGAAAGAAGCCAGCTAGCTGGAGTCAGAGTCCTCAGAATCAGGAAATGAGAAAACATTTCCCACAAAAGTTCCAACTTTTCAACACTTCACATATGTCAGTCTTGACTCAGGATATCCAATATGAACACAGTCACTTGGAAGGGACAGAAAATCACAGCATGGCAGGAGATAGTGGAATAGATTCTCCACGGTAAGTCCACACGAAAGTGTCTGGTTTAGGCCGGGCGCGGTGGCTCACGCCTGTAATCCTAACACTTTGGGAGGCCAAGGCGGGCAGATCACGAGGTCAAGAGATCGAGACCATCCTGGCCAACATGGTGAAAGCCCATCTCTACTGAAAATACAACCGGGCGTGGTGGCGGGTTCCTGTAATCCCAGCTACTCAGGAGGCTGAGGCAGGAGAATCACTTGAACCCGGGAGGTGGAGGTTGTAGTGAGCCGAGATTGTGCCACTGCACTCCAGCCTGGCGACGGAGCAAGACTCTGTCTCAAAAAAAAAAAAAAAAGAAAGTGTCTGATTAGCCACTGTTCTACAGGAATTATGAAAGTCAAGGGCATTTTGAGTTATCTAGTCAGAGACTACTTAATATCACACTTTTATAATGACACAATTCTGCCAGCTTTTATACCTTTATTGAATAAATTGTATAAAGTTACAATGAAATCTCTTATATAGTAGGATACAGTTTATTTATAATGTGAACCAAATTTGTCTGTCCCCACTACTCATAAATCTTCAATTATTTCTAAAAATAGAAATTTCTATAAGTCAAGCACTTTCTGAACTGAGGGTTGGAAGTTTTCACTTCTATTCCTGACTCTACACAGGTTGAGAAAGGGATGTGGCTACTATTCTCTAATATTTTCTTTTCTTTTCTTTTTTTTGAGATGAAGTTTTTTCTTGTTCTTGTCACCCAGGCTGGAGTGCAATGGCGTGATCTCAGCTCACCACAACCTCTACCTCCTGGATTCAAGCGATTCTCCTGCCTCATTCTCCCGAGTATCTGGGATTACAGGCGTGTGTCACCACACCCAGCTAATTCTGTATTTTTAGTAGAGACGAGGTTTCTCCATGTTGGTCAGGCTGGTCTTGAACTCCCGACCTCAGGTGATCCACCCACTTTGGCCTCCCAAAGTGCTCGGATTACAGGTGTGAGCCACCGCCGGCCTAATGTTTTCTTTCCTTCTTTTTTTTTTTTTTTTTTTTGAGACAAAATTTTGCTCTGTCATCCAGGCTGGAGTGCAGTGGTGCAATCTCTGCTCACTGAAGCCTCCTCCTCCCAGGGTCAAGCAGTTCTCCCACTTTAGCCTCCCAGGCAGCTGGGATCACAGCCATGCACCACCATGCCCAACTGATTTTTGTATTTTTTAGTAGAGATGGGGTTTTGCCATGTTGGCCAGGCTGGTCTTGAACTCCTGACCTCAAGTGATCCGCCCTCCTGAGCTTCCCAAAGTGTTGCAATTACAGGCATGAGCCCCCATGCCCGTCTTCCACTAATATTTTCCATGCCAATTTGTTTAAACGTTGTTTGGGTTATAAAAGTAGTATAGCCATGATAGAACACTTAAGAAGTACTGAAAAGCACTTTTTTCTTTTAAAATAGCTAACAATCTTACTGGGTAAAAAACATTTTTTAAAACACCTATACTTATTCTAACTCACACACACATATTTTTTTTGAGATGGAGTTTTGCTCTTGTTGCCCAGGCTGGAGTACAATGGTGTGGTTTCAGCTCACTGCAACTTCCGCCTCCTGGGTTCAAGCAATTCTCCTGCCTCAGTCTCCCAAGTAGCTGGGATTACAGGTGCCCGCCACCGCGCCTGACTAATTTTTGTATTTTCAGTAGAGACAGGGTTCTACCATGTTGACCAGGCTGGTCTCGAACTCCTGACCTCAGGTGATCTGCCCGCCTTGGCCTCCCAAAGTGCTGGGATTACAGGCATGAGCCACTGTGCCTGGCCTAACATCTAGATATTTTTAAAAAATCATTTTATATTTGGTGTATTTCTCTATAACACTTCAGTCCAAATGTATAGATCTATAGATTTTGTCTACTGGGCTTGTACTGAGTTAGTATTTTGCATGTTGCTTTTTAAAATTAATAGTCTATCATATCATGAACATTTTCCCTATGTTATTTAATAGTTTCTCAAAGGTCATTCTAAAATTTGGTTCATATCTTTGCCAGTATTTTTTTTTTTTGGTTCGAGACAGTGATTCACTCTGTCGCCCAGGGTGGAGTGCAGTGGTATAGTCACAGCTCACTGCAGCTTCAACTTCCCTGGGCTCGAGTGATCCTCCTACCTAAGTCTCCTGAGTACCTGAAACTACAGGCACATGCCACCATGCCTGACTAATTTTTTTTTTTTTTTTTGAAGAGATGGGGTTTCTCCTTGTTGCTCAGGCTGGTTGGTCTCAAACTCCTGGGCTCAAGTGATCCACCTGCTTCAGCCTCCCAAAGGGCTGGGATTATAGGTATAAGCCACTGTATAGGCCAGCCTGGCTGGCCCTACACTATTTTCTATGCATTTGTAAGTTGCTCTGTTGTTGTTATTTCTTTGAGACGGGGTTGCACTCTTGTCACCCAGCTGGACTGCAATGACACAATCATAGCTCACTGCAGCCTACACCTCCTGGGCTCAAGCCATCCCCCAACCTCAGCTTCTGGAGTAGCTTGGACTATAGGCACATGCTCCCATGCCCAGCTAATTTTTTGTAGAGATGAGGTTTCACAATGTTAGCCAGTCTGGTCTCAAACTCCTGGGCTCAAGGGATTCTCCTACTTCAGTCTCCCAAAGTACTGGGATTACAGGCATGACCCACCACACCGGCCATCAGGCTAATTAAAAAAGCTTTTTTGATCGCTTCTTGGCCTTTTGGCTAAGATCAAGTGTAAAAAAGTTTTTTTGTAGAGACAATATATTGCTATGTTGCCCAGGCTGGCCTCGAACTCCTGGATTCAACGATCCTTTTGCCTTGGCCTCCCAGTTTTGGGATTGTAGGCGTGAGCCACTGTACCAGGGCTTAATAAAAGTATTTTTAACAACAAATCATACAGAGCCATGGCTTTCTTTGTTCTTCTTTTTTTTTTTTTTTTTTGAGACAGAGTCTCACGCTGTTGCCCAGGCTGGAGTGCAGTGGCGCGATCTCGGCTCACTGCAAGCTCCGCCTCCCGGGTTCCCGCCATTCTCCTGCCTCAGCCTCCTGAGTAGCTGGGACTACAGGCGCCCGCCACCGCGCCCGGCTAATTTTTTGTATTTTTAGTAGAGACGGGGTTTCACTGTGGTCTCAATCTCCTGACCTTGTGATCCGCCCACCTCGGCCTCCCAAAGTGCTGGGATTACAGGCTTGAGCCACCGCGCCTGGCCTCTTTTTTCACGTAACTTATATTATCCTGTTATTGATAAATGTAGCTTAAGCTTTGGTGTTTGTTTGTTCGTTTTTTGAGATGTAGTTTGCTCTGTCACCCAGGCTGGAGTGCAGTGGCGCGATCTCAGCTGACTGCAACCTCTGCCTCCTGGGTTCAAACAATTCTCATGCCTCAGTCTCCCAAATAGCTGGGATTACAGGTGTGCACCACCAGGCCCAGCTAATTTTTGTGTTTTTATTAGAGACAGGATTTCACCATGTTGTCCAGGCTGGTCTCGAACTCCTGACCTCAGGTGATCCACTCGTCTCAGCCTCCAGAGTGCTGGGATTACAAGCATGAGCCACTGCACCTGGCCTCAAGCCTTTTTCTTCTTGCCTCAGCCTCCCGAGTAGCTGGGACTACAGGCGTGAGCCACCATGCCCAGCTACTTAGTGTGTGGGTTTTTTGTTTTTGTTTTTTTCCTGTTACGTGGCTCTCTCTCCATAGATAGATAGATAGACAGATAGACAGACAGACAGACAGACAGACTATTATTTTCCTTTCTTTTTTCTTTTTTTAGAGACAAGGTCTCACACTGTTGCCCAGGATAGAGTACAGTGGTTCAATCAGGGCTCACTATAGCCTTGACCTCCTGGTCTCAAGCAAATCAGCCTCCTGTGTAGCTGGGACCACAGGCATGCACCACCACACCCAGCTGCTGCTGCTGCTTACTATTTTGTACGAATGAGGTCTCACTATGTTGTCCAGGCTGGTCTCAAACTCCTAGGCTCAAACAGTTCTCCTATCTTGGCCTCTCAAAGTGCTAGGGTTGTAGGCATGAGCCACTGTGCCCAGCCTGTTTTCCTTTCTTTGACATTTAGATCATTCCCAATTTTTTGTTATTAATAAATCAACCTGTAGTGAGTTATTTTTACATAAAAAGGTTTGTGGGCATTTCTGAGTTTTTTCTTAGGATATGTTCCTAGAAATCTACATTTTAAAAACATATTACTTCTTTATTGGGGGTACAAGATCTTTTCTTTCTTTCTTTTTTTTTTTTTTGAGATGGAGTCTCGCTCTGTTGCCCAGGCTGGAGTGTAGTGGGTGTGATCTTGGCTCAGTGCAACTTCTGCATCATGGGTTCAAGAGATTCTCATGCCTCAGTCTCACGAGTAGCTGAGATTACACGTGTGCACCACCATGCCTAGCTAATTTTTGTATTTTTAGTAGAGACAGGGTTTCACCATGTCGGCCAGGCTAGTCTCAAACTCCTTGCCTCAAGTGATCCGCCTGCTTTGGCCTCCTGAAGTGCTGAGATTACAGTCATGAGCCACTGCGCCCACCCTACCAAACAGTATTGTGTTAGCTGAAGCAAGACATATGTGTTAGATAATGGACTGATATAGCTCATACCTCCTAGAAAAGAATGTTGTATATTAAAAAATAATAATTTGCTTTTCTCTTCCATACAATTTCTCATAAAAGTAACAAATTTCACAGGAAGATATTGGCCACTTCAGATGTATGTAAGTTTTTCAGGGAACTTACTGTTTCTGACTAGAATATACTTGATACTGGATCTGAGAACAGACGTTGTTCAGAAAATATAAACTTCTTGGAAGGCAGCTGTCAAATAATTGAGGTGCTATTGTGAAGCCTTTAAAATGTAAACAGCACTTTGGATTTTGAAAAGTTAACTTATTTGATAAGTGTACCTTCGTATTAGTAAATGTACTACTTCAAAGTATCAAATGAAAGTATAATGCCTTGGTTAGAAATTCAAGTTCCCTTTGAAGCCAATAATTCTGTTATTTTTAATATCTTTAGGACACAGAGTCTGGGATCTAATAATTCAGTCATTTTGAATGGACTAAAAAGAAGACAGAATTTTCTGCAAAACGTTGAAGGCACAAAGAACAGTCAACCACTCACATCCAATTCCTTACTACCGCTAACTCCAGTCATAAATGTTTAATTTTCTTTTGGAAACCTATTTTTTTCTTTGTAAAAAGGTACAGCATTACTACATAATCTTTCAATCACATAAGAATTGAGTATATAATTGTCTAAAGGCAAGCATATCTATGCTATTAACCACATTACATATTTTGTTCTAATTACTGGCTTTTTTTCCTTTTTTGGTATCTTAAGGCTTTTGGAAACTTATTTTACTATCCATTTATTGGGAGTATATAGATTATTTTCAATTAAAAAGTGGAATTATTGGTCCCCTTCCAATTGTAATTAACTTGAATTTTTATACATTCTCAAATATATATAATGTTAATTTACTTCCTGTAGTGAGTTGTTTGTTTTTTTTAACCTACACTAATATTGAGTTCTAAGCTAAGTGGATCTCACCAGATTTCAACACAAAATCAGAAAACAGTGTGTGTTGAAGCAGTGTCTGTTGCAAGAAAACAGTGTCTGCTGCAAGGCAGCAGTATTTGTTGCTGCTTCTATGCAACCCTAACTCTTTATCATTACCAAGAAAGAATTTACATAAATGTGTTGGCTACTCTGCAACAAGAATTCCTTTAATCATTGCTGCCCAGGGTCTTCTCTTTGACCAGCTTGGACATGAACAAATTGTTCCCAATGTGACTGACAATGTCAAAAATTCCTGTGGCAATTGGCATCTGACTGTACTACTATTCCTCTGGTTCCTCCCTATACATTTCAGGACTTCTTTTTGAGACAGAGTCTTGCTTTGTTGCCCAGGCTGGAATGCAGTGACACAATCTCGGCTCACTGCAACTTCTGCCTCCCAGGTTCAAGTGATTCTCCTGCCTCAGCCTCCCCAGTAGCTGGGACTACAGGCGCGTGCCACCATGCCCAGCTAATTTTTTGTATTTTTAGTAGAGACAGGGTTTCACCATGTTAGCCAGGATAGTCTCGATCTCCTGACCTCGTGATCCACCCGCCTCAGCCTCTTAAAGTGTTGGGATTACAGGCATGAGCCAACGCACCTGGCGCAGGCCTTCTTTATAGATGGCAGTGAGAAGTCAGATGGTGGAGATAGAATGTGGAGATAGAAGGGAAGCAGAATGGTTACTGAATGGCTTGGGAGTAGAAGAGAAGTTCTGAATGAGAGGTTTAGAGAAAGGTGGAAGGAGTCTGGTAGACATTTAGCAATTCATCTGCATTTTGGTCCATTTCCACTCATGGTAAGACCTAGAATTTTCTCTGTTAAGCCTTTTCAGATCAAGTAGTGGAATGGTCAGTTCTTGGGTTTGGGGAACATGGAGCAATCAAGACTGGTTTCAGCATGTCGAGAAGATGATGGTGCTGATTTATGGTGGAGGGAATGTTTTTTCTTTTTTTTTCTTCTCTTTCTTTTCTTTTCTTTTCTTTTTTTTTTGAGATAGAATCTTGCACTGTCACCAGGGCTGCAGTGCAATGGCATAATCTCGGTTTAATGCAACCTCCTCCTCCCAGGTTCAAGCAGTTCTCCTGCCTCAGTCTCCTGAGTAGCTGGGATTACAGGTGTGCACCACCACGCCCAGCTAATTTTTTGTATTTTTAGTAGAGATGGGGTTTCACTATGTTGGCCAGGCTAGTTTCGAACTCCTGACCTCGTGATTCGCCTGCCTTGTCTTCCAAGGTGCTGGAATTACAGGCGTGAATGATTGAATAATTGGAGAGTGTCTCTTTCTGACTCTCACCATAGTGACAACAATGAAGTCCAGAGAGATGCCCAGCACTGGAGAACTTTGTGCAGTCCCTGTGGAAGAGCAAATGACATTCACTGCTCTCTTTTGCAGTGGTCAGACCACTCACTCTTGACTACTGGTTTTCAGTGGACCCCAATTGACTGACATACCATTGCATTCTGACAAGATTAATTGTTGGCACAACGACAGTGTAAACCCTGCTGCAAGTACCAAGAGAGGTGGGTAATCTGGTATAGAAAAGACTTGTAGGGGAAGTAGAGGTGAGAGTATTGTTTTAGGGGGCCTTACAGCATGGAATCACCACCAGTGAATGGAGGTTAAGAGAAGTATTTTAACAATGAAAAAAAATTTTTTTTGAGACAGGGCCTCTGTCACTCAGGCTGGAGTACAGTGGACTAATCACAGCACACTGCAGCCTCGACCTCTTGGACTTAAGTGATCCTCCCACTTTACCCCCCGAGTAGCTGGGACTATAGGCATAAGCCACCAGGCTTGTCTAATTTTATTATTTGTAGAGACAGGATCTCACTATGTTGGTCAGGCTGGTCTTGAACTCCTGTCCTCAAGCAATCGTCCCACCTGGGCCTCCCAAAGTGCTGGAATTATAGGTGTGAGCCACTGTGCCTGGCAGAATTTTCTATTAGACAAAAGCTGTCTGAAGATGAAGTAGACAGCTTTGGAAAAGAATGAATTTCCCATTGTTTAGGGCATTCGAGCAGAGGCTTGGTGATCCCTTTACTGATATGTTGCAGAGCAATTTCCAGAACTTAGTTTAACTGGCTGGCTGAACTATATGATTTTGAAGAATGCTTCCAACTGTAAGGTGTTTTATTTGTTTTTTTAGGAGATGGGGTTTTGCCATGTTGTACAACTAATGAAGTCCATCTAATTTTGCCACTGGATGCATTATGACACTCTGCCTGTTTTAAATGAATGTATTAAATGAATCAAGCTCATTATGAAACCAGTAAAATTTTCTCCTACGAAACTTATCATATAACACACACATTAAAGATGGGAATATATGCGATTAAATTGTTTGGGAGATTATTCTCTAAAATAGGTGACCTGCGTTTTTCTCCCCAGTAATAACTGCTTTTTATGGCAACTTTATTGATTTATCTTTCCTAATGCAGTCTATTCTATAAGGAGAAAACTGTTGTCTTGAGGCAGCTTAATGATCTGAGCTTAGGAGTCAGACACAAGTTTGAATTCCAATTCCAAATCCTTCATAGCTGTGTGATGGAGCAAGTCACCAGATTCCTCTGAATTGGTTTTCTCGTCTGTAAAAGGGAGATAGTAATGATGTCTCCCTTACGGGATTGTGGTGAGGCTTGGGGATGATCTATCAAAAGTGCCCAATGTAGGCCTGAGCAACCCCACTGCGGGCACGGCTGTGGAATGGCTTCAGGTCTTAAAAAAAAAAGTGCCCAATGCAGGAGGTACCTAATATTATTATACATATATATGCATGTATTTTAATATATTTTATAGTGACAAAACTTGCTTGATAGGTAAATACATGGCCCACTATACAGGTCCCCTGTTTTTGTCAGGTTGTCTGGAATTCCTCCATTACAGATTTAGTCCTTTGGGAAGGTTATAGGATGTATCTGCCATCAAAATCCAGGTATGCCACGGGGAGGTATTAAGCCTTTAACAAGTTTTCAGTTGATAGCTTATAAGTAGGAATAAAATATGCAAAATATGGGCTTATTGCATACATTCATACAACATTCATTCTCTCTCATCTGAGATTTCAGACTCCTAAGAATCCCTGGCATAGCTAGGTTTTTTGCAAAGTATTTTCATTATTTCAAAAATCCTAATAGAAATTGTACTCATTTCCTTTGCCTTACTCTAACTCCTTGCTAGCTAAAAGATCGTTTCTCCACAAACAGTGGAAATTACACCAGCTCAGTAATGCCACACTATCCCATGTTGGTGTGGCGGTTAAACTGCATTTGTACCTTATTCATAGATTAGAATAATGATCATGGATCAATTATCCCTAAATACAATTTATCAGACAAAATGTTACAAAATTTCAAATCTTCCTTTTTTTTGACACAAGAGTCCCTCCGTGTTGCCCAAGCTGGAATGCAATGGCATGATCTCAGCTCACTGCAACCTCCTGTTCAAGCGATTCTCCTGCCTCAGCCTCCCGAGTAGCTGGGACTACAGGCGCATGCCACCATGCCCACCTAATTTTTGTATTTTTAGTAGAGACGGGGTTTCACCATGTTGGCCAGGATGGTCCTGATCTCTTGACCTCATGATCCATTGCCTCGGCCTTCCAAGGTGCTGGGATTACAGACATGAGCCACCGCACCCGGCCAATTTTTGTATTTTTAGTAGAGATGGGGTTTCACCATGTTGGCCAGGCTGGTCTTGAACTCCTGCCCCTGTCCTCAGCTGATCGATCTGCCACGGCCTCCCAAAGTGCTGGGAATACAGGTGTGAGCCACCATACTTGGCCCAAATCTTTCTTGTTTCCTTTATTTTTTACTTTTATTTATTTATTTATTTGAGATGAAGTCTCACTCTGTCACCCCTGTCCTCAGGTGATCTGCCCACCTTGGCCTCCCAAAGTGCTGGGATTATAGGGGTTAGCCACCATGCCTGGCCCCAGATCTTTTTTCATGTAGCAGTGCGCACACATGCACATGCGTGCGCGCGCACACACACACACACACACCCTAAACCAAAATGTCAAGTCTATGAGGAAGAGCAATGGAAAGACCCTGTAGAAGGGAAAAGATTGGGAACCATGGCATTTTGACAACCTATCTATAGCTACTAAGGCTTTTTGGGTGTTGGGAAAACAGGCTATTGCTTAACAGATGAGGAAGAGAGACACGAATCTCATGAAACAAGAATGGGGGCATCAAAGAGAAATTCATGATTACTTTGCTGGTGTGTTACAGGACTTTCTCCCCTTTGAAACCTTAGCAACATTTTTTCCTCTTTAGCACAAGCAGCTTCCAAACATTACTTGGATAATGGTGCCCTCTTCTGGGAAGACTGATATGACTCTGAAACCCTCTCTCCTACTACTTGGTTGAAAACATCCAGAAAGTAATTGACTACAGAAACAATGAGACTAAAGGTTAAGCACTTAAAAAATCATTTAAAAGTCTGAATTTAGGCGCTAGATACGTGCATAAATGTACATATGATAATGTGCTCAAAGATGTCTCTTTTCCAATGCTGTCGAAACCTCAAGCTAATGTAAGCACCTCTGTACCTCAGTTCCATGGTGCTGTTATATCCGCGGATCCAATTTCCTGTGCTGCCAGCATTACTCTCCTCACTTTACTAGCAAGATTTTAGAACTGACTTGGTTTAGGTCCCATGGCAATGGGAAAAATACCCTCCTCCTTCCCTCCTATTCTCTTTGCCTTTACTTTCTTTCTGCTTTTCCACACTCTACACTTATTTTGTGACCCCAGTGTGTCTTAAATCAGTTTTTAACTGCCCCTTAAACTATTTCCATGTCACAGCATTTTAAAATGATGGTTCATGACAAAGCTGCTGGGGATAAAGTAAAAGGTTCAATTCCTTTTGTCACATAAGATTGACGTGCAGATGCAAAATGGTTATTTGATGACTTTTACCTTCAACTCTACAGAGTAAAACTAATCTAGCCCTGTAGTTCTAAAAAGATAAGAGAGAGGCAAGTTTCGAAATAGTCATCATATATGTGTGTGTGTGTGTGTGTGTATGTATGTTTTTTTTTTTTTTTTTTTTTGGACACGGAATTTCTTGTTGCCCAGGCTGGAGTGCAAATGGTTTGATCTTGGCTCACTGCAATCTCTACCTCCAAGGTTCAAGCGATTCTCCTGCCTCAGCCTCCAGAGTAGCTGGGATTACAGGCATGTGCCACCATGCCTGGCTAATTTCCTATTTTTAGTAGAGACAGGGTTTCTCCATGTTGGTCAGGCTAGTCTTGGAACTCCCGACCTCAGGTGATCCGCCCGCCCTGGCCTCCCAAAGTGCTGGGATTACAGGCGTGAGCCACCGCGCCCGGCCCTTTTCTTTTTATATCTTAATGGTCAGTTTAAACAAGCTGAGGCAAAGGGCAAGGGAAATCTTTATAGGACATTGTAACAGTAGCAGCAATTGAAGCACCCAACTCTTAAGTGTTGTAAAAGAAAGTATATTAGTACTCTGGTAAGATGTTTGGAAAATAAAGATGTTCTAATAAGACTGCATCTTGAATTATTGTGCATTTTAATTATTCATGCACAGTATGCCTCCCCCAACCCCAAATCTCATTAGACACAAACTCTTGGGATTACAGGCAAGCTGGGATTACAGGCAAGCTGGGATTACAGGCATGCGCCACTATGGCCGGCTAATTTTGTATTTTTAGTAGAGACAGGGTTTCTCCATGTTGGTCAGGCTGGTCTCGAACTCCTGACCTCAGTTAATCCACCCACCTTGGCCTCCCAAAGTGCTGGGATTACAGCCGTGAGCCACGGTGCCCGGCCTACACTGTGTTTTTATGCACATCATTATACCCTGTTGTAGGGCTATAAAGATCCTACTATGGTAGAATTGGCAGTAGGTTGAGGGATTAGGACAAAAGGATGTAGAAAACCGCAGATCTAGAGATGCATAGCTATTCTCATAACAACCTAGGAAGAGAGGTACGTTTCTCCATCATCAATAGCTGAACACTCCTTCTGCTTGTAAGTATTGAATACACAAAGTTACATGCAAACATATAGCCCTTGCCTTCAGGCCAAGCCGTAGTTATGCAGAAGGCTTGAAAAAATCACAGATTTAACATTTCTGGTTCCAGCTGTTCAGGACCAATTCCCAAACTCCACGACATGTAACAATTTCTAATTTTGCTAGGACACAGTTTGATGCTTAGGTTTTAAGGCTGGTGTGCCAGACGTTATCAAGAGGTTTATGAGTAGCCCTATGTCTCCATTGGGTAGAGTAGCTGGGTCGCAAGGATCATGAAGAGAGGAGGAAATGACTGTGAAAAGGCAACTAGCTAGCCTCGGTGATAGTAAGCAAAGGTATACAAACACACTAAGGAAGTTA
Source organism: Macaca nemestrina (assembly GCF_043159975.1). NCBI lineage: Eukaryota > Metazoa > Chordata > Mammalia > Primates > Cercopithecidae > Macaca > Macaca nemestrina. The sequence goes on from NC_092133.1 coordinate 65,142,348, forward strand.
CCATTTGTATTGTCAAAGGTTTCAGTTTTGTGTAAGGTTGTGATTCACGGGGAGTTAATCCCCATCACTAAAATTAAATCCTTTTTCATTCGCTGCAAATAGATATTCTGTGGAAGACATTTTGGCTTTTCTCGCTAGCAGAAAATGTGAGGCTTCCTCAGATTTTTCCTGTTCATTGTTTCATGGGAGCATCTTCCCCAAAACATTGCAAAACTCAAAAGTTTTCAGGTTGATGTGGCAGAGAAAGCACTGATCTCAGCTTCAGGAGCTAAATTTTCTAGTCCTGACTGTGCCACTAACAGGCTGTGGGACTTCAGACAAATACATTCCTTTCTCGGGTTTCTTCTTATGTCAAACGGACAGCGAGAAAAGGATCACAATGAACCAGGGACCAACTTCACGATTAAAACTTAAGACTTCAGGGACGGACATCTGTCCGTTCCCGGCTACACCTCCGGCCCATCTGGCCCACCACTAACTGCGCAAACACCCTCTCCACCGTCGCCAGGCCCGTGGCGTCGCGCGAAGCCGTTGGTCGTTAACATCTCCCCCACAATGGGCGGGGCGGAGGGGTTCAGCTTCCGGAGGCAAATAGCGAGGCGGCGCGTGGCGGTGCCCACTGGCGTCAGCGAGGGCCTGCCCCCGCACCCGCCCACCGCGCGCTGGACCGTGTCTACCCACGTCGAAGGGCTTCCCAGCCCTAGCAGGGAACACTAGGACGCCCCCAAGAAGCTCTGCGCAGCCGAGGAGACCAGTTCAGAGTAGGGGAGGGGAAGATAAACCGAACTATTTATACTGATCAGTGCGTGCTTCCTTTGTGAAGATTGGCCAGGGCTTTACTCTAGTAACCAATCACTTCATAACAAGGGTGGGACAGTTGAGATCTCTCACACACATTGGTTGAGAGGTTGCGGCGCAATGGAAGGATTTAAACCAAGAGTATCCGGGATTATTTTTTCCCCCCGTGCGGGGGGTGTCCCGGAAGTGGCGCACGTCCAAGGCCGGGCGGCCGCCCTGCCCCCGCTTTCTTTCGCGCTGTCGCTGCTCTTAGGTGGTTGTGGCCACTGTGCCCGGAGGGAGGCGGTGGTGGCCAGTAATGCCTGGGAAACTCCTCTGGGGGGACATTATGGAGCTGGAAGCACCCTTGGAGGAGTCCGAGAGCCAGAAGGAGAGGCAGAAGTTGCGCTGAGCATGGGCCGCGCCTCCTTTTGGGCTGCGCCGGCTTGGGCGGGGAGGGGAACTGTCTGTCCCTGATGATGGCCTGTCAGAACCGGGCCGGAGCATGCGAGGGCCTCCCTTCGCGCCGCCCTCGGCTTTCTGAGGTCGCTCAGGGACCGTTTCCACCTCCACACTCCCGACCTGGAGAAAGATGGCCCTGGGCTTTGGGCCTCCCTGCGGCGTGGCCCCTAAGCCCTTCCCTTTGGCGCCTGAATCTCAGAGATGGGCAGACTCAAGCTCGCATCACCGTGGAATCTGTTCTTTCTCTCCATAAGCAGTGACGCCTGTCATTTCGTTCTCACTGGCCCTCTTAGAAGATGATTAAGAAAAAATGATTGCTTTGAATATGTGTTGCTTCTGTCACCCTGTCCCCTGTGCAAGAATCCTGGGGAAAGCGATCTTAGGTTTACAAACCTCCATAACTATAGAGGCTTAAGGAAAAGTGTGACAGTGAGCCTTGCCAGGATTTGTCAGTAATGGAGATCGTGTGGGTTGCATTATTAATAGCTTTTATGGTCAGTATTTTCTTTTCTTTTCTTTTCTTTTCTTTTTCTTTTTTTTTTTTTTTTTTTTTTTTTGAGGCGGAGTCTCCCTCTATCGCCCAGGCTGGAGTGCAGTGGCCGGATCTCAGCTCACTGCAAGCTCCGCCTCCCAGGTTTACGCCATTCTCCTGCCTCAGCCTCCCGAGTAGCTGGGACTACAGGCGCCCGCCACCTCGCCCGGCTAGATTTTTGTATTTTTTTTTTTTTTTTTTAGTAGAGACGGGGTTTCACTGTGTTAGCCAGGATGGTCTTGATCTCCTGACCTTGTGATCCGCCCATCTCGGCCTCCCAAAGTGCTGGGATTACAGGCTTGAGCCACCGCGCCCGGCCTGTGGTCAGTATTTTCATTCAATCTGCAGGTGATTCTTAAACCTGATTTGTACCATACTCTTTGCTGAGCACCAAGGAGGTTAAACTAAATAAGTAAAGAAATAGTCTCTGCTCTCAAGGAGCCTGTAGAGGAGTTGTAGTCTTTCCTCCTCCCACCCGCATGCCCTCCAAAAAAAAAAAAAAAAAGGAAAAGAAAAAAACATCCTGAAACACTCAGAGGATCACAAGGTGCTGAAAAATGCCCAGGTAAAATTATTACTGGAGACACTTGACCTGGAAAAAAGAAATCAGCTGAAGAGGCTAAGGTGGCAGTATTCGGAGGCTGACATTCAAAGAATGAGACTTATTTTGTATAGCCTTAGAAAGCAGAATCTACCTCTCTGACCTTATCACTAAGGTAAACTTGCCATTCCAGCTAACACTTTTCTTTATTGTGCTAAAATATACGTAACATTTATCATTTTAACCATTTTTAGGTATATAGCTCTGTGACATTAAGTATATTTACATCGTTTTGCAGCTGTCACCGCCATCCATCTCCAGAACTTTTCATTGTCCCAGACTGAAACTCTGTGCCCATTAAACACTCACTTCTCATTCCTCTCTCCTTCCACTCCCGGCAACCACCATTCTACTTTCGCTCTGTGAATTTGACTACTGAAGGTACCTAGAGTGTAAGCAGAAAACCAAGCAGGTATTTTTAAAAAGGCTTCTTTTGAAATTCTTGTCTTTTGCATCCAAATCCTGTCCACCCGTCAAGGCCTAGTTTATGTCTTTCCTAACAACCCTAGTGTACAGTTACCTAGTTTCGGTGGCTATCTTTATCATTTGATTGACATTTATTATGCATTTCTATGTAAAATTAGTTCATTTTTCCTATATGTATGCCACATATTTCCGAAAAGTTCTTGAGGAAAATGACCAAATCTTTGTCCATCCTTATGTTTCACGGCCCTTAAACTATGAAAGATAACCAGAGATTTCGAAACGGATTGGAATACCAGCTAAAAGAAATGAAGCATTATTAGAATACTGGTCTAGTGGCTAGCCGCAGTGGCTCATGCCTGTAATCCTAGCACTTTGGAATGCTGAGATGGGAGGATTGCTTGAGCCTTGGCCTCCTGAAGCGCTGGGATTACAGACATAAACCACTGGGCCTTACCGGTTTCAATAGTTTCTACAGTGATAGTGTATTTTTTGTTTGTTTGTTTGTTTGTTTGTTTTGAGACGGAGACTCGCTCTGTCGCCCGGGCTGGAGTGCAGTGGCCGGATCTCAGCTCACTGCGAGCTCCGCCTCCCGGGCGGAGCCTCCTGAGTAGCTCAGCCTCCTGAGTAGCTGGGACTACAGGCGCCTGCGTAGTTTTTTGTTTTTTTTTTTTTTAGTAGAGACGGGGTTTCACCGTAAACCGTGTTAGCCAGGATGGTCTCGATCTCCTGACCTCGTGATCCACCCATCTCGGCCTCTCAAAGTGCTGGGATTACAGGCTTGAGCCACCGTGCCCGGCCGTATTTTTTGTTTGTTTGTGTTTTGTAGAGACGGGGTCTCACTGTGTTGCCCAGGCTAGTCTTGAACTCCTGGGCTTAAGTGATGGTACCACTTTGGCCTCCCGAAGTGCTGGAATTACAGGCATGAGCCACCATGCCTGGCCAACAGTGTTTATTTTTGTAACTTTTTTTAAATCATAAAAAGGTAACAGCAGCATTGAGGTTTGTTTAAATGGCATGCAATTTGAATTTGAAATTATTTTTTATCTAATTCCAAGTTTGAAATTGTTAGTGTGTGTTTCTTTAAACACATGAACAATAAAGCTTACGGGTAGACATACTGTTTTTGTTCTATGTGCACATTAGTATACAGAGTTTTCAATAAATGTTAAATGATATCATACTAACCTGTATATATGTTAAAGAAATCTTCAAGCTTACAGTAACTTTCTTTTGTATTAGCAACCTAAATAAAAGCTTTCAAAAGCTATAGAATAAATTTTTAACTTATTTTCAGAAAAACTTTTACATTCCTCATTATGTAATTTCTTTTAGCTTAGTTTATGGGCTTGTGTTAATCTTTATAATTTTGTCTACATCTGTATGATTTAGATTAATAAATAACCTTTTTGGCTGGGCATAGTGGCTTATGCTTGTAATCCCAGCAGTTTGGGAGGCCAAGGCGGGAGGATCTTTCTTTTTTTTTTTTTTTTTGAGACAGAGTTTCTCTGTTGTTGCCCTGACTGGAGTGCAATGGCGTGATCTCGGCTCACCACAACCTCCGCCTCCTGGGTTCAAGCGATTCTCCTGCCTCAGCCTCCCAAGTAGCTGGGATTACAGGCATGCGTCACCACACCTGGCTAATTTTGTATTGTTAGTAGAGACAGCGTTTCTCCATGTTGGTCAGGCTGGTCTTGAACTCCTGACCTCAGGTGATCCACCTGCCTCAGCCTCCCAAAGTGCTGAGTTTACAGGCATGAGCCACTGCGCCTGGCCAAGAGGATCTCTTGAGGCCACGAGTTTCAGACCAGCCAGGGTAACCATGGTGAGACCCTGTTTCCACGAAAAATAAAAAACTAAGTGAGCATGGTGGTGTATGCGCCTGTGGTCCTAGCTACTTGGAAGGCTGAGGTGGGAAGGATTTGAGCCTGGCGGTTGAGGCCACAGTGAGCTGTGATGGTGCCACTGCACTCCAACCTGGGCAACAGAGTGGGACCCTGTCTCAAAAAAAAAAAGAAAAAAAAAGAGTGTTCCACTAAGTTTCCTTGTAAGTGAATCTGTACAAAATTAAAAACAGTAAATGAAGAAGAGTTGAATATAAATTATATTATTTAGGCCATTGATTTCATTTTTACAGACCTTAACATGTGAACAGAAAGAAGGAGCCTTCTCCAATTTTCCTATTTCTGAAGAGACTATAAAGCTTCTGAAAGGTATGCGGTTTTGTTGTTGTTGTTGTTGTTGTTGTTGTTGTTTTGAGACGGAGATGGAGGTTTCAGTGAGCTGAGATCGTACCACTGCACTCCAGCCTGGGCAACAGATTGAGACTGTCTCAAAAAAAAAAAATAATAATAAGACTAAAAAAGAAGCTTGTATATTTTGTAATGGTTGAAAGTTTTGCAGTAAGAATGTAAAATATGTCAGTAAAAAAACATTGATAAGGACATTTTCAAACATATAAAATTGAATAGTAAATTGAATAGAAAGATTGAACAGTATAAAGAACACATTACCTATTACCAGTCTTTAACAATGATCTTTTCTTCACCCCTGCATTTGAAACAATCCCAGTCATCATTTCATCAAGTAATTGTATATATTTCTAAATGATAACTAAGGACTCTTTAAAACCGGAGTCATTATCACAGTAGAAGAAAACAGTAATTTTTTTTTTTTTTTTTGAGAAGAGTTTCACTCTTGTTGCCCAGGCAGTGGTATAATCTCAGCACACTGCAACTTCTGCCTCCCTGGTTCAAGCGATTCTTCTGCTTCAGCCTCCCAAGTAGCTGGGATTACAGGTGCCCACCACCACACCCAGCTAATTTTTTGTATTTTTAGTAGAGACGGGGTTTCGCCATGTTGGCCAGGCTGGTCTCGAACTCATGACCTCATGTGACCTGCCTGCCTTGGTCTGTCTGTCAAAGTGCTGGGATTACAGGCGTGAGCCACCGCACCTGGCCTAGTAATTCTTTAATATCATTAAATACCTAGTGTGCCTATTGCCATTGCTGTCTTTTTTAAATTGTTTGTTTGAATCTGGATCCAAATACAATTCTTACATTGCTACTGATTGATGTGAGTCTTAAACATTTTATAATCTATAGTTCCTTCTTTTTCTTTGCAATTTTCTGTTGAAAAAACTCATTTGTTGGTCAGGCACGGTGGCTCACACCTGTAATCCCAGCACTTTGGGAGGCCGAGGCTGGTAGATCACCTGAGGTCAGGAGTTTCAGACCAGCCTGACCGATGTGGTGAAACCCTGTCTCTACTAAAAATATAAAAATTAGCAAGGCATAGTAGCACATGTCTGTAGTCCCAGCTACTTGGGAGGCTGAGAAAGGAGAATCGCTTGAACCTGGGAGGTGGAGGTTGCAGTGAGCTGAGATCGTGCCACTGAACTCTAGCCTGGGCGACAGTGTGAGACTCCGTCTCAGAAAAAAACAACAGAAAAACTCATTTGTCTTATGAGTTTCCCATAGTCTGTTTTGTTGATTTGCATCCCTGTGGTTTTTATTTTTATTTTTTTACTGTTAACATCACTCAAAGATGTGGTGGATTTTCTTTTTTCATGTTGTGTTTTTGTTTTTGTTTTTGTTTTCTTGTCGCCCAGGCTGGAGTGCAATGGCGCAGTCTCGGCTCACTGCAACCTCTGTCTCCGGGGTTCAAGCAATTCTCCTGCCTCAGCCTCCTGAGTAGCTGGGATTACAGGTGCCTGCCACCATGCCCAGCTAATTTTTGTATTTTAGTAGAGATGGGGTTTCACCACATTGGCCAGGCTGGTTTGAACTCCTGACCTCAGGTGATCCACCTGCCTCAGCCTCCCAAAGTGCTGGGATTACAGGCATGAGCCACCATGCCCCGCCTATATATATCTTTAAGTAGAACGCCATATTTACAATTTTTAAAATTGAGGTAAAATTCACATAACTAAAACTAAACATTTTAAAGTGTACAATTCAGTGTTATGTAGTACATTTACAGTGTACAGCCATCATTTCTATCTAGTTCCAAACATTTTCATCACCCCAAAAGGAAACCCCACAACCAGTAAGCAGTTACTCCCCATTCCCTCCTTTTTCCTTTTTTTTTTTTGAGATGGAGTTTAGCTCTGTTGCTCAGGCTGGAGTTCAGTGGCGTGATCTTGGCTCACCGCAACCTCCACCTCCCGGTTATAGCTGGGACTACAGGTGCCCATGACTAAGTTTTTGTATTTTTAGTAGAGATGGAGTTTCACTATGTTGCCCAGGCTGGTCTCGAACTCCTGACCTTAGGTGATCCGCTGGCCTTGGCCTCCCAAAGTGCTGGGATTACAGGCGTGAGCCACTGTTCCCAGCCTCCATTCCCTCCTTTCTTTATCCACTGTCAATCACTAGTCTGCTTTTTGTCTCAATGGATATACCTGTTTTGGATATTTCGTGTACAGTCATGTGCTGCATACCAATGTTTTGGTCAGCGATGGACCATATATACGGTGGCACATATTCGATGGTGGTCCCATAAGATTATAATGGAGCCGTCCTATACAGGTGTATCAGTTTTTATCTTTTATGCCATGTTCTTACCGTACCTTTTCTGTGCTTAGATATGTTTAGAGACGCACATACTTACCGTTGCCTACAGTGTTCAGTACAGTAACATGCTGTTCAGGTTTGTAGCCTAGGAGCGACAGGACATACCATATAGCCTAGGTGTGTGTAGTAGGCTATACCCTAGGTTTGTGTACGTACACTCTGTGATATTTGCATAACGATGAAGCTGCCTAACAATACATTTCTCAGAACGTATCCCTGTCATTAAGCAATGCGTGACTGTAAATGTAATCATACAATATGTGACTTTTTATGTCGTTTCATTCACTTAGCGTAATGTTTTTGAGGTTCATTCATATTATAATTTTTATTATGTACAATGAAATGCAAAATCTTGTGTACATTTGCCTATTTTTAAAAAATTCATATGTGTGTAACCCAAACCCTCATCACCATATCGAATATTGCCAATCATTCTAGAAAGTTCCCTCATGTCCCTTCCCAGTCAGTATACCCGGTTCAGAGACAACCACTGTTCTGATTTTTCTTCCGCAATTGATTGATTTTGCCTATTCTAGAACTTCATATAAATGGAATTATACTGTGTGTGCTCATTTTCTGTTAAGACTTTATTCGGCATTTTTTTTAAGGTTCATATTGTTCCATGTATATCAATAGTTGGTTTCTTTTAATTGTTGAATGGTATTCTGTTTGAATATATTGCAGTTTGTTTATTCTTTTTATTGATGGCCATTTGTCTATATTGTTTTTAAGTGCTGTTGAGGAGAGTCTTTGTCTTACAGTCTCCCAGGAAGGCTAGTTCTTGACCGGATAGAAAAACTACACAAGAGAAATATTTTAAAATAATTTTAATGAAACAAATACTGTGATATTTTCTTTCTTCAAAGCATTTGGCCATCCAGTGTCATTGGTCTCAGAGGCCGGCAGTTATTGGAGATGTCCTTCAAGTCTACAGTGGGTCTGAAGGGAGGGCTATTATTTTCTGTGAGACCAAAAAGAATGTAACTGAAATGGCCATGAATCCACACGTAAAACAGGTAAGTCTTTTTTTCATGCTTTCTGTAATTGAAATTATGGGGATGAATTACTGAAAGAAAATTATATTGTCCTTTGTGGACCAGATTTCATAGTCATTCTCAAAATTCAGTTGTAAGGCTGGGTGTGGTGGCTCACACCTGTAATTAAGTCAGGATAGATTTTATCAGTTTTGTTTGTTTGTCTTGAGACAGGGTCTCCCTGTTATGCCCAGGCTGGAGTGCAGTGGGACAGTCATAGCTCACTGCATTCTTGACTTCCTGGGCTCAGGTGATTCTCCCACCCCAGCTTCTTGAATAGCTGGGACTACAGGCGCGTGCTACAATGCCCAGCTAATTTTTTGCGTATTTTGTAGAGATGAGATTTCACCATGTAGCCCAGGCTGGTCTTGAACTCCTGGGCTCAAGCAATTCCCCCCGACCCCGCCCCTGCCTTGTGGCCTGCCAGAGTGCTGGGATTACAGGTGTGAGCCATCACACCCGACCTTGATCAGATTTTATCATTTTTTTTTTAAGACTGAAAATGTGATCTGGAAAATATAAAAGTTGAAACAAAATGAATTTCTATGGGTAAGAGAGGGTAATATTTTAGAGTTGTGTTATAAAACTGCAAATTTTTATTAAATTAATAAATCAGAATACTAAATCCATGTGTCTTTTTCTTTCTCAAAAAATATCTTTTGGCTGGGTGCGGTGGCTCACGGCTGTAATCCAGCACTTTGGAAGGCCAAGGCAGGTGGATCGCCTGAGGTCAGGAATTCAAGACCAGCCTGGTCAGCATGGTGAAACCCCATCTTTACTAAAAATATAAAAATTAGCCGGTGTGGTGGTGGGTGCCTGTAATCCCAGCTGCTCAGGGGGCTGAGGCAGGAGAATCGCTTGAACCCAGGGTTGGAGGTTGTGGTGAGCTGAGATCATGCCACTACACTCCAGCCTGGATGACAGAGTGAGACTCTGTCTCAAAAAAAAAAAAAAAAAAAAAAAAAATAACCTTTTATAGAAAATGTCAAACATGTACAAAAGTTGATAGAATCACGTAAGGAACCCCTATGTATTCATCCTCCAGCTTCAATAATTATTTTATCTATATGCTAACCTACCTCCTCTTTCAGAATTATTTTGATGCAAACCCTAGGTACCATATTATTATATCCATAAATGTTTGGATATGTATCTCTAAAAGAAAAGGATTCAAAAAAAAACCAACAATACTGTTATCACTTCTAAAAAATTAATATTTCAAAATATTAATTTTACATGATTGTCTTAGAAATATTTATTTTCTTTTATTGTTTGTTTTCTTGAATCTGGGTCCAAATAAGATTTTTACATTGTGTGACTATTAAGTTGCTTTTAATATATGGATTACTCCTTTATGTATTTTTTATAGCTTTTTTTGTTTAAGAAACTACATTGTCATAAATCTAGAGTATTGCTTCCCCATGATGTCATTTAACATATTCCTCTGTCTTCTGTATTTTCTGAATATTCAGGTTGGTTTGTTTGTTTGTTTAGGGCAGAACTGCTTCATAGGTGGTATACTTCTGGCAGGAGATATGTATGTCTAGTTCTTTTTGTGATGCTAGCATCCACCAATAATCAGTGCCGTCAGTCCTTATGTCAGTGTCTCCAGTCATTTTTGTTGTTTGTGACTTGTTATTGGGTAGATTCCTGAGAAAGGGCTTATGGAAACAGTACTGCCTATTGATAATATCTTATATGTGACTTTATACCTGAAAATTATTTTGGCTGTATATAAAATTCTTGGTTCACATTTTCTTTTCTTCATTGTCTTAGGTATGTTACTTTACTGTTTTTGGAACAAAGCATCGCTATAAAAATGAGATGCCAGTCTAATCTTTTTTCCTTATATGTGATTTTCTTAAAATCTTTTTTCTAAGTGATTTCCTTTAAAAATCAGTAGTTTTACTAGAATATATTTTGGTGGTGTTTTTTGTCGGTTTTTCTGGGTACTCAGTGTGCGCTTTCAATTTGTAGTTCATATGTATTTTTTAAAAGTTTTATCAAAATTTTCTTGAATTACAATTTTTAGTGTTTGGTTTTCCAGTTGCTTTGGTTTTCTTCTTTAAGGACTCTTGTTGTGCATATGTTGGCTCTCTTTTTCGAATCTCCTTTGTCACATCAAATCTTTTTCATCTTTTTCCTTATTCAGTTTTCAAAATTTCTCTTTTTTTTTTTTAAGAGACAGGATCGTGCTGTGTTGCCCACATGGAAGTGCAGTGGCTATTCACAGATGTAATCATGGCACTTGATAGCTTTGAGCTCCTGTAGCTGGGACTGTAGGCATGCACCACTACACATGCCTCAAAATTTCCCATTTTTAAGAAATCTGTTGTGTTTATTCGGTCTTTTACTCTTTCTCGTATAGCCTTCATTTGTGAAGTTATCTTTTATTTCTACTTCTTTCTTGAGTTATTTTATCTCATTGAAAAACTGAAAAGTTTTTCTTAATTTGATTTTTATTCTTCACCATAGCATTAAAATTTTTTCTTTTAGCAGGCATGGTGGCTCAAACCTATAATCTCAGCACTCTAGGAGGCTAAGTCAGGAGGATTGCTTGAGCCCAGGAGTTCAAGACAAGCCTGGGCAATGTAGCAAGACCCTGTCTCTACAAAAAATTTAAAAATTAGCCAGAGGTGGTGGTGTGTACCTGTAGTCCCAGCTACTTGGGAGGCTGAGGTGGGAGAACTTCATGAGTCCAGGAGCTAGAGGTTACAATGAGCTATGATCATGACTCTGTACTCTATCCTGGGTGACAGATAGAGTCACCCAGGACTTTTTTTTTTTTGAGAGTCTCCCTCTATTGCCCAGGCTTGAGTGTAGTGGTACAATCTCGGCTCACTGCAACCTCTGCCTCCTGGGTTCAAGCGATTCTCCTGCCTCAGCCTCCTGAGTAGCTGGGATACAGGCGTGTGCCACTACACCCTGCTAGTTTTTGTATTTTTAGTAGAAACAGGGTTTCACCATATTGGTCAGGCTGGTCTCAAACCCCTGACCTCGTGATCCAACCGCCTCGGCCTCCCAAAGTGCTGGGATTACAGGTGTGAGCCACCGCACCCAGCTGAGTATGACCCTTTCTCTAAAAAAAAAAAAAAAAAAAATCTGTGTTTGTGTGTGTGTTATATATATATAATTTTAAAAACTTTTTTGTATTATTTGTATATTTAATATATATATTTTATATATATAATTTTTTCTGAGATGGTGTCTCTGTCACCCAGGCTGGAGTGCAGTGGCATGATCTTGGCTCACTGCAGCCTTCACCTCCCAGGTTCAAGTGATCCTTCCACCTCAGCCTCCTGAGTACCTGAGACCACAGGTACGTGCTACCATGCCTGGCTAAGTTTTTATTTTTGTTGAGATGGGATCTCTCTAAGTTGCCCAGGCTGCTCTCAATCCTGAGCTCAAGCAATCCACTTGCCTCTGCCTCCCAAAGTGCTGGGATTACAGGCGAGAGCCACTGTGCCCAGCCAATATATGATATATATGTATATTTTATTTTTTTTCTTTCTTTCTTTTTTTTTTTTTTTTGAGACACAGTTTCACTCTATCACCCAGGCTGGAGTGCACTGGCAAGATCTCGGCTCACTGCAGCCTCCTCCTCTTAGGTTCAAGTGATTCTTATGCCTCAGCCTCCAGAGTAGCTGGGATTACAGGTATGCACCACCATACCCGGCTAATTTTTGTATATTTAGTAGAGATGGGGATTCACCATGTTGGCCAGGTTGGTCTTGAACTGCTGACCTCAAGTGATCCGTCTGCCTCAGCTTCCCTAAGGACTGGGATTATAGGCATGAGCCACCGTGCCCGGCCATATATGTTTGTTTGAGTTCATTCAAAATGGTATGCTTTTATTTGTTTCGTGGATGAGCTTTTCTAGATCACTTTATTGGTGGAGATTTGGTGGAGATAGTCTGCTTTTTTTTTTTTTTTTTTTTTTTTTTTTTGTGAGACGGAGTCAATCTCTGTGGCCCATGCTGGAGTGCAGTAGTGTGATGTCAGCTCACTGCGACCTCTGCCTCCCAGGTTCAAGCAATTCTCCTGCCTCAGCCTCCAGAGTAGCTGGGATTACAGGCACCGGCACCACGCCCAGCTAATTTTTGTATTTTTAGTAGAGATGGGGTTTCACCATGTTGGCCAGGCTGGTCTAGAACTCTTGACCTCAAATGATCCACCCGCCTTGGCTTCCCAAAGTGCTGGCATTACAGGCGTGAACCACCGTGTCTGCCAAAATTGTTTTTTTTTTTTTTTAAGAGACAGGGTCCCGCCATGTTGCCAGTGTTGGAGTGCCTTGGCTATTCACAGACACGGTAATTGCACATTGCCGCCTCTAACTCCTGGCCTTAAGGGATCCTCTCTCATCAGCCTCCTGAGTAACTGGGATTACAGGCATGTGCCACTGCTCCCAGCTTATTCTGTTTCCTCTTTTTTTCCTTCCTAATTACTTTCTGTGAGATTTGAGTGTGATCTTTTCTGTTGCTCATTTTTAGATTAAGTTAAACTTTTTGAGCTGTAGATGGGAAGGCATTGGTGAGAATACTTCTGGCGTCACAGCTCTAGAGCTGCTGCTTCTGTTATTTTTGTTAGTGCTTACAAGTATAGTCTGTAAATTATATCTGAGTAAAGCTGTTTTTAAAACAAGGTCTACTTTCTGAGCTCTAGCTGTGTCTTTCCTCACTTTTCTCTGTATTTTTTTTCCCTTTGATCCTGTTATTCTTGGCATCCTTAGTTTAGATCCTCTGTCCAGCAGTTTCTCCTCAGTATGGGGCTTTGTCCCAGAAAGTGAGCATTGGCTGTTAGTTTAGAAAGTTTCTATAGGGCCCAGCTTGCTCCAGTCCCCGCAGACCTTAACTCTGGCTCCTCACAGTCACCCTCAAGTATATAAAAATCCTCCCAGGTTCAGCTGCTGTTGTCAACAATTTGTTTGAGAATACGCCTTCCAGGTAGCTTTTCATTAAGCTTTCAAGATGGCAGACCTGAAACACTAGGTCCCTGAATCGCCTGTTCTTAGGACTAGCAAATTCCCCCACGTAGATACAAGAATTTATCCTTCTGGCCGGGCACGGTGGCTCAAGCCTGTAATCCCAGCACTTTGGGAGGCCGAGATGGGCGGATCACGAGGTCAGGAGTTCGAGACCATCCTGGCTAACACGGTGAAACCCTGTCTCTACTAAAAAATACAAAAAACTAGCCAGGCAAGGTGGCGGGCGCCTGTAGTCCCAGCTACTTGGGAGGCTGAGGCAGGAGAATGGTGTAAACCCGGGAGGCGGAGCTTGCAGTGAGCTGAGATCCGGCCACTGCACCCCAGCCTGGGCGACAGAGCAAGACTCCGTCTCAAAAAAAAAAAAAAAAAAGAATTTATCCTTCCCTGCTCATGTTTTCTTTTTTTGTTTTTTTTTTTTTGAGAAGGAGTTTTGCTCTTGTTGCCCAGACTAGAGTGCAATGGCAGGATCTTGGCTCACCACAACCTTTGCCTCCCGGGTTCAAGTGATTCTCCTGCCTCAGTCTTCCAAGTAGCTGGGATGACAGGCATGCACCACCACCATGCCCAGCTAATTTTTTTTTGTATTTTTAGTAAAGACAGGGTTTCTCCATGTTCGTCAGGCTGGTCTCGAACTCTTAACCTCAGGTGATCCACCCTCCCGCAGTGCTGGGATTACAGGCGTGACCCACTGCGCCCGGCCTCTGCTCATGTTTTGGAAATCATGAGACTATTTTGTCACTTATTTGTTACATGTGTTGTCTGTGGATTTTTAGTTTTGTTATCGTAGTTGATATTTGTTATGTGGGAACTAGAGACTCAAAGTTACTGTTTTCCCCAGTGACATTTTAATAATTGTATAGTATTAGCTTTGATGTTTAAATGTCCAGTATAGGCCAGGCATGCCTATAATTCTAGCATTTTGGGAGGCTGATGTGGGAGGATCACTTGAGGCAGCATAATGAGACACCGTCTCTATAAAAAGTTAAAAATTAGCCAGGGCAGCTGGGCGCGGTGGCTCACGCCTGTAATCCCAGCACTTTGGGAGGCCGAGGCGGGCGGATCACAAGGTCAGGAGATCGAGACCACGGTGAAACCCCGTCTCTACTAAGAATACAAAAAATTAGCCGGGCGCGGTTGTGGGCGCCTGTAGTCCCAGCTACTCGGGAGGCTGAGGCAGGAGAATGGCGTGAACCCGGGAGGCGGAGCTTGCAGTGAGCCGAGATCGCGCCACTGCACTCCAGCCTGGGCGACAGAGCGAGACTCCGTCTCAAAAAAAAAAAAAAAAAAAAAAAAAAATTAGCCAGGGCCGGCTGCAATGACTCACACCTGTAATCCTAGCATTTTGGGAGGCCGAGGCAGGTGAATTGCCTGAGCTCAGGAGTTCAAGACCACCCTGTGCAACGTGGTGAAACCTGGTGTCCACTAAAATACAAAAAATTAGCCAGGTGTGGTGGTGCACACCTGTAGTCCCAGCTATTTGGGAGGCTGAGGCACAAGAATCACTTGAACCTGGGAGATGGAGGTTGCGGTGAGCCAAGATGGCGCCATTGCACTCCATCCTGGGCAACAGAGCAAGACTCTGTCTCCAAAAAAAAAAAAAATTAGCCAGGTGTGGTGGCATGTTCCTGTATTCCTGTGTACTTGGGAGGCTGAGGCAAGAGGATTGCTCGAGCCCAGGAGTTAGAGGTTGCAGTGAGCTATGAACATGACACTGCATTCCAGCCTGGGTGCAAAGTGAGACCCTGCCTCTTTTTTTTTTTTTTTTTTTTTTTGAGACAGTTTCACTGTCGCCCAGGCTGTAGTGCAGTGGCGCCTTCTCTGCTCACTGCAAGCTCCGCCTCCCAGGTTCACGCCATTCTCCTGCCTCAGCTTCCTGTGTAGCTGGGACTACAGGCGCCCACCACCACGCCCGGGTAATTTTTTGTATTTTTAGTAGAGACAGGGTTTCACCGTGTTAGCCAGGATGGTCTCGATCTCCTGACCTCGTGATCCGCCCGCCTCGGCCTCCCAAAGGCCTGGGATTACAGGTGTGAGCCACCGCTCCCAGCGAACCTATCTCTTAAAAAAATAAAGGCTGAGGGCGGTGGCTCACGCCTGTAATCCCAGCACTTTGAGAGGCCGAGGCGGGCAGATCACGAGGTCAGGAGATCAAGACCATCCTGGCTAACACGGTGAAACCCCGTCTCTACTAAAAAATACAAAAATTAGCCAGGCGTGGTGCTGGGCACCTGTAGTCCCAGCTACCTGGGAGGCTGAGGCAGGAGAATGGCGTGAACCCGGGAGGCGGAGGTTGCAGTAAGCCAAGATCGTGCCACTGAACTCCCGCCTGGGAGACAGAGCAAGACTCCGTCTCAAAAAAAATAAATAAAATAAAATAAAATAAAGTTCTCTATAAACAGATAGATGCTAAATAGTGAAAGAGCGGTAGAGGTAATTGATTTACCTTTCTTTTTGTTGCTTTAAAACATTCAGTAGCAGTTGTCTTGCAGAAGCTATTTTTTATTTTTTTATTATTATTTTTTATTTATTTTTTTATTTTTTTTTGAGACAGAGTCTCGCTCTGTCGCCCGGGCTGGAGTGCAGTGGCCGGATCTCAGCTCACTGCAAGCTCCGCCTCCCGGGTTCACGCCATTCTCCTGCCTCAGCCTCCCGAGTAGCTGGGACTACAGGAGCCCACCACCGCGCCCGGCTAATTTTTTTTTTGTATTTTTAGTAGAGACGGGGTTTCACCATGTTAACCAGGATGGTCTCGATCTCCTGACCTCGTGATCCGCCCGTCTCGGCCTCCCAAAGTGCTGGGATTACAGGCTTGAGCCACCGCGCCCGGCCAGAAGCTATTTTTTAATCTTGGAAGAAATTGCCTTGCTACAAAGGCTAGGGGAGAATTCCCCTTTCAGTGGACAATAATCAGGCTGGGGGTGGTGGCTCACGCCTGTAATCCTAGCTCTCTGGGAGGCCGAGGCGGGCGGATCACCAGCTCAGGAGATCGAGAGCATCCTGGCTAATACAGTGAAACCCCGTCTGTACCAAAAAATACAAAACATTAGCCAGGCATAGTGGCGGGCATCTGTAGTCCCAGGTACTCAGGAGGCTGACTCCTATACCCACTCTGTCTCCAGCATTCCCTAGGGCTAAATAATACATCTACCCATTGCTTAAACCAGAAATTTATGTATCACTCTTGAATTTATTCCTTATCCTTGGCCATCCAGCCAACTACATAGTATTTTTGGATTCTGTCTCCTATAGTTTAAAGTTTTTCCATTTCTTTCTTTCTTTTTTTTTTTTTTTTTTGAGATGAGTCTTGCTTTTTCGCCAGGCTGGAGTGCAGTGGCGCGATCTCGGCTCATTGCAACCTCCGCCTCCCAGGTTCAAGCGATTCTCCTGCCTAGCCTCCCAAATAGCTGGTATTACAGGCGTGTGCCACCACACCCCGCTCATTTTTGTATTGTTAGTGGAGATGGGATTTCACCATGTTGGCCAGGCTGGTCTGGAACTCCGGCCTCAAGCAGTCCACCCACCTCGGCCTTCCAAAGTACTGGGATTACAGGTGCGAGCCACTGTGCCCAGTGGTTCTTTCCTTTCTTTCTCCCTCTCTCCCTCCCTCTCTCCCTCCCTCTCTCCCTCCCTCTCTCCCTCCCTCTCTCCCTCCCTCTCTCCCTCTCTCTCTCCCTCTCTCCCTCCCTCTCTCCCTCCCTCTTTCCCTCCTTCCCTTCCTTCCTGTTTCCCTCTTGTCAGCCAGGCTGGAGTGCAGTTGTGTGATCTCAGCTCATTGCAACCCCCGGGTTCAAGCGATTCTCCTGCCTCAGCCTCCTGAGTAACTGGGACTACAGGTGCACACCACCACACCCAGTTAATTTTTGTTTTTTTTAGTAGAGACAAGGTTTCACCATTTTGGCCAGGATGGTCTAAATCCCTTGACCTCATGATCTGCCCACCTTGCCCTCCCAAAGTGCTGGGATTACAGGTGTGAGCCACCGCGCCCGGCCTCTTTTTTTTTTTTTTTTTTTTTTTGAGATGGAGTCTCAGCTCTGCCGCCCAGGCTAGAGGTATAGTGTCACGATCTCCGCTCACTGCAAGCTCCACCTCCCGGGTTCATGCCATTCTCCTGCCTCAGCCTCCCCAGTAGCTGGGACTAGGCGCCTGCCACCATCCTCGGCTAATTTTTTGTGGTTTTTTAGTAGAGACGGGGTTTCACCATGTTAGCCAAGATGGTCTTGATCTCCTGACCTCATGATCTACCTGCCTCAGCCTCCCAAAGTGCTGGGATTACAGGTGTGAGCCACTACATCTGGCCCTTTTTTTTTTTTTTTTTGAGATGAAGTCTCACTGTGTCACCTAGGCTGGAGTGCAGTGGTGTGATCTCGACTCACTGAAACCCCTGTCCTCCGCCCCCGGGTTCAAGTGGTTCTCCTGCCTCAGCCTCCCAAGTAGCTGGGATTACAGGTGTGCACCACCACGCCCAGCTAATTTTTGTATTTTTAGTGGAGACAGGGTTTCACCATGTTGGCCAGGCTGGTTTGGAACTCCTGACCTCAAGTGATCCGCCCACCTGAGCCTCCTAAAGTACTGGGATTACAGGTGTGAGCCACTGTGCCCAGCCTGGTCCATTTCTTTCTTTCTTTCTTTCTTTCTTTCTTTCTTTCTTTCTTTCTTTCTTTCTTTCTTTCTTTCTTTCTTTCTTTCTTTCTTTCTTTCTTTCTTTCTTTTTCTTTCTTTCTTTCTTTCTTTCTTTCTTTTTGTCGTTCGTTCGTTCTTTTTTTTTTTTGAAATGAAGTTTTGCTCTTGTCACCCAGGCTGGAGTATAATGATGTGATCCTGGCTCACTGCAACCTCTGCCTCCTGGGTTCAAGTGATTCTCCTCCCTCAGCCTCCTGAGTAGCTGGGATTACAAGCGCCCACCACCATGCCCAGCTAATTTTTGTATTTTTAGTAGAGACGGGGTTTCACCACATTGGCCAGGCTGGTCTCAAACTGCTGACCTCAGGTGATCCACCCACCTTGTCCTCCAAAGTGCTGGGATTACAGGCGTGAACCACCATGCCCAGCCTCCATTTATTTCTTATACCAGTTGCAGAAGCTAAAAATCTGATAATCATGTATATCTCTTTCCTTTATACATCGTTTCTACTACCTTGAATATGTCCTTGCAATTAGGTTCTTGAATTCAGTTATGGTCTGGTCCCTACTTACCTTTCCAGCCTCATCTTATACTTCCCTCTCATTTTTTCATTTTGTGCACACTCCATGCATGCCATGCTCTTTTTGGGGGGCAGGGGAGAGACAGGATCTCACTTTGTTCCCCAGCCTGGAGTACAGAGGCACAATGGCCTATTGGAACCTCAACTGCTTGGGACCAAGTGATCCTCCCACCTCAGCCTCCTAAGTAGCTGGGACGACACGTGTGTGCCCCTACACCTGGCTAACTTTTTATTTTTTATAGAGATGGTATATCCTTACGTAGCCTAGGCTTGTCTTGAACTCTTTGGTTCCAGCAGTCCCTGCCTTGGCCTCCCAAAGTGCTGGGATTACAGGCATGAGCCACCATGCTGGTCAGCTCTTGAATTTGTAGTCTACCTTGCCTAGCAACTCCTACTCATCCTTCAGATCTCAGTCCAAAGCATCACTTTTTAGGGAATCCTTTCTTGCCCCAAGCTAGGTCAAGTTGTCCTTTTATAAAGCCTTATTGCCTCTTAGACCCGTGCATCATCCATTACATTCATTGTCTAAATTTATTTGCGTGCCTAATCATTTGATTAATGTCCATCTTTCTGACCAGGATATAAAGACTATGAGGACAGAAGCAGTCTTATTTTTGTTCACCTTTTTATCCCTAGTGCCCAACATGTTGTAGGTCATTATATATTTGTGGAGTAATAGGTGGTCATTGCCACCATCTTAGTGAGGCCATTGATACCTTTTTATTTCCTTTTTTAGAAACAGGGTCTTGCTCTGTCACCCAGGCTGGTGGGTGGGTGACGGAGCATTAGAAAAAAATTATATAGAGAGAGAAAGAGAGAGAGACAGAATCTTGCTCTGTCGCCCAGGCTGGAGTGCAGTGGCACTATCTTGGCTCACTGCAACCTCCGCCTCCCAGGTTTCAGTGATTCTCTTGACTCAGCTTCCCGAGTAGCTGGGATTACAGGCACCCGCCACCACACCCGGCTACTTTTTTAGTAGAGATGGGGTCTCACCATGTTGGTCTTGAACTCCTGACCTCAAGTGATTCTCCCACCTCAGCCCCCAAAGCACTGGGATTACAGGCATGAGTCAGTGCACCTGACTAATTTGCATTTCTTCCATGCACTGTTAACTGCATACTCAATATCCAGTACCTTTTGTGCTAATGGAACCTTGATTTTGTTAGTCGGTTTAGCCTTGGGTGAGATTTTCATGTTTGCAACTTCCCTGGCAGCCTGGGGTGCCGTGTGACATAGTTCTAACCAATGAGCTGTAACCAAATGTGTTGGAGCTTCTGGGAAGTCTTTTGCTTTCCTCAGTAGTTAGGAAAATAAAGCTAATGATCCATGTCCTTTTTCCTTTCTTCGTGCTTTGACTGTACGTGTGATACCTGGAGTTAGGGCAGCCTTTCTGCCATCATCAGATGACAAGCATGAGAGAATGGTCAAGGTAAATGACCCTATTTTAGCCACAGTAACTCTCCTACTTGCCGCTGAAAGTACTCCTAAATGACGTACCCAGGGGGCTGAACATCAGTTTGCTGTATGATAGTCCTTGGTTTGTCTGTCTGGCTCCTCTCTATAGGGGGAGCTCCTTGAGACAAGGAACCACCTGACAATTACTCCCACTTCTGTGTTGCAGAATGGATACAGGGTGAGTGCTCGTGACCTTAGTCTGGTTTCTATTGCTTATGAGAGAATACCTGAAACTGAAACTAAATATACCTAATTTATAAAGAAAAGGAATTTATTTCTTTCAATTAGGAAGTCCAAGGTTAAGAGGCCACATCTGATGAGGACCTTCTTGCTGGTGGGGACTCTGCAGAGTTCTGAGGGCAATGCAGGGCATCACATGGTGGGGAAGCTGAGCATGCTCACATGCTAGCTCAGGTCTCTCTTCCTCTTCTTATAAAACCGCCAGTTCTGGCCGGGCTCAGTGGCTCACCCCTGTCATCCCAACACTTTGGGAGGCTGAGGTGGGTGGATCACTTGAGGTCAGGAGTTCAACACCAACCTGGCCAACATGGCGAAACCCTGTCTCTACTAAAAATACAAAAATTAGCTGGGCTTGATGCATGCTTGTAATCCCAGCCACTTGGGAGGCTGAGGCACGAGAATTGTGGAGGTTGCAGTGACCCAAGATTGTGCCACCCCACTCCAGCCTGGGTAACAGAACAAGGCTGTCTCAAAAAAAAAAAAAAAAAAAAAAAGGCAGCTAGTTTTCCAGGATGAATCCATGAATCCATTCATTCATGGGAATAGAGCCTTCATGATCCAATCACCTCTTAAAGGCCCCACCTCTCAGTACCATCACATTGGGGATTAAGTGTCAACATGAACTTTGGAGGGAACCATATTCAAACCATAGCACTCATTAAGTCTGTTTTGAAGGAATGAGTGATATGATTTTATTCCGTATGCAAACTGTTTTTCCACTGGAGAGTCCAGGATGAATCTTCACTTTTCTAGGGTAAGTGGCTCTTCGTAGTCATTTCTTGAACCAATATTCTCAAACTTTATGGTCTTTTTACTCCTTTATTAGGACCAGAAATTCTCACTCTCTAAGGCTGTGCCTCATTCTTTTTCACATTATGACCCAACTGGTACATGATACTATTTGTTGTATAACACAGCATTGTAAATGGACAGAGCCTGCTTGCTGCAGAGGTAACACTTGGGAAGTCTAGCGCCCCAAATTTTACCTGCTCATCTCTGGGCCAAGGGCATACTATTTCTGCATAGCTAAAAGCCCAATGGCCACACTAGTCCAGAAGCTCTCCTCTGCTCTGCAGAGAGTTGAAAGTTCATCTACTTCTCAGTGAAGAATATCATGAGTTCCTTACCTGGAGGAGCACAGGCCGGGCTCTCGTTCCTGTCCTCCCTGTCGTTCCTGACTCTCTGTAACCTTGGTGGACCCCTGTAACTGTCTGATTCTAGGCTTCCTCTTCTGCACAAGAGTGATGCTGCCTCATGAGCTTGTGGGGACCCTCACATGCTGAACTTTTTACTTAAAAAAAAATCACATGACTATATGAGTATATTCTTAATGCAAAAAACCAAAACACGGAAAAGCAAAAGTCCAAGTTTCTGTTCTCCAAACTTCCTTACCACCCCCCGCCCCAGCCCCTACCTGCCTAATTCCTTCCCTTCCCTTTCTGGGTATCCATATAGACAGTTTCCTTCGCATTTACTTACAGACATAGACTTATATAATAAATAGTTTTGTTTTTGGTGTTTCCCTCTAACATTTTGTCCAGAAAAACAGAAAAGTTGAAAGAATTACAGAATGAGCATCCTTATAACCACCTAGGTTTTAGAGTAAACACTTTGCTGTACTGCGTTATCACACACCTCCTCATTTACCCACGCTTCCTTTCCTCCATCCGTCCTCTTACACTTTCACTTCAGCATACAGTGAGTTGCACCAATCTAGAGTCAACATTGTGTACGGGTTTTTTTGTTTTGTTTTTGTTGTTTGAGATAGGGTCTTGTTCTGTCTCCCAGGCTGGAGTGCAGTGACATGCATGATCTTGGCTCACTGCAACCCCTGCCTTCTGGGCTCAAGTTATCCTCCTGCTTCAGCCTTCTTTTTTTTTTTTTTTTTTTTTTGAGACGGAGTCTCACTCTGTCGCCCAGGCTGGAGTGCAGTGCCAGATCTCGGCTCACTGCAAGCTCCGCCTCCTGGGTTCACGCCATTCTCCTGCCTCAGCCTCCCAAGTAGCTGGGACTACAGGCGCCCGCCACCTCGCCCGGCTAGTTTTTTGTATTTTTTAGTAGAGAGGGGGTTTCACCGGGTTAGCCAGGATGGTCTCGAACTCCTGACCTCGTGATCCGCCCATCTCGGCCTCCCAAAGTGCTGGGATTACAGGCTTGAGCCACCGTGCCCGGCCCTGCTTCAGCCTTCTAAATAGCTAGGACCACAGGCGCACACCACCACGCTCAGCTAATTTTTGTATTTTTTGTAGAGATGGGGTTTTGCCATGTTGCGCAGGCTGGTCTTAAACTCCTGAACTCAAATCTGTCACCCAGGCCTCCCACAGTGCTGGGATTACAGGTGTGAGCCATTGGACCCGGCCTATTTCTTTACTTTAAAACGTCAGAAGATAACTTATCTCAAATAAAAAATTACTAAAATTAAGAATTTCTAATTGGCTGTTTCTTTTTGTTTTTAATTCGTGGTAAGAATATTTAACATGGGATCTACCCACTTCACAAATTAAGTGTACAATGCAGTATTATGAACTCTAGGCATGATGTTGTGCAGCAGATCTCTAGAACACATTCATCTTGCACAGCTGAAACTTTCAACCCATTGAAGAGCAACTCCCCACTTCCTCCTCCCCTCAGCCCCTGGAAACCACCATTGTACTCTGCTTCTGTGAGTTTGACTATTTTAATTAATTAATTTTTTTAGACAGAGTCTCACTTCGTCGCCCAGGCTGAAATGCAATGGCGTGATCTCGGCTCACTGCAACCTCCGCCTCCCGGTTCAAGCGATTCCCCTGCCTCAGCCTCCAGAGTAGCTGGGATTACAGGTGCCTGCCGCCATGCCCGGCTAATTTTTACAATATTTTTAGTAGACACAGGATTTCACCATGTTGGCCAGGCTAGTTTTGAACTTCTGACATCAAGTGATCTGCCCGCCTCGGCCTCCCAAAGTGCTGGGGTTACAGGTGTGCGCCACCACGCCCAACTGGTTTCTTTTTTCCTTTTTTTTTTTTTTTTTGTGAGGGAGTCTCACTTTGTCCCCCAGGCTGGACTGCAGTGGCATTATCTCGGCTCACTGCAAACTCCGCCTCCCAGGTTCAAGCGATTCTCCTGCCTCGCCTCCTGAATAGCTGAGATTACAGGCATCTGCCACCATGCCCAGCTAATTTTTGTATTTTTAGTAGTGAGAGACTTGAGTTTCACTGTGTTGGCCAGGCTGATCTCAAACTTCTGACCTTGAATGATCCGCCCGCCTCTGCCTCCCAAAGTGCTGGGATTAGAGGCATGAGCCATTGTGCCCAGCCGGCGGTTTCTTTCTGGGTAGATGGTGATATCATCTTAAAATTATGAGGGCTGGGCGCGGTGGCTCAAGCCTGTAATCCCAGCACTTTGGGAGGCCGAGACGGGCGGATCACGAGGTCAGGAGTTCGAGACCATCCTGGCTAACATGGTGAAACCCCGTCTCTACTAAAAAATACAAAAAAAAAAAAAAAACTAGCCGGGCGAGGTGGCGGGCGCCTGTAGTCCCAGCTACTCGGGAGGCTGAGGCAGGAAAATGGCGTAAAAACCCGGGAGGCAGAGCTTGCAGTGAGCTGAGATCCGGCCACTGCACTCCAGCCTGGGCGACACAGCGAGACTCCGTCTCAAAAAAAAAAAAAAAAAAAAAAAAAAATTATGACAATTTTTTCTCATCTTCCAATCCTTACATGTTTTCTTTCTTTTTCTTTCCTTGGGGCATTGACCAGGACAATGCAGTTCTATGTTAAACCATAGGAGATTACTGAGTATTTTTGTGTTAATTAATCCTGACCTTAAAGGATTAATTAAGGATCTTTGCAATTTTCTTTATCAAGTAAAATTTTGATGTAAGGTTTTGGTATGTGAAATTTACTAGTTGAAAAAGTTTCTTCCAGTCTTAATTAGCTAAGAGGGAAAAAATCATAAGTAGGCTTTGAATCTTATCAAATTTCTGAATAAACTGAGATAATTATATGATTTTTTTTTTTCTTTTTAATGTGGTAGCTCATGTTAATAGGTTTTTCAATGTTGAAAAATTCTTCACAGGATTTTGGGAGTCTGAAGCAGGAAGATCGCTTGAGCTCAGGAGTTCAGTATCAGCCTGGGCAACATAGTGAGACCTCATCCCTATTGAAAAAAAGAAAAAATATATGTGTATATATACATATACACACAGAAATATATACATATATAGATACAAATATACACATGTATATATATACACATAATATAAAAAAAAATTATTACATTCCTAAGCTAAGTTTTACTTGATTTTATATACAGTTGGCCCCTTGTATCCTGGGGCTTTACATCTGTGGTTTCAACCAACCGTGGATCAAAAATATTTGAAAAACAAAAGCAATAACAAATAACAAGAAAAAATAATACAAATAAAAAATCAATACAACAACTTTTTTTTTGAAACAGTCTTGCTTTGTTGCCTAGGTTTGAGTGCAGTGGCACCATCATAGCTCACTGCAGCCACGACCTCCTGAGCTCAAGTGATCCTCCCACTTCAGCCTCCTGAGTAACTGGGACCAGAACGCCTGGGCTCAAGTGATCCTCCTGCCTCAGCCTCCCAAAGTGTTGGGATTACAGGAGTGAGCCACCGTGCTCGGCCCCAACAACTATGTACACAGCATTTACATTGTATTAAGTAGTAGTGTAAGTAATTTAGAGGTGATTTAAATTATACAGAGGATGTACATAGGTTATACGCAAATACAGATGCTCCTTGACTTATGATGGGGTTACAACCAAATACATCTATCATATAGATTGACAGTATGGTGAGTTGAATTTACAATGGGTTTATCCAGATGTAACCCCATTGTAAGATGAGAAGCGTTCTGAATGCCCATTGCTTTCACACCATTGGCAAGTCAAAAATTCTCAATTGAAGCCATCATAAATTGGGGACTGACTGTACAGTGCTATTTTATATAAGGGACTTGAGCATTGTGGATTTTGGGGGGAGGGTCCTGGAACTAATCCCTTGTGGATATGGAGGGACTGCTGTATATATACATCTACAGGGCAAGATAGTTTATTTTTTAAAATTATACCATGTTGATTGTGATGACTGGCATTATAGATTATGATGATTTTTCTCTGATTTTGTATACTGAGGTGTTTTGATAAGACCAAGAATGTTAGAGAAATAAAGATCTTAAATACAAAATGATAAATTAATATATATACTATTTGATTCTGTTAGCTATATTTTGTTTTATATAAGTGATCCTAAGTAAAAAAATAGTTTTATAATTTTATTTTTGTTAACTTTATCTAACTTGAGAATTAAAAATTTTAGTTTCTTAAAATGAACTGGATAATTTTTTTACTTTTTTATTTTCTTTTTCTTTTTTTTTTTTTTTGAGATGGAGTCTCCCTCTGACGCCCAGGCTGGAGTGCGGTGGCTCAATGTCTGCTCACTGCAAGCTCCGCCTCCCAGGTTCACACCATTCTCCTGCCTCAGCCTCCCTAGTAGCTGGGACTACAGGCGCCTGCCACCACGCCCAGCCAATTCTTTTGTATTTTTAGTAGAGACGGGGCTTCACTGTGTTAGGATGGTCTGGATCTCCTGACCTCAAGATCCGCCTGCCTCGGCCTCCGGAAGTGCTGGGATTATAGGCGTGAGCCACTGCACCCGGCCTACTTTTTAAATTTTCTTGTGCAGCACACTGTCCAGTAGAAATGTAATACAAGAACACATGTGACTTAATGTTTGTAGTAGCCACTTAAAAAAGTAAAAAATATGCGAAATACATTTTAATAATATATTTAATTCAATATGTCCAAAGTAGTGTCATTTCAACATGTTATCAACATAAACATGAATGAGATATTTCACCTTCTGTTTTTGCACTAAGTTTTTGAAATCTGATATTTTATATTGATAGCACTTCTTAATTCAGACACGAAATTTTCATAAGAAATACGTGATTTGTATTTAAGTTTCATAAAATTTACAATTCAAAAACTAGATTCACATACGCGAATCGTTTCAAACATACTTAAAAGTTTTCCAGGAGGACCTCTCAGCCCAGCGCCTGGCCCCCGTGAAGTCAGCCCTGACTGCAGCCTGCGAAGCACCCGCCGGTTGTCCCAGGGGAGGGCGCTTCAGACGAAAACGCAGAGCCCCCCAGGAGGCGCGGGAAGCAGGAGGAGGGCGAGGGGGCCCAGGAAGGCAATGGCGGTGAGGCGGAACGAGGAGGGGCGAGTGAGGACGGGGGGCGCAGGTGGGCGAGCGCCGGGCTGTCTGCAGCCAGAGTGTCACCCCTCCTGAAGGCCCTGGGCAGGTGAAATGAGGACCAGCGCTGACAAAGGGTAGGATGCAGAAGACTCCTCAGGAGTGACCTTGGAGCTGAGATCACCCTCGGGAAGCTCGGATTCTCATCCGTGTCCACGGACACGGCGGCCTCAGACTTGGAGTCCGGGGAAAAGGCAGCGGCTGTGAGCATCACAGTGAGAAAACCAGGCTCCTGCGACCCCCAGGCCTTAAGCCCCGACCCCAGGGCATTTGGGAGCAGGTCTGCGTCAGGGCCCAGCACACTCTGTAAGGGAGCTCTCTGCCTTTCTGGGGTCCTCCAGCTGAAGAAGGATGTGATTTGCACGAAACCCACCCTGTAGACCTCGAAATCAGCAGGAAGCCCCAGGAACTTGGGGGGGGGGGGGGGACTTTGATGTGGCTCCCGCGCACCCACCGGGCACCGCGTGAATTGCCAGGCGCACGACAATTGAGTGGACGCTGGGTTCGCTGAGCCCCCCAGAGGCTCCTCGCCATGGGTCACCTGTGCCACCTTGGACCACCCAGAGAAACCCTTTCCCCCGCCAGGTGAGCCGCAGGCCAGGCGCCAGGCCTGAGTGTGCCCCGGGCAGGGATTTCTCTGTGAACAGCCCATCATGCCGTAGTATCAATGTTATCTCAGCTGCATGTTCTGAAGAAACACGAATTTCATGCACAAGCGTGAATTTTCCGTGTTTTAAATTGTAAATGGGACTCCAACGAAGTTGAAACTTGAAGCAGCCTGGAAGCAAACTTAATTGCGCCATCCCCCACCATCCTCCAGGGTAAACTGAGGAGCATAGTTAATTGGTTTTGTCAGATGGGCTTGTCAGATGGGCTGTTCTGGATGTAACCACCTAATTCCTGGAACCCATTGAGAGTCAGCTTCCTTTATGGGCATCTGACAAGATGTGCTCAGAGTCAAACACCTTGAGGATCTTTATGGAAACAACTTTTGGCTTTTTATTAAGATGTCATTCAGGGCTCTGAACAATCGAAGACATTGAATTGAGCTGTTAGGTGGATGGGTTTGATGTAGTTATACAGTGTGCAATTGGTACTTGTCAATAGTGTAATGATATTGCAAAAATAAAGAAAACCGTCTTTAAAAAAGAAAAACAGCCGGGCACAATGGCTCACACCTGTAATCCCAGCACTTTGGGAGGCCAAGGTGGGCGGATCACGAGGTCAGGAGTTCGAGACCAGCCTGGCCAGCATGGTGAAACCCCGTTTCTGCTAAAAATACAAAAATTAGCCGGGCATGGTGGCCTGCGCCCAGGCAGGCTGTCCTGGGAGAGGAAGCTTGGCTGTCTAATGCAGTGTGGCCATTTGGCTATGACATCACACTGCACAGTTTAATGACTGAAATCAGACCTCTTCTTGTTATTGGAGATGACTGGAGGATTTTTTTTTTCCCCTGAAAGTAAGTAGGTGAGCCATGAAGATCCCAGATTTCATTCAGGGACTCGGAACCAGCAGCAAGGAGCAGGCTGCGTGGAGAAAACAGAGGTGGCTCTGAAGTACCCCACGAGTCCAGCTTGTTCAAAGTAAAAGCGGCAATGGCTTTGGGATCACAAAAACAGCCCTTTAACATCAAAGTCAATTAGTAGAAACCCCTAAATATCATGTGGCAAAAAAAGATTTGAAATTTACTTAAATATTCAGTTTATTTTCTCAGATGGGACTCAATTTTTTTTTTTTTTCCTGAGACAGAGTCTCACCCTGTTGCCCCAGCTAGAGAGCAGTGGAGCCATCTCGGCTCACTGCAACCTCTGCCTCCCTGTTCAAGCAATTTTCCTGTTTCAGCCTCTTGAGTAGCTGGGACTACAGGCAGGAGACACCACGCCCAGCTATTTTTTGTGTTTTTAGTAGAAATGGGGTTTCACCATGTCGACCAGGCTAGTCTCAAACTCCTGACCTCGTGATCTCAAGTGAAGTGAGGCCTGCCTCGGCCTCCCGAAGTGCTGGGATCACAGGCGGGAGCCACTGCATCCCACTGGGACTCAATTTTTAACACATACTTTTAACACTTTTGTGCTATAAAAGTAAATTATTAATTCTGTAAAAAAAAAAAAACCTGTGTGTACTTTAATAAGTAAAACTAAGTTGGTTATAATGTGACAAAAATACAAGCAATAATAATAGAAAAATTATCCAATAGGAACCGTGCAAAGAATTTTATATTATAACTCATGTCCCCTTTCCCTGCAATGTTATTAACTTCTATCCCCATTTTCTACATCAAGGAAATTAAGTTTGGAGACACTGAGTGACTGACTTAAGTCACAGATCTGGTAGGTGGAGAGAGTTTCTCACTCCAGGGACCACAATCTACAGAATAAACTTGTACATTCTTGTACAAATATTTGTTACCATTGTTAACCATTTGTTTAACCAAGTTTAACCATTTGTTAAACTTGTACAAATATTTGTTACCATTAAAGTAGGTAGGCAAACTGTTACTAGCATCAGATTATGGCAGGAATAAGAAGAAAGGGTGGTGGGCTGGTCTTGCTTCTGCAGTTTAATGGGGATCCCTGCACTGAGATGTCTGGCTAAGTGGTCATTGTAACAAATGGCAGAGATCATGAAAACATCAGGGAGCAGGTGGTGGCTGTTCCAGTTTCTGATCTCAGGGAGAGGGAAGAGCTGCAGATGTCTTTACTGTGAATGAGGGAGAGAAACGCTAAAGCGCAGAAATGCTCAGAACCAAAGAGCTGGATCACTCACGCTTCTGGAAAAGACATTAGCATCTTCTCATTGCTCATCTACTGTGCCTGGCACAGCCTTCTTTTCTTTTTTTTTTTTTTTTGAGATGGAGTTTTGCTCAGTCGCCCAGGCTGGAGTGCGGTGGCGCGATCTCGGCTCACTGCAAGCTCCGCCTCCTGGGTTCTCGCCATTCTCCTGCCTCAGCCTCCCAAGTAGCTGGGACTACAGGCGCCCGCCACTACACCCGGCTAGTGTTTTGTATTTTTAGTAGAGACGGGGTTTCACCGTGTTAGCCAGGATGGTCTCGATCTCCTGACCTCGTGACCCGCCCGTCTCGGCCTCCCAAAGTGCTGGGATTACAGGCGTGAGCCACCGCGCCCGGCCGGCACAGCCTTATTTTCCAGCTTTCTGAATGTGAGTTCCATCCATATCGTTTGCATAGCTGTGGTACTGGGCTGTGGAGAGCTTGGGATGCGTGTCCATGAGGAAATGGGCTGTTCTGGTTATTATAAAATGGCCAAGGGAGGGCACCATGGCACACCTCTGAGTAACCCAGGACACTCCTGTTTGGGGAATGCAAACCATCCATATGGCAGGGGCAAATTATAAAGATTGATCCTGTTACAAGAATGGTTTCAAATCTGACCAACCTCATGGCATACATTGGGGAAGCAATTGTGAAACCCCTTGATTGTCTGAATCTGGACATGCTGTACTGTGCCAATGGTTTGAGTGTGACAGAAAATGTAGCTGTGTCTACTGGGAAAGACTGGGGAAATTTCTTCCTGTGGAGTTCTTTATAAAGCAAAAGTGCATGAAACTGTCAGTAATATTGTCGTCTATAAAGGGAAGTTACTCTTAGAGGCTAATATTGCATGATGACTACTTTTTTTTTTTTGCCTATTTGGAAAAGATCTTTATCTCTTGGAGTATTAAGAAGTCAACATATAATTGCCACCCTATACACTGTGTTCTGGAGTGCCTAATTTATTGAAGTGTGAAACCTGTTTTAAATAAAAATCTGTTTCAAAACCAAGGCCAGACATGGTGGCTCATGCCTATAATCCCACACTCTGGGAGGCTGAGGTGGAAGGATCACTTGAGGCCAGGAGTTCAAGACTAACCTGGGCAACACAATCTCCACCAAAAAAAAAATTTAGCAATTAGTCAGACCTGGTGGCACATACCTGTTGGTCCCAGCTACTTGGGAGACTGAGGCAGGAGGATCGTTTGAGCCCAAGAGGTCAAGGCTACAATGAGCTGTGACGCACCACTGCACTCCAGCCTGGGTATGAGGCCCTGTCTCCAAAAAAAAAGAAGTCTGGAAACACTGACAGTATTTTTGTAATAGATTGAACCCACTTGTTTAGTTCTTCTGGGGTAAAGGCATAAGTTTACACCCTGGAAGTTGGACACATAAATTATCTGCAGCAATATATGGTGGACGCAGGTGCAGCGGATGATGGGAACGTTGCTTTAATGCACACTGTGCATTGCAGTTTTGCACAACCTAGTGAGGGACAGCACATTAAACATGTCATAACAATAAACTATTATGGACAGTTGTCTGTTTTCAGACATTGTGGCTACCCCAAACAACTTTAAGTCAAAAGACATGATCATTTAGTTTAACCCTGTTTTAAAAGTCAGTTTAAAAAGGGTACACTACTCTGTAATGCATTTTCTGTATGGAAATCTTTCCTAGTTGGTCCAGTTCGATGATTAAACATCTGTTGCACTGTAAAAAGAATACAAGCCAATAGTGTACTAGAGGATACTCACTATTTCATCATTTTGTGATTCAATGACATTAAAGGGAGTAAAGTAGAAAATATAATAGGTATAAGTGTGTAATTGTAAGGAATAGGAGGGAAGTTCTTCTTGGAACAAATTGGCTTCAAGGGCCCTCGTGTTGACTTTGCTACTTTTGAAGAAAGGAGTGTGATGCTTTCACCCTGAGGGATAATCTGAGAGACTTCACTAGTGACACATGCTTAACAGATGATATTAAAGCAGACTTTAACAAGCCAAAGACAATGTGTTACTTATGAGCAGCAAGAAACATACAGTCTCACCAAAGTGCACCCTTCAGAAAGTGCTGGGCATATAAGTAGTGAGGCCTTTCATTATTCTAATACACATGTTGACTAAATGGACACTTTCTTCAATTCAGATATTAAGACGCCTCTTCCCAATAGTTTGAATGGGCTGTGTATCTATGTCAAGCGTACATTCAGTGAGAAATTTACTAAGATTCCAAATATCTGAAGTATCACATCCTTTAACCCTTTACTGAATATAAAATGAAGCCTGACCTCCAAGAGTCTTGGAAAAATGTGCATTTCTTAGGATTATTTAAAAAATGAATCCTTTGGCCGGGCATGGTGGCTCACGCCTGTAATCCCAGCACTTTGGGAGGCCGAGGCAGGCGGATCACAAGGTCAGTAATCCCAGGTACTTGGGAGGCTGAGGCAGGAGAATCGCTTGAACCCGGGAGGTGGAGTTTGCAGTGAGCCGAGATCGTACCACTGCACTCCAGTTTGGGTGACAGAGTGAGACTCTGTCTCTAAAAAAAGAAAAAGAATCCTTCTAGGTGGTTCATCAGCTTAAACCATGTTGGCTGAACATGAAGACTTTGTCAAATCTTGGAAACATGGATAATATCATTTGAAGGTATTACATTTTAAGGAATAAAATAATACTAAAATTAGGATTATTTTGCCATAGGATAAAATAGAAATACTGCCATACATTTGACTCATTTATATGACTGAAAATCATATATTTTCAGATTGTTGCTTCATTTTAAAAACTAGACCTCACAAAGCTGACACAAGTTATGTGCAAAATAAGGAAGTCACCCATCTCTAGTTCAGGCCTTGTTGCCAATGAAATTTTAAAATACGATATTGATAGCATTTGACTAGACAATAACTAAAATTGGACAAAGGAGATATTTTACTCTCATTGGAGGTTGGCAGCATTTTATTCAGGTTTAAAATTTATGATTCAGCCGGGTGCGGTGGCTCAGGCCTATAATCCCAGCACTTTTGAGAGGCTGAGGCAGGCAGATATCTTAAGGTCAGGAGTTCAAGACAAGCCTACCAACATGGTGAAACCCTCTCTCGACTAAAATTATAAAAATTAGCTGGGTGTGGTGGCACGTGCCTGTAATCCCAGCTACTTGGGAAGCTGAGGCAGGAGAATGACTTGAATCTGGGAGGTGGAAGTGAGCCGAGATGGTGCCACTGCACTCCAGCCTGAGCAACAGAGTGAGATTCCATTAAAAAAAAAAAAAAATTATGATTCTCTGAACTGTGGGTCAGGGAACCGTAGAGAACAGAAGTTTGCAGGTCTACACGTGGAATCTGCAGTTCTGTTAGGAGAGAATGGCAGTGCAAAAGAGCGACAATTCCTGAGCATCTTCCTTGCAACGTTGACAATGACCCAAAGTTTCTGGGTTGTCCAGTGAGGGGCACAGCTGATGTTACCCCTCCTGTGCTGGCAGTTTTCTAAGTGAGTTCGGATCTTCTAGGAAGGAAGAATAGCCATGAGGTCTCTGTGGGAGATCTTTGCAGTGGGAGGTCTCTGTGCAGCGCTGTGGAAAAGGTCTCTGTAGGGGCCAAGCCTCCCAAGGAGATTTACAGGCTCCATCTCCGCCTCTCCCAATCCATTAGAACGCGCGTTTCCAGCATCTGTGGGGTGCCCGGATGAGGGGATGTGCCTCCAAGTTGTCCTCAAGAGATTCCCAATTGTTTGTGGATGTTGGATGTGCTGTGTCCATGGATTTTGGTGTCTTGTGCATCCAGCAGCATTGGCACATCCAAGCTGAGGAAAGTGGGACCCCTGCCTCCAGCTGCCTGCATGTGAGGTCTCCCTAGAAGGAAGCGTTTAGTGGCTGGGTGGGAAGATTAGGGTGCTCGAATGGGTACTGTGTGGAGGTGCAGAGGCACCAGGCTCTAGCACCCTCCTGCCTCCCGGAGAGGCCCAGGTCAGGATCACTGCAGCGACCAATGCCTTGGATCACTCGAGGGCTAGAAGGCACCCACCAACTGTGTAGACAGGAGCACTCAGGGTTGTTGCACATTGGGCATATTGTCACATCAGTTTTGGAATCAGCCTGCATGGAGTCAGTCCAGGACACCCAGCCAGGGTTCCGTCGTCGGGGAGGGGAATGCCCACGTGGCTTGTATGAAGGACACTCCAGGGGACGCAAGGGCTGTGGTCGCTGGGAGGAGCTCAGGGATGACAGAGACCCCAAGGATTCTACGGAGGTGGTCGGGTTTGGTGATAGGGTGCTGGCAGATGGCCGGTGTGAAGGGTGTTTCAGGGGATGCAAAGGCTCTGGTGGCTTGGAGGAGCTCAGGGATGACAGAGACTCAAAGGATCCTACGGAGGTCTTTGGCACTGATGAGGGCATGGAGGCCAAAGGAGCCGGGGGAGCCTGTAGGGACACATGGAAGCTGGTGGGAGAAGCTTTCCCACGCCCCCCACATGGCCGGTGGTTCCTAGCAGGTGCTTGTTTGTACGCTGGCCCCAGGTGGTCTTGGCATGGAAGGTGATGGGAGCTGCCCTCCCTAGGGAGCTCCTTCAGGCACCTGCAGGAGACAGGAGCACAGACTGCAGCTGGGAGCACTGGACACCTGTGGTCCAGGCCCCTCCAGGGCTCCCCATGCTGATTTCACAAAGCTCTGCCTACCCCTGCCCCAGGGCTTTAGTGACATCATGGCTGTGATCTCCCCTCCCAGATCAGCCCCAGGCCCTGGGGTGGCATCCTAGGCCCTGGTAGGAAGAAGGACATGGGAGAGAAGGGGAAAGAGCCTCACTTTTTCAGCAGGAAAGCGTAGACCTCAAGGTTCTCCACTTCTTTCAAGAGAATTCTGTAATCTGGAAAGCAGGAGATGGGTTATGGTGGCGAGGGAGGGAACTGGGATTTATAGGAGGCTGAGTCCGTGTACCCGTAGGAGAGACGCCAGGATCGGGGATTAGACTCTGGAGTCCCAGCATCCCTGTCGAAGGCCACATGGCCCCAAGAGTGATAGCCAGGTGCCGGGGGGCAGCACTTTGTCATTTACAAAGTACTTCCTGAGTCTCAAAGAGGACTCAGCCATGTTAAACAGCTGCCACATGGACCTGGAGCCCCTCCTGCAGGTCCACGCAGTCACTGGTCCCCTTCCCCACATAGTCCCCTCCTGGACAACACCCACTCCCTGGACCCCATGACTTCATCCCGGCAGGGAATCGGAGATGGATCCCGGGTTCCAATTGCCCTAGCAGGAGCTTCCCCATCAGGCCTCTGCAAAAGACTTTCTAGGAGACTTGGTGCTTGTTCCTAGGAACAGGTGAAGCTGTGATCTCTGGGGCTTCGGGGACCCTCAGAGCCTTACCTTTCGAAGTGATATACCTATTTCTGATCCTTATCCATTCCCCCACTTCAGCTCGATCCTGAGAGACAAGAAAGAGTGAGGGTGCAGGCCAGGTCTCAGTCTCCTGTCCCCACAGCTGCGGACCCACAGTGCTCATGAATGACACACTTTCTCCACTCAGCTCACGGAGCCCTGTGTGCTTCTCTTTCCTTTCACTCGTTTCTGAAGTGCATAATAACCTTTTCTGGTTTCCTTCTTTGAAAAGCACGGAGGGGTTTTCTATGTGAGGCCCACCCTGGGCGGCCTCAGTCCCTGTTCCGCTGCTTGTGAAACACACACACTTGGGTCTGCAGGTGCCTCTGAGCTGGCAGGGAGGATTCTGCTTCCGAGGAGGCCAGAGGCGACTCCAGTCTCAGGTAAGGGCTCTCGGGCTCAGCACAGCCCCAGAGCACCACACACAGAGGCTGGGACCCGAGGTACCTGCCCGGGAAGGCGGCTGATGAGCCCGGGCTCAGGGCCTGTCCTCCCACAACGACCTCACCCCTCTCATGACCGGGTCCTCGCCGCTGAGTCCCGGGGTTTGTTTTTGCTGTGATGCCTCCCGTGCACCCCCACAGATGGTCTGGGAGCTGGGGATGGAAATCCTAGGCCCACTCCAACCCCTGCCTGCCCTGCCGTCCCTAGAGGGATGATGAGATTTCCCATCACAGGAGCGCCTCTGGTTGATTTGGAAAAGTGGAAAAGAGAGCAGGAAAAACAGAATCATTCTCTGCTGGGTGTGGGCTGAGGGCTCCTTACATTCTTGCTGTTCTCCTCTCTGGGAGGCCCTGAGGACGGCTCCCTGGGGGTAAAGTAGGGGCGTAAGATGATCAGGAACATCAGGCTAAACGCAACGAAGAGGATGAAATGGATGATCTCAGGAATGGGGCTCCAGCACAGCTCTGTGTCAAGAACACTGTTCAGAGAAAAGAGAATATCCATGTCAACTGCACTGCTGCCCTCAGTCTACTGAGCCCTGGGCGTCCCCTCTGGGACTATTTATTGGGGCCCAGGCCCACATCACAGAGCTGGGGCCTCCCCCTCACAAAGGGCTCCTAAGGGTGGGGTGGGCAGTGGGAGGAGGAGACTGAGGTCCAGCCCCACCCACCACCACCCACCCCTGCAGTTCCCTTCACCCTCCTGGCCTTCTACATCCCTCCTTCCCACTCCACCTGCTCAACCTGTCAGAGACAGACCTGGTCTGTTTTCCATCCTGTCACCCTGGCACACAGATGGTACCTGGTTCCTTGGAGATCTGCTCAGGCTCCCTCAATTTCACAGTTTTTGAGGATCTGGATTTGTCCCTGAAATTCCTGTTATTTCCAGGGATTATTGCTCTAGTGTCTCCTCTACCTGCTCACTGCAACCTCTGCCTCCCAGGTTCAAGCAATTCTCTACCTCAGCCTCCCGAGTAGCTGGAATTATAGGCACCTGCCACCACGCCTGGCTAATTTTTTTTATTTTTAGTGGAGATGGGGTTTCACCATCTTGGCCAGGCTGGTCTCGAACTCCTGACCTCGTGATCTACCCGCCTCACCCTCCCAGGGTGCTTGGGATTACAGGCGTGAGCCTCCTGTGCCTGGCCTCAAAAATGTTTTTCTAGGGCTTTGGCTAAGCACATGAAGATAAGTGATGCCCAATTCAGGTTTTGCCAAATAGCACAACTCTTTTCAGAGGCTACAAATTCCAGTGGCTCTGGCAGAATGAATATCAACCTAGGTCAATTCCTCATAACAAGAACCCACAAATTTGTCAGTCCACTTCATGTCTCAACTATAAGATAATAGCAGGCAAGATGCACATTCCTGACAGGCACAGGTTGTTTATATGGTGATTCTTCTTTGAGTTGTTGGTGTTTTCTCCCTTTCTTCCCTCCCTCCCTGCCTCCCTTTCCTCCCCTCCCCTCCAGCTAATAGAGGGCCCACGTCTTCACAGGGTGCTCACCTCTAACTGTCGCCAGCATTAGAAAAGGAAGTCAGGGCCAGGTGCAGGGGCTCACGCCTGTAATCCCAGCACTTTGGGAAGCCAAGGCAGGAGGATCACGAGGTCAGGAGATCGAGACCATCCTGGCTAACCCGGTGAATCCCGGTCTCTACTAAAAAATACAAAAATATTAGCTGGGCGTGGTGGCGGGCGCCTGTAGTCCCAGCTACTCTGGAGGCCGAAGCAGGAGAATGGCGTGAACCCGGGAGGCAGAGCTTGCAGTGAGCCAATATTGCGCCACTGCACTCCAACCTGGGCGATGACAGAGCTAGACTCCGTCTCAGAAAAACAAATAAATAAATAAAAATAAAATAAAACGAGGAAGTCAGAAAGCTTAGCAAGGCCTGGATCAGGAGAGCTCTTTATTCTAATGATGAGAAACCACCACAGGGCTCTGGGAAGGGAAGTGGCATGGTCTGATTTACCTATTTTAAAAAACCCATGTAAAGATTATGGGGGAGAGCAGGGGCAAGAGTAGCAGCAGAGATGCCAGGTAGGAAACAGTTACAAGAATCCAGATAGGTATGGTTGCGGGTTGCTTGGACTCGGGTGGTAATACTGCACAGGTTCGGGATACATTTTGAAGATAAAAGCCAGCTGGTCTTGCTCATGTGGACACTGAGAGAAACTGGGGCCAGGGAACTGGGTAAATTGCAGGGTGGGTGGGGAAGAGGGGGAAGGATGCTACTTTGACTGAGATGGAAACACTGGGGGAGGAGTTGGATGTGAATCCTGTGGGGGCTTCAGAAATCTTTTGATCTTTAATGTAAGACGGCCTTAGACATACCAGTGGCACTAGAAGCTGAGGAAGCATGGGAACAATCTAGAAATTGGCCAAGAGCTTTGGCTAGAAATTTAAATGTGGGAATCATCAGTTTATAGGTGTCACTGATATATTTAAAACCATGGACCACGGACCGGGCGCGGTGGCTCACACCTGTAATCCTAGCTCTTTGGGAGGCCGAGTCGGGCAGATCACTTGAGGTCCGGAGTTCAATACCAGCCTGGCCAACATGGTGAAACCCCGTCTCTTCTAAAAATACAAAAATTAGCTGAGTGTGGTGGCATGCACCTGTAATCCCAGCTACTCAGGAGGCTGAGGCAAGAGAATCACTTGAACCCGGGAGGCCAAGGTTGCAGGGCACCGAGATTACACCACTACACTCCAGCCTGGGCGAGAGACTCCGTCTCAAAAAAAAAAAAGTGACTGAGAACTCAAAAAGTGGGGAGAGCGGGAGCAGGGGAAGGGCTGAAAAACTACCTGTTAGATACTGTATTCACTATTTAAGTGACAGGTTCACTAGAAGCCCAAACCTCAGTACCACACAGTTTATCCATGTAACAACCCTGCACGTGTACCTACTGAATCTAAAATTTTTTTAAGGCCGGGTGCGGTGGCTCAAGCCTGTAATCCCAGCACTTTGGGAGGCCGAGATGGGCAGATCACGAGGTCAGCAGATCGAGACCATCCTGGCTAATACGGTGAAACCCTGTCTCTACTAAAAAAAATACAAAAAAACTAGCTGGGCAAGGTGGCGGGTACCTGTAGACCCAGCTATTCGGGAGGCTGAGGCAGGAGAATGGCGTGAACCCGGGAGGCGGAGCTTGCAGTGAGCCCAGATCGCGCCACTGCACTCCAGCCTGGGCGACAGAGCGAGACTCCGTCTCAAAAAAAAAAATTTTTTTTTTAAAAAGCAATAAGCCATGTTAATAGCAGATACCTTTGGTGTGATGTGATGTGATGAGAATGACATTTTCCCTGCAGGCTTCCTCCCCGTGACACAGGCGCCACACTGGCCATCTTTACAGCCCCGACCCTGGACAGTATTGAGCCCCTGAGCCCCCAGCACTTGTGTGTACAGCTCCCGTCCCCCTGCCCCACCTCACCTAGCTGGCTCTACCTTATTTTGACCTCGTAGCTGAGCACCGTGCTGGGAGGTGGCCATGGTACAGCCTGTAAGTAGGGCTGTAAATAGTCCAGCCCCATTACCACATGCTGGTCCAGCCAGCTGGCTGCAGGTGAGTTGTTTCTAGAACCAGAGTTTATAAAATGAGAAAAATAGAAGGGACAGAACAGTGTGTTCCCAGAACACACCTGCAGCTCCCACAGGCTAGGGTGGGGGTCTGGGTCCCGGCTCTGCTGGCTCGGTCACCTTGCTTCTCCTCAAGTTCCTTCTGTGGGACTGGGTGCTGTTTCTACCAAACTGTCTGCTCTCCAGTCCCACAGGGTGTTGCTTTCAGTTATCCTATGGCCTCTCCTCCTAGGCTTTGAAACTGGTTCATTGTTTTTTTTTGTTTTTTTTGTTTTGTTTTGTTTTGTTTTGTTTTGAGACGGAGTCTCGCTCTGTCGCCCAGGCTGGAGTGCAGTGGCCGGATCTCAGCTCACTGCAAGCTCCACCTCCCAGGTTTACGCCATTCTCCTGCCTCAGCCTCCCGAGTAGCTGGGACTACAGGCGCCCGCCACCTCGCCTGGCTAGTTTTTTGTATTTTTTAGTAGAGACGGGGTTTCACCGTGTTAGCCAGGATGGTCTCGATCTCCTGACCTCATGATCCGCCCGTCTCAGCATCCCAAAGTGTTGGGATTACAGGCTTGAGCCATCGTGCCCGGCCGATTCATTGTTCTTTTGCTGTATTTTTCCTTGTAGGTTTCAGAATTCTCTATTTATTTATGATAATTTGGGAAGGATCCTGGGAGAGTGAAAATAAATGAAGTGCTCAATCTGCCAAGTTTCACTGGAGGCTCCACTGATCTTTCTACTATGCTCAAATGCCTGCAGAACATCTGAGGAATCATCTTTCCTACCCTAAGACCCTGGGACTTAGCCCTGGCCCTGAGCCCCTGGCAGACATAAACTAATCAGCAAATGTGCAGGAAAAGTGCAGAGCTGCAAGATCAAAGTCAGATTCCCACTCTCCCTAAAGGCCTGGATTACCCTGGAAACCCACGTCCCCACTGCCTGGAAGGAGGGATGAGGACCCAAAGGAGTGGCTCTGGGCATCAGCTGGTCCAGGCAGGAGGCAGTTCCCCATGTCCCATCTTTCCAGCGCCCAAGGGAGCCTCTCGGGGGAGTCTCATCACCTCCCCTCACCATCACAAAGCAGCCTGCTCCTGGTCTGTATCCAAACACCCCTGGGGGCGGCCGTCCTGGGTGTGCTCCCCTTGCCCTGATGGCTCCTAGAACTCCATAAGGAGAGGCTCGCCAGGGTCACCCAGACAGTCCCTGACCCCACATTGTCCCGACACACAAGGCTTCACCCAGGAGGAAATAGGAAAAGGGAGTGAATCCCACAGGGTCCCCTCACAAAAGGAAAGCTACATGTTGTCACTTGCACGCAAGATGGGCTATGAGGCTGGAGAAAAACTCCCAGGGTCAACGCCTCCTGGAGTCTTTTTTTTTTTTGGAGATGGAGTCTTGCTCTGTCACCCAGGCTGGAGTGCAGCGGCGCAATCTCGGCTCACTGCAACCTCCACCTCCCTGATTCAAGCGATTCTCCTTCATCAGCTTCTGGAGTAGCTGGGATTATAAGTGCCCACCACCACACCCAGCTAATTTTTCATATTTTTAGTAGAGATGGGGTTTCACCATGTTGGCCAGGCTGCCCTTGAACTCCTGACCTCAGGTGATCTGCCTGCCCTGGCCTCCCAAAGTGCTGGGATTACAGGTGTGAGCCACTGCATCTGGCCACCTCCTGAAGTCTTTGCTGTACAGGGCTCTGTCCTTTTGTGGAGCCAGGAGGGTGGGATTCTGCCCTCATCTGCTGGCCAGTGCTCCCACCTCATTTTACCCAGGGGAAAGCCCAGCCAGGAGAGGCTGGCCTGTTATGCACCCACCACTCGAGGGCCTGTGGGAGGTAGTCACCCCCTTCTGGCCAGATTGAGTGCCTTTGCTTTGCAGTCCACTAATTCAAGTGTTAATCCCTCCCTCACCACCATAACCCATCTCCTGCTTTCCAGCTTGTAGAAGTCTCTTGAAAGAACTGGAGAACGCTAAGGACCACACTCTCCTGCTGGAAAAGTGAGGCTCTCTCCCCTTCTCTCCCATGTCCTCCTTCCTACCAGGACCTAGGATGCCACCCCAGGGCCTGGGGCTGATCTGAGAGGGGAGATCACAGCTGTGATGTCGCTAAAGCTGTGGGGCAGGGGTAGGCAGAGCTTTGTGAAGTCAGTGTGGGGAGCCGTGGAGGGGCCTGGACCACAGGTGCCCAGTGCTCCTGGCAGCAGCCTGTGCTCCTGTCTGAGGAAGCTCCCTAGGGAGGGCAGCTCCCATCACCTTCCACGCGAAGACTGCCCGGGGCCAGTGTACAAACGAGCACCTGCCAGGAACCACTGGCCATGTGGGGGACGTGGGAAAGCTTCTCCCACCAGCTTCCATGTGTCCCCACAGGCTCCCCCAGCTCCTCTGGCCTCCATGCCATCATCAGTCCCGAAGACCTCCGTAGGGTCCTTTGGGTCTCTATCATCCATCCCTGAGCTCCTCCCAGACACCAGAGCCTTTGTGTCCCCTGGAGCATCCTTCACAACGGCCACATGCGAGCACCCTATCACCAAACCCAGAATGATTTCTCTCCTACCTGGCTTTTGTGTTCTGCTCAGGTCTTTGATGGATTGTAGGGGCCACCCACACTGGGGAGGGCCGTCTGCTTTGCAATCCACTGGTTCAAGTGTTAACCTCACCTAGAACTTCCTCACACACACCTAGAATAATGTTTGGCCAAGTGTCTGCCCTCTGTGGGCCAGTTATGCAGACCCATGAAATTAACCATCACAGGCTCTGAGACTCCCGGCCCAAGAGGCCCACGCCCTCTAGCTTCTGCTTATGTGGCCCAGGGGTCCCTGGGGACAGTCTGTGGCCTGGATGGGGATGGGGCCACTCAGCAGCGTGTCCCCTGGTCATGTCCTTCACACCTGAGCCTCCCTCCTCCTCTGTAAGTGGGCTCTGTTCTGTACATTTATGGTTCTCGTTTTTATTGATCTATGATAATTATTTCTACCACTTAATTTTTTGTTCTGGCTTTTCTGAACTTCTATTTTATCTCTCCTTTCCTAACTTCTAGTAGAGAGACTCAGTTTTCGTATTCCCCTTCCTCTTTCGAATGACTTGGAGGTTATGGTAGGCTGATCATGGCTCCACAGATACACCCGTGTCTGAGCCCTGGAGCCCGCGAGCATCAGCTGGAATGGCAAAAGACATGATTAGAGAGAGACCCTGAGAGGAGGAGCGTATCCTGAGTCATCCAGGCAGGCCCTAAATGTCCTAGAAGAGAGAGTCCAAGGGAGCTTCGACCCAGAGCTGCACAAGCAACAAGGCCCTGTGAAAGACGGAGCAGGTCTTGGAGATGCAGCCACAGCGCAGGAACGCCAGGGCAGCCGCCGGAGGCCGGAAGAGGCCAGGAGGCTCCTCCCCGAGAGCCTCAGGAGGGAGCATGGCCCTGCCTTCTCCAGGCCTTGATTTCTGTCTTCTGGCCCCCGGGACTGTGAGGGAATAAGTTTCTGTTGCTGTGAACCCCCAGGCCTGTGGTAGCTTGTTACAGCAGCCACAGGAAACTAACACAGAGGTCGTATTTTCTCTTTTACTTTAATAAACTGCCTTGAACACTTTATCGTGTGCACCAGGACAGGCCCGCTCTTGGTCTAGACACAGCCAGCGTCTCTGCAGGTTTCTCTTCCACTGCAACCTCTGCCTCCTGGGTTTAAGCGATTCTCCTGCCTCAGCCTCCTGAGCAGTTGGGATTACAGGTGCGTGCCCCGACACCTGGCTAATTTTTTTGGTTGGTTGGTTGTTTTTCTGTTGAGATGGAGTCTCACTTTTGTTGCCCAGGCTGGAGTGCAATGGAGCAATCTGAGCTCACTGCAACCTCCACCTTCCGGGTTCAAATTATTTTCCTGCCTCAGCCCCCCAAGTAGCTTGGATTACAGGCTCCCACCACCATGCCCAGCTAATTTTTTTTGTAGTTTTAGTAGAGACAGGGTTTCACCATGCTGGCCAGGCTGGTCTCAAACTCCTGATCTCAGGTGATCTGCCCGCCTTGACCCCCCAAAGTATTGGGATTATAGGCGTGAGCCACTCTGTACCTGGCCGTTTTTTTTTTTGTTGTTGTTGTTGTATTTTTAGTAGAGATGGAGTTTCACTATGTTGGTCAGACTGATCTCGAATTCCTGACCTCATGATCCACCCACATCGGTCTCCCAAAGTGCTGGGATTACAGGCATGAGCCACTGCACCTGGCCGAATTGCTCCCACCTTTTATCTATTGTGAATAACACTGCTATCGACAGGGATGGGCGAGTGTCTCTTTATTTCCTTGCTTTCAATTTTGGGGGGATATACACCCAGAAGTGGAATTCTTAGAGCGTCCCTATGTATAATTTCTCGAGGAACCCCCATACTGTTTTCTAGAGGGGCGGCACTATTTTACATTCCCACCAGCAGTGCACAAGGGTTCCAGTTTCTCCACATCCTCACCAACATTCGTTATTTTCTGGGTTTTCTTTGATACTAGTCAATGTAGTAGGAGTGAAATGGTATCTCGTTGTCATTTTTCCATCTCCCTAATGATTAGTGATGCTGATTATGGAGAAATGTCTATTCAAGTCCTTTGCTTATTTTATTTCATTATTTTTTTTAAGACAGAGTCTCGCTCTGTCACCCAGGCTGGAGTGCAGTGGCGTGATCTGGGCTCACTGCAACCTCAACCTCCCGGGTTTAAGTGATTCTCCTGCCTCAGCCTCCCAAGTAGCTGGGATTACAGGCACACGCCACCACGCCCAGCTAATTTTTGTATTTTTAGTAGAGATGGGGTTTCACCATGTTGGCCAGGCTGGTCTGGAACTCCTGACCTCAGGTAATCTGCCCGCCTCAGCCTCTCAAAGTGCTAGGATTACAGGTGTGAGCCACTGCGCCTGGCCTTGCTCACTTCTTAATTTGATTGTTAGATTTTTGTTGTTGACTATTTAATTGAAGTGTAATATTCATACAGAGAAGCCACCAATCCCCAGAGGGCAGCTAGGTAAATTATCATAGAGTGACTACGTCTGGGACACCAGCCCTCAGATCAAGAAGTAGAATATTACCAGAGCCATCCTCCCCAACAGCACTAAGATAATCGCTTTCCCAACTTCTCACCAGATGTTTCTTTTGCCTGTTTCACAGAAATAGAATCGTGCAGTATGCATTCGTGTCTGGCTTCTTCTGCTCAACATTATGTTGCTGAGATTCACCAACTGTGCATGGCAGCTGTTAATCCATTTTCAGTGCTGTAAGAATTTTACTCTATAAATATACTGAGAGGTACTAATCCATTCTCCTGTTGGAAGTTGGGGCTATTGTGAATGGTGCTGATATGAACATTCTAGTGCACATCATTTGGTGAACACATGTACAGTGCACAATTCTTTTGG
The DNA here is from genome assembly GCF_043159975.1 of Macaca nemestrina. NCBI lineage: Eukaryota > Metazoa > Chordata > Mammalia > Primates > Cercopithecidae > Macaca > Macaca nemestrina. The sequence goes on from NC_092133.1 coordinate 65,186,422, forward strand.
GTCTATGCATAGGAGTGGAATGTGGGGGTCACAGGTGTGGTCTCCTTTAGTAGGTATTACTCAAGGGTTTTCCAAAGTAGTTGTGCTATTTTACATTCCCAATAGTAGTATATAAAGTTTCAGTTACTCCACATTCTTGCCCAAACTTGGTATCAACAGTGTTTTTAATTTTAACCATTCTGGTAGGTGTAATATTGGTTTCTCATTGTGGTTTAAATTTGATGGCTTATGAGGTTGAGCATGTTTTATATGCTTTTTGGACATTTGGATGTTCATTTGTTTTTTCCTCTCCATTCCTCCCTCCTCCCTCCCTTTCTTTTTTTTTTTTTTTTTTTTTTTTGAGCCCGCCACCACGCCCGGCCCCTCCCTCCCTTTCTTCCTTCCCTTTTTTGTCTCGCTTCATTTCTTTCACCCATTGTCCTATTGGTCTGCCAGCTTTTTTCTTAATTAAAAAAAAAAATTTGGCTGGGCGCGGTGGCTCAAGCCTGTAATCCCAGCACTTTGGGAGGCCGAGACGGGCGGATCACGAGGTCAGGAGATCGAGACCATCCTGGCAAACACGGTGAAACCCTGTCTCTACTAAAAAATACAAAAAACTAGCCGGGTGAGGTGGCGGGCGCCTGTGGTCCCAGCTACTCAGGAGGCTGAGGCAGGAGAATGGCGTAAACCCGGGAGGCGGAGCTTGCAGTGAGCTGAGATCCGGCCACTGCACTCCAGCCTGGGCGACAGAGCGAGACTCCGTCTCAAAAAAAAAAAAAAAAATTATTTTACTTCAAGTTCTGGGATACATGTACAGAATGTGCAGGTTTGTTACATAGGTAAATGTGTGCCATGGTGGTTTGCTGCACTTAGCAACCCGTCACCTAGGTATTAAGCCCTGCATGCATTTTTCATTTTGATTTGTAGGAATTCTCTTTATACTCTACCTGTGACTTATCTTTTCACCCTCCTCCATTACTCACCTCTTTTTTTTTTTTTTTAAGAGACAGTCTCACCCTGTCACCCAGGCTGGAGTGCCGTGGCACACTCATGGCTCACTGCAGCCTCAACCTCCCAGGCTCAGATGATCCTCCTGCCTCAGCCTCCCAAGTATCTGGGACCACAGGTGTGTACCACCACACCCAGCTAATTTTTCATTTTTGGTAGAGACAAGGTCTTGCTAAGTTGCTCAGGCTGTTCTCTAACTCCTGACCTCAAGTGATACCCCCCACCTTGGCCTTCCAAAGTGCTGGAATTACAGCATGAGTCACCACACCCGGTCCCATGTTTTTACTCTCTTATTGATGAAAAAATTCTTAATTTTACTATCACCCAATGTATCAATCATTTTCTTTTGGGATAGTGCTTTGTTTGTCTTATTGAAGAAATTTTTACCTGCCCCCTAAGGAGCCTTAAAAATCTCCATATGCCTATAAAGCCCCACTGTTCCAATGTCTATTTTGTGCTAGAAAATAAATGAGGCACTGTCCCAGAGGCGATGCCTATCTTGTGGGAAAACTGTCTTCATCATCATTTGCCAAGTCAGGAGATGATCGGGATGAGGACAATTTCTATGACTCCCGGTGTCTGGAACTCTTCCTGCATTAGAGAGAGTGGGCCTGATGCCGTTGTGGGCCAGGTGGGTGCCCATCCCAGTCCCACCTGCCCACAGGGACAGGGCATGAGGAATGGAGAAGGTGTGGTGTCCTTGGGCAAAGCCAGGCCAGAGATGTGGTTCTGCAAACAGAATGAGGGTACAGATGAGTCTGCCTGCCTCGCCATGGGGCTCCAGGGGCTGCAGGAGGTGGGAGAGAAGCAGGTAGAGGAGGGATCCAGCGGGAAGAAGAGCAGAGCATTCTCCCTGGGAAGGGAAAAAGAAAGACGTACCTTACGTTAACAGCTCAGTGTTCCGGGGACCAGAGGTGAGGTCGCAGCTGCTGGTTCCCACACCTCCTGTCTCTGGCGTGAGTCGTTGAGATGTCAGAATTGGTGAAAAGTTTGAGATTGTACCAGCTGGTCCAGGAAAGGTAATGGGGGAGCTACAAAGCTTGTAGAAGGGCAGTCAGGGCTGTCCTGTGCACAGGGGCTCCAGGGCACGTGAGCCACGCTGGGGCAGTGGTTAGGGCCAGGCCTCTTAGGAGTGACCCAGACCAGCCTTTTCTTTCTCATTCTCTCACGCTCTGAATTCAAAAGCTTAAACATGCCACGAAATGTCCACCCACTAAAAAGAAAGTATTTGCCTCCCGGGCTCAGAAATGATATTAAGGAAATTGCACATCTACTGACTGTGACAGAAAGCAAATCAGTGGCTCCTTGAGATGGGATAGGGTGGGAGGGGCTGCAGGGAGGGATTCCAAAGAAGCATGAGGAAGCTTTGGGAGTCGTGATGCTCCTGATCTTGACTATGGTCATGGTTTTGCAGGTATGTACGTGTGTCAAAATTGATCAAATTTTTTTTTTTTTGAGATGGAATTTCGCTCTTGTTGCCCAGGCTGGAGTGTAGTGGCACAATCTTGGCTCATTGCAATCTCCACCTCCCGGGTTCAAGTGATTCTCCTGCCTCCTCCTCCAGAGTAGCTGGGATTACAGGCACCCACCACTACTCCTGGCTAATTTTTTGTATTTTTAGTGGAAATGGGGTTTCACCATGTTGGTCAGGTGGGTCTCCAACTCCCGACCTCAGGTGATCCACCCACCTCAGTCTCCCAAAGTGCTGGGATTACAGGCGTGAGCCACCACACCGAGCCTTGTTCTCTTGTGTGTTAATTACTCCTCCGTGAGGCTGCTAAACATCCTCCCAGCACACACACACCCACAGACACACACCTGCACGCCCTCACGCAGTTTGCAAGGCAGTGGTTCAAGTTACACTTTAATCCCTCAAGCGTGCTCATCTCACTCTCCAAACCTGCCCTCTTGCAAGGTCCATGGTTCTTCTAAGTGTTCTGGTCACAAGGCAGCTGGATCAACACTCAGAGGTACAGAGCAGGGCAGAGTGTGGTTCCTGCATCTGTCTCGCCCCCACGTTCTTTACACACAGAGACCTCCCCGGGAGCTGTGACTTGAACTTCACAATCTGCAGGGCCCACCCAGGAGCCGTGTCCTCCTCACAGGCAATGGGATCTCCTCTTCTCTCCACCTGTGTGGGAAGATTGGAAACAAAACGTAGAGAAAGTGGGAGGTAAAACACTAAGGGGATGGATCACACCTGAGCGACACCAGAACCGAGGGAAACACTGAGGGGATGGATGGACCACACCTGAGGGTCCCCAGGACAGAAGGAAACACTGAGGGGATGGATAGGCCACACCTGAGCGACCCCAGGACCGAGGGAAACACTGAGGGGCTGGATGGGCCACACCTAAGTGTACCAAGGACGGAGGTAAACACTAAGGGTATGGATGGACCACACCTGAGGGTCCCCAGACAGAGTGAAGGACGGCTGTTGTTGGGATGATAATTCCACATCTTTAGAGAACAAGAATTCCAGGTAGTTCTCTTGTCTCCAAACAGTGTGGTTATGAACTAGCTCTCACTCCAGGAGGCTTTAAGGCTCCATATAATATATGTAGTAATAAAGAAAAACAGGCCAGATGCCACAGCTCACACCTGCAGTCCCAGCACTTTGGGAGGCCAAGGTGGGAGGACCACTGAGGCCAGGAGTCTGAAACCAGCCTGGGCAACGTAACAAGAGCCCATTTCTATAAATAATTTCAAAAATGTAAAAAGAGAAAAAAACAAAAAACAAATAGTGGTAACTGTCACAACTAACACATTGGTACAAACAAAAATTTACACCAAGATGAAAAAAGTCAAGTTTTTTTTTTTTTTTTAACCAAAACAATACTTCAGTCTAGGAAGAGGTGCTTCCTCTCCGGAAGCAGCTGAAGCCCTGAGCTGCTGTCCACAGGCGGATGGACTCTGCAGGAGCCCCTAGTGGGCCTCAGCTACTCCACGTCAGCTCCTTTCTTGTCCCTCTGCTGGTCCACGGGGGCCGCTGCAGTTGGCCAGGTCTCCTGGGAGTCAGAGGGGGCCATGGGTTCCACCCCAGGGCCCACCTCATCAGCACAGTGCTCTCACCATCTGAGCACCAGCCCAGAGGAAAAGGAGAAAGAAAGGGTGATGCTGATCCCCCAAGCAAAATGGAAACACCTCCACCTCCCACCCTCAAAAGCACCCAACAATGGACCCTGGGCACTGAGGGCCTCATAGGGAGTTGTTTGCACCACGATAAAATCTACAAAGTTCCCATGGCACGTGAGTGGGTGCTTCATCAACACAGGAATGTCCGGCTGCCCCAAGGAAGGCTCCAGTAATGTTGAGATCTTTGAATAGGAGCAAGGGATCAAGGCTGATGGTCTCTCTGAGGGCCTCAGTTTCCATCCATGTGGTCAAGCTCCCCTTTGGGAATCTGAGTTATGGTTCCTGAGATGGGGGCAAGAGGCATCCACTGACGGCTGTATTTACAAAAATCCATCAAGGCGACAATGCTTGTGAAAGTCAAAGCAGCACAGTAACTCACTGGAAAAGTGAAAGCTTCTCATCATCACACCCATAGAGATAATGGGGGTAGGGTAGGGGGGCAAGCCGAGAAAGCATGTGTGTGCTCTGTGCACTCACAGCCGCCCCTCTCCTCTGCTCTCTGGCTCCTGATTTGCATAGTGAGAGGCAGACACCAGGCTTGAATCAGGAGGGACAGCGCCTTGTCCCAGTAAGTTTGGGTCTTGAGACAGTGAGTAGCAAGGGTGTAGAGAGAAAGGGATTTATCGACAAAGTTAACTGACTTTGATTCTTGAGTTTGATAGGGAGAGTTTGAATAACAAGGGACACCGATACTAACACGTGTTAAATAGACAAACTGCTTCTAATATTTGATAGGCATAAATGTCGCATTTATTTATACTTCTAAGCAAAGTCAAGTCTCTTTCTCAGTTGCTCATTTTCAGAGAGTGAGAAAGCCCAAGATCTTCTCATGGCCTCTTCCCCTTCCTTGGGTTATGGACCCCAGGGCTCTGGGGACTGCAGAGCTGGGTAGGTCTCCTCGGAGTCACAGGGGACCGTGGAGGAGAGCAGAGGAGAGAATGCTGTTCTTGGCTGTGATCAGGTGGCTGTCATATCCCTGCTCCTACATTCAGTGGGGAGTGACCTTCGGAAAATTATGTAACTCTCTGTCTCAGTTTTCTCATCTGAAAAATGGAGCTGATGGTAATAATCCTCATCCAGGAGAATAGTATGTGTTGATCATCCTCGTGGCATTCTTCTAAAGAGCTTCACAGCACTCTATTGTATGGGCATTAAATCATTTGTTTATTGTATACAATCTCAGCTCACTGCAACCTCCGCCTCCTGAGTTCAAGTGACTCTCCTGCCTCAGCGCCCCCAAGTAGCTGGGATTACAGGCGCCTGCCATCACGCCCGGCTAATTTTTGGATTTTTAGTAGAGACAGGGTTTCACCATGTTGGCCAGGCTGGTCTTGAACCTCTATCCTCGGGTGATCCGCCCACCTCAGTCTCCCAAAGTGCTGGGATTACAGGCGTGAGCCACCATGCCAGGCCCATAGACCTAAATGTAAAATACATTTATTGAATGCCATGAAACCAGCAGCTTTGCTGTCACCACCAGAAGGTGATGACATGATTTGGAGAATTTTCAAATAGGGATATTGATGCAAACAAACAGGAAGGACCAGTAGCTCTGCTAGTCTCCTCAGAGACCAGAACCTGCCCAAACCACCCAACATCCCTGACTGATGATGGTGCCTGAGCGCATGTGAGGAGAAGACACAGCAAGAGGAGATGCCTGTGGAAAGCAGATGGCCTGAGCTCTGTGTGCACGCCCTAGTCCACAGGTAGATCCATCAGCAACAGTGGAAGCCTCACCGACTCCAGGTGTTAGTGTACAAATTCAGACAACTGTTGGCAGAATACCGTGCATGCAGATAAAGGAGTGGTTTCTAGGAAGCCATGCATAAGAACATAAACAAAAAATGAGCAGAGATGGTTGTGGCTACACACTGCTGACAGAATTTACAAATTTAGTACTGGGGGGTTACAAACAAATGAACAAAACAGTAACAACAATTCCAGGAGAAAAGAATCAGAATCCAGAGTTGAACAGTCTATAACCTAAGTATCCAGTGTTCAATGATAAGTTACAAGATGAAAAGAAACAGGAAAATGTGGTAGGAAACCAGTTAATAGAAACTGTCTTTAAGTGTCCCTAGACATCACACTTAGCAAACAAAGACTTCAAAGCAGTTACTGCATGTTAAAAGAACTAAAAAAGGGCTGGGCACAGTGGCTCGTGCCTGTGATCCCAGCACTTTGTGAGGCCGAGGCAGGCAGATCACCTGAGGTCAGGAATTCAAGACCAGCCTGACCAACATGGAGAAACCCTGTCTCTACTAAAAATACAAAATTAGCCGGGCGTGGTGGCGCATGCCTGTAATCCTAGCTACTCGGGAGGCTGAGGCAGGAGAATTGCTTGAACCTGGGAGGCAGAGGTTGCAGTGAGCCAAGATCACGCCATTTCACTCCAGCCTGGGCAACAAGAGCAAAACTTTGTCTCAAAAAAAAAAAAAAAAAAAGAGGCCAGGCGTGGTGGCTCAAGCCTGTAATTCCAGCATTTTGGGAGGCCGAGATGGGAGGATCATGAGGTCAGGAGATCGAGACCATCCTGGCGAACATGGTGAAACCCTGTCTCTACTAAAAAATACAAAAAACTAGCCGGGCGAGGTGGCGGGCGCCTGTGGTCCCAGCTACTTGGGGGGCTGAGGCAGGAGGATGGCATAAACCTGGGAGGCGGAGCTTGCAGTGAACTGAGATCCGGCCACTGCACTCCAGCCTGGGCGACAGAGCGAGACTCCGTCTCAAAAAAAAAAAAAAAAAGAGGAAGAAAGAAAAAGAAAAAGAAAAATGACTTATGAAACATCAAGCACAACATATGTAGAATGAGAGTCTCAGAAAGAAAGGGGAAAGAATTATTTATAGAAATAATGGTTGAAAACTTACCAAATTTAATATGAAACATTAATCTATAGAGTCAATGTTTACTTTTAGTAAAATAAGAACCAAGATATCCACTCCTACACACATTGCGTCAGACTATGAAAAGATAAAGAGTAAAATATTGAAAGCTGTCAGACAAAAACTTCTCTTCATGTACAAGAGCACCATGATAAAATTAACCACTGATTTCTGATCAGAAACAATGGTGAGACCTGGCACGGTGGCTCACGCCTGTAATCCCAGCACTTTGAGAGGCCAAGGTGGGTGGAATACCTGAGGTCAGGAATTTGAGACCAGCTTGGCCAACATGATGAAATCCCGTCTATACTAAAAATACAAAAATTAGCTGGGCATGTTGTTGTGTGCCTGTAATCTCAGAGGCTAAGGCCAGAGAATTGCTTGAACCTGGGAGGCAGAGGTTGCAGTGGACTGAGATCATGCCACTGCACTCCAGCCTGGGCAACAAACAGAGGGAGACTCTGTCTCAGAAAGAAAGAAAGAGAGAGAGAGAGAGAGAGGGAGGGAATGAAAGAAGGAAGGAAGGAAGGAAGGAAGGAAGGAAAGGTGGGAAGGCAATGGGATGGTATAGACAAAGAATGAAAGAAAAAAAATTGTCAACTAAAAATGCCCTGTCCAGCAGATCTATCTGTTAAAAATTAAAATATTCCCAGATAAACAATGTAGAGGACTACATGCTCGCAAACAAGACGTTCCCGATAAGTCCTGCTCTTGCAAACGAAGCAGGGCGTTCCTTCCCTGCAAACAGGGAGGACAAAGGAGCCAGCTGCAAACAGCAGACCCTGGGGGCTGGTTTATGTGTAAACATCTTGAAAATCCAGAAAGTCAGGGAAAGATCAGAAAAACAACAATGTGTCTTGTGACTTGGCAACATTCCACAAACGACTGTATAAAATAAAGCAGAGCGTGTTGTTCGGGGCAGCCACCATGTTTGTCTCGTCCTGTGTTGCCTTGTGTGTTCATTCCTTTGTTTAGGAAACACGCGGACCCCAACAAACAAAGACAGAAAATTTGCTGCCAGCAGTCCTACCATATAAGAAATACTACAAGAAAGCTTTTGAACTGAAAGAAAGGCTTGATTCTTCTATTTGAAAATACTGAATTGATTTGTCACAGGGTATGTGTGTATATGTGTGTGTGTGTATGCCGAAAATTCCAAAACTTCTCACACACTTTAACTTTTATTGATTTTAGAAGCAAAAATATTGCAAATATATAAAAATATCCTTGGAAGGTTTAATAAGTTCAATTTTTATACTTTTGTAGTCCTATGAATTTTAATAATAAAGAATTGATTTAATTTTTGATTAAGTCTAGCTGAAGATAGTAAAGATTAATTGAAACAAAAATTATAAAAATTTTATTCAGGCCAGACGCGGTGGCTCATGCCTATAATCCCAGCACTTTGGGAGGACAAGGTGGGTGGATCACGAGGTCGGGGATCAAGATCATCCTGGCGTGAAACCCCGTCTCTATTTTAAAAATTACAAAAAATTAGCCGGGTGTGGTGGCAGGCGCCTGTAGTCCCAGCTACTCGGGAGGCTGAGTCAGGAGAATGGCGTGAACCTGGGAGGCGGAGCCTGCAGTGAGCTGAGATCATGCCACTGCACTCCAGCCTGGGCGTCAGAGCGAGACTCTGTCTCAAAAAAAAAAAAAGATTTATTCAAAACTAGCAATGATAAGCAAGTATAAAAAATAAGCTTTGAGTTGATGCAAGGTAAGAACATACTATGTGGGAAAGTTAGAATTTCAGGCAGAGGAGACCCTAGAGCAATAATCCCTGGAAATAACAAATTTCAGGGACAAATCCAGATCCTCAAAAACTGTGAAATTGAGGGAGCCTGAGCAGATCTCCAAGGAACCAGGTACCATCTGTGTGCCAGGGTGAAAGGATGGAAAACAGACCAGGTCTGTCTCTGACAGGTTGAGCAGGTGGAGTGGGAAGGAGGGATGTAGAAGGCCAGGAGGGTGAAGGGAATTGCAGGGGTGGGTGGTGGTGGGTGGGGCTGGACCTCAGTCTCCTCCTCCTACTGCCCACCCCACCCACCCTTAGGAGCCCTTTGTGAGGGGGAGGCCCCAGCTCTGTGATGTGGGCCTGGGCCCCAATAAATAGTCCCAGAGGGGACACCCAGGGCTCAGGCCCACTGTTCAAGAACTGAACAGTGTTCTTTTTTTTTTTTTTTTTTTTTTTTTTTTTGAGACGGAGTCTCGCTCTGTCACCCAGGCTGGAGTGCTGTGGCCGGATCTCAGCTCACTGCAAGCTCCGCCTCCCGGGTTCCCGCCATTCTCCTGCCTCAGCCTCCCGAGTAGCCGGGACTACAGGCGCCCGCCACCTCGCCCGGCTAGTTTTTTTTTGTATTTTTTAGTAGAGACGGGGTTTCACCATGTTAGCCAGGATGGTCTCGATCTCCTGACCTCGTGATCCGCCCGTCTCGGCCTCCCAAAGTGCTGGGATTACAGGCTTGAGCCACCGCCCCCGGCTGAACAGTGTTCTTGACACAGAGCTGTGCTGGAGCCCCATTCCTGAGATCATCCATTTCATCCTCTTCGTTGCGTTTAGCCTGATGTTCCTGATCATCTTACGCCCCTACTTTACCCCCAGGGAGCCATCCTCAGGGCCTCCCAGAGAGGAGAACAGCAAGAATGTAAGGAGCCCTCAGCCCACACCCAGCAGAGAATGATTCTGTTTTTCCTGCTCTCTTTTCCACTTTTCCAAATCAACCAGAGGCGCTCCTGTGATGGGAAATCTCATCATCCCTCTAGGGACGGCAGGGCAGGCAGGGGTTGGAGTGGGCCTAGGATTTCCATCCCCAGCTCCCAGACCATCTGTGGGGGTGCACGGGAGGCATCACAGCAAAAACAAACCCCGGGACTCAGCGGCGAGGACCCGGTCATGAGAGGGGTGAGGTCGTTGTGGGAGGACAGGCCCTGAGCCCGGGCTCATCAGCCGCCTTCCCGGGCAGGTACCTCGGGTCCCAGCCTCTGTGTGTGGTGCTCTGGGGCTGTGCTGAGCCCGAGAGCCCTTACCTGAGACTGGAGTCGCCTCTGGCCTCCTCGGAAGCAGAATCCTCCCTGCCAGCTCAGAGGCACCTGCAGACCCAAGTGTGTGTGTTTCACAAGCAGCGGAACAGGGACTGAGGCCGCCCAGGGTGGGCCTCACATAGAAAACCCCTCCGTGCTTTTCAAAGAAGGAAACCAGAAAAGGTTATTATGCACTTCAGAAACGAGTGAAAGGAAAGAGAAGCACACAGGGCTCCGTGAGCTGAGTGGAGAAAGTGTGTCATTCACGAGCACTGTGGGTCCGCAGCTGTGGGGACAGGAGACTGAGACCTGGCCTGCACCCTCACTCTTTCTTGTCTCTCAGGATCGAGCTGAAGTGGGGGAATGGATAAGGATCAGAAATAGGTATATCACTTCGAAAGGTAAGGCTCTGAGGGTCCCCGAAGCCCCAGAGATCACAGCTTCACCTGTTCCTAGGAACAAGCACCAAGTCTCCTAGAAAGTCTTTTGCAGAGGCCTGATGGGGAAGCTCCTGCTAGGGCAATTGGAACCCAGGATCCATCTCCGATTCCCTGCCGGGATGAAGTCATGGGGTCCAGGGAGTGGGTATTGCCCAGGAGGGGACTATGTGGGGAAGGGGACCAGTGACTGCGTGGACCTGCAGGAGGGGCTCCAGGGCCATGTGGGCAGCTGTATAACATGGCTGAGTCTTCTTTGAGACTGCCCCTGTCCTCTCTCCCCAGGAGGTGGTCGTGACCCCCATGATGGGGTGTGTCTGTGTCGGGAAGCACTTTGTAAATTACAAAGTGCTGCCCTCTGGGCACCTGGCTATCACTTTTGGGGCCATGTGACCTTGGACAGGGATGCTGGGGCTCCAGAGTCTAATCCCCGATCCTGGGGTCTCCCTTAATGACACACGCATTCAGGCTCCTGTAAGTCCCAGTTCCCTCCCTCGCCACCATAACCCATCTCCTGCTTTCCAGATTACAAAAGGCTCTTGAAACAACTGGAGAAACTTGAGGAAGTTTTCCTGTTGGCAAAGTGAGGCTCTTTCCCATTTTCTCCCATGTCCTCCTTCCTACCAGGGCCTAGGATGCCACCCCAGGGCCTGGGGCTGATCTGGGAGGGGCGATCACAGCCGTGATGTCACTAAAGCCCTGGGGCAGGGGTAGGCAGAGCTTTGTGAAGTCAGCATGGGGGACCCTGAAGGGGCCTGGGCCACAGGTGCCCAGTGCTCCTGGCTGCAGCCTGTGCCTCCTGTGTCCTGCAGGCGCCTGAGGAAGCTACCTGGTGAGGGCAGCTTCCATTGCCTTCTAAACCGAGACCGCCTGAGGAAGTCGTTCAAACGAGGCCCTTGGAGAGTTCGCTGGCCTGCTGGGCGGTGTGGGAAAGCTTCTCCCACCAGGTTGTCCCCACAGGCTCCCCCGGCTCCTCTGGCCTCCAAGCCATCATCAGTCCCAAAGACCTCCATAGGGTCCCCTGGGTCTCTGTCATCCCTGTGCTCCTCCCAGCTACCAGTGTCTTCGTGTCCCCTGAAGCAATCTTTATACAAGTCATACGCAAGCTCCCTAACAGCAAACCCGGGCACCTCTGTAAAATCCTTGGAGGCTCTTTCATCCCTGAGCTCCTCCCAGCCACCAGAGCCTTTGCATTCCCTGGAGTGTCCTTCACACAAGACACATGGGCGCTCCCCTCCCCGACGATACGGAATCCTGGCTGCGTGTCCTGGTCCAACTCCACCCAGGCTAGTTCTCAAACTGACGCCACAATATGCACAATGTGTGACACCCCTGAGCTGTGTAGCTGGTGGGTGTCTTCTAGCCCTCGAGTGATCCAAGGCATTGGTTGCTGCGGTGATCCCAGGCCTCTCCTGGAGGCAGGAGGCTGCTAGAGCCTGGTGCCTCTGCACCTCCTCACAGTACCCATTCAAGCACCCTAATATTCCCAACCACCTACCAAAGGCTTCCTTCTAGGGAGATGCCACATGCAGGCAGGTAGAGGCAGCGGCCCTACTTCCCTCAGCCTGCACGAGACAATGCTGCTAGATGTACAAGACACCAAAATCCCAGACACTCCCATGGACGCCACATCCAACATCCACAAACAATTGGGAATCTCCTGAGGACAACTTGGAGGCGCATGCCCTCCCTGATCCGGGCACCCCACAGATGCCAGAAATGCATGCTCTAATGCATTGGAAGAGGAACCTGCGGAGACGCTGGCTGTGTCTAGACTAAGAGTGGGCCTGTCCTGGTGCACACAATAAAGTGTTCAAGGCAGTTTATTAAAAGAAAAAATGCACACAATAAAGTGTTCAAGGCAGTTTATTAAAGTAAAAGAGAAAATACGACCTCTGTGTTAGTTTCCTGTGGCTGCTGTAACAAGCTACCACAGGCCTGGGGGTTCACAGCAACAGAAACTTATTCCCTCACAGTCCCGGGGGCCAGAAGACAGAAATCAAGGCCTGGAGAAGGCAGGGCCATGCTCCCTCCTGAGGCTCTCGGGGAGGAGCCTCCTGGCCTCTTCCGGCCTCCGGCGGCTGCCCTGGCGTTCCTGCGCTGTGGCTGCATCTCCAAGACCTGCTCCGTCTTTCACAGGGCCTTGTTGCTTGTGCAGCTCTGGGTCGAAGCTCCCTTGGACTCTCTCTTCTAGGGCATTTAGGGCCTGCCTGGATGACTCAGGATACGCTCCTCCTCTCAGGGTTTCTCTCTAATCACGTCTTTTGCCATTCCAGCTGATGCTCGCGGGCTCCAGGGCTCAGACACGGGTGTATCTGTGGAGCCATGATCGGCCTACCATAACCTCCAAGTCATTCGAAAGAGGAAGGGGAATACGAAAACTGAGTCTCTCTACTAGAAGTTAGGAAAGGAGACATAAAATAGAAGTTCAGAAAAGCCAGAACAAAAAATTAAGTGGTAGAAATAATTCTCATAGATCAATAAAAACAAGAACCGTAAATGTACACAACAGAGCCTGTCCAATTGGAAACAAAATCTAGCCAGACATTGCTTACAAAGGTCATGGTGAAGCGGTGAAGCGGTGAAGCGTAGAAAGGTAGAAGGCAAGAGGGTGTGGAATATGAAGTGTGAATGCAGATGGGAAGAAAGCCAGGGTGGCTGGGTCAATACCCAACTTAGACTTAAAGACACAGGGACCCCAGGAATGGAGACAGCGAATTCCAGGTGATGAGGCAGACATAGCCTGTAAGGGTGAGAGTAAGAGCAGGTGACCAGCTTTGTAGAGGAAAAGGTACTTCCCTGAAGACTGTGGGGCCCATTCCAGCCTGGCTCTGGGAGGACAGCTCCGACCCATCCTCCCATGAATGGGGTGGCCCTGGCCCAGACTAGGCACAGTGCAGGGTGGTCCGGAGGGGCCTGCTATGATCATGAAGTTGGGAACTGCCTAAACCGTCTTCACGGAGCCTTTGTGTCCAGGGGGAAATCCAGGCACATGGAATACAATTTGCAGGCCATGGTTGCTGAGGACAAGGCTGGGTCAGCACTAGGCTGGTTTTCAGTAGATGGCAGCGAAGCCCTGGAGAAGCCTGGGGAGGGCAGAAATGCACAAGAAGGGGAGGAGGCCGGAGCCTGGCTGGTCCTGGTTGTCAGGGGCTTGGGGGGACCCTGCTCCTTTCTCTGAGAGCCCTGAGGCCTCAACTGGAGGACAGGAGGTGGATGTGCTGGTCCCTGAGGCCCGGGCAGCATGAACTGCATGTGGAGCCAGGATTCGTCTGAGCCCTCACAGGCCTGGCCTTTCCCTGCCAGAGAGGTGCCATTTTCGCCCCCAGCAGCCTCCATCCCCGGATCCTGAGCCCTCAGGGACCCTGTCGAGGAAGCAGGAATCAAAGACCCAAAAATGTGGTTGGGCGTGATGGCGAGTGCCTGTAGTCCCAACTACTCGCGAGGCTGAGGCAGGAGAATCACTTGAACACGGGAGGTGGAGGTTGAGGCGACACTGCACTCCAGCCTCGCGACAGAGCGAGACTCCGTCTCAAAAAAAAAAAAAAAAAAGAAAGAAAGAAAGAAAAAAAATTAGCCGGGCGTGGTGGGGCGGTAATCCCAGCTCCTCGGGCAGCTGAGGTGGCAGAACCACTTGAACCCGGCAGGCGGAGGCTGCAGTGAGCCTCTCGAGATCGCGCCACTGCCCTCCAGACTGGGCAACAAGAAAGACTCCGTCTCAAAAAAAAAAAAAAAAAAAAAAAAAAGATGTTAGCCGACAGTACGTTTTGAACATTTGATTTTGCTGAAGACAGTGAGTGACCTGGCCTGGCTGAAGCCTTAGGAGGTGGGTACCCAGAAAGTTCAAAACTGACCGCCTGTGCTGTCGGCCTGAAGGAGACGCGCGGCGTGAACCGAAGGGGGCGTGCTCCGTTTCCCCGCCAGGTCGCCGACCGGCAGACCCTTCTCCTCAGCGGGCGGCCGGACACTGTGGGGACGCCTTTGTTTCCGCCGCTCACGGTGTCTGAATCCACAATTTGTTTACGTGGTTATGGAGCTGGACTTGGGCATCGGAAGGGCGGTCTCTTTCAGCACAACAGTGGGGCTCCAGGAAGGCGGAGAGACGCGGGGATCCCAGCTGGAAGGGCGGACCGCGCTGCCTGGCGGTGGCGGGGGAGGGGGTGGAACCCCATACCCGGGCTCTAACCAAGAGGCCCTTTTCTTAAGTCTCTGCATCTTGGAGTGTACCACCCGAGCAGGTCCCGGAGGCAGCCGATGCTGTGTATCACTCAGAACTTTAAAGTTTGTTTGTTTTGCGACAGGGTCTCCCCACTTTGCCTAGGTTGGAGTTCAGGGGCGCTATCTCAGCTCACTGCATCCTCCACCTCCTGAACTCAGGCGATCCTCCCACCTCAGCCTCCTGAGTAGCTGGAACTACAGGCATGTGCCACCAGGCCTGGCTAATATTTTAATTTTATTTATTTTTTTTTTTTGAGACTGAAGTCTCGCTCTTGTTGCCCAGGCTGGAGTGCAGTGGAGCGATCTCGGCTCACCGCAACGTCTGCCTTTTGAGTTCAAGCAATTCTCCTGCCTCAGCCTCCCTAGTAGCTGAGATTACAGGTGTGCGCCACTGCACCTGGCTAATTTTTTGTATTTTTAGTAGAGGCGGTGTTTCACTATGTTGGCCTGGCTGGTCTTGAACTCCCGGCCTCAGGTAATTTGCCTGCCTTGGCCTCCCAAAGTGCTAGGATTACAGGCGTGAGCCACTGCGCCCAGCATGTTTTTAAATTTTTGTAGAGATGGGGCCTCAATATGTTGCCCAGCCTGGTCTCGGACTCCTGACCTCAGGTGATGTGCCCGCCTCGGCCTCTTAAAGTACTGGGATTATAGGCGTGAGCCACCACACGGAACCTAGATCATTTTTTCTCAACTTTTTTTTCATGATCGCCATCTTAAAGATCTTTTCTAGATGTTTTTTCCTAGTTCCCCACCACATGACATTTTAATAACATAGATATACCCTAACGTATATCTTTTTATGTCCTGTGGCCCTTTGGAAGGCAACAAACCATTATGTTAGCTAAGATTTATTTCCTTCCCCTCACAGCCTCGCCATCCCACTACCCCCATGCACTCATACCACAATTTATTCCATACTTCATTAGAGATTAAGTTGAGATTAAAGCTTCCCTATTTCATGCTGCCATGAACAATCTTGTAATTAAATCAGTGCAAAAGTAGGAATGGAATGTATGCTTTAACGAAATGTATGTATTTATACTGCAAATAGCCCTGAGCGAGAAAGGGCGTACCAATTTACACTTCAACCACAATGTGCCTCAATGACATCTCCCTGCATCCTTTCCAGCTCTCTTAATTACTCTTTTAAATGATCATTAATTGAAAATTAGTTGCAAAGGCTTTGCATTTTTTATTTAATTTGCATTTATTTGGTTACCACTCAAAGGGACACTTCTCAAGCCTATGGATCATCTGCATATTTTCTTTTTATTTTATTTATTTATTTTTTTGAGACAGAATTTCACTCATGTTGCCCAGGCTGGAGTGCAATGGCACAATCTCGGCTCAACACAACCTCTGCCTCCCGGGTTCAAGCGATTCTCTTGCCTCAGCCTCCTGAGTAGCTGGGATTACAGGCATGCGCCACCGTGCCCGGCTAATTTTGTATTTTTAGTAGAGATGGGGTTTCTCCATGTGGGTCAGGCTGGTCTCGAACTCCCCACCTCAGGTGATCTACCCACCTCGGTCTCCTAAAGTGCTGGGATTACAGGGGTGAGCCACCACGCCCAGTTTTTTTTTTTTCTTTTTGAGAGGGAGTTTTGCTCTTGTTGTCTAGGCTGGAGTGCAATGGCATGATCTCAGCTCACCACAACCTCCGCCTCCCAGGTTCAAGCAATTCTCCTGCCTCGGCCTCCCAAGTAGCTGGGATTACAGGCATATGCCACCACGCCCGGTTAATTTTTTGTATTTTTAGAAGAGACAGGGTTTCTCTATGTTGGTCAGGCTGGTCTTGAACTCCTGACCTCAGGTAATCCACCCGCCTTGGCCTCCCAAAGTGCTGCGATTACAGGCATGAGCCCAGTCATCTGCATATTTTCTTTTGCAAATCTCAGGGTTCTGTTTTTTTATTTGTTTTGTTTTGAGACAGAGTCTCGTTCTGTCACCCAGGCTCGAGTGCAGATGCATGATCTGGGCTTACTGCAACCTCCGCTTCCCAGGTTCAAGTGATTCTCCTGCCTCAGCCTCCAATTAGCTGGGATTACAGGCACGTACCACCAAGCCCAGCTATTTTTTGTATTTTTTTAGTAGAGATGGGATCTCACCATGTTGACCAAGCTGGTCTCCAACTCTTGACGTCAGGTGATCCACCCACCTTGGCCTCCCAAAGTGCTGGGATTACAGGTATAGCTACTGCCCCTGGCTTTTTTTTTTTTTTTTTTTTTTGAGATGGAGTCTTGCTGTGTCACCCAGGCTGGAGTGCAGTGGCACAATCTGGGCTCACTGCAAGCTCCACCTCCCAGGTTCATGCCTCAGCCTCCTGCCTCAGCCTCGTGAGTAGCTGGGACTTACAGGCGCCCACCACCACGCCCAGCTAATTTTTTGTATTTTTAGTAGAGGCGGGTTTCTCTGTTGGTCAAGCTGGTCTTGAACTCCCGACCTCAGGTGATCTGCCTGCCTCGGCCTCCCAAAGTGCTGGAATTACAGGCATGAGCCACCACACCTGGTCCAGAGTTGTGTTTCTTGAGGGCTGTTTGGTGAGCGGTGGTTTGGGAATCCTAGCCGACTAGGGGGTCAATCATGGCAGTGCTTAGCCGCTGTGAACCTACCTGGAGCAAATTAATTACTCTAACCTCTCTCTGTAAAATTCGTAAAGTGGGGTAAATAATAGTACTCATCTCCCATTGGGTTGTTTTGAGAATTAGCTGAAATACCAGTAAGCATTTTATTTATTTATTTATTTTGAGATGGAGTCTGGCTCTGTCACCCAGGTTGGAGTGCAATGGCATGTCGGCTCACTGCAACCTCTGCCTCCCCGGTTCCAGCGATTCTACTGCCTCAGCCTCCCGAGTAGCTGGGATTACAGGCACCCACCACCACACCTGGCCAATTTTTGCATTTTAGTAGACACAGGGTTTCACCATGTTGGCCAGGTTTTTTTTTTTTTTTTTTTTTTTTTTTGAGATAGAGTCTCGCTCTGCTGCCCAGGCTGGAGTGCAGCAGCGCAATCTTGGCTCACTGCAACCTCCACCTCCCAGGTTCAAGCGATTCTCTTGCCTCAGCCTCCCAAGTAGCTGGGATTACAGGCACCCGCCAGCACGCCTGACTGATTTTTGTATTTTTAGTAGAGATGGGGTTTCACTATGTTGACCGGCTGGTTTTGAACTCCCAAAATCAGCTGATCCACCCACCTCGGCCTCCCGAAGTGCTGGGATTACAGGTGTAAAACACTGCACCCAGCCTACTTCACATTATTAAGAAATCTATGAAAATATCATTTTAATGGCTGTAACGTCATCACACAAAATAATTGGAGTATAACAGTTTCCATCAAATCTTAAAATATCATCAATTTTAAGTCCCACCATTATTTTCTGTACTACTAAGAACAAATTCTGGCCTGGCATGGTGGCTCTATGCCTGTAATCCCAGCACTTTGGGAGGCCAGGGCAGTCAGATCACCTGAGTTCAGGAGTTCCAGACCAGCCTGGCCAACCTGTCTCTATTAAAAATACAAAGATTAGCCTGGTGTGGTGGCATGTGCCTATAGTCCCAGCCACTTGTTGGGAGGCTGAGGCAGGAGGATCACCTGAGTCTGGGCAGGGGAGGTTGCAGTGAGCCGAGATCATGCCACTGCACTCCAGCCTGGGTGACATAGTATTATTATTATTATTATTATTATTTGAAACAGGGTCTCACTTTGTTACTGTGCCTGGCTAATTTTTGTATTTTTTGTAGAGTTGGATTTTGGCCACGTTGCCCAGGCTTGCTTCAAACTCCTCAACTCAAGCAATCTGCCTGCCTCGGGCCCCCAAAGTGCTAGCATTACACGTGTGAGCCACCACGCCCAGTCGTGTTATTTATGATTGCATTTCTTTTCTTTTCTTTGAGGCAGAGTCTCGCTCTGTCACCTAGGCTGGTGTGCAGTGGTGTGATCTTGGCTCACTGCAACCTCTGCCTCTGGGGTTCAAGCCATCCTCCCACTTCAGAGTCCTGTGTAGCTGGGATTACAGGCGTGTGCCACCACACCCGGTTAATTTCTCTTTTTTACTACACTTGATCTTTGCCAAAAGGATGAGAAGTGATAATTTAGTAGAGACGGGGTTTCACCATGTTGGCCAGGTGTGTCTGGTACTCTTGACCTCAGGTGATCAGCCCACCATGCTCTCCCAAAGAGCTAGGATTACAGGGTGACCCATGACGCCCATCTGATATCATTGTTTTTTTGTTTTTTTGTTTGAGACAGAGTCTTGCTCTGTCGCCGAGGCTGGAGTGCAGTGGCGCGATCTCCGCTCACTGCAAGCTCCACCTCCTGGGTTCGCATCATTCTCTTGCCTCAGCCTCCCGAGTAGCTGGGACTACAGGTGCCCGCCACCGCGTCCGGCTAATTTTTTTTGTATTTTTAGTAGAAATGGGGTTTCATCATGTTAGCCAGGATGGTCTCCAGCTCCTGACCTTGTGATCTGCCCGTCTCGGCCTCCCAAAGTGCCGGGATTACAGGCGTGAGCCCCCGCGCCTGGCCAATATCATTGGTTTTAAAACACATACCTGGCCAGGCGCAGGGGCTCATGCTTGTAATCCCAGCAATTTGGGAGGCTGAGGCGGGTGGATCACCTGAGGTCACCATGGCGAAACCCCATCTCTACTAAAAACACAAAAATTAGCTGGGCTGTTATGCCCAGACTGTTTGTTCCCCAAAGAAGACCACCAGAGTCCAGAGTCAAAGCCAAGCGGCAAGGATCTTTACTACAAGTTCGAACCTGGTCCCTCCTTTACACAGTATACAAGAGGGCCCTGAACAATGCGAGCGTTTGCTTTTTATAGCCCGAAAGTTGCAGGGGAACAAAGAAATTCTTTTGGCTCCTGCGCTTTCAGTAACCTTGAACGGCTGTCCCCTTATCGGAGACTTTCCAGGTGGTGTTTATACTGGGCTCAGGGAGTTTGAGAGATATATGGTGGTGGGATGGGAGGATGGGATGTGTTTGTGCTAGGCTCAGGGAGTTTTAAGCCCGGGGCTGAGGAATGTGCCCAGCTCCTTTCAGGGTGTGGTGGCAAGCGCCTGTAAATCCAAGCTACTCTGGAGTTTGAGGTAGGAGAATCACTTGAATCCGGGAGGTGGAGGTTGCAGTGAGCTGAGATCATGCCATTACACTCCAGCCTGGGTGACAGAGCAAGACTCCATCTCAAAAAAAATAAAAAATAAAAGGAGGCCGGGCGCGGTGGCTCAAGCCTGTAATCCCAGCACTTTGGGAGGCCGAGACGGGTGGATCACAAGGTCAGAAGATCGAGACCATCCTGGCTAACACGGTGAAACCCCGTCTCTACTAAAAAATACAAAAAACTAGCCGGGTGAGGTGGCGGGCGCCTGTAGTCCCAGTTACTTGGGAGGCTGAGGCAGGAGAATGGCGTGAACCCAGGAGGCGGAGCTTGCAGTGAACTGAGATCCGGCCACTGCACTCCAGCCTGGGTGACAGAGCGAGACTCCGTCTCAAAAAAAAAAAAAATAAATAAAAATAAATAAAAAGCAGAAAAAATAAATAAAACATATTCCTATCTTATTGAGGCTAAACTGTACAACATGTGTCTTACAAATGATAGCAAAGATAACAAATATATGCTTAATCTCTGGAGGGAAAGGGCTTTCTAAGCTTAAATACAAACCTCAAAGGAACATATCCATGGCTTTGACATCAAGAAATTTAAAACTTCTATATGTCTAAATATTAAAAAGCAATCATAGGCCGGGTGCAGTGGCTCACACCTGTAATCCCAGCATTTTGGGAGGCTGAGGTGGGTGGATCACTTCAGGTCCAGAGTTCCAGACCAGCCTGGTCAACATGGTGAAACTCCATCTCTACTAAAAATACAAAAATTAGCCGGGTGTGATGGTGCATGCCTGTAATCCCAGCTATTTGGTATTTTTTCTTTTCTTTTCTTTTCTTTTTTGGGATGGAGTCTCCCTCTGTTGCCCAGGCTGCAGTACAGTGGCAGGATCTCTGCTTACTGCAACCTCCACCTCCTGGGTTCAAGTGATTCTCATGCTTCAGCCTCCCAGGTAGCTGGGATTACGGGCGCCCGCCACCACACCTGGCTAATTTTTGTATTTTTAGTAGAAACAGGGTTTCAGGCCGGGCGCGGTGGCTCAAGCCTGTAATCCCAGCACTTTGGGAGGCCGAGACGGGCGGATCACGAGGTCGGGAGATCGAGACCATCCTGGCTAACACGGTGAAACCCCGTCTCTACTAAAAATACAAAAAAACTAGCCGGGCGAGGTGGCGGGCGCCTGTAGTCCCAGCTACTCGGGAGGCTGAGGCAGGAGAATGGCATAAACCTGGGAGACGGAGCTTGCAGTGAGCTGAGATCCGGCCACTGTACTCCAGCCTGGGTGACAGAGCGAGACTCCGTCTCAAAAAAAAAAAAAAAAAAAAAGAAACAGGGTTTCACCATGTTGGTCAAGCTATCTCAAACTCCTGACATCAAGTGATCCACCCACCTTGGTCTCCCAAAGTGCTGGGATTACAAGTGTGAGCCACTGCGCCTGGCGTATCCCAGCAATTTGGGAGGTTGAGGCATAAGAATTGCTTGAACCTGGGAGGTGGAGGTTGCAGTGAGCTGAGATCACATAGCGGCACTCCGACCTGAGCAACAAAGTGAGACCCTGTCTCAAAAAAAAAAAAAAAAAGCAATCATTAATAACAGGGCGAGCATCATGGCTCACACATAGAATATTCCCAGTGCTTTGAGAGGCCAAGGTGGGAGAATTGCTTGATGCCAGGAATTCAAGACTAGCCTGGGCAACATAGTGAGACTCCCATCACTACAAAAAAATAAAAAAATTAGTCGGGCCTGGCTGAAAGTGCCTTTAGTCCCAGCTACTCAGAAGGCCGAGGTTGGAGGATGGCTTGAGCCCAGAAGCTCAAGGCTGCATTGAGCTATGATTGGGTCACTGCACAGAACAAGACATTGTCTGTAAAACAAACAAAAAATACCACCACAAAAGCACAAAAATATTAAAAGGTAAGCAAACTGAGAAGAATGTTTGGGGCAACTATCCTAAGGGCTAACAGCCTTAATAAAGAGCTCTGTAAACTATAAGAAGTATACCAAGACATGGCCGGGCCTCACGCCTGTAATCCCAGCACTTTGGGAGGCCGAGGCAGGTGGATCATGAGGTCAGGAGATCCAGACCATCGTGGCAAACGGGCAAACCTCATCTCTACTAAAAAAACACAAAAAATTAGCCAGGCGTGGTGGCAGGTGCCTGTAGTCCCAGTTACTTGGGAGGCTGAGGCAGGAGAATGGTGTGAACCCAGGAGGCAGAGCTTGCAGTGAGTGGAGATCGCGCCACTGCACTCCAGCTTGGGCGACAGAGCAAGACTCCGTCTCAAAAAAAAAAAAAAAAAAAAAAAGAAGTATACCAAGACATAAAGACCACTGAGGCAAGATGATGAACTCTTTTTGTTTTTTTTTTTTAGACGGAGTCTTGCTCTGTTGCCCAGGCTGGAGTACAGTAATGCAATCTCTGCTCACTGCAACTTCCACCTCCCAGGTTCGAGCGATTCTCCTGCCTGAGCCTCCTGAGTAGCCGGGATTACAGGCGCGTGACACCACGCCCAGCTAATTTTTGTATTTTTAGTAGAGACGGGGTTTCACCATGTTGGTCAGGCTCGTCTTGAACTCCTGACCTCGTGATCCACCTGCCTCGGCCTCCCAAAGTACTGGAATTACAGGTGTGAGCCACCACGCCCGGGCTGATGATGAACTTTTTACTTAAAAAAAACCTTTGGTTGAGTGTGGTGGCTCACGCCTGTAATCTCAGTACTTTGGGAGGCCGAGGCAGGCAGGTCACTTGAGGTGAGGAGTTCCAGACCAGCCTGGCCAACATGGCAAAACCCCATTTCAACTAAAAATTTTTAAAAAGTAGCCAGGTATGGTGGCGCATACCTGTAATCCCTCTACTTGGGAGGCTGAGGCATGAGAATTGCTTGAACCTTGGAGGCAGAGGTTGCAGTGAGCCAAGATTGCACCACTGTACTCCAGCCTGAGTGACGGAGTGAGACTGTCTCAAAAATAAAACCAAACAAAAAAACCTTCTTTCATTGCCAGACATGGTGGCTCACACCTGTAATCCCAGCACTTTCTCTGGGAGATTGAGGTGGGATGATTCCTCGAACCCAGGAAGTCAAGACCAGCCTGGGCAACAAAATGAGACCCCAGTGCTAAAAAAAAAAAAAAATTATCTGAGCAAGGTGGCACATGCCTGTGGTCCTACCTACTCAGGAGGTTTAGGCAGGAGGATTGTTTGAGCCCAGGAGTTAGAGGCTGCGGTAAGCCATGTTTGCACCACTGCACTCCAGCCTGGGTGACAGTGAGGCTGTGTCTCAAAAATAAATAAATAAATAAATAAATAAAAATTAAAAACCTTCTTTTAAGATCAGTTGAACAGTTTATATAAAAGAGAATTGGCTACACATGTATGAAATTTATTCTGCCTCACTACTATTCTTTTTTCTTTTTTTTTTTGAGATGGAGTTTCGCTTTTGTTGCCCAGGCTGGAGTGCGATGGTGTGATCTCAGCTCACTGCAACCGCTGCCTCCTGGGTTTAAGCGATTCTTCTGCCTCAGTCTCGCCAAGTGGTTGGGATTACAGGCATGCGTCACCATGCCTGGCTAATTTTTTTTTTTTTTGAGAGGGAGTCTTTCTCTGTTGCCCAGGCTGGAGGGCAGCGGTGTGATCTCAGCTCACTGCTTCCTCTGCCTCCTGGGTTCAGGCAATTCTTCTGCTTCAGCCTCCAGAGTAGCTGGGATTACAGGCGTGCACCACCATGCCCAGCTAATTTTTGTATCTTTAGTAGAGATGGGGTTTCACCATGTTGGCCAGGCTGGTCTTAAACTCCTGACCTCATGTGATCTGCCTGCCTCGGCCTCCCGAAGTGCTGGTATTACAGGTGTGAGCCACCGCACCTGACCGGAGTGTCTCTTGTTGATTACCTCAGCCAAAGTGCCTTCTGAAATAGTACCACAGATGTGTGCTTCTAGCTCTGTTTGTAGTAGAGGGCATGGCATGTACTGTCATTCACACTGCCTGCTCCATCTGCATCCCCCTCACATCCAGCAAGAGTTTTCCTTTACACAGGGCTTATTACTCCTCTGCTGATCACTTGCCAATGCCTTCTCTTGGAGTTAACACCCTTGCCAAGGCCTAAGTGGCCTTTGAAGATCAGGCCCTGCTTAGCTCTGGGCTCCTGTGTCTCTTCGATACCCTCTCTACTTTTCTCAAACCTGTCAAAACTGGATTGGGACTCCGTGGCACTGGGGTTGGAAACATGCTTTGTCCGCATCTTCCCAGGGTGGCACTCAGGCCTGCACTAGCTAAGGTAGCCCTGCGGCAGGGTCCAACACTACCTTATCGTTAATTTGTTTATTGTCTGCGTCCGCTAGAGCTGGGGTGAAGAGAGCAGCCAGATCAGACATGGGGAGGCCTGGGAGGCTACGGCATCTTCGGTTTTGGGCAGTGCTGCTAGAAACCACGAACATTACTCATCTTGCAGCATGTGTGCACATGGGGTGACCCCGGGGCCTCCTCGAATGCAGCGTCTACGCCTGGGGAATGGACGCACTATTACCAGTTCCGCCCTGGGAGGATTCATCGCTAACCTACCGAGCACAGAGGCCGGTGCGCACCCACGGAGAAGCCCGCGCTCGCAAGTCCTCCTGGTGCCGGGGCCCCAGGGCATTCAAGACCCGCCGACCGTGAGGCGGGTCAAGGGGTACACAGGGTGCGAGTTCGTTAGTCAAATGCGGGGTACGGACGCGAGCCACAGGCACCGGAACCTCGCGCCGACCGGGGCCCTAGGCCCGACGACGGCAGGTAAGCGGAGTGGAGGCACACGTGGCTGCGACGTGCCCCGGGCACCATCCGGGTGGCTTCCGGCGCGGGACGTCCGCAGCCCCGCAGCTCCCAGGACGCTAGACAATCTGCGACTGATCAGCTTCGGCCGGTTTGGTGATAAAGGGGAGACAGGCCCGCGGCGAGTGGGAACGCCTGAAGGCCGTGCCTCTCCTTTCAGGTGGGCCAGGGGCAAGCCGGTAAGAGCCTGGGGCAAGGGATAGAAAGAGGACCACCTCATCACAACCCAGAGCTCGGGACTCCTATGCAGTCCCATAGGGAACAGGCGGCCGCCATTCCCCTCCCCCACGCTGGCGGGTAAGGCTAGAGAACGGTTTCTTTTTTTCTTTTTTTTTTTTTGAGACGGAGTCTTGCTCTGTCGCCCAGGCTGGGCACTGCAACCTCCGCCTCCTGTGTTCAAGTGATTCTCCCGCGTCAGTCTCCCGAGTAGCTGGGATTACAGACGCCCGCCACCACGCCCAGCTAATTTTTGTATTTTTAGTAGAGACGAGGTTTCACCAGGTTGGCCAGGCTGGTCTCGAACTCCTGACCTCAGGTGATCCACCCGCCTTGGCCTCCCAAAGTGCTGGGATTTCAGGTATGAGCCACCGCACCCGGCCTGAGAACGGTTTCAAAGGAACTCCCAAATTCAATATTCGCGGGAAGGCGCAGGCGCAATAAAAAGCCGGGCGGGTTTTTGGGTGCGGATGCTGAGCCCAAAACCCAAGCGTGTAATAATCCGCCCGCGGGAGGTTGGATGCGGGGGTGGCTCTTGAAGTTACGCTTGAGCTAGAGCTCTTTGTGACGCAACCGGGCGGTGCGGGCAGCTGGCTGCGCGTGTGCAGAGCTCGCACAAAAGGCCTTCTTAGGTTGTGCAGGCGCCCGCTGGCCAGAGTCGCAGAGGGTCCTCGTTTGCAATCCAGCGACCCCCGTGGGTGCTGTTTTTGCGAGGACTGTTTGTCCCCATAACTCTGGGAGGGCCACGGGGACCTTGGCGAGCTGCGGGCTGCCATCCAGAGCCGTGAGTGGTTCGCTGAATCTCCGCACCGCCGCTGAAGCCTGCAGGCTGCGCCGACTCTGCTGTGTGAGAAGTCGGAGGAGGCGGAGCGGAAGCGGCCGCCGCAATTTCCTTTCCTCTACGTTGGCTCTCGGCCGGGCCCCCAACGTCCGGGGTGCCGACAGCTGCTGCTCAGGACAGCTTTGGGGGTGCGGTCGCCGGACGAGAAGGTGTTGGGTGTTGCAGTCGCCGGGTGGGTGCATCCGCCCGGTTTTTGCTCCGTGCGGGGGCGGTGCGGGCCCGGGGGCACCTCGGAGGCGGAGGACGGCTTAATTGGCCCTCTCAGGTCTGGTCCTCTTGCCTGCCTTACGTTTTGTTTCGACGCCGGACCGCGTAAGAAACCATGATGTTGGACACCGAAGGTGGAAAGGGGATTCGTGGTGAAGGTCTGGGGCTTGCCCTGGTCTTGCTCGGCAGATGAAGTCCAGAGGTTTTTTTCCGGTGAGTTAGAACTAGGTCGCGGGAGTTCGAGGCCGGGGCGGGCGGGCCGGCGGGCGGGCAGCCGGGGCGCCCTTTGGCGAGGCGCGAGTGACTGCACTCACCGCTGTGTTGCTCGCGCCCGGCCGGCCGCTGTTACGCAATGGAAATTTCGAAAGCCCCGCCTGTCCTCCTGGCCTTTGAGAGTGCGGCACATCTGGCAGATTTTGTCTTTACTTACCTTTGAACACCAGCTTTTCTTTTACGGGTGTCTTTTTTTTTCTGAGTTGGAGTCTCTGTCACCCAGGCTGGAGTGCAGTGGCGCGATCTCGGCTCACTGCAACATCCGCCTCCTGGTTTCAAGGGATTCTCCTGCCTCAGCCTCCCGAGTAGCTGGGACTAGAGGCGCGCACTACCACGCCCGGCTGATTTTTGTATTTTGGTAGAGACGGTGTTTCACCATGTTGGCCAGGCTGACTTCTGACCTCAAGTGATTCGCCCGCCTCGGTTTCCCAAAATGCTGGGATTACAGGGGTGAGCCACCGCGACTGGCCCAGTGTCTTATTTCTAGAGGATAAATTGGCATAGGTGGGATTTTCTCGTCGATCTTGAGAAAACCGCCAAGTAATTAGACAAATAATAGTAATGTTTTGCAGTATCTCGAAATGTAACATCTTGTTTCTAGTTTTGATGTTTCCTTGAAAAGGAGCATTCTTCGGAAAGTTAAAATGTCACGTCTTAATTTCAGTTTTCCTAATCAAGATTTGGTAATTGAAGAGTGTTTGCTCATTTAATTATTCACCTGGCTCACTATATGGTTGAAGACACTAAAGCCCAGGGAAGTTTTTTTTGCAGTACATAAGTTTCCTGAGTATTTTCTATCAGAATGTGCTTGTTCCCATTATTAGACTGGAAAAAAGAAATCAGACTGATAAAATTCTATTTGGATGAAATTGACAGCTTTTGGCAAGACGTTTGTAGTATTGACTTAACTATGT
This sequence comes from Macaca nemestrina, assembly GCF_043159975.1. NCBI lineage: Eukaryota > Metazoa > Chordata > Mammalia > Primates > Cercopithecidae > Macaca > Macaca nemestrina. The sequence goes on from NC_092133.1 coordinate 65,213,464, forward strand.
GAATTTAGTGTCAGTAACGGAAAACGACCTGTAAAACAAGAACCAAGTACACTGGAAGCCACCTTGCAGGAGGCAACACTGGGTTTGGCTTCAGCCCTGCAACTTGGAGCATTTTAGCTTGGTAACACTGATCCCCTTTGAGGTGAGTATTGGGCATGCAATTTGGATTTGAATGAGAAACCGCAATGTGGCTGCTGGTAAGGTAAAACAAATGCGCCAGAGCGAAACAACTCGCAACGAAGTATGTTTGCTGTAAAGTCAGAAAGTCCAGGCTTGATAATGTTCCGAGAAATTGATAAAAGATGTGTGATGTAGACATTAGTAGCAAGGACTTGAGAGGAATTCATTCTGAAACTGCTTTGAATATTGGATGTTGTTGATGGGTTGGAAACATATCACCTTGGGAGTGAGGTTTTTTTTTTATTGGAGTTCTAGGAGTTGGTAATATCGTGATCATTATATATAGGCTGAAGGGGTGGCCTGCCCCTCCACACCTGTGGATGTTTCTCTCGTTAGGTGGAATGAGAGACTTGAGAAAAGAAATAAGACACAGAGATAACGTATAAGAGAAAGAAAAAGTGGGCCCAAGGGACCACTGCTCAGTATACAGAGGACCCGCGCCAGCACTGGTTTCTGAGTTCCCTCAGTATTTATTGATAATTATCTTTACCATCTTATGAAAAGAGAAGTGGCAGGATAATAGGATCATCGTAGGGAGAAGGTCTGCAGTAAGCCATATGAATAAAGATCACTGTGACATGAATAAGTTTAAGGGAAAATGCTGTGCCTTGATATGCATATGCAAACATCTCCATAAACCTTTTTAGTGCATGAAGAGCAGCATTGCCGCTAGCACCTCCCACCTTCAGCCCTAAGGTGGTTTTCTCCTTTCTCAGTAAACAGAACATACAATCACTGAGATGTTCCATTGCCCAGTGACGGGCAGGAGACAGATACTTTTCTCTATCTCAACTGCCAAGAGGCTTTCTTTCCTCTTACACTAGTCCTCCTCAGCACAGACCCTTCACGGGTGTCAGGCTGGGGGACAATTAGGTCTTTCCCTTCCCACGAGGCCATATTTCAGACTATCATACAGGGAGAAACCTTGGACAATACCTAGCTTTCCTAGGCAGAGGTCCCTGCGACCTTCCGTGTGTATGTGTCCCTGGGTACGTGAGATTAAGAGAATGGTGAGGACTTTTAACCAGCAAGCTGCCTTCAGGCACTTGTTTAACAGAGCACATCCTGCACAGCCCAAAATCCGTTAAACCTTGAGTCACCACAGCACATGTCTCTTGCAAGGACAGGGTTGGGGGTAGGGTCACAGATTAACAGCATCTCAAATACAGAACAAAATGGAGTCTCTTATGTGTACTTCTTTCTATATAGACACAGTAATAGTCTGATCTCTCTTTCTTTTCCCCACAATAGGCTCCACAAGTTACATAATTTGTAGTGGGGACATGGAATAGAAATTTCATCTGTGTCACCCAGAGGTGGTTTTAGGTTTTAAATTCTGTATTAACGGTTGTTTTCTTTCCAGACTGCAAAATTTAAAATGGGGCAGAAGGTATAACAGCACTGGCAGAAGAGCTGGCTTTGAGAGGATGAGGCGTGATGCTTATGGTGGAGGTACGTGAGGAATTGCAAGGTTCGGCAAGTAGTCTGTTCCTTTGTCTTGGTGTTTTATTTGATTGATTGTACTTTGTCTTTCAGGGTATGGAGGCTTGGATGATTACAATGGCTCTAATGATGGCTATGGATTTGGGTTAGATTTGGAAGAGGTAAGGTAAGAACTGAATTTCTCTGTTGAAGGATGCTTACACTGTTGTTCATCTAGACCTCAATTACTGTTTTTCAGGAATGTCTGATCACAGATACAGGGATAGTGGCTCTACTTTCCAGAGCACAACAGGACACTGTACACATGTGTGGATTACGTTACAGAGCTACTGACAATGAGACATGCATGGATTACCTTACAGAGCTCCTGAGAATGACATTTATAATGTAAGATGAACTCACAAGTCAATATTTCAGTATGGCAGTAAAAGTCTGAGCCTTATTCTATAAAGTGAGCACTACGTTAGAAATTTTAGTTTTATTTTGTAACATTAGAAAGTTGATTTAATTCTTGGAAATGCCTTGTGTTGTAGTTTTTTTCACTGCTCAATCCTGAGAGAGTACACATTGAAATTGGTACTGATGGCAGAGTAACTGGTGAAGCAGATGTTTGTTGAGTTTGCAGCTCGTGAAGATGCTGTGGCAGCTGTGTCAAAAGACAAAGCAAATGTGCGGAAGTGTGATTGAGCATTTGTGGGCTCTTAACAGGTGATTGTGTGACTAACATTTACAATTGAGAAATAGAAAAATAAGGATATATGAGAAGTTTCCTCTCCAGTAATAGATTAATTCTTGGGGGATGGGGGGCAGTGTGTTGAAGCAGGTTTGGATTTTAAAAATTAGTATAACAGGGATTTGTGATGCGCACATCTTGAAGTATATATCCTTAATTGACAATATAGATGAATATGTGAAGGCTAGATTTTGGAGTTAAAGTAGATGACCTAAGAGAAGTAGCTAGAATTTTCTTTGCCAAAGTATTTGAAGTTCACAGATCTGCTTGTTTAAAAACTTTATAAAAGTGCTTATCCTGTTTTGTTTCACTAACAAACATTTTCAAACTTTTTTTTTTCTCATTTCAGAACACAGATATGTAGAACTCTTCTTGAATTCTACAGCAGGAGCAAGTGGTGGTGCTTTTGGTAGCCAAATGATTGGAGACATGGGTTTGCGTAAATATCGTTAGTTTCTTTAAAAACCAAAATGTTTATATATGTATAAGTCAGTTATAAGTTAAGCTAATCTATTTATTTAATGAGTTTAGCATAACAAACTTAGGCAAAGAAAGCAATTTCTTGATATTTGAATTTTGTATTTGTCTTTCTTAAATCCTTGTGAGTTAGGAAGTTCCTTAGGATAGATAATTCAAATCAGATTTAAGTACTCTTAGGGGAGGGGACTACAGAGTGAAACTACTTAAATTTTCTGAGTATAAAGGTTAAATCTAAAATAGCAAAACAGGATTAAGATAAATGCGGGCATAATTAGGTATTGACATGCCTTTGATACATCAAATTAGGAGGAAACCCCATTAAATCCAGTCAAGCAGTTTCATAAGATCTTCACAAAATGCCTCTACTTATGGAATCGTGGAGTTTAGTCCTGCTGAAGTGTATACCGTTAGCACTTTGGTTTATCAATGTTTTACTAGCTGAAATGATGGATAGAAGGGTAGCCTGGTTATAAACAGTAGGCAGAAGGAGGCGGAGGGGTTATAGTAATATAAAATCAAGACTGGAAAATCATAGAGAATTACAAGTCTGGTACCACCAGATACTACATTACATAAGGAACAAGGTTCTATTGTTTTCTTAACAGCAAACCCGTCCAGTTACGGTGGCCCAGCCAGCCAGCAGCTGAGTGGTGATTATGGAGGCGGATGTGTGTGGTGGCCAGAGCAGCATGAGTGGATACGGTAAGCCTGTTTTTGTTTTTTTAATATACTTAGAATAAGTTTTAGGCAAATTTCTTTAGTTGGGAAGATGCAGGCTCCTTTTTGGTGAAATCAGGTTATTACATGTATGCTTTCAATCCAAATGTAACTGTTTTTACTAGCTTAATTTTCAGAAACAATCATTGGGAGGGGGAAATGTTCTGTGAATTAAAAACTAGTCATTGCAGCCGGCTGGGAATAGTGGCTCACACCTGTAATCCCAGCACTTTGGGAGGCCGAGGCGGGTGGATCACGAGGTCAGGAGATCGAGACCACCCTGGCTAACATGGTGAAACCCCGTCTCTACTAAAAATACAAAAAAATTAGCCAGGCGTGGTGGTGGGTGCCTGTAGTCCCAGGTGCTGGGGAGGCTGAGGCAGGCGAGTGGCGTGAATCCGGGAGGCGGCGCTTGCAGTGAGCAGAGATCACATGACGCCACTGCACTCCAGCCTAGGCGACAGAGCGAGACTCCATCTCAAAAAAAAAAAAGAAGAAAACTAGTCATTGCAACTTCGGTGGAATACTGTCGAGCCAGAAAATATCTGCCTCCATTTATTAAAACGGTAAATAAAGTTGTTCACTTTTTTGTCTTTTGGTTAGCATTAAATCAATTTTAGATTTAGGTAGAATTTGAAACAGTAGAATGGTGGTTGGGTTCAGGACCATGTGTATTAGTCAGTTAACCTAGGATTGGTTTTATTTATTTTTTTTCAATTGGTCTAAAGAATGGTGATTTTGGCCCGGCGCGGTGGCTCAAGCCTGTAATCCCAGCACTTTGGGAGGCCGAGACGGGCGGATCACAAGGTCAGGAGATCGAGACCATCCTGGCTAACACGGCGAAACCCCGTCTCTACTAAAAACACAAAAAATTAGCCGGGCGAGGTGGCGGCACCTGTGGTCCCAGCTACTCGGGAGGCTGAGGCAGGAGAATGGCGGGAACCCGGGAGGCGGAGCTTGCAGTGAGCTGAGATCTGGCCACTGCACTCCAGCCTGGGCGACAGAGTGAGACTCCGTCTCAAAAAAAAAAAAAAAAAGAATGGTGATTTTATAATCTTACCCCACAAAACCCTTTTGCAGACCAAGTTTTACAGGAAAACTTCAGTGATTTTTCTTTTTTTTTTTTTTTTTTTGAGACAGAGTCTCGCTCTGTCGCCCAGGCTGGAGTGCAGTGGCGCAATCTCGGCTCACTGCAAGCTCCGCCTCCCGGGTTCACGCCATTCTCCTGTCTCAGCCTCCTGAGTAGCTGGGACTACAGGCGCCCGCCACCGCGCCCGGCTAATTTTTTGTATTTTTTTTTTTTTTTTTTTTTTTTTTGAGACGGAGTCTCGCTGTGTCTCCCAGGCTGGAGTGCAGTGGCCTGATCTCGGCTCACTGCAAGCTCCGCCTCCCGGGTTCACGCCATTCTCCCGCCTCAGCCTCCCAAGTAGCTGAGACTACAGGCGCCCGCCACCACGCCCGGCTAGTTTTTTGTATTTTTAGTAGAGACGGGGTTTCACCATGTTAGCCAGGATAGTCTCGATCTCCTGACCTCGTGATCCACCCGCCTCGGCCTCCCAAAGGGCTGGGATTACAGGCTTGAGCCACCGCGCCCGGCCAATTTTTTGTATTTTTAGTAGAAACGGGGTTTCACCGTGGTCTCGATCTCCTGACCTTGTGATCCGCCCGCCTCGGCCTCCCAAAGTGCTGGGATTACAGGCGTGAGCCACCGCGCCCGGCAACTTCAGTGATTTTTCAATCAAACATTGCATAGGTAAATATTCTCTCAAAAAATATAAATTCCCAATAGCAAATATTGATATGTTGTAATAATATTTTCTATAGCAGTCAATGACTCTGACTTAACTCCATAGAGGCTGCCATTTGGGCACAGTGAGTTGCCTTTAGTCCAACTTGGTTGTCACACTTCCTGCCCACCATGAATAGGAAAAGCAAGAGACTTCTCCTGTGTTTCCTTTTCCCAAATGCCATTTGAGGGACACATTGTGAATGTTTATGGTAAATGTTTTAAAAAGATGCCTTGTTTAGCTTTAAAAATACGAAGTAATTTTGCAGTTTTTGAAAAATACTAGTTTTCCTTTAAACTTAATTGTTCACGTTGATCCTGAAGAATTTGTTAAAATGGTGGCACAAGAGTCTGGCAAGTTGGTACTGCAGAGAAAAGGGGTTAATTGAGGCTTGTTTGGAGTCGGGATTCCCCTTTCCCAAACATGCGTCTCACCACTTGGACAGCAGCCATTTGTACTTGTATACTTTTTAAACTTTTTCTTGGAATACCAAATTTTATTTGACTGGTAGTCTGACATTACTCCTAACTTGTCAAATTGATCTCTCTGCAGGTAACCAAGGAGCAATGAACAGCAGCTACTACAGTAGCGGAAGCCATGCATTTATGGACGTGAATGGAATGGGAGGGATATCTAGCATGTCCAGTATGCGTGGTGGATGGGGAATGTAATTGATCGATCCTGATCACTGACTCTTGGTCAACTTTTTTTTTTTAAAAGAAAAAAAAACTTCAGTTTAACAGTTTCTGCAATACAAGCTTGTGATTTACACTTACTCTGTAAGTGGAAATCAGGATTGTTATGAGGACTTGAGGCCCAGTATTTTTGAATATAGTACTATCTAGGATGTAACAGTGAAGCTGAGTAAACGGTAACTGTTAAACTTAAGTTCCAGCTTTTCTCAAGTTAGTTATAGGATACACTTAAGCAGTAAGCGTATTTAGGTAAAAGCAGTTGGATTATGTTAAATGTTGCCCTTTGTCACGTTACATTGAACACTGGATGCATGTTGAAAGACATGCTTTTATTTTTTTGTAAAACTCAATATAGGAGCTGTGTCTACAATTAAAAATGAAACATTTTGGCATGTTTATTAATTTTAGTTTCATTTAGTAACCTGTGAGGCACATAAGTTTAAGCCTTTTTTTTTTTTAAGTTAATGGGAAAAATTTGAGATGCAATACCAATACTTTAGGATTTTGGTCTTGGTGATTTTGGTCTTGGTGTTTGTATGAAATTCTGAGGCCTTGATGTAAATCTTTCATTGTAGTGTGATTTCCTTTTAGGTATATTGCGCTAAGTGAAACTTGTCAAATAAATCCTTTTAAAAACTGCACTGTGTCTCATCTGTGCTTCAGTGCCATGTGAACTGAGTCTTGGTGCTCTGTGCTCACATGGGGCCCAGGGCCACATCTCTGGCTGTGGCAGAGCGGCTTGGCAGTTGAGGCTGTTGTATAGATGTCTCCAGCTCACAGATGGTTCCCTCCCCTCCCTCCCGAGGCGTTCACAGATGGTTCCCTCCCCGCTCCCGAGGAGGAGTCCTACTCTTGTCTCAGGCTGGATTGCAGTGGTGTGATCTCGGCTCACCTGCAATCTTCACCTCAGGCTGAAGCCATTCTCCTGCCTCAGCCTCCCAAGTAGCTGGGGTTACAGGCGCCCGCCATCACTCCAGGCTAATTTTTTTGTATTTTTAGTAGACACTGGGTTTCACAATGTTGGCCAGGCTGGTCTCCAACTCCTGACCTCATGTGAGCTGCCCACCTCGGCCTCCCAAAGTGCTGGGATTCTAGGCTTCAGCCACTGTGCCCAACCTTCACAGATGGTTTTCAAATTGAGGTTTTGAATTTTGTATTTTTGGCTCATTCCTAAAAATTCCACTTGGAAGTAAAATTCCATGTAAATCTCCTGAGGTAAAATGATGGATAGTGGTTGAGAGCTAATAGGACTAGTTGAAATGAACTCTAAATATATCCCCGTTTTGGTAGTTTGGAGCTCCAACGTGATGCTAGAAGTATTCAAGCTGCTTTAAAGTAGTCCTGAAAAGTGTGGTCCCAGAGTTCCTTCAGTAGATGCTTAGGGGCACTGCAGTTTGGGAACCGATGCTACTCTTTCATCCCATTGGATTCAAGTCCCTGATAATGAAATTAGAATGTAGCGTCTGAGCTAGGCTGTCACATAGGCTTGTGCCCTTTAAAGCAAAGTAGATAAGCTTTCTCTTTCCTGTGACTACACTGAAGCTTTTCTTGAGTTTGTTGTTGGGTTAGGGCTAGGTAGGGTGGACAGAGTGGCTTAGTATCGGTCATTTCTAACCATCTGCCCACAGGAGCAGTGCATGCAGGAGACATGGAGGGCTTTGCAGATCCTACCTTGCTTGCCCTACCAGGTTGCCCTACTAGGACTGGACACTAGCAGAGGGAAGGGTCTGGAATGTATATTGTTGGTTTTGTCTTCAGCAGGTCTAGAGAGAGCAGCAGTTTTCAGTGGGGAGGCAGTGTTGAGAATTGTTGAGTTGTATTCTAAGCCTGGTTACTGCCCTTGAGATCTTGTGTTAATAGAGTTTGGTATTGAGGCCCAGTATTGAGAAGGCTTGAGGGTTCCTTCTCTGGGTCCTTTAGTTAACTGTGGTACATTTAGGGATAAAGCTTGCCCTGTCAGAGAAGGGACTAGAACTAGGAACTCGGAGTAAGGTTAAACTAAATCCAGAGCCGTATGGCTTTTAAGAAGTGAGTCTAGGCCAGGCACAGTGGTTCACGCCTTAATTTCAGCACTTGGGAGGCTGAGGTGGGCGAATCACCTGAGGTCAGGAGTTTGAGACCAGCCTGGCCAACGTGGTAAAACCCTGTCTCTACTAAAAAATACAAAAATTAGCTGGGTGTGGTGGTGCACACCTGTAATCCCAGCTACTGAGGCAGGGGAGAATCGCTTGAACCCGGGAGGCAGAGGTTGCAGTGAGCCAAGATCACGTCGTTGTATTCTAGTCTGGGCGACGAGCAAAATTTCTGTCTCAAAAAAAAAAAAAAAAAAAAAAAGTCTAGAAGCATTATAGTTCTTTGGAATCTTGTGCTCCATAGCTTGTTTGCAGTGACTTAACCTCCTGACATTGTCAGTTGGAATCTGCATTTTAAACAAAATCCTGACCACTCACCCCTACCTCAGTTGACTTGGGAAGTGCTGTCTTAGAACATCTATCCTTCATTTCTCAGGCTGGGTAAAGGTGGTATGGCACCAGAACAGAGACTGGAGATTCCAAAGTTAAGGCTTGGAATATGTTTGAATTTCTGAGTAGGAAAGTTATCTTGACCAAATATTGCCAACTTTGAAAATGGTATGATAAATTTTCACTTAAAAATAAAGTGTCAGGCACAGAGGTGGGAACCTCCTGCATGTTTTGATTGAGCTGAACAGAACAGAACAGACTTGAAGTAGGGGGAGTGATAGATTATTCTGCTTTTGTGTGTGCAGAAGAGAGCTCAGACTCAAATGAACTGACTTGCCTAAGGCTGCCCAGCAAGTTAGGGGTCCAAACTGGGTGTATTGAAAAGGCATAGGCCGGGTGCGGTGGCTCCATACCTGTAATACCAGCACTTTAGGAGGCCGAGGCAGGCGGATCATGAGGTCAGGAGATCGAGACCATCCTGGCTAACACTGTGAAACTCCATCTCTACAAAAATACAAAAAATTAGCCAGGCGTGGTGGCGGGCACCTGTAGTCCCAGCTACTCGGGAGGCTGAGGCAGGAGAATGGCATGAACCCGGGAGGCAGAGGTTGCAGTGAGCCAAGATCACACCACTGCACTCCAGCCAGGGTGACAGAGCGAGACTCCGTCTCAAAAAAAAAAAAAAAAAGAAAAGAAAAAAGGCACAGATGTCATATATGCCAGTTGGGGGTAGTGAGTGATAGGCAGTTTTTCCTGAAAGTTTGGCCCTGTATGAGACGCAGCTGCTACAGTGAGGTGAGGGAAGGGGAGGGCTGCCAATGTGCTTCCCTAATAGGGTTGGAAACCTGCTAGGACATGCTTTGGAGCAGGGCAGACCTCGTCTTGAAGTCTGGCCACACAGTCCTAAGCTGTATAGGATGGAGGGTGAATCCTTGAGCCTTCCCCAAGCTGCCATCTTTTCCATCTTTAGAGCGGTCTGAGGGAGTGAGTGGCAGAGGAGGAATCTCAGTTGAGGGTGCCATGCAAGCATCTACCAGGGCTGACTAGGTCATGGAGGAGCCTGCTTCGTGGGAAGAGCCCGGAGGAGGGGTGGGATCCTGAGGCCTGGATTTGGTGGGAAGGGAAGGTAGGGTCGAGGACAAGGTGTATGTATAGAGGTGAAGGACTGACTGCTGGTTGTCTGGACTTGACAATGCTGTTATCTCTACTGTTATCTCTACCCAAAGAGATCCCCGGGCCATTGGCTCTTTGAAGGGGGGGTCTCTGAGGGAGGGACTGGAAGCCAGTCCTAGCACTGCATTTGAAATGTAAAAAATGGCTGCCTGGCAAGTGCCTTTCCACAGGTGTCTCTATCTGTAACCTATCAAACTCCCAATTATGTGAACTACTCTTGCACTTTGGTGACAGGCTTGGGGTCACTTCCTCTGCCTGTTGATGGCAGGCTGACCCTGCAAACTGCCCTTGGCTCACCAGGCACAGCCCTGCAGGCTCTAGGGCAGCACCTCCTGCTCACACTGGGCTGGGGAACAAGGGGTGCGCTGAGGCCTCCTCCAGTAGTAGGCTGGAGGTGAGGATGTGGTGGGCTCTTTGGAAGCTGACACAGGCTTCTGCACGTGCCAGAGTGAAAAATAAATGATTTTATTGCAGGGCCAACGACAGGTAGTCACAGGGCATGGAATGGCAGATCTCTTGACTGAAGCAGAGAAGGCACACTGACAGACCCCATGTGTGTCAAATGCTGTGCACAAATCAGGTTTTTAGAAGGGAGGTGGGAGAGGAAAACTACTCACTAGCAGAACTGAACTGCTGTAAAATAGGTTAAATTCTTTGAAAAGTGAAAAATGATAGTAGCAAAATCATGATGTTACGTCTGAACCAGAGCCGTGATGTAACCAAGTACGACGGAAGTTTCCATCCAGAGGAGTTAATTCCAAACAAATCACGGAAAGGTGAGAGCTTCTGCTTCCAGCACACTATCTTCTGGAGTGCCAGTGGCTGGGCAAGAAATTTGATTTTTTCCTTTGATTCTCTTGGGAGAGAACACATTTCTCAAGCCCCTGGTTGGCCCCTGGAGACCCACAGGGTTTGGCACTGTCGGTGAGGCTGTGTTCCTGAGGATGGATGCATAAGGGTCTTTTTTTTTTTTTTTTTTTTTTTGAGTCTCTGTCACCCAGGCTGGGGTGCAGTGGCACAATCTCGGCTCACTGCAACCTCTGCTGCCCGGGTTCAAGCGATTATCCTGCCTCAGCCTCCCAAGTAACTGGGATTATAGGCGCCTGCCACCGTGCCTGGTTGGTTTTTCTATTTTTTTTAGTAGAGATGGGGTTTCACCATCTTGGCCAGGCTGGTCTTGAACTCCTGACCTCGTGATCCACCCGCCTTGGCCTCCCAAAGTGTTAGGATTATAGGCGTGAGCCACCGCGCCTGGCCTAAGGGTCTTTTTAAGACAAAAAGTTTACTTTTGCTGTACTTTACTAAGCCAGTGAGCTGCTAGTCCATGTTACAGGAAGAGTCTGGTTCGTTCTCTTTGCTGCATTCCAAGGGGGTGGGAGTGGGTCTTTCACTTTCTAAACAGGTTCCCTGGGTCCTAATAAGACACCGAGATGAGCACCTGTGCAGCCTTTGCTTCTGTGACTCCACAGATGGGGACAGCCAGGCCTTGCAGACACATGTCATCTCAAAGGCAGCCTCAGGACATGGTTTCTAGCTCTGAGCTTACTGTGAGGCACTGCCTGAAACTTGGGGGGCGGGTGGTGGGGTGGGGGTGGGGGTAGCTGTGTCTTCCTCTTTTCCACAGAGGTAGGCTATTGATGGGAATAGACAGAACACGGCTGTGGCAGGAAGGGAGGTGGCGCTGGTAGTATTTCCTTTAGCTCCCAGGTTTGCTTATACCCAACTCTTCCCCTACCCAGCTGGTCTCGGTGAGACTGTTAATAAGGCCCTGTCAACCCTGGACCCAAGGGTGAGCCCAGGACCTTGTTTCCAGAACCTAAAAGGCAGGGGCAAGTACCCTGCCTAGATCACCAGTGATTTTTGGTGACCTACTGCCCTATAGGTTCCCCATAGATTCTGTTTTTGCCTAAGTTGGGCCAGATTTTGGTCCTGCCACATAGAATTTTCAATGACACTCCCCTGGAGCAGCTCTGCACACAAGGAGCCCCATCTCCCCAAAATTCATTGTCAATCACTGAAAGGATGTGCTGGAGACCAAGGGCCTATGACTGGCCAAGGCCTCCCAGAAAGAGGTTGCCAGGATGGAAAGCCATCTGCACAGGCAAGCAGGAGAGGTGGGGCTGCCCATCTGCCAACCAGTGAGCACAGTCACAGGGCAGTGAGCCTGGTCTGATGCGGGCTTCTGGAACCAGAGAAAGGGGAATCTCAGCGGGCAATGACTCAGGGCACTGGGAGGGTGGGTGGAGCCCCCACATACATTTCTCTGGGAAACGGAGAACTTTTCACACTGCCTACAGTGCATCGCTTCGTCATCTTTCAGCCAGGCATGGCCCTGAAGAGGAAAGGACATTCTAGAATCTACTTTCTGTCTAAGCCCCTGACGAGTGGATAGCTGTGTTCTGGCTGCATCCATTGTCCCTCATAGCACCTGTTTCCTAGTGAGGCACTGTTTTTTCTCCATCAGATGTGGCTTCACAGCACTGTCATCAAGGGGCCCTTTTCTGGTCTGGCCGCAGCCGCAGCCGGGATTCCTGCGTCCTAGCTCCGTGCTCCACCTCCTGGCCTCTGCAGGCTGCCCTGGGGCCTCAAGGCAGTCTCCAGCATCCGCTCACTCAGGCGCACTGCCACTTTCAATGAGTTCCCTTTGGCTGAAGTAAGCAGAGTAAGCTTCTAGTGCCTGCAACCCTAGACCTGCCGGAGACACTGGCCAAAGTGACTAGCTGAACTGGCAGGTGGGGGAGAAGGGCCAAATCTGAGTGAGACTGGCACACTTGCTGACGCTGATCCCTGTGGAGAGACAGAAGGTGATGGACGGTGGGCACCGTGTCCCACAGGCCTAAGGAAGCCCTTCTCTATGTGGGCCAAAACCCTGATTCTTGAACAGCCCTGGGGAGCAGACGGACGGACTCCATTCCACAGGGGAGGCGGCCGAGGCTTTGAAAGGTGGCTCTTGGGAGGGCTTTCTCAGGGAAAAGCAGCACCTGTGATTTATTCAGGCTTAGGGACTGGAGTGTTCCAGAGAAGTCAAAGGCATGAGGTACTTTTCTGACCTGTTAGCATCTGCTGGATGTGATTTTCTTGCTGACAAACAGATCCTCATGACTGAGCTAGAGTCACATACCCTTGGGGCTGCCAGTGTGTGCCCAGGACATTCATCCTGACATCAAAGAGCTCTGGCGGCTCTAGAGTCCTGTTTTATGATTTTTATCCCTCCTCTAATGCTGTGAAACTGATGTTACCTAGAAGTCCAGGCTGCTGTTAGTTGCTGCCCCTGACCTGGCACTTGGAAGTTAGATGCCCAGAGACATTAGGGTCCCTGCTCTGCACCACGTGGAAGAGTGTGGAAAGGGACTGCTTTTGCATTGCTGCCATGGCACAGCTGAGGCCATAGGGTGGACGCTCCTGCAGGCAAGGCCATCTTGAAGGCCAGGCTACCATGACCGTGAATGTCTGCCTCCTCTCCCATACTCTCTGCCCTGCAGCTCAGCCTGGCACTCGCACCCGCACCTGCACCAGACCACCTGCAAGCTGCTGCTCTTCAGTGGAATGTGCCATTCTGCCCTCTCCACAAGGGTGAGCAAACCTGGCCCAACTCCGGGCTTGGCTTGAGTGGTCCCTAGCAATGGCACAGAGCACTGCAGTGGGGCTGGCTGGCCTCTGGCCCTCACTTCAACAGAAGGGCCTGTTTTTTTTTTCTTTTCTCTTCTCTTCTCTTCTCTTCTCTTCTCTTCTCTTCTCTTCTCTTCTCTTCTCTTCTCTTCTCTTCTCTTTTGAGACGGAGTCTCACTCTGTCGCCCAGGCTGCAGTGCAGTGGCGCGATCTCGGCTCACTGCAAGCTCCGCCTCCCGGGTTCATGCCATTCTCCTGCCTCAGTATCCCTAGTTGCTGGGACTACAGGCGCCCACCACCATGCCCAGCTAACTTTTTTGTATTTTTAGAAGAGATGGGGTTTCACCATGGTCTCTATCTCCTGACCTGGTGATCCGCCTGCCTCAGCCTCCCAAAGTGCTGGGATTACAAGCGTGAGCCACCGCGCCCGGCCAGCCTGTTTTTCACTGTTAAAAGATATCCGCGGGTCTCTCCTCTGCCACCTGCTTCCTCCTTTAAGAATACCCATCAGGCCTATTTTCTTTTTTCTTTTTTTTTTTTTTTTGAGACGGAGTCTCGCTCTGTCGCCCAGGCTGGGGTGCAGTGGCCAGATCTCAGCTCACTGCAAGCTCCGCCTCCCGGGTTCCTGCCATTCTCCTGCCTCAGCCTCCCGAGTAGCTGGGACCACAGGCGCCGCCACCTCGCCTGGCTAATTTTTTTTTTTTTTTTTTTTTTTGAGACGGAGTCTCGCTCTGTCGTCCAGGCTGGAGTGCAGTGGCGCGATCTCGGCTCACTGCAAGCTCCGCCTCCCGGGTTTACGCCATTCTCCTGCCTCAGCCTCCCGAGTAGCTGGGACTACAGGCGCCCACAACCGCGCCCGGCTAATTTTTTGTATTTTTAGTAGAGACGGGGTTTCACCGTGGTCTCGATCTCCTGACCTTGTGATCCGCCCGCCTTGGCCTCCCAAAGTGCTGGGATTACAGGCATGAGCCACCGCGCCCGGCCCCGGCTAATTTTTTTTGTGTGTTTTTAGTAGAGACGGGGTTTCGCCGTGTTAGCCAGGATGGTCTCGATCTCCTGACCTTGTGATCCGCCCGTCTCGGCCTCCCAAAGTGCTGGGATTACAGGCTTGAGCCACCGCGCCCGGCCCATCAGGCCTATTTTCAAAGCTGATGGCAGAAGAACTGGAGTCAGAAGACTTAGGTTCAGCTTTGGCCCTGCCACCTGTCAGCATCGCCCTCAGCCAAGGGGCACACTTCTGAGCAGCGTTTGGTTCTCTGTAAACACGTCATCACCACCACTGCCTCAGCCACACACCCTCACACCTGACTGTCGGGATACTTAAACGTAGGAGCACCCAGGCCATCAGTGCAAGCTGACAGCGAAGTGGTTCTTAGCAAGCCAGTACCTTCAGTGCCTGGTTCACTTCTTTTATATCTTCCATCTTCAGCTTGGACCTAAGGGGAAAAAGGCCATTTCACAGCAGTGAGAGAGTGTGAGGCTCTGAATCCCTAACATGGCTGACTTCCATGACTAGCTTTGTGAGGATAACGGACTTGTGAGGAGATCCAGAATATGAGTTGTTAAAATGCCTTCCGCCTCTGTACAATCCCAGAGTCACCTCATCACACTGGCTCCCGTCTGCTGAGGGGCTGCGGCTGAGCCTGGGACTGCATCTGGCACAAGAACCCAACGCTTAGCCTGCAGGGGCTCAAAACCACTTTGAGTGAGGCTAAGGCCAGAGGATGGCCTAAGGCCAGAAGTCCAAGACCTGGCCCTGTTCTGCGCTAGTCTCTATTGCTCTCCCCAGCAGGAGCCTGAGTCTGCAGGCTTCTCCCCGGCCTCCATTCTGCTGCCTGCTGTTTGGAAGGAGCAGGCTCAGAGGGCACACCCATTTGTTCTTGCTCCATTCTTGTTAGTGTCAGAAGAATTCTTTTGTTTACTTAAGAGACAGGACTGAACATGGTCTAAATTGGCAGAATTAAACCAAATAAAATGAAGAAGTTTGTGCAATTTGGGGAAACACTCTGATCTTTTTTTTTGGCGACGGGGTCTCGCTCTGTTGCCCAGGCTGGAGTTGCAGTGGTGCAATCATGGCTCACTGCAGCCTTGACCTCCTGGGCTCAAGTGATCCTCCCACTTCAGCCTCCCAAGTAGCTGAGACTACAGGTGCGTGCTATCATGTCTAGCTAATTTTTGTATTTTTTGTAGAGGTAGGGTTTCACCATGTTGCCCAGGCTGGTCTTGAACTCCTGACCTCAAGTGATCCGCCTGCCTCAGCCTTCCAAAGTGCTGGGATTATAGGCCTGAGCCTCTTTCCTTTCTCTCTCTCTCCTTCCTTCCTTCCTTCCTTCCTTCCTTCCTTCCTTCCTTCCTTCCTTCCTTCCTTCCCTCCTTCCTTCCCTCCCTCCCTCGCTCCCTCCCTCCCTCCCTCCCTCCCTCCCTCCTTCCTTCCTTCCTTCCTTCCTTCCTTCCTTCCTTCCTTCCTTCCTTCCTTCCTTTTGTTTGAGATGGAGTCTCGCTGAGTCGCCCAGCCTGGAGTGCAGTGGGGTAATTTTGGTTCACTGCATCCTCTGCTTCCTGGGTTCAAGCGATTCTCCTGCCTCAGCTTCCCAAGTAGCTGGGATGACAGGCACCTGACACCACTCCCGGCTTATTTTCTTGCACTTGTACTAGAGATGGGGTTTCACCATATTGGCCTGGCTGGTCTTGAACTCCTGACCTCAAGCGATCCACCTGCCTCGGCCTCCCAAAGTGCTGGAATTACAAGCGTGAGCCACCATGCCCAGCCTGGCCTGAGTCTTTCTTAAAAACTGAGATTAGTCTGAACTATCATCAGACTAATCTAAGTGACAAAATGGCAGGTCTCTGGGAAACACAGGCTAGACTTCTAAGGGAGGGATTAGAAAACAGCATCAGGACATTTAGAAAAATCTCTGTGGCTTTTACTAAAGATTGGGAGGCAGCTCCTTCCCTTCTGGGTCCGGCTACAGAAATAGGAAATAGGCCAGCAGATTGACAGGATCAGAAGAGGCTGCCCAGATGGACAGACCTTGGGAAGCCAGGTAAAGATGGCAAACTGAACATACAAGAACTCTGGGAAACACAATTTAGGAAGAATCCAGATGTTCCCAAGATAATGAAACTGGAAAACTGTTCCTGAAGCTAATGTAGGGTCTGCGAAGAGGCTTTGCCATCTCTGTCATACAGTATAGGCTTGCAAGAGGAAGAAGGGAAGAGGGGAGAGAGCACAAAAGCAACTCTTCAGGTAGCCCTGTCTGGGTTTGCATACAACTGATACTGTGATACCCACAGCACTCTCTGGGAGGGAATGGTGACCAGGCAGCCTCACACTGGGATTCGGAAGCTAGGTGAGCCAGTAGCGCCAGGTGGCTACAAAGTGCAACAATACATTTTTTTGTTTTTGAGACAGAGTTTCACTCTTTTTTTTTTTTTTTTTTTGGAGACGGAGTCTCGCTCTGTCGCCCAGGCTGGAGTGCAGTGGCCTGATCTCGGCTCACTGCAAGCTCCGCCTCCCGGGTTTACGCCATTCTCCTGCCTCAGCCTCCCGAGTAGCTGGGACTACAGGCGCCTGCCACCTCGCCTGGCTAGTTTTTTGTATTTTTTAGTAGAGACGGGGTTTCACTGTGTTAGCCAGGATGGTCTGGATCTCCTGACCTCGTGATCCGCCCATCTCGGCCTCCCAAAGTGCTGGGATTACAGGCTTGAGCCACCGCCCCCGGCCCAGAGTTTCACTCTTGTTGCTCAGGCTGGAGTGCAATGGCGTGATCTCGGCTCACTGCAACCTCCGCCTCCCAGTTCAGCAATTCTCCTGCCTCAGCCTCCTGAGTAGCTGGGATTACAGGCACACTCCACCATGCCCGGCTAATTTTATATTTTTGGTAGAGATGGGGTTTCTCCATGTTGGTCAGGCTGGTCTCGAACTCCCGACCTCAGGTGATCCACTCACCTCGGCCTCCCAAAGCGCTGGGATTACAGGCATGAGCCACCACACCTGGCCACAATGATACATTTTAAAGATTAGAGACCATCCACAGTTTCAAGGTCTATGGTCCACTAAGAGGGGACCTATGACACTGCCTTGCTGTCCATCCAATGTAAAGAGGAAAACACTGGCTGCAAACCCCAGAAGCCAGCTCCACACCAGCCTCTGTTCCACGTCTGCTTCTGGTGAGTGCTCTTGGGATGCCCTCACAGCTGGCCTATGCTCTAAGCATGGGGACAGACACTGGGCCTTGCTTCACTCCCTGGGGGTTGGGGAGGAACAGGGGCCAGAGCACGGCAAGTTGACAGGCCAGAGCAGCACAGGGCACTCAGCTGAGTCAGTGGCAGGCAGGGCGGAGGGTGGGAGGGGAGGGAGCGGTGGCCATGGGCTAGTCTAGAAAGGTAAGGGGCGTAGGAGAGATGGCAAGTGGACAGCACCTGCATCTGGGAGTGAACAGACCACATTCCCACCAGATATATCATATTCTTTGACCAGCTACTTTTTTTTTTTTTTTTTTTTTGAGACTGATGCTTTTGTCACTCAGGCTGGAGTGCAATGGTGCAATCTCAGCTTACTGCAACCTATGCCTCCCGGGTTCAAGTAATTCTGCTGTCTCAGCCTCCTGAGTAGCTGGGATTACAGGTGCCTGCCACCATGCCTGGCTAATTTTTGTAGTTTTAGTAGAGACTGGGTTTCACCATGTTGGCCAGGATGGTCTCGAACTCCTGACCTCAGGTGATCTGCCCACCTCAGTCTCCCAAAGTGATGGGATTACAGGCGTCAGCCACTGTGCCTGGCCTATTTTCTTAATAGTACTAGACTCTGCAAATTTCTAGACTGTGAGAAAAATTCTAAGGCTGCACGCATCTATACACTAGTGTGTTTCGAGCTGATTCTCATTTTGGTCTCCATGTGTGGACCTTTTCTGGTCAAATATATGCAGTGCTGGACCTGAGCCCAGGCTGTGCTAAGGTCGTGAGCCCCATCTCCTTGGTCATGGTGCTTATGTCAGGCATGGGTACTCGGTAGCAGAGAATCAACCTCGGGTGATCTTCGGAGCTATGCAGAAAGAAGAGGGACTTTGTTCCTCTGATAGGTGTTTTTGCTGAGTGCTGTTTTGCCCCTACAAGGTCCAGACCCACCTGTGAGGTAGACAGGTTAGCAGAGGTAGGAGAGAGAGGTCGATTCCTGATGGCTTCTTTTGCTTAAACCACTTTGAGTTGGATTTCTGTTACTTGCAACCATGAGTCCTGACTCAAGGAGAAAAAGCTACCCACTGTTGAAAATGCAACCATCACATAAATGGACAAGTTCCACAATCTGCAGTGTGATCTACCCCAAGGCCCAGGTGTCCAGAGCAACGTGTCTAGACTGGGACACCAAGGAGGGGAGCTGTCAAGTCAGAGGGGAGCAGAACTGCCAGGGTCTGCATCCCATCAGCACCTGCAGCACACAGATGGACTCTGGCAGATACAGTGGCCAGTTCCCCGAAAGGAAGGGGGCTGTACTGCGCAAGGCCGGTGAGTGCACCTCTACTATGCCAGGCTTCCATTCTCAAACCAGCCACGCTCCCTCTGGCCTGACTGTAGGCTGACCAAGCAATCCTCTCATTGCCCATCTGTTCCCTAAGGCCCTGGATATGAAGCTAAGCAATAGGAGTGTCCTGGTCACCAGGAGTGAACATACTTGATGAATTAACTAAGAGCTGACTGACATCCCCATATGGTTAGCAGAAATCAGTCCTCAGGTCCTTCTGAGGCCTGGCTTTCTGAGAGCTCATCTGTGAACAGCAGACTGGGCTCCTAAATGGCCCACCCTCCTTTCGCCAAAAGGAGGTAGCTTTGGGGCCTGAGGGACATGGTGGGTAGACTGGTGTGCCTGCAGTTGCAGACGAGGGGAGTGGGGTTCTTACTGGCTGAGGTGCAGGCCTGTTTCCTGAAGAGGTTGTTCCTGCTCCTCACAGATCTTCTGCAGCTCTGCCTTCTCGTCCTGATGCTCTTGCAACTCCTAAAATGAACAGACCAACCAGAAGCTGGATAGAGGATTACACTGTCCTTTTTTTTTTTTTTTGAGACAAGAGTCTTGCTCTGTCGCCAGGCTGAAGTGCAGAGTCACGATCTCGGCTCACTGCAACCTCCACCTCCTGGGTTCAAGTGATTCTCTTGCCTCAGCCTCCCAAGTAGCTGAGACTACAGGCGCATGCCACCACGCCCAGCTAATTTTTCTATTTTTAGTCGAGATGGGGTTTCACCATGTTGGCCAGGATGGTCTCAAACTCCTGACCTCGAGATCTGCCTGCCTCTGCCTCCCAAAGTGCTGAGATTACAGGCATGAGCCACTGTACTGGCCTTTTTTTTTTTTTTTTTTTTTTTTTTTTTTTTTTTTTTTAAGATTTAGCAACCAGAGCAACAAGCAGATCAGAATGTTTTTTCCTTTTTGTTTTTTGTTTTTTTTTGAGATGGAGTCTAGCTCTGTCACCCAGGCTGGAGTGCAGTGGAGCCATCTCGGCTCACTACAAGCTCTATCTCCTGAGTTCAAGTGATTTGTAGATGGCAGTGAGAAGTCAGATGGTGGAGATAGAACGTGGAGATAGAAGGGAAGCAGAATGGTTACCGAATGGCTTGGGAGTAAAACAGAAGTTCTGAACGAGAGGTTTAGAGAAAGGTGGAAGGAGTCTGGTAGACATTTAGCAATTCATCTGCATTTTGGTCCATTTCCACGCATGGTAAGACCTAGAATTTTCTCTGTTAAACCTTTTCAGACCAAGTAGTGGAATGGTCAATTCTCTTGGGTTTGGGGAACATGGAGCAATCAAGACTGGTTTCAGCATGTCGAGAAGATGATTGAGGGAATGTTTTTTCTTTTCTTTTCTTTTCTTTTCTTTTCCTTTCTTTCTTTTTTTTTTTTTTTTTTTTTGAGACAGAGTCTCGCACTGCACTCACTCTTGACTACTGGTTTTCAGTGGACCCCAATTGACTGACATACCATTGCATTCTGACAAGATTAATTGTTGGCACAACGACAGTGTAAACCCTGCTGCAAGTACCAAGAGAGGTGGGTAATCTGGTATAGAAAAGACTTGTAGGGGAAGTAGAGGTGAGAGTATTGTTTTAGGGGGCCTTACAGCATGGAATCACCACCAGTGAATGGAGGTTAAGAGAAGTATTTTAACAATGAAAAAAAATTTTTTTTGAGACAGGGCCTCTGTCACTCGGGCTGGAGTACAGTGGACTAATCACAGCACACTGCAGCCTCGACCTCTTGGACTTAAGTGATCCTCCCACTTTACCCCCCGAGTAGCTGGGACTATAGGCATAAGCCACCAGGCTTGTCTAATTTTATTTTTTGTAGAGACAGGATCTCACTATGTTGGCCAGGCTGGTCTTGAACTCCTGTCCTCAAGCAATCCTCCCACCTGGGCCTCCCAAAGTGCTGGAATTACAGGTGTGAGCCACTGTGCCTGGCAGAATTTTCTATTAGACAAAAGCTGTCTGAAGATGAAGTAGGCAGCTTTGGAAAGGAATGAATTTCCCATTGTTTAGGGCATTCGAGCAGAGGTTTGGTGATCCCTTTACTGATATGTTGCAGAGCAATTTCCAGAACTTAGTTTAACTGGCTGGCTGAACTATATGATTTTGAAGAATCCTTCCAACTATAAGGTTTTTAATTTGTTTTTTTTTTTAGGAGATGTGGTTTTGCCATGTTGTGCAACTGATGAAGTCCATCTAATTTTGCCACTGGATGCATTATGACACTCTGCCTGTTTTAAATGAATGTATTAAATGAATCAAGCTCATTATGAAACCAGTAAAATTTTCTCCTACGAAACTTATCATATAACACAGACATTACAGATGGGAGATTATTCTCTAAAATAGTTGACCTGCACTTTTCTCCCCAGTAATAACTGCTTTTTGTGACAACTTTAGTTATTGATTTATCTTTCCTAATGCAGTCTATTCTGTAACGAGAAAACTGTTTTCTTGAGGCAGCTTAATGATCTGAGCTTAGGAGTCGGACACAGGTTTGAATTTCAATTCCAAATCCTTTGTAGCTGTGTGATGGAACAAGTCACCAGATTCCTCTGAATTGGTTTTCTCGTCTGTAAAAGGGAGATAGTAATGATGTCTCCCTTACGGGATTGTGGTGAGGCTTGTGGATGATCTATCAAAAGTGCCCAATGTAGGCCTGAGCAACCCCACTGCAGGCACGGCTGTGGAATGGCTTCAGGTCTTAAAAAAAAAAGTGCCCAATGCAGGAGGTACCTAATATTATTATACATATATATGCATGTATTTTAATATATTTTATAGTGACAAAACTTGCTTGATAGGTAAATACATGGCCCACTATACAGGTCCCCTGTTTTTGTCAGGTTGTCTGGAATTCCTCCATTACAGATTTAGTCCTTTGGGAAGGTTATAGGATGTATCTGCCATCAAAATCCAAGTATGCCACGGGGAGGTATTATGCCTTTAACTAACAAGTTTTCAGTTGATAGCTTATAAGTAGGAATAAAATATACAAAATATGGACTTATTGCAGACATTCATGTTTCATATAACATTCATTCTCTCTCATCCGAGATTTCAGACTCCTAGGAATCTCTGGCATAGCTAGGTTTTTTGCAAAGTATTTTCATTATTTCAAAAATTCTAATATAAATTGTACTCATTTCCTTTGCCTTACTCTAACTCCTTGCTAGCTAGAAGATCATTCCTTTACAAATAGTTGAAATTACACCAGCTCAGTAATACAACACTATCTCATGCTGGTGTAGTGGTTAAACTGCATTTGTATCTTATTCTTAGATTAGAATAATGACCATGGATCAATTATCCCTAAATACAATTTATCAGACAAAATGTTACAAAATTTCAAATCTTCTTTTTATTATTATTTTTTTTTCAGAGTCCCGCTGTGTTGCCCAGGCTGGAGTGCAATGGCATAATCTCAGCTCACTGCAACCTCAGATTCACGCGATTCTCCTGCCTCAGCCTCCCAAGTAGCTGGGACTACAGGTGCGTGCCACTATGCCCAGCTAATCTTTGTATTTTTAGTAGAGATGGGGTTTCACCATGTTGGCCAGGATGGTCTCGAACTCCTGACCTCGAGATCTGCCTGCCTCTGCCTCCCAAAGTGCTGGGACTGGTCTTGAACCAGGCCGGGCCTTTTTTTTTTTTTTTTTTTTTTGAGACGGAGTCTCAGTCTGCCGCCCAGGCTGGAGTACAGTGGCCGGATCTCAGTTCACTGCAAGCTCCGCCTCCCGGGCTCACGCCATTCTCCTGCCTCAGCCTCTGGAGTAGCTGGGACTACAGGCGCCCACCACCTCGCCCAGCTAATTTTTTTTTGTACTTTTTAGTAGAGACGGGGTTTCACAGTGTTAGCCAGGATGGTCTCTATCTCCTGACCTCGTGATCCGCCCGTCTCGGCCTCCCAAAGTGCTGGGATTACAGGCTTGAGCCACCGCGCCCGGCCATACCAGGCTGGTCTTGAACTCCTGCCCCTGTCCTCAGGTGATCTGTCTGCTTCGGCCTCCCAAAGTGCTGGGAATACAGGTGTGAGCCACCATGCTTGGCCCAAATCCTTTTTCATGTTTCCTTTATTTTTTTAGTATTTATTTATTTATTTGAGATGAAGTCTCACTCTGTCACCCAGGCTGGAGTGCAGTGGCACAATCTCTGCTCACTGCAAGCTCCACCTCCTGAGTTCAAGTGATTCTCCTGCCTCATCCTCCCAAGTAGCTGGGATTATAGGCAAGTGCCACCACGCCCGGCTAATTTTCATATTTTCTGTAGAGATGGAGTTTCACCATGTTGACCAGGCTGGTCTCAAAATCCTGACCTCAGGTGAACTGCCCACCTCAACCTCCCAAAGTGCTGGGATTATAGGCGTGAGTCACCGCGCCTGGCCCCAGATCTTTTTTCATGTAGCAGTGCGCACACATGCGCATGCGTGCACACACACACACACACACACACACACACACACACACACCCCAAACCAAAGTGTCAAGTCCATGAGGAAGAGCAATGGAAAGAGCCTGTAGAAGGGAAAAGATTGGGAACCATGGTATTTTGAGAACCTATCTACAGCTACTAAGGCTTTTTGGGTGTTGGGAAAACAGGCTATTGCTTAACAGGGGTGGGGAAGAGAGACACGAATCTCATGAAACAAGAATGGGGGCATCAAAGAGAAATTCATGATTACTTTGCTGGTGTGTTACAGGACTTTCTCCCCTTTGAAATCTTAGCAACATTTTTTCCTCTTTAGCACAAGCAGCTTCCAAACATTACTTGGATAATGGTGCCCTCTTCTGGGAAGACTGATACGACTCTGAAATCCTCTCTCCTACTACTTGGTTGAAAACATCCAGAAAGTAATTGACTACAGAAACAATGAGACTAAAGGTTAAGCACTTAAAAAATCATTTAAAAGTCTGAATTTAGGCGCTAGATACATGCATAAATGTACATATGATAATGTGCTCAAAGATGTCTCTTTTCCAATGCTGTCGAAACCTCAAGCTAATGTAAGCACCTCTGTACCTCAGTTCCATGGTGCTGTTATATCCGCGGATCCAATTTCCTGTGCTGCCAGCATTACTCTCCTCACTTTACTAGCAAGATTTTAGAACTGACTTGGTTTAGGTCCCATGGCAATGGGAAAAATACCCTCCTCCTTCCCTCCTATTCTCTTTGCCTTTACTTTCTTTCTGCTTTTCCACACTCTACACTTATTTTGTGACTCCAGTGTGTCTTAAATCAGTTTTTAACTGCCCCTTAAACTATTTCCATGTCACAGCATTTTAAAATGATGGTTCATGACAAAGCTGCTTGGGATAAAGTAAAAAGAAAAAAGGTTCAATTCCTCTTGTCACATAAGATTGACGTGCAGATGCAAAATGGTTATTTGATGACTTTTACCTTCAACTCTCTAACTACAGAGTAAAACTAATCTAGCCCTGTAGTTCTAAAAAGATTAGAGAGAGGCAAGTTTGGAAATAGTCATCATATATATATATATATACACGTGTGTATATACACACATATATATACACGTATATATATATACACACACAGACATAGATATATATATTTTTTGAGATGGAGTTTCACTCTTGTAGCCCAGGCTGGAGTGCAATGGCTTGATCACGGCTTGCCGCAATCTCCACCTCCAAGGTTCAAGCGATTCTCCTGCCTCAGCCTCCAGAGTAGCTGGGATTACAGGCATGTGCCACCATGCCCGGCTAATTTTCTATTTTTAGTAGAGACGAGGTTTCTCCATGTTGGTCAGCCTAGTCTTGGAACTCCCGACCCCAGGTGATCCGCCTGCCCTGGCCTCCCAAAGTGCTGGGATTACAGGCGTAAGCCACCGCGCCCGGCCCTTTTCTTTTTATATCTTAATGGTCAGTTTAAACAAGCTGAGGCAAAGGGCAAGGGAAATCTTTATAGGACCTTGTAACAGTAGTAGCAATTGAAGCACCCAACTCTTAAGTGTTGTAAAAGAGAGTGTATCAGTGACTCTGGTAAGATGTTTGGAAAATAAAGATGTTCTAATAAGATCGTATCTTGAATTGTTGTGCATTTTAATTATTCATGCACAGTATTCCTCCCCCCAACCCCAAATCTCATCAGACACAATCTCTTGAGATTTACAGAGGGAGCAAATATGAAGAAAACAAAGTTCTCCATTCCTGCATCCCATTCCCACGTTTTCTAGTTGATTGAGGCAAAATGATATCCCCAGAGACAGATGTGTAATGTGGCACATATTTTTTTCAGCTAAGCCCTCCTTGGTCAAATTACTGACACATCAGTTTATACTCGCCCTTTCCACCTGACCCAGACCACAGCCAGAGATTTGGTTCAGTGAATTTAGGGCTTAGAAAGGCACAGTTTGTAGTGTTGCAAGTCACAGGTCGTCATTCTGAAACACTCGTATACTTGTTAATCACTTGAATAGGGAGATTTGAACAATCTACTCCTTTCTTTTTTCAGGCCCGCTCTTAGGACCTCTGACATACAAATGAATGCCAGAGTGCTCAGGAGCTCAACTTTCACTTCATCTGTTATTAACCTTCAACCACAGGACAATACCATCTGTTCCTTTTATCCCAATTTTACGTGCGGCATTCTTAGCCATATTTACACTGTGTTTTTATGCACATCATCATACCCTGTTGTAGGGCGATAAAGACCCTACTATGGTAGAATTGGGAGTGGATTGAGGGATTAGGATAAAAGGATGTAGAAAACCGCAGATCTAGAGATGCATAGCTATTCTAATAACCTAGGAAGAGAGGTGCCTTTCTGCGTCATCAATTACTGAACACTCCTTGTGTTTGTAAGTACTGAATCCATAAAGTTACATGCAAACGTATCGCCCTTGCCTTCAGGCCAAGCCGTAGTTATGCAGAAGGCTTGAAAAAATCACAGATTTAACATTTCTGGTTCCAGCTGTTCAGGACCAATTCCCAAACTCCACAACACCTAACAATTTGTAATTTTGCTAGGACACAGTTTGATGCTTAGGTTTTAAGGCGGTGTGCTAGACGTTATCAAGAGGTTTATGAGTAGCCCTGTGTCTCCATTGGGTTGAGTAGCTGGGTTGAAAGGATCATGAAGAGATGAAGAAATGACTGTGAAAAGGCAACTAGCTAGCCTCGGTGATAGTAAGCAAAGGTATACAAACACACTAAGGAAGTTACCATTTGTATTGTCAAAGGTTTCAGTTTTGTGTAAGGTTGTGATTCACGGGGAGTTAATCCCCATCACTAAAATTAAATCCTTTTTTACTGCAAATAGATACTCTGTGGAAGACATTTTGGCTCTTTCGGCTAGCAGAAAATGTGAGGCTTCTTCGGGTTTTTCCTGTAGTTTCATGGTAGCATCTTCCCCAAAACACTGCAAAACAAAGTTTTCAGGTTGATGTGGCAGAGAAAGCACTGATCTCGGCTTCAGGAGCTGAAGTCCCTGGTCCTGACTGTGCCACTAACAGGCTGTGGGACTTCAGACAAATACATTCCTATCTCGGGTTTCTTCTTAGGTCAAATGGACAGCGTGAGAAGGATCACAATGAACCAGTGACCAACTTCACGATTAAAACCTAAGACTTCAGGGACAGACATCTGTCCGTTCCCGGCTACACCTCCGACCCATCTGGCCCACCGCAAACTGCGCAAACCCAGTCTCCACCGTCGCCAGGCCCGTGGCCTCGCGCTAAGCCGTTGGTCGTTAACATCTCCCCCGCAATGGGCGGGGCGGAGGGCTTCAGCTTCCGGCGGCAAATAGCGAGGCGGCGCGTGGCGGTGCCCACTGGCCTCAGCGCAGACCTGCCCACGCACCCGCCCACCGCGCGCCGGACAGTGTCTACCCACGTCGAAGGGCTTCCCAGCCCCAGCAGTGAACACTGGGAAGCCCCCAAAAGACTCTGCGGGGCCGTGGAGACCAGTTCGGAGTGGGGGAGGGGAAGATAAACCGAATTATTTATGCTAACCAGTGCGTGCTTTCCTTATGGAGATTGGCCAGGGCTTTACCCTAGTAGCCAATCACTTCACAACAAGGGTGGGCCAGTTGAGATCTCTCACACTCATTGGTTCAGAAGTTGCGGCGCAATGGAAGGACTTAAACTGAGAGTATCCGGGATTATTTTTCCCCGCCGCGCGGTGCGTGTCCCGGAAGTGACGCACGGCCAAGGCCGGGCGGCCGCCCTGCCCCCGCTTCCTTTCACGCTGTCGCTGCCCGTAGGTGGTTGTGGCCACTGTGCCCCGAGGGAGGCGGCGGTGGCCAGTAATGCCTGGGAAACTCCTCTGGGGGGACATTATGGAGCTGGAAGCACCCTTGGAGGAGTCCGAGAGCCAGAAGAAGGAGAGGCAAAAGGTGCGCTGAGCATGGGCCGCGCCTCCTTTTGGGCTGCGCCGGCTTGGGCGGGGAGGGGAACTGTCTGTCCCTGATGATGGCCTGTCAGAACCGGGCCGGAGCATCTGAGGGCCTCTCTTCGCGCCGCCCTCGGCCCTCTGAGGTCGCTCAGGGACCATTTCCACCTCCACACTCCCGACCTGGATAAAGATGGCCCTGGGCTTTGGGCCTCCCCCCCGCGTGGCCCCTCAGCCGTTCCCGTTGGCGCCTGAATCTCAGAGATGGGCAGACTCAAGCTCGCATCACCGTGGAATCTGTTCTTTCTCTCCATAAGCAGTGACGCCTGTCATTTCGTTCTCATTGGCCCTCTTAGAAGATAATTAAGAAAAAATGATTGCTTTGAATATGTGTTGCTTCTGTCACTCTGTCCCCTGTGCAAGAATCCTGGGGAAAGCGATCTTAGGTTTACAAACCTCCATAACTGTAGAGGCTTAAGGAAAAGTGTGACAGTGAGCCTTGCCAGGATTTGTCAGTGATGGAGATCGTGTGGGTTGCATTATTAATAGCTTTTACGGTCAGTATTTTCATTCAATCCGCAGGTGTTTATTGAACCTAATTTGTACCATACTCTTTGCTGAGCACCAAGGAGGTTAAACTAAATAAGTAAAGAAATAGTCCCTGCTCTCAAGGAACCTGTAGAGGAGTTGTAGTCTTTCCTCCTCCCACCCCCATGGCCTCCAAAAAAAAAAAAAAATAGGAAAAGGAAAAAACATCCTGAAACACTCAGAGGATCACAAGGTGCTGAAAAATGCCCAGGTAAAATTATTACTGGAGACACTTGACCTGGAAAAAAGAAATCAGCTGAAGAGGCTAAGGTGGCAGTATTCGGAGGCTGACATTCAACCAAAGAATGAGACTTACTTGTATAGCTTTAGAAAGCAGAATCTACCTCTCTGACCTTATCACTAAGGTAAACTTGCCATTCCAGCTAACACTTTATTGTGCTAAAATATACGTAACATTTATCATTTTAACCATTTTTAGGTATATAGCTCTGTGACATTAAGTATATTTACATCGTTTTGCAGCTGTCACCGCCATCCATCTCCAGAACTTTTCATTGTCCCAGACTGAAACTCTGTGCCCATTAAACACTCACTTCTCATTCCTCTCTCCTTCCACTCCCGGCAACCACCATTCTACTTTCGCTCTGTGAATTTGACTACTGAAGGTACCTAGAGTGTAAGCAGAAAACCAAGCAGGTATTTTTAAAAAGGCTTCTTTTGAAATTCTTATGTTTTGCATCCAAATCCTGTCCACCCGTCAAGGCCTAGTTATGTCTTTCCTAACAACCCTAGTTTACAGTTACCTAGTTTCAGTGGCTATCTTTATCATTTGATTGATATTTATTATGCATTTCTATGTAAAATTAGTTCATTTTTCCTATATTATGCCACATATTTCCGAAAAGTTCTTGAGGAAAATGACCAAATCATTTTCCATCCTTATGTTTCACTATATTGTTGTAAATTGGTGGCTTTCACATTGTAAATTCTCCAGAAATACGTGTTGACAGCCCTTTAACTATGAAAGATAACCAGAGATTTGGAAATGGATTGGAATACCAGCTAAAAGAAATGGAGCATTAGAATACTGGTCTGGTGGCTAGCCGCAGTGGCTTATGCCTGTAATCCTAGCACTTTGGAACACTAAGATGGGAGGATTGTGTGAGCCTAGGAGTTTTAGGTAGAGTTTTGTAGAAACCCTGTCTCTACAAAAAATGAAAAAATTAACCAGGCGCGGTGGCTCATGCCTGTAATCCCAGCACTTTGGGAGGCTGAGGCAGGCGGATCACCTGAGGTCAGGAGTTCAAGACCAGCCTGGCCAACACGGTGAAACCCTGTCTCTACTAAAAATGTAAAAATTAGGCCGGACGTGGTGGCTCTCTCCTGTAATCTCAGCACTTTGGGAGGTTGAGGTGGGTGGATCATGAGGTCAGGAGATTGAGACCATCCTGGCCAGCATGGTGAAACCCCATCTCTACTAAAAATACCAAAAAAGACCAGGTGCAATGGCTCACGTCTGTAATCCCAGCATTTTGGGAGACTGCGGCAGGTGGATCACCTGAGGTCAGGAGTTTGAGACCAGCCTGAGCAACATGGTGACACCCCGTCTCTACTAAAAATACAAAAATTAGCCGGGCGTGGTGGCAGGCGCCTGTAATCCCAGCTACTCAGGAGGCTGAGGCAAGAGAATCACATGAACCTGGGAGGCTGAGGTTGCAGTGAGTCGAAATCGCGCCACTGGACTCCAGCCTGGGTGACACAGCCAGACTCCATCTCAAAAAAAAAAAAAAAAACCCCAAAATTAACTGGGTGTGGTGGTGTGTGCCTGTAATCCCAGCTACTCGGGAGGCTGAGGTATAAGAATTGCTTGAACCCGGGAGTCAGCGGTTGCAGTGAGCCAAGATCCCACCATTGCAGTCCATCCTGGGCAACAGAGCAAGACTCTGTCTCAAAAAAAAAAAAAAAAAAAAAATTAGCCAGGCATGGTGGCAGGCGCCTGTTAATCCCATCTACTCGGGATGCTAAGACAGGAGAATCGCTTGAATCCAGGAGGCAGAGGTTGCAGAGAGCCACGATCACACCATTGCACTCCAGTCTGGGCAACAAAAGCGAAACTCTGTCTCAAGAAAGAAAAAAAAAATTAGCTGCCGTTGTAGCGCGTGCCTGTAGACTCAGCTACTCAGGAGGCTGAGGTGGGAGGATCACTTGAGCCAGGGAGGTTGAGGCTACAGTGAACCATGATTGAGCCACTGCACTCCAGCCTGGGAGGTGGAGTAAGACCTCTCTCAGAAAACAAAATAAAACAAAAACGAATAGTGGTCTGGTATTGAGATGAAGATAACTTTGGTTTGGATGTGTTGAGATATGGAGCTGGTCCTTAGATTCTTAGAATTGGAATGTAGGTGAGGAAGGGAGTCTGGAAGTACGTGTTGAGCCATGAAAATAGTAATAAAAGTGAACATAGAGAACAGATACTCAAGGAGCATCCACTGGAGGAGGAAGGAGAGGAACATTGAAGAAGATATGTGGTAGAGGTAAGAAGATAGAGGTAAGAAGGGAATATAAAGTGTAACTGAAACCAAGTAAACGGAGAGTGCCAAGCATTGTGGGTCTAAAGTGGAATAATATATTTAATCACCTTGAGATGTTACTGGGCTTGGACCGAGAGGTTTCACTTTGCCTTGCTTCAACTTCTCCCTGAAGTGCAGGGCCCAGGAGCAATTCAAGCCCCAAGGCTGACTCTATAAATAATCTTGTTTTTCTGTAGAACCTATTGGTTTGGAAAGATATGGGCTAGTGCAGTTAACTGTAGATCAATCAGATGATGTAATGTGTAACTGCAAAGCATTTTCACAAATATTGTTCAATTCTCACAGCAATTCCAATTTTATGGATGAGAAAATTATATGTGAAAGAACTCTAAAAATTGTGTAAGTTATGGTGAACATTTTGGTGGTAGTAGTTTTTACTGTCACTAGTCACTGCTATCTGTTTTGAACATTTGACCGGGTAATTCATTTTTTTGAGAGTGGCTGAGATTACAGGCGTGTGCCACAACACCCAGCTAATTTTTGTATTTTTAGTAGAGATGGGGTTTCACCATGTTGGCCAGGCTGGTCTCGAACTCCTGACCACAGGTGATCCACCCAACCTCTGCCTCCCAAAGTGCTGGGATTATAGGCGTGAGCCACCGCAGCTAGCCACCAGGCTAAAGTCCTAAATTCCCAAATCCTTTCTTGTGTTCTGTAAATATCACAACACTGACCAGTAGTTTGGCATTTTAAAATTGAAGTTGCAGAATAGTGCTTTTTTTTTTTCTTTAACTAAATTAAAAAAGTAAAAAAAAAATTCCAGGGATTACTGTCCTTCCATGGAGGTATAACAATTGGACTTCTGTATGAATTATATAGTTTTGTTTCATTTTCCTTTAACCTGTGAATTGTCAAAGTACAGGGAGGAAGTATAATGTGAAAAGAGAATGGGCTTTCAAGTCAGGCAGTGCTAGATTCAATTTCTAGTACTTAGAGCTGTGGGAAATCCCACATGTGGATCTTTGGCAAGTTGCTTAACCTCTTAGAGCTTCTGTTTCCTTGTCTATAAAATGGCAAAGGTGGCTGGGCGCAGTGGCTCTCGCCTGTAATCCCAGCACTTTGGGAGGCCGAAGCGGGTGGATCACCTGAGGTCAGGAGTTTGAGACCAGTCTGGCCAACGTGATGAAACCCCATCTCTATTGGTGGTGGTGTACGCCTGTTGTCCCAGCTACTTGGGAGGCTGAGAGGCAGGAGAATCACTTGAACCTGGGAGGCGGAGGTTGCAGTGAGCCAAGATTGCGCCACTGCCCTCCAGCCTGGGTGACAGAGCAAAACTCTATCTCAAAAATAAATAAATAAAATGGCAAAGGTAATACAGGTTCACTATCCCTTATCCAAAATCCTTGGAACTAGTTGTATTTTGGAATTCAGAATTCTGGGGATTTTTAGAAGGATAACACCCAGGTAGGGTTTGGGGCCCAAAACCTGTAATCAAACACCTTAATATTAAATATGAGTAGTCATACTAAGTGGGATAAATAAAGACTATAAAGAGCCTCACATTAGTTCAAGTTAAATTTTGCCATCAAATGAGTTCAGGTAAGGTTTTGCCTCCAAATAAGTTACAAAAAAACTTTCGGTTTTCAGAGCTTTATGGATATCGCAATTTCGGATAAGGGATTATGGACCTGTACTTCCCTTATAGGGTTGTTATGAAGATTTAAACAAGATAAGCTGAAAACACATTACACAGTGCTGGGTAGGTATTCAATAAGTATTAATTTTTTTCTCTTGGAAATGTTGCAAGTTTTTGTTTGTTTAGTATTTATAATTCTGGGGTTGTCTTTCTTTCCTTAAGGAGAAACCGTTTTAATTTTCCTTAAATCTTATGAAGGGATTAGAGAGGGGCTAGAGGATGAGCCTTGAGAATGAGGAATGGGATGAGAAAGATAGCAATAGTCGAGGCTTAGAGCTTGGCATTAGTAACCAGTCTGGATTTTTATCTGGTAGGTTTTCAAAGTAACTGTAGATTGAACTGAACTGGTGGGGGAGTCATACGCTAACTTCTCTAGAGTCTTAAAAGAAAACCTCTGACCATCTTGTCATTGCTACTTTCTTTGTTCACAGAGTGACAGAAGGAAGTCAAGGCACCATTATGACTCAGATGAGAAATCAGAAACAAGAGAAAATGGTGTTACAGATGACCTGGATGCTCCCAAGGCCAAAAAAACTAAAATGAAAGAGAAGCTAAATGGAGACACTGAAGAAGGATTTAATAGACTTTCAGATGAATTCTCTAAATCTCATAAGTCAAGAAGAAAAGATCTACCAAATGGAGATATTGATGAATATGAAAAAAAATCAAAGCGAGTATCATCCTTAGATAGTTCTACTCATAAATCAAGTGATAATAAACTAGAGGAGGTATGGATGCTTTTTATTTTGCATTTGACATTATACTTGAACTATAGGTTGATTTTTTTAGGCTAATTATAATTATATAATATTTCTTGATTAGTGTCTAGTACTTACTTTTAGTTGCATTAGAGAGTCTGTACGGGTGAAGTCTGAGTCTTTTTTCCTTTGGCCCTTGTTTATTTCATTGTATGACTTTTTTCTTGGGGCCCGATGGGAGAAATAGTCAAATTTAAACCTTTTCTGTACATTTGGGTTCCTAAAGTTATTCTGAATTGCTTGATGGTCACCTACTTGAATTTCTTTTCTTTCTTTTTTCTTTTTTTATTTTTGAGTCAGAGGCTCACTCTGTTCCCTAGGCTGGAGTGAAATGGCACAATCTCGGCTCATGGCAACCTCTGCCTCCTGGGTTCAAGCGATTCTCCTGACTCAGCCTCTCAAGTTGCTGAGATTACAGGCACGCACCACCATTCCTGGCTAATTTTTGTATTTTTAGTAGAGATGGTGTTTCTCCATGTTGGTTAGGCTGGTCTTGAACTCCTGACCTCAAAGTGATCCACCTGCCTCGGCTCCCGAAAGTACTGGGATTACAGGTGTGAGCCACTACCCCAGGCTGATAATTAGTAATTCTTTATATTCTTTAAATATGATAATTGCTGATACACATTTGAGCTTAATGCCTAATCTTTGGGGAGCATTGGGAAAAGATGTTGAATCCTTGTCTTATGACTTTTGACTTTTTTTTTTTAATTTGTGAATTTGCTGTTTGTCAGGAAGCACATGTGTTTGTTGATCTAAATAAGGTCCTTTAAATCTGTATTGCTAACAGTGGAATGTATGGCTTGCTTCTCACTTTGATGGGATTTTGCTTGGTAAAATCTGTATTATAATAGGTTTAAGAGTTTATTATTTTGTTTAGATCACATGAGAGTTTAGGAATTCTACTTAAAGGAATTTATCCTAAGGAGATGATCAAGAGGTGTGCAGAGCTTTATGAATAAGTACTCTTATCACAGTAATATTGTTGATAATAGCAAATATTTAAACATCCTAAATGTCTGATAGTAGACAATTGGTTTAAATAAAACATACAATAGTTATGTAATAGAATACAGTTATCCCAAAGGGTCTACAATAGAAAAGGTAGTCATTGTATCTTGTTAAAAGATAAAAATTGGATGGGCGCGGTGGCTCATGCTTGTAATCCCAGCACTTTGGGAGGCTGAGGCAGGTGGATCACCTGAGGTCAGGAGTTCCAAGACCATCCTGACCAACAGGGTGAAACTCCGTCTCTACTAAATACAAAAAAATTAGTTGGGTGTGGTGGCACATGCCTGTAATCCCAGCTACTTGGGAGGCTGAGGCAGGAGAATTGCTTGAACCTGGGAAGCGGAGGGTGCAGTGAGCCGAGATCTTACCACTGCATTCCAGCCTGGGCAACGTGAGCGAAACTCCATCTCAAAAACAACAACAACAACAAAAAAAGATTGTAAAATGGTATATATAGTGTGATTTTATTTCTATTTAAAAAATTTTATGTGCATAGAGTGAAGATTGGAGGAGTATGTTTCAAATGTGGCTTTAGCTGAGTGGATTATAAATAACTTTTAAATTTGTTTCTCTTTCCTCTGTAGTTATTAAAGTTTCTTTTCTTTTTTTGTTTTTTGTTTTTTTTTTTTTTTGAGATGAGGTCTCACTCTGTCACCTAGGATGGAGTGCAATGGTGCGATCATGGCTCACTGCTACAGCCTCATCCTTCCTGGGCTCAGATGATCCTCTCACCTCAGCCTCCTGAGTAGCTGGGACTATGGGCATGTACCACCACGCCTGGCTAATTTGTGTATTTTTAGGAGAGATGATGTTTCATTCACTGTGTTGCCCAGACTGGTCTTGAACTCCTGGGCTTAAGTGATCCAGCCGCCTTGGTCTCCCAAAGTGCTGGGATTACAGATATAAACCACTGGACCCTGCCAATTTCAAAAGTTTCTATGATGACAGTGTATTATTTATTTTTTGTTTGTTTGTTTTTGATAGAGACAGGGTCTCACTCTGTTGCCCAGACTAGTCTTGAACTCCTGGGCTTAAGTGATCCTAGCACCTTGGCCCCCCGAAGCACTGGAATTACAGGCATGAGCCACCCTGCCTGGCCAACAGCGTATTATTTTTGTCATTTTTTTTTAATCATAAAAAGGTAACAGCAGCCTTGAGGTTTGTTTAAATGGCATGCAATTTGAATTTGAAAGTATTTTTTATCTAATTCCAAGTTTGAAAATTGTTAGTGTATGTCTCTTTAAACACATGAACAGTAAAGCTGACTGGGTAGGCATACTGTTTTTGTTCTGTGTACACATTAGTGTACAAAGTTTTCAATAAATGTTAAATGATAATGTCATGCTAACTTGTATATATGTTAAAGAAATCTTCAAACTTACAGTAATTTTCTCTTGTATTAGCAACCTAAATAAAAATCTTTCAAAAGCTATAGAATAAATTAACTTATTTTCAGAAAAACTTTACATTCCTCATTATGTAATTTCTTTTAGCTTAGTTTATAGGCTTGTGTTAATCTTTATAATTTTGTCTACATCTGTATGATTTAGATTAATAAATAACCTTATAATAAATAACCTTTTTGGCTGGGCATAGTGGCTCATGCTTGTAATCTCAGCAGTTTGGGAGGCCAAGGTGGGAGGATCTTTTTTTTTTTTTTTTCTTGAGATGGAGTTTCGCTCTTGTTGCCCCAGCTGGAGTGCAATGGCGCAATCTCGGCTCACCACAACCTCCGCCTCCTGGGTTCAAGTGATTCTCCTGCCTCAGCCTCCCGAGTAGCTGAGATTACAGGCATGTGCCACCACACCTGGCTAATTTTGTATTTTTAGTAGAGACAGGGTTTCTCCATGTTGGTCAGGCTGATCTTGAGCTCCTAACCTCAGGTGATCCACCTGCCTTGGCCTCCGAAAGTGCTGGGATTACAGGCGCGAGCCACCGCACCTGGCCAAGAGGATCTCTTGAGGCCAAGAGTTTAAGACTAACTTGGGTAACATGGTGAGACACTGTCTCTACAAAAAATAAGAAAGTAAGTGAGCATGGTGGCGTGCGCCTGTGGTCCTGGCTGCTTGGGAGGCTGAGGTGCGAAGGGTTTGAGCCCAGAGGTTGCGGCCACAGTGAGCTGTGATGGTGCCACTGCACTCCAACCTGGGCAACAGAGTGGGACCCTGTCTCAAAAAAAAAAGAAAAAAAAGAGTGTTCCACTAAGTTTCCTTGTAAGTGAATCTGTACAAAATTAAAAACAGTAAATGAAGAAGAGTTGAATATAAATTATATTATTTAGGCCATTGATTTCATTTTTACAGACCTTAACACGTGAACAGAAAGAAGGAGCCTTCTCCAATTTTCCTATTTCTGAAGAGACTATAAAGCTTCTGAAAGGTATGTGGTTTTGTTGTTGTTGTTGTTGTTGTTTTTGAGATGGAGCCTTGCTGTGTTGCCCAGGCTGGAGTGCAGTGGCGCGATCTTGGCTCACTGCAACCTCCGCCTCCTGGGTTCAAGTTATTCTCCTATCTCAGCCTCCTGAGTAGTTGGGATTACAGGCTCGTGCCACCACGCCCGGCTAATTTTTGTGTTTTTAGTAGAGACAGTGTTTCACCATATTGGTCAGGCTGGTCTCGAACTCCTGACATTGTGATCTGTCCGCCTTGGGCTCCCAAAGTGCTGGGATTACAGGCGTGAACCACCACGGCTGGCCCAAAGGGTATGCAGTTTTAATGGATATGCAATTAAAAATCTATCACTAGATTTTGTAAAACTCTTGTGCCTTTTCTGACCAAAAGGAGAACATAAAAAGAATGGAGAAGTAGCTCTTCTTTAATTGCAGTTACTTTTACATCATCCTTTTCAATATTCTGACTTGTGTTTAGCTTTAAGATTTATATGCATTTGTCAAAAGTTTAGACTAATTTTTTGGTAATTCTTGTTTGTGGTAGGAATAGCTGTGTCACCAGGTGGTATGTCTTTAGGCAGACGTAGAAGAATCATGATTGTCATTTTCAAATGAATATATTTTTCCTAATGCTAGTCGTAAAGAAGTATGTTAATTAAATCTCATTTTACAGGTCGAGGGGTAACATATCTCTTTCCTATTCAAGTTAAGACCTTTGGTCCTGTATATGAAGGAAAAGATTTAATAGCTCAAGCACGGACAGGAACAGGAAAGACATTCTCTTTTGCCATCCCCTTAATTGAAAGACTTCAAAGAAATCAAGAAACAATTAAAAAAAGCCGCTCACCAAAGGTAATCATTATAGGGGGTAAAAGCTTTAAATGTTACTCTAACAGCAAGGGAAAGAAGGTTATACCAGTCCTGAGTTCTAGTACCCCCAAGATAGAAAAGTTAACACTGTGTTATAAAGCAAAAATACATTGTTTTTCACAAAAAGAAATTTCAAGCATAGTTAAAATGAAGTAGTTTTTGCATATGAATGTGATGTGAATGGATCCATAGATAACTTTTATAATTTCATGAATTACAAAGCCAGTATATCTTATTTACAGTTTATATATTTAGTTGAGCCTTTTCTTCTCTTTTTTTCAGTCCTGACCTTTGCTTTTAAACAAATGAATTTTCTAAAGAGGTGTTCATTTATTTGTCATTCAGTAAATGTTCAGCATCATTTATTTCAGTGTTGACTTTTTTTCCCTTTAGTATGGAATGCATCATGAATGCTCATGTCATCCTTGTGCAGGGGTCATGCTAATCTTCTCTGTGTCATTCCAATTTTAGTGTATGTGCTGCTGAAGTGAGTACACACAGACGGACTTTTTTTTTTTTTTGAGACGGAGTCTCGCTCTGTCACTTAGGCTGGAGTGCAGTGGTATGATGTTGGCTCACTGCAAGCTGTGCCTCCCGGGTTCACACCGTTCTCCTGCCTCAGCCTCCCGAGTAACTGGGACTACAGGTGCCTGCCACCACGCCCGGCTCGTTTTTTGTATCTTTTAATAGAGACGGGGTTTCACTGTGTTAGCCAGGATGGTCTCGATCTCCTGACCCCGTGATCCACCCGCCTCGGCCTCCCAAAGTGCTGGGATTACAGGCGTGAGCCACCGCGCCCGGCCCAGATGGACTTTTTAAGAAGAGTATTATTGAAATGATATTGCTTGTTTATATATTATTGGGGTGCTAGACATCTGTCTTATTTTATAAATGTAAAATCAACCGACAGAGGGGTCTTGTAAAATGTAAGCCTAAAATATGACCTAAAAAGCTGTGTGCACTTAAGGTTTGTAAAAGTGAAGAAAAAATCAGCATCATAATATGAATAGTTGTATGACTAAAAGTAATTTGTTCTTTGTAAGACAACTGAGTGGTATTATAAGAGCAAATTAACATATATAAATATAATTAAATCATAATAGTCTTAGATTAACTATCCCAAATCAGGTTGGCTGTATTGACTTACAGGATAAATCTTTTCGGAGAGTTATGTTTTTGGGGTGAAATTAGGAAAAGACTGAAATAGGACATAGGATATAATCTCAACACTGCCTTTTTTTTTTTTTTGAGGCGGAGACTTGCTCAGTCTCCCAGGCTGGAGTGCCTTGGTGGAATCTCGGCTCACTGCAGGCCCCGCCCCCTGGGTTCATGCCATTTTCCTGCCTCAGCCTCTGGAGTAGTTGGGAATACGGGCGCCATGCCCGGCTAATTTTTTTGTATTTTTAGTAGAGACTGGGTTTCACCGTGTTAGCCAGGATGGTCTTGATCTGCTGACCTTGTGATCCGCCCGCCTCGGCCTCTCAAAGTGCTGGGATTACAGGTGTGAGCCACCGCGCCTGGCTTTTTTTTTTTTTTTTTTAAAGACATGGTCTCACTCTGTTTCCCAGGATGAAGTACAGTGGGGTGATCATGGCTCACTGTAACCACGAACTCCTGGGCTCAAGCAATTCTCTCTTCCTCTCAGTCTCTCCAGTAGGTAGGACTACAGGCAGGTGCCACCACACCTGGCTAATTTTTTATTTTTTGTAGAGTTGGGGGTCTCACTGTGTAGTCCAGGCTGGTTTTGAACTCCTGGCCTCGAGTGATCCTTCCACCTTGGCCTCCCAAGGTGTTGGGATTACAGGTGTGAGCCTCCACACCTGGCCCCAAAGCTGCCTTAAAAAACTTTTGTAATAGAAAGATGTTACTGGAGATTCCAGCTCCACCATTTCTAGGTGTTTGATTTTGGGCAAGACTTTAATTCTCTGACACACGAGTCTGTCATTTATGAAAATGGTGTAATAATGCCACTCATGGGTTTTTATGAGAATCAAATTAGATAATTCCTGTAAAGCATTAGTTCCTAGCACATGGTGAACATTCATTCGTTTATCAAACATTTTTGAGTTTCCTGTACTGTACCAGGCACTGTTTGAAGTGCAAGGAATACAGTAACCCAACCTGACATAAATTCCTGCCTTCACGGAGCTTACATTTTATCGGGTGAGATAGACAATCGCAAATAAGTAAAATATCAGTATCTTGGGTGATGTAAGTGCTGAGCAGAAATAATAAAGGGGCAGGAGGATATGAAAATGGGCTTGGAAACCTTACTGAAGAGACCTGAAGGAAGTAAGGGAGGATATAATAAATATACACCGCTGTTCTTGTTGCTATTTGTGTTGTATCTTTAAATACTATGACATTAATGTAGAGTTTCCTGGTTTTAAATGCACCTACAAAAAGTCTTCTCGGTTTTAATTCAGATATGTCTTTAGAAAAATATCTTTTTGTTTTTTAAACCTCTTGCTCAGGTACTTGTTTTGGCTCCAACAAGGGAACTGGCAAACCAAGTAGCCAAAGACTTCAAAGATATAACTAGGAAACTCAGTGTGGCGTGTTTTTATGGTGGAACATCATATCAAAGCCAAAGTGAGTAAATATGTATGATAGAAACACAAAGATGTATTTGGTACTTATATTTAAGTAAATAATGTGAAAGTGTGAATTTTACATATTGTTGGCATTTCTCTTCTCACAGTTAATCATATTCGAAATGGTATTGACATCTTGGTTGGAACCCCTGGTCGTATCAAAGACCATCTGCAGAGTGGCCGATTGGATCTTTCTAAACTGCGACATGTTGTGCTTGATGAAGTGGATCAAATGTTAGATTTAGGTTTTGCTGAACAAGTTGAAGATATTATTCACGAATCCTACAAAACTGGTATATTCTAATTCAAAATAAGCACATTAGCAATTATTCTTCGATCTTAAATGCAAACGAGTTTTTATTTAATAATTCTTATTGCAGTGTCCCCTGTGTTCTAACAAAACTAAAATAATTTGGTATCTGTTCTGTCCTTGAAAAAGAAAGTATGATAGCATCCTTTTAACTATTTTCTTAGCTTTCTATGCTTTATTCTTTTATTTATTTATTTTTTTAATAGTCAGTGGTTAGATTTACTAACTCATTTTATTGATTTTTTTTGTTCATTGTTCCTTCTTAAATTCTCACCTTCCTTTTAGGTTCAGTTCTCTTCCTATTGTCCCCCAGTTTTGCAAGTTGAAAGTTTTAATAATTACAATGAAGTCTCTGTGTTAAAAATTCACCCCAAGTTTTAAATTTTTCATTATTTTTTTGAAGCTTGGGGGAATTTTTAAAAGCTGGCTACATCATGGGAAATTAAGAAAACATTTGAATTCTTTTTGTTTATTTAAGATTCTGAAGACAATCCTCAGACTTTACTTTTTTCTGCAACTTGCCCACAGTGGGTATACAAAGTTGCAAAAAAATACATGAAATCCAGATATGAGCAGGTTGACCTTGTTGGAAAAATGACTCAAAAGGCTGCAACTACTGTGGAAGTAAGTAGCTTTCTAGCATGATAGATTTTAGCTTTTAGTCGGTATTTACTTTTGACATTTGTTGAAGCTAAACTTAAGTTTTGGGTACCTCTTCAGGCCTAATCTTTCTTTTTTGCTCTGAGTAAGATACCTATATAATTTTATAGTCTGAGACTGAGTAGCAGAATAGAATAAATAGAGGGAAAACAAGCACATGAATAGGCAAGTCCTAATAGGAAACACACAAGCAGCCATAGAGACAGATTTGAAGTGTTTCTTTCTCTCTTTAAAGCAGCTCAAAAAACAAAAACAAAAAACAACAAAATATTTACAACATGACAAGGCTATTTATATTGACTAGAAAAGAATAGTGTGGAGATAATTTGTTAAAGCTGAGGTGAAAAAAAGTTAGATCCTCATCCCATTCCCCCAAACCAAAAAAATTTCTCAAAGATTTGAAAAATTAAGCTGTAAAACAACTTAAAGCAGATGTAGGTGAATAAAGAGTTTTTTGATTTCAGGAGAGGGAATGCTTTTCTAACATACAAGTTGGGCGGGGCATGGTGGCTCATGCCTATAATCCCAGCACTTTGGGAGCCCAAGGTGGGCAGAGCACTTGAGGTCAGGAGTTTGAGACCAGCCTGGCCAATATGGTGAAACCCTGTCTCTACTAATAGAAAAATTAGCCGGCCTGGTGGTGGGTCCCTGTAGTCCCAGCTATTTGGGAGGCTGAGGCACGAAAATCACTTGAACTTGGGAGGTGGAGGTTGCAGTAAGCTGAGATTGCGCCACCGTACTCCAGCCTGGGTGACAGAGGGAGACCCTGTCTCAAAAAAAAAAGCCCAGAGAAGTCAGAGGAAGAATCCATGAGGGAAAAGGTTTATAATTTTGACTCCTTGAAAGTTAAACCAATGGTATGTTTAAAAAAAGAATTAGGGCTGGGCGTGGTGGCTCACGTGTGTAATCTCAGCATTTTGGGAAGCCAAGACAGGCAGATCACAGGGTTAGGAGATCAAGACCATCCTAGCCAACATGGCGAAACCCTGTCTCTACTAAAAATACAACAATTAGCTGGGTGTGGTGATGCGCAACTAATCCCAGCAACTCGGGAGGCTGAGGCAGGAGAATTGCTTGAACCCAGGAGGCGGAGGTTGCAGTGAGCCAAGATCGTGCCATTGCACTCCAGCCTGGTGACAGTGTGAGACAGCATCTCAAAAAAAAAAAAGTAATATTTACAGTATTTATGACAGTCAACTAGGTAACATATGTCATCTTTCTATTTAATAGATGCATATATATGTGTATGTAGGAAAGACTAGGTGACTGAATAGTAGTATCTGCAGAATGTAATGCAGTGGTTAAGAATTAGTGATAACCAAATTATGCAATGATGTGTACAAAAATTACACTATTTAAAAAAATACACAAAGTGCTAAATGGATTCCTTAGGCATTTATGTAAATATGCGAAAACAGGTTGAAAGAATAAACATCAAATAATGATTACTTCTGGGAAAGGGAGTGCTGGATGGTCAAAAGAAGCTTTGTGGGCCGCGCATGGTAGCTCATGCCTGTAATGCCAGCACTTTGGGAGGCCAAGGCGGGTGGATCATGAGGTCAGGAGATGGAGACTAGCCTGGTCAACATAGTGAAACCCCATCTCTACTAAAAATACAAAAATTGGCTGGGCATGGTGGTGCATGCCTGTAGTACCAACTACTTGGGAGGCTAAGGTAGGAGAATTGCTGGAACCCAGGAGGTGGAGCTTGCAGTGAGCCGAGATTGTGCCACTGCACTCCAGCCTGGGCAACAGATTGAGACTCTGTCTCAAAAAAAACGAGTAAAAAATAAGAAGCTTTGTATATTTTGTAATGGTTGAAAGTTTTGCAGTAAGAGTGTAAAATGTACCAGTAAAAAAAGTTGATAAGGACATTTTCAAGCATATAAAATTGAATAGTAAATTGAATAGAAAAATTGAATAGTATAAAGAACATGATGTACCCATTACCTATTACTAGTCTTTAACAATGATCTTTTTTTTTTTTTTTTGAGACTGAGTCTGGCTCTGTCGCCCAGGCTGGAGTGCAGTGGCCGGATCTCAGCTCACTGCAAGCTCCGCCTCCCGGGTTTACGCCATTCTCCTGCCTCAGCCTCCCGAGTAGCTGGGACCACAGGCGCCCGCCACTTCGCCCGGCTAGTTTTTTTGTATTTTTTAGTAGAGATGGGGTTTCACCGTGTTAGCCAGGATGGTCTCCATCTCCTGACCTCGTGATCCGCCCGTCTCGGCCTCCCAAAGTGCTGGGATTACAGGCTTGAGCCACCGCGCCCGGCCAACAATGATCTTTTCTTCACCCCTGCATTTGAAACAATCCCAGTCATTTCATCTTCAAGTAATAGTATATTCTTCTAAAATGGTAACTAAGGACTCTTTAAAACCACAGTCATTATCACAGTAGAAGAAAAACAGTAATTTATTCATTTTTTTTTGAGACGGAGTTTCACTCTTGTTGCCCAGGCTGGAGTGCAGTGGTGTGAGCTCAGCACACTGCAACCTCCGCCTCCCCAGTTCAAGCGATTCTCCTGCCTCAGCCTCCCGAGTAGCTGGGATTACAGGTGCCCACCACCACACCCGGCTAATTTTTTGTATTTTTAGTAGAGATGGGTGTTTTATGATGTTGGCCAGGATGGTCTCGAACTCATGACCTCAGTCTCCCAAAGTCCTAGGATTACAGGCATGAGCCACTGCGACTAGCATAGTAATTCTTATGTCATTAAATACCTAGTGTGCACATTGCCCTTGCTATCTTTTTTAAATAGTTTGTTTGAATCTGGATCCAAATAGAATTCTTACATTGCTACTGATTGATATGAGTCTTAAACATTTTATAATCTATAGTTCCTATTTTTTCTTTGCAATTTGCTGTTGAAAAAACTGATTTGTTGGTCAGGTGCGGTGGCTCAGCTATAATCCCAGCACCTTGGGAGGCTGAGGCCAGTAGATCACCTAAGTCAGGAGTTCGAGACCAACCTGACTGATATGGTAAAACCCCATCTCTACTAAAAATACACAAATTAGCAAGGCACAGTGGCACGTGCCTGTAGTCCCAGCTACTTGGGAGGCTGAAAAAGGAGAATCGCTTGAACCCAGGAGCTGGAGGTTGCAGTGAGCTGACATCGTGCCTCTGAACTCCAGCCTGGGCGACAATGTGAGACTCCGTCTCAGAAAAAAACAATAACAACAGAAAAACTCATTTGTCTTATGAGTTTCCCATAGTCTGTTTTGCTGATTTGCATCCCTGTGGTTTTTATTTTTATTTTATTTTTTTACTGTTAACACCACTCAAAGATGTGGTGGGTTTTCTTGTTTGTTTGTGTTGTGTTTTTGTTTTTGTTTTGAGACAGAGTCTTGCTCTTGTTGCCCAGGCTGCAGTGCAATGTAATTCTTTAATATCATTAAAAAATTAAAGCATAATCTCAGCTCACTGCAGCCTCCACCTCCCAGGTTCAAGTGATTCACCTGCCTCAACCACCTGAGTAGCTGGGACTACAGGCATGCGCCACCATGCCCAGCTAATTTTTGTATTTTTAGAAGAGATGTTGTTTTGCCACGTTGGCCAGGCTAGTTTGAAGTCCTTATCTCATGTGATCTGCCTGCCTCG
The DNA here is from genome assembly GCF_043159975.1 of Macaca nemestrina. Classification (NCBI taxonomy): domain Eukaryota; kingdom Metazoa; phylum Chordata; class Mammalia; order Primates; family Cercopithecidae; genus Macaca; species Macaca nemestrina. Next base: position 65,257,574 of record NC_092133.1, read on the forward strand.
GCCTCCCAAAGTGCTGGGATTACAGGCGTGAGCCACCATTCCCAGCCTCCATTCCCTCCTTTCTTTATCCACTGTCAATCACTAGTCTGTTTTTTGTCTCAATGGATATACCTGTTTTGGATATTTCGTGTACAGTCATGTGCTGCATACCAATGTTTTGGTCAGCGATGGACCATATATACGGTGGCACATATTCGATGGTGGTCCCATAAGATTATAATGGAGCCGTCCTATACAGGTGTATCAGTTTTTATCTTTTATGCCATGTTCTTACTGTACCTTTTCTGTGTTTAGATATGTTTAGAGACACACATAACTTACCATTGCCTACAATGTTCAGTACAGTAACATGCTGTTTAGGTTTGTAGCCTAGGAGTGATAGGACATACCATATAGCCTAGGTGTGTGTAGTAGGCTATACCCTAGGTTTGTGTAAGTACACTCTGTGATATTTGCATAATGATGAAGCTGCCTAACAATACATTTCTCAGAACGTATCCCTGTCATTAAGCAACGCGTGACTGTAAATGTAATCATACAATATGTGACTTTTTATGTCGTTTCATTCACTTAGCATATGTTTTTGAGGTTCATTCATATTATTTTTATTATGTACAATGAAATGCAAAATCTTTGTACATTTGCCTATTTTTGAAAAATTCATATGTATGTAACCCGAACCCTTATCACCATATAGAATATTGCCATCATCCCAGAAAGTTCCTTATGCCTCTTCCCAGTCAGTATCCCCACTTCAGAGACAACCAGTGTTCTGATTTTTCTTTCGCAATTGATTGGTTTTGCCTATTCTAGAACTTCATATAAATGGAATTATACTGTGTGTGCTCATTTTCTGTTAAGACTTTATTTGGCACTTTTTTTAAGGTTCATATTGTTCCATGTATATCAATAGTTGGTTTCTTTTAATTGCTGAATGGTATTCTGTTTGAATATATTGCAGTTTGTTTATTCTTTCATCAGTTTATTGATGGCCGTTTGTCTATATTGTTTTTAAGTGCTGTTGAAGAGAGTCTTTGTCTTACAGTCTCCCAGAGAGGCTAATTCTTGACCGGATAGAAAAACTACACAAGAGAAATATTTTAAAATAATTTTAATGAAACAAATAATGTGATATTTTCTTTCTTCAAAGCATTTGGCCATCCAGTGTCATTGGTCTCAGAGGCCAGCAGTTATTGGAGATGTCCTTCAAGTCTACAGTGGGTCTGAAGGGAGGGCTATTATTTTCTGTGAGACCAAAAAGAATGTAACTGAAATGGCCATGAATCCACACATAAAACAGGTAAGTCTTTTTTTCATGCTTTCTGTAATTGAAATTATGGGGATGAATCACTGAACAAAAATTATTTTGTCCTTTGTGGACTAGATTTGATAGTCATTCTCAAAATTGAGTTGTAAGGCTGGGTGTCGTGGCTCACACCTGTAATCCTGTGACTTGATAAGTCAGGATAGATTTTATCAGTTTTGTTTGTCTTGAGACAGGGTCTCCCTGTTATGCCCAGGCTGGAGTGCAGTGGGACAATCATGGCTCACTGCATTCTTGACTTCCTGGGCTCAGGTGATTCTCCCACCCCAGCCTCTTGAGTAGCTGGGACTACAGGTGCGTGCCAGAATGCCCAGCTAATTTTTTGCATATTTTGTAGAGATGAGATTTCACCATGTAGCCCAGACTGGTCTTGAACTCCTGGGCTCGAGCAATTCACCGCCTTCCCCACTCCCTGGCCCCCGCACCCGCCTTGGCCTGTCGAAGTGCTGGGATTATGGATGTGAGCCATCACACCTGACCTCTATCAGGTGTTATCATTTTTTTTTTAAACTTTGAAAATGTGATCTGGAAAATATAAAAATTGAAACAAAATGAATTTCTATGGGTAAGAGAGAGTAATATTTTAGAGTTGTGTTACAAAACTACAAATTTTTATTAAATTACTAAATCAGAATACTAAATCCATGTGTCTTTTTCTTTCTTAAAAAAATATATTTTGGCTGGGTACGGTGGCTTACGGCTGTAATCCCAGCACTTTGGGAGGCCGAGGTGGGTGGATCGCCTGAGGTCAGGAGTTCAGACCAAGCCTGGTCAGCATGGTGAAACCCCATCTCTACTAAAAATATAAAAATTAGCTGGGTGTGGTGGTGGGTGCCTGTAATCCCAGCTACTCAGAAGGCTGAGGAAGGAGAATTGCTTGAACCCAGGGGTGGAGGTTGTGGTGAGCTGAGATTGTGCCACTACAATCCGGCCTGGATGACAGAGTGAGACTCCATCTCAAATAAAAAGAAAAAAAAACCTTTTATAGAAAATTTCAAACATGTACAGAAGTTGATAGAATCATGTAATGAACCCCTGTGTATTCATCCACCAGCTTCAATAATTATTTTATCTATATGCTAACATACCTCCTCTTTCAGAATTATTTTTATGCGAACCCTAGATACCATGTTGTTATATCCATACATGTTCGGGTATATATCTCTAAAAGAAAAGGATTTTCAGAAAAACCAACAATACAGTTATCACTTCTAAAAAGTTAATATTTCAAAATATTCATTTTACATTATCAGTTGTCTTAGAAATATTTATTTTCTTTTATTGTTTGTTTTCTTGAATCTGGGTCCAAATAAGATTTTTACGTTGTGTGATTATTAAGTCGCTTTTTATATATGGATTTCTCCTTTATGTATTTTTTATAGCTTTTTTTGTTTAAGAAACTACATTGTCATAAATCTAGAGTATTGCTTCCCCATGATGTCATTTAACATGTTCCTCTGTCTTCTATATTTTCTGAATATTCAGGTTTGTTTGTTTGTTTGTTTAGGGCAGAACTGCTTCATAGGTGGTGTACTTCTGGCAGGAGATATGTATGTCTAGTTCTTTTTGTGATGCTAACATCCACCAATAATCAGTGCCGTCAGTCCTTATGTCAGTGTCTCCAGTCATTTTTGTTGTTTGTGACTTGTTATTGGGTAGATTCCTGAGAAAGGGCTTATGGAAACAGTACTGCCTGAGCTCAAGCGATCCACTTGCCTCTGCCTCCCAAAGTGCTGGGATTACAGGCGAGAGCCACTGTGCCCAGCCAATATATGACATATATGTATATTTTATTTTATTTCTTATTTATTTATTTATTTTTTTTTTGAGACACAGTTTCACTCTATCACCCAGGTGGAGTGCAGTGGCAAGATCTCGGCTCACTGCAACCTGCTCCTCTTAGGTTCAAGCGATTCTTATGCCTCAGCTTCCAGACTAGCTGGGATACAGGTACACACCACCACACCTGGCTAATTTTTGTATATTTAGTAGAGATGGCGTTTCACCATGTTAGCCAGGCTGGTCTCAAACTGCTGACCTCAAGTGATCTGTCTGCCTCGGCTCTCCTAAGTGCTGGGATTATAGACGTGAGCCACCGTGCCCAGCCATGTATGTTTGAGTTCATTCAAAGTGGTATGCTTTTATTTGTTTTGTGGATAAGCCTTTCTAGATCACTTTATTTGTGGAGATAATCTGCTTGCTTATTTATTTATTTATTTATTTTTTAAGATGTAGTCAAGCTTTGTGACCCAGGCTGGAGTGCAGTAGTGCGATGTCAGCTCACTGCAACCTCTGCCTCCTAGGTTCAAGCGATTCTCCTGCTTCATCCTCCAGAGTAGCTGGAATTGGAGGTTCCAGCACCACACCCAGCTAATTTTTGTATTTTTAGTAGAGATGGGTTTTCACCAGGTTGTCCAGGCTGGTCTAGAACTCCTGACCTCAAATGATCACCTAGGCCTCCCAAAGTGCTGGGATTACAGGCATGAGCCACCGTGTCTGCCAAAATTGTTTTTTTTTTAAGAGACAGAGTCCCACCATGTTGCCAGCATTGGAGTACCTTGGCACAGACACAGTAATAGCACACTGCAGCCTCTAACTCCTGGCCTTAAGGGATCCTCTCTCATCAGCCTCCTGAGTAACTGGGATTACAGGCATGTGCCACTGCTCCCAGCTTATTCTGTTTCCTCTTTATTCCTTCCTAATTACTTTCTGTGAGATTTGAGTGTGATCTTTTCTGTTGCTCATTTTTAGATTAAGTTAAACTTTTTGAACTGTAGATGGGAAGGCATTGGTGAGAATACTTCTGGCGTCACAGCTCTAGAGCTGCTGCTTCTGTTATTTTTGTTAGTGCTTAAAATATAGTCTGTAAATTATATCTGAGTGAAGCTGTTAAAAAAAAAAGGTCTACTTTCTGGTTCTAGCTGTGTCTTTCCTCACTTTTCTCTGTATCTTTTTTTTCCTTTGATCCTGTTATTCTTGGCATCCTTAGTTTAGATCCTCTGTCCAGCAGTTTCTCCTCAGTATGGGGCTTTGTCCCGGAAAGTGAGCATTGGCTGTTAGTTTAGAAAGTTTCTATAGGGCCCAGCTTGCTCCAGTCCCCGCAGACCTTAACTCTGGCTCCTCACAATCACCCTCAAGTATATAAAAATCCTCCCAGGTTCAGCTGCTGTTGTCAACAATTTGTTTGAGAATACGCCTTCCAGGTAGCTTTTCATTATGCTTTCAAGATGGCAGACCTGAAAGACTAGGTCCCTGAATTGCCTGTTCTTAGGACTAGCAAATTCCCCCACATAGATAAAAGAATTTATCCTTCCCTGCTTATGTTTTTTTCTTTTTTTTGAGAAGGAGTTTTGCTCTTGTTGCCCAGATTGGAGTGCAATGGCGTGATCTTGGCTCACCACAACCTCTGCCTCCCAGGTTCAAGTGATTCTCCTGCCTCAGTCTCCCAAGTAGCTGGGATGACAGGCATGTGCCAACATGCCCAACTAATTTTTTTTTTTTTTTTGTATTTTTAGTAGAGACAGGGTTTCTCCATGTTCGTCAGACTGGTCTTGAACTCTCGACCTCAGGTGATCCACCTGCCTCGGCCTCCCAAAGTGCTGCGATTACAGGCATGAGCCACCGCACCTGGCCTTTGCTCATGTTTTGGAAATCATGAGACTACTTTTGTCACTTGTTTGTTATGTGTGTTGTCTATGGATTTTTAGTTTTGTTATCCTAGTTGATATGTGTTATGTGGGAACTAGAGATTCAAAGTCACTGTCTTCCTCTGTGTCATTTTAACTAATTGTATAGCATTAGCTTTGATGTTTACATGTCCAGTATAGGCCAGGCATGCCTGTAATTCTAGTACTTTGGGAGGCTGATGTGGGAGGATCACTTGAGGCCAGGAGTTTGAGACCAACCTGGGCAGTATAATGAGACACCATCTCTATAAAAAGTTAAAAATTAGCCAGGGCCAGCTGCAATGGCCCCCACCTGTAATCCTAGCATTTTGGGAGGCCGAGGCAGGTGGATTGCCTGAGCTCAGGAGTTCGAGACCACCTTGTGCAACATGGTGAAACTCGGCCTCCACTAAAATACAAAAAATTAGCCAAGTGTGGTGGTGCACACCTGTGGTCCCAGCTACTTGGGAGGCTGAAGGACGAGAATCACTTGAACCTGGGAAGCAGAGGTTGCAGTGAGCCGAGATCGCACCACTGCACTCCATCCTGGGCAACAGAGCAAGACTCTGTCTCAAAAAAAAAAAAAAAAAATTAGCCAGGTGTGGTGGCATGTTCCTGTATTCCTGTCTACTTGGGAGGCTAAGGCAAGAGGATTGCTTGAGCCCAGGAGTTAGAGGTTGCAGTGAGCTATGAACATGATACTGCATTCCAGCCTGGGCGACAAAGTGAGACCCTGTCTCTTAAAAAAGTAAAAAAAGGCCGGGCGCGGTGCCTGACACCTGTAATCCCAGCACTTTGGGAGGCCGATGCGGGCGGATCATGAGGTCAGGAGATCGAGACCATCCTGGCTAACACGGTGAAACCCCGTCTCTACTGAAAAATAGAAAAAATTAACTGGGCGTGGTGGTGGGCATCTGTAGTCCCAGCTACTTGGGAGGCTGAGTCAGGAGAATGACATGAACCCAGGAGTCGGAGGTTGCAGTGAGCCGAGATCACGCCACTGAACTCTAGCCTGGGCGACAGAGTGAGACTCCATCTCAAAAAAAAATAAAATAAAATAAAGTCCTCTATAAACAGATATTTGCTAAATAGTGAAAGAGTGGTAGAGGGTAATTGATTTACTTTTCTTTTCATTGCTTTAAAATACTCAGTAGCAGTTGTCTTGCAGAAGCCATTTTTTAATCTTGAAGAAATTGCCTTGCTACAAAGGCTGGGGGAGAATTCTCCTTTCAGTGGACAATAATCTGTTTCTGTGATTTGGAGAATGGAATTCTCTATTCTCCATTCTGCTGGGTGACTTTTCTATTTAGGTAGAACATACTAGTAGTATCTCATTACGAGTTATATGGGATTTTATGGATTAACCAGAGAACCTGAATAGTTGCTTTTTTTTTTAGTTTAAAATTGTAATTTACTTGTAAAAAGTCAGATTTTACTTGGTTTCCCCCAGAAACGAATGCCTTCTAAATTCTAAACAGCTGGGTTTGGTTGTGCACTTGTAATTCCGGCTACTCAGGAGGTTGCGGCGGGAGGATCTATTAAGCCCCAGGCAACACAGCAAGAACCCCCTCTCTGAATGAATGAATGAATGAATGAATGAATGAATGAATCGTTAAACAGTCTGTGTCTCTCACAAAGAGAGAAACACACACACACACACACACGTTTGGAAAAAAAATTACTCAAAAGTTGGAGACCTGGAAACCATCGCTGATACTATGAATGTAGTATGTTCCTCTTAGGACAAATTATCAAGTAAAAAAAACCCTGTGTTTTTTTGTTTTGTTTTGTTTTGTTTTGTTTTTAGACAGGGTCTTACTCTGTCACCCAGGCTGAAGTGCAGTGGTGTGATCATGACTCACTGCAGCCCCAATCTCCCAGGCTCCGGTGATTCTCCCACCTCAGCCTCCCAACAAGCTGGGACTACAGGCATGCACCACGACACCTTTCTAATTTTTTATTTTTTGTAGAGACAGGATCTCCTTGTGTTACCCAGACTGTTCTTGAACTCTTAGCCTCAAGCAGTCTTCCCACCTTGGCCTCCCAAAGTGCTGGGATTAAAGGCATGAGAAAAAAAACCTGTGTTGCAATTGAAAAATTCACTATGAAAAACTGTCCAACTTATTTAAAGTATATTTGTTTATAACTTTCTTTCAAAAATTGGGTGTTTCTTTTCTTGAAATATTTTTCTTAACTTGGGTTATATGATAACCACGCAGGTCTATTTTCTTCTTTGGCTAACCTTTCCCGGTTCCTGCTGATCTTTTTGTATTCTTGTCTGTACTTTAAATATTGGCGTTCCTCATGGATCTGATTCTTACTCTACATATTTTTCATGGAAGAAAAAAGAATAGTGATTAATAGCACAGACTTGGGAGTCAGATTGGGGTTTGAATCTTAGTTGTGCTACTTACTAGCATAATTTTGTACCTACGTACATATGTACACATACTTATGTATATATATTGTCCTGTTCTTACGAAGTGGTATTTCAAGTATCTGCTTTTGGTGAAGAAAAAGTAAATTAAAAATATATATATATATATTAGCCAGGTGTGGTGGCCCATGCCTGTTATCCCAGCACTTTGGGAGGCCAGGGTAGAAAGATTGCTTGAGTCCAGGAATTTGAGACTAGCGTGGGCATTTCATTTATATAGTAGATATATTTTTAATGGGAGTCTTATGCATAAATTAAGCATCTTAAAGTGTGTTATGGAAATTGTATTAATTAAGCTTCCTATTTAAAGGGATACTTTTGAGCTGGCTGCCATGGTTCATGCCTGTGATTCTAGCTACTCAGGAGGCTGAGGTGGGAGGATCTCTTAGCCCAGTATTTTGAGGTTGTAATGAGCTATGATTTTGCCATTGCACTGTAGCTTGGGCAACAGAGCAGGATTCCATCTCTTAAAGATAAATGAATAAGGCCAGGCTTGGCGGCTCACACCGGTAATCCCAGTATTTTGGGAGGTTGAGGCGGGTGGATCACTTGAGATCAGGAGTTTGAGATCAGCCTGGCGAACATGGTGAAACCCCACATCTACTAAAAACACAAAAATTGGTGGCACGTGCCTGTAATCCCAGCTACTTGGGAGGCTAAGGCATGAGAATTACTTGAACCCAGGAGGTGGCAGTTGCAGTGAGCTGAGATTGTGCACCACTGTACTCTAGCCTAAGAGACAGAGTGAAACTGTGTCTCAATAAAATAAAATAAATTAAAATAAAATAAAATAATAATAAAAGGATGTTTTCGAAATTAAAAGAATTTCCCTGGGAAGCCAAGACAGGAAAATTTATTGAGGCCAGGCATTCAAAAGCGGCCTGGGAAACATCGCGAGACTGTCTCTACAAAAAATAAAAAAATTGCCCAGGTGTGGTGGGACACACCTGTGGTCCAAGCTACTGAGGAGGCTGAAGTGAGAAGCATTTCTTGAGTCCGGGAGGTCGAGGCTACGGTGAGCAATGATCATGCCACTGCACTCCACCCTGGGTGACAGAGTGAGACCCTGTCTCCAAAATAAATAAATAAAATTAAAAAGGTGGTATTAAACATTTCTTTCTTTTGTACCATTTTAAGATTTAGATGTGCCAGGCACGATGGCTTATGTCTGTAATCCCAGCACTTTGGGAGGCCAAGGCAGGAGGATCACTTGAGCTCAGGAGTTTAAAACCAGCCTGGGCAACATAGTGAGACTTCGTCTCTGTTTTATTTAAAAAAAAAAAAAAAGTTTATTTAAAACATTTTGCATACTGCATTTATTTTCTTGAAGCAAGGAGTCAATTAGTATAGGAATATAGAAGTATAGATATGTATAGATAGATCTAATCACTCCTATGGCTCCAGTTATTGAGTATACGCTAATGATAGGCAAATCTTTTTCTCACTGGGATCTGCCTCAAGAATACTAGACCTACTGGCTACAGACACACCAACCTGTATGTTTCTAAACCTAAATTAATTAACTTTCTACACTCCTATACGCAGTCTGTCTCTAGCATTATCCGTTGTTTAAACCAGAAATTTGTGTATCACTCTTGAATTTATTCCTTACCCTTGGCCATCCAGCCAGCTACATAGTATTTTTGGATTCTGTCTCCTATGGTTTAAAGTGTTCTGTTTATTTCTTTTTTTTTTTAAGACGGAGTCTTGCTTTTTTACTAGGCTGGAGTGCAGTGGCATGATCTCGGCTCACTGCATCCTCTGCCTCCCGGGTTCAAGCGGTTCTCCTGCCTCAACCTCCCCAATAGCTGGTATTACAGGTGTGTGCCACCATGCCCCACTAATTTTTGTATTGTTAGTGGAGACGGGGTTTCACCATGCTGGCCAGGCTGGTCTGGAACTCCTGACTTCAAGTGATCCGCCCACCTCGGCCTCCCAAAGTACTCAGATTACAGGTATGAGCCACTGCGCCCAGCCTTGTCCATTTCTTTCTTTCTTTTTCTTTTTTTTTTTTTTTTTTTTTTGAGACGGAGTCTCGCTCTGCCGCCCAGGCTGGAGTGCAGTGGCCAGATCTCGGCTCACTGCAAGCTCCGCCTCCCGGGTTCAAGCGATTCTCCTGCCTCAGTCTCCTGAGTAGCTGGAACTACAGATGCACATCACCACACCCAGCTAATTTTTGTATTTTTAGTAGAGACGAGTTTTTCACCATTTTGGCCAGGATTGTTTCAATCCCTTGACCTCATGATCCGCCCACCTTGCCTTCCCAAAGTGCTGGGATTATAGGCGTGAGCCACTGCACCCGGCCTCATTTTTTTTTTTTTTTTGAGATGGGGGCTGGAGTGCAGTGGTGTGATCTCGACTAACTGAAAAGTCCGTCCTCCGCCCCCGCGTTCAAGTGATTCTCCTCCCTCAACCTCCCTAGTAGCTGGGATTACAGGCATGCACCACCACGCCCGGCTAATTTTTGTATTTTTAGTGGAGACAGGGTTTTGCCTGTTGGCCAGGCTGGTCTGGAACTCCTGACCTCAAGTAATCCGCCCACCTCGGCCTCCCAAAGCAGCCTGGTCCATTTCTTTCTTTCTTTCTTTTTTCTTGTTTTGAGATGGAGTTTCGCTCTTGTTGCCCAAGCTGGAGTCCAGTGATGTGATCCCAGCTCACTGCAACCTCTGCCTTGCGGGTTCAAGTGATTCTCCTGCCTCAGCCTCCTGAGTAGCTGAGATTACAGGTGTCCGCCACCATGCCTGGCTAATTTTTGTATTTTTAGTAGAAACAGGGTTTCACCACATTGACCAGGCTGGTCTCAAACTCCTGATCTCAGGTGATCCACGGGCCTTGCCCTCCCGAAGTGCTGGGAATACAGGCAGGAGCCACCGTGTCCAGCCTCCATTTATTTCTTATACCAGTTGCAAAATCTAAAAATCTGAGAATCGTGTATAATGTATCTCTTTCCTTTATACATAATTTCTACTCCCTTGAGTATGTCCTTGCAATTTCGTCAACTAGTAGTTCTTGAATTCAGTTATGGTGTAGCCCCTACTTACCTTTCCAGCCTCATCTTATACTTCCCTCTCATTTTTTCATTTTGTGCACACACTCCATACATGCCATGGTTTTTTTTTTTTTTTTTTCTGGGTAGAGACAGGGTCTCACTCTGTCTCCTAGCCTGGAGTACAGTGGCGCAATGGCTTATTGGAGCCTCAACGGCTTGGGACCAAGTGATCCTCCCACCTCAGCCTCTCAAGTAGCTGGGATGACACGTGTGTGCCCCTACACCTGGCTAACTTTTTCTTTTTTATAGAGGTGGTATATCCTTATGTAGCCTAGGCTGGTCTTTTTTTTTTTTTTTTGAGACGGAGTCTTGCTCTGTCACCCAGGCTGGGGTGCAGTGGCGGAATCTCAGCTCACTGGAAGCTCCGCCTCCCAGGTTTACGCCATTCTCCTGCCTCAGCCTCCCAAGTAGCTGGGACTACAGGCACCCGCCACCTCGCACGGCTGTTAGGCTGGTCTTTAACTCCTGGGTTCCAGCAGTCCTCCCACCTTGGCCTCCCAATGTGCTGGGATTATAGGCATGAGCCACAATGCTGGTCAGCTCTTGAATTTGTAGTCTACCTTGCCTAACAACTCCTACTCATTCTTCAGATCTCAGTCCAAAGCATCACTTTTTAGGGAATCCTTTCTTGCCCCAAGCTAGGTCAGGTTGTCCTCTTATAAAGCCTCATTGCCTCTTAGACCCGTGCATCATCCATTACATTCATTGTCTAAATTTATTTGTGTGCCTAATTATTTGATTAATGTCCATCTTTCTGACCAGGATATGAAGACTATGAGGACAGAAGCAGTCTTTTTTTTTTTTTTTTTTTTTGAGACAGAGTCTCGCTCTGTCACCCAGGCTGGAGTGCAGTGGCACAATCTCGGCTCACTGCAAACTCCGCCTCCCGGGTTTGCGCCATTCTCCTGCCTCAGCCTCCCGAGTAGCTGGGACTACAGGCGCCTGCCACCACGCCTGGCTAATTTTTTCTATTTTTAGTAGAGATGGGGTTTCACTGTGGTCTCGATTTCCTGACCTCGTGATCCTCCCACCTCGGCCTCCAAAAGTGCTGGGATTACAGGCGTGAGCCACTACGCCTGGCAGCAGTCTTATTTTTGTTCACTTTTTTATCCCTAGTGCCCAACATGTTGTAGGTCATTATATATTTGTGGAGTAATAGGTGGTTATTGCCACCACCTTAGTGAGGCCACTGATAACTCTTTATTTCCTTTTTTAGAAACAGGGTATTGCTCTGTCACCCAGGCTGGTGGGTGGGTGACAGAACCTAAAAAAAAAAATTTATATATATATATATATATATATATATAAAGAGAGATAGAATCTTGCTCTGTCGCCCTGGCTGGAGTGCAGTGGCACAATCTCGGCTCACTGCAACCTCCGCCTCCCAGGTTCCAGTGATTCTCCTGCCTCAGCTTCATGAGTCTCTGGGATTACAGGCACTCGCCACCACACCCGGCTACTTTTTTAGTACTTTTAGTAGAGACGGGGTTTCACCATGTTGGTCTCAAACTCCTGACCTCAGGTGATCCGCCTGCCTTGGCCTCCCAAAGTGCTGGGATTACGGGCATGAGCCACTGTGCCCGGTCGTATAATTTAATATGTTCATGATATTTTCCTGCTTATAATCATTCAATTGTTTCATATTGTCCTCAGGATAAAGTTTATATTCTATTCCAATATCATCTCTCACTCCCTATCCTCTCACCCCCGCTCCCTTTTCACTCTGTTTCAGCAGTGCTCAAATATTTGTAGGTTTCACTCCCCACTCTTTATGTATGATATTTCTTCTACCAGGATCTCCCTAGCCTTCTGCTCCTTCTTTTACCTAGTGGTTCCTTATGATGTTAGGTGTCAGCTTCAGGGCTGCTTTCCCCTCAAACAAGATTGAGTTAGATTTCCCTCTTAAGTATTCCTGTAGCACTCTGAACCTACACCTGTGATAGCACACGTCATATTTATTGAAGATGTCTGTCAGCTGGTGGCCCCAGAGTCGTGTTTCTTTATGAATGTTCTAGAACCAGGTATAATTCAGACAGATAGCAAGTGCTCACTGAATTCATTCATGTATGCATTAAACTATTTAGATACCAAGGCTGAAATACTGTTGGGGTTAAATTATTGTTGTGAACTTTTGTTTTTTGAGACGGAGTCTCGTTCTGCCGCCCAGGCTAGAGTGCAGTGGAGTGATTATGGCTCACTGCGACTTTCACTTCCCGGGTTCAAATGATTCTCCTGCCTCAACCTCTCGAGTAGCTGAGATTACAGGCATGCACCACCACACCTGGCTAATCTTTGTATTTTTAGTAGAGATGAGGGTTCACCATGTTGGCCAGGCTGGTCTTGAACTCCTGACTTCAAGTGATCCACCCATGTCAGCCTCCCAAAGTGCTGGGTTTATAGGCCTGAGCCACTGAGCCCGGCCTGATCATTGTTATGAACTTTTTGACTTTAATATAGTGGCCAGGAATACTAGGAAGTGTATTTACAATACCAGGAAATTTACAGCAGAGATGAAGATCAACCTAATATAAATCGGTTCAGCATCACTAAAAATTACAGACATGTAAATTAAAACATCATTGGGAAATTATTTTTGCCTATTAAATTCACAAAGATTACAATGATTTATAATATACAAGCTGGGTGGGGTATGATGAAATAAATACTCACAGAGTATTGAAGAATAAAAGGTACACAACTTTTTTTGTAATACAGTTTTTTTTATAATACAGTTTCTGTTAAAATGCTACGTGTTCATAATTTTTGGCCCAGAAATTCAACTTCTAGATATATATCCTACTGAAATATACAGATACTGAGGCATCCAGAGATACAAGTACAAAGTTGTTCATTGCAATATTGTTTCTTTCTTTCTTTCTTTCTTTCTTTCTTTTTTTTTTGAAACAAAGCTTCATTCTTGTCCCCCAGGCTGGAGTGCAATGGCATGATCTCAGCTCACTGCAACCTTCGCTTCCCAGGTTCAAGCAATTCTCCTGCCTCAGCCTCCCAAGTAGCTGGGATTACAGGTGCCTGCCATCACACCCGGCTATTTTTTTGTATTTTTAGTAGAGACAGGGTTTCACCATGTTGGCCAGGCTGGTCTCAAACTCCTGACCTCAGGTGATCTGCCTGTCTTGGCCTCCCAGAGTTCTGGGATTACAGGCATGAACCACCGCGCCTGGCCCATTGCAGCATTGTTTCTAAAGGTGAAAATTTGAATACAGCCCAAAAGTTCATCAGTGGGATCCATATGAATAAATTATATACAGTTTAAAAAAATTAAGTAGCATTTTATCTGTAGATGTGGATAGCTAAGATACACTAAATTTATAAAGTAGGTTATAAAACCCTACCTATGTAATATCTCATGTTATAAATAAATACATAAAGTCATAGTATATGCTTGTGTAATGTATGTGTGTATTTAAAAAAAAAAAAAGTGGCCAGGTGTGGTGGCTCACACCTGTAATCACAGCACTTTGGGAGGCTGAGGCTGGCGGATCACCTGAGGTCAGGAGTTCAAGACCAGCCTGATCAACATGGTGAAACCCTGTTTCTACTAAAAATACAAAAATTAGCTGGGCATGGTGGCAGGCACCTGTAATCCCAGCTACTCGGGAGGCTGAGGCAGGAGAATCACTTGAACTCGGAAGGTGGAGGTTGTAGTGAGCCGGGATCACTCCATTGCACTCCAGCCTGGGCAGTAAGAGTGAAACTGTCTGGGGGAAAAAAAAAAAGTCTGACAGAATATTTACCAAACTCTTAGCAGTGAATTATTTCTAAGTGACTAGTATTAGGGAAGCTTTTACATTTTATGTTAAATATTTTCTGTCATATTTGACTTTTTTTAAACAGTAAGCATGCGTTGTTAAAATTACCAAAATAAGATTTAAAAACATGCAAAAGGAGCACAGACTAGATGATGTTGCGGTGCTATCAGTTGCAAGTATGAACTGTACACTTAATTTTCTCCCCCTTTCTCAAATAGAATGCCCAGTGTTTACATGGGGACATTGCACAGTCACAAAGAGAAATTACACTAAAGGGCTTCAGAGAAGGTAGTTTTAAAGTTTTGGTGGCAACCAATGTGGCTGCCCGTGGTTTGGACATTCCTGAAGTTGACCTGGTGATTCAAAGTTCTCCTCCTCAGGTAGGAAATGGGATTTGATTTGGGAAAAATAAGAGCAATTTTATAAATTACCATTTGATTTACAACATATTGCTTGGGATGTGAAAAATATGTCATCTCTTCTTGCTCTTAGCCATTTTTTGTTAGTGTGATATTAAATTGATCAGATTCTGATACCTTTGCAGATGATTAACTCTGTTGTTTGGATTTGAAGCATGGAGCAACAAAATCAGGCAGAGAATTTTAAAAAGTTGCCATGTAAAGAAACCTGGGATGAGGTGGATTAAAAGGTTTTAAATCATATTGCTTTTACCCCAAAATCCACACATATAATTGTTTGGAATGTTGAAAAGGGCAACAGGATTGAAATAAATATATTATTATTAACATTATTATTTGGATTCCAGAATAACTGGAACTTGCTAGAGTTTTAAAAAGTATTACCTCTTATAATCTTTAGGATGTTGAGTCCTATATCCATCGCTCTGGACGCACAGGTAGAGCTGGACGGACAGGGATTTGTATATGTTTTTATCAACCAAGAGAAAGAGGTCAACTAAGATATGTGGAACAAAAAGCAGTAAGTAGAGTTAAATTATTTCAGACTTATTGTCTAAATGGTGCCTTAAAAGAGAGTTCTTATAATTATTCTCACAAGTAGGTCTTCATAACTTTTCTCAATTTAAGCTGCATTTGGATGTGAAGCCTGCGGAGATCTAAATTTATATTAGCTTCAAGACTTTAATACAGCTTTTATTTTGAAGACAGTGGAGCTGACTTTCTCATCTTTTCCTTGAATTTCTCTCTTCAAAATCAGAAGTGCATTGTGATTTCACTGCTTCTTAGTCCAGCATTGTAAATGGGTGACTAAAAGATTGTCTTGGAATAATAGTTACGATTCTTTTAAGTAATGGTACAAGTTTCTTTAGAAACTGTACGTTTTCTGTGGTCTGAATTTTCAGTTTTTCCTAATTTTATGTGTTTTTATATGCTATTTCATATACTTTGTAAAATAAGGAAAAAGCTGATAGATTTAAACATCTTTTTTTTTTTTTTTTTTTTTTTTAAATCAGGCTTGTTTTACAAGTGAAATTCCGTGATTGTAACTAAGGGGCAATTCAAAAAATTATTTTTCTCTTTCTGAAATTTGTAATTGATTATTTATTAGAAAAAAACAGATCTTGGCTGGGTGCAGTGGCTCACGCCTGTAATCCCAGCACTTTGGGAGGTGGAGACGGGCAGATCACTTGAGGTCAGGAGTTTAAGACCAGCCTGCCCAACATGGTGAAACCCCATCTCTACTAAAAATACCAAAATTAGCTGGGCATGGTGGCAGGCACCTGTAATCCCAGCTACTAGGGAGGCTGAGGCAGGAGAATTGCTTGAACCTGGGAGGTGGAGGTTGCAGTGAGCCAAGATCACGCCACCACACTCCAGCCTGGGCAACAGAGCAAGAATCTGTCTCAAAAACGAAAAAAAAAAACAAAACAGATCTTTTAATCTGCTAGGGCTATGAAATCTTTAACTCCAAGAAATAGAAATTCAACGAACTATTAAAATATTAATTTAGGAATTAATTGTAAAGACTTCCATTTTTCTTTAATGTAACTCTTTCATTTTCAGGGAATTACTTTTAAACGTGTAGGTGTTCCTTCTACAATGGATTTAGTTAAATCTAAAAGCATGGATGCCATCAGGTATGCTTTCTGAACTTGCTGAATAATTGTTTCTTTTGTATTAGGCTATTCATCTGTAAGCTCTCCCTGTTTAAATAGCGGAAAATTTTAATCACCAGTTTTACCAGCAGACATTTAGTTATATTAAAATATAAAAATGTGGCTGGGCACTGTGGTGCATGTCTGTAATTCCAGCACTTTGGGAGGCTGAGGTGGGCAGATTGCTTGAGCTTAGGAGTTTGAGACTAGCTTGGCCAACATGGCGGAACCTTGTCTCTACAAAAAATACAAAGATTAGCCAGGAATGGTGGCGCATGCACCTGTAGTCCCAGCTACTTGGAAGGCTGAGGCGGGAGGATCGCTTGAGCCCGGGAGGTTGAGGCTGCAGTGAGCCAAGATCAGGCCAGTGCACTCCAGACTGGGTGACAGAGCAAGGCTCTGTCTCAAAAAAAAAAAAAAAAATTACTCTTTCTTTTTCCCATTTATCCTCTTATCTTTTATTTTTTCCCTGTGTCTTGACCAAGAATACTATTTTTAAACCATAGGTCTCTGGCTTCCGTTTCTTATGCTGCTGTTGATTTTTTCCGACCATCAGCTCAGAGACTGATAGAAGAGAAAGGGGCAGTGGATGCATTGGCTGCAGCTTTAGCCCACATTTCTGGTGCATCAAGCTTCGAACCACGATCTTTGATCACCTCTGATAAGGTAGAAATCTGTGAGAAAATTGTACTTGAGTGGGAAAAGGTTAAAATTGAACTATAGTAAATATTGTATAGTGAATTACTGTGCTTTTTGTGCAGAAAAAAACTGTTTTGCTCTATGAGAAACTGGTCTCTTTATTTCTACTCTCTAATAAATCCTTTTTTGACAATCACCTCTTCCAAATTTTTCAAATCCACAGAAAAACTGAAAGAATAATGCAGTAACCACATACAATCCACCTAGATTCAACTGTTAATAGTGTGTATCATTTGCTTTATATCCTTTTTGAGCTCTTAATATGTAATTTTTTAAAAAATATGACATGTAATAATTGTACAAATTTAAAGGGTATGTAGTGATGTTTCAATACATACTGTGTATAGGGATCAGATCAGGGTCATTAGCATATCCATCGTCTTAAACATTTATCATTTCTTTGTTTTAGGAACCATTCAATATCTTCCTTCTTGCTTTATAACTTTATAAGTATATATATATTTTTTGAGATGGAGTCTTGTTCTGTTGCCCAGGCTGGAGTGCAATTGCGCGATCTTGGCTCACTGCAACCTCTGCCTCCCAGGTTCAAGCAATTCTCCTGTCTCAGCCTCCTGAGTAGCTGGGACCACAGGCACATGCCACCACGCCCAGCTAATTTTTGTATTTTTAATAGAGATGGAGTTTCACCATATTGGTCAAGCTGGTCTCAAACTCCTGACCTCAGGTGATCCACCCTCCTCAGCCTCCCAAAGTGCTGGGATTACAGGCGTGAGCCACCTCACCCGGCCTGTATTTTTTTCCTAAACCATTTGAAAGTAAGTTGAAACACTGTGATATCATCCCTAAATATTTCAACATGCATCCTCTGAGAATAAGGATATTCTGCTACATAACCACAATCTAATAAGCTTATCTGTGAAAAGTAATGATAGTTCTGTATTATCATCTAATATTTAGTTTATATCCATTTTTTTCTCATTATCCTGAAAATGTCTGTCTGGGTATTTGGAGAGAAATATAGGAAGTGCTTACTTTGCACAGACCTTTGTTAACTGAAACTTGTATACCAGAACCTGCATTTCATTTTGTAAGTTTCCATGGAATCCTGCAAAGTAAGAAATAGACTCTGCACAATTAACACAGTAGCATGCAAAGTAAGTAAATGCCTGTGTGTGTGTGGAGGGGTTGTGTAAGTGTGACACCATCTGAACTCGCCTGCTACCAGGTTCGTATCACGTGCCAAAACATACCACACCAGAACCATTGGTGCAGGTAGCTCAGATATTTTTTACTTATTCAAGTGTAAGTGAGGGGAGTTTCTTGGTGAAGTGAATTTTAAATAAGAGTTCTTTTATGTCTGAGTGGAGAGAGAGAGTTAGCGAGCCTGGTCCTGGAGACATCTATAAGACTAGAGCCTGCTGGTGGGATTTTCAAATAACAGAACAGACTAATTTTGGGCAGCACATCCCTGTGATGGGTAGGAGGGAACAAAAAGGGCAGGGCAGGTTCACTTGGATGTGACTTATTTGGTGTAGCGCAAATGAATGCAGCTGGGGTATCTGATGGTTTCTGTCTGGTAGATGTTAATAGTTTAGCTAAATGTCATTTTGCTTCGAGTGACTTATTGGGCTCCATTCCATTTATCCGTATGTATACATATACCTGTTTGTATGTATCTTTTTAAAAATTCAGAATCTAGTTAAATATGTTACATTTGGTATTATGTCTCTTTAGTCTTTTTTAGTCTGGAACTGTTTTCCCATCTTTTTAATTTTTTTCTGATATTGATTTGGTGAAGAGTCTAGGTCGGTTGTTTGGTATAGTATCTCACTGTCTGAATTTGTCCGAATCTCTTCAAACATCATTTAACTTTTGCCTTTATCCTCTTTTAAACTGGAAGTAATATCAAAGCTTGGTTTTTATATTTAGGTTAAATATTTTTGGCAAGGGTACTTTATAGTTAATATGTACCTCATACTGCATCACATCAAGAGGCATAAAATGTTAGGTTGTTCCAGTACTAGTAATGCTTAGTTTGAGCATTTGTTTAAGATGGAAACTGCCATATTTTAAAGGTGTATTTTACTTTCTGTAATTAGTAACTTGTGGGGTGATACTTTAGCATTGAGCAAATATCCTATCCCTAATAACCCACCAAATGCTTCTTAAGACAGTATTTAAAACATATATCTTTAGAAAGCATTGAGATTTGAGCTAAGAAGTACCTAAGAAGTTATTTAGTCTCAACCCTCATCCAATAAAGAATCCCTCTTTGGCAGATGGGTCATTTAATCTCTGATTAAATATCTTAGAAACAGGGTGTTAGTGGCTTTAAATTTCTTTCATGGGTTAAACCAAAATCCAGTCTTTATCATGAATGTTCTATAGGCTTTTCCTCTTGCTGTCTCCTTGATATAATCTCTTATCACTCTCCCCTTTCTTATTTCAGACACCCTAACCTATTTGGTTTTCCTCAGACATAAACTTAACTATTACACAAGGCCTTTGCGCTTACTTTCATTGTCTTGAATGTTCTTTCCCTCTAATAACCATGTTGCTTACTCCTTTACTTCATTCTGGTCTCTGCTCAAATATCATACCAGAGAGGTCTTTCTTGATCACTCTAAAATAGCTTACTCCTCCCTGTACTCTTTGTTCTCTAAGCGCTGCTTTATTCCTATTTGTGATGCTTACTATATGATATTCGATATATTTGCTTGTTTACTGTGTACCCACCCAACCCCACATACAGGTGTAGGTACATGCACATGCACTAGAATCTACTCTCCATGAGAGAAAGGACTACTTATTGCTGAATCTCTAGCACCTAGTACAGTCTGTGGCACATACATAGGGGGCACTCAATAAATATTTGTTTGCTGAATGCATCCCCATATCTTCTTAATGTTGATTCTTTTGCAATTAGTGAAGCTTTACAGAACAAATAATTTTGGCTTATGTAACAGTCCTTCAAAAGTTTAAAGAAATTGGTCAGGCATGGTGGCTCATGCCTGTAATCCTAGCACTTTGGGAGGCTGAAGCAGGCAGACTGAGTCCAGAAGTTCAAGATCAACCTGAGCAACCCCGTCTCTACTAAAAATACAAAAATTAGCACAGCATGGTGGCACACACCTGTAGTTCCTGATGCTTGTGGGGCTGAGGTGAGAGGATTGCTTGTGCCCAGAAGGTTGAGGGTGCAGTGAGCTGAGATCATGCCACTGCATTCCAGCCTGGGTGACAGAGCGAGACCCTGTCTTTAAAAAAAAAAAAAAAGGTTAAAGAAATTTATGTTGTATTTATTTATTTATTTATTTATTTATTTATTTATTTATTTGAGACAGGGTCTAGTTCTGTCACCCAGGCTGGAGTGCAGTGGTGCCCTCTTGGCTCACTGCAACCTCTGCCTCCTGGGCTCCTGGGCTCAAGCCTCCCGAGTAGCTGGGACTGTAGCAGTGCGCCACCATGCCTGGCTAATTTTTTTTTTTTTTTTTTTTGTAGCAATGGCATTTCACCATGTTGCCTAGGCTGGTCTCAACTCCCGGGCTCAAGTGACCCTCCCGCCTTGGTTTCCTAAAGTGCTGAGATTACAGGTGTGAGCCACCACACCTAGCCAAGGTTTTCACTCCAAGCTGACTTTGACTCCCTCAACATTTCCTTAATTCTTCACTTCCATGTTGTCTTTCTTGGCTCTGGTTTGCTTAATTCTTAATTCTCTCTTAAAGCATAATGGTAGGCCGGGCGCGGTGGCTCAAGCCTGTAATCCCAGCACTTTGGGAGGCCGAGACGGGCGGATCACAAGGTCAGGAGATCGAGACCAGCCTGGCTAAATACGGTGAAACCCCGTCTCTACTAAAAAATACAAAAAACTAGCCGGGTGAGGTGGCGGGCGCCTGTAGTCACAGCTACTCGGGAGGCTGAGGCAGGAGAATGGCATAGACCCGGGAGGCGGAGCTTGCAGTGAGCTGAGATGCGGCCACTGCACTCCAGCCTGGGCGACAGAGCGAGACTTCGTCTCAAAAAAAAAAAAAAAAAAAAAAAAAAAAGCATAATGGTTAGAATTAAATAGAGTCTTGCAGCAATACATAGGATAGTACTTTCAATTATCTGTAAACACTATTCTAATAATGTAGTTTCAAAAAATTTTTTTAGCTGCAGTGTTATATACTTTTGGCTCATAAGAAATGCACAGTTACATCTTGAAGGATTATAGAGTTAGAATTTCATTGTACTGCTGCTGATGATTTATTTCCAAACATAATGTGGTTTTTATTCCTCAAGGGATTTGTGACCATGACTCTGGAAAGCCTAGAGGAAATACAGGATGTCAGCTGTGCTTGGAAAGAACTTAACAGAAAGCTGAGTAGTAATGCAGTGTCTCAGATTACCAGAATGTGCCTCCTGAAAGGAAATATGGTAGGCTTTTCTAGACAATTAAAAAGCTTTTTAATCAACTACCCCAAATGTTTACAAACACTAGCAAATTTTGTTTCCTCTTTGAAGCCTAATGGCGTGAATAATACTGTTTTCTCTTTGTTAGTTTGTTTCCAGTTATAAATTTGGGCATTATATATGTAACCCATTCCTCTAGAGCTGTAAGTCATTCTGTTCAGTTTGACTATCTGATACCCAAGTTATCTAAGTTTCTGCCACATACCGTATGTGGTTGTGTACATGTGTTTATTCTTTTTTTTTTCTCTAAATTTTATTTATTTACTACTTTACAGTGATGAGGTCTCACTATTTGCTCAGGCTGGTCTTGAACTCTGGGACTCAAGTGATCCTCTTGTCTTGGACTCCCAAACTACTGGGATTATAGGTGTGAGCCACTGCACCTAGCCTTTTTGTATTATTATTTTTATTTTTTAATTTTTTAATTTTTTTATTTTTTTTTTTTGAGACGAAGTCTTGCTCTGTCGCCCAGGCTGGAGTTCAATGGCCGAATCTCAGCTCACTGCAAGCTCCACGTCCTGGGTTTATGCCATTCTCCTGCCTCAGCCTCCCGAGTAGCTGGGACTATAGGCGCCCGCCACCTCGCCCGGCTAGTTTTTTGTATTTTTTTTAGTAGAGATGGGGTTTCATCGTGTTAGCCAAGATGGTCTCGATCTCCTGAACTCGTGATCCTCCCGTCTCGGCCTCCCAAAGTGCTGGGATTACAGGCTTGAGCCACCGCGCCCGGCCTATTATTTTTATTTTTGAGACAGAGTTTCACTCTTGTCACCCAGGCTGGAGTGCAATGGCACAATCTTGGCTCACTGCAACCTGTGCCTCCTGGGTTTAAGCAATTCTCCTGCCTCAGCCTCCTGAGTAGCTGAGATTACAGGCGCCCGCCACTATGCCCAGCTAAGTGCTATGCCCTCCCAAAGTGCTGGGATTACAGGCATGAGCCACCATACCCTGCCCATATTGTTATCATTGTTATTATTATTTTGGTAAAGACAGGATTTTGCCATGTTGCCCAGGCTGGTCTTGAACTCCTGAGCTCAAAGGATTCACCTGCCTCAGCCTCCCAAAGTGCTGGGATTACAGGCTTGAGCCACTGCACCTGGCATGTGTGTTTATTTTGTAAGACTAAGTAGCTTATGATTGCAGTAGTTAAGCAGCTCTATAATTTTGAGGGACATGCAGGTTAGTTTTTAAGTGCCCTGCTCTTCGTTGTTAATGAATTAATGATATGAATTAAATATTTTAATACATTTAGATAGCAAAATTAAAACTGTAATCTTGTGACTGATTTCTTCTAATGGTTTTGAAAAATGATGTTATGTTATTAATTTAACTTTACTGTATAGGTTCATTCTAGCTTGGAATTTATTAACTAGATTGTTTATTGCAAATAATCATCTCTCTCAAAGTTTAATATTACTTACCTTTAAAAAGGATGTGGTGGCCGGGTGCAGTGGCTCACGCCTGTAATCTCAGCACTTTGGGAGGCCAAGGTGGGCAGATCACGAGGTCAGGAGATCGAGACCATCCTGGCTAACACGGTGAAACCCCGTCTCTACTACAAATACAAAAAATTAGCTGGGTGTGGTGGCGGGCGCCTGTAGTCCCAGCTACTCGGGAGGCTGAGGCAGGAGAATGGCATGAACCCGGAGGCGGAGCTTGCAGTGAGCCGAGATTGCGCCACTGCACTCCAGCCTGAGCAACAGAGCGAGACTCTGTCTCAAAAAAAAAAAAAAAAAAAAAAAAAAAGGATGTGGGGCAAGTATGAGACAAATACATACTTTCAGGAAAAAAATGTAGAGGGGAGGGAAAAAATAACAAGACATATAGGCCAAACTAGTTGCTATGCTTGAGTGTTAAATTAATTTTCAGCTTATTGACAACTAAGACCGTGGAAGAAACATCTTGGGTTATATAATTCTTATCTAATAAATATTGCAGCTTTTTTCTTTTTTTTGAGACAGGGTCTCACCCTGTCACCTAGGCTGGAGTGCAGTGGCGTGATCTCAGCTCATTGCCACTTCCACCTCCCAGACCCAAGTGATCCTCCCACTCCCACCTCAGCCTCCCGAGTTGCTGGGACTACAGTCATGCATCACCACACCTGGATAATTTTTGCTTTTTTTTTTTTTTTGTAGAGATGGGGTTTTCCCTATATTGCCCAGGCTGGTCTCGATCGAATTCCTGGACTCAAACAATCTGTCCACCTTGGCCTCCGAAAAGTGCTGGGATTCATGAACTACCACGCCTGGCCTATTGCAGCTCTTTATAAATGAAACTTTCCGTCATTAAATTTTAAAAGAAATTTATTAGAAGGATCATTTTACAGGGCACATGGAACAACATACAGTGTCTACACAAACTCTTCTAGAGAATACTCTAGATTCTTAGCAGTAGTTGTAAATTCTTATTGGATAATGTGTTTAGTTAACTTTTTAAATTTAGAAAATATATTAAGCAGCCACTGAGTCATGCATTATTAGTAAAATAAAAAAATCAACACACATATGCATGTAATTTAAAATGTTTTGCTTTGTTTTGCTTTTAGGGTGTTTGCTTTGATGTTCCCACAACTGAGTCAGAAAGGTTACAGGTATTTTTAAAATTTTATCTTTTAAATAGTTGAGTACATTCTCTAACATTTAGATTGGGATATTTTGGGAATCATAGTCACAATGTCATTATCATGCCTAAATCAATGAAGAATTCCTTAATATAAAATAACTAGTCTGTCTTAAACTTAAATGTATTTTTAAAGAGATGGAGTCTCTCTCAGTCTGGAGTGCAGTGGCATGATCATAACTCATTGCAACCTTGAATTCCTGGGCTGAAGTTATCCTCCCACCTCAGACTCCCAAGTAGCTAGGACTACAAGGCATGTGCCACTATTCCTGGCTAACATGTGCCACCACACCCGGATAACTTTCTTTTTTTTTTTTTTTTTTTAAGTAGAGATGGGGTTTCTCCATGTTGGTCAGGCTGGTCTGAAACTCCCGACCTCAGGTGATCCACCCGCCTCGGCCTCCCAAAGTGCTGGGATTACAGGTGTGAGCCACTGCTCCTGGCCCCATGCCTGGCTAATTTTTTAAAAAAATTTTGTAGAGACAGAGTCTGTAGCACAGGTTGGTCTTGAACTCCTGGCCTCAAGTGATCCTCCCACCTTGACCTCCCAAAGTGTTGGGAATGTTGGTGTGAGCCACCATACCCAGCAAAAAATTTTTTATTATAAATCATTTCAAACATATTTTTTAGATGAGGGACTTGTATAATGAATTTCCATATACCCAACACTCAGCTTCAACAATGATCAGTTCATAGCCAGTATTGTTTCATTTCTGTGTTCATCTACTTACCCACTTTTCTGCACTCTTTTGAAATAAATTCTAGGTATTCTGTCATTTCAACCATAAACATTTGCATATTTCTAAATATTAACGACTTTAAAAAATACATTATCATAATACCATAATTAAACTCCCCCAAAATAATAATTCCTTATTATCGTCCAATTTTGTTTAAATTTTTCCATTTGTTTCCTAAATTTTTTAAATATAGGGTCCATAAAGCTCATACATGGTAATTTGATGTTTCTTAAGTCTCTTTTAATATATAGGTTCTTTCTGCTCCCTCTCTCTTTTAAAAAAGTATCCCTGTATTTTATCTGTTGAAGAAAGAAGTTGTCTACTGGATTCCCATAATGAAGAATTTGTCTATTATATTTCAGTACATACTTATATACCTACTTTGAAACAAAAATGAGTATTCTGTTTTTGAAGTCTTTTTAAAAATTCAGAATATATTAAAGGCACATTTTTGTGTCAATAACACAGTTCCTTCTTTTCTTTTCTTTTTATATTTTAATTTTTTTTTTTTTTTTTTTTTGAGACAGAGTCTTGCTCTATTGCCAGGCTGGAGTGCAGTGGTGCAATCTCAGCTCACTGCAACCTCCGCCTCCCGAGTTCAAGCAATTCTCATCCCTCAGCCTCCTGAGTAGCTGGGACTACAGGCGCCCGCCACCACGCTCGGCTAATTTTTTGTATTTTTAGTAGAGACGTGGTTTCACTGTGTTAGCCAGGATGAAATTTTTGTATTTTTAATAGAGATGGGGTTTCACCATGTTAGCCAGGATGGTCTTGATCTCTTGACTTCATGATCTGCCCGCCTTGGCCTCCCAAAGTGCTGGGATTACAGGCTTGAGCCACTGCGCCTGGCCTTTTTATATTTTTAAATAGAGATGGGGTCTTGCTATGTTGCCCAGGCTGGTCTCAAACTCTTGGTCTCAAGTGATCCTCCCACCTCAGCCTCCCAAAGTACTGGGTTCACAGGTGTGAGCCATTGCACCCAGCCACAGTTACTTATTTTTAATTACTCCCTGACATTTTGGCATTTGGGTGGCTGGTTTTCTTAACCAGTGTCCTATTTTCTGAAATTTATATTTTTTCTAAAATTTACTATTATTAGGACTGCCCTAAACATTAGTATAGCGAATTCTTTATGCATTGCCATGTTTATCTCTTTTTTAAATGTGATTGCTTGGCCAAAAGGTTAGTGCCTTTTTTTTAAAATTTTGGTTATATATTGCCAAACCCACCAGTGGTATGTTCGTTTGTCTTTTCCCAAAAAGTACCAGTATTGGAAAGAAAGATAGCCTTAGCAACAGTGTGTCTTAATAACAACTTTTTTTGAGACAGAGTCTCTCTCTGTTGCCCAGGCTGGAGTGTAGTGGCACGATCTAGGCTCACTGAAACCTCTGCCTCCCAGGTTCAAGCAATTCTCCTGCCTCAGCCTCCTGAGTAACTGGGATTACAGGCATTTACTACCACACCTGACTAATTTTTGTATTTCTAGTAGAGTTGAGGTTGCACCACGTTGGCCAGGCTGGTCTCGAACTCCTGACCTCAAGTGATCTGCCCACCTCGGCCTCCCAGAGTGCTGGAATTACAGACATGAGCCACTGTGCCCAACCAATAATAACTTTCCTTGCCAACTCATGATCACAATAAGGAACAGTTAGTGTAGCAAGATATAAAATAGTGATGTTCTTATAGGTTACCGATTTGTATATCTTCACTTGTTTACTCCAATATCAAAGTGTTTCCGGTGGCTACATTTTTTAGTCCTTGGCTGGTGTTGACTTGTATTTAATCTCCATCATGGGCTCTTTTACTTTTTGCTTGTCAGTGTACCTGCTGAAAACAATGCACTACTTATTAATGGCCTATCTGCACTGTGCTGAGATACCAAATAGTGCTGTTTTAGAATGTATAAACTGAAGCCGGGCACGGTGGCTCAAGCCTGTAATCCCAGCACTTCGGGAGGCCGAGACGGGCGGATCACAAGGTCAGGAGATCGAGACCATCCTGGCTAACCCGCTGAAACCCCGTCTCTACTAAAAAATACAAAACAAAAAAAAAACTAGCCGGGCAAGGTGGCGGGCGCCTGTAGTCCCAGCTACTCGGGAGGCTGAGGCAGGAGAATGGCGTTAAGCCGGGAGGCGGAGCTTGCAGTGAGCTGAGATCTGGCCACTGCACTTCAGCCTGGGCGACAGAGCAAGACTCCGTCTCAAAAAGAATGTATAAACTGAGTATAATGTATACTTTTATACATTTATTTAATCAGTATATTTATTCATACATAGTATAATTTTGAATGTATATTTATTTATTAGAATATATTTATTTAGAATGTTAGAATTTATTAGATAAATGTGCTGAGATACCAAATAGTGCTGTTTTAGAATGTATAAACTGAGTATAATGTATACTTTTATACATTTATTTAATTAGTATATTTAATTCGTAATATGTAGTATAATTTTAGAATGTATATTTAGAATGTTAGGATTTATTTATTAGAAGTATATTTATTTAGAATGTTAGAATTTTGAATGTGTATTTATTTAGAATGCATATTTATAGAATGTAATTAGTATAATTAGTAATACATAGTTTAATTTTAGAATTTATGAACTGAGTATGAATTTATGATCTCGAAAATAGAAAATATTTTTGCTTATTTTCTGGTTTTCATTTTTGTTCCAGATACTTTAACAGAATAGATGGCCTTTAGCTAATAGATATGAAAAAGGTGTCTTCTATACTTACATGTTTACTTATGGTTTCTATTTTGCATTTATATTAATCCTGTAAATTCCCCTAACAGGCAGAGTGGCATGATTCCGACTGGATACTCTCAGTGCCAGCCAAATTACCTGAAATTGAAGAATATTATGATGGAAACACATCTTCTAATTCCAGACAGAGGAGTGGCTGGTCAAGTGGTCGATCGGGCCGGTCAGGCCGGTCAGGTGGTCGATCTGGTGGCCGGTCAGGTAGACAGAGTCGACAAGGGAGTCGCTCAGGAAGTCGACAAGATGGTAGAAGACGAAGTGGGAATAGGAATCGATCAAGAAGTGGGGGCCACAAACGGAGTTTTGACTGAGTATTTGATAGTTAATCTACCAGTGTGAGCTTGCCTATTTCTGCCTAATCATGTACATTATCCACCAAAAATTAGGTCATCATAGTTGAGGTATGTGTCTGCTATTTGCAAAGAAGTTGGTCGTATTTTTTTAAAAAGTATTTCACAAGAATGGTTGTAAACAAATCTACTTATCCAGTTATACCTTTGAATAAAAAAACCACCTTTTATTGTCTCTTTTCACTTACGTGTTAAGAATTTTCTCAATGTAATCTTAAAAATATCTTTACAAACTTGGCAGTCAGGCCAAGTGTGGTGACTCATGGCTATAATCCCAGCGCTTTGGGAGGCTGTGGTGGGCGGATCACTTGAGGTCAGGAGTTTGAGACCAGCCTGACCAACATGGTGAAACCTCAACTCTGTTAAAAATACAAAATTTAGCTGGACATGGTGGCGCATGCCTGTAATCCCAGCTACTTGGGAGGCTGAGGCAGGAGAATCGCTTGAACCTAGGAGGCGGAGGTTGCAGTGAGCCGAGATCATGTCACTGCACTCCAGCCTGGGCAATAGAGTGAGACTCTGTCTCAAAACAAACAAAACTTGGTAGTCAAGCTAATCTTAACGTAAGATTACCTGCATTTTACAAAATGTGATGTATTTGTATTCATATCATTCCTTCCATAGGTTATGTGATAAAAATAAGAAATTCCCTTCTACATTAAAGGACTGTGTAAACTGGTGACATGGTTAGTTAGGTGTATCATTTTAGTCTAGATACAGTTAATTAAAAGGGTGTGCAAACAGTGCATACTCATTAATTTATTCCACAGATATTTATTGAATTTCTACTATGTTTCCATCACTATGCTAACCACTGGGGAGTATAGTTGTGAATAAGGCATAATCACTATCCTTAAGAAACTTAGAGTCAATTATTACAGACTTAACAAATGAAAGCTAAGACAGTGGTAGGTATGGGATGCTAAGGACCTACTTGGGGTGCACCTGACCAGTTTTAGGAGTCAGGAAGGCCTTTTAAAAGTGATACCCAACAGAGAAATAAAGAAGTATCCATTTAACCACATGTATGTACTGGTGGGAAGAGGAGTTTAGAAGGGAGAGGGCTTGCAGGCAGAGAGAACAGCATATGTGGAACCCAGAGGCAAAGAATAGCATGGTAAGTCTGAGGTTTCCCTATGACAGAGAACAGGAATCAGAGACCGGTTTAGTATTTAACAGGGACAGATTTTAAAGACCTTATGTACGTTGTTAAGGAGTTTAAAGCTTTTCTTGAAGACAATGGGTAATCATTTAAGGGCTTAAAGTAAGGAGTAACATGATTTGATTTATATTTTAGAAAGAATGCTGGCCACACTGAAGAGACTGAATTGGAGAAAAGGCAGACTGGAGGCCTGGAGACCTCTTAAGATGCCATAGCAGTAATCTATGGTAGAGATCTAGCTGGCAATCTGAACTAATGCTAAGTAACGTATTTTGAGGGATGAGAACTGAGGCACTTGAGAGGTTGTTACTTGTCCAGAATCATGCAGCTGGATGTGAGGTAAATGAGGATTTGAACCCAGAAAAATGTCTAGCTTCTGAACCAGCACTCTTAACCACTGTACTAAATAGTGACAGTGGACATTGAAAAACATGGATAGGTTTCAGAGGTTTTTTTTTTTTTTTTTAATATGGAGTCTTGCTGTGTCGCCCAGGCTGGAGTGCAGTGGCGCGATCTTGGCTCACTGTAACCTCCGTCTCCCAGGTTCAAGTGATTCTTCTGCCTCAGCCTCCTGAATAGGTGGGACTACAGGCACGTGCCACCATGCCCAGCTGATTTTTTGTATTTTTAGTAGAGATGGGGTTTCACCGTCTCTAGCCAGGATGTTGTCGATCTCCTGACCTCATGATCCGCCCGCCTCGGCCTCCCAAAGTGCTGCAATCACAGGCGTGAGCCACTGCGCCCAGCTGGTTTCAGAGTTAGGAGGCAGAATTGTTAGGACTCAGATAGTGGATTAAAAGATGAGAGGGAAATAGAATAAAACCTGGATTTTGTTTTTGTTTTTTAGATGAGGTCTCACACTGTTGCCCCAGCTAGAGTGCAGTGGCTCAATCTAGGCTCGCAGCAACCTCAACCTCCTAGGTTCAAGTGATCCTCCCACCTCAGCTACTCTAGTAGCTGGAACTATAGGTGCATGCCACCAAGTCCAGCAAAAAACCTAGATTTTTTCCCTGAGATAGGGTACTAGGAGGAAGAGCAAGAAAAGTTATATGAAGAGGGGTTGGGAATATGATTAGTTCAGGATTAGATATATTTTAATATTAACCCATGAAATATGTAAAAGGAAATAAACAGTAGACAATTGGATTTGTAATTCTGAACCTCAGGAGAGAGATTTGTTCTAGAGATACAATTTTGGGAATGATAGACCAAAAAATAATGATAGTTAAGCTAGTAGATGAGATTATCCAAGTATGGTAAGAGCAGAGGACTGAGGAGGGAAGCCAGAGGACTACCAGTGTACTTAATTCATAGTAGAAGAAAGAGGACTCCATTGAGAAGAGATGAGGAGGACAGAAAGCCCAGGAGTGTGTGGCTTTTAGAGGAAACAGGACGAGCTAGAAATGGCCATTGGATTTGGCAAAAGAAACTTTATAGGGAGCAACCATAGTAATAAGAGTATTGAGAATAGAAGCTATTTAGCAGTGGGTTCAGTAGGAAATGGGAGATGAAGTGGTGAGAACAAACATGAAGATCTCATTCTGAAATTTGATTGTCAATAGAGAAGAATAAGCAAAAGCTGGAGATAGAAGGACATGAAATTCTGGCAAGGATTTTATGTGTATGTGTGGGAGGTGGGGTATTTGAGCATGTTGAAATGTGGTAGGAAGAAGCCCTAAAGGAGAGAGGGCAACATGAAGTTTCAGGAGAAGGAATTTATGGGATCAAGCACACAACTAGAGACTTTAGCTTTAGTTATTCATTATTTTTTAAAAGTTTATTAGGCCGGGTGCGGTGGCTCATGCCTGTAATCCCAGCAGTTTGGGAGGCCAAGGCGGGCAGATCACCTGACGTCAGGAGTTCAAGACCAGCCTGGCTAACACAGGGAAACCTTGTCTCTACTAAAAATACAAAAATGAGCCGGGTGTGGTGGTAGGTGTAATCCCAGCTATTCGGGAGCCTGAGGCAGGAGAATCGCTTGAACCTGGGAGGCAGAGGTTGCAGTGAGTGGGGATTACGCCACTACACTCACAGCCTGGGTGACAGAGTGAGACTCTGTCTCAAAAAAAAAAAAAAGAAAAAATATAGAGTCTTGCACTTGCCCACGCTGTTGTGCAGTGGTACAGTCATGGCTCACTGCAGCCTCGATCTCCCAGGCCCAAGTGATCCTCTTACTTCAGCCTCCTGAGTAGCTGGGACTATAGGTGTGTGCTACCATACCCAGCTAGTTTTTGTGTGTGTGTGTTTTTTTTTTTTTTTGGTAGGGATCGAGTCCCATTATGTTGCCCCGGCTGGTCTGAAACTCCAAGGCTCAAGCAATCCTTCTATCTCGGCCTCCCAAAATGCTCAGTTGCAGGTGTGAGCCATGTGAGCCACTGTGCCTAGGCTTTTTTTTTTTTTTTTTTTCCAATTGGCTGTGTTGCCCAGGCTGGTCTTGAACTGGACGCAAGTAATCCTCTTGTCTCAACCTCTTGAGTAGCTAGGATTATAGTGCATGCTACTGTTCCTGGCTAGAGATTTTAGCCTTAGATAGCATAACATTTTGTCGGGGAGCAAGTATGATTATCTTGCAGATGTTAAGGTAACAACTACAGGTGGAGCAACTGAGTGATTTCCTGTATTAAACAGCATTATATTGTAGGAATGAAGATGAGGGATAGTTTGACTGATCCAGGATTGGAGTTTCACTTTGTGAGTGAAAGGATGACGAGGTAAAGATGCCAAAGACTCTGGCAAAAGTGATAGGAGTAATGGTCCATGGAGTCTAGACTGCCTAGGGATTGAAGTGGAAATGGGGTTGATAACAGAGAATGTAGAGGAGGCAAGGGACTGAAGGTCCGTGAGGGCTGTCTGAACTTGAGATTTCAAGAATGGAGCAACTGGGGAGAAGCAAGTGCAGAGTATGACCTTTGTCTGTTGGGGCAAAAGTCACTTCAGTTGCGGTGGTCAAAGCAGTGGGTACATGGGTGGTACTTAAGGACAGTGAGGTCTCCTACGATGAAAACAAGCCAGGACTGCAGTGAGGAAGACTAACCCGATTCGAAAATATCAGTGAATGGTGGGGGTTGGGAAATTACCTGAATGAGGAGGGGTATAGGGTGACATTATGCCTTATCTTTTAAAGGGACAAGAGCTTTTACATGAAAGTGGAGTAATGGTTTGAAAATGGATTTGAGGAAAAGAGGACGCTGACATCAACTGGGATATGTGGAATTTCAGGGAATGGGCAACATCTGTGTGTGAAACCTGCAGAGGGTGGGTTTTCAGAAAGAGCCAGATTTCAGTTAAGCCAAGGAGGCAGGGAAGGACTTTCAGTGCTGGCTTGTGGAAAGTGGAAGTTTTGATTTGGGGGACTAGTGTTACAGACACACAACTGGGGGGAAAATGTCAGTCTGCTTTGCATTTGAGCAACTGAGTTGTTGTATAACCAAGATGAAATGGGCTCCATTCATATTAAGTTGCATGAGTACTAGTATATTCAGTCAGAATATGTTGTGTGCCTACAATGTCGCGGGCAATATGTTTTGGGTTAATAAGCAGTGCCCAGTCTCTGTACCCTGGAGCTCAGAATCTAGTGAAATAAGTGGACATAAACCTATGTCCGTGGGAATGACTAAGTACAATGATTTGTGAATACTGAGCAAGGGCACCTGGCCCTGGAATGGGAGTGGGAGTTCAGGGAAAGCTTTTTAGACATGATGACTGAGCATTAAGTAGGTAAAAGAAACAGGAAACTGGGAATGGGCATCCAGGCAAAGTCACAGAAAAGCTGATGAAACAACATGGTCTTAAGTATGGGGAACTATGAGTAGCTCTTGTTGCTGGGATTGTGACTATGAGGAAGGCAATTGTGAGAACAAGGCAAGATGTATTATATCTTGGAGGGCTTTGTAGGTCTTGTTTTGGATAGCCATTGGAGGGTTTCAGGGAAGAGTGAAAAAGATAAGTATGTAGGTAAATGCCAACAGGGTGGGTGGGTTTAAGAGAGTCTAGCTGCTAAAGGTCAGCTGCCCCTATTAGCAAGGGTCCTAACAAAATTAAATAATAGCTTTCCATATGTTTTGAAAGTAGGATGGGGCAGGGCAAATTTCTCATCAGATTCGCAGCTTTGGGCTGCACTTGGCCACTGGTATTACTCTTCTTCCTTTTAGAAGCCAGTACCTTCATGGCTCCATTTTTTGGCTTTTGGCCTCCTGTTTGGTACTCTGTGCTCTAGTCATTTAACAGCTATTTGAACTAGAATCAGTTACCCTGATCTTCAGTTTTTGAATTTATAAATGAAATAACATCTGTTTTATTATCTCCAGCTTTAGAATTATGAATTCACTTAGGTTTAAATCTTGAGAGTCTTCTCTCACATTGTTTTTGTTTCCTATATTTTGGGGATAGTGCTTAACAGTAGTTTTTAAAAACCATATTCCTTTTTTTTTTTTTTCCTTATATACATGTCAGGCAGAGCGCAGTGACTCACGCCTGTAATCCCAACACTTTGGGAGGCCGAGACGAGTGGATCACTGAAGGTCGGGAGTTTGAGACTAGCCTGGCCAACATGGTCAAACTCCATCTCTACTGAAAATACAAAAAATAGCTGGGCGTGGTGGTGAGCGCCTGTAATCTCAGCAATTTGGGAGGCTGAGGCAAGAGAATTGCTTGAACTCAGCAGGCGGAGGTTGTACTGAGCCAAGATCACGCAACTGTACTCCAGCCTGGACGACAGAGTGAGACTTCATCTCAAAAAAAAAAAAAAAAAGATACATGTCCATTGTTGGGAATGTGAAAAAATAGAGAAGCAAATGGAAGAATATAAAAACCACCCACAGTCACATTACTCAGAAATAATGACTGCTAACATTTTATTTTGTAGACTTTTGAATTCGTTGTGTATGCATATACATGCTCTTAAAAATAGAAATTCTCCCTCTAATTTTGTGAAAACATTACATCATCCAGATCAGAGGAAATGGGCCTGGCAAAATATTGATATTTAAGCATTCAAGGATATTCAACATTTCCTATCAAAGTTTTTCTCTATTTTTTTTTTTTTTTTTTGAGATAGGGTCTTGCTCTGTCACCCAGGCTGGAGTGCAATGGTGCAATCTTGGTTCACTGCAACCTCCGCCTCCCAGGTTCAAGCAATTCTGCTTCAGCCTCCCAAGTAGCTGGGACTACAGGTGTGCACCACCATATCCAGCTCCTATCAAATTTACATAAGCTATTCTTCCTCTTGTTACTGAATTTTATACTGATGACAAGATAATTGGCCACCTTTTGTCCAGTGGGCCTTTTGCATGTTTCCTGGTGGAAATTTGGGTTTGCCCCTATATGCAGGTTACAAAGGAACTTAGTTTATAAGCTTTGAAAAGTTTTCCATTTAGTACCATTCTGGGGCTTACTCTCTTGTTGAATATCTCTTGATGATAAACATGTCCCTGTATTGTATGCAGTAGTATCATGTATATAGCAGGATCATGTAGTGTTGTGGTTTGTCAACCAGACTGCAGGTTCTTTGAGGCAGGGACTGGGCCTCCACTTAGTATCTAAACTACATGATACAATGGTGAAACCAGAGATGTTAAGCATTTTGTTGGCCAATTAGTTGACTGCATTCATGCTTGCTCTTCTTTCTTCTACATCTAACACCAGGATTACTCAAGTACTTTTGCACCTGGGCATATAGCTAAAATTTATTTCAAGGGGTTCCCCTCCACCACTGCTATGTTAACATTCAGTAAACACTTAATTACAGATTACTATGTACCAGGCACTGTCTGAAATTTTGAGGACACAAAGATGAATAAATCAAGGCTCTTGGCTCAGGGATATCAGAATATAAGTTAAAGCATTGTTGCACATTTTCACAAAATGTTAAAAAAATTTGAGACCATGGCTGGGCGCGGTGGCGCACATCTGTAATCCCAGCACTTTGGGAGGCCAAGGCGGGTGGATCACCTGAGGTCAGGAGTTCGAAACCAGCCTGGCCAACATGGTGAAACCTTTTCTCTACTAAAAATACAAAAATTAGCCGGGCGTGGTGGCAGTCACCTGTAATCCTAGCTACTCGAGAGGCTGAGGCAGGAGAATTGCTTGAACCTGGGAAGCGGAGGTTGCGGTGAGCTGAGATTGCGCCACTGCACTCCAGCCTGGGCGACAGACAGACTTGTCTCAAAATAAATAAATAAATAAATAAACGAGACCATGAAACATCAAATAATAGTTTAGATGAAACAAAATTTTTCCTTGAAACTCTGATTAAAAAATGTGCAGTAATCAGAAATACTTTTCCAGCATTTTCCTTTATCATAAAATGTAATATTTTAAATTGTGTTTTTAAACCCTTGTGATACTAAGTTTTAACAGTTCTCATTGATTGTGCTCTATGTACCCGGCACTGCCAGACCATTTTCTGCCATTATCTTACTTAATTTTCTCAATAGATGAAGTAGGTTTTGTTATCCTCATTTCATACAAGGGAAACTTGGGTTCAGATTAGGTAATGTGTCCAAAAATAACAGAGCAGACTGGGTATGGTGGCTCCTGCCTGTAATCCCAGTACTTTGGGAGGCAGAGGTGGGAAGATCACTTGAGCTCTGGAGTTCAAAACCAGCCTGGGCAACATGGCAAAACTCCATCTCTACAAAAAAAAAAAAATTAAAAAATTAGCCAGGCATGGTGGCACATGCCTGTAGTCCCAGCTACTCGGGAGGCTGAGGTGGGAGGATCGTTTGAGTCTGGGAGGTTGAGGCTGCAATGAGCTGTGATCACACCATTGCACTCCACTCAAGCCTGGGCAACAGAAGGAGAACCTATCTCAAAAAAATGAAATAAAGACTGGGCGCTGTGGCTCATGCCTATAATTCCAGCACTTTGGAAGGCTGAGGCGGGCGGGTGGATCACCTGAAGTCAGGAGTTCGAGACCAGCCTGGCAAAGATGGTGAAACCCCATCTCTACTAAAAATAGAAAAATTAGCTGGGTGTGGTGGCGAAGGCCTGTAATCCCAGCTACTAGGGAGGCTGAAGAATGAGAATCGTGGAGGTTGCAATGAGCTGAGATCGCACCACTTCACTCCGGCTTGAGCAACAGAGCTAGACTCCGTCTCAAAAAAAAAAAAAGGCTGATTGTCAATGTCAGGTATTCTATGATTCTAACCCATTTTTGAAATTTATTTTTTCATATATATTATATATATAATATTATATATTTATATATGTATATATAAAGACATAGGGGTTTTGCTATGTCGCCCAGGCTGGTCTTGAAGTCCTGGCTTCTTTGGAGGCTGAGGCAGGAGATTCGCTTGCGCCTGGGAGGCAGAGGTTGCAGTGAGCCCAGGTCGCGCCATGGCACTCTCTAGCCTGGGTGACAGAGAAGGAGACTCTTGTCTCAAACCACAAGACTTCTCTCTCTCCCGCTAGTCTATAAAGCTTGAGGATAAGGCTTTTGTGTCTGCTAGTGAATCCTAGCCCAGTTTGTCCTACCTGACACAGTGAACGCTCATAAAATGTTTGAGTGCACGCATGAATGACCGACTAGAACCGACTGAATTTTTTTTTCCTTCAGGCTCCTGAGTCTGGCCGACACTTTCAGAGTAGACGTTTCCAAGAGATGATTAAGAATACACATCCGCGCCGGGCGCGGTGGCTCACGCCTTTAATCCCAGCACTTTGGGAGGCCGAGGCGGGCGAATCACAAGGTCAGGAGATCGAGACCACGGTGAAACCCCGTCTCTACTAAAAATACAAAAAAAATTAGCCGGGCGCGGTTGTGGGCGCCTGTAGTCCCAGCTACTCGGGAGGCTGAGGCAGGAGAATGGCGTGAACCCGGGAGGCGGAGCTTGCAGTGAGCCGAGATCGCGCCACTGCACTCCAGCCTGGGCGACAGAGCGAGACTCCGTCTCAAAAAAAAAAAAAAAAAAAAAAAAAAAAAGAATACACATCCGCGAGTCTGTACGTGCAAACTCGAACAATATAACATAAAGCACTGAAGATGCTCCACTCAAAAGCAACTAGAAGCCTTCATTTTTCAGGCTGGGGCTAGGGAAAATCTGGCCAGTGTTGGAGAATACAAAGCTAACCTTTGTAATTCCTTGCGGTTTTACCGTTCCATAGGTGCCTTCTAGACCAAAGGCCGCCAGTGGTCAGTCAATGCACTAAATTTAGCCACAGTCACAGGCCGTTGCTTTGAATTTACCTCGCGGAGAGCAGTCTTTCCTGTGCTTCCTGCTTTCCCCGGAAGTGCCTTGCTACGGGAAGTGACGAGAGCCGGGTGGACAGAGAGGGGGGAACTACCTCTTCCTCTCCACGCGGTTGAGAAGACTGGTTGACCTGGGCAGCCTGCGCTGAAGATGCCGGGAAAACTCCGTAGTGACGCTGGTTTGGAATCAGACACCGCAATGAAAAAAGGGGAGACACTGCGAAAACAAACCGAGAAGGTGAAACGGAGGGACCTGGGGCCAGGAGGGACGCTGAGTGGAGCGGAACCCCGGGGTGCGGGAGAGGTGCCCGGGCTGGGATCGTGAGAGCGCGCGGCGGGTAACAGCGCGTCCAGAGACCCGGCGTGGGTCTTGACGGGCGGTCGTCCAGGAGTGGTGCGCTCCCAGGCAGTGGATGCGTCTGCCCGACCAAGCCGGGGCCGCCGCGCGCTGACCTCTTCCTCTGAGATTAGAGGCATCCACATTGTTCCAGGAACTCTGGTAGAGAGGCCCTATTGGAGCTCGGGAGAAGGCCGGGTGTCCCACGTGGTCCCCGGCGACTGGGCGCGCCTCACACAGTGCGCAGAGTTGGACATTCAGTCAGGCTCCACGTTGCTGGCTGAGACATAAGTCCCGGCTTGAGCGTGCGCGAAGGGAATTACAAGTCAAGTCAAAGTGGGGACTGGAGGCAGGGTGCGGTGGCTCATGCCTGTAATTCCAACACTTTGGGAGGCCGAGGCGGGCGGATCATGAGGTCAGGAGTTCGAGACCAGGCTGGCCAACATAGTGAAACCCCGTCTCGACTAAAAATACAAAAATTAGCCGGGCATGGTGGCTCACGCCAGTAGTCCCAGCTACGCGGGAGGCTGAGGCCGGAGAATTGCGTGAACCCGGGAAGCGGAGGTTGTGGTGAGCCGAGATCGCGCCACTGCAAGTCAACCTGGGCAACAGCGAAACTCCGTCTCAAAAAAAAAAAGTGGGGACTGGAGCTTTAGAGTAGACTGGAGATATCTTAACCTCATCTGTGCACGTGGGCGGCGTCTTTAGTGACTTTTTAAACTCTAGTAAGGGAAGTACAGTTTGTTTTCCGGTAAGCCGCCCTGAGAAGATGACGTAACTCAGTTCTTCTTAGTATTATATTGACTAGATTTCCCATGGAAATGTAAAGGCATGTGTTGCGGTGCTGAGTGTACACCATATTTTTTTATATAGGCCAGCAGTGTGCAGTAGTCTTAACCTTGACAGCCGTCCCTTGCTTTGCTGTTGCTTCCTAGTGATTTAACTTGTGACTGAGTCTCTGTTCTGAGATAAGTCAGTGGGAAGAAAGATTGTTCTTGGACTTAGGTTGTACACTACTTAGAATGAACTTTACTTGTTTGTTTCCCTGCCTTTTGATATGGAGCTCTTACAATAGCAATATTTTAGAATCGTAGGAAGCCGCGGCAGATTTGTACTCAGGTGCAAGAAGTAGTGGTCCTGGTTTACATCGCATCAGTCAGTTGCTTTCAATTTGGCATGCTCAAATCCAGAGA
This sequence comes from Macaca nemestrina, assembly GCF_043159975.1. NCBI lineage: Eukaryota > Metazoa > Chordata > Mammalia > Primates > Cercopithecidae > Macaca > Macaca nemestrina. Next base: position 65,296,359 of record NC_092133.1, read on the forward strand.
TACATGACCAAACTCTGTTATATTCCAAAAGAGACCACCAGGATGGGAAACTTGGTCTTATTTGGTGGAACCAAGGGATGAAAACGAATAAAATTTTGGAAGGAGACTAGCTTGTTTTTTGTTGGCAAGGAGATTATTTTTAATCTATGATTTGAGAACAGAGACCAGGCCTGACGTTTCCAGGAGGCAGAATTCAGTGTAATATGTATTTCCAAGATTGTTCTGGGGCTCTGCCAGAATAGGTTTCTAAGGAGGCTACAACATGTGTCTAATTACTTTCAATAGTATGAAAAGTTGTAGGGGGTCAGAAAGTTCAAATAGGAGCCACAGTCATCTGTCTTACTTGGTTCTGAGGTGTCACTCCTTCCATATTCTTGTAACTTATTTATTTTATTTTAAATTAAGTACATCTTTTTTACACAAGGGTGATAGACTGAGTTTTTATAACTTTTTGTTTCATAAAGTGTCTCTTTTATTTATTATTTGTTATTTTTTTTTGAGATCGAGTTTTGCTTTCGTTGCCCAGGCTTGTTCTCCATTGGTCAGGCTGGTCTTAAACTCCCAACCTCAGGTGATCCGCCCACCTCGGCCTCCCAAAGTGCTGGGATTATAGGCATGAGCCACCGCGTCCTGCCCTTTTATTTTTTGTAGAGACAGTCTTACTGTCACCCAAACTAGAGTGCAGTGGCATGATTATAGCTAACTGCAGCCTTGAATTCCAGGGCTCAAGCAATCCTCCCACCTCAGCCTCCTAAGTAGCTAGGAGTATAGGTGTGTGCCGCTACGTCTGGCTAATTTAATTTTTTTTTTTTTTTTTGAGACAGTCTTGCTGTGTCGCCCAGGCTGGAGTGCAGTGGCACGATCTCAGCTCACTGCAACCCCTGCCTCCCGGGTTCAAGCAACTCTCCTGCCTCAGCCTCCCAAGTAGCTGGGACTACAGGTGCATGACCATGCGTGGCTAATTTTTTTTGTATTTTTAATAGAGACGAGATTTCACTGTATTAAGCCAGGGTGGTCTCCTTCTCCTGACCTTGTGATTCGCCCTCATTGGCCTCCCAAAGTCCTGAGATTACAGGCGTGAGCCACCATGCCCAGCCTAATTTTTAAAGTTTTTCAATAGAGAAAGGGTCTTGCTATATTGCCCATGCTTGCCTGTAACTGCTGGCCTCAAACAATCCTCATGCCTTGGCCTCCCAGAGTGCTGGGATTACAGGCATGAACCACTGCACCTGGCCCTAAACTGTCTTTATATAAATTAATTTGCTCTTGTGAGATAGGCAAAGTGCAGAATTCTTGTTTTGGAGTTAAAGGCTGCAGTGAGCTATGATGATGCCTCTGTACCACAACCTGGGTGAAAAATAGTAATTGTCTCTTAAAAAAACAAAAAAATCCCTGTTGTTTTACCTGGGATTTTAGCAGGAAGAAAGAAAAGAAACCCTGCTTAACATCATCAATCTGTAGATACATGGCCTTATTCTATTGGAATTGAATTTGGACTTTCTATATTATTGAGTTTGGAGCCTGTTGGAGTATCCTATGAGCTTATCCAAATCCCTTACAAAAATCTGGTTTCCAGGCCAAGTGTGTTGGCTCATGTAATCCTAGCAGTTTGGGAGGCCGAGGTGGGTGGGTTGCCTGAGCTCAGGAGTTTGAGACCAGCCTGGGCAACATGGCAAAACCCCGCCTCTACTAAACATACAAAAATTAGCTGGGTGTGGTGGTGCACACCTGTAGTCCCAGGTACTCGGGAGGCTGAGGCATGAGAATTGCTTGAACTCGGGAGTGGAGGTTTCAGTGAGCTGAGATTGTACCACTTCACTCGAACCTGGGTGATAGAGCGAGACTCTGTCTCAAAAAAAAAAAAAAAAAAGAAAAGAAAATCTGTTTTACAACTGTTTGACCCACATGAGTTGAATAGTTACTAAGGGACACTCTTCATTTTCCAAGATAGTAAAACTATTGATATATACTTGTCTCTATATATAGCTAAGAAGTGGTTTTTTAAAAAGTTTACTATTTTTATTTTTATCTCATCACAACGTGAAAGTACAAATGTCAAAATGCCTCAGAACTATATTTTTCAAAGGTGAAAATGATCTTGAAATAATCCAGAATTGATGAATTTTGCAAATGTATAAATGCCTTATTCAGTGTTTGTATTTTCCTTTTGAATTTTTTAGAAAGAGAAAAAAGAGAAGCCAAAATCTAATAAGACTGAAGAGGTAGCAGAAGAGGAAGAAACTGTTTCCCCCAAAGCTAAACAAGTTAAAAAGAAAGCAGAGCCTTCTGAAGTTGACATGAATTCTCCTAAATCCAAAAAGGCAAAAAAGAAAGACGAGCCGTCTCAAAATGACATTTCTCCTAAAACCAAATGTTTGAGAAAGAAAAAGGAGCCCATTGAAAAGAAAGAGGTTTCTTCTAAAACCAAAAAAGTGACAAAAAATGAGGAGCCTTCTGAGGAAGAAATAGATGCTCCTAAGCTGAAGAAGATGAAGAAGGAAAAGGAAATGAATGGAGAAACTGGAGATAAAAGCCCCAAACTGAAGAATGGATTTCCTCATCCTGAACTTGACTGTAACCCCGGTAAAGCTGCCAGTGAAGAAAGTAACGGTGATATAGATCAGGTAAATTTTCACTTCATTGGGTAGAAGATATATTTCATTGTTGTTTTAGATAAATAAGTAGGTAACTGCTATATGTAGCCTTTAATTGCAGGACAAAATGTGATGTGTCAGCACCTCATGGATTGGGGAATACCTTAGGCTAAGTGGAACTTCATCTTAAAAATTAGCATATGACAGGGCACGGTAGCTCAGCTAAGACGGAGCCCTGTCTTTTTTTTTTTTTTTTTTAAATGGAGTCTCGCTCTGCCACCCAGGCTGGAGTGCAGTGGCATGATCTTGGCTCACTGCAACCTCTGCCTCCTGGGTTCAAGTGATTCTCCTACCTCAGCCTCCTCAGTAGCTGGGATTGCGGGCGTGTGCCATCATGCCCGGCTAATTTTTTGTATTTTTAGTAGAGGTGTGCTTTCACCATGTTGGCCAGGCTGGTCTTGAACTCCTGACCTCAGGTAATCCACCGCCCCCCACCCTCAGCCTCCCAAAGTGCTGGGATTACAGGCGTGAATCTGTTCTCAGCAGACTCTGTCCTAAAAAAAAAAAAAAATGGCCGGGCGCTGTGGCTCACTCCTGTAATCCCAGCACTTTGGGAGGCTGCGGTGGGCAGATCATGAGGTCAGGAGATCCAGACCACAGTGAAACCCCGTCTCTACTAAAAATACACAAAATTAGCCATGCAGGGTGGCGGGTGCCTGTAGTCCCAGCTACTCGGAGGCTGAGGCAGGAGAATGGCATGAACCTGGGAGGCGGAGCTTGCAGTGAGCCGAGTCTCGCCACTGCACTCCAGGCTGGGCGACAGAGCGAGACTCCGTCTCAAAAAAAAAAAAAAAATTAGTGTAGTGTCACAATGCTTCCTTTACAAATAAGCAGATACTGTTTAAGCTTAGGCAGAGTCTTGGTCTGCTTATTTGCCAGTCAGTCATCAACAGAAGAGATACAGTTGTGTAAATGGGCCCTAGTTTCCCTCTGAGGGGTTTAACCAAATAAATTATTGGAATTACTGAAAAGGTTGATTGTATAAGTCCTTTTGGTTAGGCCATTAAGTAATCATCCTGGAGTTGAACAGGATGATAAAATGTCTGTCCAGAACCTAATTCTGTTACCTTTCAGAAACTCAGTCATGAAAGAAAAATACTAATTGTATTAAAAAAAATTTTTTTTAGACATGGGATCTCGCTATGTGGCCCAGGCTGGTCTAGAACTTGTGGCCTCAAGCAATAATCCCGCCTAAGCCTCCTGAGTAGCTGGGATTACAGGCACGAGCCACCACACCCAGCTGAAAAATACTAATTCTAATAAATTTGCTTTTTCTATAGATCATGGTCAACATTTGTAATTTTTTTCCTGATTATAAAAAATATGTGATCCAGAGAAAATAGAAAATGCAGACATTTTGAAAAAAGAAAGAAATGCTTCCTGGAATTTCACCATTCATTTAGTAAATATTAATACCTGTACTTTTCAAGTGCAGAAGTAATCTTGTTCATTTTTGGTGTTTCCTTATAGTACTTTTAATATATGCATCTATTATTTTTAATCAGATTAGGATTGTACTATGCAATCTTGTATCTTGACTTCTCTGTTTCTATCTAAGCATTTTTCTCATTAAGTATGCTTAATGGTTACATAATCTTTCATATAAATGTCTTGAAGTCTACTTACTACTTTTATTGAGCATTCAGATAGATATCTTACTATCAAATAATGCCACAGTGACTGCTACCTCATAAACGTTTGTTCATTTTCTATGGATGTGTGTATACGAGAGATGCTGCTTTGGAAGAGGGCTAATGACATTTCCAACAGTATATTGTTGTATTGTTGGTTGTGGTTATGGAGTAGATCTTAGTTGAGATCTAGTCACACATAATATACCCAGTATATATTTGCCTCAGATTTTTCTTTTGTTAAGGTTTTATAGATTGATGACAATGTTTCCTTTTCAGATCTCGATTTACCTATCAAGGTTTTTGTGTCTTTTTGGTTGATTTTTAAACTGATGTGTTTAGAAGAATTGCTTTAGGATAGCTTGTTTTGTCTCTTTCTCAAAAGGTTCTCTGTTAATTCGTGTAGGTGATTATTGATTTCTTTCTGTGGCCCTTTACTTGATAGGAAATATCTGTGGAACAAAAAGAAGGCGCTTTCTCTAATTTTCCCATATCTGAAGAAACTATTAAGCTTCTCAAAGGTAATGTTCTTGGAAATATCATATGATGTTAGAACGTATTATTTTAACAGAAGCACTCCACTGTTTTTGTTAAGATGAACCAGGATATATTCTTATTGTAGGCGGACACATGCAATCATATAATGAAGTAGGCTTGTGTATTCAGTATAGTACTATAGTAGTGATGGTTCTTCATGCCTCTTAAACAAGTGGTTAAAATTTCTTCAGGCCCTCTGTGGTGGCTCACACCTGTAATTGATTGAGGCCAGGAGTTTGAGACCTGCCTGGGTAACATAGTAACAACCTGTCCCTACAAAAAGTTTAAAAATTAGCGGGGCACATGGTGACACACATCTATAGTCCTAACTACTCCAGAGGCTGAGGAAGGAAGATCGCTTGAGCCCAGGAGTTCAAGGCTTCAGTGAACTGTGATCACACCCCTGCATGCCAGCCTGGGTGACAGAATGAAACCCTGTCTCAAAAAAAATTGTATTTAATACAATATGTATTCAGAAGTGTAATGAATAATGATGCTGGTGAAATTAAGCAATTAGGTGATGCCATGTTAATGTTTTATCTCTTTCGCTTCTGAGGCATCTCTAGGTTAATGAGCCCAATTTATAGGTGTAAACCCAGAATTCATTTAATAATCTGCTTCTGAACTAGCTGACGGACGAGTCGCAGTTACTCAAGTAGGTGCTTCCTAAATCAGGAGCAGCACAGTTGGATTGCAAAGCACCAGATTTTCACGTTTATGGATGAGACTTCAAATATTTACTGTAATTGGGTGCTTTAAAGTTTGCTGATATTTTTCAGTCAAGCAGATTCGTTGCTATCAGAATATTTTTGAGCCAGGTATGATGGCTTGCACATGTAATCCCAGCTGTCCATCAAGCTGAGGCAGGAGGATCACTTGAGCCTAGGAGTTCAAGGCTGCAAGTGAGTTATGATCACACCACTGTACTCCAGAGTGGGTGACAAAGCAAGACCCTGTTTCTTAAAATATATATATATTTGACCCTAACTTTGTAGATGTTGACCAGAAGGTAGAATTCCTTAATTCTGCAGGACCAGAAGCATGAATAGTATACTTCAGTATGTCAGTATGGCTAATATTTTAAGAATTGTGGTGTGAGATAACACAGTTAATTTGTTCATAGGCCGAGGAGTGACCTTCCTGTTTCCTATACAAGCAAAGACTTTCCATCATGTTTACAGTGGGAAGGATTTAATTGCACAGGCACGGACAGGAACTGGGAAGACATTCTCCTTTGCCATTCCTTTGATTGAGAAACTTCATGGGGAACTGCAAGACAGGAAGAGAGGCCGTCCCCCTCAGGTAACTGTCTTAAATACAAGGGCTGTCAGTCAGCACGGGAAAAAACACCACTTGGGCATTGTGTACATACCCTACGATTTTTTATTGAGTTCTTATAGTCACCCATTCTATTTACTGTGGATCTTTATGTGAAAGTAATCCAGGATAATTCTTTTATATTTAATAATATATACAGATCATTCTCTGTATATTTCAATATTTTAATCTTTCCTACACTTTTGATCATCTATATAATTAATGCTTATCATATTTCCTTCAAACCATTAGATGTCCCCGGGGCTCATAGCTTTGGTCGAGTGTCTGACCATTTTTGCCTAGATGGAGAAAGCATTTTTAATAGAAAAGCATGAATGGAAGGAAGGGCAAGTCAGAGATGAAAAGGCCAAGCCCCCATATTAGGGTGAGTCCATTGGGCTCATTTCTAGAGAACTTGACATTTGATAGACATTAACCGCATTGAAATGACTGTGAATGCCCATGTTGTCACTTTGGCTGTGGGTTCTTGCAGTTGTCTTTCTGGTCTAACCTCACTTGCTCACTGGCCTTCCAGTGTCCATGCTCCCCTTTTGTTAATTTGTTTACTGCTGTGTCCCTAGCACACAGAATAGTGCTTGGCCAATAGTAGGTAGTCATTAAATATTTTTTAGATGAATGTATTAGGTGTTCTTTAATCATGTTAGTTTCATACCATTACCCTATTTTGAGGACCTGTAGCAGTTTTTTTTTTTTGAGATGGAGTCACGTGCTGTCGCTCAGTGGTACAATCTCAGTTCACTGTAACCTCTGCCTCCTGGGTTCAAGCGATTCTCCTACCTTAGCCTCCCAAGTATCTGGGATTACAGATGTGTACCACCATGCCTGGCTAATTTTGTATTTTTAGTAGAGGTGGGGTTTCACCATGTTGGCTAGGCTGGTCTGGAACTCCTGACCTCAAGTGGTCCGCCCACCTCAGCCTCCCAAAGTGCTGGGATTATAGGCATGAGCTACTGCACCTGGACTTTTTTTTTTTTTTTTTTTTTGAGACAAAGTCTCATTTTGTTGCCTGGATTGGCAACAATAGTGCGGTGGCGCAATCTCAACCTCCGCCTCCCAGGTTTAAGTGATCCTCCCACTTCAACATCCCAAGTAGTTGGGATTACGTGTGAGCCACCACACCTGGCTCATTTGTAGTTTTAGTAGAGATAGGGTTTCACCATGTTGGCCAGGCTGGTCTTGAACTCCTGACCTCAAGTAAAGCCACTCACCTTGGCCTCCCAAAATGCTGGGATTATAGGCGTGAGCCATTGCGCCTGGCCAGCAATTTCATGTTTTTTATATATATATATAGATCAAACTCATGTTGCTCTAGGATTCAAAGCCCCTTACATTGTTGGCTTTACCTTACTTCTCTGACTTTGTTCTGCTTCAGATGTTCTCTACTGTAGAGGTTAAGACTACAGGTTTTGGAGCCCAATTGCTTGAAGGCTCTGCTCCTTCTTAGCCTTTGGGGTTTAGTCAAGTTATTTATCCTCTAATACCTAGCTCAAAAGGTTGCGAAAATTAAATCAGAATAATACATATAAAGAATTTAGTAGAGTCTAAGATCTATTAGACAAAAATATTAGCTAATGTTATCATCATCATCAGTGTTAGACCTTGTTCAAGTCGTTCTTTTCCTAGAATGCTATTCTTTAAGAACTAGATTAAGAAACAAATACTACACAGTAATTCGAATTCAATTATTTTTCTTTATCAGGTACTGGTTCTTGCACCTACAAGAGAGTTGGCAAATCAAGTAAGCAAAGACTTCAGTGACATCACAAAAAAGCTGTCAGTGGCTTGTTTTTATGGTGGAACTCCCTATGGAGGTCAATGTGAGTACATTAAAAAAGTGAGGGAAGTATAATGCCACCCATTGTTGACTACTCTTATTGGATTTCTTTTAACCTTCACATCTGGCTTCTCTACATGGGATAGTCGTTTATGGGGATTTTCTTTTGCCATGGTTTAAACATGGTCAAGAACATGGTCCTGCATGATGATAGGCAAATCTTGTATATGGTTCTTAGTACTTTTATCTATTTATATTTATCTAGGGGCTACAAAGGTAACTTATTGAACCCAGAAAAACAGTCCATTTGGGCTCTAGGAAATAGGGAGTCAGAATTCAAGGTTACTCTTGTCTGTTAGGACCTTGGGTCTGTCCCTCTTTCTGCATGGTTGCTTCTTTCTTGATGTATGCAGGCTTTCTTTCCTTGGGGCTCAACGGCCAGATGTTAGAGTCTCTGCTCTTGTATTCCATTACTTCCCAGTTCAAGGCCTTGGAGCTTTATTATTAGAGCGGATGTATAAATTAGGAAGGGATTTAAGGAATTTAAAAAAATCATAGTTTTGGCTGGGCGCAGTGGCTCATGCCTGTAATCCCAGCACTTTGGTAGGCTGAGGTGGGTGGATCACAAGGTCAGGAGATTGAGACCATCTGGGTAACATGGTGAAACCCCGTCTCTACTAAAAATACAAAAAATTAGTCAGGCTTGGTGGCAGGCACCTGTCGTCCCAGCTACTCAGGAGGCTGAGGCAGGAGAATGGTGTGAACCCAGGAGGCGGAGCTTGCAGTGAGCCGAGATCGCGCCACTGCACTCCAGCCTGGGTGACAGAGTGAGACTCTGTCTCAAAAAAAAAAAAATTCATAGTTTCGGCACACAGTCTTACGGCTATTTCTTTTCAGCTTTGGCAGAATGAATATAGGGTTTGGCACCAGAAAAGCTTGAATCTAGACTCTGCTCACAGAGTAGCTATTGTGTTTGAGTTGCTTAATTTTTCTGTGCTTTAGTTTCCTCATCTATAGAAAAAGATTACTAAACCTACCCTGCAGGGATGTTGTGAGGATTGGGTTGGATAATGTATATAAAGTGCCTAGTATTATCCATAGACTGCAACAGCAGTTCAGTACAAAGCTAAATTATTATTACCATCTCATCGCAGTTATATTGAGCTTCATTTTTCCAAATGTCTTTATATATCCTTGGTCTATTTGCTGTTTCATTATGTCTCATCCTCCCTATACCTGTTTACTTTATAGAAAGTTCCTATTTCTGTTAGATTCTTATTCGTACTCTGCAAAACCTTGATACTTTCCTCCAGCCAAGGAAGTAATTTCTTTCTTTTTTTGTCTTGAGACAGAGTCTCGCTGTGTCGCCTAGGCTGGAGTGCAGTGGTGCAATCTTGGCTCACTGCAACCTCCGCCTCCCGGGTTCAAGTGATTCTTCTGCCTCAGCCTCCCGAGTAGCTGGGACTACAGGCGCGTGCCACCACGCCTGGCTAATTTCTGTATTTTTAGTAGAGACGTGGTTTCACCATATTGGCCAGGCTGGTATCGAACTCCTGACCTTGTGATCTGCCAGCCTCAGCCTTCCAAAGTGCTGGGATTACAGGCGTGAGCCACCACACCCGGCTGGAAGTAATTTCTTTCCTGGTGCTATTGTCCTCCAGTAGTGTACATTTCTTCCTTTTCTTCCCTTCCCTTTCCCCTTCCCCTTCCCCTTCCCCTTTCCTTTCTCACTCACTCTGTGGCCCAGGCTGGAGTGCAGTGGCGTGATCTCGGCTCACTGCACCCGGGTTCAAGTGATTCTCCTGCCTCAGCCTCCCAAGTAGCTGGGATTACAGGCACCCGCCACTGCGCCTGGTTAATTTTTGTAGTTTTAGTAGAGATTGGGTTTCACCATGTTAGCCAGGCTGGTCTTGAACTCCTGACCTCATGATCCACCCACCTTGGTCTCCCAAAGTGCTGAGATTACAGATGTGAGCCACCACGCCCGGCTGCATATTTCTTTTATGTCACTTTATACACTAGATGGTCACTTCAAATATTTACTATAATTGGATGGTTTAAATTTTGTTGATATTTTTCACTTCGAATGTTTTTCCCACTAGATTAGGAGTGTCGTGAGTATCTTTATCATTATTAATTACTTAGCATATTACTTTGTACTTGCAGGTATTTAACAAATATTTTAGAATAACAATACAGTTAACGGTGGTACCCCAGACCGATAAAAACCCAGAAAATCTTGTCATTGTTTTTTATAGTTGAACGCATGAGGAATGGGATTGATATCCTGGTTGGAACACCAGGTCGTATCAAAGACCACATACAGAGTGGCAAACTAGATCTCACCAAACTTAAGCATGTTGTCCTGGATGAAGTGGACCAGATGTTGGATATGGGATTTGCTGATCAAGTGGAAGAGATTCTAAGTGTGGCGTACAAGAAAGGTAATCCACAAATTCAAGAAGCTGATAAAAAAGACCAAAGGAAGGGTGGTAACTAAATAATTGTCTTTATTTATTTATTTATTTTGAGGCAGAATTTCACTGTCTCACTCTGTTGCCCAGCCTGGAGTGCAGTGGCATAGTCTTGGCTCACTGTAACCTCTGTCTCCTGGGTTCAAGTGACTCTCGTGCTTCAGCCACCTGAGTAGCTGGGATTACAGGCACCCGCTACCACGCCTGGCTAATTTTCGTATTTTTAGTAGAGATGGAGTTTCGCCATATTGCCCAGGCTGGTCTCAAACTCCCAGCCCCAAGTGATCCGCCTACGTCACCCTCCCAAAGTGCTGGGATTAGAGCATGAGCCACTGCGCCTGGCCTGGTGACTAAGTAGTTTTCTAAGAGATGAATAAAGCCTTGGGAAATTGGAAGGGGGCTTATTTTATCTAGAAATTTGGATTAAAAAAAAAAAAGTCATTACTCTGGGATTAAAGCTGGTGAGGAAAAAAAAAGTCATGATTTATCATATAACCACAATGGGGAAGACTTGGGAAAGTAAAAGAAGAAAAATATCATCATCTGTCATCTTGGTGTGGTCTACTTTTGGTGTATTCCTGAAGTTTTGCATTTTATTGTATATATGTTGATTATACTCTGACTATACATATAAAAATTCAGCAAAAATACTGTATGAAGTGGTTGGCCATGATTTAATTCTACTTTCTGCCTATTTTGATTTTTTATTCAATATAAATAATTCTGTTTAGCCACTTTTATATGGGTAGCTTCTCACCTCAATATCTGGAATTGGCTTTTTTTTTTTTTTTTTCCTTTTGAGACAGGGTCTAAATCTTTCACCCAGGCTGGAGTGCAGTGGTGGGATCTTGCCTCATTGCAGCCTCCACCTTCCAGGTTCAAGCGATCCTCCAAGTAGCTGGGACTATAGGCATGCGCCACCATGCCCACCTAATTTTTCTGTTTTTTGTAGTGATGGGTTTCACCATGCTGTCCAGGCTGGTCTCGAACTCTTGGGCTCAAGTGATCCTCCCTCCCACTTTGGCCTCCCAAAGTGCTGGGATTACAGATGTGATCTACCACAGCTGCCCTTTTTTTATTTTTAAGATAGGCCCTCACCCTGTCACTCAGGCTGGAGTACAGTGGCACCATCATAGCTCACTGCGTCCCTGAACTTCTGGGCCTCAGCTTCCTGAGTAGCTAGGGCTACGGGGGTGTACCACCATGCCTGGCTAATGTTTTTATTATGCATAGAGACAGGGTGTCACTGTGTTGCCCAGGCTTGTCTTGATTCCTGGCCTCAAGTGATCCTCCTGCCTCTACCTCTGAAAGCATTGGAATTACAGGCATGAGCCATTGTGCCTGGCCTGGAATTGGTTCTTTAGGATAGATTTCCAGAAGTGGAATTACTGAACTTAAAAGTGTAAATAATTCATGCTCCTCAATATACATTGTCAGATTCTCTCCAGAAGGGTTTGACCACACTTCTATTTGGAATGTTTGAGAATGTGATGTCACTCAAGTAGAATTGAATAAACAAAAATAGTAGCTGGACTCAATGATTGGACAAGAATTCTAAATTCATAAAATATTAAGAATAGAAATCTTAGAATATATTTCGTTTGTAATTCAAAGCCTAAATGGTCAGAAAGCAAAATAACTTTCAAGTACTTTCACTATTTTAAGGATCTTTTAGATAAATTACCTGTGGTTTCTTTGCCCATTGGGAAACCTCTGTCTTCCAGTTTTGTGTCCTCAGTACCTGACTTGCCTCAGGTGGTTGCTGGTGAACATTGATGGACTGTGGAAGTGTTAGGTTAGGTGGAATACTATTGTAGGCTTGTTTGGATTATTCATACTGACTTTTTTTTTCCCCTCCTCAAAGATTCTGAAGACAATCCCCAAACATTGCTTTTTTCTGCAACTTGCCCTCATTGGGTATTTAATGTTGCCAAGAAATACATGAAATCTACATATGAACAGGTGGACCTGATTGGTAAAAAGACTCAAAAAACGGCAATAACTGTGGAGGTAAATTATTTACTTAGTTGCCAGAATATAAAATTGTATATTATTATTTTCTTGTCTGTTAGTATTAAGACTGGCAAATACTGTTTTTCCGGATAAATACTAAATCCATGTGAAAAGCCAAGGAAAGATATTTCTATTTGAGCTATATATGAGATCTGTGTTTTTATTTTTAGTTTTTGTTTTTTGAGATGGAGTCTCACTCTGTCGCCAGGCTGGAGTGCAGTGGCGCGATCTCTGCTCACTGCAACCTCTACCTCCTGGATTCTCCTGCCGAAGCCTCCCTAGTGGCTGGGACTACAGGTGTGCGCCACCACACCCAGCTTAATTTTTGTATTTTTAGTAGAGATAGGGTTTCACTATGTTGGCCAGGATAGTCTCAATCTCTTGACCTTGTGATCCGCCCACCTCGGCCTCCCAAAGTGCTGGGATTACAGGTGTGAGCCACCACGCCCGGCCCAATATCTGTGTTTTTAAAATTTCATCATGTGATGGCCTCATTTCATTTCAAAATAATTTGGAACTTAAATCTATCTGAATTATGTAAACGTAAATCACACTTACAATTTAAACATTAGAGGGCAGCAGAGAAACCTAGTGCTTTGGGTTTAAGCTTAAAAGTGTTGAAGTTTAAAATTTCACTTTTGATTCTGATACCTAGATGAATTAATTTCACTGAGGAACAGACCTGGATATTAATCTACAGATTGGATTCTTAAGTAAATGAAAGGGCAAAACATACAGAAACTTGTTGGTTATTTGGTTTCCTGTAGAAAGCTAGGGAATGGCATTTCCTTTCCAGCGTTTTCCTGGTTGTCAGAAAATAAAGTTAGGTGCTCCTTAGAGAAAGGGGAGAGGCATGGGGAGATGGGCAGATCATGTTGCTTTCTGCTTTAATGACTTATTTAGGTTTTTTTCTCTCCGCAGTGGTGGCTGCAGATAGCTCTTATCAGGCTTGAGTAGTTGTTTCCAGGAGCAAGACATTAGAACATTAGTGTTGTGCTCATTGATCATTGTGTTGTGATTTTAGTTTCCAGCAAAGCTTTACTAACTAGATGTTTTTTTTCTTCTTCTTATATAAGCATCTGGCTATTAAGTGCCACTGGACTCAGAGGGCAGCAGTTATTGGGGATGTCATCCGAGTATATAGTGGTCATCAAGGACGCACTATCATCTTTTGTGAAACCAAGAAAGAAGCCCAGGAGCTGTCCCAGAATTCAGCTATAAAGCAGGTTGGTCCTTCCCCTTATGCCAGCAAAGCTGGGGATATCAACACATCTTCACCTTGGGCATATTTGCTCTTGGTCTAATTTTCATTCATTCAGTGAATACCAGTTTAGTTTCTTTTAGTTTAGAAATGAGAGGAAGCTACTTTTTTTTTTTTTTTTAATTGAGGCAGAGTCTCACTCTGTTACCCAGGCTGGAGTTCAGTGGTGTGATCTGGGCTCTCTGCTTCCCTGAGTTCAAGTGATTCTCCCACTTCAGCCTCCCAAGTAGCTGGGGTTACAGGTGGGTACCACCACGCCTGGTTAATTTTTTTTTTCTTTTTTTTTTTTGAGATGGAGTCTCACTTCTTTGCCCAGGCTGGACTGCAATGGTGTGATCTTGGCTCACTGAAACCTCCACCTCCTGGGTTCAAGCGATTCTCCTGCCTCAGCCTCCTGAGTAGCTGGGATTACAGGCATGTGCCAGCGCACCCAGCTAGTTTTTGTATTTTTAGCAGAGATGGGGTTTCACCATGTTGGCCAGGTTGGTCTTGAACTCCTGACCTCAAGTGATCCACCTGCCTTGGCTGCTCAAAATGCTGGGATTATAGGCATGAGCCGAGCCACTGCACCTGGCCAATTTTTTGTTTGTTTGTTTTGGAGACAGGTTCTCACTTCCTTTGCCCAGGCTGAAGTGAAGTGCACTGGCGTGATCTTGGCTCACTGTAGCCTCAACCTCCAGGTAGCATGCACTACCATACCTGACTTTTTTTTCTGGATGGTGTTTTATTGTTGATATAATTCATGTGCCACATATTACCATTTTAAAATGTACAGTTCAGTGGCTTTTAGCATAATCATGAGGTTGTGCCATAGTCACTACTATCTAATTGGTAAGACTTTTTTTTTTTATCATCAACTTTTAGGTTCAAGGGTACATGTGAGGATGGGCAGGTTTGTTACATAGGTAAACGCAAGCAAAGATGGCTTGCTGCACAGATCATCCCATAACCTATGTATTAAGCCCAGCATTTATTAGCTGTTCTACCTGATGCTCTCCTATCCACCCTCCACTAACTTTATTTTATTTTATTTTTTTATTTCTAGTAGAGACCGAGTCTTGCCATATTGCCCAGGCTGGTCTCAAACCCCAGGCTCAAGCAGTCTACCTGTTTGGGCCTCCCAAAGTGCATGAGCCACTGCACCTGGCCTCACTTCTTTCTGATAATTAGAGTGTACATGTTAGAGCTCTTAATCTGTCATGGCATCTCACCGTACAAATGAGGAAAGGGTGGCTCAGACCTAAGGTTACACTGACAAAATAGGTTTGATCACTCTTCTGTCATATTCTCAACTTCAATAAGTAAAGTTGGATACAGTTGGAATTGATGACTGAGGATCTTGAAATAATATTGAGGCTTATCCATTCAAGACACATTTTCCCCTTTGTAATGTTTTCAACAGGCATATCACCAAAATATGAATGTCTTTTACAGGCCTAATTGATTATGAGAAAAAGTACTAGTGTTGTTGGAGCTGGTGTTCTTACATCCGTTTATTTATTGGCAGGATGCCCAGTCATTGCATGGAGACATTCCACAGAAGCAAAGGGAAATCACCCTGAAAGGTTTTAGAAATGGTAGTTTTGGAGTTCTGGTGGCAACCAATGTTGCTGCACGTGGGTTAGACATCCCTGAGGTTGATTTGGTTATACAAAGCTCTCCACCAAAGGTATGTACTTTATGCTTAGATTTTATTTTGTTTCTTTTGGGTATTAAAACAAATGGGAAATTGTACTATTTACTTTGATATAATTAGTATATAGCTATCTTTTGAGTGCTGGGATGCTAAAGGTGATTTTGAGAATGAACCTGTTATAAGACACCCCCCTCAGAACTGACACTTGAATAGAAGTGCAATCAGCAGACAGAGGTTCAAAAGGTGACTTTGGGATATAGTGTGATTTTTGAGCCAAACCTTGAAGATGGGTGGAAGGACTTAGATGGGATAGGGGTAAGAAAGATAGATAAATGCATGAGTCTAGAGGACAGGGGAGAGAAAGGGCTTGTAATTAACCTCTGTGGTTAGAGATGCTTAGGTTTGTGAGTTATAGGAACCTCTCAAGGAGGATCCTGAAGCATAGTTTACTTGATGTGGATAGTTTTCATGTAAATAAAGGTTGTTCTAAAGGTATTCCAGTCACTTCCAACATGAAGACCCCATAATCTCACCCAAATTGGCAAATCCCCTATGGTTAGAGGCTACTTACAACAATGGGGAAAAATAACTGAAGACTGTGAATTCACCAGTTCTTAAAAAGGAAGTCCTGCCGGGCACGGTGGCTCATGCCTGTAATCCCAGCACTTTGGGAGGCCAAGGCAGGTGGATCACGAGGTCAGGAGATTGAGACCATCCTGGCTAACACGGTGACACCCCGTCTCTACTAAAAATACAAAAAATTAGCCAGGCGTGGTGGCAAGCGCCTGTAGTCCCAGCTACTCAGGAGGCTGAGACGGGAGAATGACGTGAACCCGGGAGGCGGAGCTTGCAGTGAGCTGAGATCGCGCCACTGCACTCCAGCGTGGACTACAGAGCAAGACTCCGTCTCAAAAAAAAAAAAGGAAGAAAAGGAAGTCCTATGAGTGTGTGGTATAAACATTGTTTCATGAGCCTTTAGACTTTTTGATATGGTAGCCCCTAGCTGTGTTGAGCACTTGAAATGTGGGTGATCTGAATTGATCTGTAAAATACAAGTGTAAAATACATACTGCATAACTTTTCATTATGTGGTCTGAATTTTGAAGACTTATGAAAGAATATAAAATATTGCATTGGTACCCTGGTTTGTATAGATAGTATACTGAAATGATAAGACTTGGATATATTGACTGGTGTGGTGGCTCATGCCTGTAATCCTAGCACTTTGGGAGGCTGAGGCAAACGGATCACTTAAGGTCAGGAGTTCGAGACCAGCCTGGCCAACATGGTGAAACTCTGTGAAACCCTGTCTCTATTAAAAATTCAAAAACTAGCCAGGCCTGATGTCGGGTGTCTGTCGTCGCATCTACTTGGGAGGCTGAGGCAGCAGAATCACTTGAATCTGGAAGGCGGAGGTTGTAGTGAGCTGAGATTATGCCACTGCATTCCAGCCTGAGTGACAGAGCGAGACTCTCTCTCAAAAGAGAAAAAAAAAGACTTGATATATTGAGTTAAAATACATTAAACTTCTTAAAGAAATCTTTTCAGTGTGTCTACTGGAAGATTGAAAATTGGAATTACATATATGCCTCTAATGGACAAGCACTATTTAGACAATGCTCTTTGTAAATTTGCCTATAGGACAGGGACCACTGTTCTAGAAGCTTTAAAAATTGCCAGAGGTCAACCGGGCGCGGTGGCTCATGCCTGTAATCACAACACTTTGGGAGGCCGAGGCAGGTGGATCACGAGGTCAGGAGTTTGAGGCCAGCCTGACCAACATGGTGAAACCCTGTCTCTACTAAAAATACAAAAAAAATTAGCCAGGTATGGTGGCGTGTGCCTGTAATGCCAGCTACTCAGGAGGCTGAGGCAGGAGAATTGCTTGAATCTGGGAGGTGGAGGTTGCAGTGAGCTGAGATTGCGCCACTGCATTCCAGCCTGAGCAACAGAGAAAGACTCTGTCTCAAAAAAAAAAAAAAAAAATTGCCAGAGGTTTTTAAATTGAAGTGCTATAAGGGACCTTCTCCCTCATGCCCCCAGGCTTATAACCACAATTGCTAGTGTTCACTGACCTGCATAGGCTACTCAGGTGTTTGTCTCTCTTTTTTGGTTTAGTGTTATTTATGTATTTTACTTCAATAGGATGTAGAGTCCTACATTCATCGATCCGGGCGGACTGGCAGAGCTGGAAGGACGGGGGTGTGCATCTGCTTTTATCAACACAAGGAAGAATATCAATTAGTACAAGTGGAGCAAAAAGCGGTACAACTATTCTTACCTTTCATTAAGCTAATGTTGAGTTCTAAAGTCAGTCTTTAGTTTCTTCGATTTTTATCCACTTTAAAATATTTTTATTTCTAGTGTGTGGCAATGACTGAAAGCTTACTGTTAAGTACATATGTTGTCCTGTGATAAAAGGCCCATTCTGAAGTAACTTTGCATTTGAAAACAGTGGTTTTGTTTTCATATGTTTGAAAGGCAGTTTTCAGACAATGATAATATGAACCAGAGATAATTAAGATTGAGGGGCTATAGGAATTGCTTGAAAATCAAATGAATTTGGGCATGTCAAAAGGATAAAGGGGAGAAGAGACTAATTTTTCCTCCAGAAGAATTGGAATAGTGTGTGTAGATTCTTGCCCCTTCAGGAGCTTAACTCATCTCCTTCCTCTTGAGTGGACTGCACTCAGGGACTTGCTTTCAAAGAATAGAGTAAGGTGGGAAGTGAGGACTTTACCGTGGAGAGATGAACAAACACTACCTGGGCCCGCTGATTGTGGGTCACGTCATCAGTGATAGGCACATAGGCATGTGCCCCGATAAGAGGTGGTGAGGCGAGCATTCACGCCGGGTATTCCTCCCCCAAGTATATAACCCTGAGCATGAGGAAAACACCAGACAACCTCAAATGGAGGGACATTCTACAGAACTGTTGACCAGCACTCCTTAAAACTTTCAGTCATGAAAAACAAGGAAAGAAGGAAAGACAGACATGGAATAAAGTCTGGGGTTTGGTTAATAGTTTAGCAATGTTGGTTTCTTAGTTGAAACAAATATACCTTAACAGTGTAAGATGTTAACAGTAGCAGAAACCTGGAGCTCTCTGAACTGTCTTTGTAGCTTTTCTGTAAATCTATAATTGAAAATTCATTTTTTAAGGTAATAAATACATTTGGCCTATATTTAAAAAATTAGGGAACTACTTTATCTTATTGGAAACAATTGATGGCCATTGTACATTAAACTGTGGTTCATTTTCCTGTAGGGAATTAAGTTCAAACGAATAGGTGTTCCTTCTGCAACAGAAATAATAAAAGCTTCCAGCAAAGATGCCATCAGGTATGTCCCCTACCACTGCTATGGTCTGTTTTAGTGTTTGTTCAAATACTGCATGTCTTTGTACAGTAATAAGATTTGACTTTTTAAAAATTTATTTTTTTAATTTTTGAGACAGGGTCTGACTATGTTGCCCAGGCTGGTCTCAAACTCCTGGGCTCAAGCAGTCCTCCCACCTCAGCCTCCCAAGGTACTAAGATTACAGGCGTGATACTCATTCCTGTCCAATCCTGTTTACCAAAGGAAACCACTATTAAAATAGTTTGCTTTGTCTAGGATATTTTAAGAGATAATATCTTAGGTATAGTATAAGTGCTTCTCACCCACTGGCTGATTAGACCACAGATTACATTCCAAATCTACGTTAATCCAGTTCCTCACCTGGTAGGATGAAAGTTGATTGTTTCGTTAATAGTAAACGTCTAGATGCTGAGGATTGGGTTAATTAACCGTTTGTCAAATGCAGGTGCTGCTGACATTGGAGGCAAGAGAATTATTTTTTATGGGATTGTCCTGCAAATGGAAGGATATTTAGCTGTTTAGGATCCGTGGCTGATTCCCCTGTGCAGCATACTCAGGGTAGGTAGGGTTGGCATTATAAAAACCAGAAGCCATTTTCCAGATGCCTCCTGGTGGTGACCTACATTCTCTGTTAAAGAACCACTCATTTTGGGCATCATTTTTATAGTGGTTTCCACAATTACTGCAAATGCTTATTTAAAAAACAGACACAGGGAGTCCATGATCAAAGGAAATCCTGGATGTCAATCAGCATGTTAATAGTTCAGGAAAGTTTTGTAAATGAAAGAGTTTTGGGCCAGGCATGGTGGCTCATGCCTGTAATCCCAGCACTTTGGGAGGCTGGGGTAGGCGGATTGCTTGAGCTCAGGAGTTCAAGACCAGTCTGGCCAACACAGCAAAACCTCATCTCTATAAAAAATACAAAAATTAGATGTGATGGCACATGCCTGTAGTCCCAGCTACTCTGGAGGCTGAGATGGATGGATTGCATGAGCCCGGGAGGTTGAGGCTACAGTGAGCTGTGATTGTGCTACTGTACTCCACCCTGGGTGGCAGAGTGAGACTGTCTCAAAAAAAAAGAAAGAGAAGGAAGGAAGGAAGGAAGAGGACAGGGAAGGGAGGAAAGGAAGGATGAGTGGGTTTTTGTTTGTTTGTTTGTTTTTTGAGACGGAGTCTTACTCTGTCGCCCAGGCTGGAGTGCAATGGTGCAATCTCATCTCACTGCAAGCTCCGCCTCCCTGGTTCACACCCTTCTCCTGCCTCAGCCTCCCGAGTAGCTGGGACTACAGGCACCCACCACCATTGCTGGCTAATTTTTTGTATTTTTAGTAGAGACGGGGTTTCACCGTGTTAGCCAGGATGGTCTCGATCTCCTGACCTCGTGATCCACCTGCCTTGGCCTCCCAAGGTGCTGGGATTACAGGCGTGAGCCACCGTGCCTGGCCCAGAAGAGTGTATTTTAACTACATTTTTCAAATTTATTTAGCATGGCGTTTTTTTTTAAGTGTCCTACAGACGGGGTTCCCTTGGATGCCAGTTAAGGAGAGTTGGGGTTAGATGGCGAAGAAGGGGAATGGGACAAAGATGCTGGTGGTATACAACAAACAGCCTCCAGAGTGCCAGCCCTGACACTGCTGCATGTCACTTTCTACCCTTTTACTGGATGATCTTTTTTAACTTTGAATGGGGCATTTATTATTGCCAAGATAATAGTGACCCCCTTAAAAACGTGCAAATAGTCCCATAAACGTCCTTATCATTTTTTCAACTGACTTTGGAGGTCTTTTTCTTATTTCTTTTATTTTCTTTTTTTTTAAAAGAGATGGGGTTTCTTAAAATGATTATGTGTGGCACAGTCATAGCTCACTGTAGCCTCAAGCAATCCTCCCACCTCAGCCTCCCAAGTAGTTGGGACTACAGGCATGTGCCACCACACCCAGCTTTTTTTTCAACTTCAGAATGGAAATAGGTATTTTCTGATCCTAAAAGTAACACATGCTTCTTGTATAAAAACTCTTGACATTATTCATCATCACATCTAATGGTAGTATAACATTTTATTATATCTGTTTTGTGGTTTATATAAGCAGTCCAGATGATGCACATTTTAAAATTGTTTATACTTTTTGTATATCATAAGTAACACCGTGGTGAACTTCTTGTTTTATTATTTCCTTAGGATAAAATGGTGCAGTAGGTGGTAAATTAGAATTGCATACAGTCAAAGGAATGGATGTACTACTATAGAAGTATGATGATTATACACTGCATCAAAATAAATGTGTTACACATGTGAAAGATTTGCAAAGTTACTCATTTATCTTGAGATGTCTTAGAAACGAAATCTGTCCATTTCTAGTATCCTTTTTCCTAACACACTCTCAAACAACAGGCTTTTGGATTCCGTGCCTCCCACTGCCATTAGTCACTTCAAGCAATCAGCTGAGAAGCTGATAGAGGAGAAGGGAGCTGTGGAAGCTCTGGCAGCAGCACTGGCCCACATTTCAGGTGCCACGTCCGTAGACCAGCGCTCCTTGATCAACTCAAATGTGGTAAGGTTCTGCGGCACATTCCTGATGCTTCATAATTTGGGGTATGAACAGGATGTGAAAGGGTTTCATTTAAACTTCCCAGTTGTTTTCACTTTCTCATGAAGGTAGTAAAGTATTAATTGTATTTTACAATTTCTGGCCAGACATGGTGGCTCATATCTGTAATCCCAGCCCTTTGGGAGGCACAGGTGGGAGGATGGCTTGAGCCTACAAGTTTAAGATCACCCTGGGCAACCTAGTGATACTCTGTCTCTACAAAAAAATAAAAATAAAAAATTAGCTGGGTGTGGTGGCATGCTGTGGTCCCAGCTACCTGGGAGGCTGGGACGGGAGGAGGGAGTATCACTTGAGCCCAGGAGGTTGAGGCTGCAAGGATCCACGATGGTGCCACTGCATTCCAGCCTGGGTGACAGAGTGAGACTCTGTCTCAAAAAAGAATAGAACCAATAATTCCCGTGTTTAAACACACGTACACATATATACACACACATGCAAATCCATAGAGGCAGAAAATATGAGTGGTCCCCAGTGGCTATGTGGAGGGAGGAATGGCAGTGGCTAGTAATGGACACAGGATTCTTTTGGGTG
Source organism: Macaca nemestrina (assembly GCF_043159975.1). Taxonomy (NCBI): domain Eukaryota; kingdom Metazoa; phylum Chordata; class Mammalia; order Primates; family Cercopithecidae; genus Macaca; species Macaca nemestrina. The sequence goes on from NC_092133.1 coordinate 65,318,177, forward strand.
GATTATGACATGGCTGAAATTTTACATAGTGCTGAATGGTTGCAGATCTTACCAGTATAGTAAAATAAAAAACACTGGATTATGTACTTTAAATGGTGAATTTTGTGGTATGTGATTTTTAATTGTTTTAATCCTAAAGTAGCCCAAACATATGTATGCATAAATGCATATAATACATTTAGGCAGCATACCTAGAAACTTTAGAAGGTGTATACTTTTCCTGTAAATTCAAATTTTTATTGAGATAATTGTAGCTTTACATGTAGTTATAAGAAATAATACAGAGAGATCCTTCGTGTACTCTGCCCAGCTTCCCTAAAAGGCAAATGTATTTTGTAAAAATATAAAATTTTGGAAAACTGTAATACCACAACCAAGATATTGACATTCAGTCTTACTCAGAGTTCCCCAAGTAAAACCAGAGACTGTTTGTACTAATTGTTTGTGTGAGGTGTATGTTTTTAGGAATAACTTTTCAAGAAATATTTTAGAATCACAAAAGCAGGTATTTACCAATTAGGTTTATTTTCAGCACTTTAATTTTATTCCCCTTTCTTCTGTAAGGGTTTTGTGACCATGATCTTGCAGTGCTCAATTGAAATGCCAAATATTAGTTATGCTTGGAAAGAACTTAAAGAGCAGCTGGGCGAGGAGATTGATTCCAAAGTGAAGGGAATGGTTTTTCTCAAAGGAAAACTGGTAAGGCTGGGGTCTCTTGTAACCTTGATGGGGCTTTATGTGGGCAGGAAAGCATAAAGTGGTGTGGGTTCTTCCTCTTCTGTGGGAATGCTGCATCTCTTCACTCTCTCATCTTCCCTGGGTAATCTCATCTGTGATCCTCAGTTGCCACTCTGCCACTGACAACTAGTGTACCTCTATCTCCAGCCTGTACCATTCTTCTCACAGTGCCAGACTGGATCCAGCTGCTTCCCTGACCATCTCCACCTAAATAGCTTATTTAAAGTAACTTTTTCAGAATCTTTTTTTTCTTTGCAATCCTATTCTAGCACTGGACTTATTCAGAATCTTGAATTCAAATTAAAAATGAAAACTTTTGCCTCCTAAACCTGGTGTTCTTTCTTCTGAGGACTTCTCTTGGTTAATGCCATAGACTTATCACAAGGATTCTCAAACATTTTGGTTTCACAATCCCTTTAGCAAATGTTAGGGACACCCAAAAACTTTAGTTTATATGGGTTATATCTGTTGATACTTACTGTATTAGAAATTAAAACTGGAACTCTAAAACACAATATCATTTTCCATTAGCCATCAGAGCAATGATTTTATCACGTCATATAGTGTCTAGGAAACTCCACTGAACCCTTGAGACAATGGGTGTGGAAAGGGCAGCATTATTATGAAAATAATTTTGACTTGGCGAAGCCCCTGAAAGATTTTCAGGTTTCCAGGTGTCCACTGGCCTAGTGAACCAATTAGGTTTATCTTCAGCTTATCGCATGTCTAGCCATGTTGTTTATCTCCACAAAACTTGTGGGATAAAGTCTCAACCCTTTCATAGGAGGGTAAGATCCTTCATGTCCTGGCCTCTGCTAGCCTTACAGCTTCATTTCTACCAACACCATTTACTCCAGCAGTGCCCACTACACCATGTTTATCTCATCCTCAGTGCCTGCTGAACCTACTATTTATAGTAATCTTTTGGCCGGGTGCGGTGGCTCACACTTGTAATCTCAGCACTTTGGGAGGCCAAGGTGGGCGGATCACCTGAGGTCTGGAGTTTGAGACCAACCTGACCAACATAGAGAAATGCTGTCTCTACTAAAAATACAAAATTAGCCAAGGATGATGGCGTATGCCTGTAATCCCAGCTGCTTGCAAGGCTGAGGCAGGATAATCACTTGAAAACCCAGGAGGCAGAAGTTGCAGTGAGCCCAGATTGCGCCATTGCACTCCAGCCTGGGCAACAAGAGTGAAATTCTGTCTCAAAAAAAAAAAATGTTGTATATATATAAATCGTTTCCTCCAAAGTAGCTTTTATGACTTTGCTTAGCCTTAAATCTTACCAGGCAATGTTAGGGGCATCTTTATCTGTACTTCAAAGTCTTTAGGACACATGTTTATGCAGGTAAACTTTTACCTTGCTGTGTTTGCTTACGGAGAGCCTCAAGAACACTCAAAGGCAAAAACTGTTTTCTAGTTACCTCTATCCCCAGTGAATGCCTGGGATTATACTCTACTTCATAAATATGTAAGTGAAGATTACCATGAATGGCAAAATCCACCAGTAGGTGATGATACCTATGTTGTGATTGGGTAAATTTTGGGGTGAAAGGGGTGTTCCTTATAAAATACTGCAGTTGAAGACAGCAGGGAGAGGAGTGCCTGTATTAGTTAACACATAATTTGACTATATTTTTAGATGATTTCCTTGATTGGAGAGGATGGCACTTAATATTAAAAATGGTGTCCTGGCTAGGTGCCATGGCTCACACCTGTAATCTCAGTATTTTGGGAAGCTGAGTTGGGAAGATAATTCTTGAGACTGGCCTGGGCAACATAGTGACACCCTGTCTCTACCAAAAAAAAAAAAAAAAAAGCCAGGTGTAGTGGCATGCCAAAGTTACAGTAAGTTGTTAATTGCACCACAGTACTCCAGCCTAGGCAGTAGAGCAAGACCCTATCTTAAGAGGAAAAAAAAAAGATGGTGTCCTGTATTATTTTTTTCATACTCTTACAGAAGGCTGAATTAAGAAAAACTAGACAATTAACAATAGAAGATCACTTGTTCTTCACTTTTAGTTAGGTCATTCTGAATAGCTGGCATTGCTTTTCTGATGGAAGGCAGTATATAGTTTAACTATAGGTTTTAGAGCCATACAGACGAGATTTTAAATACTTGCTCCATTTAATAGCTGTGGGGCCTTAGACTAGTCAGTTAACCTTTCCAAGCCTGTTTGCTCAGCAATAAAATGTAGCTAATAGCCACCAGAGGGTTAGCACGGTGTAATAGCTAAGACTCTGTCTATAGTTAGAAAGTCCTAATTCGTTTGGAGTTTTTTTTTTTTCAGTATTCCTTGTCTTTCTGCAGTGTACTTTTGCCAGCTGTAATGTATTAGCTTTGGTCTAAAGTTCATCTAAAATTATACCTGGTGGTTTTTTTTGCTTTATGTTTTTTGTTTTCTTTTTTTCACAGAATACGTGGTCTTTTAAAGGGAGTATTTTTATTGTGCGTTGGTTGGATTAACTTCCATTTACTTTGATTTCTAGGGTGTTTGCTTTGATGTACCTACCGCATCAGTAACAGAAATACAGGTATTCTTTTCTCTTAGATTTTAAAGTTAATGTACCTAAATTGTAGAATGTTAATTATGAAAATAGAGAATAATAGGTTGGGAAACAATAGTTCTGGTTCCTTTCGTAAGAGATAATTGATAATTAAATTTTGGAATATTCCCCCCTAGCTTTTTAATTCTGAACAGCTTTTGTAGTTGAACCCACCTGGTTTCTGTAATTCCTTTATACAAAGTTGTGAACGATACCCAGCTCTCCCCGCCCTTTAACACTTACATATGTTATACAGGTTTTGTGTGTGTGTGTGTGTGCACGTGTGTGTGTGTTTTCAGAGTCTTGCTCTGTCGCCCAGGCTGGAGTGCAGTGGTGTAATCTTGGTTCACTGCAACCTCCACCTCCTGGGTTCAAGCGATTCTCTTGCCTCAGTTTCCCAAGTAGCTGGGATCATAGGTCCACCATCACCCCTGACTAATTTTTTGTCTTTTACTAGAGATGGGAGTTTCGCCATGTTGGCCAGGCTGGTCTCGAACTCCTGACCTCAGGTGATCCACTCACCTCCCAAAGTGCTGGGATTACAGGCATGAGCCACCACATCCAGCCTACAGGTGTTCATAGACATTTAAAATTGTTACATCTTTATTCAGTACTGTGAGAAATGTGTGCTTAATATATTTGTTTTATTACCTTTGGCTGTAGATACCCTGTAGCAATTGAGTTGAATAAATGGTTTAATAACTTAATAAATGAAGTAGTGATGAGGGCTATTTCTCATAATAAAACTATATTTTCCCACACTTTAGTGACACTGGCTTTTGGACCATGATGGTTGGCCAGTGTTATTTTTGACCAGTGACTTGTTAAGCACTTATGTTATCACCTTTTCTTTGAAAAAATGGAAAAATTTTGTTTTTCTCATGCTTTTTAAAAATTGAATAGTAATTAAAGCACATGAAAACAAAACGTTCTCTCACAGGAGAAATGGCATGATTCACGACGCTGGCAGCTCTCTGTGGCCACAGAGCAACCAGAGCTGGAAGGACCACGGGAAGGATATGGAGGCTTCAGGGGTCAACGGGAAGGCAGTCGAGGCTTCAGAGGACAGCGGGATGGAAACAGAAGATTCAGAGGACAGCGGGAAGGCAGTAGAGGCCCGAGAGGACAGCGATCAGGAGGTGGCAACAAAAGTAACAGATCCCAAAACAAAGGCCAGAAGCGGAGTTTCAGTAAAGCATTTGGTCAATAATTAGAAGATTTATATAGCAAAAAGAGAATGTTTGGCAATATAGAACTGAACATTATTTTTCTTACAAAGTTAAAAGCACATTGTGCCTCCTTTTGACCACTTGCCGAGTCCCTGTGTCTTTCAGACGCAGACAAGCTTCATTTAAATTATTTCATTTGATCATTATAATTTATAACTTTATTGCTACTTCTTCAGTTCTTCCTTTTGAAAGGTGTATGAATTCATTACATTTTTATTCTAAAGGATTATCTGTAGATTAGAAGATAAAATCAAACGTGTATCTGCCTATACTTTGTGAGTTCACCTTTCTTTATACTCAAAAGTGTCCCTTAATAGTGTCCTTCCCTGAAGTAAATACCTAAGGGAGTGTAACAGTCTCTGGAGGACCACTTTAAGCCTTTGGAAGATTTCCTCAGCCACCTGCCGAACAGTTTCTCATGTGGTCCTATTGTTTGTCTACTGAGACTTAATACTGAGCAATGTTTTGAAACAAGATTTCAAACTAATCTGGATTGTAATACAGTTTATACCAGTGTATGCGCTAGACTTGGAAGATGTAGTACATTTGATATAGATTACCTATACTTATGTTCATTTTGATACATTTTTAGCTTCTCATTATAAGGTGATTCATGCTTTAGTGAATTCTTCACAGATAGTATATATAAAAGTACATTTTAATAGAAAGCCAGGGTCTTTAAGGAATTTCAAATGTATAAGGTGGCTCCATAACTTTATTTGTAAGTAGGCTGGATAAATGGTGCTTAAAATGATAATGTACTCCACTTCTTCCTATTGGAAGATTAACATTATTTACCAACAAGATTTAAGGGAGTAGGGGGTTGCAGATTAACATTGCCAAAGAGTATGTAAAAAAAAAAAAAAACCAAACCACTGGAAATAGTCAAATGCAAAAAATGTTACAAATTCATAACTGGAGAGCAAAGAGAACAAGTATGATTTGCATGATAAAGCATTGTTTTAATGGTGAAAACTTCACAGATCACTAATGTTTCTAGAGGTTAACTTCAAGTGGGCAAGCTGGGGTTTTTAGGTAGTCAGTGGCCTAGTTTCTAAAGCCACAGTATAGGGTCTGTTTGTTAAAATGAATCTCTGTTGAAAGTTTGTTTTAGCTGATTGGAGGCTTCCTTTTAAGACAAACTGTATGTGATTAAGTTGTTTTAAGGGAACTGAAGAAGTTGATGTAACCCCTGGCCAGATAACACTGTATCTGATTTCTCAGATACTATTTCTCTGGGAAACATTCTACATAGCACAGGAGCTTAAGAGTGGCATTATCTTCTTGCCTTAATTTCCAGAGATTATTTCTGTACTGAGAATCCTGGAACTACTATGCTAGGAAATTTAAAGCCGCATGGTCTGTCTTGTTTTCATTTAATTATTGTGAACACCTAGAATCTTTCTAGGTCCTGATTTCTCTTGCTTAATCCAGTCTTTATCTCTAACTGCCACTTATTTGATCACCATGTACTAGGGGCTCTGAGAGCCAGCTCAGCTCCTGATCCTTGATGCAGCATCCTTGTTCTATTTGAACTTCAGTTTTGTCCTTGAATCCTGACTAGATATTTCTTGCCCTCTGGTCTCAGAATTCTCTTGGCTTTTATTCGTTGATCCACTTGCCAGTTTTATCACTTTACCCTTGTTCCTCATGACTTCCCATCAAGCCATGGGTATTAGGTGACAGTGTAATTTATTAAATTCTGATTTTGCCCAAATACTAGGCATGCTTTAATAACAACTGAACCTTTTCATTATTTGGATAGGCATGGGTACCTTATCAAGCAGATTAAAAGGATATGGTACCTGTCCTTTAGAAAAGAACAGCTAAAACCTTGTTGTAGATTATGGATTTAGCATAAAGAAAAATAATCCAGCATAAATTAAGAGTAAGAGGGAAGATTAATAGAAATTTCACTTCACATAACTTAAAACATGGCTATTTCAATAAATGAAACTAAAGTTTCTCCTGGATCCCAGAATTCAACCTGTATTTATAAATGTATAATGTATTTAGCTACTTTTTGGTTTAAATGAACTTGTTGGGTTAGCTTGGTAAATGTTACAATTTTTACTATTTTCTACAGAGAAAATATTTTCTAATTTAAGTTGGAGCTATCTGTGCAGCAGTTTCTCTACAGTTGTACATAGATGTTTTTACTATAAAATGAGCTAATGTATAAAATACTACTCTATACCATAATAAAGATAGTAATACTTGATTTTGGTGGCTTTTGTTTTCTAAAATGAAAATGGCTTGAAATATTTATTATAAAAATAATAAAAGCTAGATATAAAAATCTAAAGAGAAAAAAAAAACCAGTCACCCTTATCTAATATTTTAGTGAGCAGTCTTCCACATATTCTTTTATAAAATTGGAATCATTTGATTTCGTGAATTACTTTTCCCCCCTCAACATGTTGTGCACAATTTTGTACAGGCCTACATGGACATTTTTTTTTTTTTTTTTTTTTTTTGAGACAGAGTCTCGCTCTGTCGCCCAGGATGGAGTGCAGTGGCCGGATCTCAGCTCACTGCAAGCTCCGCCTCCTGGGTTTACGCCATTCTCCTGCCTCAGCCTCCCGAGTAGCTGGGACTACAGGCGCCCGCCACCTCGCCCGGCTAGTTTTTTGTATTTTTAGTAGAGACGGGGTTTCACCGTGTTAGCCAGGATGGTCTCGATCTCCTGACCTTGTGATCCGCCCGTCTCGGCCTCCCAAAGTGCTGGGATTACAGGCTTGAGCCACCGCGCCCGGCCTTTTTTTTTTTTTTTTTTTTTTTTTTTGAGACGGAGTCTCACGCTGTTGCCCAGGCTGGAGTGCAGTGGCGCGATCTCGGCTCACTGCAAGCTCCGCCTCCCGGGTTCCTGCCATTCTCCTGCCTCAGCCTCCTGAGTAGCTGGGACTACAGGCGCCCGCCACCGCACCCGGCTAATTTTTTGTATTTTTAGTAGAGACGGGGTTTCACCGTGGTCTCGATCTCCTGACCTTGTGATCCGCCCGCCTCGGCCTCCCAAAGTGCTGGGATTACAGGCTTGAGCCACCGCGCCCGGCCTACATGGACATTTTTGATGACTACATGTCTTGTATAGATATGCCACTACACATTTAACCAGTACTTGATGGCCATGCTGGTTATTTCTAATTTTTCACCATTATAAACAACCCTAAAGTTAATATCTTCATATACGTGTTTGCATACTTGTCTGTCACCTTAGGATACATTTACTAAAGGTAGAACTGCAGCTTTGAACTCCTGGGCTCAAGTTATCCTCCCTCTCAGCCTCCCAAGTAGCTGAGACTACAGGTGGGTACCACCAAACCTGGATAATATTTAAATTTTTTATAGAGGTGGAGTCTCATTCCGTTGACCAGGCTGGTCGTGAACCCTTGGCCTCATGCAATCGTCCTTCCTTGGCCTCCCAAAGTGCTGGGATTATAGTGTGAGCCACCATGCCTGGCCTCTTCTAATTACCTGTCATGAGATGGATCTCTAGTCATTGCATTATGGTTTATGTATTTAATATGTTTAGTGTTTTCCCTATACCAGGGCATGGATTTTTGTCTTTTTTTGAGATAGGGTCTCTATCTGTTACCCAGGATGGAGTGCAGTGGCATGATCATAGCTCATTGCAGCCTTGAACTCCTGGGCTCCAATAATCCTCTTACTTCAGTCTCCCACAGAGCTAAGACTATAGGCATGTGCCGTCACACCTGGCCAATATTTCTTTAAAAATGTTTTTTGTAGAGCTGGGGATCTCACCATATTGTCCAGGCTGGTGAATTTTTGTCCATTTTTTACTGCTGAATTTCCAGCACCTACAACAGTGCCTGGCAAATAACAGACACTCAATAATGAACAAGTGAACAAATTTTTTTTTTTTCTTTTTGAGGCAGGGTCTCTGTTCCCCAGGCTGGTCTTGAAAGCCTGGGCTCAATCAATCCCATGACCTCGGCCTCCCAAAGTGCTAGGATTACAGGTGGGAGCCACCGCGCCCAGCCCAACTCATTTTAAATGTACTGGGAAATGCATTGATAGGAGGCCAAACCGGCAACAGGACTGCCTGTTAGAAGTAATCAGATGATGGCCTAAACTAATGGAGATAAAAAGATGTACACAGAGCTCTTTAGTAGGTGGACTAAGCAGTACTATTTGGTTTTAGGTTTAATGACAGAAAAGGCCTGGTGCAGTGGCTCACACCTGTAATCACAGCACTTTGGGAGGCCAAGGCAGGCAGATTATTTCAGGTCAGGAGTTCGAGACCAGTATGGCCAACATGGCCCCACCATCTCTACTGAAAATACAAAAATTAACCAGGTGTGGTGATGCACACCTGTAATCCCAACTACTCAGGAGGTTGAGGTTGCAGTGAGCCGAGACCATGCCAATGCACTCCAGCCTGGGCAACAAAGCAAGACCCCATCTCTACAAAAAAAAAAAAAAAAGTATAGGAAATCAGCCTGGTGGATGGTGGTGCCATTCACTGACATGTAGAATTGCAAATGTGGCAAATTTGGTATGGGAAGGAAGGGGCATGTGAAGAGGAAGATCATACATTTAGACTTGAACATACTGATACACAGCAGCTATTGAAACATTCAGGTGTGATTGTTCTAGCTGGATGTTGGATATTCCAGTCTGGAACTCTGGAGAGCCATCTGGCCTGGAGACAAAGTGGGAGTGAGGAGCACATGTAATGATAGACTTGGAAATGGATGAGATCTCCCAGGGATAAGGTTTAGGAAGGAATTTTTAGGAGCATTAACACTTAAAGGATAGATGTTTAATTTTATTTATTCTTCAGAATAATTCTGTAGAGGTAAGTAGTAGTATCATTCAGATTTTACTATGGGAAACCTGAAGCTTAAAAAAGTTTAACTTGTCAATTAAGAAAGGTCAATCTGAGGTTCAAATCATATGTATATGAACTTCCAAAATCAATGCTCCTTTGTACGTCTCAAAGCACTTTACACAACTGGTGCGTAATAGTTAAAATCTTATCTCACCCCTCCCCATTTGACTTGATAACTTAGGAAGGTAAAAGGCATGAGGTGGCTTTCACAGCTGTGGGACTTAGCTCTTGTTACCTTGGGCAGTTGTACAGATTCCTACAACCTGTATTTCAGGGTTGAAGTGAAAGTATTTGACTATCACTGAGTATTTTGTGTATTTATGGCTCTCGATCAAGATATTATATGTTGATAATAATCAGCTCTCGGCTACATTTCAATCTTTTTTTTTCTTTTAGTTTACTTTAAATTCTGGGATATATGTGCAGAACGTGCAGGTTTGTTACATAGGTATACATGTGCCATGGTGGTTTGCTGCACCTATCAACCTGTCATCTAGGTTTTACGCCCGCATGCATTAGGTATTTGTTGTTTTTTGTTTTTTTTTGTTTTTTTTTTTTTTTTTTTTTTTGAGACGGAGTCTCGCTCTGTTGCCCAGGCTGGAGTGCAGTGGCCGGATCTCAGCTCACTGCAAGCTCCGCCTCCCGGGTTCCCGCCATTCTCCTGCCTCAGCCTTCCAAGTAGCTGGGACAACAGGCGCCCGCCACCTCGCCCGGCTAGTTTTTTGTATTTTTTAGTAGAGACGGGTTTCACCGTGTTAGCCAGGACGGTCTCGATCTCCTGACCTCGTGATCCGCCCGTCTCGGCCTCCCAAAGTGCTGGGATTACAGGCTTGAGCCACCGCGCCCGGCCAGGTATTTGTTCTAATACTCGTGTTTTCTTTTTTTCTGAGGCAGTCTCGCTCACTGTAACTTCCACCTCTTGGACTCAAGCGATCCTTCCAACCTCACGCTCCGTGGTAGCTGGAACTACAGCCGCGCGCCACCACACCCGGCTAATTTTTTAAAAAAATTATTGTAGAGATGGGTCTTGCTATGTTGCCCACTCCAGTAGGCATCCCAAAATGTTACTGGCATTGCAAAATGTTGGGATTACAGATGTGAGCCGCCACGCCTGTCCTTTTTTAAAAAAGAAAGTTTTATCCAGTGACAGGCTGGGGTATATACACTTAATGTCTAAAGGTTTTTGCCTTTCAGTTCATATCAACGCGAGTAGAGTTAGCTAGCTATGTTTGTAAAAAATATTTCGGCATGCTTCGTTAAAGGAAGCTCATATTAAACATTTATATAAATCCATCCTCACAGGGTCAATCTAGAGATAAACTCTCCGCTGCAGGGGGCGGGGAAGGAGGCGGGAACACCCTCATTGACAACTTCATTTCCATGAGAATGGTTGTTGTGGTGATTGCTACGTCTTCCCATTGGCCACTGCCGAGCGTATTGCGGTTCTCCGGACGGGTTTTATTGGTTCTCGTTCCATAGCGGCCGCAACGTGCCGAGAGCCGTAAGTAAAGTGTCGCAAAGCAGAAGGAAGGCGGGAGTCCCGACTGCAAACATTGAGGAAAGCCAGGCAGTAGAGGCCGCTATGGCGAACGTTCCGTGGGCAGAGGTCTGCGAGAAATTCCAGGCGGCGCTGACCCTGTCGCGGGTGGAACTGCAAAAAAATCCGGAGAAGGAACCGTACAAGTCCAAATACAGCGCCCGGGCCCTGCTGGAAGAGGTCAAGGCGCTGCTCGGCCCCGCGCCTGAGGACGAGGATGAGCGGCCTGAGGCCGAGGACGGCCCGGGTGCTGGTGACCACGCCCTGGGGCTGCCGGCTGAGGTGGTGGATCCCGAGGGGCCCGTGGCCCAGCGGGCGGTGAGGCTGGCGGTCATTGAGTTCCACCTCGGGGTGAACCACATCGACACGGAGGAGCTGTCGGCGGGGGAGGAGCACCTGGTGAAATGCCTGCGGCTGCTGCGCCGGTACCGACTCTCGCACGACTGCATCTCCCTCTACATCCAGGCGCAGGTGAGAGCGAGCCCGGCAGGCCGGCCCCTGTCGACGAATGGCGAGGGATGGGGAGGAGCCCCTGCCAAGGCCAAGGGCAGAAGTTCTAAGGCGCAATTCGTCCCCACGTTTTTGAAGCTCTGGACTGAGTCCCAGAGAGCGTCTGTGGTCTTCAAAAAAGCCAGTCTTAAGGACGTATTGCCTTGTAACTAGATCTCCCACAGTCGTCCCCAGACTCCCTGTCCACCCTCGTCGCCCACTCCAACATCGCTTGCTGCTGCTTCACTTAGTCGTGGCGATGCATTGGTGTCCGAGACCCTCCTACATCGTCATGCGCTTTCCTCTCCACCAGTCCAACTCCTGTTCATTCTGTTAAGAAAATCCAAAGTAATTTAAATCTTAACGTCTCAAGGAAATGATAATGACCGGAGTACATTCTTTTTTGGTTTTGTTTTTGTCTTTTTCTTGGAGATAGGGTTCTTACTGTGTCGCCCAGGTTGGAGTTAAGTGGCACCATCATAGCGCACTGCAGCTTCCACCTCTTGGGCTCAAGCAGTCCTCCTGCCTCAGCCTTCATAGTAGCTGGGACCACAGGCACACGCCACCATTCTTGGTAATTTTTAAAATTTTCTGTAGAGATGGGGGTCTCACTATATTGCCCAGGCTGGTCTTGAACTCCTGGACTCAAGTGATCCTTCTGGCTCGGCTTCCCAAAGTGCTGGGATTACTGGCCTGAGCCGCTGTGCCTGGCTCGTAATACATTCTTAATTCAAAATAATGTGTCCAAAATCTTCAGCTTCCTTTCTTACCAAATTCATTTGTTTGCATCTTAGGGAATTCTTTCCCATTCTTGAAAACCTATCTCAAGAATCACTTCCTTTAGTATTAATAACTTTCTTGGGACCATTTTGAGCCAAACTGATCTCTCCTTCCTACCTTTGAATTCTTATAATACTTTTTGTATATACCATTTATATGGTACTTGATTTATTAAATAAATCTGGGCAGGGCACAGTGGTTCCCATCTGTAATGCCAGCATTTTGGGAGGCCGAAGTGGGAGGATGGCATGAGGTCAGGAGTTCAAGACCAGCCTGGGCAACAAAGTGAGACTCTGTCTCTAAAAAAAAAAAAAAAGCAAAAGAAAACCGCACAAAACTAGCCAGGCGTGGTGGTACACACCTGTAGCCCTAGCTACTGGGGAGGCTAGGCTGAGCTGGGAGGATCACTTGAGCCCCTGGAGGAGCCGTGATCATGCCACTGCAACTCCAGCCTGGGTGACAGAGCAAGACCTTTTCTCAGCAACAACAACAAAATCCACATCAATATTCTAAAGTAATATTGGTCAACACCTGTGAAAAGAAAGGGTGAAAAAAAGAAAAATACTTTAAAAAGTTAATATTGGGACAGGTGAATATGGATGTTCATCAAAGCAGTGTTGATTTTTTTTTGGAGACAGAGTCTCGCTGTCTCCCAGGCTGGAGTGCAGTGGTGCAATCTCGGCTCACTGCAGTCTCCGCCTCTCGGGTTCAAGTGATTCTCCTGCCTCGACCTCCTGAGTAGCTGAGACTACAGGTGCGTGCCACCATGCCCGGCTAATTTTTTGTATTTTTAGTAGAGATGGGGTTTCACTGTGTTAGGCAGGATGGTCTTGATCTCCTGACCTCGTGATCCACCCTCCTTGGCCTCCCAAAGTGCTGGGATTACAGGCACGAGTCGCCACACCCGGCCAGTGTTGATTATTAAAGAAGAAAAACTGCCGGGCTGAGGCAGGAGGGTTGCTTGAGCCCAGGAGGTCAAGGCTGCAGTGAGCCAAGATCGTGCCACTGCACTCCAGCCTGTGCAACAGAGTGAGACCCTGTCTCAAAAAACAAAGAAAAGGAAAACAATATAAATGTCAGTAGGAATATGATTAAATTCCATTACATCCAAACAGAAGAACAGTACGTAATTATTAAAAATAATAATTATATTTTAAAAAATTGGCAATATGAAGAGGGAGGGAGAAGACTGTAAGCCATGTTTAGAATTATGTAGAAAAGGCCAGGTATGGTGGCTCACACTTGTAATCCTAGCACTTTGGGAGGCTGGGATGAAATGATCACTCGAGCTTAGGAGTTCAAGACAAGCCTGGGCAGGCACATAGTGACACCTATTTTTAGTCGCTACTAAAAATAAGAAAAAAAAATTATTCCAGGCATGGCTGCTTCGCTAGGCAGTATGTTCTTTGGGCAGCCATCAGAGCCCCAACCACCACCAGGGCTCTGGGACCAGGCTTCCCTTACTTACCAGCAGCTCCAGGAGCTCTGAGACCTTCTAACAATACTTTGGTGGACGATGTGAAGTCATCTTTCCAGACTTGCTTAGCCTCTCCGTTAAGTCAGGACTACGTCAATGGCACCAATCAGGAAGAAATTGGAACTGGTGTTGATCGGTGTATACACAAGTTTCTGGATATTGCAAGACAGACAGAATGTTTTTTTCCTACAAAAAAGATTGCAATTATCTGTCCAGAAACCAGAGCAAGTTATCAATGAGGATGTCTCCAAACTAAGAAATGAGTAACATTGGAGACATGCACTGGTCCAGAAGCACTTGACAAAGCTAAGGCGTTGGCAGCAAGTGCTGGAGGTCATCACGTGCAGCACAAAAAGCTAACCAATATCTGTCAAGGCTCCTTGGTCTACCTTCAGCAGGCATTCAATATCCCTGCACTTCTGAAGTGCACCTGAGCAAAAGGGTAAAGGCTGTGGGCCTGAGAGTGGTCTGGTGTGGGAGACAGCCGCATGCAGATGGTTTGCCACACATCCCTTCTCGTAGACTTGGCATTTTGGAAGAACTGTTTGACAGAGAATGAGTTGATTTTAGTTTTATGCTCCCACCTAAAATTTTTTCAGTATTTTTATAAGGTGTTAATTTCTTGAGTACTTTATTTATAACATGCCTGTAGCTTGGGTAAACCAAATAAACTTTTTTTGTCTTAGGCCAAGTTTAGACTGTTTGTATGATGATACAGTTTCTTTTTTATGTGGGGTTTTTTTTTTTTTGCTTGTTTTTTATTTTTATTTTTGAGACAGAATCTTTCTTTGTTGCCCAGGCTACATAGCAGTGGCACCTTCACAGCTCACTGCAACTTCCACTTTCCTGGCTTAAGCGATCCTTCCACCTCAGCCTCCCAAATAGCTGGGACCACAGATGCATGCCACCATGCCCAGCTAATTTTTGTATTTTTAGAGAGACGGTGTTTCACCATGTTGCTCGGGCTGGTCTCGAACTCCTGAGCTCAGGTAATCTATCCACCCCAGACTCCCAAAGTGTTGGGATTACCGGTATGAGCCACCGTGCCTGGCCTTTTTAAATTTTTTGCATGACTTTTCATCTTTTTATGTGTGTTTCCCATTTGTTTGATATGAGGGAAAAAATTCTAATAGCTTGAGATCAAAGGGATGGGGATTTTGGTTGTAGGCCTTTTATAATACCCCTCAGTGGTGGTGTAGAAAAATAGGTAAGTTTTTTCTGTTTCAAGACTTCAGACTACCTCAAGAAGAACAATCTAATGCAATGGTATTTGTAATGCTTCCAGAGGTCTCAGAAGAGGAATTTTTTTTGTAAATGAGTTGGAAGAGGATTAAAATATCCTGGGTTAGTGTAGTAATATTACAGTAGGATCCTTAGGTTGATGCTGACTTTTATTTGGGGTAAGCTTATATTTTGTGTGGTGTTTATTTACTTTTTTTGAAGAGGAGGATGTAGTAGGAGCAGTGTTACAAATCAGTTTAAGTAATGGGGTAGACCCTGTTCTCAGTAGGGGTATAGGTGAGTTATGAGGACTAAAGCTTGCTCTGATGGTCTCTTTTTGTTTTGCTTTCTTTGGTTTTATCTTTTTTGTTTTACATTTGGGGAGGGGAGGGATTTTCCATTAAGGAAGAATTTGCTAGTGGATTTGATTCCAAGGGCCTGGGGTATCACAGTGGGGTTGGGGAGGGACTGCAGGGTGATCCTTGGCTACTGACCCTCCACAAAGAGTATGTGGTGCCCCTGCCCTTTGAAGATAATTTGCTCTCTTGTTAGTTTTGCAGGCCACCTCAGATTCTCTGTTGAATTGCTGTTAAGAAATACAGACCAGCGTTGTTTCTGGGCTCTTGCTGGGTGAGGTTTTCCTGAGTTTTATGTCTCTTCTTAGTTCACATCGTGTTACCCAGAACAAATACTTCACTGTCTTCTGAACAGGCAGTACTCCTGTGGCTCTGTGTCTTGGCTCGTTTAGTTTTCTTCAGCCTTGAAGACTCCTTCCCACACTTGCTGACATCCACTCATGTTCCTGGTATGATCTGGATTGCTGCCTGGTCCCTGCAATATCCCAGTGCTCTTTCTGCTGCATTCTCAGAGCACAGGACTTTTCTCTTTTCTACTGACCTTGCTTGGTTCTCCCTTGTGGGTTAGTAATTTCTCTCTGTCTCTTTGCCCCTCACTAATTGTTCACCCATGAGAGTTAGGTATTACTCCTTTTAAATATACAGGGACCATATATAGTCTTTATCTTTTATACATGATACTTATTACTCAATTTTATGTGTGCAGGGTATCTGGCACATGGACCTGTGATTAGTAGCCTGAGGTCGACAAATGCATAGGTTAAACAAAACTTTTTTTTTTAATTTAATTTAATTTTATCTTTATAGAGATGGGGTCTCACTGTATTGACCAGGCTGGTCTCAAACTCCTGGCCTCAAGTGATCCTCACATCTTGGCTTCCCAAAATGCCAGGATTATGGGCATGAGCCACTGAGCCCAGCCTAAACAAAGCTTTTAAAAGCTCCTGCAACCTCAAGGTTGTTAACCTGGTCATCTCTTGGTAATTAGAAAGTCTGATTGGCTGCTTTAGATTTCTTAATTAAAAACCTAAATAAACTGATTAAGTTTTAGGCATTCTTTCAAAGGTTTCTCAGTGAAAAGATTGGGAACTATTCTATTTGGTGCTTTGTGAAAATATTTTGAATTAATGTATGTACCAGTTATTGCCATTTCTTAAGTCCAAAATGTTTTTCTGGTCAAATAAATAGCAGCTTTTCAAAAACAAATTAGCAGGGTGTGGTGGCGTGTAGTTCCAGCTACTTAGGAGGCTGAGGTGGGAGGACTACTTAAGCCTGGGAGATCAAGGCTGCAGTAAACTATGATGGTGTCACTGCACTCCAGCCTGTGTGACAGAGTGAGACCCTGTCTCAGAAAAAAAAAAAAAGAATTTGTAGAATGATCCTATTTTTGTATAAGACTATGTATACACATACACACACATATTTATATTATATATACACATATGATAAAAAGTTTATATATGTGTGAATATATACAAATACATATATACGTGTGTGTATATGAAAGAGTTTTGCAAGTATCAGTTCATGAGAATTCATGATATTCTAACTGCTTTGTCTTAATCTGGTGTCTTCTCCTTGGGGAACTATAGAACTTGGCTTTACATTATTTATCAAAAGAGATTGATATTACATTAGATTATCAAAAGAGAATTCTGCCTTCTCTGGGTTCCAGGTGCCTTAGGAATAATTTTTATCTGGTATTCCTTCTGATCCTTGTTATTACCGATATATACTGGCACTACCAGCTTGATTTTAGTAAAATTTCTTGGGAAATTAGTAGATTACTCTCCCCACTCCAGGTTATGTATGTATAAGGCATGCTTTTTGTTGTCATTGTTCACAGCTTCGTTGAGTTGCAATTGGCATATAATAAACTGCACTTTTGTTTTTTTTTTTTTTTTGAGTCGGAGTCTCCCTCTGTCACCCAGGCTGGAGTGCAGTGGCAAGATCTTTGCTCACTGCAAGCTCCGCCTCCCAGGTTCACACCATTCTCCTGCCTTAGCCTCCCGAGTAGCTGGGACTACAGGTGCGTGCCACCACGCCCGGCTAATTTTTTGTATTTTTAGTAGAGACGGGGTTTCATCTTGTTAGTCAGGATGGTCTAGATCTCCTGACCTCGTGATCTGCCTGCCTCAGCCTCCCAGAGTGCTGGGATTACAGGCATGAGCCACCGTGCCTGGCTTTTAATTGCACATATTTGTAACGGTACAGTCGGATGAGTTTTGATACATGTGGTTTTTTTGTTTTTGTTTTGTTTTGTTTTTTGTTTTTTGTTTTTTTTTTTTTTTTGAAACGGAGTCTCGCTCTGTCGCTCAGGCTGGAGTGCAGTGGCACATCTCGGCTCACTGCAAGCTCTGCCTCCTGGGTTCACGCCATTCTCCTGCCTCAGCCTCCTAAGTAGCTGGGACTACAGGCGCCCGCCACCACTAATTTTTTTTTTTTTTTTTTTTTTTTTTTTGTATTTTTAGTAGAGACAGGGTTTCACCATGTTAGCCAGGATGGTCTCGATCTCCTGACCTTCGCCGGCCTTGGCCTCCCAAAGTGCTGGGATTACAGGCGTGAGCTACCGCGCCCCGCCTTTTTTGTTTGTTTGTTTGTTTGTTTTTGAGACAGAGTCTCACTTGTTGCCCAGGCTGGAGTGCAGTGGCGCGATCTCGGCTCACTGCAAGCTCCGCCTCCTGGTTTTGCGCCATTCTCCTGCCTCAGCCTCCAGATTAGCTGGCACTACAGGAGCGGGCTAATTTTTTGTATTTTTAGTAGAGACCGGGTTTCACCATGTTAGCCAGGATGGTCTAGATATCCTGGCCTCGTGATCCGCCCGCTTCGGCCTCCCAAAGTGCTGGGATTACAGGCATGAGCCACCGCACCCAGCCTGACGTATGTATTTATACCTGTGAAACAATCACTGCAATCAAGATACGAACATACCTGTTACCACCAAAAGTTTTCTTGTGCTCCTTTGTAGTCCCTCCCTCTCTCCTATATTCTTTTCCTCCCTTCTGCTTGCCCCACCCCTGGATTTTGTAGATTTTTATTTTATTTTAGAGACAGAGTCTTACTGGGTTGCGTAGGCTGGCCTTAAACTCCTGGGACCATGTGAACCTTTCACCTCAGCCTCCTGAGTAGCTGGGACTATGTAGAAATTTATTTTATTTTATTTTTGGAAACAGGGTCTGACTCTGTCACCCAGGCTGGAGTGTAGCGGCAGGATCTTGGCTCACTGCAACCTCTGCTTCCTGGGCTCAAGCCATCCTCCCAAGTAGCTGGGACTACACAGTCATGCCACCATGCCCAGCTAATTTTTGTATTTTTTGTAGAGGCAGGGTTTTGCCATGTTGCCCAGGTGTCAAGTGATCTGCCTGCCTTGGCCTCCCAAAGTGCTGGGATTACAGGTATGCACCACTGTACCCAGCCTATGTAGAATTTTATGTTACTGAAATCATATTGTATATACTCTTGTTTTGGTATACCTTTTTTCCACTCCACATCATTATTTCATTCTGTATCTACTGATCATGTCTTTTCATATTCAGTCTGTTAATAGGGTGGATTACATTGATTTTTGTAAATGTTAAACCTTGCATTCCTGGGATAAACTCCATTTGGTCATAATGTATTATCCTTTTTATATATTGTTGAACTGAATTCACTAAAATTTTGTTTAAAATCTTTGCATCTATGTTCATGAAGGATTTCAGTCTGTAGTTTTCTTGTTATATCTTTGGTTTAATATGGGAAGTGTTCTGTCCTTTTCTCTTTTCTGGAAGTGTTTGTGTAGTGTTGGTGTTAAACTTCATTACATGTTTGACACAATTTACCAGTAATACTTTTTTAGCTGTTTTTATTTTGTATTTTACTTTTCTCCTTACCTAGTTTGATATGATGGCAAGGATATGATATGTGAAAGATGCCAGACCTTCCATTGTAGCTTTTCTACCCTTAGTAGAATTTATATTGCATTTAAAGAATAATTCACATAAAGACTGGGCACAGTGGCTCATGGCTGTAATCCCAGCACTTTGGGAGGCCGAGGCGGGTGGATCACTTAAGGTCAGGAGTTTGAGATCCAACATGATGAAACCCCGTCTCTACTGAAAATACAAAAATTAGCCAGGTGTGGTGGTGGGTGCGTTATCACAGCTACTCTTGAGGCTGAGGCACAAGAATCCTTGAACCCGGGAGGCGGAGGTTGCAGTGGGCCGAGATTGTGTCACTGCACTCTAGACTGGGCAACAGAGCAAGACTCTTATCTCAAAAAAAAAACAGGTAATAATAATTCAAATAAAATGTCAATAGTGATTATCTCTGTGGAGTCAAACTTAAAAAAAAAAAATCCAAAACACCAAACCTAATTTAATTTTAAAAATAAAGGCAGGCCGGGTGTGGTGACTCACGCCTGGAATCCCAGCACTTTGGGAGGCCGAGGCAGGTGGATCACCTGAGGTCAGGAGTTCGAGACAAGCCTGGCCAAAATGGCAAAACCCCATCTCTACTAAAAATACAAAAATTAGCCGGGTGTGATGTTGGGCGCTTGTAATCCCAGCTACTCTGGAGGCTGAGGCAGGAGAATAACTTGAACCCTGCCTCAGGAGGTGGAGGTTGCAGTGAGCCGAGATCGTGCCACTGCACTCCAGCCTGGGCGACAAGAATGAAACACTGTCTCAAAAAAATAAATAGGCTGGGCGCAGTGGCTCACACCTGTGATCCCAGCACTTTGGGAGGCCAAGGAGGGTGGATTGCCTGAGATTAGCAGTTAGAGACCAGCCTGGCCAACATGGTGAAACCTCCTCTCTACTAAAAATACAAAAATTAGCCAGTCATGGTGGCAGGCGCCTGTAATCCCAGCTACTCAAGAAGCTAAGAGAGGAGAATTGCTTGAAGCCGGGAGGCGGAGGTTGCAGTGAACTGAGATCGCGCCACGGCACTCCAGCCTGGGTGATAGTGAGACTCCATCTCGAAAAAAGATAAATAAATAAATAAATAAATAAATAAATAAATAAATAAAGGCATTCTAGATTCCTTACATGGTCCTTACCTTCAGGACCTTAATAGGTTATGATCCAGAAGAAGAATTTTAGTCATTTTTGGACATACTCTAGGGTCTCTGTTTGGTTTCGGATTTGTCACATACCAAGAATTGTTGCTTTCTGTGGCATAGTCTACCCTGGATCTAGCAGGCCAAACACAACCCTGTCCCAAAAATAGAGTGTGACTAACCAGTTTCTGGTACTAGGTGAGTCTCCAGACTACCTAGGTTAGGTGCAGTGTGCTGCAGTGGGGCATGGTGGTATCATGGTCAAAGGAGTTTCCCAAGCACTTTCTATAATCAAAGGAGAAATAAGTTGAACTAAAGAGTAAGGAAAGCCTGGGCGCAGTGGCTCATGCCTTTAACCCCAGCACTTTGGGAGGCCGAGGCGGGAGGATCACGAGGTCAGGAGATCGAAACCATCCTGGCTAATACAGTGAAACCCCGTCTCAACTGAAAAAAAAAATACAGAAAAATTAGCTGGGTGTGGTGGCAGGTGCCTGTAGTCCCAGCTACTCAAGAGGCTGAGGCAGGAGAATGGCATGAACCTTGGAGGCGGAGCTTGCAGTGAGACCAGATGGTGCCACTGCACTCCAGCCTGAGCGACAGAGCGAGACTCCGTCTCAGGAAAAAAAAAAAAAGGAAAAGGTGACTTGTAAGTCTAAGATCAGGAAATTACATTCAGTAAGTTATTAGGAAGGCAGAGCCCTTTGTATTAGTCCATTCTCATATTGCTATAAAGAACTACATGAGACTAGATACTTTATAAAGAAAAGAGGTTTAATTGGCTCACAGTTCCACAGGCTGTACAGGAGGTATAGCTGGGGAGGCCTCAGGAAACTTACAGTCATGGCAAAAGGTGAAGGGGAAGCTCAAACATCCTACATGGCTGGAGCAGGAAGGGGAGAGAGCAAAGGGAAGTGATACACACTTTCAAACAACCAGATCTCATGAGAACAGCAAGGGGAAATCCACCCCCATGATCCAGTCACCTCCCACCAGGCTTCTCCTCCAACACTGAAGATCACAATTCAACATGAGATTTGGATGGGGACACAGAGCCAAACCTTATCACCCTTCAAGTCTCTGTTACTTATGAGGTTTAATAAGGTCATCTATTATGTCAAGCCTCTATTACTTATGTAGTTTAATGAGGTCCTGGAAAGGACCTCATAAGTAACAGAGGAGAGAACTATCCAATCTCACAACATTATCAGTATGACCTATAGTCCTGGATACTGAGGACTGATCAAGTCACGTAAAAAAAAATTATACAATAGATATATTTTGTGAAGCCAGAAGACCAAAGTGCTATGTTCCAGTGGAATGACCAAGTCACTTTTATTTCGTTTTTCTTCAAATAGAGACAAAGTCTCACTGTGTTGCTCAGGCTGGTCTCGAACTCCTGGGCTAAAGTTTCAGCCTCCCAAAGTGTTGGGATTATAGGCATAAGCCACTGTGCCCAGCCAAAATATTTTTATTTATTTATTTATTTATTTATTTATTTTTGGAGACAGTCTCTCTCTCTGTTGCCCAGGCTGGATTGCAGTGGCGCAATCTCGGCTCACTGCAACCTCGACCTCCTGGGTTCAAGCGATTCTTCTGCCTCAGCCTCCTGAGTAACTGGGACTACAGACGTGTACCACCACACCTAGCTAATTTTTGTACTTTTAGTAGAGATGGGGTTTCACCATGTTGGTCAGGCTTGTCTTGAACTCCTAACCTTGTGATCTGCCTGCCTCGGCCTCCCAAAGTGCTGGGATTATAGGCGAGAGCCACTGCACCCGGCCCAAAAGATTTTTAAAACAAAATGTGGGCCGGGCGCGGTGGCTCACGCCTGTAATCCCAGCACTTTGGGAGGCCGAGGCGGGCGGATCACAAGGTCAGGAGATCGAGACCACGGTGAAACCCCGTCTCTACTAAAAATACAAAAAATTAGCCGGGCGCGGTTGTGGGCGCCTGTAGTCCCAGCTACTCGGGAGGCTGAGGCAGGAGAATGGCATGAACCCGGGAGGCGGAGCTTGCAGTGAGCCGAGATCGCGCCACTGCACTCCAGCCTGGGCGACAGAGCGAGACTCCGTCTCAAAAAAAAAAAAAAAAAAAAAATGTGTGATATAGTAATATATATACTTCTTTATTAACATATTATATAATGTATCTAATATCTTTGATGATTTTAAAGTAATGATGAGCATAAATGATATTTTGAGATATCTGCAAACTAGCATAATAGGGTTTTTTTTTTTTTTCATTTCTATTGTTCGCAAAGTCCCAGGTCCTATAATACTGCTACATTTTGTTTCCTGTGTTCATAATGAAAAGAAATGCTATATTTTAATAGGAGATTAGTGAAAAGAAATTTGTATTTTATTTTCCCTATCCAAATTCGTGGACTCTGAATTCTCTTTATGGATGCTTGGGGGTCCTTAGACTTGAGGTTAAGAATTTCTTTTTTTTTTTTTTTTTTTTTTTTTTGAGACGGAGTCTCGCTTTGTCGCCCAGGCTGGAGTGCAGTGGCCGGATCTCAGCTCACTGCAAGCTCCGCCTCCCGGGTTTACGCCATTCTCCTGCCTCAGCCTCCCGAGTAGCTGGGACTACAGGCGCCCACCACCTCGCCCGGCTATTTTTTTGTATTTTTTTAGTAGAGACGGGGTTTCACCATATTAGCCAGGATGGTCTCGATCTCCTGACCTCGTGATCCGCCCGTCTCGGCCTCCCAAAGTGCTGGGATTACAGGCTTGAGCCACCGCGCCTGGCCGAGGTTAAGAATTTCTGCATTAAAAACTCTGTTTCCTTAACCTGTTCCTTCCCTAGGGGAATGGCAAAAGATGGTAGAAGGCCAGCCTCAGAAGTATCCTTGTGCCTGAAGGACTGACTATTCCAAGGGAAGTGAGGTAGACTAACTCCACTACATATATACTTTTTTTTTTTTTTTTGAGATAGGGTCTCACTCTGTAGCCCAGGCTAGAGTGCAGTGGCATGATCTTGGCTCACTGTAACCTCCACCTCCTGGGTTCAAGCCATTCTTCTGCCTCAGCCTCCCAGGTAGTTGGGATTACAGGCATCTGCCACCACACTTGGCTAATTTTTTTTTTTTTTATTTTTCAGTAGGGATGGGGTTTCACCATGTTGGCCAGGCTGATCTCAAACTCCTGACCTGAAGTGATCTGCCTACCTTGGCCTCCCAAAGTGCTAGGATTACAGGTGTGAGCCACTGTGCTGGGCCCATATATATAATTTTTTGGTTTTGATTTTGTTTTTGAGACAGAGTCTTGCTCCATTGCCCAGGCAGGAGTGCAATGGTGCGATCTTGGCTCACTGCAGCCTCTACCTCCCAGGTTGAAACAGTTCTCGTGCCTCAGCCTCCCAAGCAGCTGAGATTACAGGCGCATGCCACCACTCCCGGCTAATTTTTGTGTTTTTAGTAGAGATGGGGTTTCGCCATTTTGGCGAGGCTGGTCTTGAACTTCTCGCCTCAAGTGACCTGCCTACCTCGGCCTCCCAAAGTGCTAGAATTACAGGTGTGAGCCACCACACCCAGCCTATTTCTTTTTTTAAAAAAAGTCGGCCGGGCGCGGTGGCTCAAGCCTGTAATCCCAGCACTTTGGGAGGCCGAGACGGGCGGATCACGAGGCCAGGAGATCAAGACCATCCTGGCTAACACGGTGAAACCCCGTCTCTATTAAAAAATACAAAAAATTAGCCGGGCGTGGTGGCGGGCGCCTGTAGTCCCAGCTACTCGGGAGGCTGAGGCAGGAGAATGGCGTGAACCCAGGAGGCGGAGCTTGCAGTGAGCTGAGATCCGGCCACTGCACTCCAGCCTGGGCGACAGAGCGAGACTCCGTCTCAAAAAAAAAAAAAAAAAAAAAAAAAGGTCTCTGGAAGAGCATAGTATTTTCAAAGCACTATATGTTTCTGATCCATCTTTGTCTATTATCTCAGAAATCTCACCATGGCTTAGCTGATTGCCCCTTACTCAAAGGCCCACATCATATTGTTGACCTGCTGGGGCTCGCAGTAATACTTGAAGGCTGGGATGCCAGGAGGATCCATTTCCAACTTACTCACATGGTTGTCGGCAGGATTCAGTTCCTCACAGGCTTTTTGATGGAGGGCCTCAGACTGTTGACCTCTCTCATTTCCTTTCCATATGGGCCTCTCCATAGGGTGGCTCACAACATGGCAGTTGGCTTCTTTAAGAAGGAGCAGTCAATTGGCTGGGCGCAGTGGCTCATGCCTGTAATCCCAGCACTTTGGGAGGCCAAGGCGTGTGGATCACAAGGTCAGGAGATCGAGACCATCCTGGCTAACACGGTGAGACCCCATCTTCTACTAAAAATACAAAAAATTAGCCGGGTGTGGTGGCGGGCACCTGTAGTCCCAGCTACTGGGGAGGCTGAGGCAGGAGAATGGCAGTAACCTGGGAGGCGGAGCGTGCAGTGAGCCGAGACTGCGCCACTGCACTCCATCCTGGGCAACAGAGGAAGACTCTGTCTCAAAAAAAAAAAAAAAAAAAAAAAAAAAAGCAGGCAATAGATAGCACCCAAAATGGAAACCAAGGGTTTTGTTAACTAATCTTGGAAATGACTTTCCATCACTTCTGTGATAGTCTAGTTGTTAGAAGCACATCACTAAAACCAGCCTGTACTCAAGGGGAAGAGATTACAGAGCATGAATACCCAGAAGCAGAGATCATTGGGGGTTGATTTTAGCAGCTACCTGCTGCACTACATAAGGTCAATATCATTGTGAATAATTAATTGGTAATCCAACTCCACTATTTGGTAAGTATTGACTTTAAAACTATGAAATTTACTTTAATTGGAGGTCTTATATCATTGTTTGCTTCTCTTTTTCTTTATTTTCCAGAATAACCTGGGTATCTTGTGGTCTGAAAGAGAAGAAATTGAAACTGCACAGGCTTACCTAGAGTCATCAGAAGCCCTATATACTCAGTATATGAAGGAGGTATGTTACATGTCAGATAATTTTTAAGTTTTGATTGAAACTAGTCAAGAATTGATAGTAAGAATCCCTCATTCGTAATATTGGTGTGACTCTTCACTGTGCCCAGGAACTTCTCTATAGAGCTATCTGGGAAGTCACCTAATAGCTGAAATTATTGCATATTAAAGACTTCAGGGTTTTAAAAAAATAATTCTTGGATAGGACATAATGGCAACCTAGTCTAAATACCATTATAAAGGAAATATTATTCTAATGTTATCCTAAAATACTATTTGCATGTTTTTGTATTTATAATTTAAATATTTTATTTTGGTTTTCCATGAAAATAGCATTACTTGAAGGAAACAAGAACTACTTTAACAAAACATCTGAAATCTTTGAAGCAATGGTTCTCAAATGTTAGCACCCATCAAAATCTGGAGAGCTCGTGAAAGCAGAGCAGACTGGGCATCCAGGCTCTGATTTAATAGTTCTGGGGTGGGGTCTAGGAATTTGCTTTTTTTTTTTTTTTTTTTTTGACATGGAGTCTTGCTCTGTCACCCAGGCTGGAGTGCAGTGGTAGGATCTTGGCTCACTGCAAGCTCTGCCTCCCGGGTTCACGCCATTCTCCTGCCTCAGCCTCCTGAGTAGCTGGGACTACAGGCGCCCGCCACCACGCCCCGCTAATTTTTTGTATTTTTAGTAGAGACGGGTTTTCACCCTGTTAGCCAGGATGGTCGCGATTTCCTGACCTTGTGATCCGCCCACCTCGGCCTCCCAAAGTGCTGGGATTACAGGCGTGAGCCACCGCCCCAGTCGGAATTTGCATTTTTAACAAGGTCCTGCCTGGGTGATATTTATACTGCTGGTCTAAGTACTATACTGTACTTTGAGAACCACTGCTTCAGGGCAATGGTTTTTCAATGATTTTTTTTTTTAAGCCCGTGAAACCCTTCTGAAAATGCAGCATATAAAAATTGATTGAGTTACTCTGGTTAAGCAGGTTAGAAGGACCCAGAGCCCAATCTACTACAGATTCTTCCTCCTCCCCACTGCAGTAGTACAAAAGAGATGCTGTAGAACTTCTAGGGCTCTGGGGAGCCAACACTGAAGACTCTCACTTTAGGGTCACAGCCTGCAAAGGTGACAAGCCACTGTGTTACCATCTGTTTCCTTAATAAACTTGTTTTAATATGAAAGGGAAATTGTCAGGCACAATATTTTCTTATGGATTACTATTTGTCACAGCTATCTGCTTTAAAAATCCATTAATAGGCCGGGCGCGGTGGCTCAAGCCTGTAATCCCAGCACTTTGGGAGGCCGAGACGGGCGGATCATGAGGTCAGGAGATCGAGACCATCCTGGCTGACACAGTGAAACCCCGTCTCTACTAAAAAATACAAAAAAACTAGCCGGGCGAGGTGGCGGGCGCCTGTAGTCCCAGCTACTCGGGAGGCTGAGGCAGGAGAATGGCGTGAACCCGGGAGGCGGAGCTTGCAGTGAGCCAAGATCACGCCACTGCACTCCAGCCTGGGCGGCAGAGCGAGACTCTGTCTCAAAAAAAAAAAAAAAAAAATCCATTAATACGGCTGGGCATGGTGGCTTATGCCTGTAATCCCAGCATTTTGGGAGGCCGAGGCAAGTGGATGACTTGAGGTCAGGAGTTCAAGACCAGCTTGGGCAACATGGTGAAACCCCATCTCTACTAAAAATACAAAATAGCGGGCGTGGTGGCACATTCCTATAGTCCCAGCTACTCCGGAGACTGAGGCAGGAGAATCGCTTGAACCTGAGAGGCAGAGGCTGCGGTGAGCCGAGATCACACCACTGTACTCCGGCCTGGTCGACAGTGAGACCCTGTGTCAAAAAAAAAAAAAAAAAATCCATTAATAAAGTGCTTTTATAACATTAAAAAACTTGAAATAACATTAGATATCACGTAAAAGAGACTAAACATACAAAATTATGTTTGCTAAATTCAGGCATCAGAATACTTAACTACAAAAGAATATAAGAAGCTCGGTATGCCTGTAATCCCAGCACTTTGGGAGGCTGAGTCTGGAGGATCACTTGAGCCCAGAAGTTTGAGACCAGCCTGGGCAGCACAGCAAGGCCTTGTCACTATAAAAAATTTGCCAGATGTGGTAGCATACACCTGTAGTTTTAACTACTTGGGAGATTGAGGCAGGAGGGTCACCTGAGCCCAGGAGTTTGAGGTTGCAGTGAGCTATCATCGAACCACTGTACTCCAGCCGGGGTGACAGAGTAAGATTCTGACTTTATTTATTTATTTTTTTCTTTTTGATACGGAGTCTCGCTCGGTTGCCCAGGCTGGAGTGCAGTGGTGTGATCTCGGCTCACTACAACCTCCACCTCCTGAGTTCAAGTAATTCTCCTGCCTCAGCCTCCCAAGTAGTTGGGATTATAGGTGCCCGCCACCATTCCCGGCTAATTTTTTATTTTTTTGGAGACCAGGTTTCACTGTGTTGCCAGGCTGGTCTTGAACTCCTGGACTCAAGTGATCCGCCCACCTCAGTCTCCCAAAGTGCTGGGATTATAGGCATAAGCCACCATGCCCAGCCTCGCACCTTGGCATTTTAACTTTCTTCCTGAAGTACTAACAAGAGCAGAGTGCCACAAGGCCAAATAGAGATGTTAGTCTCCTCTTTCTTGCTTTTAGGCTCACAGTCTTGTACGTGAAATTGTTAATTTAAAATGTAAAGGCTGAGGCCGGGCACGTGGCTCACACCTTTAATCCCAGCACTTTGGGAGGCCGAGGTGGGTGGATTGCTTGACCTAGAAGTTCAA
Source organism: Macaca nemestrina (assembly GCF_043159975.1). Classification (NCBI taxonomy): domain Eukaryota; kingdom Metazoa; phylum Chordata; class Mammalia; order Primates; family Cercopithecidae; genus Macaca; species Macaca nemestrina. The sequence goes on from NC_092133.1 coordinate 65,346,190, forward strand.
GATTAGCCTGGGCCACACAGTGATACTCTTGTCTCTATAAAAACTAAACAAAAATTAGCTGGGTGTGGTGATGTGTGCTTGTGGTCCCAGCTACTTGGGGGGCTGAGGTGGGAGGATGGCTTGAGTCCAGGAGGTCAAAGCTGCAGTGAGCCAGGATCCTCTGCCACTGCACTCCAGCCCAGGCAACCAAATGAGACCCTGTCTCAAAAATAAATAAAATGTAAAAGCTGAGTGTGGTGACTTGCACTTATAATCCCAGCACTTTGGGAGGCTGAGGTAGGAAGATTGCTTGATGCCAAGAGTTCAAGACCAACATGAGCAACAAAGCAAGAACCCGTCTTTTCAAAGAAAAAAAAAAAGTTACTAAGCATCAATAGTATTTCATTAAAAATAGTATTTATATGGAAACATAACACATATAGTGAAATTCCTTGTGCTTAGTTGTACCTCTATTTCAGTTAAAAGAAGATACTGATTTGACTGTTAATATTACTTATGAAGTGTGAAAGCCATAACAGTGAAGTATGTACATAAAATAATATATTGATTAATTCCCCTCATCTAGACAGGGGTATGCTTGGTAAGCAGCCCTCGGCATTGTTGAGGAGTTCTCTGAAGAATTACTTATCTATTGTATTTGCCTTGGGCCTTGCTTCCTGTCTTAGTTGTTTTTACTTTCTGTAAATCCTGGGAGCCCAAGTTGTGATGCTTTTAGTGTTCACATCCAGAATGTAAAATCATATTTTTATGGGAAGCATTGTTCCTTTTTGAGTTTAATGAATTCAGTTAAAAGCAAGAGTATGCTTCTAGATGGGACTATCCTCATAGAAGTAGAATGAGGCAGAGGTTAGGTAGTTCTGCTCTTTTGGAAGACGTAAGAGGGGGTTGTAAGTGATTTATAAATATTAACTCACTTAATCCTCATGAGATAGATACTGTTATTACTCTTATTTTATAGACGAAAAAATAGAAACACGAGATCAAGTGACTTGCCCAAGGCAATAAATAATAGAATCTGGTTTTAATGTCCCTGTATTGAAAGGGGGTAATATACTTTTCTTATTTTCTTGAGAAAAAAATATCAGAATAAATATTAAAATCTCTCATTTGATTTTTATTAGTGGCCAGTTTAGAATACTACTACTATAGAAATATATACATTTTTCTTATTTGTTTTGCTTATGCAAGTTTTTAACAGAGCTCTTTTACCAGACAAAATTGCAATTTGACATACTTAAAGAGGGGTCAGGCACGGTGGCTCACACCTGTAATCCCAGCACTTTGGGAGGCCAAGGCAGGCAGATCAAGAGATCAAGACCATCCTGGCCAACATGGAGAAACCCCGTCTCTACTAAAAATACAAAAATTAGCGGGGGGTGGTGGCACATGTCTGAAATCCCAGCTACTCAGGAGGTTAAGGCAGGAAAATCACTTGAACCTGGGAGGCGGAGGTTGTAGTGAGCCGGGATGGCACCACTGTCCTCCAGCCTGGTGAAAGAGCGAGACTCCATCTCCAAAAAAAAAAAAAAAAACTTAAAGAGGTTGGGCACAGTGGCTTATGCCTGTAGTTTCAGTACTTTGGGAGGCTGAGGCAGGAGGATCACTGGAGGCTAGGAGTTCAAGACCAGTCTGGGCAACAGAGCAAGACCCCCATCTCTAAATAAATAAATAAGAACTTAAAAAAAGAAAAAACAAAATACTTAAAGAATTATATATATCTAAAAGCAAATTGGTGAATTTTTTGCATATTTGCAGTTTAACTGCAACAACAGTAAAATTTTGTCAAATGTGAACTTACAGGGTATCTTTTATTTGTTTGACTCAGATTTTATGGTTAAGAAAATTACTTGTTGAGCCGGGTGCAGTGGCTCACGCCTATAATCCTAGCACTTTGGGAGGCCAAGGCAGGTGGATTGCTTGAGCCCAGGAGTTCAAGACCAGTCTGGGCAACATAGTGAAACCCTGTGTCTACAAAAAAATACAAAAATTAGCCAGGCCTGGTGTTGCACACCTGTAGTTCCAGCTACTCGGGAGGCTGAGGTAGGAGGATTGCTTGAGGTGGGAGGATCGGGAGACGGAGGTTACAGTGAGCCAAGATTGTGCCACTCCAATCCAGCCTGGTGACAGAAACTGTGTCTGAATAGATAAATACAAATTTAAAAAACGGAAAATTACTTCTTGAGTAACATAAAAATGAACTAGGAAAAAATGAAATGTATTTGGCTTGCAAAAGTTGATTTCTCCAGGTCTTCCAGAAGAGGGCACTTGGTGTTTACAGTTTAAAACTTTAAAGAGCTTTTGTTTTTCTTAATTGTAGGTTGGGTGTCCTCCTCTTGATCCTACTGAGCGTTTTCTTCCTGAAGAAGAGAAACTTACTGAACAAGAGAGATCAAAAAGGTGAGTAGGTGTAGAAATCAGCCCTTGCAAATATTTCCGCATAGCATAGATAAGTGATTGTTCAAAAAGGCACTTATAAAGGTTACAGAATGGGGATTCTGACATGAGTAAAACCTCCATTTACCGCTTACGTGTTATGTGACCTTGTTCAAACCTGAGACTCAGTTTCCTTATCTGTCAAATAGATACAATAAACAAATCCAACTCAAAGGGTTGGTGGGAGGATCAAAATAAATATGTGTGAAATTTACTTATAAAACATAAACCATGGGCGGGACACAGTGGCTCACGCCTATAATCCCAGCACTTTGGGAGGCTGAGGCGGGTGGATCACAAGGTCAGGAGTTCGAGACTGGCCTGACTATTACGGTGAAACCCCGTCTCAACCAAAAATACAAAAATTAGCCCGGCACGGTGGCAGGCATCTGTAGTTCCAGCTACTCGAGAGGCTGAGGCAGGAGAATTGCTTGAACCCAGGAGGTGGAGGTTGCAGTGAGCCGAGAGCACGACACTGCATTCCAGCCTGGGCAACAGAGTGAGACTCTGTCTCAGGAAAAAAAAAAGTAAACCATTACATAAATATTGGTTTATTTTTTCTTTACAGATTTGAAAAGGTTTATACTCATAACCTATATTACCTAGCTCAAGTCTACCAGCATCTGGAAATGTTTGAGAAGGCTGCTCACTATTGCCATAGTACACTAAAACGCCAGCTTGAGCATAATGCCTACCATCCTATAGAGTGGGCTATCAATGCTGCTACCTTGTCACAGTTTTACATCAATAAGGTAAGCATCTTGAAGTAGTTATCTAACAGAGTACCAATAGTGAGTATAAAAATAGAACCAGTAGTACCTTGAAAATACCATCTTTTAAAAACAGGTAGCTTGTATTTTATGATTTGCAACTGGACCCGAAAATGCAGCTCAGTTTGCCCGTGTACTAAAATTTTGTAGCTTTTTGTTGTATGAATTATTTTAAGTTTTAAAATACCAAGTTTTATCATTGTTTTACATGTTACCTAAGACCAATTCTTTTTTTTAACATAGGCACGCTATCTCAACTCATTTTAGTGAGGTATTACCTTAAATTGCAGATTTTATCTTGTAGATATATCTTTATCTTTATGTAATGGTAATCTCATAACTCTGAGAATTTGACTGAGGAAGTTGACTGTTAAATGTGGGCTTTGATAAAAGCATGTGATGCATTTCAGTTATTTTTCAGAATTAACTCTGTAATAATTTTTTAATGTTGGAAATATGTCTGCTGAGTTCCAAAGTTCTAGGTCTTTATGACATACTTCTTTTGGATTGTTAAACAGGGACAGTGTTTTTGAGCTTCTTAATTGTTTATCAGAATTTCTCATAAAAATTTTAAAAAGCATTGCTCACATCATGTTGATGTACCCTTAATTGACCCATTTATTCCTTTAATCCCTAAGAGTTTTTAATGCTAAAATAATTTTACACTACCTTTTCTAACCAGATTTTCCTATTAATCCTTAATAAGACATCTCGGCAATATAAATTACTTTTATTTATATTTCTAATTCGCAAGCCTCTCTGAAATTTTGGTAATTCTCTGCTTATCAGAGTTCCTTCTTTCATCTCTCTGGTAACCTGCTGCCTTATTCTTGGGCCTTTATCCTTTTTGAGCATTTCGTTAGCGTTGATTCTGTAAATGCGCCCTATGATTAAAGTATTGTCCCACAGAATTTCATTCAGAAAAGCTATTAGCAGGAGAGAAAGGGCTGTGGTGACTGCAGCATCGCTTCTAGGACTTTGGTCTAAGATCAAGTGTGTAAGTAACGCTACTGCATATATCAGAGCATTCAGTTAACTAATTCTCATGAATCCATTTCATTGTCCTCATCCAAAGTGTTATCCAGTGCCTCTGCTTGTGACATCTTTTTTACAGCTGTTGGAGGCCCCTTGTTCATTCTGTTTAGCAACTTTAAAATTATGTATTCACTATGACTTTAATTAATACTTAAAACTCCATGGATATTGGCAGTACTAAGATATCTAGATATTAAAGTGTGATTTAAAATTTAAAGTTGTTAAGCATTACTTATGTGGAGCATGCAGTAATTTTCATGAGACTTCCCACACCCTGCACTTTTATTTTTTGCCAAAATCTTTTTAAAGTTTTTGTTAAAACCAACTAAGTCGTATTGCAAAAAGAGGGATTTGAACCATGTTTTTAAAAATGCAATTGTCATTTATATCATTGTCATCTTCATCTGATTCCAATGATGAGGTTTTGCTACGTGGTGAATCCCTACCTGGCAGCTGCTAAAGTCCCACATTTACCAGCCACCTAGAGGGCATAAGATACTCACTGTTCTAGCAGCGATTGCTCACAGGGAGCCAATCTGGACAAAGCTGAAATGATGATAATGGTTAAGGGATTGGATTATAGAGAGATAATTAAAGTTTCATTATATAAACTCTAACTTTCTTTTGGCTTTTAAGATTTAACACATTTTTATCTATAGATGTTGCTGGGCCAATACTTGACATGCCCAGCTATTCTCAAGATGGCTTCTGAATTTGCCATAATGGAAAGATACATGTAATGCTGCGATTTTAAAGTTATAGCCAACCATTTAAAGCCTTTCAGGTATTACTATAATTAAGTAGACATTCTATTTAATGAGGGTGGCTTCCAACTAAAAGTTGGACTTTAACTTTGAACTTCTGCTGGGTGGTCCTTTGACTTACATGACAAATACAAAATGTTTCTATTAATAAGGAGATCTTCTCTAATTGTTTGAGAAGTTTGCCATGCCCAGAATTGAATTATGAAGTCTTTAAGAGTGTTGGTAAAGCAGTTCCATAAAGTTCATCTGTAGAAATCTGTTGACTTCAAAATTTGGTGGGAAGCCTTATTGTATGTAAATTTCAAAGATTTTAGAACACAGAAGTCTCTCCTTACCCAAATTTATCCTAATTGCCTGTGTATAGTAGGATGTAAAAGGGCTCTATAAACCTAATAAAAATTAAATCTTCAGACTGGGCAAGGTGGCTTACATTTATAACCCCAGCACTCTGGGAGGCCAAGGTGGGAGCATTGCTTGAGGCCAGGAGTTGGAGACTTGTCTAGGCAACATAGAGGAACCCCCAGAATTAGGCTTGGTGGCATGTGCCTATAGTCCAGCTACTCAGGAAGCTAAAGGTGGGAGGATCCCTTACGCCCAGGAGGTTGAGGCTGCAGCGAACTATGATTGTGCCACTGCACTCCAGCCTTGGGCTAGAGTGAGACCCCTATCTCATAAGGAAAAAAAAAATTCAGTCCTGACACAATGTAAATAGTCTAAGAATTTATTGTGCGTGGGAGTTTGGCTATTTAGACTGAACCTAAAGGGCTTTTTGAGACAGTTTAAGTCTAGGATGACAGCCATTCCTGTATATCTATTGATTAAATAAGGAGAGCTAACTTTCAATTGGCAGTTGTCTTTCAGCCCAAGTGGATTATTATTAAGAGTTTGGGGGCATTAATATTTTAACCATTGAGGTTACATTTTAACCAGATAATATGATAATATATCTTTTATACCTTCTGAACGATCTGCAACTCTATAGGGCCTCCTTTGTAGTATTTTTATCTGATTTTATACCTTTTCCCATATTAAAAGAAATTATGCAAGTATCAGTTGCAAATAAAGCTGTATGATAGTCACATTCACTGTTGTTTATTTCCCCAATAGCTATGCTTTATGGAGGCCAGGCACTGTTTATCAGCTGCTAATGTCATTTTTGGTCAAACTGGAAAGATCTCAGCCACAGAAGACAGTAAGTTTACCTTTGCATGTTTTACATAGCTTTTAAAAAAGTATTTTATTTTGAAATTATTTTAAACTTTTGAAAAGTTGCAAGATCAGAAGAGCTATCATATGCCCTTCTCCTAAATGCACCAATTTTTAGTATTTTCTTCGCTTGGAATCAAATTTTATTTTTCTCTCTGAACCACTAGAGAGGTTACATACATTAGGCTCCTTTACCCTTTCATACTTCAATATATATTTCCTAAGAAGAATATCTTCTTACATAATCATAGATCATTTATCAAATTCAAGAAATGTAGCATTGGCTAGGCATGATGGCCCACGCCTGTAATGCTAGATTTTGGGAGGCCAAGATGGGAGGGGCCAGGAGTTCAAGACCAGCCTGATCAACATAGTGAGACCCTACCTCTATGTTTTTAAAGAAATTAAAAAAACAGGCCGGGCGCGGTGGCTCAAGCCTGTAATCCCAGCACTTTGGGAGGCCGAGACGGGCGGATCACGAGGTCAGGAGATCGAGACCATCCTGGCTAACACGGTGAAACCCCGTCTCTACTAAAATACAAAAAAAATTAGCCGGGCGAGGTGGCGGGCGCCTGTACTCCCAGCTACTCGGGAGGCTGAGGCAGGAGAATGGCGTGAACCCGGGAGGCGGGGCTTGCAGTGAGCTGAGATCCAGCCACTGCACTCCAGCCTGGGCAACAGAGCCAGACTCCGTCTCAAAAAAAAAAAAAAAAAAAAAGAAAGAAATTAAAAAAACAAAAGTAACATTGATACAATTCTTTTGTCTACACTGCATATTTCTGTTTCATCAGTTGTTGCCATAATATTCCTTCTAGCATTTGTTTGCCAGTACTGGATTATACAGTTCAAGATTGCATATTGCATTCAGTTGTCACATCTCTAGGCATTTTTCATCCAGAATTGTTCCTCAGCCTTTCTTTCCCTTTCATCACTTAACATTTTTGAAGAATATAGGCCAGTTATTTCAGAGAATTACTGCCAACTGGGGTTTGTGTGATGTTTCCTTACGCCACCATTCAGATGATATATTTTTGGCTGGAATACTACATGCATAAACGATGTAGCCAAATATCCATCTTTTTAAGTATAATGTTTCATTTTGTCTTAGAAAATCACAGTTAACATGTATCTTTGAGCCATTTAACAGGTTTTGTAGTAAGTTCATCATTTTCTTTAAAAATAGTTTATTTTGAAAAATAGTTTGATTCTATAACTCACAGTTGAACAGTTTCCAACCTTCTTACGATGTTTTAGATTTTGAAACATCATGTCTTCCTTACAAATGGACATTCTAATTGTGGATCTGAAAAGTGCAGAGACTCTTAAGAGTTAAAGGAATGCACATTATCAAAGTAAATAGTTGCTTTCTCCCCTAATATATTAGCTACATTGAATTAATTATAGATTAGTTGAAGTCTAAGAGGCACTTGTCTCAAAAAATGAACAAAAACTAAATTGCCAAGATATTATTTAATACTATACTTTATTTAAAATAATACCGTGAGATATTATTTTTTTACTCTTCAAAATAGCTGAAAAAATGACAGTGTCCAATGTTTTCAAAATGTTCTTATTGAGCATTCTCGTATATTGTTGGTTGGCGTATTTGTTGAAAATAATTTGGCTATATGTTGTGAATTACTTAAAATTGTGTAAACTCTTCTACTCAGTAAATTCCACTTCTAGGAACCTGCCCTAAGGAAGTAATCCAAAATCCAGGCAGATTTTTGCACAAATACATTCATGTTTCGAGTGTAAAAATATGTGTGTGTGTGTATAAACTTTCTAAACCTTTGTGTTGAGGGCTGACTTTCAATAGATTGCAGCAAGAAAGCTGCCCTGCTGTGTATGACACTCTGACCTAGAAGCAGGTCATCTGAATAGTTTAGCACCAGGTTCTCCACAACCATGTGTTGTGTGACATAGAGGTTTTTGTGATAGTACAGAAATGGAAACAACAAATTCCAGGTTAGAATTGGAAGAATGGCTAAATAATGGAATATCTATTTAATTGTATATAATGGTGTACTTAAAAATGAAGCTAAGAGTTGATAATGATATGAGTAAAGTGTTTGTGGTATGAGAAAGAAATATGCAAAAATAATAGTGAGTGCTTCTGGATAGTAGGATTTGGAGTGGATCTTTCTTCCCTTTTCCCCGAGCCCCCTGCTTCAGTAAAGATCTGTTACTTTTGTAGTCAGGAAAAAGTGATATAAAAAAATTAGAGTACCCAGTGAAAATTACAGTTGTGACCATTAATTTAAACAAATCACATTTATATTTTAGCTCCTGAAGCTGAAGGAGAGGTGCCAGAGCTTTATCATCAAAGAAAGGGGGAAATAGCAAGGTGCTGGATCAAATACTGTTTGACTCTCATGCAGAATGCCCAACTCTCCATGCAGGTAATGCAGTCAGAAGTTGCCTTTTTCTTTCTTAAATGAGGACATTGTAAGTAAAAAGTCATAGTGGGGACTGTGCTCATTGGGGTCACATTGTGTTTAATATGAAAGGCGTGTAGAATGTTTTCATAAATATTTCTTTCTTGGTTTTAAATCGTACTCATCAAATTGATTGAATCCAGGAGGCAGAGGCTGCAGTGAGCCAAGAGTGGACCACTGCATTCCAGCCTGGGCAACAGAGCAAGACTCCATCTCAAATAAATAAATAAATAAATAAATAAAATCTTACTTATCATTCAAGGCCTATCTTAAATACTACGTCTTCCTTGAAGACTTCTCTTTGGTTAGACTATAAGCTTCTTGAGAGCTGGGAACTATGTCATATTCTTTTTTTTTTTTTTTTTTTTTTTAAAGACAGGCTCTCGCTGTGTTGCCCAGGCTGGCGTGTGGTGATATGGTCATGGGTCACTGCAACCTTGATCTCCCCAGCTCACACAATCATCCCACCTCATCCTGGGAGTGCAGGCATGTGCCACCATGTCCAGTTAATTTTTAAGTTATTTTGTAGATACTGGCTCTCATTATGTTGCCAAGGCTGGTCTTGAACTCTTGGGTTCAAGTGATCCTCCCGCCTTTGCCTCCCAAAGTGCTGGGATTACAGGTGTGAGCCACTGTGCCTGGCCTAACTAATCTTTTATTTTTTTGAGACGGAGTTTTGCTGTGTTGCCCAGGCTGGAGTGCTGGAGTACAGTGGTGTGATCACAGCTGCAACCTCTGCGTCCCAGGTTCAAAGGATTCTCCTGCCTCAGCCTCCCGGGTAGCTGGGATTACAGGTGCCTGCCACCATGCCTGGCTAATTTTTGACTTTTTAGTAGAGACGGAGTCTCACCATGTTGGCCAAGCTGGTCTCGAACTCCTGACCTCAAGTGATCCACCCATCTCGGCCTCCCAGAGTGCTGGGATTACAGGTGTGAGCCACCACACCTGGCCAAGGCCTTACTAATCTTTATATACTTCTCAGTGTTATCTTACACACAGCATGGACTTGATAAAATCTAAAAGGGTAGACTTTTAAGAAATAGCTCATGTAATAGTTCAAAAATAGAAGCAGAAGTGATGGCAGTGAAGAGCATGGGCTCTGGAAACACACTAGGTAGGTATGAACTCCAGCTCTGCTGCTTCGTAGCTATGTCTTTGTGGCAATTTACTTAATATATTTTTGCCTGTATTTCCTCACAAATAAGTTGGAGATAATAGTACTTAATACTGTTGTTATGAGAGTTAAATCAGTATATATTAAGGCCTCAGAAAAGTGCCTGAGACATACTAAGTCCTTAATAAATGTTAACTACCATCATCATTATTAATTTATACCCAATCCTAGTTTCTAACCACTAGGGAGGATAATAAAATTAATCATTTAGATGCAATATACTAATTGTAGATACATAGAAGCTTTCCTGGGGGAGTCATTGTGCTTTTGTTTTTTTATATGTGTGTATTAAAGTATGATAATTTTTTTTTTTTTTACATGGGACTCTGCTTGATAAAAGTATAATAATCTTTAGTGGTTGTATTAGTCCATTCTCACACTGCTATAAAGAATTACTTGAGGCTAGGTGCAGCGCCTCATGCCTATAATCCCAGCACTTTGGGAGGCCAAGGTGGGTGGATCACTTGAGCTCATGAGTTTGAGACCAGCCTGGACAACATGTTGAAACCCTGTCTCTACCAAAAATACAAAAAATTAGCCAAGCATGGTGGTGTGCACCTGTAGTCCCAGCTACTGGGGAGGCTGAGGCAGGAGAATCACTTGAGCGCAGGAGGCAGAGGTTGCAGTGAGCCAACATTGCACCACTGTGCTCCAGCCTGGGTAACAGAGTGAGACCCTGTCTCAAAAAAAAAAACAGAAAAAGAACCACCTAAGACTGGGTAATTTATGAAGAAAAGAGGTTAATTGACTTACAGTTCCTCAGGCTTAACAGGAAGCATGACTGGGAGGCCTCAGGAAACTTAGAGTCATGGCAGAAGGTGAAAGGGAAGCAAGCGTGTCTTACCGTGGCAGAGCAGGAGAGAGAGAGAGCAAAGGGGGATATGCTACACACTTCAAAACCATCAGATCTCGTGAGAGAGCTCACTCACTACCACAAGAACAGCAAGCAGGAAATCTGCCCCCAATGATCCAGTCACTTCCCACCAGGTCCCTCCTCCAGTCTGACATGAGATTTGGCCGGGGACACAAATCCATACTGTATCAGTGGTAAATAATGTAGAACCTTGTGAAACTACTGAACGAAAGAAAACTAAACAAACCTCAACACATCAGAAGCATAGATCTTGAAGAGATAAAGATCATTTTAGAGGTTAGAGGGTAAAGAGGAGGCATATTAAGGAAAGACAGGAAGTAGGGAGAAGAACTATGGGCTTTATGTCTAGAGAATTTGGAGCCAGGAAGAGCTGTCAAGTTTCTTCTGGTCAGGTAAGGAAAGCTGGAAAAGGAGGGTTGCAGGGGATATTGGAGCAAAACAGTAGGCTAATTTAAGAAAGCATCCTAGAGAGAACATGTAGATAAACAAGCAGCCCAGGAAGGAAGGAAGTATACAAGATTTAGAGACTTATGATCTATGTTTGAAGTAATTGTGTCAAGCATAATGCACTATGATTTGACCCTTACCTTTCATTCAGTTGATGTTTCTAGTCTGGGAACTTAGAACTTCATCACTTGGTTAGTTTAAACTCACATATTTGCCATGCTACTAAATTACTCAGATTTTCCTTAAACCCAATTTTGTTTTTTGAGATGGGGTTTCTGTCACCCAGGCTGGTGTGCAGTGGCATGATCTCCACTCACTACATCCTCCACCTCCCCAGCTCAAGCGGTCCTCCCACATCAGCCTGCCACGTAACTGGGACCACAGGTGTGTGCCACTGTGCCCGGCTAATTCTTTGTATTTTTGTTAGGACGATGTTTTACCATGTTGCCCAGGCTGGTCTTGAACTCTTGAGCTCAAGCAATCCACCCATGTCAGCCTCCCAAAGTGCTAGGATTACAGGTGTGAGCCACTGCGCTTGGCCCTGACTTTCTTTTTTAACCGTAACTTCATCCTGTATCATCTGTGTATTTATCTGAAAGACCTTCTTCAGTTCAAGCTTTTTTTTTTTTTTTAGACGGAGTCTCGCTCTGTCACCCAGGCTGGAGTGCAGCGCAGTGGCGCGATGCGCAGTGGCGCGATCTCGGCTCACTGCAAACTCCGCCTCCCAGGTTCACACCATTCTTCTGCCTCAACCTCCCGATTAGCTGGGACTACAGGCTCCTGCCACCACACCCGGCTAAGCTTTTTTGTATTTTTAGTAGAGATGGGGTTTCACCGTGTTAGCCAGGATGGTCTCAATCTCCTGACCTTGTGATCCACCCACCTCGGCCTCTCGAAGTGCTGGGATTACAGGCGTGACCCACCGCGCCCAGCCCAGCTCAAGCTTTAAGACATACACATATTTATTCCATTAAGTATTTATGCCAAACCTGTGCTAGTCATTGGCCAAGGATACTATGATGGACAAAAATGAACCTAGCCTTTGACTTCATGTAAAAGTACAATTTTGCTAAGTTCCACAAAGGAGAGACACATGATATGAGAAGGCACAATAGGAGGAAATAACAAGCAAGCTCTGGGGATGAGTAAGTAGGAGTTACCTAGCCTGAAGAAAAGAAGGCACACCATGCCAAGGAGCTGAAGCAGCATGTTTAGAAGTTCTGTGGCGTAAGGGAGGATGATATCAGAAGGGATGGAGCAAAGGCTGTGAGGTTGGAGCTGAGGGAGAGGGAGTGTGATATAAGGTAAAGTTAGAGTTAGAAAGGGGCTGGAGCAATCAAGGCTTTGAAGCATTGTTGTCTTCATCTTCTGAGCATTTGGAAACCTTGAAGGGTTTGTGGAGAGATCACTAGTGAGACAATGTCAAGTGAAAAGAAGAAAAGGGGCCAGGCGCGGTGGCTCAAGCCTGTAATCCCAGCACTTTGGGAGGCCGAGACGGGCGGATCACTAGGTCAGGAGATCAAGACCATCCTGGCTAACACGGTGAAACCCCGTCTCTGCTAAAAAGTACAAAAAACTAGCCGGGCGAGGTGGCGGGCGCCTGTAGTCCCAGCTACTCGGGAGGCTGAGGCAGGAGAATGGCATAAACCCGGGAGGCGGAGCTTGCAGTGAGCTGAGATCCGGCCACTGCACTCCAGCCTGGGCGACAGAGTGAGACTACGTCTCAAAAAAAAAAAAAAAAGAAAGAAAAGAAAAGAAGAAAAGGACTTGGGATCTGTTATTTAATTTTATTGGCCAAGAAGAGCTTACTCTTATTTCTTAACTACCTTAGTTATTCTTAGTTATTCCCCACCCCCAAGAGGTAGAGGAGAAAACTTTAACTAGGAAGGTAGATTTAACTTTGTTCATTTTGATGTCTTTAAGAGACCTAGAGCATTTCTCTTTGATATATTTCGCTAAATAACTAATAGCATAAACATGGTAGCATTAATTTTAATGGCATCCTTGTGAAGTATTTTTGTGATGTAGATTACAGTCTGTTTGTTTGTTTGTTTGTTTCTTGAGATGGAGTCTTGCACTGTCACCCAGGCTGGAGTGCAGTGGCACGATCTCCACTCACTGCAACCTCCGCCTCCTGGGTTCAAGCAATTCTCCTGCCTCAGTCTCCCAAGTGACTGGGATTACAGGCCCCTGCCACCATGCCTAGTTAATTTTTGTATTTTTAGTAGAGACAGGGTTTCACTGTGTTGGCCAGGCTGGTCTTGAACTCCTGACCTTGTGATTCGCCCGCCTTGGCCTTCCAAAGTGCTGGGAGTAATGTATCACATGTATATAATGTTTCACAATTCTCAAAGTACTTCTACAGGTAGCATTTATCTTATTGGAAGGAGTAACTGTAAATGAATTTCAGTTCCTCAGAATAAATGATATGTAAGCAGCTTGTCTATTTAAATACTTTTTTTTTTTTTTCTCACATTTCTTGAGTTTTTAATATAATTGGAAGAAAGAAAGAAGTTCTCAAAGGTGTTTAAGACTATGATACCCTTCTAAACCAGGCTGGAAAGTAAGAGACTTTTCTTAAAAAACTCTGAAGTTTGCTTTAATGTTATTTAACAGCAGGAGGTGAGTGTCCTACTTAACCATAATTTATTTATTTTTCTTCAGGACAACATAGGAGAGCTTGATCTTGATAAACAGTCTGAACTTAGAGCTTTAAGGAAAAAAGAACTAGATGAGGAGGAAAGCATTCGGAAAAAAGCTGTGCAGTTTGGAACCGGTGAGCTGTGTGATGCCATCTCTGCAGTAGAAGAGAAAGTGAGGTACTTGAGACCTTTAGATTTTGAAGAAGCCAGAGAACTTTTCTTATTGGGTCAGCACTATGTCTTTGAGGCAAAAGAGTTCTTTCAGATTGATGGTTATGTCACTGACCATATTGAAGTTGTCCAAGACCACAGTGCTCTGTTTAAGGTGCTTGCATTCTTTGAAACTGACATGGAGAGACGGTGCAAGATGCATAAACGCAGAATAGCCATGCTAGAGCCCCTAACTGTAGACCTGAATCCACAGTATTACCTGTTGGTCAACAGACAGATCCAGTTTGAAATTGCACATGCTTACTATGATATGATGGATTTGAAGGTTGCCATTGCTGACAGGCTAAGGGATCCCGATTCACACATTGTAAAAAAAATAAATAATCTTAATAAGTCAGCGTTGAAGTACTACCAGCTCTTCTTAGACTCCCTGAGAGACCCAAATAAAGTATTCCCTGAGCATATAGGGGAAGATGTTCTTCGCCCTGCCATGTTAGCTAAGTTTCGAGTTGCCCGTCTCTATGGTAAAATCATTACTGCAGATCCCAAGAAAGAGTTGGAAAATTTGGCAACATCATTGGAACATTACAAATTTATTGTTGATTACTGTGAAAAGCATCCTGAGGCTGCCCAAGAAATAGAAGTTGAGCTAGAACTTAGTAAAGAGATGGTTAGTCTTCTCCCAACAAAAATGGAGAGATTCAGAACCAAGATGGCCCTGACTTAATCCCTGTTTTTAAAAAAAGGAAATGTGCAATATTGAAGTGATCTTTTTCCCTAGTCAAACAGGCCCAATTCCATTGTGATATTTACCTTTACGGCCAGGTGAGTGCAGTTTGAGCTTGAGATACAGTCAACTGAGTGTTTGCTAGGATCCTAAGGAACATAAAGTTAATTAAAAACTTACACCTAATTATGTAAATTGCCTTGTTAAAGACATGTGATTTGTATTTTAGATGCTTGTTTCCTATTTAAATATAGACATTTCTACCCTCAGTTTCTAAATGTAGATTATTTGTTGGCTAGTACTTGATAGATTCCTTATAAGAAAAAATGCTGGGTAATGTACATGGTAGACAAACCTGTTGCTATATTAAGATTGAAAAAGTAACTTCTCTAGTTACTCCTTCTAAAATATTTGATTTCCTAAATTCCCCCCACCCAAAATCTTTCCCTTTTGAAAATACTAAAAACTAAGTTATGTTATTATAAAGTGTAAAATGGTTTGTCTTAATTATAGGAGAAAAAGGCCTTGTTGGAAATAAAATAAACTGACTTATTTCACTAATAAAAACTTCCATTTCCTCTTTTGTTTTCTTGTGAGCATTGGTTTTGTTTTTTGATACCTCAAAGATACTAGCTTATTTGAAGCTAGAGAAGAGTATTTCTTCAATAACATTGCATAGTTAGAAAACATTAAAATATCATTCATGGCTGAGTGTGGTGGCTCATGCCTGTAATCCCAGCACTTTGGGAGGCCGAGGTGGGAGGATCACTTGAGGCCAGGAGTTCGAGACCAGCCTGGGCAACAAAGTGAGACCCCATCTCTACAAAACATACAAAAATTAGCTGGGGCATTGTGCCACCTGTCTGTAATCCCAGCTACTTGGGAGGCTAAGGTGGGAGGATTGCTTGAGCCCAGGAGGCCAAGGCTGTAGTGAACCATAATTGCCACTACACTCCAGCCTGGGTGACAGACCCTGTCTCAAAATAAAATAAAATATTACTCACTTAGTAAATATTTATTGAGCTACTACTGTGTCCCAGGAAACCTTACTGACTGATTTCTCGTCAGAAGATCCTGGCATGTTTATAAACTTCTAAGCACTGTTGAGAAAGGATATATTTGTCATAACTAAACCTTGTTAAAGTGTGTTAGTCATTTTAAGAAATGCAGGAATGAAATGGAGTTCCTATCCGGTGTATTGTCAAGATCAGTCGTAACATTCAATATAGAGAATAGCTCTGTGTGTTAGCTTGCCTGTTAAAATTGTTTCTGAAAGCTTAGGTCTGGGTCAACACTAAGATTCTGTAACATTTATGTAAACAGAATGAAAATCTGTTCATTCACACACATGAAAATCACACACACACATGAAAATCACCTTGCTTTCCCTTTGAGATCAATTTTCCAGGAAGAAAATTCTTTGAGTATAGTAGTCAGAAATGTGTAATTCACTCAATATTTAACTGATATTTATTCAAGTCTTTACTAAGGTCAGGCCCTTCTCTCACTTTTCTAATCATAGAGGATATGATGATTAACAGGATAAACAAGGACCTGTTCTCACAGAGTGAATAAACAACTAAGATAATTTCAGGCCATAAGGGCTGTTAAGAAAGGAAAACTGAAAGTAAACTTTTTTTTTTTTTTTTTTTTTTTTGAGATAGAGTCTCGCTCTGTTGCCCAGGCTGGAGTGCAGTGGCGTGATCTCGGCTCACTGTAATTTCTGCCTCCCGGATTCAAGCAATTCTCCTGCCTCAGCCTCCCGAGTAGCTGGTATTACAGGTGGCACAACACCACGCCTGGGTAATTTTTTGTATTTTTAGTAGAGGCAGGGTTTCACCATGCTGGCCAGGCTGGCCTCGAACTTCTGACATCAAGTGATCTGCCTGCCTCGGCTTCCCAAAGTGCTGGGATTACAGGTGTGAGCCACCACGCCCAGCCTGAAATGGTAAACTTAATGGAAAGGGTGCTGTCTTAGCTGTGGTGATCTGGAAAGGTCTTTGAGAAGGTGGGAGGTGACACTGAGCCGAGAACTAAATGGGGGAAGAAAGCAGCCAGGTCATCTTTAGGTAGGGTGTTCCAGGGCTGGAACAAGCTCAGGAAGGAGTTTGGCATGAGAATGACCAGAGTGGCTGGAGCAGAAAGGGTGAGCAGTGCGGGGAACAGTGGGGAGTCCAGTTGGAGAGGGCTTTGTAGATCAGGGTAAGGAGTTTGGATTTTATTCAAGGTGCAGTGGGAACCTTCATGAAATTTTAAAAAGGGAAGCAGCATGATCTGATTGGATTTTTTTTTTTTTTTTTTTTTTTTTTTTGAGACGGAGTCTCGCTCTCTCGCCCAGGCTGGAGTGCAGTGGCGCAATCTTGGCTCACTGCAAGCTCCGCCTCCCGGGTTCACGCCATTCTCCTGCCTCTGCCTCCCGAGTAGCTGGGACTACAGGCGCCCACCACCACACCTGGCTAATTTTTTTGTATTTTTAGTAGAGACGGAGTTTCACTGTGTTAGCCAGGATGGTCTCAATCTCTTGACCTTGTGATCCACCCGCCTCGGCCTCCCAAAGTGTTGGGATTACAGACATGAGCCATCGCACCCGGCCTCTGGTTGGAATTTTTAAGAAACTACTCTGGCTCTTAGGGCAAGGGAAGGGGGAAACGGCAGCCGAGAACCAGAGGAAGCAGAGAAACAAGTGAGTTTCTGTTAAGATTAATCCAAGTGAGAGATGAAAGTGGTTTGGACTAGGATGAGGGAGTAGAGATGGAGAAAAGTGGATAAATTCTGGATGTGTTTTGAACACGTTAGAGGGTAAAGTGTAGAGCATGAGGGGAAAAGAAGAGCCATGTTAAGCTGAGGAAGTATGGAGGCAAAGCATGTTTTTATGGGGGATATGTGGGTTTAGAATTAAGAGTTTTGGGGGAGGTTCCAAGATGGCCAAATAGGAACAGCTCCAGTCTACAGCTCCCAGCGTGAGCAACGCAGAAGATGGGTGATTTCTGCATTTCCAACTGAGGTACCGGGTTCATCTCACTGGGGCTTATTGGACAGTGAATGCAGCCCACCGAGTGTGAGCCGAAGCAGGGTGAGGCAGGGAAGTACAAGGGGTTGGGGAATTCCCTTTCCTAGCTAAGGGAAGCTGTGACAGATGGCACCTGGAAAATCGGGTCACTCTCACCCTACTACTGTCCTTTTCCAATGATCTTGGCAAATGGCACACCAGAAGATTATATCCTACACCTGGCTTGGAGGGTCCCACGCCCACAGAGCCTTGCTCATTGCTAGCACAGCAGTCTGAGATCGAACTGCAAGGCTGCAGCAAGGCTGGGGGAGGGGCGCCCACCATTGCTGAGGCTTGGATAAGTAAACAAAGCAGCTGAGAAGCTCAAACTGGGTGGAGCCCACCACAGCTCAAGGAGGCCTGCCTGCCTGTGTAGACTCCACCTCTAGGGGCAGGGCATAGCTGAACAAAAGGCAGTGAAACTTTTGCAGACTTAAACGTCCCCATCTGACAGCTTTGAAGAGAGCAGTGGTTCTCCCAGCACAGAGTTTGAGATCTGAGAGTGGACAGACTGTCTCCTCAAGTGGGTCCCTGACCCCCAAGTAACCTAACTGGGAGGCACCTCCCAGTAGGGGCAGACTGACACCTCACACGGCCGGGTGCCCCTCTGAGCCAAAGCTTCCAGAGGAACAATCAGGCAGCAACATTTGCTGTTCTGCAATATTTGCTGTTCTGCAGCCTCCTCTGGTAATACTCTGGTAAACAGGGTCTGGAGTGGACCTCCAGCAAACTCCAACAGACCTGCAGCTGAGGGTCCTGACTGTTAGAAGGAAAACTAACAAACAGAAAGGACATCCACACCAAAACCCCATCTGTACGTCACCATCATCAAAGACCAAAGGTAGACAAAACCACAAAGATGGGGAGAAACCAGAGCAGAAAAACCGAAAATTCTAAAAATTAGAGCGCCTCTTCTCCTCCAAAGGAACACAGCTCCTCACCAGCAATGGAACAAAGCTGGACGGAGAATGACTTTGACAAGTTGAGAGAAGAAGGCTTCAGATGATTGGTAATAATCAACTTTTCCGAGCTAAAGGAGAATGTTCAAGCCTATCGCAAAAAAAAGCTAAAAACCTTGATAAACGATTAGACAAATGGCTAACTAGAATAACCAGTGTAGAGAAGTCCTTAAATGACCTGATGGAGCTGAAAACCATGGCACGAGAACTGCGTGATGCATGCACAAACTTCAGTAGTCGATTTGATCAACTGGAAGAAAGGGTGTCAGTGATTGAAGATCAAATGAATGAAATGAAACGAGAAGAGAAGTTTAAAGAAAAAAGTAAAAAGAAACGAACAAAGCCTCCAAGAAATAGGGGACTATGTGAAAAGACCAAATCTATGTCTGATTGGTGTACCTGAAAGTGACGAGGAGAATGGAACCAAGTTGGGAAACACTTTTCAGGATATATTATGCGGGAGAACTTCCCCAGCCTAGCAAGGCAGGCCAACATTCAGATTCAGGAAATACAGAGAATGCCACAAAGATACTCCTCGACAAGAGCAACTCCAAGACACGTAATTGTCAGATTCACCAAAGTTGAAGGAAAAAATGTTAAGGGCAGCCAGAGAGAAAGGTCAGTTTACCCACAAAGGGAAGCCCATCAGACTAACAGCAGATGTCCCAGCAGAAACTCTACAAGTCAGAAGAGAGTGGGGGCCAATAGTCAACATTCTTAAGGAAAAGAATTTTCAACCCAGAATTTCATATCCAGCCAAACTAAGCTTCATAAGTGAAGGAGAAATAAAATCCTTTACAGACGAGCAAATGCTGAGAGATTTTGTCACCACCAGGCCTGCCTTACAAGAGTTCCTGAAGGAAGCACTAAACATGGAAAGGAATAACCGGTACCAGCCACTGCAAAAACAGGCCGAATTGTAAAGACCATCGATGCTAGGAAGAACTGCATCAAGTAATGAGCAAAATAACCAGCTAACATAATGACAGGATAAAATTCACATATAACAAGATTAACTTAAATGTAAATGGGCTAAATGCTCCAATTAAAAGACCCAGACTTGCAAATTGGATAAAGAGTCAAGACCCATCAATGTGAGTATTCAGGAGACCCATCTCACGTGCAGAGACACACATAGGCTCAAAATAAAGGGATGGAGGAAGATCTACCAAGCAAATGGAAAACAAAAAAAAGCAATGGTTGCAATCCTAGTCTCTGATAAAACAGACTTTAAACCAACAAAGATCAGAAGAGACAAGGCCATTACATAATGGTAAAGGGATCAATTCAACAAGAAGAACTATCCTAAATATATATGCACCCAGTACAGGAGCACCCAGATTCATAAAACAAGTCCTTGGAGACCTACAAAGAGACTTAGACTCCTACACAATAATAATGGGAGACTTTAACACCCCACTGTCAACATTAGACAGATCAACGAGACAGAAAGTTAACAAGGCTATCCAGCAATTGAACTCCACTCTGCACCAAGTGGACCTAATAGACATCTACAGAACTCTCCACCCCAAATCAACAGAATATACATTCTTCTCAGCACCACATCGCACTTATTCCAAAATTGACCACATAGTTGGAAGTAAAGCACTCCTCAGCAAATGGAAAAGAACAGAAATTATAACAAACTGTCTCTCAGACCACAATGCAATCAAACTAGAATTCAGGATTAAGAAATTTACTCAAAACTTCTCAACTACATGAAAACTGAACCAACCTACTCCTGAATGACTACTGGGTACATAACGAAATGAAGGCAGAAATAAAGATGTTCTTTGAAACCAATGAGAACAAAGATACAACATACTAGAATCTCTGGGACACATTTAAAGCAGTGTGTAGAGGGAAATTTATAGCACTAAATGCCCACAAGAGAAAGCAGGAAAGATCTTAAAATTGACACCCTAACATCACAATTAAAACAACTAGAGAAGCAAAAGCAAACACATTCAAAAGCTAGCAGAAGGCAAGAAATAACTAAGATCAGAGCAGAACTGAAGGAGATAGAGACACAAAAAACCCTCCAGAAAATCAATGCATCCAGGAGCTGGTTGTTTGAAAAAGTCAACAAAATTGATAGACTGCTAGCAAGACTAATAAAGAAGAAAAGAGAGAAGAATCAAATAGACACAATAAAAAATGATAAAGGGATATCACCACCAATCCCACAGAAACTACCATCAGAGAATACTATAAACACCTCTATGCAAATAAACTAGAAAATCTAGAAGAAATGGATCAATTCCTGGACACATACACCCTCCCAAGACTAAACCAGGAAGAAGTTGAATCCCGGAATAGACCAATAACAGGCTCTGAAATTGAGGCAACAATTAATAGCCTACCAACCAAAAAAAGTTCAGGACCAGACGGATTCACAGCTGAATTCTACCAGAGGTACAAAGAGGAGCTGGTACCATTTCTTCTGAAACTATTCCAATCAATAGAAAAAGAGAGAATCCTCCCTAACTCATTTTATGAAGCCAGCATCATCCTGATACCAAAGCCTGGCAGAGACACAACAAAAAAAGAATTGTAGACCAATATCCCTGATGAACATCGATGCAAAAATCCTCAATAAAATACTGGCAAACCGAATCCAGCAGCACATCAAAAAGCTTATCCACTATGATCAATTCGGCTTCATCCCTGGGATGCAAGGCTGGTTCAACATATGCAAATCAATAAACATAATCCATCATATAAACAGAACCAAAGACAAAAACCACATGATTATCTCAATAGATGCAGAAAACAAGATAAGATTGGCATGGCTTTGTTTTTGTGTGAGTGTGTTTGTGTTGTTTTTGTTTTTGGCTTGACTCAGGATTTAAAAACTGGACTGTGAAGGTGACAGCAGTTGGTTAGAGTGAGCACCCCCCAGAGTTCTACAGTGTGGCCAAGGACTTTGACTGTACCTTGTTCTTTTTTTTCTTTTCTTAATATTTATTTTATTTATTTATTTGTTTTGAGATGGAGTCTTACTCTGTTGCCCAGGCTGGAGGGCTTTGATGTGATCTCAGCTCGCTGCAACCTTCGCCTCCCAGGTTCACATGATTCTCCTGCCTCAGCCTCTCGAGTAGCTGGGACTACAGGCACGTGCCACCATGCCCGGCTATTTTTTTTTTTTTTTTTTAGTAGAGACGGGGTTTCACCATGTTGGTCAGGCTGGTCTCAAACTCTTGACCTCAAATGATCTGCTCTCCTCATCCCCCAAAGTGCTGGGATTACAGGCATGGGCTACCATGTCGGGCCACATTGTTCTTTTTTAAAATAGTCATTCTAAATATCGTGAGGTGCATTGTTACAAGAAGTCCCTTGCCCTCCCCAAATCCAGCCCACTTCTGTCTAGGGAGAATGGCCCAGTCCATTCCCAAGTCCACACAGGGGAGGTGATAGCATTGCTTTCGTGTAAATTATGTAATGCGGGACAGGCGCGGTGACTCACGCCTGTAATCCCAATACTTTGGAGGGCTGGGGGGCGGGGTGGATCACCTGAGGTCAGGAGTTCGAGACCAGACTGGCTAACATGGTAAAACCCTGTTTCTGCTGGAAATACAAAAAATTAGCCAGGCATGGTGGCATGCGCCTGTGGTCCCAGCTGCTCGAGAGGTTGAGGCAGGAGAATCACTTGAACCCAGGAGGCTAAGGTTGCAGTGAGCTGAGGTCGTGCCATTGCACTCCAGCTTGGGCAACAAGAGCGAAACTCCGTCTCAAAAAAAAAAAAAAAGAAAAGAAAAGAAATCATGTAATGCAAAATTTAAAAAATCTCTCCCTTATGCTTTTTTATTTTGTTTCATTTTGAATGATCAGCCATCATGGCCCCTCTTTTTTGTCCCCCAGGTTCAGATGTATGAAGGCTTTTGGTCTCCTTGGGAGCGGGTGGAGGTGTGGAGGCAGCCAGGGTTTACCTGTACACTGACTTGAGACCAGTTGAATAAAAGTGCGCTCCTTAAAAAAAAAAAAAGATAAAATTCAAGTATAACAGTCAGTGGCCTTAAAACCAGTCTTTATCCCAATAGCCATCAACATACTCTGCTATTTGTCATTTGCTCTCTGTAGTGACTTGTTATATTTTAAGACTGTGTTTCCGTTGGCTGCTTTGCAGTCCTGCCCTCTGTTCACATAGCCTATGCCACAAACACTGCTTTCCCTGAGCCTGGCTTCCCAGAGATAGTTGTCTTCCAAGACCTCAATGCCCCTTTGCACTTAAAATTATCAAGGACATCAAGATTTTTTGTTTATGTATGTTATATATTTCTATATTCACCCCATTTGAAATTTAAGTGGATACATTTAAATAATTTATGTTAAAATGAAAATAATAAACCCATTGCATTTAAAGATAACTTTTTGTTTTTGTTTTTTGAGATGTATTTATATATAATATATATTTTATATTTATATAAATTATAAAATATATAGTATATATATTATAAAATATATAGTATATATTTATATAAATATAAATTATATATAAAAATATATATACTATATATTTATATATACTTATATATTTATATATACTTATATATTTATATAAGTATAAATGAATATATATATACTAATATATTTTATATATTATATATACTAATATATATTTATATATTATATATATATACACTAATACATATTTATATATTATATTTTTCCCCCTTCTTTTATATAGAGATGGGGGTCTCACCATGTTGCCCAGACTGGTCTCAAACTCTTGGACTCAAGCAATCCTCCTACCTCAGCTTCTCCAAAATGCTGGGATTACAAGCATGAGCCTGTAACTAAACTTGAGGCATGAGTCTGTTTCTAAGCTTGCCATAGACACCTTCAGTGCATGTCTGCTTTTTGATTACCACAGTCACTAATCATGGGTTATAAAAATAAAGAATTCAAATATGTTAGGGCAATAATAAATTATGTATAGATGCATTCATGTTGCAGTACAAAAATGAGCCTTTCAGTCATTTTGCTCTCTAGATAGATGTAATCTTTTTTTAAAAAATTAATTGCTTTCCTCTTGAGCCTGGGAGGTCAAGGCTGCAGTGAGCCATGATTGCGTTACTGCACTCCAGCCTGGGTGACAGAGAGAGACCCTGTGTCATAAACATAAATAAATAAATATTTTTAAAAAGATTCTAAGGCTGAACATGGCGGCTCACGCCTGTAATCCCAGCACTTTGGGAGGCCGAGGCAGGAGGATTGCTTGAGACCAGGAGTTCGAGACCAACATGGGTAACATAGGGAGACTCCTGTCTCTACAAATAAAAATCAAGAAAAATTTATTGGAGGCCACAATGTCTATTACTATTTTAAAATTATTTTTTATTATTAGGCTTTGAAAAAAAGTCTAGGATGGGAAAACAAAATTCAAGAAAGCAACCAGGAACTATGTGTCAAGGAGAAATCCCAAAGAAAGTATAGCTTTCGTTAAGCCTCACCCATATAACTCATAATCCAACCAGGGTCTTTTTTTTTTTTTTTTTTTTGAGATAGAGTCTCGCCCTGTCACCCAGACTGGAATGCAGTGGCATGATCTTGGCTCACTGCAACCTCTGCCTCCCACGTTCAAACAATTCTCCTGTCTCAGCCTCTGGAGTAGCTGGGACTGCAGGTGCCTGCAATCACGCCTGGCTAATTTTTGTACTTTTAGTACAGACAGGGATTTCACTGTGTTGGCCAGGCTAGTCGAGAACTCCTGACCTCAGGTGATCCTCCAGCCTTGGCCTCCCAAAGTGCTGGGATTACAGGCAAAAGCCATCTCGCCTGGCCCCAACCAGACTCTTTAAGCCAGTAACCTCTTTCTCAGGAAGGTCATGACCCCATATTAATTTTTCATCTACAGGAAGTGACAAGACGGCTTTATGCATGTGCTGTGTAAAAATGGGGTTCAAAATGTAGTTAATAGAAACAGACCTGAGAATGTGCTAGATGATTATGAGCCGCCGAATCCGACATGACCTGCAGCAGCCACGTACCAACTCTATCAGTACAGAGCTGTGTCTCCACACTTCCTTCTGAGTTATCTCACCCACTTTTTCTCCCCTGGTTATCTTAATCATTTTGCCTTTCCTGTTACCACTCTAAGTCAGGTTTTGTTATCAGAAGAACTCATCACCCTTTAGCTATCTATACTTTCGTGTGGATGATTTTTATGCTTTAAATTTACCCAAAATCTATTGCTTGGACACTAAGAAAATGGAACAAACATGCAAGAAATGTTAACAATGAAAACAGAATAATTTCCAATCTGCTCCACTGATTGTGCAAAACTGTAGGATGACTTTATGTCAAAATCATTGCCCTTTTAGACTCAAGAGTTTTGAACTCTGCTTCCAAAGAGTTAATCCTTCATCCGTGTTTTCTGTGCGCGGAGCCCATAAAATCTAATTACATTCCACTTATATATAAGGAGAAATGACTCCCAAATTCGTCTGGAAAAGTAGCTTTTTTTGTTGTTGTTGTTTTGAGACAGAGTCTTGCTCTGCTGCCGAGGCTAGAGTGCAGTGGTGTGATCTTGGCTCACTGCAGCCTCTACCTCCCAGGTTCAAGCGACTCTCCTGCTTTGGCTGAGTAGCTGGGACTACAGGTGTGCACCACTGCATCTATCTAATTTTTAAATTTTTAGTAGAGATGGGGTTTCACCATGTTGGCCAGGCTGGTCTCAAACCCCTGACCTCAAGTGATCTAACTGCCTTGGCCTCCCAAAGTGCTGGGATTACAGGCATGAGCCACTGAGCCCGGCCAGGTTTTGTTCACTGAGGATGTGGCAGTGTCCCAAGTTGTAAAAAGTTAATTCCATAGGCTTGCTTCTTGCCTTCCTAGTTCAAAAATCATATATATCTTATCGTAGGAATACACTAAGGTGTGGATACTAAATATAGAAAGTATGTTTGGGATGATCTGACTTGAAATATGGTTGTTATAAATGGAAATCACTTTGTGTTACATTGGGGTGCATAGAGAACTAGGCCGAACTCTCAGAGCAGCTGATAAGGTGCTAGAGAAGCGGGGTGCAGTGGCTCACGCCTGTAGCCCCAGCACACTAGGAGGCCGAGGCAGGTGGATCACTTAAGGTCAGGAGTTCGAGACCAGCCTTGCCAACATGGTGAAACCCCATCTCTATTAAAAACACAAAAATTGGCCGGGCGCGGTGGCTCAAGCCTGTAATCCCAGCACTTTGGGAGGCCGAGACGGGCGGATCACGAGGTCAGGAGATCGAGACCATCCTGGCTAACACGGTGAAACCCCGTCTCTGCTAAAAAATACAAAAAAACTAGCTGGGCGCGGTGGCGGGCGCCTGTAGTCCCAACTACTCGGGAGGCTGAGGCAGGAGAATGGCGTGAACCCGGGAGGCGGAGCTTGCAGTGAGCTGAGATCCGGCCACTGCACTCCAGCCTGGGCGGCAGAGCCAGACTCTGTCTCAAAAAAAAAAAAAAAAAAAAAAACACAAAAAAAACACAAAAATTAGCCAGGCGTGGTTGTGGGCACCTGTAATCCCAGCTACTCGGGAGGCTGAGGCAGGAGAATTGCTTGACCCTGGGAGGCAGAGGTTTCAGTGAGCCGAGATTGTGCCACTGTACTTCAGCCTGGGTGACAGAGCAAGACTCCGTCTCAAAAAAAAAAAAAAAAAAAAAGAAAGTGCAAGAGGCCAAGATGCTACTAAGCTGACACAGACAGAAAACAAATAGGTCTCAGCTATGAGCTCCAAATTTAAGTATTGATTGCTAATTAATCTGCTTCTCACATGGGCAACTCTGTGTTCCCGGGTAAGCAGCAGGGATTTGTTTGTATCATTCAATTATTTAATGATACTTACAAATTTAACTTAATAGGGCAGGGTGCGGTGGCTCATGCCTGTAATCCCAGCACTTTGAGAGGCCAAGGTGAGTGGATCACAAGGTCAGGGGTTCCAGACCAGCCCGACTAACATGGTGAAACCACGTCTCTACTAAAAATACAAAAATTAGCTGGGCGTGGTGGCGGTCGCCTGTAGTCTCAGCTACTCAGGATGCTGAGGCAGGAGAATTGCTTGAACCCGGGAGGCAGAGGTTGCAGTGAGCCGAGATAGCACCACTGACTCCAGCCTGGGTGACAGAGCGAGACTCCATCTTAAAAAAAAAAAAAAAAGGCCGGGCGAGGTGGCTCAAGCCTGTAATCCCAGCACTTTGGGAGGCCGAGACAGGCGGATCACAAGGTCAGGAGATCGAGACCATCCTGGCTAACACGGTGAAACCCTGTCTCTACTAAAAAATACAAAAAACTAGCTGGGTGTGTTGGCGGGCGCCTGTAGTCCCAGCTACTCGGGAGGCTGAGGCAGGAGAATGGCATAAACCCAGGAGGCGGAGCTTGCAGTGAGCTGAGATCCGGCCACTGAACTCCAGCCTGGGTGACAGTGAGACTCCGTCTCAAAAAAAAAAAAAAAAAACCCCAAAAAACCAAATTTAACTTCATAATAATATATAATGATATGCTGAACAATGGGGATAAGTTTACTTAACATCATAATTTTAATATAGATTGTATCCACATTCAATGTAAGGCATTATTTCTTAGAGTCAAGTCCCAGGACTATGTGCATCAGAAACATTTAGTGATACCTATTAAAATGCAGATTCCTAGGCTCTGGCCCAGACCTAATCAGAAACTCTGGGGAGTGACGTCCAGGAATCTATGCTTTAGCAGAACCCCATGTGATATTTATGTACATTAAGGTGCTAGAACTGCATGCTTCTGGAGTTAAGGAAACTCAAGCTACAGAGTATTGGAAAAGCTTTTACAGGGAGAAGCATCTGAACCAGAAAGTTATTCCCAAGGGGAACCCAGCCGGGGACAGAGGGACACAATAAATGTCCCCAGCTGCCTTAGGAGCCTAGGAGCTGCAACCCTCTCCTTCCCTGGAGCTCCCTGACTGGGAGGAGAATTCTGTGTGCATCCCAACTGGGGGCTGAGCCTGGTAACCACAGCACTGGGTCTCTCAGGGACCTAAGGGGAGGTCTCTGAGATGAAAGGTAGGCTCTCTCTATGACCTTTAAGAATATTCTAGATTGCTTCAAGGAAGGTGAGAAAAGAAAAAGAGAGATTGTTTGACTAGGATTACAGGCTGGGCAGGAGTCATTCCTGGGGCATTTGAATGGAATTACCCAAATGGTTGTCCCAGGGCTGTGGTAATTAACTATTTCCTCAGCAATCTAGAGCTAGGACCATCTCTCAGGAACTCTGCAAGTCTGGAGTAGAGCAAATACTCCAGGATTCCCCCACTTTTGTTACCGGACCAAACTGAGAGTCGGGCTGCTATTTCTCATGGCCCAGTAATAAGACCCAGATGAACTGGGGAGGAAGAGAGTTTTTATTTCTGCAACCAGTGACAGGGAGAAGGTGGAGAAATTATCGCCAGACCAACTCAAAACTACAAAGTTTTCCAGAGCTTATATACCTTCTAAGCTATCTGTCTACGTGTAAGTGTGCATTCATCTGAAGACTTAAGTGATTAATTTCTTTTAATCTGTAACTAAGGTGAGTCCTGAAGACCTTCCTCTGGAGCCTCAGCAAATTTATTTAGTCTAAATGAGTCCAGGTGCTGGGGTGATTAACTTTATCTTGTCTCCTGCTAAATCACAGAGGTTTAGGGAGTTCCTTCAGACCCCCAGGAGACTTGTTTGTGGACATCTGGGGATTTCCTTCGGATCCAAAATAAAACTTGTTTAATCCTAAATGGGTCCTGTTAAGAATTCCTTCATTATTTTGTCATGCTTTAAGGCCCAGGAAAGGCCTAGGCAAAACTCTTTTTGGGCTTTTGTTACATCCCAGCCTTTGTCTAAGAAAACCGGCTTCTAATATTCACCTTAACCAGTCAGTCAGCACTGAAAAAGTTGTTATGGAGGCCTGCGTGAGTGAGGCCTGGCCTGCCACACTTTAACACCCCAAGAAGGGTTATGTTCCGGTGATGTCCGGTTAAAATAAAAGCTGAATGCCTGCTTATAGAGAAGCAATCTTTCCTCCTATAGCACACAGAGCATGCCTTCCCCGAAGAAATCCGCATCTGCCAGAAGGGGACATATTGTATCTAAAACCGACCCTTAGTGCTATCTTCCTTTGTTTTTTGTTGTTCGTTTGGTTTTCTTTTGAGACAGAGTTTCACTCAACCACCCAGGCTGGAGTGCAATGCCTGGATCTTGCCTCACTGCAACCTGTGCTTCCTGGGTTCAAGTGATTCTCATGCCTCAACCTCCTGAGTAGCTGGAATTGCAAATGCGTGCCATCATGCCTGGCTAAGTTTTGTATTTTTAGTAGAGACAGGGTTTTGCCATATTGGCCAGGCTAGTCTCAAACTCCTAACCTCAAGTAATCTGCCTGCCTTGGCCTCCCAAAGTTCTGGGATTACAGGCGTGAGCCACCAAGCCCAGCCAGTGCTATCTTCCTTTGAAGGGGATGAGAGTCACATGCCAGGTGGATGAGAGCTTGGAACTTGGTGAATGAGAAAAATGCAGTTCCCTCCTCATATCTCTGCAGCCAGGCAGCCCAATTTATTAATATATGCACATACAGTGCATACAACACATAGTGGACTTAGCCATTGACTGGAGGTCCAGGGACCTCCTTGCTGCTGTCCTAATGCTAACTTTCCAGTCCTCACAATTCCCGACCTCTTGGTAGGATGGCATTTAACTGACTGACTGCTTCCTCCTTTTTTTTTTTCTTTTGAGACAGAGTTTCGCTCTTGTTGCCCAGGCTGGAGTACAGTGGTGTGATCTCCACTCACTGCAACCTCCACCTCCTGGGTTCAAGCAATTCTTCTGCCTCAGTCTCCCAAGTAGCTAGAATTATAGGCACCTGCCACCATGCTTGGCTAATTTTTTTGCATTTTTAGTAGAGACAGGGTTTCACCATGTTGGCCAGGCTGGTTTTGAACTCCTGACTTCAAGTGATCCATTTGCTTTGGCCTCCCAAAATGCTAGGGTTACAGGCGCGAGCCACTGCACCTGGCTGACTGTTTCCTCCTTGAAGCTCCTTCCTCCTTTTCTGTCTACAACACTGCACTTTTCTATTCTTCTGTCTTACCAGCCTTTCCTTATGTTTCCTGTAACGGCCTTTTCAATCTATCACTTGCCTATAATGATCCTTAGGATTGTGATGTAGGCTTCTAATCTCTCCAGGCACTGTTCATTCTTTTTTTCTTCTTTTTCTTTTGAGACAGGGTATCACTCTGTCATCTAGGCTGGAGTGCAGTGGTGCGAACTTGGCTCACTGTAGCTTTGACCTCCCAGGCTTAAGCGATCTTCCCACCTCAGCTTCCAGAATAGCTGAGACTACAGGTGCATGCCACAATGCTTGGCTAATTTTGTTCACTTTTTTTCTTTTTTTTTTTTGAGACGGAGTCTCGCTCTATCGCCCAGGCTGGAGTGCAGTGGCACAATCTCGGCTCACAGCAAACTCTGCCTCCCAGGTTCATGCAATTCTCCTGCCTCAGCTTCCCGAGTAGCTGGGACTACAGGTGCCTGCCACCATGCCTGGCTAATTTTTTGTATTTTTAATAGAGACAGGGTTTCACCGTGTTAGCCAGGATGGTCTCAATCTCCTCACCTCGTGATCCACCCGCCTCAGCCTCCCAAAGTGCTGGGATTACAGGTGTGAGCCACTGCACCTGACCAAGATCCATCTCTTAAAAAAAATAATAATAAATTTAAGAAACACCCCAAATTTGGCTGGCTGTGGTGGCTCACACCTGTAATCCCAGCACTTTGGGAGGCCGAGGAGGGTGGATCACCTGAGGTCAGGAGTTCGAGACCAGCCTGGCCAACATGGTGAAACCTTATCTCTACTAAAAATACAAAAATTAGCCAGGCATGGTGGCATGCGCCTATAATCCCAGCTACTTAGGAGGCTGAGGCAGGAGAAACACTTGAACCCAGGACCGGGAGATTGCAGTGAGCAGAGATTGTGCCATCACGCTCCAGCCTGGGGGATAAGATCAAGACTCTGTCTCAAAAAAAAAAAAAAAAAAGGAAAAAAAAAAGAAAACACTCCAATTTTAAAATAATAGTTGCAAGGAGTTTAAAATGAAAGTGCCATTCCCAGTCCCTAGTACTATCATTCCCTACTCATTCCCTAGTACTATCATTCCCAACTCATTCCCCTCCACCCCTCCCATGAGAAAATCTGTTTAACGGTCTTTTGGTGGTTACCTCGACATGTTGTAATAACATTCACATCACTATTTCTTGATTTAGCAATTTAAAACATCTGTTGATTTCTTCAATGATAGCAAATGATTTAATTCACTTACAACACCCCACTTCCCCTCCTCACTTCTTTCAATATATCTCCCAATATAGTTTAACACCTTTTTGTTAAACCATATATGTAATATATATACATATATCTACTTGCATATGTATAATACATATAGTAAATTTGTAGATATAGGTATGTGTTGTTCTATTTCTTGACTACCCACTAAGATAAGGATACTAGTGCCCCTACCCTTCAAACTTCCCTTTCTTCATCAACCTCACCAATCCTCTCTATTCTCATGTATACATTGTCAGGGGTAAGCATACATTCTATTACATAGTCATAATTGTTAGTGTATCTCTTAGCCGGGCATTGTGGTGGGCACCTGTAATCCCAGCTACTCGGGACGCTGAGGCAGGAGAATCGTGTGAACCTGGGAGGTGGATGTTGCAGTGAGCCGAGATCATGCCGCTGCACTCCAGCCTGGGCGACTGAGTGAGACTCCTTCTCAAGAAAAAAAAAAAAAAATTATTACAATATCTCTGTCTTTAGGGAGATCCTGAAGGTTAGTAATCAATCAACAAATATTATCTACATTATGACTACATATATATATATATATGTTGCCCACTGCAGAATCAAGTAAAATATATGTCATCATTATTGTTGTTATTGTTGTTGTTTTGAGACAGAGTCTCTCTCTGTTGCCCAGGCTGGAGTGCAAGTGAGGTGGTCATGGCTCACTGTAGCCTCAACCTCCCAGGCTCAAGTGATCTTCCCACCTCAGTCTCAGTCTCCAAAATAGCTGAGACTATAGGCCTGCACCACCACACCCGGCTAATTTATTTTTATTTTCTAGAGATAAAGGTCTCCCTATGTTGCACAGGCTGGACTCCAACTCCTGGGCTCAGGCAATCCTCCCACCTTGGCCTCCCAAAGTGCTGGGATTACAGGCATGAGTCACTGTGCCCAGCCTGAAATATACTTTGATTATATATATTCCGTTCCTGCACAGATTTGTATTCTTCCTGGAGTTCCTAACTTTGCTCTTTTTCCCTTCAGTATTTGCCCTTAATATCTTCAGACTGTCAAACTCACCATCATTATAACCAACTCTACAGAGTTATCTTCTCTCCCAAAGACCTCCCTCCAGGAGCTCCCCTTCCTACTCCAGTCCAGACTGATTGTTCTCTGACTGCCGCTCAGCTACCACCTTGAGACGTGCAGGTGGAGTTGAGGTACTTCTTTAAGAAGATGAGCTGGGGCTGGGCGAGGTGGCTCATGCCTGTAATCCCAGAACTTCGGGAGGCCGAGGTGGGCATATCACTTGAGGTCAGGAGTTCCAGACCAGCCTGGCCAACATTTGTATCTATAAAAATACAAAAATTAGCGGGGCATGGTGGCAGGTACCTGTAGTCCCTGTTACTTGGGAGGCTGAGGCACAAGAATCGCTTGAACCTGGGAGGTGGAGTTTGCAGTGAGGTGAGATCACACCAGCCTGGGTGACAGAACGAGACTCTGTCTCAAAAAAAAAAAAAGAGCTGGGAGGTGAGGTGCATAGTTTGGAAAGGAGGCGAGCCCTCTTGGATCTGCGAGCCAGCAGGCTCACCCAAAATGAGTCTTGTGTGTCAACACTGAGGAATGAAGTTCACCTGGCAGAGCTGGGCTGAAGGAAGAGACAGGTGCAGTTACAATACGCAGAGGAAGCATGGCATGTTTTGTGGGGGAAGAGATGGAAAGAAGACTTGGGTTAGTTTTAGCACCAAAGGCTCAGAGAGAAAAAAGAGGAGATCAAACCTGGCTGAAGACACTGAAAGAAGTACTGATCAAGACGCAAGGCCTGGCTTGGTGCGGTGGCTGACACCTGTCATCCCAGCATTTTGAGAGACTGAGGCAGGAGGATCATTTGAGCATAGAAGTTCAAGACCAGCCTGGGCAACATAGGGAGACCCTCATCTCGGCAAAAAAAAAAAAAAAAAATAATAATAATAATAATAAATTAGCCAGATATGTTGGCACATGCCTGTGGACCCAGCTACTCAGGAGGTTGAAGTGGGAGGATTGCTTGAGCCTGGGAGATTGCACTATGAGGCTGGAGAGTAGATTGGGGCCAGACAGAGCAGCCCATGAAGGACCTGAATTCCAGGTGAGGCGTGTGGGCTTGTCCTGCAGGCAGGCATGTGGAGTCACTGGCTATGCTTTAACAGAGGTGTGTTATGAACCAACTGGTGAAATACTGGATGTTTTAGTTTTCCATTTGCTGTAACAAATTACCACAAACTTGGTGGTTAAAACTACATGAATTTATTATTTTACAGTTCTGTAGGTCTGTCTCCTCTTACCCTCCTCCTTATTCTCAATAGACTTATGGCAAATTTCAGCAAGTTGATGAGAAAAATAGAGGGAAAATAAAGATATAAACATAACATGGAGCCAGTAGAGACTAATACAGAAAGTACGTCCTTACTTTAGTGGGTCACAGGATTGGCTCTGAGCTTCCTAGCACCCAATGAGATAAAAGAAACTGAATTAGTTACATAATGTAACACTGTTGTCCATGAAATAAAACAAGCGAATATCTCAGGAGAAATACACCTGGGCAGCATTCTTTTTTTCCTTCTTACTTCCTTCTTGACCTCGTGATTCATTCTGCTGAAGGGAAGACCATTTGTGGGAAAGTGTTTCTGAATGTGATGGGAGTCCTGGCCCTTGGTAGAGGCCCACCCCTCCCTGTCTTCAGCTGATCTGTTAGTAATAGGGAAGATCTAGTTCCTGGTCCAGAGAACTAATCTTGCAATAGGGCTGTGTTTTTGAAACCAAAAGCGTCATACAGATAACAAAGGAGATGTGTCTCACTGTGGTTAGGCTATTTTGTAGCAACACTTGTTTCCTCTCTTTTGCAATTTCAGGTTCCGTCTGACTTGATCTAAACAAGAATGTGCAAGTCCAGTGCTCAGGCTGATATAACCACTGTCTGGGCCCTGAGTTGATTTGAATTTCCACTTCCAGTCTGTGGTGCAACGTATGTAACATAGCAATCAGTAAGGCTTTATCAAGCACTTTCTTTGTGCAAGGCCCCTGTCCCAGGCCCTCCCTGGGAACCCTGCTTCCAGCTGGCAGTAATGGGGGTCAAGAAGGAGGGGCAGGTAACCCTGGTTTTGAGAACTCAGGAGGGAGCTTGCAAACTCAGGAAGCTAGAGAGGCCTGGAAACTTCATGGTGGAGGTAGGACTTGAAGGATGAGTGGGATAGGAAGGAGAAGAGGCTGCACATGATGACAAGGACTCCAGCTGGCACGGTCCAGTGGTGTTCAGACACCAGAAGAGCCTGACTTGCTTGGAGTGGAGGGGAGGAGGGAGGGAGGGTGTGGACGTCAGGATGTCCTGGAGCCCAAGGCTGCTACAGCTGCTCCCTGCTCCCCACATCAGCTACCTGACGTGGGAGTCGGGGAAGTCCTTGCTCCTCCTGTTGCCCCCCCTCAGGGGATCCTTGGGAAGAATCCAATATGAGACTTTTTTTTTTTTTTTTTTTTTGTGAGACGGAGTCTCGCCCTGTTACCCAGGCTGGAGTGCAATGGCACGGTCTTGGCTCACTGCAACCTCCGCCTCCTGAGTTCAAGTGATTCTCCTGCCTCAGCCTCCTGAGTAGCTGGGATTACAGGCATGAGCCACCTCGCCCGCCTAATTTTTGTATTTTTAGTAGAGATGGGATTTCATCATGTTGGCCAGGCTGGTCTCGAACTCCTGACCTCAAGTGTTCCACCCACCTTGGCCTCCCAAAGTGCTGGGATTCCAAGTGTGAGCCAATGTGCCCAGCCCAACATGGGACTCTTTGAAACAATTTGCTACTTACGGATTTATGAACTTTTAAATATATATCATCTGGCCAGGTGTGGTGGTTCACATGTGTAATCCCAGCACTTTTGGAGCTAAGACGGGAGGATCACTTGAGCCCAGGAGTTCAGGCTCAGCCTGGGCAATAGCTGCTAAGTATGGTGAAATGACATCTCTGCAAAAAATACAAAAATTAGAGAGGTGTGGTAGTGCATGCCTGTAGACCCAGCTTCTCAAGAGGCTAAGATAGGAGGATCACTTAAGCCTGGGAGGCAGAGGTTGCAGTGAGCCGCAATTGTACCACTGCACTCCATCCTGGGTGACAGCGAGACTCTGCCTCAAAAAAAAAATCATCTCTAAGTGAGTGTGGCTCGTGGTCAACATTCACATTTCTGTCCAATGGAAATTACTAGATCCCAGCTGCTGGCTTTGTAGAAAACCTGCAGGTCAGCATTGCATTCCAGGTTTGCTGGTAGAACTAGACCATGACCTTCACTTGGGATCATGTCAAGATTCTAAAACTGGTTGCAGAAATATTTCTTTTTCCATCCATTGAAGAAAATAACTCTACTGTGGTTATCTTTATTTTGGCATCTTGGGAGAAACTTAAGGAAGAATGTTGACCCAAAATGTGCTGGTATCTGAAACATTTGGTTACTCTTCAAACCACTAGACCACATGTCCGCGATAGATGGTGCGGCCACTGAGGAGGAGGCTGGGGGCAAGGGGAACAGAGGGTGGGCCTGGAGGGCCGCCATCTGTGAGGACAAGAGCAGGACTCTTGCATCTGTGAATTGTTTAATCTCATCTCTCTATTCTGCATATAAGGGGATGGAGACTCAAGAATTTAAAATTTACCCAAGGTCACAGAGCTAGAAAGTGGCAGGAGTCTGGCTTCAAAATTCAGATGACTGCAAAGCCTAGTTCCCCCTCAGCCAGTTCACCTTCCTTAGAGAACAACCAAACCCACACCCAAAGGTGAACACAAGCTGAATCACCAGGACTCAGCAGCAGCAGAGGCTTCCTGGGTCCTTTCCCTAGAGATTCAGGTTAGTGAC
This sequence comes from Macaca nemestrina, assembly GCF_043159975.1. NCBI lineage: Eukaryota > Metazoa > Chordata > Mammalia > Primates > Cercopithecidae > Macaca > Macaca nemestrina. The sequence goes on from NC_092133.1 coordinate 65,382,015, forward strand.
TCTAGGGCCCAGGCACCTGGAGTTTCCACCCTCTCCCCTCTCCCCAGGTGATTCGCAGGACCAGCCAGATCCTGGGACCACCTTGTAAAGAGCCTTCACTCTAGGTCCCTAGAGACCTAGATGGAGCTTCACTCTTGTTGCCCAAGCTGGAGTGCACTGGTGTGATCTTGGCTCACTGCACCCTCCGTGTCCCAGGTTCAAGTGTCTCCGTGTCCCATGCCTCAGCCTCTCAAACAATTGGGATTACAGGTGCCCAGCACTACACCTGGCTACTTTTGTATTTTTAGTAGAGACGAGGTTTCTCCATGTTCGTCGGACTGCTCTCAAACTCCTGACCTCAGGTGATCCACCTGCCTCAGCCTTCCAAAATGCTGGGATTACAGGCATGAGCCCTAGCACTCGGCCTGGGATAAAGGATTTCTCCTGGGAGCCTCTCTCTGAGTGGCAGGGTGGAGTCTCGGGCCAATGGTAGAGTCAGATGGGGAAGAGCAAACAAGAGGAAGTTGTGTCCTTTCTGTGGAAACTTCTTTGAGAACTGAGTAGATGGCAGCATGTGTCACTCTCGTAGGTGCAAGAAGCTGTGGAAACTGCTGCTTGCTGACTTCAGCTCCCCCACACCCTCCGCCCTCCAGCTGCTGATGTCAACAAAGAACCTTAAGGCCAGGCACGGTGGTTCATGCCTGTAATCCCAGCACTTTGGGAGGCTGAGGCGGGCAGATCACTTGAGGTCAGGAGTTTGAGACCAGCCTGGCCAACATGGCGAAACCCCGTCTCTACTAAAAATACAAAAATCAGCCAGACATGGTGGCACACGCCTATAATTCCAGCTGCTTGGAAGGCTGAGGCAGGAGAATTGCTTGAACCTGGGAGATGGGGGTTGCAGTGAGCCGACATCGTGCCACTGCACTCAGCCTGGCGACACAACAAGACCCTGTCTCAAAAAAGAAAAAAAAAAAAAAGAATTTTAGCTGCCCTCCAGGGCTGGGGACAGTGAAGGGACCTGATTGAGTCCTGAGCAGGGGGCTTCAAATACAAGCTGTGCCTCGAAGCAACTGTGATCCCTTGAGTAAGACACCCTGCCCCTCCCCGGTCCACAGGCTCCTGTACTGAAAAAAATGAAGGAGCTGGAAGCAGTCCTCAGCGCATAAATCTGTACCCGCCGCAGGAGTCCTGAACGTTTTGTGGGGGGGGGCAGACCCCTTTGAAAATCTAATAAAATGATCAATCCTCTCCTGGAGAGAAAATGCAGACATCCAAATTTTGGCTGACAATTTCAGGGAAATGAACGGATTTCCCCAAGCTCATTCAGGAAGCTCTGGGGGTCACTGGCGTATGTTAAGCACTGCTGGTCTGTCCAGAAGCCTCTATGACTGCACCTTTCCGTGCTGCAGCCTCTCGTCACATGAGGCCCTGAGCATGTGCAGTGTGGCAGGTGTGCACTGAGAGGTGCTACAGACATGAAGTGCACACTGGATTTTGAAGACTTAATAGGAAAGAAGAACATAAAATATCTCATGACTAATTTTTATACTAATTATATATTAAAATATAAGTTGGGGCTGGGTACAGTGGCTCATGCCTGTAATCTCAGCACTTTGGGAGGCTGAGGTGGGCGGATCGCGAGGTCAAGAGTTCAACACCAGCCTGACCAACATGGTGAAACCCTTTCTCTACTAAAAATACAAAAATTAGCTGGGCATGGTGGCACGCGCCTGTAATCCCAACTACTCAGAAGGCTGAGGCAGGAGAGCTTGAACCTGGGAGGCAGAGGTTGCAATGAGCCGAGATCACACCACTGCACTCCAGCCTGGGTGACAGAGAGAGACTTAGTCTCAAAAAAAAAAAAAAGAAAAAGAAAAAGATAAGTTGGATATTTGAGGTCAAATAAAATATTACTAAAATTAATTTCACCTGTTTACCTTTTAAAAGTGTGGCTAGAACATTTGAAATGCAGTATGTGACTGGCATTATGTAGGGACTGGACCCTCCTGCTCTGTGGTGACACCCTGGAGGCGTGGCCTCACTGCCGGACCTCTCAAGTCAGTGTAGGCCCTTCATGGAAAGCCCAGCACTTCCTCTTTCTGGAAGATGTAGTTATGAGAATGGGCAGGGAAATCTTCACCAGAACAAGCTGTAAATTGTGTTTTCCCGACAAGATCGCAACCTCTAGCCAGGCACAGTGGCACGTGCCTAAAGTCTCAGCTGCTGGGAAGGTTGAGGCAGGAGGATTATTTGAGCCCAGCAGTCTGAGTCTGCAGTGAGCCATGACTGTGCCACTACAATCATGCATCTCAATAGAGCAAGACCCTTCATTAAAAAAAAAAAAAAAAAAGCCTGGCTGCGGTGGCTCATGCCTGTAATCCCAGCATTTTGGAAGGCCGAAGTGGGCGGATCACAAGGTCAAGATATCGAGACCATCCTGGCCAACATGGTGAAACCCTGTCTCTACTAAAAATACAAAAATTAGCTGGGCCTGGTGGTGCGTGCCTGTAGTCCCAGCTACTTGGGAGGCTGAGGCCGGAGAATCACTTGAACTCGGGAGGTGGAGGTTGCAGTGAGCCGAGATCGCAACACTGCACTCCAGCGTGGTGACAGAGCAAGACTGTGTTTCAAAAAAAAAAAAAAAAGAAAAAAGGTTGAAAGCTCCTAGCCAGATATAGTGGTGCACACCTCTAATCCCAGCTACTTGGGAGGCTGAGGCCAGAGGATCGCTTGAGTCTAGGAGTTGGAGTCTAGCCTGGGGAACATAACAAGACCCCCATCTCTTAAAAAAAATTGGGGGTGGGGGCGCCAGGCGCAGTGGCTCATGCCTGTAATCCTAGCACTTTGGGAGGCTGAGGTGGGTGGATCATGAGGTCGAGAGATCGAGACCATATTGGCTAACACAGTGAAACCCCGTATCTACTAAAAATAAAATAAAAAATAAATTAGCTGGGTGTGGTGCCACGTGCCTGTAGTCCCAGCTACTCGGGAGGCTGAGGCAGGGGAATAACTTGAACCTGGGAAGCAGAGGTTGTAGTGAGCTGAGATCACATTACTGCACTCCCACCTGGGCTACAGAGTGAGACGCCGTCTCAAAAAAAAAGGCACTTTTCGGGCAAAGACATATGTAATGTGTAAGGCTTCTGGGTCCTCTCCAGGGATAGGCACCCAGCAGATGGAGTGAGCCATCTTTGGCCACTTATGGGCCTGGAGCTCCAGGTAACATTGCTGTATTATTTTCCTGGGGCTGAGCCAACAAAGTGCCACAAACTGGGTGGCTTACAGTGACATCCCTCACAGTTCTGGAGGCGAGAAGTCTGAAATCAAATTGCTGGCAGGGCCAAGCTGCTGCTGCAGGCTCTGGGGGAGACGCGTCCTTCCCTCCTCCTGGCTTCTTGTGTTGCCGGCAATCGTTGGTGCTCCTCGGCTTGCGGAAGCACTGCACTCATCTTGGGCCCTGCGGTCACATGGTGTCCTCCCTCTGTCTCACATCCTCTTCCTTCTGTGTTCAAATTTCCCTCTTGCTAACAGGTCATCAGCTATTGGATTAGGGCCCATCCTCATCCATTATTATCTCATTTTAACTTGATGACATCTGCAAATAGCCTATTTCCGAATAAGGTCACATTCTGAGGTTCCAGTACACATGAATTTTGGGAGGGACAGTGTTCAATCCAGTATGATTGATGAGTATATTTTGTGAGAAAGATATTTCCAAAGAGTCTGGGTAGAGCTTAGGTAATTTCTCCAGAATCTTCTAACCCCAAATAGGGACAGAACAGAGTGCTTATGTGTGCCAGGCAATGGTCTCGATGCCAGGGACACGATGATGGGCATGAACAGTCTTTGCCCCCATGGAGCTCACATCCTAGTGATGGAGGCGGACAATCAATACATGGACATCTGTCAGTACGTAATATGATGTTGGGTTGCGTCAGCAGAGTAGGGGCATGGAGAGGAACACGCCGGTAGAGGTGGTGGGTTATTTTCGATAGGAAAGAACGGCAGGGAAGACCACTGTCACCTGTGAGGTGACATTGAATCGCAGAAGTATCTGGGTTAGTGATTCAGTGACGAGAAAAAGCGCCAAGCCCCTGAGGCAGGAATATGATTGGTAAGTTCAAAGCACAAGGAAAGGGACAGACGATGTATCTCACCCACCACGGCCTGGGCTGGGAGCTGGGTATCGGGCCCCTAGGCCCAGAGCTGCTGGTCTGGAGTGGGGAAGTTGGTGGTGAGGAGCTTTCTCTGGCTTCTGGTCAAGGGTTTCACTTCCATCAGCTGCGCTTCCTCCATTGTTCAGCTGGGGTGGAGGCCGGTTACCCCTGGCTCTGGCTAGAGCAGTCCAATGCCATTGTCATTGTCTTTTCCAGACAATAAGAACAGAATTTGGTCTTTTCTTTGCTGCTGGCTTTAAACCTCAAGGTCCTAAAGCCTCTTCTCTCACTTCTTTGTTTACCTCAGGATGTGCCTGAGGCTTTTCACTCTGCCTCCGCTTTCACCACTGCCTGGTGGCTGGTGCGTGGGCTTCTTACCTGGCTCCCTCCTTCACCTCCTGCAAATCTTCCTTCTTGGATGAGCACCCCGACCACCTTACTGAAGGAGCATACACTCCTCTCCCAGTCGCCTCTGTACCTTGCTCCTATCCCCCATGGCATGCTGTAGAATTTCCTTAGGCATTATGTGTTGTTCGGGGTCTCTGTCACCCTCACTGCCATCTACTAGATTGTAAGTTCCATGAGGGCAAAGATGGGTACCTTTTGTTCATGGATATAGCCCAAGCACCTAGAGCAATGCCTGCCACAAAGTAGGTACTGAGAAAGTATCTGTGGACTGAAATGAATAAACAAGTGAATGGGTTGTGCGGTAGAATCCTCAGTGGCTGAACTGGAAGAGCTCGGCACAGGAATTCCCCTGAGCTGCCCCTACGAAAGAGCTGAGATGCAGAGAACAGAAAGGAATTCTTTAGCGAGTCGAGTGGGAGGTGAACTGGACACAGAGCTTGCCCTCAGGAAATGCGCATGAATTGGGGGTGGAGTGGGCAGTGCCACCTCCTTGCACAACTCCAGGCGGTGTCATTTTCATTGAACACAGTATCGGTGGTGTTCCTGGAGTGCTGCCTGGCCTGGGGTTGAGGGAGTTGACGAGAGACTGTGGCTGGACCACGGCATGGGGCTCAGAAGACAGAGTGCAGGTATGACAGCTCGAAGAGCCCAACCCAAGAAAGAACATCACCAGCCCCAGGCCAGGAGGGGTGTGGGTGGAGGAGGGGCGCCATGGTCAACACAGAGATCCAAAACACACACTCCCAGCACCATCTCTGGTGCTCTCTGTGCCCAGCACAAGGCCTGGCCAAGCCAGTAGGTGAAGTCACCCAAGGTGCCCGGTAGATGAAGTCTTTTGTTGTTGTTTTGTTTTGAGACAGGGTCTTGCTCTGCCCCCCAGGGTGGAGTGCAGCGATGCAAACAGGGCTCACTGAAGCCTCGATCTCCCAGGCTTGAGCGATCCTCCCACCTCAGCCTCCCGAGTCTCTGGAACAACAGCCATGGGCCACTACGCCCAGCTAATTTTTAAATATTTTTTTATAGAGACAGGATTTCACCATCTTGCCCACGCTGGTCTTGAACTCCTGGGCTCAAGCAATTCTCCCACCTCAGCCTCCCAAATCTCTGGGATTACAGGCATGAGCCACTGTGCTGGGCCTAGGAGGTGAAGTCTTGATAAGGGGCTATGATGCTCTGGCTTGGGAGCAGAGCTGAGGTTTGCTCTAGCACCCGGCCCTGTTGTCCAGTGGGGCTCGCTCCTCTTGACTCTGTTCCGCTTGCCACTGGCTCTTCACTTTGCTGCCTGGTAGAATCTAAAATCCCCTGGGGAATTTTAGAAAACATGGGATGTGGGTGGGGGCACATCCTCGGGGATTTCCATTCAGGTGGTGAGGAGCGAGACTGGGCATCCCTCACCATGTGATACTTGTGTTAGCCAGGCTTGAGAATCCCTGCTCTAGAAGCTGTCCCGGTGATGTGGAAGGACCCAGGTAAAAGATTCATAACCCTGTAGTGTTATCCACACAACTGGTGGATTTGGTCGCTTGGTGGGTATCAGTTCAATGACCTCCACCATGGAGGATGTAGCAAGGGGATTTTATGACTTGTAACAAGTCCCAAAGCTGCACCTCCCTGAGCTGGGGACTGGGTCAGGTTTTACAAGCATAGGGTAATGATCCGACTGGATCCTGCCATGGGTTGATGCCAAAGATCGAGCCGATTAGATCCTGGATCCCGCCATGCAGTGCCTGCTTCTTTTTTTTTCTTTTTGAGAGGGAGTCTCACTCTGTCACCCAGGTTGGAACGCAGTGGCATGATCTCAGCTCACTGCAACTTCCACCCACCAAGCTCAAGCGATTTTTTTTTCCTTTTTGAGACGGAGCCTCACTTTGTCACCCAGGCTGGAGTGCAGTGGAGTGATCTTAGCTCCCTGCAAGCTCCTCCTCCTGGGTTCGCGCCATTCTCCTGCCTCAGCCTCCCGAGTAGCTGGGGCTACAGGCGCCCGCCACCATGCCTGGCTAATTTTTTGTATTTTTAGTAGAGACGGGGTTTCACTGTGTTAGCCAGGATGGTCTTGATCCCCTGACCTCGTGATCTGCCCACCTCGGCCTCCCAAAGTGCTGGGATTACAGGCGTGAGCCACCACACCCAGCCTCAAGTGATTCTTGTGCTTCAGGTAGCTGGGATTACAGACATGCACCACCACGCCTGGCTACTTTTTGTATTTTCAGTAGAGACAGGGTTTCGTCATGTGAGACAAGCTGGTCTCGAACTCCTGTCCTCATGTGATCCGCCCACATCAGCCTCCCGAAGTCCTGGGATTACAGGCGTGAGCCACCGTGCCCGGCCCCATGTCTGATTCTTCATTCAGCCCCACTTGGGTTCCCCTGTGGCTGCTTGGTTCCTCTGGGTATACTCAGGTTATGTGACCCGAGGGTCCAAGGCAACTGGGAAACAACTCACATCTTTGTTACATAACAGCTGAACCAGACTGATCTGATGCAGTTACAGTGGCTCCACAGAGAGCATTCAGAGGAATTGATGAACTCGAATGGGAATAAATGACACCTTAATTTTCATGAACCTCCAGCTGAAATTGAGTGTTTTCTTCCGTTATGAATGTAAATGTCAAACCACAGCAGTATCAACAGTACCTGTGAGTTTGTCACCCATAGAAATCAGATCTTTTCATGTCATTTTACGGTTGTTGTGGGTATCTTGAAATATCATTTAAGCTCATCTGCACTTAAAAAGTAAGGTGAGGCCAGGCGCGGTGGCTCACGCCTGTAATCCCAGCACTTTGGGAGGCCGAGGCAGGCGGATCACAAGGTCAGGAGATCGAGACCACGGTGAAACCCCGTCTCTACTAAAAATACAAAAAATTAGCCGGGCGCGGTTGTGGGCGCCTGTAGTCCCAGCTACTCGGGAGGCTGAGGCAGGAGAATGGCGTGAACCCGGGAGGCAGAGCTTGCAGTGAGCCGAGATCGCGGCACTGCACTCCAGCCTGGGCTGGGCGACAGAGCGAGACTCCGTCTCAAAAAAAAAAAAAAAAAAAAAAAAGTAAGGTGATTATTAGATTTCTCCTAGATTTTGTTATTCAATGCATTAATGAAGATGAATATATATCACAATTTTTACAATATTTTGGCTACTGGCATTCAACATAATTGTTTCAATAGAAATCGTATGTGCCTTAGATTTTTTTGTTTGTTTGTTTTGCTTTGTTTTTTGAGATGGAGTCTCACTGTCGCCCAGGCTGGAGAGCAGTGCCGCTATCTCTGCTCACTGCAAGCTCCCAGGTTCACGCCATTCTCCTGCCTCAGCCTCCCGATAGCTGGGGACTACAGGTGCCCACCACCATGCCGGCTAATTGTTTGTATTTTTAGTAGAGACAGGGTTTCACCGTGTTAGCCAGGATGGTCTCAATCTCCTGATCTCATGATCCGCCTGCCTCAGCCTCCCAAAGTGCTGGGATTACAGGCGTGAGCCACCACGCCCGGCCGTCTTAGATGTATTTTAAGACAGCATTCTGAGAATGGGGTCTGTAGGCTTCCCAGATGGCCAAAGGGAACCCTGAGCAAAGCAAAGATCTTCAGAAGGTAAAGAACATTCAGTGGAGGCTCCTTGTGGTCCTCAGAGGAGGTAGATTGGTGTGTAGTGGACACAGTAACTCCCTCTCTCTTCCTGTGTGGCCTGCAGGCAAAGGTCATGCTGCTCATGGTGGGGCTGACTCACCTCCCTTTGGGGTGAGAGCACCCCTCACTCACTCGTTTCTCATTTTTTGGCAGAAGTGCCCCTTGGCCTCCCATGGCAGCCCTGGGGGAGGGCAATGGGGCTTTTTTCCACCCTTGTTAACCCAGTGGGGAGGGGGCAACCCAAACAGTGAGGGAATGAGAAGAGCTTGGACTGGAGGAGAGCAGTCGTTCCCTGAGCCTTGACAGGTAGATGCTGACTGCCAGCTCCTTGCTGCCCCTCACAATCCCTTCCTGCCCTGATTGTTAGTATTCCTGCCAGAGGAAGGACCTGGGAGACCCACTGATGCCTGCTGGTGCTCCTTTAAAGCCCTTCTGCAGCTCAGCAAACACTTGGCCCCTGCGGACACCCCTGTGATCCAAGCCTGACCCAGGCACAGTCTCCACCCTCAGGGAGCTCACAGTCTGGCCAACGGATCTGAGCCAAGAACTCAGAGTAGGAAGAGGTTTGCAGCTGGGGCCTGGTACAGGTGTGTAGAGCAAACCAGAAACAAATGGGTTAATTTCCGATGATACTTCTACTCTCACAGGAACCCTGGGTTGTCTGGTGCATGGCTGAGCTGAGTCTTAAAGGCTAGAGTCTTAGTTGCCCAGCCCACAGCAGTGCCCTTTGGATCCACCTGCCCCTGTGGGTGGGCACACATGCTGTGTGGGGCATGCACTACAGGGACCAGTTGGCGAGAGGTGGTGGTGTCACCACAGGGGAACTTGACCTCCTGGCCCAGCAGCCTAAAACAGAGGTTGATTAGAGCAAAAAGAATAATAGTTGGCCGGGCGCGGTGGCTCAAGCTTGTAATCTCAGCACTTTGGGAGGCCGAGACGGGCGGATCACGAGGTCAGGAGATCGAGACCATCCTGGCTAACACGGTGAAACCCCGTCTCTACTAAAAAATACAAAAAACTAGCCGGGTGAGGTGGTGGGCGCCCGTAGTCCCAGCTACTCGGGAGGCTGAGGCAGGAGAATGGCGTAAACCTGGGAGGCGGAGCTTGCAGTGAGCTGAGATCCGGCCACTGCACTCCAGCCTGGGTGACAGAGCGAGACTCCGTCTCAAAAAAAAAAAAAAGGAATAATAGTTGTGGGTGGCTGGAGCCCTGGGCGTCTGAGGAGATGTCTGAGCTACCAGTGAGGGATGCCTGCAGTAAAGGACAGACCCAGGAAGTGGGCTGCCGTGCTGCTCGGAGCCACAGAACAGGGCCCTTAGACTGGATCTTTTTCCCTTGGAGTCCGGGAACTCTTTTAGCCCTCTGGTGAAAGCTGCAGAGCCATCTCCCCAGGAAAATGCACATGTGTCATCCAAATTCTGTACCCCTTTGTAGAGGTTCTCTTCCCCATGTTTGGAGGAGGAAGAGGCAAAGTTAGAGAGGTGGACGAATTTCCCACGATTGATGGTTTAGCAGCAGGGGGCAGCAGAGCCAGGACCTCAGGTCCCTGGCAGGTTTAGTGTGCCACGCTTTCCCTTCCCCTCATTGTCTCCCTGGAGAGGAGGAAGTGGGATGGGGCCGGGGGGAGCCTGCATGCACTTCAACAGTTCCACACCATGCCGGGGAAAACTAACTGGTAGATAAATAAACACGGGACAGCGCAAGTACAAAAGGCGGCAGAGGCCTTGGGTCCATCCCAGATCTCATCCTCTCCCTGACTTATTGATTCCAGTGCAAAAGACCAGCAGCTCTTCTCCCTGAGGCCTAACCTGTGACCTCCTCCTCCTGGGGAAGGTAGAAAGACTTGTCTTCCGGCCTCTACTCTAAGACTTCCCTTTTCAAGCAATGGAAGCATTCAGAATTTCAACAAGAACCAACCAGTGACCCTACAGTGCCTGTCCTCGCTGAAATCTGAAAGAAAAGTGGTCAGAGTCATCTGTGCCCAGGCGTCCTGGAAATGATGTCTTCTCAGCGCGAGTCGAGCAGCCAGGACAGACTCTTCTCCCCAACTCCTCTTGGCTTTAGAGGAGAGACTGCTGGTGACAAAAGGAACCTACTGGAAATAAGTGGAGGATCACCCACAATCTCCCAGCTGCCTCCACCTACAGATAAGGAGGAAAGGGTGGGGAACGTGCTTCTAGTGAGCTGTATCCGAGCCCGGACTCAGGGCTGATCCCCATCCCCAAAGGGCTCAGAAGTGATTCAGGCTGGAGGCATCCTAGGTTGAGGTTCAAGAGAGATATGCCCAGGAGCCCTGAATTTTCTGAGTTGGTATTCATTTCATATGTGTGATGACCCTTTTGTTGTTGGGTCTTGGTTACTGATTTGAAAAAATTTGTCATTATTAAGGGTCTAGGGCACAGTCCTGGGGTGCCTGGTGTGGGCAGGAGTTAGTGGCTTCCTTGCGAGTATATAGCTTTGAGAGTTCTGTCCCCAGCCTTCCCTCTTGGGACTACACTGGTTTCTGTTGATATCACTTCACTATGGACTTCACTATCAGTCTTCTCTTTTCTGTTTTCCTTCTTACCCAACTTTAGCAACCACCAAAGGGATGCCAACTCCTCATACCTGCCTCCAACCAGTTTTTATTTCATGGCCAAATTTTACTAATTTGGAGCAAACACACAGACTGAGTATTGAAGAGTTTGTTCTTTTAAGTTTTCTTTTTTTTTTTTTTTTTTTTTGAGACGGAGTCTCGCTCTGTCGCCCAGGCTGGAGTGCAGTGGCCGGATCTCAGCTCACTGCAAGCTCCGCCCCCCGGGTTCACGCCATTCTCCTGCCTCAGCCTCCCGAGTAGCTGGGACTACAGGCGCCCGCCACCTCGCCCGGCTAGTTTTTTGTATTTTTTAGTAGAGACGGAGTTTCACCGGGTTAGCCAGGATGGTCTTGATCTCCTGACCTCATGATCCGCCCGTCTCGGCCTCCCAAAGTGCTGGGATTACAGGCTTGAGCCACCGCGCCTGGCCAAGTTTTCTTAAGTCATTAAGAAATACTCCCCAGCCAGGCATGGTGGCTAATACTTGTAATCCTAGCACTTTGGGAGGCTGAGGCAGGAGGATCGCTTGAGCCCAGGAATTTGAGACCAGCCCAGGCAACCTGTCAAAAACTCATCTCTACCAAAAAAAAAAAAAGAAAAAAAAAAATTAGCTGGGCGTGGTGGTGCATACCTGCAGTCTCAGCTATTTAGGGAGGCTGAGGTGGGAGGATCACTTGAGTCCTGGGACCGTGATTGTGCCCCTGCACTCACTCCAGCGTGGGGAACAGAATGAGACCCTGTCTCAAAAAAATAAAAAATAAAATAAAGAAACCCCACCTTGGCCGGGCGCAGTGGCTCACGCTTGTAATCCCAGCACTTTGGGAGGCTGAGGCAGGCGGATCACAAGTTCAAGAGTTTGAGACCAGCCTGGCCAACATAGTGAAACCCCACTCTACTAAAAAAAATAAATAAATAATAGCCGGGCATGGTGGTTCACACCTGTAAACATAGCACTTTGGGAGGCCAGGGTAGGTGGATCACCTGGGGTCAGGAGTTCAAGACCAGCCTGGTCAACATGGCGAAACCCCATCTCTACTAAAACATACAAAGATTAGCTGGGCATGGTGGCAGGCACCTGTAATCCCGGCTACTCAGAAGGCTGAGGCAGGAGAATCACTTGAACCTGGGAGGCAGAGGTTATAGTGAGCCAAGATTGTGCTACTGCACTCCAGCCTGGATGACAAAGCAAGACATCACAAAAAAAAAAAAAAAAAAAAAAAGCCCCATTTTGATCTTCTTTGCACAATTCATTTGCCTTATCTGAGGAGTATGCTAAATAAAGGTAAATTTCAGCTGCATCCCTGCCAAGAGGAGCAAGAATTTCCTGAGTCTTGGGTTATATTTGGGGACTCCTTTTGTACATAATTCTCCTGGTTTATAAGTGCCTCTGAAATAAAAAATAAAGATGAAGTGTGAGCTGCCACCACCTATTTTCTTTTTATTATTACTATTATCATTATTATTATGTTTGAGACAGGGTCTCACTCTGTCACCCATGTTGGAGTACAGTGGCATGACCATAGCTCACTGCAGCCTGGAATTCCTAGGCTCAAGTGATCCTCCCGCGTTGGCCTTCCAAAGTGTTGGCATTACAAGTGTGAGCCACTGGGCCCAGCCTCATGGCCTCCTTTTTTTTTTTTTTTTTTTTTTTTTTTTTTTTTTGTGAGACAGAGTCTCTTGTTGCCCAGGCTGGAGTGCAATGGTGCGATCTCGGCTCACTGCAACCTCCGCCTCCTGGTTTCAAGCGATTCTCCCGCCTCAACCTCCCAAGTAGCAGAGATTACAGGCACCTGCCACTACGTCCAGCTAACTTTTTTGTATTTTAGTAGAGACAGGGCTTCACCATGTTGGTCAAACTGGTCTCGAACTCCTGACCTCAGGTGATCGCCCACCTCAGTCTCCCAAAGTGCTGGGATTACAGGCGTGAGCGACTGTGCCCAGCCCCATGGCCTTTTTTTAATACCCAAGAAAGCTCAGGGATAATAATCCACCATGCCTCTTGAAATTGCCACAGAAAGAAAATGGAAAGCTACTTTTAAAAATAAAAAGGCTCGGGCCGGGCTCGGTGTCTCATGCCTGTAATCTTAGCATTTTTGGAGTCCGAGGCGGGCGGATCACAAGATCAGGAGATTGAGACCATTTTGGCTAACACGGTGAAACCCCGTCTCTACTAAAAATACAAAAAATTAGCCAGGTGTGGTGGCAGGTGCCTGTAGTCCCAGCTGCTCGGGAGGCTGAGGCAGGAGAATCACTTGAACCCGAGAGGTGGAGGTTGTGGTGAGCCGAGGTTGCACCATTGCACTCCAGCCTGGGCGACAAAGAACGAGACTCCATCTCAAAATAAATATATAAATAAATAAAAATAAAAAGTCTCAAGCCTGTAATTGCAACATTTTGGGAGGCTGAGGTGGGCAGACTGCTTGAGCCAGGAGTTTGAGACCAGTCTGGGCAACATCATGAGACCCTGTCTCTAGAAAAAATTAAATTAAAATATTAGCCACTTGTCTTGGTGGCATGTGTCTGCAGTCCCAGCTTCTTGGGAGGCTGAGGTGGGAGGATCTCTTGAGCTCAGGAGGTCCAGGGTGCAGTGAAGTGCGATCACACCACTGCACTCCAGCCTGGGCAACATAGCAAGATCCTGCCTCAAAAAAAAAAAGAGGAAAAAAGAAAAAGAAAAGGCTGTGTGGGTTGGCATGCACTTGAAATCCCAGCTAATTGGGAGGATGTAGAAAAGAGCCTGGGCAACATCATGAGACCCTGTCTCAAAAAAAAAAAAAAAAGACATATTTTAAAACTTCAATAATCTTTAAAAATATGACTTTTATTTTAAGATTCTTGGATAATACAGTGGAAAAGTTCAGTTATCCCCATCTTTTGTTTTGTTTTGTTTTTTTTGGAGAATGGGGTCTCAATATGTTGTTTTGAACTCCTGGGCTCAAGCTATCCTCCAGCCCTCTCTTTAATACAAATAAGCAACTCATCCTTAATGAAGTTCACTTGAAGACAAGACATCTTCCCTTCTCTCCTCTCCCCTCCCCTCCCTTCCCCTCTGCTCCCCTCCCTTCCCTTCCTTTTTTGAGATGGAGTCTCGCTCTGTTGCCCAGGCTAGAGTGCAGTGGCATGATCTCGGCTCACTGCAACCTCCGCCTCCCAGGTTCAAGCAATTCTTCTACCTCAGCCTCTTGAGTAGCTGGGATTACAGGCGCCCGCCACAACGCCTAATTTTTATATTTTTAGTAGAGACCGGGTTTCACCATGTTGACCAGGCTGGTTTCAAACTCCTGACCTCAGGTGATCCGCTCGCCTCGGCCTCCCAAAGTGCTGGGATTACAGGCATGAGCCACCACGCCCGGCCTACAAGGCATCTTTCAAAAGCAAACATGTTATTCCTAACATACCTTCTGAAGATTAAACATGGGAAGGACACTACTGATGTGTGGTTGGCTTTGCATGACTCACTGAGTAGGAGGAATTTTTAAAATATCTTCTGTCATAACTCTCAAGAATGTGTTAAAGCCAACCCAGGAAATTTCTTAGGAATAGAGATCAACTTGACCGTTACAGTATTTCTCGGACTTGCGGCTGATGACAAGGCACAGCAGCTTGGGAATTACACAATCTCCGCTCTTATGCATTTCTTAATCGTTCACTGGATACAGTTGCATGAATACTTTCTGTTCCTGTTCGCGTTCAGTAAAAATAGCAAAATAGAAGCGTCTATGGGGTTAGGAGAGGAAAAACACTCTAGCAGCAAATTCTGTTCCATTCGACCCAGTGTACACGATAGTGATCAGAGGACGTCTCTGGAGAGCGCGTTTTCCTTTTGACCTTGTGTACTTCCTGTACTTCTCTGCCTCTGCTGGGCATGCTGCCCAGACAGGGCTCTGGGTCCTCAGCAGCACCGAGGCAGCAGAAGCACCAGGTATCTGGTGCCTACTACACACCAGCAACTTCTGCAGGTCACTGCTGATCCCCACCAGGTCTGAGGGGCAACTGCTCCTGCATTTCACAGATGATTGAAGGCGGTTCCCCAAGGAAGCTGCCCTGGGCAGGTGGTTACATGTGGCAGAGCAGGTGTGATGGCCCCAGGACTGTCTGGCTCCAGAACCTGTCCTTTCTCAACCCTACCACCCCACTTTACGACTTTACCTCCACTTGTTTTTCTTGGCCAAAAACTTTTAGCACTACAGGATAAAGAAGGCCTAGCTTTAGGGCGCTCACAGTCTAGTGAAGGAGAAAAGATGAGTATTTAAAAAGCATTTTCTTCTCTGTGCAATGAGGAGCCTGGCATTCAGGGATTCTAACTGGAGCATCAAACCAGATTAGCTCAATGCAGGATGTTGGAACAGAGCACTGTGGTCATTCTGCTTACTGTCAGAGTTTGTATATGGGTAGCGGGGCATGGGGAGGACGAAGGAAACAGTGAAAGTTGGAGGGACCAGGATTCATACCCCAGAGTGACGGGTAAGGTGTAGACAGCATAACAGCAACCTCAATAGCTTGTATTGATTTTGGAACTGCCAGAGCCAGGTTTGAAGTGCTTTCTAGGTTTTGATGCTTTGAATCCACCCTGTAAACCTTAAAGTAGGTACTGTTACTCTGTCCATTTCCACGTGAATAATAGAGACAGAGGGAGGTTAGGGAAATTGCCCAGGCCCCCTAGCTAGTAAGTGGAGAGTACTTGAACCTGGGCAGGCTCCAAGCCCAAGTTCTTGATCACAATACAAAGCAGAGGATAAGTTGGCAAATACTCTCATAGATTTCGCTGTCATGCTTGTCAAATTTGTAATTATTTGCTTACTGCCTGTTTTCCTCTCTAACCTATGTCTCCAAGAGGGCAGGAACTATGTCTGTCTGGCTCTCAGAGGTAATTTCAGCACCTAGACTAGTAACTGGCACATAGAAGGGTCTCAAAAGTTTTGAAGAATGGATGAAATGCATTGAGGGAAACAGAGGATTCCTTTCCATGAGCAGCCCCCACCCTCTGAGTCCACCATTCAATAGCTGATGAGTATGAGCAAACACTTCTCTCCCTCCCTCACCATCAGCAAAGTGGGATTGATAACAGAAGTGAAGCTCTAGAAAATGGTCTGGAAGTTCCTAAAAAGTTAAAAAATAGAGTTGCCATAGGACTCAGCAACTCCACTCCTGGATGTTTACCCAGGAGAATTGAGAATACAGTTATGTCCACACAAAAACTTGTGCAAGGACGTTCATAGTAGCATTATCCATGATAGCCAAGAAATGGAAACAACGCAAACGCCCATCCACAGGTGAGTGCGTAAACAAAACCAAGGAGATCCATACAAGGACATATTTGGTCATAAAAAGGAGCGAAGTGCTGATACATGCAACAACATGGGTAAACCTCAAAAACGTTATGCTAAGTAAAGAAGCTGGTCACAAAAAGCCACAAAGTGTGTGGTTCCATTTACATGAAATGCTCAGAACAGACACGTCCACAGAGGCAGAAAGTTGATTAGTGGTTGACAGGAGCTGGGTGGAGGGAGAAATGGGGAGTGAAAGGGTACAGTGTATCTTTTTGGAATGATGAGAATGTTCTGGAATTAGATAGTGATGATGGTTATGAATATACTAAAAACCACTTAGTTGGAGACAGAACTAGGTTGAATCCTGGCTGCCCCCTGCCTTGGTGTATGAGCTGGGGCAAGTTGCTCCATTTTGGGATCCTCAGTTTCTTCATCTGTAGGAAGGAGACCCTGATCCATTTTGATACCCGTCACCCTATTCACTCCTTCTCCTAGGTCCTTGGTAACAAGCCTGGGAGGAAAGAATGTCCCCTGTTGCACTGGATTGCACTGAGGGCAGTGGCTGCCCCTGACTGCTCTGGATTAGACAGGACACTTTTCCTTTATGTTGCAGCCTCCTGCCTTGCAGTCTTAATTCAAAGGGTAGGAGGTTTATCCTGGAATATTGTTTATTTTGTCCCCCAAATTCCTCAAGTGATTCCAGCATGCACCCAAGTTTGTGAACCACTAACTTAGCTAACATGCACCTGAATCACAGGAAGGCATTTGTTTGTTAAAACATCAATTGTTTGTTCCACCTCCAGAGTTTCTGGCTCTGCACACCTGGGCAGGGTGGAGCCTGGACATCTGCATTTCTAACAAGTTCCCAGGTGATACTCATGATGCTGTTCTGGCCCACAATGAGCCCAGACTAGAGCCATGGAGATCAGCCTCAGCTGGACCGTAGACTCACCTGGACGGTAGCCTCACCTGGACGGTAGACTCATCTGGACGGTAGACTCACCTGGACAGTAGCCTCACCTGGACAGTAGACTCACCTGAGAGCTCTTGCAAATACACAGGTTGCACCAATTAAATCAGAATCTTTGAGGCAAGACCAGGCCTCAGGACTTCCCCCTCAACATTGCATTATGAAAATATTCAGCTGGGCATGGTGACTCACGCCTGTCATCTCAGCACTTTGGGAGGCTGAGGCAGGCGGATCATCTGAGGTCAGGAGTTCAAGATCAGCCTGGCCAAAAAGGGGAAACCCCATCTGTACTAAAAATACAAAAATTAGCCAGGTGTGGTGGCGTGTGCCTGTAATCCCAGCTACTCGGGAGGCTGAGGCAGGAGAATCGCTTGAACCTGGGAGGTAGAGGTTGCAGTGAGCCGACATTGCGCCACTGCACTCCAGCCTGGGTGACAGAGTGAGATCCTGTCTCAGAAAAATAAATAAATAAAAAAAATAAAATAAAATAAAATAAAATGTTTAAACACACAGCAAAATGGAAATAATTCTACAGTGAGCAGCTGTATATCTACCACCTAGATTCGATCTTGGACATGTGACTATGCTTTGTCACACATCAGTCCAAACACCCATTCCCCTAACATCAGGATTTCTTAAAGCCTGAATTCTCCAATATTCAGCCGAGTTTGAGAACCAAGAGCTAGAGTTTCTGGGCTCCTCCTCTGTAAAGCTCTTTCTGGCTACAATCTGGGGTTCTCTGCAGATGCCCTCACCATCCCTAAGGGTTTGTTGAGCAAGAATACATGCATTTATTGAGCACCTACTGAGTACCATGAGGCTCTGCTTTCTTTGAGCTGAGTCTAGTGGTAGATTTCCTCTTCTGAAACGTTTTAAAGCCAGGAAAATTCAGACTAAGGACCCCGTGTATTCAGTATGAGGCCCTCTGCTGGTGGGGAGGATCTCGCTGTGCCACCACCACCAAGACCTGACGATCTGGAGGTGACCATCCGGAGGTGACTTGTCCTGGACCTCCTATCTAACAAAAGACTGGGAAGAAATGAAGCTTCTGGAGAGGGCTCCATATTCCCTGATTCCAGGGTACCCCCCAAGCTGTCATTGTGGGTTCTGTATCCTGCCCTAAGAGCTCAAGGCTTTATAGGGTCAAGCAAACTGCTCTTCAGAGTACACTGTGACTGTATGTGATAAATGCTCTGCCAAATCAACCATGGTTTGCAAAGCACTGGACATACACTTTGGAGGGGAAAATAATACAGGGCTCTGCTGTGTGGAAGCTTCCAGAAGAGAGAACCTGACCAAGAACCATCCCTTCCTCCCCACACCATGAGTGTACAGCTGGCCCTGTGGGACCCTGGAGTATAGAGGAAGAGGGAGCACCCACAGACATGCATAAGTTTGCTCTAGGCTGCCCGAGTTTCCAGCTGGGCACCTTTGTTTTTTCTTCCACTTCAGCTTCTGGCAGCTGGGGTTGGGGTATGGGGACCAGAGAGCTGCATTTTATGTAGGAGACGGTCTTGGTGGGGTGGAGTAAATGAATGTGTGTTCTTGTTTTTATTTCTAGGGAAACAGTGGAAAAGTTGCTAAATGTGGAAACCCAAGCTGTGGTTCTCTTTCTGGGGTTTCTTTTTCATGCTCTGTTTGGAGTGGCAAGTGGAGAGGAGAAAGTTTCAGAGAGAAGCCAACCCATGCAGTAATTCCCCCATGGACACAGGCTGAACTTGCAATCCCAGCGGGCAGGAGGCAGGTTTGGGATTTCCCGGCTGGTCAGTAGGGTTAGAGGGTTCATTCCGAAATAAAGGGGGGTTTTCCCTCCATCGCCAATGAGATCAGAAGAGCTACCGTTTGGAAATACAACCCTGTGTGGAGGTAGTTTCAGCTCTGCTGTGACTAAAGTTTGGGAGTGGGGACTTTCTCAAACACTTTTCTTCAGTCATTTTGAAAACGTCTAAATCTTCTGGGTCCCTCAGACTGGAATTTGCTTTGCTGGGGCTTTTGGTGTGACTCATTTCATATGTCTTCCAAGGTGTCTTCACTTCTTAACAAAAATGATTTGCTGGTTTCTGGCCTTAAGCTCTGTGAGGACCATGGCTGCCTGGTGACCGACTAGGCCTCCAGTGACCTCAGCACAGGACCTGGACAGACTGTGTTCTCCATAGACATGGCTCGGTCCACAAACACTGCAGTTTCCCACAACACCGACCAACCAAACAAAAAACCCAAATCGTGCCAGTCCAGTAATGGGGAATGGTTTTGTCATTTTAGCACATGAACCAGAATGACAGGAGCCAGGATAGAACAGCATGTAGCTTTTCCAAAAAAAGCTAATAAGGAAGATTAGGCAGGAAGATATAAAAATATAAATGGTAGAAAAATACAATCTCTAAGCATGTTGTGATTGCTACTACTCTAAAACATGATGTAGTTAAAAACGGGCCAGGCACGGTGGCTCACGCCTATAATCTTAGTGCTTTGGGAGGCTGAGACAGGAAGATTGCTTGAGCTTAGGAGTTGGAGGTTACAGTGAGCTATGATTGAGCCACTGCACTCCAGCCTGGGTGACAGAGTGAGACCCTATATCTAAAAAGCCAAAACAAACAAACAAACAAACAAAACTGGCCAGGTGCAGTGGCTCATGTCTGTAATCCCAGCACTTTGGGAGGCCGAGGCAGGCAGATCACCTGAGGTCAAGAGTTCAAGACCAGCCTGACCAACATGGTGAAACCCTGCCTCTACTAAAAAAGTGTAAAAATTATCTGGGCATGGTGACACGCACCTGTAATCCCAGCTACCCAGGAGGCTGAGGCAGGAGAATCGATTGAGGGAGCTATCCGGGAGGCAGAGGTTGCAGTAAGCTGAGACACATGCCATTGCACTCCAGCCTGAGTGACAAGATCAAAACTCTGTCTCAAAAAAAAAACAAAAAACAAAAAACAAAAAAAAAAACTGGAAGGCAAAGGCAAATGGAAATGATTGTGT
Organism: Macaca nemestrina; assembly: GCF_043159975.1. Classification (NCBI taxonomy): domain Eukaryota; kingdom Metazoa; phylum Chordata; class Mammalia; order Primates; family Cercopithecidae; genus Macaca; species Macaca nemestrina. Next base: position 65,401,967 of record NC_092133.1, read on the forward strand.
TAGTGAGATTACGGGCAGTGACCGTTAAAGGTTTTTCTTAAATTCTGTTACGCCATTATTGCAATATAAAAACCAAACCTTTGTGGCTATGCTTCATGGTGGACACAGCCAGGGCTTGAGTAGCAGAAGTCCTGTGGTGTCCTGGCTAGATGACACTACTTGAGGAGTGGGTTCATTTTTTTCATGAATCTCCCCTGCTGGCCTCACACCTAGTAGGGCCACACCTAGCACATAGTAGGTGCTTAGTAAATACTCATTGAATTAGTGGTTCAGTGGGCAAATTATGCCAAATGGTTACCTCTTTTTGGAGGTACCCAGAGGCATTCTTTTTGGTGAGGGGGCACAAACGATTATTACTGTACTTGAGAGGTGCTTAGGGGGACAAGGTTTCTGTCATTGCTCAGGCTGTAGTGCAGTGGCGTGAACATGACTCACTGCAGCCTCAACCTCCTGGGCTCAAGCAATCCTTCCACCTCATCCTCCCAAGAAGCTGGGACTATGGGTGTGCACCACCACACCCAGCTAATTTTTAAAGATTTTTGTAGTGACGGAGTCTCTCCATGTTGCCCAGGCTGATCTTGAACTCCTGGGCTTAAGCAATCCTTCCACCTTGGTATCCCAAAGTACAGGGATTATAGGCATGAGCCACCTTGCCAGGCCTCCAGAGGCATTTTGATTGGCAGAGAAGACTTCTTGGGAAAAGAAGTCATATCTGACCTGAAAACCACCATCCAAAGGAAAATAAGTTTTGTCAACTCTCATCTTGATTGCATGTAAGTTGGTTCTCTTCAATTAAAGTGATTTAGTAAATGTATAATCAGATTACTTATTTATCTGTTTATTTAAACTCCTAAGCTTTTCCACATGTAAATAAAGTCACAAAAGAGGAGGAAATACCCCTTGTTAGATGTGGGACCTCATTCTCAGTCCAGAGTCCAAAGGAGGTGATGAAGCCTTGCTCTCAGGGAGGAGTGGCTGCCTAACTCATGTCTCCTTGTGACCCAGGACCCAGAATCCGTCACCACAGGTTGGCCTCCCTCTTGCTCCCAATGCAGGCATCTGTGCAGGTGAGCAGCAAGGTATTTGCTGCCATCTCTCCCTTCCTGGGTCCACAACTAGGCCAGCCTCACCAGCGCCTTTGTCAGGACGTGGGTGGACTTGGCTTGGCAGGGAGGAGCAGGTGGGATGTTTTTTGGCTTGGTTTGATATTTGCTAACTGGTAAAGGTCTTGCTCCAAATATTCCGTCACCAACCACCTCTGTGTCTGAATTCCCTGTTAGTCACTCTTTGAGAGCAGAGTTTTGAAGATCCCTGCTCAGGTACAGATCTAGAAAGGGGGCCATTCTGAGCCATTTCTTTAAGGGAAAAAGAGCTGCAAGGTGACTCCACTCTGGCGAAAATGAACCACCATGTCGGGCTGGAAGAAATTGTGTCTGGGAGCTATTCATGATGTGCCCCTAGCCAGGAAGGCTCAGACCAAATTCTGTCTTTTATACACTGCAAGCTGGTTGCTCAACTTGCAAGACCCTGAGAGAATGGAATGCAATACAGACAACGGTTGGCTCCTTACCCATCATTTCCCGCGCAGGGCACCAATCCCTCTATGCGTAATACTCTCTTTCTTTTTTTCTCCTTTTTTTTGGGGACGGAGTCTCACTGTCGCCCAGGTTGGGGTGCAGTGGCACAATCTTGGCTCACTGCAACCTCCGCTACCCAGGTTCAAGCGATTCTCCAGTCTCAGCCTCCCATGTAGCTGGGACTATAGGCGTGTGCCACCAGGCCCGGCTAATTTTTATATTTTTAGTAGAGACGGGATTTCACCACGTTGACTAGGCTGGCCTCGATCTCTTGACCTCAGGTGATCCGCCCACCTCGGCCTTTCAAAGTGTTGGGATGAGCCACCATGCACGACCCACATGATATTCTTTTTCAATTTTCCCAACAACTATGTGAGGTAGAAATATCCCTACTTCACAGGACCAAAAATGGAGGCTCAGAGATAAGCGACTTGCCTAGTGTCATGCAGCTAAATATAGTTATGCTGATTAACAGCTAGTACCATTGAGTGCTACAGGCCAAGGCACTACAAACGATTCATGTTTCAACTCACTTGATCCTCATTACATGCTTGTGGAATCCCCGTTTTAACAGATGTGGAAACTGGAGTACAGGGAGGTTGAACAGGCTCTCCGAGGCATTCAGCTGGCAGATGTCAGATGTCAGCCTGCTCTTCGCCGCCCTGCTGCATGCAGTCAGTCAGGAGCCATCTGCGTCTGAGCCACAAAAAGAGCCTGCTGTGTGCCAGGCACATGCAGTTACCCTGGAGATCTTACAGCCCTGGCCTGCTGGAGGTTACATGCTGGCGTCCTCGCACAGGACCGGTCAGAGATGGCCAAGGGTAGCAAAAGGGTTGGGACATCCAGGGGACATTGGGTCCAGGCAGTGAGGGGCCTTGCTTCCTGTCTCCCCTGCCTGGGAAGGGCAATCAGTGGTGACCCTGACCTCTTCCTGTGTGGCTAACCTGAGGCAATGATTATCCTCTCTAGGGGACTGAGGCAAGCGGTCAGGTGTCTTGAGGACCCACTTATCTCTGGACTTGGACATCTATAGGGTCTTGTCTCACACACCCACTGTGGGGCCTTCCCTGTCTCTGCTTTACACGCACATTGCAGAAGAAGAGATGCTGTTGAAGGACTCTATCCGAGAAGCCCCTCCCAATGAGATTTGTGGCCAGGATTAAGAGGCCTTAAATGGACATTTCCACGAGGAAGAAATTGTGCATGCTTAGATGTCTGTCTCTGGAGGGTTTGGGGGGGTCAAGACACCATCAAATTTGTGTTTCACAAATTGGTGGTGACAGGGTTGATGGGGTCTGGACTCTGTCTGCCATGGGGTCAGCCCTCCTGGAGTCCACCTCAGCCTGAGTGCTGGAAGCCTGCCCTGGATTGGACAGGACCCCTGCGTTTCTCCCCTGGCACTCACCTTCCACCGATCAAATTATATCCTCAGCTTCCTCAGGAATACAGTCTTCAGAGGACCGGGAAGAGGATTAAACAGTTATTACTGTACATGCGAAGTGCTTACATCAGTGCCTGCTCATATTTTACATGTGATTATTATTATAATCCCACCTGGCCTGGTCAACATAAAGAAACCTGGGGTCTGTTCTGCCTCCCTACCCCACTTTAATTTTTTTGTTTTTTGGTTTTTTTTTGTTTTTTTTTTTTTGAGACGGAGTCTCACTCTGTTGTCCAGGCTGAGTGCAGTGGCCGGATCTCAGCTCACTGCAAGCTCCGCCTCCCGGGTTCATGCCATTCTCCTGCCTCAGCCTCCTGAGTAGCTGAGACTACAGGTGCCCGCCACCGCGCCCGGTTAATTTTTTGTATTTTTAGTAGAGACGGGGTTTCACCATGTTAGCCAGGATGGTCTCGATCTCCTGACCTTGTGATCCACCCACCTCGACCTCCTAAAGTGCTGGGATTACAGGCATGAGCCACCACACCCGGCCCCTACCCCACTTTATTTTTAAAATAGAGACAGGGTCTCCCTCCCTATGTTACCCAGGCTGGTCTTGAACACCTGGCCTCAAGCAATCTTCCAGTCTCGGCTTCCCAAAGTTCTGGGATAACAAGCATGAGCCACTGTGCCCGGCCAGCTCCTTCCCTTTTTCTGCCAGGTTTGAGCCCTTCTCCCTGGTGGGACCCAGAAGGCCAGTCTGGCAGAGCTGTGTGAGAACCAGGTAAGCTCTCGCATCCACCCTTCCTGGCATGTAGTAAGCCCCTCCTCGCCTCTTTAAAGAAGACCAAAGAAAGTGGGTTTACGATTTCTCAGGAAGGTTTTACTTCTGTTGTTTTTCCTTCCCGACTTCCCAATTGTCTATTGTACCCGCAAACTCCCTATCCTTCGGTTCCAGATCTAGTGTGTCTCCTGCAGCTTCTGTCTAAATGAAGGATTGCCCTTTTGGTCCCTATCCCAGCCCTTCCCCTCTGGGAAATGATGTATGCCTTCCAGAACTTCTAACTTTACCACACCCTGATGGTGAGCGGGGCACTGACTGTGTGGCTGGCATTGTTCGTAATTACCACGCTCCAGGTCTTCACACAGATGGGCTTGTTTGATTCTCACTGTGTTCCTATGAGGATGGTGCAATTATGATCTCTATTTCTTTAAAAAATAGAGATAGCCTCTAGCTATGTTGCCCAGGCTGGTCTCTAACTCCTGAGCTCAAGCGATTCTCCCCGCCTCAGACTCCCAAAGTATTGAGATAACAGGCATGAGCCACCGTGCCTGGCCTATCATCCCCATTTAAAAGACAGAAAATCTGAGGCACAAGGAGGTTAAACAACTTGCCTGAGATCCCAGTTAGAAAGCGGTAAGTTCGAACCCAAGTAGTGTGACTCTAAGCCCCAGCTCCCAACCACATCATTTTATTGCCATCGTAACTCTAATGTTTAGTATCTATTGGATACTCAAAGGTCTTGGCGTGTCCTAAATTTAAATAAATAAATAAGTAAATAAGAATCCATAGGAATTGCGAAAAGAAGCATGATCTTTGTTCTACGAATGTTGTTTGTTCTTTTTTTTTTTCAGTCGAAAGATACTTTACTGCAAAATTGGGGATTTCAAATTCCTCCTGGTTATATTCTGCTGGTGTTTAACCTCCTTCTAAATAAGGCATCCTTTCTGAGTCTCACTGAACTGTCTTGTACTAAAAAATAGAACTATTGTTTCTTGCTTCATCGCCTGTGGAGCTGGAAAAGTGCCGACCAGCACGTTCTCTCGCACGACTGAAAACGCTCTCCCAGTGTCTCACATCTCTCAGCCCATTCTTCTCCAAAGCCAGAGGACCTGGCTCCTTTCCACTGGGCGGGTTTCCTGTTCGCAGCCCTGACAAAAGTGCCCAGAGTTCTCCAGCCTCTCTCCTTCCACTGGGTATGCACTGGGCCGTGAGGGTGGCACTGAGGGTGCACACAGGGTCCAAAGCAAGCCATGTGGCTCGGGGTCCTCCATCTCTGCTCAGAATTTTGTTTTAGCTTACTTTGTTATTTTTATATTCCAGAACACTTAAAAGAGAAATGAAGGTGTAAAGAAGTTGGTGGGAGGGGTGCAGGTGGAAAATGTTAGCCTTAATCTTTCCTCCCCTGACGTTTTCATACAGGTTGGAGTTGACTTGGAACCTGAGGGCCTAAGTGCCCGGCACTGCGAGGGTATGGCAGGGACTCCATTCTTGATCTTGGCCTTGAGGTTCTCACAGTCTGAGCTTGTGAGTATCAAGAACAGCTCTGGGCTGGGCACAGTGGCTCACACCTGTAATTCCAGCACTTTGGGAGGCTGAGGTGGGCGAATCACCTGAGGTCAGGAGTTTGAGACTAGCCTGGCCGATATGGCGAAACCCCATCTCTATTAAAAAATACAAAATATAGCCAGGTGTGGTAGCAGGCACCTGTAGTCTCAGCTACTCGGGAGGCTGAGGCAGAAGAATCACTTGAACCCGGGAGGCGGAGATTGCAGTGAGCCGAGATTGCGCCACTGCAATTCGGTCTAGGCAACAAAGCGAGACTCCGTCTCAGGAAAAAAAGAAAAAAAAAAAAAAAAAAAGAAAGGAAGCCAGGCATGGTGGCTCACATCTGTAATCCCAACATTTTGGGAGGCTGAGGCAGGAGGATCAATTGAGGCTAGGAGTTTGAGACCACCCTGGGCAACATAGTGAGACCCCATCTCTACAAAAGATTTAAAAAAATTAGCTGGGTGTGGTGGCACATGCCTCTAGTCACAGCTACTCGGGAGGCTGAGATGGGAGAATCGCTTGAGTCTGGGAGGTCAAGGCTGCAGTGAGCTGAGATCACGCCACTGCACTCCAGCCTGGATTACAGAGTAAGACCCTGTCTCTAATAAATAAATAAATAAATAAATAAATAAATAAATAAATAAAAGAGAGGAAGGGGGTTATGGCATACTGTAGGGTGTGGGGGGAGGTTGCAGGATTAGGTGGGTCGCCAGGGTTGGCCTCTTTAAGAAGGTGAGATTTCAGCTTCTCGAAGCTGAGGGATTTAACCATGTAAGTATCTGGGAGTGGAGCATTTCAGTTGGAGGGAATAGCTAGAGCCTAAAAGAAACAAAATCCAACACAAACATCAGGAAGGGGTCACCCAAGAGATAAGGAGTCTGAGAACGGGCCAAGGGAAGGGAAGAAGGAGGGTTTCATGCCTATGCTAATTGCATTGTGGCTGCTCTGAGGGTGGGGTCATTTACCCAACCCCGGGACCACCCTCTGCCCAAACTCTTAGGCTAATGGAAATCAGACCAATGTGGTGGTGGAAAGGCTCTTTCATAACTAGTACACGGCCTTCAGTAAGCCACATGCTCCTTGGGCCTCTGGCCTCATCTATAAAAGGAAACAACTGAAAACTGGGTGCTTGCAGGCCCCTGAGTGCGCCTTGTAATAATAGCACTGTTATAAATAAGATGGAAACTGCATCATCTTGCCAGGGTGAATAAGTTAATTATTCTTATGATTAAGACTTTTAAAAATCAAAAGCAAAACCATCTGATTTGTGTGGTTTCCGAGGAAAAGAAAGGCAGGAAAGAAAGATGAAGTGAGGCTGGGCGGGGTGCTGACACCTGTAATCCCAGCACTTTGGGAGGCAGAGGGCGGCGGATCACTTGAACTCAGGTGTTCAAGATCAGCCTGGGCAGCATAGTGGGACCCTGTCTCTAAAATAAATAAATAAATGAATAAGCTGGGTGTGATGATGCGCGCCTGTAGTCCCAGTTACTTGGGAGGCTGAGGTGGAGGATCACTTGGGCCTGGGAGATTGAGGCTGCAGTGAGCTGTGATCATTCCACTGCATTCCAGCCTAAGCAATAGAGTGAGACCCTGTCTCAAAAAAAAAAAAAAAAAAGAGGCACAAGTTTTCCTTTTGCCACCATTTAACCATCTTCACTTTGTGGGAACTAGAACTGTGCTGGGGTGGTGGGGGGGTGGGGGGTTGGGGGACCCTCTCAACTGCTGTGCTGGGTGGGAGGTGGGGGTGGGGTGGTGGGTGGAGGGTTGGGGGGACCCTCTCAGCTGCTGTGCTGGGGTGGTGGGTGGGTAGGGGGACCCTCTCAGCTGCTGTGCTGGGGTGGTGGGTGGGGATGGGGGGACCCTCTCAGCTGCTGTGCTGGGGTGGTGGGTGGGGTTAGAGTGGTGGGTGGGGGGACCCTCTCAGTTACTGTGCTGGGGTGGTGGGTGGGGGTGGGGTGGGGGGTGGGGGGTGGGAGGACCCTCAGTTGCTGTGCTGGGATGGCGGGTGGGGATGGGGTGGTGGGTGAGGGTTGGGGTGGTGGGTGGGGGTGGGGGGCCCTCTCAGCTGCTCCCTGGCAGTAGTTCCTTAGCTGAGGTTCAGAACATTTACAAGCAACCAACCGTCTGTCTGTTGGGAAGGTTTGGAAAGTATTACGCAAATTGTGAAAAAAACGGTCTTTGACAACTTAGGAAAGAATAAAACCCGGCAGACTGTCCTAGCCTTCAGGCTGCTGGGGTCAGAAGTACAAAGTCATGTTCTCGTAATCTACTAAGTTGCTAAAAGGAGGGATTTGAGAGCATCACGTTGGCAGATACGGGGTTCGGCCCAAACTCTGGGATTTAGGGCCCTGTGATTTCAGGAAGGGCTTTCCCTGCTCACGACAGACAGGAGTGTTTGTTTTTTAAGTGCCAGGGCAGAGGTGGGACGGGCTTGCTGGGGAAACTGGACTGATAAAGAAAATCCTCCTAGAAAGCTACGTTCAACAAACGAGAGCTCACAGGAATGTCGGAACAAGTAAGAGTCAGGATCTCAAGTCAGATTGCCAGAAGTCAAATCCCTGTATTCGAACCTTTCTGTGTCTCAATTTTCTCATTTGTATTGTAGGTATAAAAAAGATGCCTATTGCCCAGGGCAGTTATGGTGATCACATGAATTAATACACATGAAGTCCTCAGCGTGGTACCTGGAAAATTGTAGTGAAACCCACGAGTGGTGCTTTGTCTTTGGGTTACATGGGTTCTTCCAAATGATGTCTGAATGCTTTTCATTGAGGACTGTCTATTTATGGGATACTTTTTGGTGCAGATACACTTTCAGGTCATGAATCTCTCTTCTTTTCTAACCAAGGTTTTCTTTTATTTTGGCTGGGTGTGGTGGCTCACACCTGTAATCCCAGCACTTTGGGAGGCTGAGGCAGGAGGATCGCTTGAGCTCAGGAGTTCAAGACCAGCCTGGGCAACATGGCGAGACCTTGTCTTTGCAAAAAAAGAAAAATTAGCTGGGTGTAGTGATGTGTGCCTGTAGTCCCAACTATTCAGGAGGCTGAGGTAGGAGGATTGCTTGAGGCCAGGACTGAGGCTGGAGACTGAGGCTGGAGGATCACTTGAGTCCAGGAGTTCAAGGCTGCATGAGCTATGATTGGCATCACTACATTCCAGTCTGGGTGACAAAGCAAGATCCTATCTCAAAAAAAAAAAAAAAGAAATTTCCTTAATTTTAAAAAAGTTACCATTTTCTTTTTGGAATACATATATAATATATAATATTATATATACATACATACATACATATATATATACAGAGAGAGAGAGAGAGAGAGACAGAACCTCACTCTGTTGTCTAGGCTGGAGTGCTATGGCATGATCTCGGCTCACTGCAACTTCTGCCTCCCAGGTTCAAGCAATTCTCCTGCCTCAGCCTCCTTGAGTAGGTGGGATTACAGGTGTGTGCCATCATGCCTGGCTAATTTTTGTATTTTTAGTACAGATGGGGTTTCACCATGTTGGCGAGGCTGGTCTTGAACTCCTGACCTCAAGTGATCCACCCACCTCGGCTTCCCAAAGTGCTGGGATTACAGGCATGAGCCATGATGCCCAGTCAAAAAATACATATTTAAAAAGAACCAGATAGAACATTTATAATTCAAAATACAATATTTGAAATGAAAGATTCACTGATTGGGCTTACTATCAGCTTGGTGGCAGAAGAAGAAAGAGTGAATGACAAAAGTTACCATTTTCTAAGCCAACGCTGTCCAACAGAATATAATGCAAACCACAAACATAATTTCAAGTTTTTAGTAGCTATATTTTAAAAAGTAAAAGAAGACAGGTGAAATTAATTTTAATAATATGTCTTAATCCAGTATATCCAAAATATTATTTTTTCAATGTGTAATCAATGTAAAAATTATTAATGAGACTTTACATGCTTGTTTCCTTACTATGTCAAATCCAATGTATATTTCACAAATACAGCATATCTCAGTTTGGGCCAGCGGCATGTCAAGTTTTTAACAGCCACATGGGGCTACCATGTAGGACAGTGCAGTTCTAAGGAACAAGAGGATGGGTCTTGGCAGTGAGCTTGGGTGGGCGAATCAGGCTGGGCACAGACTCCCCCTAATCACGCTATGATGACGGGCCTCTGAGATGGGGGGTCTTCTAGTCACACAGAACAAGGAGGATCCCTGGCCGTGTGCCATGGCTCACACCTATAATCTCAGCACTTTGGGAGGCCGAGGCAGGCAAGTCACTTGAGGTCAGGAGTTCAAGACCAGCCTGGGCAACATGGAGAAACCCTGTCTCTACCAAAAATACAAAAAATCAGCTGGGTGTTGTGGCACTCACCTGTGGTCTCAGTTACTCAAGAGACTGAGATGGGAGGATTGCTTGAGCCCAGGCGGCAGAGGCTGCCGTGAGCTGAGATCATGCCACTGCACTATAGTGTGGGTGACAGAGTGAGACTCCATCTCAAAAAAAAAAAAAGAACAAGGAGGATCCCAATGCAAGCCCCACATTCCAAGATTGTGGTTTTGAACTGAGATATATTGAGCAAGCTCTTGCTTGCCCCAACGGTCTTTTCCTCCCTCTCTACTAACCGCACCCCTTATCTCAACCTGACTTGAGGATGAAATACTAAGAAGATCATCAATCTTTCAATGATTATTATCCTCTATTAAGATGCAAATGCAAATGTTGGACAAAATTTCAGTTAAGAGGAATAAGTTCAAAAGATCTATTGTACAACATGGTGGCTATAGTTAATTTTTTTTTTTTTTTTAGACAGTGGCTAGAGTGCAATGGCACAATCACAGCTCACTGCAGTCTCAAACTCCTGGGCTCAATCGATCCTCTAGCCTCAGCCTCCCCAGTAGCTGAGACTACAGACATGTACCACCATGCCCAGCCTTGACTATACTTAATAACACTGTATTGTATTCTTTTTGGTGGTTGTTGTTGAGATGGAATCTCACTCTGTCTCCCAGACTGGAGCACAGTGACGCAATCTCAGCTCACTGCAGCCTCTATCTCCGGGGTTCAAGTGATTCTCCTGCCTCAACCTCCTGAGTAGCTGGGATTACAGGAGCACACCACCACACCCAGCTAATTTTTGTATTTTTAGTAGAGCCGGGGTTTCACCATGTTGGCCAGGCTGGTCTCGAACTTCTGACCTCAAGTGATCAACCTGCCTTGGCCTCCCAAAGTGCTGGGATTACAGGCGTGAGCCACTGCCCCCGGCCCAATGTATTGTATTCTTGAGAATCACTGAGAGTAGATTTTAAGTGTTCTCACCACAGAAAACACTAAGTATGTGAAGTAATGCATGCTAATTAGTTCAATTTAGGGATTCACAATGTATTCCAGAACATTATGTTGTACACAATAAATATATACAATTTTTATTTGTCAATTAACATAACAAATAAAAAAGATGTGAATATTGGGGAGAATATCTTCATTGAGTATCAGCTGAGACTAAGGTAGTTGAGGTAGAGATTAGGACAGGAAACAGAACATGTTTTTGGGTTCTGTCTGGAAACTCTGAGGAGTGACCTTGCTTAAAAGCCAGCATTGGTAGGATGGCCCTCAATGGAGTCTTTAGGGTCCCGGCCTTTATCCTAACACTTTATCCTAATGGGAACCTTATTAACCATAGCAGTAGCTATGTGAGCAAGAGCAGACTTCAAAATGCTGGGCACCTTGGGGCCATATATATATATATATATATGTGTGTGTGTATATATATATATGTGTGTGTATATATATATGTGTGTGTGTGTGTATATATATATTTTTATATATATATATATATTTTTTTTTTTTTTCCTGAGACAGAGTCTCACTCTGATGCCCAGGCTGGAGTGCCATGGCCAGTCTCGGCTCACTGCAACCTCTGCCTTCCCAGTTCAAGCAATTCTCCTGTCTCAGCCTCCTGAGCAGCTGGGATTACAGGCATCTGCCACCACGCCCAGCTAATTTTTGTATTTTCAGTAGAGACAGGGTTTCACCATATTTTATCAGGCTGGTCTTGAACTCCTGACCTCAAGCAATCCACCTGCCTTGGCCTCCCAAAGTGCTGGGATTAAAGGTATGCGCCACCGTGCCTGGTCGGGTCCATATTTTTCTAGATGAATTAGTCTGTATCTGAAAACTACGTTAGGAGTCCTGTGAAGGAAAATTTGCAAATTTGTCCTGCCCATCCATTCCCACCCATCCAGAAGGAGAGACTACTCCCTTCTCCCTAGGGAAGTGCCCTTTGACCCTATTCAAGGAGACAGCTGGTCTTTGAGGTAGGATGTACCTTGGGGAAGGCTGACTTAACTTTGAGAACAGAGTCTCTTCTCTTCATCCTTCCCTCCCTCCATTCAGTCATGTTCCAGTGAATCTACACATCTTCCCTGCACAGCTTTCTTGAAGGAGGTCTCATATCCCTATTTCCAAGTTCTTGGGAAAAGTGAAAGGAACCTCACTTTCACCTCCATAAGCTAAGACTATTATTACCACCATAGATGCTCTAAAATCTGAAAAGAAACACTACTCTTTTTTTTTTTTTTTTTTTTTTGAGACAGTCTCTGTCGCCTAGGCTGGAGTGCAGTGGCGCAATCACAGCTGACTGCAGCCTCGACCTCCCAGGCTCAAGTGATCTTCCCACCTCAGCCTCCCAAGTAACTGGGACTATAAGCACGCACCACAATATATGGCTAATTTATTTCTATTTTCATTATTTATTTTTATTTATTTATTTATTTTTTTTGAGATGAAGTCTTGCTCTATAGCCCCGGATAGAGTGCAGTGGTGCTACCTTGGCTCACTGCAACCTCTGCCTCCTAGGTTCAAGCGATTCTCCCACCTCAGCCTCCTGAGTAGCTGGAATTACAGGTGCGCGCCACTGCACCTGGCTAATTTTTTGTATATTTTAATAGAGACGGGGTTTCACCAGGTCGGCCAGGCTGGTCTTGAACTCCTGACCTCAGGTGATCCACCCGCCTCGGCCTCCCAAAGTGCTAGGATTACAGGCGTGAGCCACCATGCCCGGCCTATTTTTATTATTTATTTATGATTAGAGACAGGGTCTTGCCATGATGCCTAGGCCAGTCTTGAATTCCTGAGCTCAAGCGATCCGCCCCCCTTGGCCTCCTAAAGTGCTGGGATTACAGGCGTGAGCCACCACGCCCGGCCAGAAATACTGTTTTTTGAGACAAGGTCTCACTCTGTCACCCAGGCTGGAGTGCAGTGGCGTGATCATGGCTCACTGCAGCCTAGACTTCCCTGGCTCAGGTGGTCCTCTCACCTCAGCCTCCTGTGTAGCTGGGACTACAGGAACATATCACCATGCCTGGCTAATTTTTGTATTTTTTTGTAAAGGTGGTATGTTTCACCATGTTGTTCAGGCTGGTCTCAAACTCCTGGACTCAAGCAATCTTCCCACCTCGACCTCCCAAACTGCTGGGTTACAGACATAAGCCACCGCACCTGGTGTGGAAATAATCGTTTGTGGTGACACTTGGATTATCTACTTAACCCACAAATGTTCTTGCCATTCAACCTTCATGATTACTGTATTACTCTCATTCAACCTGTAATATTCCTAACTATATTGTCTTGAGTTTTCAGGCAGTCCTGAGTGCTAATCTTCGACCCAATTTCTTTAGACTCATTGTACTCCAAAGGAGATTATCTAAAGTATATCCTCCATTAACAGATTTTTAAAGTTAAACTCTTGTTTTGTTTTTTGAGAAGGAGTCTTCCTCTGTTGCCCAGGCTGGAGTGCGGTGGCACAATTTAGGCTCACTGCAACCTCTGCCTCCCGGGTTCAAACGATTCTCCTGCCTCAGCCTCCCAAGTAGCTGGGATTACAGGCTTGCACCACCATGCCTGGATAATTTTGTGTGTGTGTGTGTGTGTGTGTGTGTGTTTTCAGTAGAGACAGGGTTTCACCATGTTGGTCAGACTGATCTTGAACTCCTGACCTCAGGTGATCCACCCACCTTGGCCTCTCAAAGTGCTGGGATTATAGGTGTAAGCCACCGCACCCAGCCTAAAGTAAAACTTTTGTAAACAACCAAAATATTTTTATTGAGCCTTTTTTCTTGATTATTAATATGATACATAATTTTTTCTAGAAAATTTAGAGTTGTCTGGAAAAGATGAAGAGGAAACATTTGTGATCCTACTGTCTAGAAAACACCACTGTTAATTTTTTGGTCAATGGGTATTTGAACCGATTACATTCTAGAGCAGCGGCTGGGCGCAGCAGCTCACGCCTGTAATCCCAGCACTTTGGGAGGCCGAGGCGGATGGATCACGAGGTCAGGAGATCGAGACCATCCTGATTAACACAGTGAAACCCGGTCTGTACTAAAAATACAAAAAGTAGCCAGGTGTGGTGGCAGGCACCTGTAGTCCCAGCCCTTTGGGAGGCCAAGGCAGGTGGATACTTGAGGTCAGGAGTTTGAGACCAGCCTGGACAACACAGCAAAACCCTGTCTCTACAAAAAATACAAAAATTAGCTCAGTGTGGTGGCGAGTGCCTGTAATCCCAGCTACTTGGTAGGCTGAGACAGGAGAATGGCTTGAGCTTAGGAGGTTGAGGCTGCAGTGAGCCATGATCCAATCACTGCACTCCAACCTGGGTGACAGAGCCAGACCCTGTCTTTAAAAAAAAAAAAAAAAAAAAAGTTAAAATTCATCATGGGAAAAATTTTTTACCATCTCAATGAAGCTTCTAAATAGCATTTCACTAAGTGATGCTGTTTATATTTTAAATTTCTAACCAAAGCCAAAAAAAAAAAAAAAAAAAAAAGCCTAGAGTCTGGCAAAAGATAAGAACCAACTAAAGTGTAGTAACTTAATTGGTAAATGTGGTCAGCCTCTGGGAACTGAAACAAAGAGGCCGTTGAGGATCCAGTTGATGTTCTGTGATTACAAATTAAGGGGCAAGAACTTCCTTCTTCCTTAGTGACCCAAAACCTTAAGTATAATGCAGGTATGGAGTATAATGGTGTGTGTTTGGAAGAGAAGGAAGTAGGGGTGATGTTGGAAATACTGTCACTGAATTTGGGAACTTGGATAGGTTGCTTATTTTTGGAGGGAGCTCAGCATCTTATGGTGGTGGAATGGATGGATGGGTTATAGGATTGGCAGGAATGAACAGCCAGGTGAGTTCTGGGGACATTGGTGGGGCTATGTAGTGCTGCAGGATAGGGTATAAAATAAGAGCAATGAAGGAAGCTGAGGGGGATCCAGTGTGCCAGGGAGTGGTGTGTGCTACTTCGAGTTGCACGCTCAAAGTCATCATGATGGAAGACATGATAGTCATCTCTGCATGGTAGGTGACAAAGGATTTGTCCTTTCTTTTTTTTTAATTTTTTTTGAGACAGAGTCTTGCTGTGTTGCCCAGGCTGGAGTGCAATGGCACAATCTCAGCTCACTGCAACCTCTGCCTCCTAGGTTTAAGTGATTCTCCTGCCTCAGCCTCCTAAGTAGCTGGAATTACAGGCGCACGTCAGCACACTCAGCTAATTTTTGTATTTTTAGTAGAGACAGGGTTTCACCATGTTGGCCAGGCTGGTCACGAACTCCTGATCTCATGATCTGCCCACCTCTGCCTTCCAAAGTGTCAGGATCACAGGCGTGAGCCACTGAACCCGGACTTGTCCTTTCTTTTAAGTCCCCCCTTGCAATTATTCACCTGCTGACTTTTCCATAGTAAGCATTAATTAATTAGTTAATTATTTTTGAGACAGGGTCTCACTGTGTGGTCCAGCCTGGAGTGCAGTGTCACAGTCGTGGCTCACTGCAGACTTGAACTCCTGCCCTAAAGTGGTCCTCCTGCCTTGGCATCAGGTGCTGTGCCTGGCCTATTTATATATATATATATATATATTTTTTTTTTTTTCTGAGACGGAGTCTCATTCTGTCACCCAGGCTGGGGTGCAGTGGTGCCATCTTGGCTCACTGCAACCTCCACCTCCCAGGTTCAAGCGATTCTCCTGCCTCAGTAGCTGGGACTTCAGGTGCCTGCCACCAAAACCCGGCTATTTTTTTGTATTTTTAGTAGAGATGGGGTTTCACCCATGTTGCTCAGCCTGGTTTCGAACTCCTGACCTCGTGATCTGTACACCTCGGCCTCCCAAAGTGCTGGGATTACAAGTGTGACCCACTGCGCCCAGCCCTAATTTTTTAATTAGAAAAGATAATTAACTAAAGATAGACAAAAATAATTTTAGAATAGCATCGATAGATGGTGTGTCTTGGGAGAAAGGTAAGATTTAAGAAGTCAAACAGGCTGGGTGCAGTGGCTCAGACCTGTAATCCCAGGACTTTGGGAGGCCAAGGTGGGCGGATCACGAGGTCAGGAGATCTAGACCATCCTGGCTAACACGGTGAAACCCTGTCTCTACTAAAAATACAAAAAATTATCTGGGCATGGTGGTGGGCACCTGTAGTTCCAGCTACTCAGGAGGCTGAGGCAGGAGAATGGCATGAACTCGGGAGGTGGAGCTTGCAGTGAGCTGAGATCGCACCACTGCCCTCCAACCTGGGCGACAGAGCGAGACTCTGACTCAAAAAAAAAAAAAAAAAAAAAAAGAAGAAGTCAAATAAAGACCTCTTTTCTTGATTCCTATTCAAAGCATCCTGCTCCCTTTAACCCACATGCCTACTCCTGTGCCCTTTCTGAAATATCCTGAGAGATTTGTTTCCACTATTTGTAATATCCTATAGTTTTTTGTAAGCCCTATAGTTTTAGAATTGAAATTCTGTGTCCTATTAGACTCAGAGTAGCATTTTGAGAAGTCCTTTAATGCCTTTCTTTTCTAAAAATAGGATATTTTGGTTGGACAAAGTGGCTTATACCTGTAATCCTAGCACTTTGAGAGGCCAAGGCCCAAGTTCAAGACCAGCCTGGGCAACATAGTGAGACCCCATCTCTACAAAACATTAAAAAACTAGCTGGGTGTGGTGGTGCATGCCTGTAGTCTCGGCTACTCAGGAGGCTGAGGAGGGAGGATTACTTGAGCCCAGGAGGTCAAGGCTGCAGTAAGCCATGATTGCATTGCTGCATTCTAGCTTGATAACAAAGTTGAGACTCTGTCTCAAAAAAAAAAGAAAAAAAATTTTAAAGTACAGTTTTAGAATGGGCACAGTGGCTCATGCCTGTAATCCCAGCACTTTGGGAGGCTGAGGTAGGCAGATCACTTGAGGCCAAGAATTCAAGACCAGCCTGGCCAATGTGGCAAAACCCTGTCTCTACTTAAAATAGAAAAATTAGCTGGGTGTGGTGGCACATGACCATAATCCCAGCTACTCAGGAGGCTGAGGCAGGAGGATCACTTGAACCCAGAAGGTGGAGGTTGCAGGGAGCCATGATAGGGCCACTGTGCTCCAACCTGGGTGACAGAGCAAGACTCTGTCTCCAAAACAAAACAGACACAAAAACAATACAATAACCCCAAATTCCTCAACTTTTAGGTATCTAGGGAGGTTTCTGGACTAGGACTCTGAAGACTTTTAAGAAGGGGGACAATCTTGCTCTTGGGAAACTATTTTTTTTTTTTTTTTTTAGACAGAGTCTGCCTCTGTCGCCCATGCTGGAGTACAGTGGCACAAGCTCAGCTCACTGCAACTTCTGCCTGGCAGGTTCAAGGGATTCTCCTGCCTCAGCCTCCTGAGTAGCTGGGGTTACAGGTGCATGCTGCCACACCTGGCTAATTTTTTATATTTTTGGTAGAGAAGGGGTTTCACCATGTTGGCCAGGCTGGTCTCGAACTCTTGACCTCAAGTCATCTGTCTGCCTCAGCCTCCCAAAATGCTGGGATTACAGACGTGAGCCACCACACCAGGCCATGGGAAACTAACATTAATAGATGTGTAGCTAAGTGATGAGAAGGGAGGAGTTGGAGAAGGAGTTACATGGTCCTGCCAGGGATGCCTTTGAGCCTATGCCCTCTCCCAGGGCACCCCTCCATTGTTACTCAGTAAGGAGACCAAGGACACAATGAGAGCTGCTCCCTTGGGACGAGAAGCATCAAGATAATTTCCTGCGTGGCATGTGCCTGTAGTCCCAGCTACCTGGGAGGCCGAGGCAGGAGAATTGCTTGAGCCTTGGCATTTGATTGCGGCCTGAGCAACATAGCAAGACTTTGTCTTAAGAAAAAAGAACGACGATTTTTTTTTTTGTCTTGGCCATAGTCTCCCTGTCGCCTAAATGATTGAGGGTGGGAATGGAAGTAGAATCAAAATAATAGGAAACTCAAAGTTGCCTGAGATCCATGAAAAAATGAGTCACTTTTAAAAAAATATGCCTTTTTTTCTGTAACATCTTTTTAAAAATCAGATGTTTTCTCATTTATATGGACTCTAAATAAAATGAAGATATCTTTTTTAAATGATAATTTTTTAGAAGTTTTATGGAAAACAAATTTTTTTGAGAGAGGTCTGGCTTTGTCACTCAGGCTACAGTACAGTGGCATGATCTGACTCACTGCGACCTCCACCTCTCTGGCTCAAGCGAGCCTCCCAACTCAGCCTCCCAAGTAACTGGGACTACAAGCATAAGCCACCATGCCCAGATGATTTGGGTGTTTTTCATAGAGTTGGGGTCTTGCCATGTTGCCCAGGCTGATTTCAAACTCCTGAGCTCAAGTGATCTGCAAACCTTGGCCTCCCAAAATGCTGGGATTACGAATGTGGGCAACTGTGCTGGCTTATTATGAAAATTCTCAAAAATATATTAAAGTAGGGAGGATAGTAGAATGAACCTTCATTTACTCATTGCTCAACTTCAGCAGTTATCAAACCACCACTATACCCTTCCCATCCCCCTCAAACTGGATTATTTAGAAGCAAATCCTAGTCATTTTATCATGCTAAACAGCAATGTTTAGCATGTACCTCTACAAGAAAATAACAAAAAGGACTTTTGATTATTTACAAATCTTAATCTTGTTTCCCTTTCGTTCCTCATCTATCCGGGGGCACGGATTAGGAAGCTTGAGTTCTAACCCTGGTTTGCCACTTGCTTACAGTGTGAGTAGGGGCAAATCATTTAACCTTTCCGGACTTGGCATTTTTCTCACCTGAGTGAGGGAACTAGATGATTTGCAAGGTCCCTTCTAGTTCTAGAAATCAAAAATTCATGCAAGGGCCATCCTTGCATGAAACATACAGATTTGGTGCAGTATCTATTTACTGGTTTTTGTGTGTTTTTTTTTTTTTTTTTTTGGTGCAGTGCCCAGTTCAGAGTCAAGACCCTCTCAATGAAGAGGCAAGCAAAAGGCCTAGAGGCTGCTAGTGGCGGAATCTTTAACCTGGAGCTTTAAAAAAGAAATAAGCCTTGGAGCTGCCCTTCTGTGCAGTTTCATGCTGCCTTCAGTATCTCTTCTCATAACCTCAATTTATCTTTTTTTTTTTTCTTTTTTTGAGATGGAGTCTTGCTCTGTTGCCCAGGCTGGAGTGCAGTGGCACGATCTCTGCTTACTGCAAACTCTGCCGCCCAGTTTCAAGCGATTCTCCTGCCTCAGCCTCCTGAATAGCTGGTATTAGAGGTGCCTGCCACCATGTCCAGATAATGTTTTTGTATTTTTAGTAGAGACAGGGTTTCACCATGTTGTCCAGGCTAGTCTCAAACTCCTGACCTTAGGTGATCCACCTGCCTTGGCCTCCCAAAGTGCTCGTGTGAGCCACCCCGCCCTGCCGGTGACCTGTTACTTTATTAAATAACAGGAATTGATTTCTGTCATGTTCCAGGTGACTGTGAAGGAATAAGAATACTCATTTTATGGCCAAATCAACTGTGTGTGAAGTAAAGTAGGTGCATTTCAGGTTGCCTGGTAAAAGAAGGATTAAGTCTGATATAGGGTTTGTCTTTTAAAATTGTGGAAAACATGCATATCGTAGATTGAATTTTAGGGAAAGATATGGGTCCTATTGGGTTAATAGTGGAATATTTGGGTAAGATCGTGCCCAGCCCTGAGGACTGTTGCCAACGCTTCCCTCACTGCGTATGCCATGTGCTCCTGAGGACATCCTCTTGTTGGCTTCCCACACCATCATTACAACTGGAACAAGAGACGCATAAAGAGTGAGTGGCCCAGCGTGGCTCAGCTGGTAAGTGACGGACATGGGCTTGGACCCAGGACTTCCAGCTGCTGCAGCATGTGTGCTGCTCCCCTACAGCTTGAAGTAGGGCTAGGGAAATGAAACTGGAGGACTTCTTGGAAAAAGAAACTTGATTATCAGCGTAGTGGTACGCTACGCTGAATGCTTATCAAGAGCAAATGCTTATGAATACTGCACCTGTGCTTTAAAAGTCACCATGAGCTGGGCATTGTGGCTCACGTCTGTAATCCCAGCACTTTGGAAGGCTGAGACAGGTGGATCACTTGAGGTCAGGAGTTCGAGGTCAGCTTGGCCAACCTGAAAAAAAACCCATTTCTACAACAACAAAAAAAAAGAAAGAAAGAAAGAAAGAAAGAAAGAAGGAAAGAAGGAAAGAAGGAAAGAAGGAAAGAAAGAAAGAAAGAAGGAAAGAAGGAAAGAAGGAAAGAAGGAAAGAAGGAAAGAAGGAAAGAAAGAAAGAAAGAAAGAAAGAAAGAAAGAAAGAAAGAAAGAAAGAAAGAAAGAAAGAAAGAAAGAAAGAAAATTAGCCAAACCTGCTTGCTTGAACCCAGGAGGTGGAGGTCCAGCCTAAGCGACAGAGAGAGAGAGAGAGGGAAAAAAAATAAAAAACAAACACCACCACCACCATGACCCAGAGAAAGAAAGAAAGAAAGAAAGAAAGAAAGAAAGAAAGAAAGAAAGAAAGAAAGAAAGAAAGAAAACAACAAAAAAAAAACAATGAAGTTCCCAAATGGAAAAAGCCCCTAAAATTACCATTTTAAAGCACAAGCCCTAATCAGCTCTGGGGATTTGTAGGAAACTCATCAAAGTTATTGATGGGAACTATTGTTTTGGTGCCGGGGTTTTCAATTGGGAGTTAGATTAAAAAGGACCAAAGATGACAGCTGAAATTTCAAACTGAAACCAACGTTCCTCAGTGGAAAGCTTTCCCGGACAGTGCATTTTGGGGTTGGTTGCTGTACTTGGAGATACCCCTGGGTTGGAGGACACACTTCTGGCTGGTTTAAGGGGCTTCTGAAGAGAACCAAAATGTGCACTCTTTGTGTTCTTGCACCGTGACTATTAGTCTGTGAGACTCTGTCCTTAGCAGGAAATGGTAAAGGAATCAGCAGGAAGCCTAAAACAAGGGAAGGGAAACTCCTCCCTCCTATCAAAGGCCAGGCAAGGGCGAGGATGAGAATGGAGAGTGGGGCATGTGCATTAAGCCGTCTGGGGTAGTGGTAGGGATAGACATGTTGAAATGGAGAGTGTTCGAATCTTGAAAGGAAGTAAGGAAAATGTATACGCCACAAGGGCAAGGATGTATGATAGGCTTGTATTTATTGTATAACTTTATTTTATTATATTATTTTTATTTTTTTGAAATGGAATCTCTTTCTGTCACCCAGGCTGGAGTGCAATGGCACGATCTCAACTCACTGCAACCTCTGCCTCCCAGGTTCAAGTAATTCTCCTACCCCTGCCTCCCGAGTAGCTGGGACTACAGGCGCCCGCCACCACGCCTGGCTAATTTTTTGTATTTTTAGTAGAGACAGGGTTTCACCGTGTTAGCCAGGATGGTCTTGATCTCCTGACCTCGTGATCCACCTGCCTCGGCCTCCCAAAGTGCTGGGATTACAGGCGTGGACCACAGCACCTGACCTTTATTGTATAACTTTAATATAGAGCCTTAGTCCTCCAGAAATCTGCATGATGCCCAGGGAAAATGCTGTTCCTTTATCTACATGAGGCAGAGGTTTGTGTTGTTTGCTGAGGTCCAGCAGCTCGCTGTGAGTACAATCTCTCCCTCGTTCCTGATTTCTGGCTTATTCAAGCCCAGAGGACCCAAAACTCAAGTTGAAAGTTTTGACTAGGAGAACAGATAAAAGTAGAAATAGAATCCAATCATAAGAAATGCTCAGTGTGAAGGAGAGAGGAATGCAAAAGAATTTTTCTGTTTTACCATGGTCTTTGTAACTGAAAATCGTACGTTCTTGAGATAGAGAGCTGATGATCCAATGCAAGAAACTGAGTTTAAGAAGAAACTGTTCATCTGAAATCTGACAACTCATTCTTAAAGGTTAGAGCTCAGCTTTGAAGTTTCACTTCATGAGCTTGGCTCAGTGAGATATGCTACTCCCCGGTGAAAAATAAAATGAAGATAATGTTTTATGTTGAAAGTGCTCGGTGATGAAAAGGCAGCACCTAGCTCCCTTATCTCATCAAAAATGCAGCAGATTCTCAATATTAGCAATCTCGTGTTTAGATTGTTACCTGAGGTGAAACCCTGTCTCTACTAAAAATACCTAAGGAAAGGAAAAACAAACTGTCCCAAATGCTGATTCTACTGTTTCAGTAGGGAAAAAAAATTTCTGGCAGGCAAGTGGCAAACAACAAAACTTTTGAAAAAGCAGGCCTGGGGGGAGTCCAGTACAGTTTCATAATGGGTATGAATAGTTATTTTACTGTGTTTCCCCCCCCCCCAACTTTCTTTCTGGGTTTTGATGTGGATCTCTTTCTATTTGTTCAGGAAATTGTGACGTGTGTTCTGGGCAGGGTTTGAGGTTTTGGAACCTTTTCTAAAAGGGACAGAGAGCACCCTGCTACATTTCCTAATCAAGAAGTTGGCGTGCAGCCGGGAGAGCTGGAGTGAGTTGGTCATGATGCAGAAGCTACTCAAATGCAGTCGGCTCGTCCTGGCTCTTGCCCTCATCCTGGTTCTGGAATCCTCAGTTCAAGGTAAGACTCAGGAGTCTTGTTCCCCAGCCATCTTCTCTGTAAGCCCCATAGTCCATACAAGTCATTAGATTCATTTTAAGGCATAGAATGTATAATAAATATTATGGGAAAGGAGGCAAAGAAGAAGGATTTGGGGTCACCGAACCCTTTAATATAAGTTCAGTTAAGTTTGGTACCAAGAAAAATTAAACTCGGTGGCCTGTGCCTTCTTGTAAACTCTTACAATGATTGAAATGTGCTATTTTGGGATGAAAATGTGAGGTTTATACATTTTAAAAAGCTCAAGGAATCCAGAAAATGACTCCTGTGTGTGTTGCATGGAGGAGATGGCACCTTTGAGTGTTTGGGGGTTTCTGCCTACCCCTCAGTGTCTACATCAGCCCCAAGTTCTAGTGCGCTGTGACGGTGTCATCGTTATTTTAATACTGGGAGATGTTATATTCCAATTGGGGTGAATCTGACTGTGTGTATTTTTTTTTCTTCTTTTTTTTTTTAAAGATAAATTTGGTTCTTACTGAAAACTCAATTATGGTTAGACATAGTTAATGTAAACCCTCTCAGATTTTAGAGAGAAGGCCAAATAATTTGGTATTTATACTGTTGCTCAGAGAAACATCATATTCGGAAATATCTTCCTACGTTTATCTATCATTTAGTGTTGTTTAGTCAGACTCTGAAACAACTTAAAACCTCTAATGACTGAGACAATGAAAATGATAGGCTTGTAAGAAAAATACCATTTGTTCTTCTTTGGTAAATAAGGAATCATGTCTAAATAAGACAGAGATCATGGCTCGATAGAGAGATGGCTGAGCTTATAGTCGAAAAACATTAGGTTAGGCCAAATGGTAAGGGAAATGTTGAGTCACAATGACACACATTTTCTAGATTTGTTTCGTCAAAGCGACTTTTGGTTGTCATGATCTTGCTTCCGGTGGAGATGAAATCTTACAGATGATCGCAGAGACATTCATTTTATGTTAGAAATTTATAAAATAATTTTCTTCTAGTTATGCTAATACTGAAAAAAGAGGAAGTAATGTTTCTGGAACTTTATTAATCTATGTATTTTAAAAATATAAAACGTTGTCAGTTTTAGGGAACAGGCTTCCCTGGGATATTTTGGGGAATATCTTCAGCTTGATGAAGTAATTCCCAAATAACCATGTGGTCTGACAAGATCGAGAGTAATGAGTTCCATACTTTAGTACAGTCTTGAGTGGCTAGATGGTGCTGAGCATACCCTAACCAGAGATACGTATGTCTTTATGTTTTCAAAATTTCCCAGAAACGTGAATTTCCCACTAAGATTCATTAAGGAAAACTAGAATGAAAACAAAAACTTTCCTTGCACAGTATTTATTAGAAAGAAATGAAGAAGACCGGGCGTGATGGCTCACACCTGTAATCCCAGCACTTTGGGAGGCCAAGGCAGGCGGATCATGAGGTCAGGAGTTCGAAACCACCCTGGCCAACACAGTGAAACCCCATCTCTACTAAAATTACAAAAAAAATTAGCCTGGTGTGGTGGCATGCACCTGTCATCCCAGCTACTTAGGAGGCTGAGGCTCAATTGCTTGAACCTGGGAGGCAGAGGTTGCAGTGAGCTGAGATCACACCACTGTACTCCAGCCCGGGTGACAGTGCAAGACTCTGTCAGAAAGAAAGAAAGAGAGGAAGAGAGAAAGAGAGAGAAAGGAAAGAAAGAAAGGGAAAGAAAGAAAGAAAATAATTCATTATGAAATTGTATAGAATACTAGCATTTATACCATGACCTCATAGGTTTAGCTCTTTGTTAGAAAAGGAAACCATAGAAAGAGACAAGGGAGAAACTGACAAACTAGGGTGTTTCTGAAAAAAGGCTCTTGGTATCGGGCTCAAGGGCCTGTGCCCACATCTGAGCGTGCAGGGAAATAGATGTCCCTGACTGGCTGCACGTGTGAGTGACTGCAGCACGAGGCTGTGATGTGAAGAGTCGTGACACCATTTCCTCATACCTCCACGCAATGCCAGATATTATTCGACAACATTCTTTCTGTCTTGTAAAAAGTGTTTATCTAGCCCCTTGGTTTAGCTGATCAAATCAGCTAGGCTTTTGGCTTGCTTTTACTGAGCATATTCAAAACCATTTCAGGTTACTATAATGGTTTGCTCAGGTTGCCATAACAAAGTACCACGGACTGAGTAGCTTAAACAACAGAAGTTTATTTCCTCACAGTTCTGAAAATGGGAGTCCAAGATCAAGGTGCTGGCAGGGTCGGTCGCATTCTGAGGACTCTCTCCTTGGCTTATAGATGGCACCTTCTCCCTTGTCTGCACATGGTCTTTCCTCCATGCATCCGTGTCTTAATACCATCTTCTTAGAAGGTTACCAGACATTGGATCAAGGCCACCCTAATGGCCTCATCTTAACTAACTGTATCTGCAGTGACCCTATTTCTGAACAATTTCACATTGTGGGATTCTGTGGGTTAGAACTTCAACATATGAATTTGATGGTGGTATATTTTTACTATTAGTCAAACCCAAGTAAAGATGTGGCGTAAGATTGTGTCTACCGAGCACAAAGAAATGGAAATTTGGGGATGTGTGGGTAACGCTGGAGAGCACAGATGACTAATCTATCTCCAGGGGATTTGATGAGGCCTGTGAATCCTACACTCTTATTGCCTCTCTTTTCCAATATACCCATAAAGGAAAAAAAAATGGAATATCCACGAACAGGTGCAGCCAAGGGGGCCAGGCCCCCATGTGTCCACTGTATACTGTCTCCTAGCTCACAGGAACGATATTGATCCACTCATTGTGCTGCTGTTTGTAAAGTGATTTCACATCCATTCTCTGGTAATTATCAACACATTCCCTGTGAGGAGGAATTAGCATTAGTTATAGAGGAGAAAACTGGATCTGACATTTCTCATCTCATTTGCTCTATACAGCAACCTCTTGCAAAAAATTTGTGAGTCATGCCCAAGACCCATTACAACTAATTAACAACTGAACTGGTCGTCTAATTTCAAGGTCAGAATTAACTTTCTACTGCAGCTCATGGATTAGAGGTTTTCTTTATTTAAACAAACAAACAAAAAATCCTTTGACTGTAGCCCTTGCTATAATATTTCCCACTGAACTGAGGGAGAAATTGAAAGTAAACTTAGGAGCTTTTTATAGCTTGTCAAACCGTGCAAGAGTTGGGGAAGCTTATCCGTCCTGTGGAATTGATAGACCAGGAGGAAGTCACTCCGGCTTAGATAATGCTACCATTCTGAATGAATCAAATGGTCTTCTTTTCCCCTTCATGGTAGTTGCTGCTTAAGTTTCTCTAACATGCCTGCAGTAAGTTTCCATTAAGAATAGGAAATTAGGCCCGGTGCAATGGCTCACGTCTATAGTCTTAGCACTTTGGGAGAACGAGGAAGGTGGATTACTTGAGGTCAGGAGTTAAAGACCAGCCTGGCCAACATGGTGAAACCCCCGTCTCTACTAAAAATACAAAAATTAGCTGGACATGGTGGTATGCACCTGTAATCCCAGCTACTCAAGAGGCTGAGGCAGGAGAACCACTTGAACCTGGGAGGTGGAGGTTGCAGTGAGCCAAGATCATGTCACTGCACTCCAGCCTGGGCGATAGACTGAGACTCCGTCTCAAAAAACAAAAAAAAAATTAGTACATTGTGATTGTGTTGGGGGAAAAGTTAGTGCCATAATATAAAAAGGTATGGACTATTGGAGAAAGTTGTTTGCTTTGGTAACATTTACTCATAGAAAGTATGAGGATTCAGGGTGGTGGGGGAGGTGGGCAGTGAAGGATAGGATTCAAATAAAAACCATTCTTTCCCTTGGAATCCACCTCACAATTAACCAACAAATCCCATCAGTGGGCCTTTTAGGAAGATAACATTTCTGTCCATGAGCATACCCACTGTAATCACAAGACATTTATCTCAAGCAAGATAGAGTCAAGATACTCTCACAACCACAGGGGCTGGAACTGCAAATTTTCACATCCTGCCAACGCCCTTGAATAACTATGTCAAGAATTTAGTGTGTGTAACTTGTTCTTTATTTTAAAGTACATTTAACATCATCGGCCCCGAATTAGATAGACTTTTGGAGTGGGAATCCTTCTACTTTTGATTTATTTATAAAATTTTAAAATAGCTTTGTTGAGATGGTGTTCACATACCATACAATTCACCCATTAAAAATGTTTGATTCAATGATTAGGCCAGGTGTGGTGGCTGATGCTTGTAATTCCAGCACTTTGGGAGGCCAAGGCAGGTGGATCACTTGAGGTCAGGAGTTTGAGACCAGTCTGGCCAACATGGCGAGAACTTGTCTCTACTAAAAATACAAAAATTAACTGGGCGTGGTGGCGTGCACCTGTAATTCCAGCTACTTGCGAGACTGAGGCAGGAGAATCACTTGAACCTGGGAGGCGGAGGTTGCAGTTAGCTGAGATTGCATCACTGCGCTCCAGCCTGGATGATGGAGTAAGACTGTCTCAAAAAAAAAAAAAAAAGTGTTCAATTCAGTGTTGTTTAGTATGTTCAGAGTCATGCAGCCATCACTATAATTGCTTTTAGAACATTTTCATCACCCCCAAGAAGAAAGACTTCATTACGATTTTTAATTAGCTGAGATTCTGAACTCTGGGGGAATTTTGTATTCTAGAAATATTTTTTACTAATTTGCTACAGTTGCATTTGTCATGCTGGTGAAAAGATTGGTCTTTCACCTGGATGCTTTCTCATTAAGCATTATTTTTCTGTTTAGCTTCCTATGTAAGCAATTTTCTCAGCTTGATATTCAGTGTGTCAGTGGCTTGCAGAAGGACTGCCTAGGCCTGCTCTGTCCAGTATGGTAGCCACAAGTCACTTGTGGCTACTGAACACTTGAAATGTGGTGAGGCCAAATTGGGACATGCTGTGAATGCAAAATATACACGATTTGGAAGCCTTAGTAAGAAGAAAAGAATGCAAAATATCCCATTAATAACTTTTATATTGATGATATGTTAAAGGACAATATTTGAATATATTTTTAGGTTAAACAAAATGTATTACAATTAATTTCACCTGTTACTTTTTACTTTTAAAAATATGGCCGCTAGAACATTGAAAACTCTATGCGGTTTGCTTTGTTTCTATTGGACAGAGCTGGTCTAGACAGCATAAGGTGTGAAGACACCGCCCTCTGCTGGAGAGGATGCTGGATTTTTATTTCACCTACAGGAAGAGACGTATAAGTAGCAATTAGATGCCAAACTAATGCTACCTCAGGAAAGAATCAAAAGGAAAGAAAGAGGGGAACTAGGCCAGGCGTGGAGGCTCACGCCTGTAATCCCAGCACTTTGGGAGGCTGAGGCAAGCGGATCACGAAGTCAGGAGATCGAGACCATCCTGGCTAACTCCGTCTCTACTAAAAATGCAAAAAATTAGCTGGGCATGGTGACACGCGCCTGTAATCCCAGCTACTCGGGAGCCTGAGGCAGAAGAATAGCTTGAACTCAGGTGGCGGAAGTTGCAGTGAGCTGAAATGTGCCACGGCACTCCAGCCTGGGCAACAGAGCCAGACTCTATCTCAAAATAAAAAGAAATTAAAAAAAAAAAAGAAAGAAAGAAAAAGAAAGAAAGAAAGAAAGTCCATAAATTGAGAATCCTAGAGATACTAAATGGTAGAATAGGAATTTGAATTTAAATTTATAAGATGTTCACTATCAGAGATTATAGGCCAATGTGGTCCTCCTTCTCATGAGAGAAACTAGCAGTGAAGAGCTCTGACTACGTGCTAGGTACTACTCTAAGAACCTAACATTTGTATCTCATTATTAGCTCTATTACTGCTCCATCCTACAGATGAGAAAATTGAGGCACAGGGAGTTTAAGTTGGCCAAGATCACACAGCCAGTAAGGGGCAGACATTGAAAAGTAATTTTGCCTGCCTTATTCCCAGCCTCCAGGCAGTGGCAGAGCTAACTCATTTTGGACAAACAGCTCTCCCAGACCAGACATTGTAAGCTATACTCAGGAATCACAGGAAAGATTATGATAGAATAATATATAGTTACAAAGAAAAGAAAGAAAATCCAATGGGAGAATATTTACTGTTTTCTATATTAAAGTGTTTAATGTTTATGTTTTTAGAGGAATATAGTTTATTATAGCAATTTAGAAAACAAAATGAGAAAAAAAAAAAACAAAGATTCTGCCACCAGTTATTTTTGTGTATTTCCTTCCATTTCCCCCCCATGTCTGTTTATATAATTGAAACTTTTATTCACACAAAGTGGTATTCTGATTTTCTCAGTTATTTTTATTTATTTTTAATTTTGTAAATTTTTTCTTGTGAGACAGTCTGCTCTGTCACCCAGGCTTGGGTGCAGTCGTGCAATCTTGGCTCACTGTGACCTCCCAGGCTTAAGCAATCCTCTTAAGCAGCTGGGACTATAGGTGCATGCTACCACATCCAGCTAATTTTTAAAATCTTTTTTTTTTTTTTTTTTTTTTTGGCAGAGATGGGAGTCTACCTATGTTGCCCAGCCTGGTATTGAACTCCTCGGCTCAAGTGATCCTCCCACCTCAGTCTCCCAAAGTGCTGGGACTTCAGGCGTGAGCTATCATACCCAGCCTAATTTTTACTTTTATTTGATTTAAAAAAAAAAAAAAAAAAAAGGTATTGCCCTACCCGCCTCTCACCCTCTCACTCATTTTTAAGTATAGATTTTTCTACAATGCCACATCATCTTTTCCATAAAAAGTACTTTTGACTGGGCGTGGTGGCTCATGCCTGTAATCCCAGCACTTTGGGAGACCGAGGTGGGTGGATCACCTGAGGTCAGAAGTTCGAGACCAGCCTGGCCAACATGATGAAACCGTGTCCCTACTAAAACTACAAAAGTTAGCCGGGTGTGATTGTGGGCACCTGTCATCCCAGCTACTCAGGAGGCTAAGGCGGGAGAATCGCTTGAACCTGGGAGGCAGAGGTTGCAGTGAGCCGAGATTGCACCACTGCACTCGAGCCTGGGTAACAGAGCGAGACTCCATTAAAAAAAAAAAAAAAAAAAAAAAAAAAAAAAAAAAAAAAAGGACTTTTCTTCATTTGGTTAGTATTCTCTTATGAGTTGATGCCTTGTAATTTATCTGAGTGTTTTCCATTATTTTGTGGTGAGCTTTAAAACCACCCTTCCTGCCTTTCAAGAATCCTAGACATGCCCCTTCTTGCTAGGTAATTATTAGTTGCACTTATTAGAATAAAGTGTATGCTTGGAGTGGGGAGGAGATGAACTTTTTGAAGGGTGGTGAAGTATTTCTCGCCACCAGGCCTTTGTCTTTGCTAAATTGAGGAAGGAAGATTTTATTTCATTAGCTAATAAAGAACCTCCTATATAGGCCAGGCACAGCGGCTCACGCCTGTAATCCTTGCACTTTCAGAGGCTGAGGTGGGTGGATTGCCTGAGCTCAGGAGTTCGAGGCCAACTTGGGCAACATGGTGAAACCCCATCTCTACTAAAAATACAAAAAATTAGCTGGGCGTGGTGGTGAGCACCTGTAATCCCAGTTACTTCAGAGGGTGAAGCAGAAAAATTGCTTGAACTCGGGAGGCGGAGGCTGCCATGACCCGAGATTGTGCCACTGCACTCCAGCCTGGGCAACAGAGAAAGACTCTCTCTCAATAAAATAAAACAAAATAAGATAAATAAATAAATAAATAAATAAATCTCCTATATAACCTTATAACATCAGATTTGGAACCTTTTCCGTAGAAATGAAATTCAGAAGAAGCTGAGACTCAGATATTCCAAGCTGCCTGGGCCTCTGTGGATAGAGGAAACTTGTTCTTGTGAAATCTGAGTGCAAAGACACAGGACAAATTGTTATCTACTTTTCATTCCTAAGGATCCTGTATGGCCCTAAAACACAAGAACTAGAATTCTGTAATACCACGGGTACCACACTGTGTGTTCCTTCCCCTTTCTGAACCTGATTTGACTCGTCTCTATGAAAAGATGCGGGCTTTGGGGTCAGATGTGGGTTGGAATCCTGGATTCTTTACTTAGAGCCTGTGTGGCTGCAATTTTCTTTTGTGTAAAATTGAGATAATAGTACAAAAGTAACAACAGTTAATATTATCAAGTGTTTACTGTGTGCCTGGCACTGTGTTAAATTCTTTACGTTTATTTTCTCGTTTAATTTTTGTGATAGATTTATGGCACTATTAGTATCTTCATATTACAGTAAGGGTTCAGAGAAGTTAAGGTTTCATAACGAGTCAGCAGAGCTGGGACTTCCCTCCAGGCAGCTGATTCCAAGGCCTATTCTAACTTTAAACTCTGCTACTTTTTGGAATGTAGTAAGAAGGACGATTTATATAAAACACTGGCACGTAGTAGGTGCTGCTGTTATATGAATGGGCGTAAAATCTGTCTACATTTTGCCTTTTACCAAATTTAGAATCTATTTAGTTAAAACCTTCTTAGGGCAGGCTGGGTGCAGTGGCTCATGCCTGTAATCTCAGCACTCTGGGAGGCCAAGGCAGGAGGATTGCTTGAGCCCAGGCATTTGAGACCAACCTGGGCACATAGTGAGACCCCATCTCTCCAAACAAAACAAAACAAAACAAAACAAAAACAAAAAACAAAACAAACCAAAACTAGTTGGGCATGGTGGTGCGCCTGTAGTCGCAGTTACTCAGGAGGCTGGGGTGGGAGAATGGCTTGAGCCCAGGAGTTGAAGTTTGCAGTGAGCTATGATCACAGTACTGCACTCCAGCTTGGGCAGCAGAGTGAGACCCTGTCTTGAAAAAAAGCAAAAATAAAAGCTTCTTAGGACAGAGTGATTAGAAGCTGTGTAGTAGATACTTAGTAACAATGTGGGTTCCTTGTTGGGCAGGTTATCCAGCCAGGTACCAATGGGTGCGCTGCAATCCAGACAGTAATTCTGCAAACTGCATTGAAGAAAAAGGACCAATGTTCGACCTACTTCCAAGTGAATCCAACAAGATCCCCCGGCTGAGGACTGACCTTTTTCCGTAAGTGGACTTTTCTCTATTTATTTATTTATTTATTTATTTATTTATTTATTTATTTATTTATTTTTGAGACAGAGTTTCACTTTTCTTGCCCAGGCTGGAGTGCAATGGTGCGATCTCAGCTCACTGCAACCTCCGCTTCCTAGGTTCAAGTGATTCTCCTGCTTCAGCCTCCCGAGCAGCTGGGATTTCAGGTGCCCGCCACCATGCCCAGCTGAATTTTTTTTTTTTTTTTGAGATGGAATCTCACTCTGTCGCCCAGGCTGGAGTGCAGTGGCTTATTCTCGGCTCACTGCAAGCTCCACCTCCTGGGTTCACGCCATTCTCCCGCCTCAGCCTCCAGAGTAGCTGGGACTACAGGAACCTGCCACCACTCTCAGCTAATTTTTTTGTATTTTTAGTAGAGATGGGGTTTCACCTTATTAGCCAGGATGGTCTCAATCTCCTGACCTAGTGATCTGCCTGCCTTGACCTCCCAAAATGCTGGGATTACAGGCGTAAGCCACCGCGCCCAGCCTAATTTTTTGTATTTTTAGTGGAGACGGGGTTTCATCATCTTGGCCAGGCTGGTCTCGAACTCCTGACCTCAGGTGATCCACTCGCCTCGGCCTCCCAAAGTATTGAGATAAGAAGCATGAGCCACCATGCCTGGCCTTTTCTCTAATTTTAAAGTGTCCGTAATTTCACAACCTCTTGGCACAGATGTGGGAGTGTTTTTCTTCAAGCTGTCCAGAGTGTTTTGATTCAAGCTCTTGCTTTGGTAGTTTGGCTCTTACTCTGCAGTACATAGTAAAACTGTACTGTATACACTGGCATATGACATGTGCGAGTATACATGATTCACCTGTTTTTGAAAGTTTTTTTGTGGATGGTAGACAGGAGCATTGAGGGCTTTTCATCAACAGGTATTGAAAATGATTGAACATTGTTTTATTTGTGTAAACAGAACACACTACATATTAAAATCCAATAATTAACTGAATGGATAAGCAAAATGTGATATAAGTATACAAAGGAATATTATTGGGTCATAAAAAGAATGAAGTACTGACACATGCTACAACATAGATAAACCTTGGAAACATAATGCAGAGTGAAGGAAGGCCAGACACAAAAAGCCACATATTGTATGATTCAATTTAGATGAAATGTCCAGAATAGAGGCAAATCCCTAGAGGCAGGAAGCAGATTAGTGGGTTCCAGGGGCTGGGGAAAGGGAGGAATAAGGAGTGACTGCTAATGGGTATGAGGTTTTTTCTTGGAGGAGGTGACTAAAGTGTTCTTCTGCCAGGGGTGGAGGCTCATGCCTGTAATCCCAGCACTTTGGGAGGCCAAGGCGGGAGAATTGTTTGAGCCCAGGAGTTTGAGACCAGCCTGGGCAACATAGTGAGACCCTATCTCTATTTCAAATACATTGTTTATATTAAAAAATGTTCTTCAATTAGATGGTAATTATTTTTAAAAATGGCCAGGTGCAGAGGCTCATGCCTATAATCCCAGCACCTTGGGAGGCTGAGGTGGGAGGATCCCTTGAGCCCAGGAGGTTTGGGACCAGCCTGGGCAATACAGCAAGACCCCGTCTCTACAAAAAATACAAAAATTAGCCAGGCATGGTGATGTGCACTTGTGGTCCCAGCTACTCGGGAGGCTGAGGTGGGAGAATCTCTTGAGCCTAGGTTGAGCCTGCAGTGAACCCTATTTATGCCATTGCACTCCAGCCTGGGCAACACAGTGAGACCCTGTCTCAAAAAAATAAAAATTAGGGAAAGGAAGAATAATTGGCCATGACTTGTAAAACAAAAATCAAATCTCTTCTTGATCAGATAAAACTTGCTTTAAACTTGCAAAAAAGACCTGATATAAATTCATGAGTAACAAAAATTGAATTATATTAGAAACCATTAATTCAATGAATACTAAAGCTATATAGGATGCAGCAAAATATATATACTAAGAAAAGGATTATCATAAAAGTTTTAATCTCCAGGCTCAAATCTAGAAAATCATTATCCTCAAAGCCAGGTGGTTCATTGTGCTCCAAACCAGGTACATTTCACATCACTTTGGGATCCTGGTGACTTCCTCTTTTTTTTTTTTGAGACAGGATCTTCTCTGTCACCCAGGATGGAGTGCAGTGGTGTGATCATAGCTCACTGCAGCCTCGAACTCCTCAAGTGATCTTCCTGCCTCAGCCTCCCTAGTAGCTGGGACCACAGGCACAGAGCACCATGCCCAGCTAATTAAAAAAAAATTTTTTTTTTGTAGAGATGGGGGTCTCTGTATGTTTCCTAGGCTGGTCATGTACTCCTAAGCTCAAGCAGTTCCCACCTCAGCATCCCAAAGTGCTGGAATTACAGGCATGAGCCACCATTCCCAGCGCTGGTGACTTTCTCCATCACTGGTATTCACTGCGTTAGTGATTACATCATTACAGTCTTCAATATGCAACTTTGTACTTTGTAGTCCTACTCCTGCATTCATACTTTAAGGTCTCAGCATTAAGTTTGAATGTAATATTACAGCATCCTCCATTATTTTTAGTCATTGGTTTCAATACTAATTCATTTAAATCTAAAATGTTAGGCTGCAGTGGCTCATGCCTGTAATCCCCCCAGTTTGGGAGACTGAGGTGGGAGGATCACTTGAGGCCAATAATTTGATACCAGCCTGGGCAACACGGCAAGACCCCATCTCTGTTTAAAAATTAGTGGCCAGGCACTATGGCTCACGCCTGTAATCCCAACACTTTGGGAGGCCAAGTCAGATTGCTTGAGGTCAGGAGTTGGAGACCAGCCTGGCCAACATGGCGGAAACCCATTTCTACTAAAAATACAAAAATTAGCTGGGCATGGTGGCACGCCTGTAATCCCAGCTATTAAGAGGCTGAGGCAGGCAGATTGGGAGGCCAAGGCAGGCAGATTGCAGGCAGATTGCTTTGAGACCAGCCTGGGTAACATGGAGAAACCCTGTCTCTACAGAAAAATACAAAAATTAGCCAAACATGGAGAAACTTCGTCTCTACAGAAAAATACAAAAACTAGCCAGGCATGCCTGTGGTCCCAGTGACTCGGGAGGCTGAGGTGGGAGGATTGCTTGATCCTGAGAGGTCAAGGCTGAAGTGAGCCGTGGTGTGGCACTGCACTCCAGCCAGGGTGACAGAGTAAAACCTTGTCTCAAAATAAATAAATACATTTAAAATGAATAAATACAATTAAAACTAAAATTAAAAAATAAAACAAAATGTTAAGAGAATAGCTCAAATTCTCCAAAAGAACGCTTGCACACCGTTCCTCCTCTGCTCAAATCTCTATTTTCCTTCCTCAAAGCCAGTAACTTTGCTTCTCACCCTGACCCTGTGCTTTCCTTCCCGTCATTGCGAAAGAATGGTCCTTGCTTCTGTGCCGATCCCAAGCCCTTTTGCCCTCGGATCCTCCTGTCCTCCCCTGGCCCTGCTCTGTACTAGCTGTGGGGTGGGAGGAGAACTGACCCCTGGGGTCTGCATTTCTCAGGCTCCCAGGGCTGTGGCTGACTTTGGCCGATGGGAGGCAAGGAAGAGAGATTGAGAGCTTGGGAGGAAGGGAGAGAGGCATGTTTCTTCTCCTTACTCCCTGCCTTGGGTGGCACCTTGGGCAGGACTGTGTTTCTCCCATGGCCTCAGCTCCCACCAGATGCCTCTAGTCCCCGGGCTCAGGAAATAGACAACCTCCTTCCACTATAGCTGTAGCCCAAAGAGGGCAGTATTTCTTTTCTTTTCTTCTTTCTTTCTTTCTCTTTTCTTTCTTTCTTCTTTCTTCTTTCTTCTTTCTTTCTTTCTTTCTTTCTTTCTTTCTTTCTTTCTTTCTTTCTTTCTCTCTTTCTTTCTTTCTTTCTTTCTTTCTTTCTTTCTTTCTTTCTTTCTTTCTTTCTTTCTTTCTCTCTCTCTCTCTTTCTTTCTCTCTCTCTCTTTCTTTCTTTCTTTCTTCTTTCTTTCTTTCTTTTCTTTCTTTTCCTTCTTTCCTTCTTTCTTTTTTTCAGAGTCTCACTCTTGTTACCCAGGCTGGAATGCAGTGGTGCGATCTTGGCTCACTGCCACCTCTGCCTCCCAGGTTCAAGCTATTCACCTGCCTCAGCCTCCTGAGTAGCTGGGATTACAGGCGTGCCACTATGCCCAGCTAATTTTGTATTTTTGGTAGAGATGGGATTTTGCCATGTTGACCAGGCTGGTCTTGAACTTCTGACGTCAATTGATCTGCCTGCCTCAGTCTCCCCAAGTGTTGGGATTACAGGCATGAGCCACTGCGCCCAGCAGAGGGAAATATTTTCTTGCTATTGCTAATCTCTGGGTCACCTCGCTATCCCCCATTTGGCTTTACTTCTCCTCCATCACCTGTATGAGGAATTCCCTCTGTGTTAAATATCTGGAGAAGTTTCCTGATTGGACCCTGGCTGTTGCAGCTTCCAAGGCCACCTCTTTTTATGGCCAGTATCCTTTTCCCATGCATCTTCTCCAGGACTTCCATTCTGCAGTTATCTCTCCGAACCCAGTGTCTTCTTCCCATCAGTATCTTAGTATACTTCTTCCCATCGGTATCTCAGTACTTTAGTATCTCCTATGTTCAGGCAACATCTCTCCTTTGACTCTGTGTCCTCTCCAGCAGTTGCCCTTCTCTGCACCTCTTCACAATAACATCTCCTGAAAGGGCCACCCATGCCTGCTCCCTCCTTTCCTCACCCCCTCTGCAGCTAGACTTCTGTTCCTACACTCCACCCTGGTTGACAAAGTCACTGATTACTTCTCTATTTTCAGCTTACTTGACCCTTAATTGCCTTCAAAAATGGCTGACTGTGCCATGCATGTAATCCCAGCACTTTGGGAGGCCAAGGCAGGAGGATCACTTGAGCTCAGGAGTTCAAGACGAGCCTGCCTGGGCAACACAGTGAGACCCTATCTACAAAAAATAGAAAAATTAGCCGGGCATGGTGACTCACGCCTGTGGTCCCAGCTACAAAGGAAGCTGAGGTGGGAGGACGGCTTGAGTTTGGGAGGGTGAGGCTGCAGTGAGCCATGATCATGCCACTGCACTCCAGCCCACACAACAGAAGAAGGCCCTTTCTTTTTTTTTTTTTTTTTTTTTTTTTTTTTTGAGACGGAGTCTCGCTCTGTCGCCCAGGCTGGAGTGCAGTGGCCGGATCTCAGCTCACTGCAAGCTCCACCTCCCGGGTTCGGGCCATTCTCCTGTCTCAGCCTCCTGAGTAGCTGGGACTATAGGCGCCCGCCACCTCGCCCGGCTAGTTTTTTGTATTTTTTAGTAGAGACGGGGTTTCACCGTGTTAGCCAGGATGGTCTCGATCTCCTGACCTAGTGATCCGCCCGTCTCGGCCTCCCAAAGTGCTGGGATTACAGGCTTGAGCCACCGCGCCCGGCCTAAGGCCCTTTCTTTTACAAGAAAAAAAAAAAATTGTTGACCCCTCCCTTGAAATGCTTTTGTCTTGGGGCTTACATGCCCTGCCTTATCCTGTTTCTTCCTACTTCTCTGGTTGTGCTTTTTCCTCTGCTCAATATTTAACATGTTGGTGTGACCCTGGCTGTGGCCTGGTCCCCCTTCTCTATCTACATGTTTTCTGTCGATGACCTCCATTGGTTCCAAGGGTTTAACTACCAAATCTGTGTTTCCAGCTCTGACACCCCAGGCTAAAGTAGCCACCTGGTCACTCCCTATTACATTAGTCAATTTCATTTATCTGTACCACCTACGATTTTCCTGATTCATTTATTCACTGATTGTCTGTCTTCGCCACTAAAATAAAAACTTCTTGAGCAGGAGCTTCATTGGTCTGCCTGTGTTCTATCCCAGGCCCTCAAAACAAAGACCAGATGTTCAACAAATATTTATTGAATGTGTACATGAATTAAAACTCTAATTGGTTATATGCTGGTGGTTTATTATTTTCATGGAGGAAATGACTTGTAAGCTGTGACACTCAGCTTTTGTCTCTGATCCTTCGTTATCCTATTCTGTCACCGAGGGCTGTCGTCATTGCTCGGACCATTTTGTGCTCTTTGAATTTCTAATCATCACAGTCAACCCAGAAGGCAGCCTTACCTTTCAGCACTCTTCAGCTGAATGAATGCAAGTTGGAGACAGGGTCATTTTTTGATAGGAAATTGAATGTTTATATGCTGGTATATATATAAAGCTTAGCTTCTTACAAAGAATTTCTCAAAAGTGAGCTTTGTTGAAGCACTGTAAATTATTAGAACTTTTATGGAAATTTTAATTTAGGAAAAAATGTCATCTGTCTGGGCTTAGTTGTTAGTTGTTCGTCCTTTCTTTTTTTTTTGGTGGAGGGTACGGAGTTTTGCTCTCGTAGCCCAGACTGGAGTGCAGTGGCACGATCTCGGCTCACTGCAACCTCCGCCTCCCAGGTTCAAGTGATTCTCCTGCTTCAGCCTCTTAAGTAGCTGGGATTACAGGCATGCACCACCATGCCCGGCTAATTTTTGTATTGTTAGTAGAAACGGGGTGTCACCATGTTGGCCAAGCTGGTCTCAAAACCCTGACCTCAGGTGATCCACCTGCCTCAGTCTCCCAAAGTGCTAGGATTACAGGCGTGAGCCACCGCACCTGGCAGTTTGTTCTCCCTTTAGAGAGAAAGAGGTCTTTTTTTGAGACGGTCTTGCTCTGTTGCCCAGGCTGGAGTGCAATGGCGCGATCTTGGCTCACTGCAACCTCTGCCTCCCTGGTTCAAGCGATTCTGTCACCACAGCCTTCTGAGTAGCTGGGATTACAAGCGTGTGCCACCACGCCTGGTTAATTTTTGTATTTTCAGTACAGACGGGGTTTCACCATGTTAGTCAGGCTGGTTTCGAGCTCCTGACCTCAATTGATCACCTACCTTGGCCTCCCAAAGTGCTTGGATTACAAACATGAGCCACCACACCCGGCCAAGAGGCCTTCTTTTTAAAATGATTTATTGGGCCGGGTGCAGTGGCTCACGCCTGTAATCCCAGGACTTTGGGAGGCTGAGGTGGGTGGTTCACAAGGTCAGGAGTTTAAGACCAGCCTGGCCAATATGGTGAAACCCCATCTCTACTAAAAATACAAAAATTAGCCGGGTGTGGTGGCGCACACCTGTAGTCCCAGCTACTTGGGAGGCTGAGGCAGGAGAATCACTTGAACCTGGGAGGCGGAGGTTGCAGTGAGCCGAGATGGCACCACTGCACTCCAGCCTGGGCAACAGAGCAAGACTCTGTCTCCAAAAATAAAAATTAAAAAAATAAAAATAAAAATGATTTCTTAAGTAAATTTCAAATATAGAATGTATATGCTAGTGATAACAAAATTAACACTGTTTATCTGCAATAGGTAGATGTGGAGTTGATCGGTGCAATAAGTATAGGCAAACACATAGGAACATTTGACCTGTTTTTTTGTTGGTTTTAAAACATTGAATAATTTGGAAGCTTTTAAATCTCTTAATTTAAGCAACTAGATCGCTCTATTTATCTCCTTATCTTTAAAAAAAACTGTTAAAATTATCTTTCCCACATATCAAACTCTACTGTTTTTTTTCCCATTTTTCTTTCATACTTCAGAAAGACAAGAATCCAGGACTTGAATCGTATCTTCCCACTTTCTGAGGACTATTCTGGATCAGGTTCCGGCTCCGGCTCTGGATCAGGATCTGGGAGTGGCTTCGTAACTGAAATGGAACAAGATTACCAACCAGTAGATGAAAGTGATGCTTTCCATGACAACCTTAGGTCTCTTGACAGGAATCTGCCCTCAGACAGCCAGGACTTGGGTCAACATGGATTAGAAGAGGATTTTATGATATAAAAGAGAATTTTCCCACCTTGACACCAGGCAATGTGTTTAGCATATTTTGCGTACCATGGTTAGATGATCAACCTTGGGACAAAGGATTTTATAGACATTTTTAAACATCTGAAAAAGAAGCTTAAGTTTTATTATCCTTTTTTTCTCATGAATTCTTAAAGGATTATGCTTTAATGCTGTTATCTATCTTATTGTTCTTGAAAATACATGCATTTTTTTGGTATCATATTCAGCCAACATCATTATGAAATTAATTAGATTCCCATGGCCATAAAATGGCTTTAAAGAATATATTTTTTTTAAAAAAATGGTTTGAGAAGCAAATTGGCAGGTAATATTTCGTACCTAAATTAAGAATCTGACTTGGATTGTGAATTACAGATATGCCCCTTTTCTTATAAAAACAAAACAAAAAAAATAGTGAAGCACAGTGAATTTGTAGAGTGGGGGTATTTGACATATTTTACAGTGTGGAGTGTACTATATACTATTACCTTTGAATGTGTTTGCAGAGCTAGTGGACATGTTTATCTACAAGTACAATTGCTGTTACATAACACCCCAAATAACTCCCAAATTAAAGCACAGTTGTGCTCTCAATACCTCATACTGCTTTACCTTTTTTTCCTGGATATCTGCGTATTTTCAAATGTTACTATATATTAAAGCAGAAATATAACCAAAGGTTAAGTTGTCTCGGATCTCTTGTTCTAAACCCAGGAAATAGTTATTTTTGGCCAGACGTTTCTCTAGAAGTCTTATCAACAAAACAACTTTAAACGTATTCTACAGTAAACACAAGTTTTGTAACTAGAATTAAATCATACTAACTAGCAGATGAAGAAAGCAATGATGCCTTAGCAAGAGGGTTATACCTCTCAAAGCACTTCCTCACCTGAAAGATAGTTCCATCTCTGTTCCCCTTAGTTCTGAAAAGCCTCCTTGCATTGCCGTCATGGATTCTGTGCTACACTGTCCAGATCCCAGCTTCAGAACTGAATACTTACTCAAATTAATCTCTGCTGGTGAGAGCCACCTTGCCCAAGGTCATGCTGTTTGCAGGGCAGCCTGCATCCAGTGACTGGCTGATGTGGGTATATCAAGGCCTGAACTCAGAAGGGTCATACAGATTCAAAACTCCCCACAGGGTCAGCTCAGGTTGTGCTGGGACTACTTTGTAGCTCAATTTCTTCTTTACTCAGTTTTACTTCCTTCCATTCCACTCATAGGTGTCTAACTTGAGAGTGCTCCCTTAGAAATTTTCTGCTGGTTTCCATCTCAGAATTTGCTTCTTGGAGAACACAACTTGTGACAGGTTGTGCCAGGAGGGATAGGAAATGGATGCTGAGATGGGATTTTGGAGCTAGATTGCCTGCTGCCTGGCTGGCAATAAGGACTCCATCCTTGGCCGTAGATGAGCACAGGCACAAGATAGCAGTGCAATTGTTAAAATTTTCACTGGTAATGAACCGAGATGGTGTACCAGTGGAAGGGAGTGCACCAGGGTATGATGTACTAGGAGTCTGAGAAATGTTGACAAGTAGTAATAATAAAGACAATGGTATTGGTTGGCTATTGCTGTACTTAATTAGTGCTTTTGAAAAAGATAATGAAAGGCTAAGGATGATTAATTAAAGGCTAAATGTAAAAATCATTGTGCCTCCTTGGCAGCATATTAAGAAACTCTCTTCTGTAATAGAAGGACTCAAAAGGCTGAGGACCAGGCCCAGGACTTATGAGAATAGCAGATGGCTGGGCGCGATGGCTCACGCCTGCAATCCCAACGCTTTGTGGGGGCTGAGGCGGGTGGATTACCTGAGGTCAGGAGTTTGAGATCAGCGTGGCCAACATGGCAAAACACTGTCTCTACTAAAAATACAAAAATTAGCTGGGCGTGGTGGCAGGCATCTATAATGCCAGCTACTCAGGAGGCTGAAGCAGGAGAATTGCTTGAACCTGGGCGGTTCAAACCTGGGAGGTTGCAGTGAGCCAAGATCATGTCACTGCAATCCAGCCTGGGCGACAGAGGGAGACTCCATCTCAAAAAAAAAAAAAAAAAAAAAAAAAAAAAATTGCAGAATTCCAAGAATATTAAATTGTCAGCTTAACCCAGTGTGTTATGCAAGCTCAGAGTCCTTACCGGGGAAAAATGGGACCCTGAGAGATGGAGACATCCGGGCTGATACATTCAGGTTTTAAATCCTCAGATTCCTTTGAACCTCTGAATTTAAGAGTCCCGTGCTTTAAGGACTAATGCTGGCCAGGTGTGGTGGCTTATGCTTGTAATCCCAGCACTTTGGGAGGCTGAGGCGGGCAGATCACTTGAGGTCAGGAGTTCAAGATCAGCCTGGCCAACATAGTGAAACCCTGTCTCTACTAAAAATACAAAAATTAGCTGGTTGTGGTGGCGAGCATCTGTAATCCTACTTGGGAGACTGAGGTATGAGAATCACTTGAACCTGGGAGGTGGAATTTGCAATAAGCCGAGATCACAGCATTGCACTCCAGCCTGGGTGACAGAGTGAGACTCTGTCCCCAAAAAAACCAAAAAAACCAACAATCAAAAAACAAAAAAACTAATGCTTTCCTGTTGAAGACAATCAAGAGGTCTCTACCCTTAAAGATAACACGCACCCTCCTTCAAGATCTGTCCCCACCTCCCTTCCTAGACAGCAGATAAATATCAAAGTGAAGTCAGTATAAACCAACAGGGAAGTGTTGGGCTTGCTCAGGAGGAAAGGTAAAATACTCTGAAAGTTCTATAGAATGTAGCTAATGTGGACCTTAAAAGCTGAGAGGGTGTCTATATGACTTAACTCTAGAAGTCCTTGATCCAGGGATGGCGATAGAACACAAAGTTGGATAAGGGAGTGTTTGGCAATGTGAGTGTACCCTCCTGGGATACAGGTTTTAATGCCTGGGCAAGAACCCTGGGAGAAGGTGCTGAGACTCTGCTAAAATGGCTCTTAGACACTTGGAGAAAGTGACAGCCCACGCTTAAGTGAAGTGGAAATACTAGAACTGTCATGCCCGGCAGTGGAAAAAGGGGTCAATAGGATTAAGGAAATGCACATGATAGAATCAACTGACTATATAAGCCTTGCAAACCCACCAGATGACTGTTTTGCAGGAAGGCCAAAGCAATAAAGAATAGCCTGGTTAGAGCAATCAGCACCTCTGAGCCATCTGCAGTGGCTTTCCTCTGATGGGCAGGGCTGATGTTGTTACATAACTGGGCTTATTAATAGCAGTGGGAATAATGGGTACCAAAATAATAGAGGCCAGGTGGTAGTACTCAACCATCAGAAGCCAAGAGGTGCAGTTGCTTTTTTTTTTTTTTTTTTTTTGGAAATGGAGTCTTACTCTGTTGCCCAGGCTGGAGTGCAGTGGCACGATCTCAGCTCACTGCAACCTCCGCCTCCCGGGTTCAAGCAATTCTCCTGCCTCAATCTCCTGAGTAGCTGGGACTACAGGTGCACGCTGCCACACCTGGCTAATTTTTTTTTTTTTGTATTTTAGTAGAGACAGGGTTTCACCATGTTGCCCAGGCTGGTCTCGAACTCCTGAGCTCAGGCAATTTGCCCGCCTTGGACTCCCAAAGTGCTAGGATTACAGGCGTGAGCACCGCACCCAGCCAAGAAGCCAAGAGGTGCAGTTATCTTAATGAGCAACAAGGTCGGAGATGTATCCAGGGGAGCCTGATGGGCACTGAGATAGGAGATGGCATCTCTAGAGGCAATGTAGTTGCACAGCCAGCAAAAGTATTGCTCAATCTATTGTATTAAGCAGGGTTTGCCAGAGAGACAGAACCACTAGGACATATATGTAGACATATGAGAGAAGATTTATTAGGGCAATGGGTTCATGTGATGGTTGAGGCCATCTGCAAGCTGGAGAACCAAGGAAGCTGGTAGCATAGCTCAGTCCAAGTCCAAAGGCCTTGGACCAGGGATGCAGGGATGTGGCAGATCTTCCCCACTTGGTCTACTAACTCACACGCTAATCTCCTGAGGAAATAACTTCACAAATATACTCAGAAATAATGCTTTACCTGCTATCTAGATATCCCTTAATCCAGTGAAGTTGACACCTAAAATTAACCACCACATTATTCAACCAGAAAGATCAAGATGGTCAGGAGGCATAGGGCAATTGCCTCAATAAAAAAGCACTATGGTGGCTGGGCACGGTGGCTCATGCCTGTAGTCCCAGCACTTTGGGAGGCCGAGGTGGGCGGATCACAAGATTAGGAGTTCAAGACCAGCCTGACCAACATGGAGAAACCCTGTGTCTACTAAAAATACAAAAATTAGCCGGGTGTGGTGGTGCGTGCCTGTAATCGCAGCTACTCAGGAGGCTGAGGCAGGAGAATCGCTTGAACCCAGGAGGTGGAGGTGCAGTGAGCCGAGATCAAGCCATTGCACTCCAGCCTGGGCAACGGAGTGAGACTCTGTCTCAAAAAAAAAAAAAAAAAAACACACACACACACACACACAAAAACAAACAAAAAAACCCACGATAGCTTTAACCAGTTTTCTTACCTGAGTCAGATTTCAGACCTGGAGCCCACTGGCTAAGACAGAAACTAGTTCCTCTGGAAAATGAACCCCGTGAGACTGCAGCAAGTGTATGTAGTGATGATTCCCCTAATGCTGAGTCAAAGGGATCTATGGGCATTTTCTCAGGTACCATATATTGGGGAAAAGTGGGATATTCAAACATTTCAGGAACAGTCAGTCACAGGATCTGAGTTGATTTTGAAACACAGACCCAAAGCATCACCCAAGACATCACCAGGCCTCCTTTTTAGTGGGGGCACAAGGTGGAATCGTCACCCAGGTCTGGCTCACAGTGGCCATTTCCCCAGTATCTGAATGTATCATTAGAATGGACTTACTTGGTATTTAGTACAACCTCCACACTGGTTTCTCGATCTGTGTGATAGAAGCTATTGTGATGGAAAAGGCCAAGTGGAAACTTCTGAAGCCACCCCTCCCACCATCTACCAATAAATCAAAAACCGTATTTCATCCTAAGGGGCATGTCAGTGATTAGTAGCACCTTTAAAAACAAAAAACGCGGCCAGGCATGGTGGCTCGCGCCTGTAATCCCAGCACTTTGGGAGGCTGAGGCAGGTGGATTACGAGGTCAGGAGTTCAAGACCAGCCTGGTCAGGATGCTGAAACCCCGTCTCTACTAAAAATACAAAAATTAGCCGGGCGCTGTGGCAGGTTCCTGTAATCCTAGCCAGGATGCTGAGGCAGGAGAATAGCTTGAACCCGAGGGATGGAGGTTGCAGTGACCCGAGATCGAGCCACTGCACTCCAGCCTGGGCGACAGAGTGAGACTCTGTCACAAAAAAACAAAAACAAAACAAAATCAAAAACAAAGAACGCAGAAATGCTGGTCCCCAATGCACCTCCATTTAATTCACCAGTCTGGGCCTCACAAAAAGCAAATGGAGAGTGCCAGTGGACTATCACAAATTCAACTGAGTACAGAGGGCCCCCAACTTACAATGATTTGATTTCATGATTCTTTGACTTTATGATAGTGTGAAAGTGATACACATTCAGTAGAAACTAAATTTCAATTTTTGAATTTTGACATTTTCCAGGTTGGTGATACGTAGTGTGATGCGCTCTGGTGGTGCTGGGCAGCAGTAGCGAATATGGTTTTTTGCTTTCAGCATTAAATACATTACATGAGACATTAAAATAGGACATTTATAATAAATAGAGACATTTATTATAAAATAGGCTTTGTATTAGATTATTTTCAACAAGTGTAAGTTAATGTAAGAGTTCTGAGCATACTTAAAGTAGGCTAGGCTAAACTATGATATTTGATACGTTAGGTGTATTTAATGTGTTTTTCACTTAAGATATTTTCAGCCGGGTGTGGTGGCTCACGCCTGTAATCCCGGCACTTTGGGAGGCCAA
The DNA here is from genome assembly GCF_043159975.1 of Macaca nemestrina. Classification (NCBI taxonomy): domain Eukaryota; kingdom Metazoa; phylum Chordata; class Mammalia; order Primates; family Cercopithecidae; genus Macaca; species Macaca nemestrina. The sequence goes on from NC_092133.1 coordinate 65,446,888, forward strand.
GGCGGGTGAATCACCTGAGGTCAGGAGTTCGAGACCAGCCTGGCCAACATGAAACCTTGTCTCTAATAAAAATAGGAAAACTAGCTGGGCGTGGTGGTGCACACCTGTAATCCCAGCTACTCTGGAGGCTGAGACAGGAGAATCACTTGAACCCAGGAGGCGGAGGTTGCAGTGAGCCGAGATTGTGCCACTGCCCTCCAGCCTCGGTGACAGAGACTCAGTCTCAAAAATAAATAAATAAATAAATATGTTCAATTTATGATGGGTTTATTGGGATGTAACCCCACTGTAAGTTGAGGTGCATCTGTAGTAGCTCTATTACAGCAGTGTCTCCAGGTGGAACACTTTTGCTAGAGCAGAGTTACATAGCTTTAGATACCTAATAGTCATTTATTTGACAAACGCTTTCTTTTATATCACTACCAAAAAAATAGGATAAGGCTGGGCACAGTGGCTCATGCCTATACTTCTAGCACTTTAGGAGGCTGAGGTGGGAGAATCACTTGAGCCCAGGAGTTCGAGACCAGCCTGGGAAATATAGTGAGACCTCATCTCTCCATTTTTAAAAAGAGGATCAGAGGCCAGGCACAGTGATTCATGCCTGTAATCCTAGCATTGGGAGGCCGAGGTGGATGGATGGCTTGAGCTCAAGAGTTCAAGACCAACCTAGGTAACATGGTGAAACTCTGTCTCCACAAAAAATACAAAAATTAGCCAGTTGTAGTGGCATGCGCCTGTAGTCCCAGCTACTCAGGCAGCTGAGGTGGGAGGTTGGCTTGAGCCTGGGAGGTAGAGGTTGCAGCGACCTGAGATTGCGCCACTGCACTCCAGCCTGGGCAACAGAGCCAGACCCTGTCAAAAGAAAAAAAAAAAAAAAAAAAGAGGATCAGAAAGAGTTTACGTTCTCTTGGAACAGACAACAGTATACATTTACAGCCTATTCCCAGGATTATTTTAACTCTCCCTCTCTGTCATAGTACCATCTAAAGAGACCTGAACTGGCTGGACTTCTCACAGAAAATTACAGTGGTCACTGACCAGACCCCCATGTCATTGCCACTGATGTACCAACATTTATTCCTGGACTCACATCTATGGCTGTATGAGGGCTTCCTAATGACCAACTGCCAGGGTAGGAATAAACTCCAGCTTGGTTCACACATGGATTGGTCTGGTATACGGGAGCAAGCCAAAAGTGGATGTCAGCTACACTATAGTGCCACTCAGGAGTGGACTTGAAAAGCAGCTTTGAGGGGAAGTCCTCCCAGTGGGCAGGAGCGTTGGGTGGTGCTCCTGGCCATCCACTTTGTGTGGAGAGAGAAGTAGCCTGAGGTTGGAAGATACTCATTTTCATGGACTGTGGTGACTGTTTTGCCCAGTTGATCGGGGCCTAAAACAGAAAGATTGGAAGATTGAGCACTAAGAAGCTTAGGGTAAAGGCATGTGGATGGACCAATGAGAGAAGACAAAGTGTGAAGATGTACGTATCAAATGTGAATGCCCACCAGAAAACATCCATCATAGAAGAGGCACTAAACAGCCAGGTGGACAAAATGACTTGGACAGATGTCAGAGACGTCAGTCAGCCTCTGTCATGGGCCACCCTAAAACTAGCACAATCAGCTTAGGAAGGAGTGGCCACAGTGGCAGTGATGGAGGCCACACACGGGCTCCCACCGACCAAGACTGATCCAGCTACTGATGTTGCCAAATGTCCAGTATGCTAGCAACAGAGCTCATCGCTGAGCCACTGATATGGCACTATCCCTGAAGGAGACCTTGGTGGCTAGTTGACTACATAAGGTCCCTTCCATCCTGGAAGGGCCAGAGATTTGTTTGAACAGTGATAGACATGTATTTCAGGTATGTGTTTGCCTTTCCTGCTCAGGGGATCTCTAACACGAAAATCTAAGGGCTTACAGAGTATGATTGATTTATCAACAGGGTTTTGCATATAACATCACATGACAGCATAACAGCAGGAGATGCAGCAGTGGGCACGCAACACAGGCTCCACTGGTTTTATCACCCACCACATCACTTCAGTGCCCTCAACATGACAGAATGATGGAAGGGCCTGTTGAGGGCACAGCTGAGGCAACGCTTGGCTATGATACACTGAGGTTGGCGTCACAACCTTCAGGATGCAGTTTAAATGCTAGATCAGTAACTTTGATATGGTGCTGCGTCCTTAATAGGTAGAATACATAGGTCCAGGAACCAAGGAGTGGAAGTACAAAAGGACTCAACATCAAAACTATGTGGGGTGTTTAGCTGGACACAATGGCTCGTGTCTGCAATCCCAGTTACTTGGGAGGCTGAGGTGGGAGGATTGCTTGAGGCCAGGAGTTCAAGAGCAGCCTGGGCAACATAAAAGACCTGTCCCCTTATCTAACATAACAAAACAAAACACTACTTGTGGAATTTATTCTTCCTATTACCACAACCCTGAGTTTTGCATATTTAGATGTTGTGGTTCCCTGTGGGAAATGTTTCGACCAGGGGACATGGTAAGAATCATATTGAACTTTAAGCTATGGCATTTTAAGCTCTTTGTAGCAAGGGATGAATGGTCAAGAAGTCACCATCTTGGCAAGGGCTATGAACCTAATTATCAAGAGGCAGGGCTGTTGCTACACAGTGGGAACAGGGAGGACTACGCTCGCTTGACACCCAAGTGATCCACTGAGGCTTCTCTTGGTACTTAGGAGAAGTACTAATGGTTTAATGGTAAATGGATAAATACAGCAGCCAGGCCTGAGAAGAACCTGCCAACTAGGGGCTCAGATCCTCATGGCTGAAGGTCTGGGTCAATCCTCCAACTATGCCATCTAGACTAGCAGAGGTGTTAGCCAAGGGTGAGAGAAATCTAGAATTGATAGTAGAGGAGGCATTTCATGAGTATCCATTGTAGTCTTGATACCAGCTGCAGTGGCAGTGGCTGTAGTTCATTCCACTGACCTTTCGCCAGGAATGGAGCCCTGCAGTATCCTGAAGGAGCTGTTCCCAGAATTTATATGAAGCAGAAAGATCTAAGTGGCATAAGGGGCAAACTGTTACGAATGCTGTGCTATGTTACTGAGATTCTCCCTTTGGGACTGGAAGATCTATTCCCTCAGCCACAGGAAAGGTTGGCTGATGGCTGCAAGTTCTTAGATGCAGACAGCCAGCTCATCCAAGGTCATGCTCCCTTCTCATGGACAGCTCACAAAGACTCATCTATGTGTGGGTATAGAGTCTCAGAGCTCATGCTCCACTTGGAACAACTCGGAAGAAACATCCCAACTTCAGAACTCTCTGTGTGGTCAGCTGACGCCTTGTGATTGTACTGCAGCTCAATTTATTCCTCTCTAATTCTGTTTCCTTCTCGTTCTGCACAGGTGTTGATCCTAAGGCAACTCCATCATTAACTTCTTCCACGCTATTCATCATCTCAGAGTTTGCTTCTCGTAGAACACAACTCATAGGAATATGTTCATAGCATTTTACTTTTGGTGACAGTTGTAAATTATACCCTGATCTTTCTGTTAATAAATCTGAGATTATTTAATAGGAACTTAGTTAGTTTTATGCCCAATGGGGTATTACCGTCAAGAGGCCTATTTTTGGCTTCCATATGATATAGCAGAGAAAACAAGGCACGTTTTAGAAAATATACCTGTTGCTTTGTATCACTAGTTAAGTGCTAGGTTTTACACCTTTAAAGGAGAGGTAGGTAGTCTAGGTTTTGTTTAAAACATGACATTTTTGTTAAAAAAGATCTTAAACTTGCCACAAAGGAACTGTAGAGTATTTCTCTTTTGTAGAAAGACTTTGAGTTTTAGCCTTGCAAAGTCCTGACTTAAATACCAGTTTTACTCTTTATTAGCTGTATAACTTTAGAACAACTAGCCTAATTTAGCTAAGTCTGTCTAGGGAGAGCAGTATAGGAAGGGGTTAATTGTGTGGACTCCAGAGCCAGATCATCTGGATTGAAAATTCCGTCGCTTACCAACTAGGTAAGCTTAGATGAGTTATCTAACCTCTCTATACCTCAGTTTCCTCCTCTTTAAGGTGAGGATAATGATAGTACCTACTTTGTAGGTTTGTTAAGAAGATTAAATGAATTAATACAAGTAAAGTGCTAGAGACAATACCATTGAGCAAGTGATCAATAAACATGAGCAATTATCACTACCTGTACTATAGGTTAACAATACTTGCCCAAGGGGTTGTGGTGAAGATTAAATGAGGCAATGTATATGATTTAGTTAGCTAAGTGTTTGGCACAGAGTAAGCCCCTAAAAAATTGTAATCATGAAAATGTATGTTGATTGACAGAGCCCAAAAGGTAAAAGAGTAAGAATTTAAAAACCTACATGACTTAAAAAAATTTAAGAGTAAGAATTTTAAAAACTACACAAAACTAAACAAGCTATTTCATAATATTATTTTAAAGATTACATCTATGTGTTAGGTGATGGGAATACAGAGGGAAACAAGGGCACACCAGATGGTATTTGTCCTTGAGCTTAATCTAACAGGGTTTGAATGAGAGTGAATGTAATATGTTAGCCTTGCCTGGTACTAAGGAAGGTATTACGTGAGTGCAATAGTAATTGTGGTTTTTGCATTGTTGGAATTTGCCGTTTGATACTGGAATGCATTCTTAAATAAATGTGCTTACGTTATACATCATTTTAATGGGCATTTCTCGCTTTATGTTTTTGTGCTGATGACTTATTACTTGCTGTTTATTTTATGTTTATTTTAGACTATGGAAATGATGTTAAGACAAAAAGCAAATTCAAGCTATTTTCTTATTCGAGTTCAAAACAGGTCTTAAAGCAGCGGAGACAACTCGCAATATCAACAACACGTTTGATGCAGGAACTGCTAACAAACGTGCAGTGCAGCGGTGGTTAAGACGTTTTGCAAAAAGATGAGAGCCTTGAAGATAAGGAGCGTAGTGGCCGGCCATCGGAATTTGACAAAGACCAATTGAGAGCAATCATTGAAGCTGATCCTCTTACAACTACACAAGAAGTTGCCGAAGAACTCAACATTGACCATTCTACAGGTCATTCAGCAGTTGAAGCAAATTGGAAAGGTGAAAAAGCCCGATAAGTGGGTGCCTCATGAGCTGAGTGAGAATAAAAATCATCGTCGTTTTGAAGTGTCATCTTCCCTACTCTATACAACAACCACCAATTATTTCTTGATCTGATTGTGACGTGCGACAAAAAGTGGATTTTATGCGACAACCAGCAATTACCAACTCAGTGGTTGGACCAAGAAGCAGCTCCAAATTACTTCCCAAAGCCAAACTTGCACCAAAAAAAGGTCATGGTCATTGCTGCCAGTCTGATCCACTATAGCTTTCTGAATCCTGGCGAAACCATTACATTTGAGAAGTATGCTCAGCAAATCGATGAGATGCACCGAAAACTGCAACTCCTGCAGCCAGCATTGGTCAACAGAAAGGCCAAATTCTGCTCCATGAGAATGCCTGACTGCAGGTCGTAGAACCAATACTTCAAAAGTTGAATGAATTGGACTACGAAGTTTTGCCTCATCCTCCATATTCACCTGACCTTTTGCCAACTGACTACCACTCCTTCAAGCATCTCGGCAATGTTTTGCAGGGAAAACGCTTCCACAACCAGTAGAATGCAGAAAATGCTTTCCAAGAGGTCGTCGAATCCAAAAGCATGGATTTTTACGCTACAGGAATACAAACTTATTTCCCATTGGCAAAAATGTATTGATTGTAATGGTTCCTATTTTGATTAATAAAGATGATAAATTATACTAATTAGATAATTAATAAAGTTATAATGATTTAAAATTCATGGTCCAGGCCCAGTGCAGTGGCTCACGCCTGTAATCCCAGCACTTTGGGAGGCCAAGGGAGGAGGATCACTTGAGGTCAGGAGTTTGAGACCAGTGTAGCCAACATAGTGAAACCCCATCTCTACTGAAAATACAAAAAATAAGCTGGGGTCGGTGGTGGGCACCTGTAATCCCAGCTACTTGGGAGGCAGAGGCAGGAGAATCATTTGAATCCGGGAGGTGGAGGTTGCAGTGAGCCAAGATCATGCCACTGCACTCCAGCCTGGGTAACGGAGGGAGGCTCCACCTAAAAAAAATAAAATAAAATAAAATAAAATTCACAGTCCAAAACTGCAATTACTTTTGCACCAACCTAGATAGATGGATAAATATTATCAGCCACATAGAAGAAACAGTATATAAACTGTATAGTTTTTTTTTTTTTCTTTTGAGATATGGTCTGGCTCTGTTACCCAGGCTGGAGTACAGTGGTATGATCTCAGCTCACAGTAGCTTCCAACTTCTGGGCTCAAGCGATCCTCCCACCTCAGCCTCGCAAGTAGCTGGGACCACAGGTGCATGCCACCAAGCCCAGCTGTTTTTTCTTTTGTATTTTTGGTAAAGACAGGGTCTTGTTGTATTGCCCAGGCTAGGTTTTTTGTTTGTTTGTTTGTGAGGAACAAAGTCTTGCTCTGTCACCCAGTCTGGAGTGCAGTGCTGCAATCATGGCTCACTGCAACTTCCACCTCCCAGGCTTAAGCAGCCTTGAGCTCCTGGCCTCAAGTGATCCTCCTGCCTCAGCCTCCCAAGTCGCTAGGACTACAGGCATGTGCCACCACACCTGGCTAATACATACATACACACACACACACACACATATACATACACACACACACATATATATATATATATATTTTTTTTTTTTTTTGAGACAGGCTGTCATCATGTCGCCCAGGCTAGCCTCAAACTCCTGGCCTCAAGCGATCCTCCCACTTTGGCCTCCCAAAGTGCTAGTATTACAGGTGTGGGCCATCATTCCTGGCCTTGTGTAGGTTTTCAAATTCTTACTCTTTTACCTTTTGGTTCTATTTTTCAATCAACTATTTACCATAATTACAGAGTTTTTTGGGGGTTTGTGGGCAAAGGGTTAAAAACTTCTTCCAATTTGTACTTTTGAGCAATAGTCTAATTCGTAGCCAATTTTCCTATCTGATATTATACAATCGACAAAAACCTGCTGAGGACCAAGCCACCAGGGATTAACAGTTAAGACTGCTCACAATTTAGTGGATAAAACACAAATAACTATAATACATTTTACATTATAGATGTTTTTTCAAATCTATAATAATGATAAAATGCTAAGATAGCAAAGAGATGGGAATGGCTGATTTTGCAGAAGCTTTTTGTCTCCATTCCCTCAGCATGTTGTCTGCCTTACCAGTTGGGTCACTGTTGAAAATATTAATACAATTGATCTTTCAGAACCCTATTTGTCTTCCTAGGTTTATATGTACCAAACCAGGGTTTTTCAGCTTTGGTATTATTGACTTTTTTTTTTTTTTTTTTTAGAGCTAGAGACTCACTATGTTGCCCAGGCTGGCCCCAAGCTCCTAGACTGAAGTGGTTCTCCTGCCTCAGCCTGCTGAGTATCTGGGACTGCAAGTGCACACCACTGCACCTGGCTATTGACATTTCTGACAGGGTATGTCTTTGTTCTAGGGAGGCTATTCTGTGGATTATAGGAAGTTTACAGCCTTTCTGATCTCTACTCATTACTTGCCTAGTAGCACTTTCCCCCCTAGAACTCAACAATCAAAAAGGTCTCCAGGCTGGGCACAGTGGCTCTTGCCTGTAATCCCAGCACTCTGGGAGGCTGAGGTGGGCAGATCACTTGAGGTCAGGAGTTCAAGATGGGCCTGGCAACACAGTGAAACCCCATCTCTACTAAAAATGCAAAAATTAGCCGGGCGTGGTGCTGGGTGCTTGTAGTCACAGCTATTCAGGAGGCTGAGGCAGGAGAATCACTTGAACCTAGGAGGCAGATGTTGCAGTGAGCCAAGATTGTGCCATTGCACTTCAGCCTGGGGGACAAGAGTTCGTCTCAAACACACACACACACACACACACACACACACACACACACACTCCTTAGTGGCAATAAATATTAATAAATAATGAACATTTCAAAATTTTATAGTTTCTTTGGATCAGAAATTTGAGAGAGGATTACCTTGGTGGTTCTGTCAAGGAGATTTTCATGAAATTGCAGTCAATTTGTCAGCTGAGGCCGCAGTCATCTGAAGAGTTAACAAGTGCAAGAGGATCAGCTTCCAAGATGGCTCACTCACATGGCTGGCAAGTTAGTTCTGGCTATTTCCAGGCGACCTCAGTTTCTCACTATGTGGACCTCTCCATTGGACTTCTTTCAAAGTGAGTGACCCAAGAGAGAGCAAGTCAGAAGCAGCCATGAAAGTCACGCACATCACTTCCATCTTATTCTGTTGGTCACACAGACCAGCGTTGACAGCATTTGAGAAGGGACTACAAAGGAGTGTAAATACTGGAAGGCAAGGATCATTGGGGAATATCTTAGAAGTTGGCTACTATAATACAGTCATTTAAAAAAAAACATATTGGAGAAATTATTTAGAAAGGAGAACAAAGAGACAACTAGATGGAAAATAGAAAAGGAACAAACTGCTGATGCATACAACAACATAAACAAGTATCAAAATCATTTTGCTTAGGGAATGAAACAAGACACAAAAGAACAGTTGTGGTATGATTCCGTTATTATTTCGCTACAGAACACCAGCTAACCAATATCAAAAAAATCAGAACAGTGGTTACATCTAGGAGATGGGATTGATTGAGAGAGGATGTGAGAAAGTTTTCTGGGGTTGATGGCAGTCATCTATATCTTGATGAAGGTGTGGGTTAAACAAACATACGCTTTTTTTTTTTTTTTTTTTTTTAAGAGTCAGGGCCTAACTCTGCAGCCCAAACTGGAGTGCAGTGGCACCATTGTGGCTCAGTATAGCCTGGAACTCCTGGACTCAAGCAATTCTCCTGCTTCCGCCTCATGAGCGGCTGTGACTACAGGCATGACCCACCACCTGGCTAATTCTTAAATTTTTTATAGAGACAAGGGTCTTGCTCCATTATCCAGGCTGGAGTGCAATGACGCGACCATTGCAGCCTCAAACTCCTGGCCTCATGCAATCCTCCTGCATTGGCTTCCCAAAGTGCTGAGATTATAGACATGAGCCACTGTGCCCTGCGACACCATGCACAATCTAAATGTATGCATTTGTCAAAACTGATCAACCTGCACACTTAAGACTAACATATGTCACTGTATGTACATTATATCCATTATATCTCAATTTAAAAAGAAAAGAGGAATAGTGAGATAAAACAGTAAGTGTTGGTACATTTAAGAAAAAAACCTGTATATTGTGAAAAAAAAGTATGGCTTTTATAATTGTAATTTTTTAAAAAAAGAATATTTACCATGATTACAGCTGCACTTGCTGAAGTTTTTAAGCAAAATCTATTCTATCTGCTCTGGGACATTAAAGGAAAAAAGTTTTTCTATACTTCACTGGCATGCTTTAAATTGTATTTTCTTTTTAAATTAAATTAATTTGTTATTTATTTTTTGAGACATGGTCTCGCTCTGTTGCTCAGGCTGGAGTGCATGGTGCAATCTCGGCTCACTGCAAACTCTGCCTCCCTGGCTCAAGTTATCCTCCTACCTCAGCCTCCTGAGTAGCTTGTACAGTAGGCACATGCCACCACACCCAGCTAATTTTTGTGCTTTTGTAAGAGACCAGGTCTCACCATGTTGCCCAGGCTGGTCTCAAACTCCTGGGCTCAAGTGATCCATCCACCTTGGCCTCTCAATGTGTTGGGATTACAGGTGTGAGCCACTGCGCCCAGCCTAAATTGTATTTTCTTTCTTTATCCCTTTTGTGTATTTGTATTTTATTCTCTTCCCTTAACTTTGCCAGTGAACTCTGCAAACAGTTGCTCCCTGACACTCTCACAGTTATTAATGTGAATTTTTAGTCTTTGTGAATTTGAATAAATGACTGTTTTTCTCTTAACTGGTTTCTTATAGATAAAAGCTCAGATTATCTTACCATCTAATACTTTCTGACTTAAACTCGGTACTTTTGTTGATGAAAGTCAATCCCTATAAGTTAGTCACATTTTCTTCACACCCTCCCACCTTTTTTTTTTTTTTTTTTTTTGGCAGAGGGCAAATATAGAGATGCCACAGTTCTCAGCTGGTGAAACACTGTACTGCTCACAATCTAACTCTAACATTCTGGCTTGCTGAATAGATTGATAGGTAGGCAGACAGATAAATAACCAGTTCAACAAATCTGTTACTCCTTGTATTTATTATGATAGCACAATTATTTATTGGGTTTTGATCAGTAGAATAAATAATTAGTACAAATTGGTCTCTAGTGTGACTTTCTTTGCCACATCTTATTTATACTTGGCTTCACTAGCATTTATTTGCCTGTGTGACATTTTCATCTATTCTTTTGCTATGTTGATATTTAAGTCCCAGAAAAGAGTAGGTAGGAACCAGAGTAGCTCTCAAGGTGACAGGCAAATCTTCTAAGTGAAAAAAAAACAATTTTTCACTTTTATTAATTAAAGATTTGCATTGTTTTTGCTGTTTTATTTTCACAGTTCAAATAGACAGCGATATCAGTGTTACTATAGTTATTTATTTTTTGAGACGGAGTCTCGCTCTGTCACCAGGCTGGAGTGCAGTAGCGGGATCTCGGCTCACTGCAAACTCCGCCTCCCAGGTTTAAGTGATCCTCCTGCCTCAGCCTACCGAGTAGCTGGGATTACAGACGTGCACCACCATGCCCAGCTGATTTTTGTATTTTTAGTAGAGACGGGGTTTCGCCATGTTGGCCAGGCTGGTCTCAAACTCCTGATTTCAAGTGATCCGCCCGCCTCGGCCTCCCAAAGTGCTGGAATTACAGGCCTTGAGCCACCACGCCTGGCCCAAATATGTGCATTTAAAGCTACAAATTTTCCTTTTACACAGTGTCAGGGGCATTCCACAAATTTGATATGTTGTATTATTTTTATTTCAAATTATTTTTATTTTTATTATTTTTTTATTTTTGAGACAGAGTCTTGCTCTGTCGCTCAGGCTGGAGTGCAGTGGCTCTATCGCGGGTCACTGCAACCTCCGCTTCCCGGGTTCAAGAGATACTCGTGCCTGACCTCAGGTGATCCGCCTGCCTTGGCCTCCCAAAGTGTTGGGATTACAAGTGTGAGCCTCCGTGCTCGGCCTCAACTTATTTTTAAATTTCCATTGATCTCTTCTTTGACCTAGAGATTTGGAATTATGTTGCTTGATTTCCAATATTTCCGGAATTTTCTGCCTTTTTTAGGTTGATTTCTAGTTTTAGTTCTATTGCGGTTACAGATGATACTCTGATTTCAATTCTCTCAAATTTGAGACTCACACTGAGGATTAAGTATAAAAAAATTTTTTTTGAGACCTGTTTTATGGCCTTGCCTCACAAACTTGATTTTGTTAAGGTGGGGTAATTATAGTGCGTTCAGTGATGGATTTTTCTTCTGCTTTGGTTATGCATAGAGTGCACTGTGGCCCTTCAAATCCCACACGGTACTTTCCTCATCTGGAGGTCCTACAGGTTTACACCAGGGAGGAGGATCCAGTTCAGGCCAGCGTAGTCTTCAGTTGCACCGTGGGACTTTTGGGGGAACAGCTTTGCCCTCTCAGAACGGCTGGGCGGAACGGTGGGTTTGTGAGCCCTCCAGGCTCAGGGTGGGTCGCTCAGGGGCCATCTGGGGACTTTGGGAAGCAATGAAAGTTGTATCCTAGGATTTTTTCTATTGGTCTTCTCTTCAGAGGCGAGAAAGCCAAGTTAAGAAAACCCAGACTCAGATGGAGGCGGAGCGGGGCTGCGTTCCGGCAAGGGGGCAGAACGCCTCGCCCTGGACGAAGAGAGCACATCTCTTACCAGGCCTAAGGAAGCAGGGGCTCCCATCTGCCTTGGCACCCCAGGGACCCAGCCAAGGAGAGTGCCTCCAGAATAACCCTTCCTCTCCTCCTTCCTTCCCAGCCGCTCAAACTTTCACAGGAACTGGGTGTGGCAAAGAGGCAAGACACGGAACAGCTAGTCCGCTGACCAAAGACAGGGCAAGGAGGAGCCCGCGAACCTGCGTCTGCCCGGGCCCCGCCCACTCGACGTCATTTTCCCGCCCCTCCCCGCCCCCCGAAGGGTGGAGCCTAAGGCCCCGCCTCTAAGCGGCCTCTCCCCGCAGTCGGGCGGCCAGCAGGGCGGGGCGTGAGGCCGGGAGAGGGACGGGTGCGGGGGGAAGGGGAGAGGAAGGGAGTGGTCACGTGTGGCGGGCGGCCCGAGGTCACGTGACGGGGCGCCGGAGCGGAGGGAGTCGGGGCTGGGAGTTCTCCTGAGGGAAGAGGAGAGGAGTGGAGTGGAGGAGACGCGGCGGCGGGGCTGACAATGGTGAGTGCGCGGCGGCCCGCGCGCTCGCCTCCCGCCCTCGCCCCGGAGCGCGCGGCTGGCTGGCCAACCGCGGGTCGGGCGTCGCCGGAGGAGGGGACGGGCGAGCAGGGCGGGGAGCGGGGTTAGGCCTGTCGGGCCACCCCTGGGTCTGGGAAAAGCGGGCGGCGCCACCTCTTCCCGGTCTCGGCAAGGCCCGAGCACCTACGGGCGGCGGCGGCGTGCTTTCCTGGCCATGTCGGAGCCTCTGCCCGCGTTCTTCGACCGCCTGTGGGTGGCTCTGCCTGGGGACTCGGACCCCGCCTCTGCGGGGGCTCGTCGCCGCCTCCCCTTCTTAGGTAGCCAGTGCCTGTTCTCCTCCCGGGCAGCCTCTCTTCCATCCTGATGGGGTGAGCCGGGAGCCCCCCAGCTCCGGACTCTGCGGGGGACTTGGGCACTCAGTGTGTCACGAACTTGATAAACTGATATTTTAAAACCTGACTATGGTGACATTCTTTGATTTCATGACCCCAGTTGAGGCTTTCTGTTGACACTTGGAAAATAGAGAAAAATAAAAGGACGTTGGAATGGGGGACGTCTTTAACTCCAGAGACGCCCGTCTGGTGCCCGCCGTTGTAAGCATTGGCTCTCATTTCCGTCCCCAAGCTGTTTCTCTGAACTTAACGCTCTGGGTTGTTGAAACGGCCTGGGAAGCAGAGGAGGGAGAGGAATCAGTGCTCTCACCACAGTCCGTGGAAGCACTATCCTGGGCATAATGGTATTTAGTTGGGTGTCGGCAGTCTCCTCTAGGTTAGATCTCATTTTACCCATTTTCTGGTAGTAGTCAATTCGCTTCATTTAGCGCCTACTGTATGCTGTCCTAATACTACCTGCTTTTCCCAAAGCTCACTGATTCAATAGACTGCTTGAGACTTTTGGCTAAAAGGCCAAGCCAGGAATATATTTTAAAAGCTACTTTGAATAAATAACTTTTAAAATCAGTAATGGTGTTGCTTTCATTAAAAAAAAAGAATCCAGACATTCATGTTCATTCTTAGAGCTTTTTTTCTTTCATTCAACAAATAGCTCAGGTGTGCCCAGGGGACTCGAGTAAAGTGGAAACAACGCCTGCTCTCGTAACTTACAATGTAGGGAGAGATAAACATTTATTTGTGTAAATTATTTGTTTAACGTGGAAATTAGAATTGTGACAGTTACTAAGAAGGAAGTATTGGGGGACCTTGCCTAGTCAGGGAGTTAGGGCAGGCCTCTTTAAATGAATATCATTTGAAAAGAAAACTTAAAAAGTCCTCCTATTTTTTGCTTACATTTGTAATTATTACTTTTAATACGCTTTTTTGAATTATGTTCATGAGCAGTTTATTTTTATTTTCAAGTTACTCCTCAAACTAAATTGTAAAACTTTAAAACATTGAAATGGGCACAGATGAATATATGTATGAAAATTTGCTGTTTCATTGCTTGTGTATGGGCTAAGTAAATGAATTGAGAGTCAGCCTTCCACTTCAGAAATGCAATGAGTTGCATTTCTTTACATCCAGTGGACTTGATGAAATTCCTTCAGTGAGGACTAAAAAGTTGCCTTTTCATGTATCTACGTGTATTTTTGCTAATTGGTAATGCTCAATATTGGGTTTACAAATTATATGAAAAATCTTAAATTAACCTAAAGTCAGTGATAGGAGGTTTAGACCAAGATTAGAAAACTGTAAAAACAATTGCTAGCATGTTTTTATAGTCACATATATTGCAGTCCAGTTATTTAAAAGCTCCTTAAGAGTTTTAACTTGCATATTCATAGTTAATCCTGAAAATTGCAATATTCCAAACACGCCCTTGAAGATATCTTTACCAAAAGAAGTGAGTAGTATTTCTGCACTTATCTCACCGGGTGCGGTGTCTCACGCCTGTAATCCCAGCACTTTGGGAGGCCGAGGTGGGCGGATCACTTGAAGTTGGGAGTTTTGAGACCGGCCTAACCAACATGGCAAAACCCTATCTTGGCTAAAAATACCAAAAAAAAAAAAAAAAAAAAAAATTGGCTAGGTGTGGTAGCGCATACCTGTAGTCCCAGCTACTCGGGAAGCGGAAGTTGCCTGACCAACATGGTGAAACCCGGTCTCTACTAAAAATAAAAAAAGTAGGCGTGGTGGTGCGCGCCTGTAATCCCAGCTACTCAGGAGGCTGAGGCAGGAGAATCACTTGAACCCGGGAGGCGGAGGTTGCAGTGATCCGAGATCGCGCCACTGTACTCTCACTCTGCCTGGCGACAGAGTGAGACTCCGTCTCAAAAAAAAAAAAAAAAAAAAAATCAAAATTGAATTGCCATCTACATCATATCCTAACCCTCAACAAATTTCATTCTCTTTCCTTCTAGTCTTTACCAGTTTGACAGTTCTGTATTTTACTTCCTCTTTAACATATCAAAAGTATTAGAATTTGATTTACAATAATTAGAAAAATAATTTAATTTCATTACCCTTTATTTCAAATGACAGAAGTTGTCTTGGAAAAAACTTTGAAAGCAAGAATTTGGGTAGAGATCTTTCTCTTTCAACTCTTTCTAAAAGACAAGCTTTTTTCCTCAGTTATTTTTTCTTTTTGTTCTCTACCTGTAAAATGTAAGATATCCACAATTTTCTGGAGGTGTTTTTTAGTAAGACTAGTTCTTTTATTATTATTATTATTTTTGAGATGGAGTCTCCCTCTGTTGCCCAGGCTGGAGTGCAGTGGCGTGATCTTGGCTCACTGCAACTTCCACCTCCCGAGTAGCTGGAACTACAGGAATGGGCCACCACACCCGGCCAATTTTTTTTTTTTTTTTGTATTTTTAGTGGAGATGGGTTTTGCCATGTTGGCAAGGCTGGTCTCAAACTCCCGACCTCAAGTGATCTGCCCGCCTTGGCCTCCCAAAGTGTTGGGATTACAGGCGTGAGCCACTGTGCTCGGCCAACTAGTTCATTTTTGATGTGCTGAATGTTAACCCAATGCTGTATTCTCATGGAATAACTTGTTAAAGTGCAGTAATTTATTATTCAACCTATTACTTTTTTGCATATGCTATACTAGGCTTTTTTAAAATGCCTTTTGATTGCTTCCAACTTTAGTGTTTTGATTGTATTGAAAAATATCTTTTTTTTTTTTTTTTTTTTTTGAGACAAGCTCTTGCTCTGCTGCCCAGTCAGGAGTGGCTTACTGCAGCCTCCACCTCCTGGGTTCAGCCTCCCAAGTAGCTGGGACTGCAGGAACACACCACTACGCTGGGCTAATTTAAAAAATTTTTGTAGATATGGGGGGTCTAGCTATATTGACCAGGCTGGTCTCGAACTTCTGGGCTTGAGTGATCCTCCTGCTTCAGTCTCCCAAAGTGCTAGGATTACAGGTGTGAGCCACTGTGTCCGGCTACTTTTTTTTTAATTGTGAAATATTTCTTGCATTCAGAAAATAATAGAGGATAACACATAGTTTGTCACATATTTTTAATGGTTAGGAATTTAAAAATTTAAAGAATGGTGTCAAAACATTGTTTATCATTACATTGTTAGTTAATCGTGAAATTTTATAAAATGAACTTGGTTTATACTATTTTAATTAGTGGCAATTTTAGTTCTATTAACATTTTTTTAACTTTAGTGATTTTATTTTATTTTTTCCAGACAGAGTCTCCCTCTGTCGCCCAGGCTGGAGTGCAGTGGCACGATCTCGGCTCACTGCAACTTCTGCCTCCTGGGTTCAAGCGATTCTTCTGCCTCAGCCTCCCGAGTAGCTGGAACTACAAGTGCATGCCAACATGTTCAGCAAATTTTTTCTATTTTTATTAGAGATGGGGTTTCACCATGTTAGTCAGGATGGTCTTGATCTCCTGACCTCGTGATCTGCCTGCCTCGGCCTCCCAAAGTGCTGGGATTATGGGCGTGAGTCACTATGCCTGGCGATTTGATCTTTTAATGTCAGCTTTCAAATCCCAAGTGGAACTCTATGCGTGTTAAGTATATGCATGTGGAAAAATGTTACAATATTTCCTTTTCTCTGTAAAACAATTTTTATAGTTTTCAAATTGTATTTTTCTTTTAAGTAGCTCTGGGAAGTGTCAGAAGGAATGAGAAAATTAATTTTAAGGCCAAGCAAGGTGGCTCATGACTGTAATCCCAGCACTTTGGGAGGCTGAGGTGGGTGGATCACTTGAGCCCAGGAGTTTGTGCCTGGCCTGGGCCATGTGGCAGAAACCCTGTCTCTACAGAAAATATGAAAACGAGCCAGGTTTGGTGGTGAGCACCTGTAGTCCCAGCTACTTGGGAGGCTGAGGTGGGAGGCTTGCTTGAGCCCAGGAGGCGGAGGTTGCAGTCACCTGAGATCATACCACTGCATTCCAGTCTGGGTTACAGTGTGAGACTGTGTCTCAAAAAAAAAAAAAATAAAGAAAATTAATTTTAATTTCTCCGTCGCTGTTTTATAACTCAAATGAGTTAATGTGGATGTCATATGGAAGGAGAGCTCATTCTTACTGCTCTCTCTGCCAATTAGCATTATCCTTCAATATAACCAATTTTGTTTTCCATCTAAAATAGACTGCTACTTGAAGATGTTGTCTTCTACCCTTTCGTGATTGCTCCTCCCACACAACCCCTCTACCCTGCTAGCTTAGCACATATTTGATTACTACTTGATTTTGAGCTGCTATACATTCTCATTTCTGTAGCCCTTAGGAGAAAATGTACTACAGTATTTCAAAATTTACCATTTTGAGGAAGTTTTTGGAGTATGGAAGCTACCTTGGAATGGACAGTGTGTGTGACCTATCACTGATGCTTTCCATTCTCTTTTTTTCTAAATTAGTTCAGAATAGTTTTCTGATTAAAATTAGTTTTCTGATTAACGTTTGAGTTTGTTATTTGTAATTTTGCCAGAAAAGATTAAAACATCTTGCCAAAAATAAAGTTTTTTTTTTTTTGAAACGGAGTCTCACTGTCGCCAGGGCTGGAGTGCAGTGGCGTGATCTCAGCTCACTGCAACCTCCGCCTCCTGGGTGGAAGCGATTCTCCTGCCTCAGGAGCACACCACTATGCCCAGTTAATTTTTTGTATTTTTAGTAGAGACGGGGTTTCACCATGTTGGCCAGGCTGCTCTCGAACTCCTGACCTCGTGATTTGCCCGCCTTGGCCTCCCAAAGTGCTGGGATTACAGGCGTGAGCCACTGTGCCCGGCCTAAAAAGAAAATTTGCTGCATATGTCAAAAGTACTAATCTGGTAATTCTTTTAGTTAGTTTCTTAAAATTATCCCTTTTGTTAATACAGGATTTAGGAAAACATCATCTCATTTGAGTATAGTATTACCTTGTGCCCTACATAGCCACGAAGTAAGCTAACTTAAAGCAAAGTAATGACTCTCCTAAGTGGGGACAGAACTGAGGTTTAATATAAATTCCATCGACATAGTTTGCTACTGTACCAATGCTAATTTTCTCAGAAAGGCTAGTGTTATCAACTGTTCCAGATTTCAGTTAATTTCTCTTGTATATTTATTTTCTGTTATTAGAATGGTATGTGTTTGTTCAAAATTAACATTCAGCAGGTATTTTAATGCCTTCTGCTAAATGCCATACGCTGCCTTACATGAGCCTCATGGAGTTTACAGTTCAGTAGGAGAGCCAGGTACTAAATAAATAAGCCTTGTGAAACCGAAATTTGGAGAATCCAGTTTTGATTAGGAAGTCAAGGAAGGTCTCATGGATAGGGAGTCAAACTGAAACTCAAAGGGTGAATTAGGTTAAGAATACTTTGCTTGGCTCTAAGACAAGAAGAACACTAGCAAATTGGAACTGTTGAAGAAAGAACTCTGAATGTTGGAGGCTGAGTGGCTGGAGAGAAGAATAGTGTCAGATATATGTAGACCACATTAGAGAATACATTGTGTGTGTGTTTGTGTTTAAAATAACAATACGATCTCGGCTCACCGCAACCTCCACCTCTCGAGTTCAGGCGATTCTCCTGCCTCAGCCTCCCCAGTAGCTGGGATTACAGGCATGCGCCACCACACCCGGCTAATTTTGTATTTTTAGTAGAGATGGGGTTTCTCCATGTTGGTCAGGCTGGTCTTGAACTCCTACCTCAGGTGATCCACCTGCCTTGGCCTCCCAAAGTGCTGGGATTACAGGCGTGAGCCACCACCCCTGGCCAATTACAGGAAAATTTTCTTGCTTAAAAATGAATTATGGGACTTTTTCGTGTTTTACATTTAGGGTTTGACGTTTGAAAAATTGGCATACACATAACTTCAGAATTTTATCAATTATAAAAATGAGGCACACCTGTATTAGGTAAGAAACTAATTATAAATCAAAAGGGTTGTTGTAGTTCAGTGTTTTATTATTTTCAGCTGTTGACATCTAAAAAATAACATTAGGAAAATTGCAAAAAAAATAACAATTGAAGTAAAATAACTATGGAAAAGTACACGAATAGGTGTATAGCTTGATTAATTTTCACCAAGTGAAATGCCTCTGTATCAAATGCTCAGATTAAAAAAACAGCCAGAACATTACTAGCAGCCAGAAGCTCCCTTTGTGCTTTCTTTCAGTCACTGCCTAACTTGTAATACCGTAATATACCTTACATGTTTTTTACTTACTATGTGAGTGGAGTTATACATACATTTTGTGTATTCCTTTTGTGTCTGACCTCTTTCAGTCAACATTATGTGTATGTGATTCATTCTTGTGTGTAGTTGTATCTTTTCTAATTCTATTGCTGTTTGGTGTTCCCATTTATATGAATATATACTAAAATGTGTGTATCCATTCTTCTGTTGATTGATATTTGGATGTTTCTATTTGGGGGTATTATGAATAACACTTATGAATGTTCTTTTTTTTTTTGAGACAAATTCTTGCTCTGTTGCCCAGGCTAGAGTGCAGTGGTGCCATCTTGGCTCACTGCAACCTCTGCCTCCCGGATCCAAGTGATTCTCCTGCCTCAGCCTCCCGAGTAGCTCGGACTGCAGGCATGCACCACCATGCCCGACTAATTTTTGTATTACAGACGGGGTTTCACCACATTGGGCAGGCTTGTCCCGAACTCCTGACCTCAAGTGATCTGCCGTAGGTCATAGGTAATTAAATTCAAATTATAAAATGTAGTGTCTGACTAAACATGATAATTATGACCATTTTCATTTTATTTCAGAGTTTTCTTGGAGGCTTTTTTGGTCCAATTTGTGAGATCGATATTGTTCTTAATGATGGGGAAACCAGGAAAATGGCAGAAATGAAAACTGAAGATGGCAAAGTAGAAAAACACTATCTCTTCTATGATGGAGAATCTGTTTCAGGAAAGGTAAATCTTTTGTTTGACAAAACTATCTAATTGTAAGATATCAGAATTAGTTACCAAAGTGGTTTGTGCTGTTTCTTAAATTTGAATAATTTTGTGAGGGAGAGATTTTTTTTTTCCCAAAGGTCAGCTAAAATATTTGATTGATTAGAACATAATCTTTCCTGCAAAGGAACGATTCTTACCCTGGAAGGCTTTCAAGGGAAGAGCCTCTAAATTTCATGCAGAATTTTCTGTTTAAGTCTCCTGTGTGGTTCATGAAAAAAAAAAATTTTTTTTTCTGTTTGTGATTATGTGCTTCTGTCTAGTTTCAGACAGTTTCTCCAGATCAGAGCTGTAATTTGCCCAAAGTTTGTTTTTCCTTTAACATTAAGTTAGAGATTGAGAGTAAGTTAGAGATTGAGAGTAATTCTCTGGTATAAGTTTCTAAAGGTTTTTTCACATTCTTTGTAACTCTCTGTACTGTTACTGTTGTGTCTGTTGATCTTATTTCTAGCTACTCTGTAGAGAACTTCAGTACTTTTGGGATGTGTCTATGCATGGTCAGATATGTTTATGACGCCTTCTGTAAGGTTTCACTTTTTTCTCTTTTTCTTTATCCAGTAATGTATACAGTTTTTTGTTTGGGGTTTTTTGTTTGTTTTTTTTTTTCTTGTTGTTGTTGTTTTTGAAATAGAGTCTCACTCTGTTGCTCAAGCTGGAGTGCAGTGGTGTGATCATGGCTTACTGCAGCCTTGTACTCCTGGACTCAGGTGATTCTCCCACCTCATCCTCTGTGGTAACTGGGACTATAGGCACACACCACCACCTCAGCTAATTTTTGTATTTTTTTGTAGAGATGGGGTTTCTCCATGTTGCCCAGGTTGGTCTTGAGCTTCTGGGCTCAAGCAACCCACCCACCTAGGCCTACAAAAGTGCTGGGATTACAGGTTTGAGCCACCACAGCTGGCTGATTATTCTTATATTTTAGGGAATATGATCAATACTTATTAGTGGTCAGTGATAGTGGAGAATGGTAATATTATAGACAAAAGCAAGCCACAAAACATTTGAAATAATTTTTAAAATAGAAAATACTAGGATTTTTCTCCCCTGCTTGTTCAGTTAATATATTCATGTGGTAGGCAGTTTTGGAAATAAAATATATATAGTCTCTTCATATAGAAATAATTCACTGTTAAAATTTGGGTATGTTTCCTCTAATATTTATGTATATGTAATATATTAAGCATACCTTTTCCTCTATTGTTTGATATTTAAGCAGTTTCTGTTTTTCAGATGGCTTTCTTCGTATCTTTGGTAATATGGACATCTGTATATATAAATTTTTCTCTAAATTTCTGTAGGACAAGATTATTTCCTTAGAATAGATTCTTGAAAGTGAGCTGCTAGGCCACAATTCATGAAATATCTGAAGGATCTTAATACACATTAATTTGGAAAATGAATTTGCATTAAATTACATGTCCACCTATGGGTCTTTTTCACCCAAGGCAGCACTGAATATGATCACTTTGTAATCTTTGCTATTTTGATAGGCAGAAACAATCTTATTATTTTAATTTGCATTTCTTTGGTTACTAGAGAAATTGAACTTAGATTTACCAGCCATTTGAGGTTATTTTTTTTTTTGGACTGCATTGTCTCTTCTGGTCCTTTGCCAGATTACCTATTGGGGTCTTAGTGTTGAATCTGAAGTGAATTTTTTGGTTTTCAACTTTACTTAACTTGTATTCTTCCTTTTAAAAGATGGGAAAAGAAAAAGGCCAAGTGCAGTGGCTCACACCTTTAATCCCAGCACTTTGGGAGGCCGAGGAGGGAGGATCGCTTGAGCCCAGGAATTTGAGACCAGCCTGGGCAACATGGGGAGACCCTGTATCTGTCAAAAAAAAAAAAAAAAAAAAAAACGGAGAAAAAGAGAGGCCTAAAGAAGAGCAGACAATCATCAAAAGGATGGAGCACGTCAAATGAAAGAAGAGTAAAAGTAGTAGTGTTTGGCCTATTGAAATGACTTGTTAATGGGCTGGGGATATAGTAATACCAATCTAGATTTCTTTCTAGGGAGAGACAACCTAATATCTCAGATATTTCTTTTATAGATATGACATGTAACTATCTCTCCTGCTAATTTGTAAGCTCCTTAAGATCAGGGGATCAGAGTGTGCTTCTGTAGTCTCCATAACATACATGATGGTATTGATTACATAATAGGCTTTCACTAAACATTTATTTGGTTTATTTACTGTTTTTAAGTCTTGTAGAGAATAGCCTCAGTCTAGTTTAAAGTAATCTTACGTCACCTGGACCAGTTGAAGTTCATGGCTGATGTTTATGGGATAAAGGAAAGGGGGGATGTTTAAGGTAAAAATAAAGCTACTCCAGTGTGTTTTTTAAAAAGAATAGTTGGTGTTCAAATTACATTTTGATCCTGGGTATGGTGGCTAATGCCTTTAATCCCAGCTCTTTGGGAGGCTGAGGAGGGAGGATCGTTTGAGCCCAAGAGTTCAAGACCAGATTGGGCAATGTAGCAAGATCCCGTCTCTAACACTAAGTAAGTAATTTTTTCAAAAATTACATTTTAGAGGCCGGGTAAGGTGGCTCACACCTGTAATCCCAGCACTTTGGGAGGCCAGGGCGGGCGAATCACTTGAGGTCAGGAGTTCAAGACCAGCCTGGCCAACATGATGAAACCCTGTCTCTACTAAAAATACAAAAATTAGTCCAGTGTGGTGGCACACGCCTATAATCCCATCCACTCTGGAGTCTGAGGCAGGAGAATTGCTTGAACTTGGGAGGCAGAGGCTGCAGTGAGCTAAGATTGTGCCACTGCACTCCACCCTGGTTGACAGAGCAAGACCCTGTCTCCAAAAAAAAAATAAAATAAAAATTACATTTTGGAATTGCTAGAAATCATACGTAGACCTGATCAACTATATATAGCATTTTTTAAAATGATAAGATCTCTTATAGGTAAGTATTTTCAGTTCAAAAGTTACTGTATCTTGAATCTGATTGTTCATTGGTCTGAGATTTTTTTCATTTTAAATGTTTTCATTGAAAAACAAAACACATGTAGAAAACCATCACAACAAAAATAAATTATTATAAGGCATATTTTCTTATAATCATCATCCAAGTCAAGAAGTAGTACTTTGCCAGCTACCCCATGTGTCCTGTCTCCATCACACTCTCATCCCCTCAAAAGTAACCACTGTACTGACTTTTATAGTAGCACTTTCTTGTGTTTCTTGTTTAGTCTTGCTCATTTAAGAAAAATTTGATATGGTTTTAAAATCTCTCTTAATCCCAGGTTCCCTCTTTATACCTTTCTTTAACTTATAATATCTGTTGAAGAACACTTTGATCATTTGAATTGTAGAGTTCTCTATGTTTGTGTATTCCTGGTACAGTTACTACCTTTAAGTTGGCAGGTAGGTCCAGAGGCTTGAATCAGACTCAAGTTTGCTTCTGCTTTGATCAAAATCTTTGAAGATCTTTGATTCTTCGTCTTGCTGTGTCACCTGCTTCAGCCTCCTGAGTAGCTGGGATTACAGGCATGCGCCACCACACCCAGCTAATTTTTGTATTTTTATTTTTAGTAGAGAGGGGGTTTTACTATGTTGGGTCAGGCTGGTCTCGAACTCCTGACCCCGTGATCCACCTGCCTCGGCCTCCCAAAGTGCTGGGATTACAGGTGTGAGCCACCGCACCCAGCTTGTCTTTTTTCTTTTTTGCAACTGTTGATACTCAGTACCTAAGTTGATTTAACTCACTGGGAGTTGCAGAATGGTGATACTTTAAATTCTGTCATTTTGTTTTTGCTTATTAGATGCAATACATTTATAAAGAGATGTTATCTATCTCTTGTGACCTAGTGGTACAGCTCATATAGAAAAAAGAATGCTTGACCTTTTTCCTTTTTTGGCTATTTATTTATTTAGAGATGGAGCCTCACTCTGTTGCCCAGGCTGGAGTGCAGTGGTGTGATCTCAGTTCACTGCAACCTCCATCTGCCGGATTCAAGTGATTCTCCTGCCTCAGCCTCCCAGGTAGCTGGGATTACAGGCATATGCCACCATGCCCAGCTAATTTTTGTATTTTTAGTAGAGACAGTGTTTCACCATGTTCGTCAGGCTGGTCTTGAACTCCTGACCTTGGTATCCGCTCGCCTCATCTCCCCAAAGTGCTGGGATTACAGGTGTGAGCCACCGCACCCGGCCTTTGACCTGTTTTAAAAAATAATAACTTGATTCCTTATCCTGCAAAGGTGTAAACTATTAGTTATATTTCTCAGTAACATTTATAAACTCATGATTTAAACATACTTGATGTTTATAAATATTGCCCTATTGAAGCTCCAGTTGTACAATCCTGTGTAACAAATTACCACAAACTTAGCAGCCTAAAATAACAAATTTATGTCTTAGGATTTTTGTGAGTTAGAAGTCCAGGTATGGGTTAGATGGGTCCTGTGCTCAGGGACTTACCAGGTTAAAATCAATCCAAGGTTGCAGTCTCGTCTGAAGTTCAGGATTCTCTTCCAGGCTTACTGGTTTTTGGCAGAAATTTCCTTGTAGTGCTATTACTGATACCCTTGTTTCTTGTGCAGTTGGCTGTCTGCTCCTAGAGGTTGCCCTCAGATCTTTACTGAGTGGCCCCTTTCTCTCAGTTTGCGTTATCTTCAAGGCCAGGAGGAGAACATGGCTCTGACATTCATCTTCTTTTAAAGAGCTTACCTGGTTTGATCAGTTCCAGCTAGGATAATCTCCCTTTTAATGAACTAAAAAAATCAACTGATTAGTAACCTCATCACAGGAGTGGTATATCCTGTCACATTCACTGGACTCACCCACACTCAGGAGGATTATACAGATGTGCACACCATGGGATAGTAATATTGAGGGCTATCTTAGAATTCTGCCTACCACATTTGTATTGACTCTTATGTCTTTTGGACTTGGAGGCCCTAGGATTTTTCTTTTTTTTAAGCCGTATTGGGATACACACACACACACACACACACACACACACCCCATAAAAATTCACCTATTTTAAGTGTGCTTAAAATTTTTAGTAAATTTAGAGTTGTACAACCATCACCACTAATTCCAGAACATTTTCATTACTCCAGAAATTTTTTAAAATGCTGTACCATTAGCAGTCATTCTCCATTTCCCCTCCTTCCAGTCTCTGACAACCACTGATCTCTGTTTCTATGAATTTGCCTATTCTGGACATTTCATATAAATGGAATTATATAATATGTGGTCTTTTCCTGTTTTGTTTCTTTCACTTAGTATAATGTATTTGAGATTCATCAATACTGTAGCATTTGTTGTTAGTATATCATTGATGAATAGTATTCCATTTTATGGCTATACCACATTCTTGTTTATGCATTCACCAGTTGGTGGGTATTTGGGATGTTTGTATTTTTTTGCTGTTGTGACTAATGCTGATGTGAACATTTGTGTAGCAGTTTTGTGTGGACCTATGTTTTCCTTTCTCTTGAGCATGTACCTACGAGTGGAATTGCTGTCTTATGTTAAATATGTTTAAGTTTTTAATAAACTGCCAAAAACCGTGGGAGTTTTTGGTGGCTTTCTTGCTAACTGGTATGACAAGATGTTTAAGGGTCTTTTACGTTTCTGCTTCATACTTGCACTCAGCCATATGTTTCAAGGCCATAGTTGGCATGCAAAGATGGCTCATTGCTACTGTGTTGGACATTATTTCTAGGCTGCTCAGTGGATAGATGGGGAGGGTTTTTAAAATATAGATTTAATAAATACATGTATTTTTATTTGTGTAGATTATTTAAGATAAAATACCTCAGGAATCATATTGTCATTTCTAATTCAATTTGAGAATTAGAAATTTTTACTTAACCTCTTATGTTACATGTGTATCTCCTTTCTTCTGCATCAAAAATACTGATTTTCAGAGTCAAAGGGGAAGATGTAATTAACATATCGCATAATTTACTCATTGTCTTTACGCCACATTATATACATAATAGTCTCAGAATAACGATACTAATATTACCACTACCAATATGATTATGAAGTTAGTTTTAAAAAAATTAGCATTTGCTATTTCTATTTTACTCACATTTCTTAAATGTACCATAGTAAGTACATTGTCAGAGTGTATAGTAATTATATACTTTATGTGCTTCCTTTCAGCCCTCACTTAGTCTTGGTTTTATAAATAACTCTTCATATAATGTGCACCACCAGTCCTTATATCTTTGTCTCTTTATTTGTTTCACTGTCTGAAGCTTATTGTCTAGTTACTAGAGTGTAATAGATTCCTCAGGAAATGCTCATGTGAACAATAAGGCCTAAGTTTTTGCATATTGGTAATGGCTTTTTTGTGTCCTTTGTACTTGAAAGTTAGTTTTTCTGAATAATCTTGGCTTACATTTTCTTGAGTATTTTATTTATTTCGTATTTATTTATTGTTTTTGAGACAGAGTCTTGCTCTGTCGCCCAGGCTGGAGTGTGGTGGCGTCATCTCAGCTCACTGCAACCTCCGCCTCCTGGGTTCAAGCGATTCTCCTGCTTCAGCCTCCCGAGTGGCTGGGACTACAGGTGCCCACCACCATGCCTGGCTCATTTTTTTATTTTTAGTAGAGATGGGGTTTCACTTTATTGACCAGGCTGGTCTCAAACTCCTGACCTTGTGATCCACCTGCCTTGGCCTGCCAAAGTGCTGGGATTACAGATGTGATCCACCGTGCCTGGCCTTCTTGAGTTAAATCTATTGTTACTCCATTGTCTTCTGGCATAGGGTATTGTTGACAGTTTTTTCATTTGAGGAAAGTTTTCTTGAATTACAGCTGTTATTAATTAGTATTTATTCCATTCCTTTGCTTTGGTTTTCTTAATATCAATATTGTTGAGTCTTGTTTGAGTGTGGTTTTTTGCTCTTGTATTCCTTCTGCTTAGCCTTTATTTCTAAAATGATTTTTTCTTCTAATTCTTTTCTGATTTTTCTCACCCTAGCCTAAGATTTTCTTTCATGTATTGTATCATTTTCTTAATATTGTGTAGCCTGTTTTGAAATAAATTACAGTTTTGATCTGTCTTGTCTGTAGAAATGCCATTCTGTTCCTTCTCTTTTTTCCTTAAAATAATTTTGTATGGGATTTGACCTTGATATATTTATGTTGCTAATTTTTATGTGAAATTAGTTTTCCCCCCAAAAAATTTTTTTTGAGATAAGATCTTGCTCTGTTGCCCAGGCTGGAATGCAGTGGCATGACCACGCTCACTGCAGTCTTGACCTCCAAGGCCAAGTGATCCTCCCACCTCAGCCTTCCAAGTAAGTAGCTGGGACCACAGGCATGTGCTACCATGCCTAGCTAATTAAAAAATACATATTTTTGTAGAGACAGGGTCTTGCTATGTTGCCCAGGCTGGTCTCAAACTCCTGAGCTCAACTGATCCTCCCATCCTGGCCACCCAAAGTGCTGAGATGTGAGCAACTGCACCCAACCTTCTGAACTTTTCTTTTCGTGAGGGGTGTCTCACTCTGTCACCCATGTTGGAGTGCTGTGGCGCGATTTCAGCTCACTGCAACCTCCGTCTCCCAGGCTAAAGTGATCTTCCCACCTCTGCCTCCTGAGCAGCTGGGGCCACAGGGGCACACTACCACACCCAACTATTTATTTATTTATTTATTTTGGTATATATGGGGTTTCACCATGTTGCCCAGCCTAGTTTCGAGCTCCTGAGCTCAGGCGATCCACCTGTCTCAGCCTCCCAAAGTGCTGGCCTTACAGGTGTGAACCGCTGTGCCTGGCCCTTCCTGAACTTTTGATGGTTTGGTTTAGGATTGTTTTTCTAACCAGCTATCCTAGACAGGAGGCCTGGCTGGTCAGTTTTGAGTGTTCTTACATTATTGGATTGTGCGAAACCCCTTCCAGCTTTAGCTCTTATTCTCAGATTGACACCATGCTTTCCAGTGAATATATATGAGTGGTTTGGGGGTTCTTAGGTCCATCAGACACTCCGTTGCTTTCTTGGATTCCTCTCACACAACATTAGTATCATGCAGGTTTTGTGGATATTAACCTGGTTTGTCCCTACGCATTATGTTTTGGGATTGTGGGAATACTTTATCTTTTTCTGTGGTAAATTAGATCCTTAGATTTTTTTTGGTTTTGCTGTCTAGTTGGTCCATCTGTTTTTATGTGAGGATCTGGAGAGATTCAAAGACTATGTTGCCATCTTCCCAGAAATTGATCTGAGATTTTAAAAGGCCGTGTGTAACCATTCTGGCAGTTTAGCAATATGTATCAAAATCTTCAAAAGTGGATATCATTTATAGTAGCCAGAATAGGCTGGATTATTACTATGTAATAGACAACCCCAAAACTCAGTGACTTAAAAACAACAGTGGCAGTGGCTTCTTTCTTGCCCAGGCAACATGTTCCTTGTGAGTTAGCTGAGGGCCTTGTTCTGTGTCGTGCTCAGTGATGGAGCAGCCACTCTGGAACATCACACTCATCATGGCTGAGGGAGAGAAATCTCTGCAGAGTCTCTCACAAGCCATTAAAATGCCCTGTCCTAGAAGTAACAAAGAACATTTTTGATCAAATTTATTGTCTCTAGAAGCAGTCTCATTCGTACATCACCCAACCACAAGAAGGTAGGGTGCATCATACCATGCGCTCAGAATGTATACAGCTGGAAATATTTGAGCAGTGCCTATATTAATATTATTTTGATCCGCAAATTCTTCTGATCAGATTTTATCCTAAAATAATCAACTTTGTTCATTGCACTGTTTATAATATTCACAAATTGAAAGCCACTTAAACGTCCAGACATTAAAAAACCTAATTATGGTAATAACCATTAAGTGCCTAGGTCCATTATTAATGTGATGATATAGACCTGTATTCATTCACATGAAAAGAGGTTTGCTATAATAACAATATTTATTTATTTATTTATTTATTTATTTTTTTTTTTGAGACGGAGTCTTGCTCTGTTGCCAGCCTGGAGTGCAGTGGCGCAATCTCCGCTCACTGCAGCCTCTGCCTCTCGGGTTCAGGTGATTCTCCTGCCTCAGCCTCCTGAGTAGCTGGGACTACAGGCGCATGCCACCACACCCGGCTAATTTTTTGTATTTTTAGTGGAGACGGGGTTTCACTGTGTTGGCCAGGATGGTCTCGATCTCTTGACCTCATGATCTGCCCACCTCGGCCTCCCAAAATGCTAGGATTACAGGCGTGAGCCATCGTGCCAGGCCTTTTTTTTTTTTTTTTTGAAGTAGGGTCTCACTGTGTTGCCCAGGCTGAGTGCAATGTCATGATTATGGCTCACCGCAGCCTCATCCCCCTGGGGGCCCAAGTAATCCTCCCACCTCAGCCTCCCAAGTAGCTGGGACCACAGACATGTGAACCACCCTGCCTGGCTAATTTTTATTTATTTATTTATTTATTTTAGAGATAGGGTCTTGCTGTGTTGCCCAGTCTGGTCTCGAACTCCTGGACTCAAGTGATTCCCCAACCTTGACCTCCCAAAGTGCTGGGATTATAGGCGTGAGCCACTGTGCCTGGCTGAGGATTATTTTAAAGATTATCTTGTGTTCAGTAAAATTAGGATAACTAAAGAAAATGAGGCCGGGCGTGGTGGCTCACGCCTGTAATCCCAGCACTTTGGGAGGCCGAGGTGGGTGGATCACGAGGTCAGGACATCAAGACCATCCTAGCTAACACGGTGAAACCCCATCTCTACCGAAAATACAAAAATTAGCCGGGCATGGTGGTGGGCACCTGTAGTCCCAGCTACTCGGGAGGCTGAGGCAGGAGAATGGTGTGAACCCGGGAGGCGGAGCTTGCAGTGAGTCAAGATCGCGCCACTGCACTTCAGCCTGGGCGACAGAGCGAGGCGCCGTCTCAAAAAAAAGAAAGAAAATGAAAAAAGGGGTATGGATTTGTAGTAATAACCTCAAAAAGACTATCTTGAGAATGAGCTTGAGGCTTTTAAAGCTAAGAAAGACATTTTAAACCTCATATTTAGAATAAGATGAATAAGAAAATAATATGCTCATTTGGCACACTTACTTTAATATAACAAGTGCAAAAGAAAGCTTCCCTCCCATCCAAAAAAAAAAAAAAGATTTAAATTGGGAAAGGTAGGATCATTAAAAATTAAAACAGAATGAAAGCCTTGTTATGGTTAAGGAGATTAAAAATAAACTAACTAGTTTTCAGACATCCTGGTGACCATACCAGACAAATGCTGTGCGATAATACTGAAAGAATTTTGCAAAACTGGTCACCAAATCTCTGCTAGGAGTCCTTTAGTAATTGTGGAAAATGGGAGAGGTTCTAGAATATAAGAAAAGCCCTTATTTATAAAATGGGGCAGAAAGTTTGTTTCAGGTAAACTTAATATTGATTCCTGACATATCTCTAGATTATTAAATAGATGATCAATGAACATACTGAAAAGAAAGCTTGAAGGAAAGAGAAGAGGAAACAACGGGTTGTATACAACCGAGCATGTGTCACTAAGAACAAATCTTGCCACACCAATCTAGGATTTTTGAAATGTCCTAGTATATAAAAAGATCACTGGGCTGGCATTGGAAGATCTAGCCTTAATTTTACTGCTGTCTTGGTAGGTAGCTCTGGACAGTCATTTAATTTCCTGGATTTCACCTGTAAGTTTAGGAGGTTGGACTGGATCATTGGTTTCCAAACTTGGCTTTGCACTGTAGGATGCTCTGCATGAAAATCCTTCATATATTAGATATTATGTTGGATCTTGGGGGTCTGACATCTCGCCCACAGCAAGAATAAATTCCTTTTGTAATATTCCTAAGGTGAGCTTCTGTATGCCTACTTTTCGGAGTGTGGGGATTCTGCTGTTCTGTTAACACTATCCACTGTGCTTTTTAGAGATACGTAAAATAAATCTAATCTCTTTCTAAATAAGAGTTCTCTTTAAACATCTTCCACATCACTGTCTTGTTTATCCTAAGTCTTCTCTAAGCTAAATATGCTATTTCCTTTAGTTATTGTTCAAGAAACCTTGGTTTTGAGTCTTTATCACCCAGATTACTTTCTTTTATTTTTCAAATTAAATTTAATTTTTTTGAGACAGGGTCTTGCTGTGTCACCCAGACTGGAGTGTAGTGACGTGATCATGGCTCGTTGTAGCCTTGACCTCTCGAGCTCAGGCAATCCTCTCACCTCAGCCTTCCAAGTAGCTCAGACAACAGGCAAACACCACCATGCTCAGCTAATATTTTATTTTTATAGAGTTGGGGTCTCCCCATGTTTCCCAGGTTAATCTCAAACTTCTGGGCTCAAGTGATCCTCCTGCCTCTGCCTTCCAAAGTGCTGGAATGACAGGTGTGAGTCACTGTGTCCAGCTTCAGATTCTTACATAACCAAATAGAAAACTGGTTTGCATTATCTGTATCTAGCAGTTCCACTCCTAGGTACATATTCAAGAGAAATGCAAACACCTGAGCATCAAAAGACACACATAAGAAGTTTGTAGCAGCACTGCTCATAGTAGCCCAAACTGAAAATAACCTAAACATCCCACAGAAGTGGAATAGATAGATTGCGGTATATTTATACAATGAAATCTATTCACCAGTGAGAAGGAACAAAACTATCATTTCACACAACCTGGATGAATCTTACAATCTGAGTGAAAGGAGCCAGATATTAGAGATGCATGACATACCGAATTACTCCATTTATATGAAGTAAGTTCAAAAACGGACAAAACAAATCAGTCATGATAGCAGCCAGGGTAGAGCTTACCTTTGGGGGAGGGAGGACTAATGCTTTGGAAGGGTCACAAGGAAGGCTCCTGTAGTGCTGGTGCTGTTCTGTTTCTTGATCTGGGTTGTAGGCACATGGGTGACTTCATTTTGTAAAATTCATTGAACTATATACTTACAACTCATGTACTCTTTTTTTATATTTCACTAAAAGGTTTATTCACATGATAAGAGGAAACATCACATAGCACTTTTAAGAATTAGTGGGGGCCGGGCGCGGTGGCTCAAGCCTGTAATCCCAGCACTTTGGGAGGCCGAGACGGGCGGATCACAAGGTCAGGAGATCGAGACCATCCTGGCTAACCCGGTGAAACCCCGTCTCTACTAAAAAAATACAAAAAACTAGCCGGGCGAGGTGGCGGGCGCCTGTAGTCCCAGCTACTCCAGAGGCTGAGGCAGGAGAATGGCGTGAACCCGGGAGGCGGAGCTTGCAGTGAGCTGAAATCCGGCCACTGTACTCCAGCCTGGGTGACAGAGCGAGACTCCGTCTCAAAAAAAAAAAAAAAAAAAAGAATTAGTGGGTTGGCCGGGTACAGTGGCTCACGCCTGTAATCTCAGCACTTTGGAAGGCCAAGGTGGGTGGATCACGAGGTCAGAAGTTCGAGACCAGTCTGGCCAACATGGTGAAACCCCGTCTCTACTAAAAATACAAAAAGTAGTTGGGCACGGTGGCGCAGGCCTATAGTCCCAGCTACTCGGGAGGCTGAGGCAGGAGAACTGCTTGAACCTGGGAGGCGGAAGTTGCAGTGAGCCGAGATCACACCACCACGCTCCAACCTGGGTGTCAGAGTGAGACTCCATCTCAAACAAACAAATAATTAGTGGGTTGAAGCTGGCATGGTGGCTCTTGCCTGTAATCCCAGCACTTTGGTAGGTGAGGTGGGAGGATTGCTTGAGCCTAGGAAACCAGCCTGGGCAACAAAGTGAGACCCTGTCAGGCCAGATGCAGCGGTTCATGCTTGTAATCCCAGCACTTTGGGAAGCGGAGGTGGGCAGATCACTTGAGGTCAGGAGTTCGAGACCAGCCTGGCCAACATGATGACACCCCGTCTCTACTAAAAATACAAAAATTAGCTAGGCGTGGTGGCATGCGCCTATAGTCCTAGCTATTCGGGAGGCTGAAACAGGAGAATCACTTGAACCCGGGAGGCAGAGGTTGCAGTGAGCCGAGATGGCATGCCATTGTACTCCAGCCTGGGCGTCAGAGTGAGACTCCATCTCAAACAAACAAACAAAGTGAGACCCTGTCTCAAAAAAACCCCAAAAAACCAAAACCAAAAAAAAGCACACACACACAAAAAAACAAAAAAGAATTAGTGGGTTATAAAATAAAAATATCAGAATACTAGTTCCAAAAAGATGATTAAATCACCACTTAAAGAAGAATAACAGGAGGCCAGGCACGGTGGCTCACCCTGTAATCCCAGCACTTTGGGAGGCCGAGGCAGGCAGATCACGAGGTCAGGAGATCGAGACCATCCTGGCTAACATGGTGAAACCCCATCTCTACTAAAAATACAAAAAATTAGCCAGGCGTGGTGACGGGCGCCTGTAGGCCCTGCTACTCGGGAGGCTGAGGCAGGAGAATGGTGTGAACCTGGGAGGCGGAGCTTACAGTGAGCCGAGATTGTGCCACTGCACTCCAGCCTGGGCAACAGAGCTAGACTCCATCTCAAAAAAAAAAAAGGAGACTAATAGGAGATAAAAAGATTGAAAAGCTAATCAGAAACTACAAGATGGATGATCAGGTACAAAAAGCTCTGGCAAACAGGAAGTATATAGGGCAAATGTTTCTCTCAGAGATTTGAATTTGGGGAAACAAAAGCCAGGTGGCAATAGAAAGAAACGTAGGAATGAGTTAAGACAGAGAATATGAAGCCAAAGTAACTTAAGCTTTTAGTAAACAGAAGCTATGAGTTAGGAAAAGATCTGCAAAGTAGAGAGTGAGAAAGTAAAGGGAGGAAGAACAAGAAGAAAAGGAAAGAAAGCCAAGTCATTTAAAAAAAATACTTTTAAGAGCAATTCTAGATTTTCAGAAACATTGAGCAGAAAGTAGAGTTCTATGTACTTCCTTCTTCCTCACCCTAGCCCCACGTGGATTCACTGTTACTAATCTTGCATTAGTGTGATACATTTGTTAAAATTGTTGAACCATGATTACATTATTATTAACTAAAGTCCATAGTTTACATTAGGGTTTACTCTGTTGTACATTCTCTGGGTTTTGATAAATGCATAATGTCATGTATCCATCATTGTGATATCATATAGAATAGTCTAACCACTCTAAAAATTCCCTGTGTTTCATTCACCTAGTCATGCCGCTCTGGCACCTGCACTACCACCGCCATCCACTGTCTCTGGCAACTACTGATCTTTTCACTGTCTTTATAATTTTGTCTTTTCTAGAATGTCATGTACTTGGAATCATATAGAATGTAGCCTTTTTAGTTTGGTTTATTTCATTTAGCAATATTCTTTTAAAGTTTCTCCATATATCTTTGTGATTTGATTGCTCATTTAATTTTAGTGCCAAATCATATTCCATTGTATGGATGTACCAAAGTTTGTTTATCCATTTACCTACTATCTTGGTTGGTTCCAAGTTTTGCTCATTTTTCTATCTAGTTGACTCTTTTTCTCTTACTGATGTGTAGGATTTTTTGTATATTCTTGATAAAGGTCTTTTATATATCTAGTATGGAGTCATTTGTCTATATATGTATTGTAAATATCTTTTACTTTCTGGTTTGACTTTGTAGTCTCTTCATGGTATCATGATAAACAGTCCTTAATTTTAATAACAGTAGGTATTTAATGTTTCATTTTTGTTTATGCTTTTCATATCTAGTTTAAAAAATCTTTGCCTACCCCTTGGACACAAAAATATTCTCCTGTTTTTTTTTTCCTCCTATAAATGTTAATTTATTTATTTATTTTATTTATTTTTGAGACGGAGTTTTGCTCTTATTGCTCAGGCTGGAGGGCAGTGGCACAGTCTCGGCTCACTGCAACTTCCACCTGCCGGGTTCAAGCTTTTCTCCTGCCTCAGCCTCCTGAGTAGCTGAGATTACAGGCACCCACTACCACACCCGGCTAATTTTTATATTTTTAGTAGAAACAGGGTTTCACCATATTGACCAGGCTGCTCACGAACTCATTACCTCAGCTGATCCACCCATCTCGGCTTCCCAAAGTTCAGGGATTACAGGCATGAGCCACCACACCTGGCCTAAATTTTATTTTTATACTTCACATTTAGATCCTTGTTTTGCTTGGAATTGGTTTTCAGTTTGTCTGTGGTGGTGACATAGGAGTCAAGTTTATTTTTCTTCTTCTGTATGGATACTAATGAACCCAGGATGTATACTAAAAAAGCCATCCTTTTCCACTGCACTGTCATACCACCTTTGTCATAAATCAGTCTGTGGTGTGAGATAGGTCAGATTTATTTTTCTTCTGTATGGATAGCTAATGAACCCAGGACGTATATTGAAGAAGCCATCCTTTCTCCTGCTGCACTGTAATATACCACCTTTGTCATAAATCAGAGATTGTGTGAACCTGTTCAGAACTTTGTTCTGTTCTGTTGGCCTATTTGTGGCGTGTACTTTTTTCTTTTCTTTTTTTTAATAGCCTCATTGAATTATAATTCACATGCCATAAAATTCACCTATTAGAGTGTATAGTTAGTGATTTTTACTATATTTGCAGAGTTGAGCAACCATTATCAAAACGTAATTCCAGAACATTTTCACTACCCCAAAAAGAAATCCCATACTACTAGCAGTCACTACCTGAGAACCACTAATTTACAAATCTCCTTTCTTTCTTTCTGAATTTGTTGATTCTGGACATTTCATATAAATGGTATGTACTGTGTGACCTTTTGTGTCTGGCTCCTTTTACTTACCATAATGTGTTCAAGGTTCATCATGTCGTAGTATGTACACATACTTCATTCTTTTCTATTTTTATTCATTCATTTTCATTCTTTTTTATTTTTATTCATTCATTTTTTCATTCATTCATTTGAGATGGAGTCTCGCTCTGTCTCCCAGGCTGGAGTGCAGTGGTGCAATATGGGCTCACTGCAGCCTCTGCCTCCTGGGTTCAATCAATTCTCTTGCCTCAGCCTTCGGAGTAGCTGGGATTACAGGCATCTGCCACCGTGCCCAGCTAATTTTTGTATTTTTAGTAGAGACGGGGTTTCACCATGTTGACGAGGCTGGTCTCAAACTCCTGACCTTGTGATGTGCCTGCCTTGGCCTCCCAAAGTGCTGGGATTACATGCGTGAGCCATTGTGCCTGGTCAGCACTTCATTCTTTTTTAAAAAAATTGTGGTCAAATATATATTACATAAATTTTTCCTTGTAACAGTTTTAAAGTATATAATTCAGTGGAATTAATTCCATTGATAATGTTTTGCAACGATAGCTACTATATTTCCAAAATTTTTTCATCACCTCCAAATAGAAACTTTGTACCCATTAGCAGTAGCTCCCCATCTTCCAGCCCCTGGTAACCTCTAATCTACTGTCCGTTTCTATGAATTTGCCTATTTTAGGTATTTTGTATAAGTAGTCATATAACATTTGTCCTTTTGTGCCTGACTTATTTCATTTAGCATGTTTTCAGGGTTCATCCATGTTATGGGATGTATGAGAACATCATTTTTTTTTGTTTGTTTTTGGTGCCAGATAATATTCTAATATATACGTGTGGTATAAGGATATACCACATTTTGTTTATCTACTCATCAGTTGAGGACATTTGGGTTGCTACAGTTTGACCATTATGAGTAATACTGCTATGAACATTCGTGTACAGGTTTTTATGTGAACATATGTTTTAACTTCTGTTTGATCTTAGGAGTAGAATTGCTGGGTCATATGTTAACTTGCTGTTTAATTTTTAGAAGAACCGCCAAATTTTTCCAAAGTAGTTGTACCCTTTCACATTGCCTCCAGCAATATATGAGGGTTTTGGTTTTTCCATGTTCTTGGCAACACTTAGTAATGTGTCTATTTTTTATTATAGTCATTTTAGTGGATATAAAGTGGTATCTCATTTTGATTTGCAGTTCCCCAAGGAGTAATCATATTGAACATCTTTTCGTGTGCTTATTGCCATATGTCTGTGTTTTTTGGAGAAAAGTCTATTCAAAGTTTGACTATTTTTTAAATTGGGTTATTTGTCTTTTTATGGTTGAGTTGTAAGAGTTCTTTATATATTCTGGGTACAAGTCCAGATATGTGTTTTGCAAATATTTTTTGCCATTCTGAGTTGTCTTTTCACTTTCTTGGTGTCTTTTGCAGTACAAAAGTTTTAAATTTTGATGAAGTCCAATTTATCTATTTTTTTTTTCCTTTTGTTGCTTGTACTTTTGGCATTATTTCTGAGAAATCATTGTCTAATCCAAAGGTCATGAAGGTTTGCACCCATGTTCCCTTCTAAGAGTTTTTTAATTGTAGCTTTTACATGTAGTTATTTTATCCAAATGAGTTAATATTTGTGTATGGCATGAGGCAGCAGTTCAGCTTATTCTTTTGCATGTCATTATCCAGTTGTTGCAGCAGTATTTGCTGAAAAGAATATTCCTTCCCCATTGAATTGTCTTGGCATCTCTGTGACTCTTTTTGTTTTGTTTTGTTTTAACAGAGTCTTGCTCTGTTGCCAGGCTGGAGTGCAGTGGCACGATCTCTGCTCACTGAAACCTCCACCTCCTGGGTTCAAGTGATTCTTCTACCTCAGCCCTCCCAAGTAGCTGGGACTACAGTGCATGCCACCATACCCAGCTAATTTTTGTATTTTTAGTAGAGATGAGGTTTCAACATGTTGGCCAGGATGGTCTCGATCTCTTGAAGCATTCCTTAAGACAACTGGAAATATTTAAATTATCACAAAATAAATAGGGAAAAATTTTGTTTTTGTTTTTAAGACAGTGTCTTGCCCTGTCGCCCAGGCTAGAGTACAGTGGCATGATCATGGTATGCTGCAGCCTCAGTCTCTTGGGCTCAAGCAATCCTCCCACCTCAGCCTCCTGAGTAGCTAGGACCACAGGCACATACATGCCACCACACTTAGTTAATTAAAAACACTTTTTTTTTTTTTTTTTTGTAGAGATGAAGTCTCACCATGTTGCCCAGGCTGGTTTCAAATTCTTGGGCTCAAGTAATCCTCCTGCCTTGGCCTCCTAAAGTGTTGGGATTACTGATGTGAGCCACCATACCCAGCTGGGAACTTTTAAATGTGATTTACTCAAGTCCTTTTTGTCTTTACTTAGAATATTTACTGCTTTGGTTCATGTCAAGTGATAAATCATCCTTAACCTATTTATGCCTAGTGTTCCATTATTGGAATGCTAAGCTTGTGGGAGTTATTTATATCCTACTGCTCAAGGTCATCACCAAGGTCTGATTTTTCACACATAAAAATTTGCAACCTCCAGCATAAATGGGTTAAGTCTAGCGTGGATCACGAGGTCAGGAGATCAAGATCATCCTGGCTAACACGGTAAAACCCCGTCTCTTCTAAAAATACAAAAAACTAGCCGGGCGTGGTGGTGGGTGCCTGTAGTCGCAGCTACTCAGGAGGCTGAGGCAGGAGAATGGCATGAACCCGGGAGGCAGAGCTTGTGGTGAGCCGAGATGGCGCCAGTGCGCTCCAGCCTGGGCGATGGAGCGAGACTCTGTTTCAAAAAATATATATATATATACACACACACACATACACATACACACACACATACATATATATACACACATACACATATATGTATATATAAATATATATACACACATACATATATACATATATATACAAGCTATATATGTATATAGCTTACCTTATCTCTATAGCTTCTGAGTAATTTTGAGAGTCTTTTTGACTATGTTTAAGTATTGAGGTATAGTTGTTTTTTTGGAATTGTGAGCATTTTTACTAGCGATTTATCTGGGGATTTTTTTTGAGAGGGGTTCATAAGTTACAATTCCTTAACCAGGACATTTTTTAAAAGGCAAAAAACCCTCAAAATATTAAAATTCTTGTTTGTTTACAGTTTTGTTTTTAAGTTTTGATCTTGACTTGCAATCCAAAT
Organism: Macaca nemestrina; assembly: GCF_043159975.1. Lineage (NCBI taxonomy): Eukaryota > Metazoa > Chordata > Mammalia > Primates > Cercopithecidae > Macaca > Macaca nemestrina. Next base: position 65,485,481 of record NC_092133.1, read on the forward strand.
TTATAATGAAGTACAAAAAGTAAAATTCACTTTGAAGAGAGGACTTTTCTCCTTTAATTTATACAGTTTTGGCCGGGCACAGTGGCTCACGCCTGTAATCCCAGCAGTTTGGGAGGCCAAGGCAGGCGGATCACTTGAGGTCAAGACCAGCCTGGCCAACATGGTGAGACCCCTATATCTACTAAAAATACAAAAATTAGCTAGGTGTGGTGGTGGACACCAGTAGTCCCAGCTACTGGAGAGGTTGAGGCAGGGGAATCGCTTGAACCTGGGAGGCGGAGTTTGTAGTGAGCCGAGATCGCGCCACTGCATGCATTCCAGCCCGGGCAACAGAGTGAGACTTCGTCTCAAAAAACAAAAACAAAAACAATTTATACAGTTTCCAGACGGCAGCTTTAAGAAGGAATGATTTTGTTCTTTTTTTAACCCTTTTTTGAGAGAGAGTCTTGCTCGGTTACCCAGGCTGTAGTGTACAATCTCGGCTCACTGCAACCTCCACCTTCTGGGCTCAAGTGATCCTCCCACCTCAGCTTCCTGAGTAGCTTGGACCACAGGCACGTGCCACCATGCCCAGCTAATTTTTATATTTTTTTGTAGAGACGGGGTTTTGCCATTGTGCCCTGGCTGGTCTCGAACTGCTGGACTCAAGAGATTCACATGTCTGGGCCTCCCAAAGTGCTGGGATTACAGGCATGAGCCACCGTGCCCAGCCCCTGTATTGTGTTTTCATATGAAAACTTTGTCAAACTGTTTAGGTATTGCTGAGAATATTTTTCTATAAATATGAAATAGGTTCTGTCACAACAGGCAGAGAACCTCTTACCTTATCTATTTAAGGTAAAGAGATATTTAGTAATTAAGATAGTTGTTAATTATCCCAAAGTGAGATATTATTTTAGAAGTCAATTTTTACTGTTCTCTGCTTTCATTTATAAGACCTTTTTATTTGTTTTTTAGAAATTGAATCTGTGGTAAATAAACTGGCTTGAGGTGCTACTACTATTGACAAGCCACTTACAGTGAACTCTGCATCTATTCCCTGTTGCAAAAGTGAACACAGGTGTATGTTTAGTCCAAAATTATAGTAGTTCATAGTTTAGTTCTTTAAGCAAGGAATATTTTTGTAGCATCTTTCATCAGTATGCATATGGACTATGACAGCAGTTGCAAACTAATCTTGGATTTCCACTGGCAGCAGTTGGAAACTAATTTTGGATAATCACAATATCCAGCAACAATAATATACACATAATTTGGTGTCTGATTTAAAATGAATGTATAAATGGTGTGTAGTACATTGATAGTATATGTTTGTCTTAAACAGTGTAGAATAATATAATTCCTTAAATAAATTTTGAAGATAGCATTATTTGAGACATCTCTAGAATATTGTATACTGAGGCATGAGCTTTGAGACTCGTTTGTTGGAGCAGAGAGTATGTTTTGTATGTAGATTTTTTTTTTTTACATTCAGTTTAAACATATATATAGTCTCAAGTATCTGCACACAAATTACTCATTAATAGCAAAGGGAAGAATAACAACTTTAAATTAGAGAAACTTGGTAGATTACCTTAACCAAGTGACCAAAATTAACATCATCAGTATTGGGACAAACTGGCATTGTGTGCTTCCTAATATGATGCATTGAAATAGATACAACTACACTTTTGTGGCCTTCTTTCCAAAAGTGTATAAACTGAGTCTAACTGTGATGAACCATCAGACACCAAATTGAGGTACAGTGTATAAACTGTCCTGTATTTTTAAATCAGGGTGAAGAAAGGTGATGATTGAGGAATGTTCTAGATTAAAAAGGATACCTTTTAAAGAGATATGTAATCCTGGACAGGAGAGGAAAAGACTATAAAGTACATTATTGGAGCACATTTTTAAAAAATTCTTTTTTGGCTGGGTGTGGTGGCTCACGCCTGTAATCCCAGCACTTTGGGAGGCTGAGGCAGGTGGATCATGAGGTCAGCAGATTGAGACCATCCTGGCTAACACGGTGAAACCCTGTCTCTACTAAAAATACAAAAAATTAGCTGGACGTGGTGGTGGGCGCCTGTGGTCCCAGCTACTCGGGAGGCTGAGGCAGGAGAATGGCGTGAACCCGGGAGGCGGAGCTTGCAGTGAGCCGAGGTCACGCCACTGCGCTCCAGCCTGGGTGACAGAGCGAGACTCTGTCTCAAAAAAAAAAAAAAAATTCTTTTTTAAGATGGTGTCTCCTGTCGCCCAGCATGGAGCATAGTGGTGTAATAATGGCTCGCTGCAGCTGTGATCTACTGAGCTCAATTGATCCTTACACCTCAGCCTCCCAAAGTGCTAGGATTACAGGCATGAGCCACTGTGCCTGACCCTATTGGAACAATTGATAGAATTTGAATATAGACCATGGAATGTTAACTTTCCTGGTTTTTGTTGTTGTTGTTGTTTTTTGTTTTGAGATGGAGTCTCCCTGTGTCACCCAGGTGGAGTGCAGTGGCATGATCTCAGCTTACTGCAACCTCTGCCTCCCGAGTTGAAGCGATTCTCTAGCCTCAGCTTCCTGAGTAGCTGGAACAGGTGCGTGCCACCACGCCCTGCTAATTTTTGTATGTTGGCCAGGCTGGTCTCTAACTCCTGACCTCAAGTGATCCACCCGCCTTGGCCTCCCAAAGTGCTGGGATTACAGGCGTGAGCCACCGCGCCCGGCAGAGACTGTTTTCTTAGGAAATACATGTGAAATGTTTAGGGGTAATGGAGCATCATATCTCCAACTTACTCTTTGTTGTGGAAAAAAGTATATATATGCTTGCCCATGTCTATATATAGGGAAGATGATAAAGCAGATGGGGCAGAATATAAAACTTGTGTTGAATCTGGGTAAAGGTTATGTGGGATTTCCTTGTGCTATTCTTGCAAGTTTTTTGCAAGTTTTTGAATTATAAGAAGTTAGAAAAGTATAACTGAATTGGTGTTAAGACTCTTGACATAGGCCGGGCGCAGTGGCTTAAACCTGTAATCCCAGCACTTTGGGAGGCCGAGGTGGGCGGATCACGAGGTCAGGAGATCCAGACCTTTCTGGCTAACATGGTGAAACCCCGTCTCTGCTAAAAATACGAAAAATTAGCTGGGCATGGGGGCGGGCACCTGTAGTCCCAGCTACTCTGGAGGGCTGAGGCAGGAGAATGGCGTGAACCCGGGAGGCAGAGTTTGCAGTGAGCCAAGATCGCACCACTGCACTCCAGCCTGGGTGACAGAGTGAGACTCCGTCTCAAAAAAACAGAACAAAACAAAACAAAAAAACAAAAAATTAGCTGGGCATGGTGGCTGGTGCCTGTAATCCCAGCTACTCTGGAGGCTGCGGCAGGTCAATCACTTGAACCGAGGAGGCAAAGATTGCAGTGAGCCGAGATCGCACCAGTGCGCTCCAGCCTGGGCGACAGGGCGAGACTCCGTCTCCAAAAAAAAAAAAAAAAAAAAAAAAAAAAAGATTCTTGACCCAGCTCACCAGCATAGTTGGTTAACTTTTCTGTGCGTCCTTGCACAATAGCTTTTAAACCAAAATGCTTAATAATTCCTTCAAATTCTGGGATTCTTCAGATTGCAGAAGAGCCTACAATAGGCTTGAAAGCACCTGTGTTTTAACATCAATGGGAGATCAAGGAAAATTTCAGAATTTGCAGTTCAGTGGGAAGATTGAACAACTTTGCATTTCTACTTTTTTTTTTTTTTTGAGACGGAGTCTCGCTCTGCCGCCCAGGCTGAAGTGCAATGGCCGGATCTCAGCTCACTGCAAGCTCCGCCTCCCGGGTTCACACCATTCTGCCTCAGCCTCCCAAGTAGCTGGGACTACAGGCACCCGCCACCACGCCCGGCTAGTTTTTTGTATTTTGTAGTAGAGATGGGGTTTCACCGTGTTAGCCAGGATGGTCTCGATCTCCTGACCTCGTGATCCGCCCGTCTCGGCCTCCCAAAGTGCTGGGATTACAGGCTTGAGCCACCGTGCCCGGCCATTTCTACTTTAATAGTGTGGTTTCATGATGGTTTTTGAAGAACTGTAAATTTAAAAAATATCAGATAAAGCCATGTTCAAATAAAGTCCTTCTTAAAAACTGCTGCCATATAGATTATTTTCAAAAGTACAGTTTTTTCCTATATGCTTTATTGGTACAGATTAGAGGATAGTTCAAATTACTGCTTGGCTTTTGAAATAGCTGAGATTATGCTTGTTTTATTATTTGTGGTTCAAATATAAAATTTTTAATGTTAAGCCTGTTTAAGTACTACTTTTCTTTCTTAAATATTTTTCTGACTTTAATAGTATTTTTTGTCTTTTTTTGTTTTAAAGAAGCCTGGGCAACATAGTAAGTATAAAAAAAATTAGCCAGGCATGGTGGCATGTGCCTGTAGTTTCAGCTATTTGGGAGGCTGAGATGGGAGAATGACTTGAGTCTGGGAGATTGAGGCTGCAGTGAGTGATGATGGTGCCACTGCACAAGACCTGCCTACAAAAAATAAAACAAAACAAAAACTTAAAAACCAGAGAAGAAAACAGTTACCCATAATCAATATTCATTCCAGAAGTAACTGCTGTTAAGGGTATTTTCTTGGGCCGGGCGCAGTGGCTCACACCTGTAATCCCAGCACTTTGGGAGGCTGAGGCAGGCGGATCACGAGGTCAGGAGATTGAGACCATCCTGGCTAACACGGTGAAACCCCGTCTCTACTAAAAATACAAAAAATTAGCCGGGCATTGTGGCGGGCGCCTGTAGTCCCAGCTGCTCGGGAGGCTGAGGCAGGAGAACGGCATGAACCCGGGAAGCGGAGAGGCGGAGCTCGCAGTAAGCCGAGATTGCACCACCGCACTCCAGCCTGGGCGACGGAGCGAGACTCCGTATCAAAAAAACAAACAAAAAAAAAAAACAAAAAAAAAACCTATTTTCTTCTGTAGTTTGAAAAATATGATCGGCATATACTTGTATACAATTTAACCATGCTTTGTTCACATAACACATCATGCACATCTTCCCACGTCATTAAAAATTCTTTATCATTATTGTTTTTAAACTTTTAATAATATTCCATCATATGGTGTATCACAGTTTGCTTTTTTCTGAGTTATTTTGAAGGCAAGTAACTAACTTATATTGGTTATAAGATAGGGAAGATACAGAAGATGAATATTTTAATCTATGCAGTTCACAGACAGAAGTAATTGGACCTCTTTTTCTTGGTCCTTGATTTCTATTATCTTTTGAGAAACATTAAGAAAAGCTTTTAAAAGTTACATTACCAGCATTCGTTACAGTAAAGAATAAACGGCTGGGCACGGTGGCTCATACCTGTAATCCCAGCACTTTGGGAGGCTGAGGCGGGCGGATCACGAGGTCAGGAGTTCGAGACCATCCTGGCTAACACGGTGAAACCCCGTCTCTACTAAAAATACAAAAAATTACCCATGTGTGGTGGCGGGCACCTGTAGTCCCAGCTACTCAGGAGGCTGAGGCAGGAGAATGGTGTGAACCTGGAAGGTGGAGCTTGCAGCGAGCCAAGATTGTGCCACTGCACACCAGCCTGGGCGACAGAGTGATACTCCGTCTCAAAATAATAATAGTAATAATTATAATTCCTAACCTTAAAAGCAGTGCCTTTTGTCCTGAGTCTGCTACCCACCATAAAAACAGAATGCCTAAAGATTTAAATTCAAGTATGATTCATCTTATATACTTTCCCGCCCCCCACCCCAGAAAGGACTCTGTTGCTTAAGCTGGAGTACAGTGGCACAATCTTAGCTTACTGCAGCCTCAACCTCTTGGGCTCAAATAAATAAACCTGGAAGTATGCTTTTTTGTATGAAAAAGGATCCTACCTGATTCTTAAATGTGTTTTTTTTTTTTTTTTTGGGAGATAGAGTCTTGCTCTGTTGCCCAGGCTGGAGTGCAGTGGCTCACTGCAACCTCTGCCTCCCGGGTTCAAGTGATTCTCCTGCCTCAGCCTCACAAGTAGCTGGGATTACAGGCATGTGCCACCATGCACAGCTAATTTTTGTATTTTTAGTAGAGATGGGGTTTCACCCCAGGCTGGTCTGGAACTCCTGACCTCAAGTGATCCACTGTCCTTGGCCTCCCAAAGTGCTAAGATTACAGGCATGAGCCACAGTGCCTGGCCTTTTTTTTTCTTTTTTTGTTTGAGACAAGGTCTTGCCCTATTGTCCAGGCTGGAGTGCAGTGGTGCAATCTTAGCTCATTGCACCTTTGACCTCCTAGGGTCAAGCGCTCCTCCTGCCACAGCCTCCCTAGTAGCTGGGACTACAGGCACACGTGCCCCAATGCCCAGCTAATTTTTTTTTTTTCAATTTTTAGTAGAGATGGAGTCTCGCTATATTGTCCAAGCTCATCTCGAACTCCTGACCTTAGGCAGTCTTCCTGCCTCTGCCTCCCAAAGTGCTGAAATTATAGGCATGAGCCACCACACCTAGCTTGGAATTTTATTTCTAACATATACAGTTTACAGATATCTTTCTCAAATTGAAAAGTTATAAATTTGACTGGGTATGGTCGCTTGAAACAGGATTGCTTGAGGCCAGGTTTTCGAGACCAGCCTGGGCAATATCTTGAGACTCCACCTGATTCTCTACTTTTTCTTTGCTTTTTCTGATTTCTCTCTTCTTTGAGGGTAAGATTATATTATCAGACTACATACACTTTTCAGTAGTAGCCAGCACAGGGCTGGGTACATTCAATGAGCAAGTGAATACATGAATATACAAAATACAACCAGAACCTTAGAGAATGAGAACCAGGTAGGACTGTAAACACATGCAGAGAAGCACCCATCATAGGGGCAGGCTGGCTTCAAGTCTAGACCCTGGTCATCTCACAGTGAACTAATGGTACTTAAATGGAGTCCTGACTCCCACGCCAAGCAATGTGAAGTTGTATCCTTGACTGTCTCAGGTAATATTTATAGAAGAAGAGTGTTATCAAGAAAGACAATTGAGAAACAACCTATATGACCATATAGGGGATTTAGCAGGTAAATGGTGGTATAGCCAATTTACCATTCTCTCTAAGAATGGTGGAGAATTCTTCGTAGATCTGGCCGGGCGTGGTGGTTCATGCCTGTAATCCCAGCACTTTGGGAGGCCGAGGTGGGTGGGTCACCTGAGGTCAGGAGTTTGACACCAGCCTAACCAACATAATGAAACCCTATCTCTACTAAAAATACAAATTAGCTGGGCGTGGTGGCACATGCCTGTAATCCCAGCTACTTGGGAGGCTGAGGCAGGAGAATCGCTTGAACTTGGGATATGGAGGTTGCGGTGAGCCAAGATGGTGCCACTGCACTCTAGCCTGGGCAACAAGAGCAAAACTGTCTAAAACAAACAAAAAGAATTCTGGGTAGATCTTAAAGATGAGTTTGTGGCCAGCACAGTGGCACATGGCTATAAGCCCAGCACTTTGGGAGTCCAACGTGGCAGAACTGCTTGAGGCCAGGAATTTGAGACCAGCGTGGGCAATATAGTGAGACCTCATCTTTACAAAAAAAAATTTTTTTTTTTTTTTGAGGTGGAGTCTCGGTCTATCGCCCAGGCTGGAGTGCAGTGGCCGGATCTCAGCTCACTGCAAGCTCCGCCTCCCGGGTTTACGCCATTCTCCTGCCTCAGCCTCCCGAGTAGCTGGGACTGCAGGCACCTGCCACCTCGCCCGGCTAGTTTTTTGTATTTTTTAGTAGAGACAGGGTTTCACCGTGTTAGCCAGGATGGTCTCGATCTCCTGACCTCGTAATCCGCCCGTCTTGGCCTCCCAAAGTGCTGGGATTACAGGCTTGAGCCACCGCGCCCGGCCAAAAAATATTTTTTTAATTAGCCTGCATAGTTATGCATCCCTAGAGTCCCAGCTGTTTGGAGGCTGAGGCAGGAGGATCACTTAACCCTAGGGATTCAAAGCTGTAGTGAGCAATAATCATGCCACTGTCCTCCAGCCTGGGTGACAGAGTGAGACTCTATCTCTTAAAATGTGTGTGTGTGTATATTTAAGATTTCCACTTGGCAGATATATGAGTTTAGGGATTTTGAGATTATATACTTTACTCCAAAAGTATGTAAGATAATGGCCAGGTGCAGTAGCTCATGCCTGTACTTCTAGCACTTTGGGAGGCTGAGGAAGGAGGATCATTTGAGCCCAAGAGGTTGAGGCTGCAGTAAGCTAAGATTGTGCCACTGCACTCCAGCTTAAGCAACAGAGTCCTTTCTGGGGTAGGGGGCGGGAAAGTATATAAGATAAATCATACTTGAATTTAAATCTTTAGGCATTCTGTTTTTATGGTGGGTAGCAGACTCAGGACAAAAGGCACTGCTTTTAAGGTTAGGAATTATAATAATATATTGGTTACAGAAAACTGGAAGTGATACATCAGTTACAATAAGTATGAAGCTATGATTTGACCCACAAATTTCTGAGCATTGTCCATAATATAGTCCTAGTTGTGTGGATGTTAGTCTTGCTTGATTTAAATGTCCTGGAATTGCATCTGTTTTTAGGTCAGTTCTTGAAATTAGTAATTACCTCACATTAATATGCTTTTATTAGTCATAGAATTATTTGTTTGATCAGAAAATAAGTATGAATAGTTGAAGGCTGTTCCTTTCTTTGAGTCTTTTTATAGTTCTCCAGCTATTAAGGATTCCTTCTTAACAAAGCAGACTTTGTGTTGATGTAAGTAAGAGTTCACCCACGATTGTGTATAAATAAATTACACCTTCTCTGGTGGTATAACATCATCCTGATTTAGGTATGTGGTGGTGTCTCGAACTTCATAAATGAATACCTGAAGTATTTATATATTGCATTCATCTGAAAGGAAGCTACTTGTAGGCCCACTCAAAGGATTGTTAACATCTCTTATAATTTCATGTTTTGGCAGGTAAACCTAGCCTTTAAGCAACCTGGAAAGAGGCTAGAGCACCAAGGAATTAGAATTGAATTTGTAGGTCAAATTGGTGAGTTTTAAAATAGTATTACTTCTTTTTCTGTGATAACTGAATTTGAAGAGGGTTGGATTTTGCACTGAAATAATTGAATTACAGCTTAGCTTTGTAGAAGGAAGGAATTGATTTTGCATAATAAAAGAGAGGACTTACTTTATAACTATATTAAATTGTGTTTCTTTGACTTGTATGAAATAATTTTATCATTTCATGATATATATGAAACTACCGGCCTTGAAAAATAATTCAAGTAAATTAGTTGACCTGCTGAAATTTTCGTCTGCCTACATTTTTCACCATTCTTATAATTAGCAGCCTCACCTTCATTCTTCATCTTCTAATTACCCATGCCATTTGTCTTCCTGATCTAGTGTGTGCCTGTAGCCAGACTCACCTGTGTCAACACAAAATTCCATGTCAGAAGGAAAGGTGTAGTTTCTTCTTGACTTAGATCAACTTATGTACATTTCCATACATTATTTCAGATACATGCTTTATTTAGTAGGGAGTTAAACTGTATATACATCTTTCTATACTGCAGATTCACAAGAGAAAGGAAAATATGTCTTTATAATACTGTCTACATAACTAGGCTTCAAATTTAGCTAAGTTTCACTGTACATTTTTAAAGTTTCAGAATTGGAATGGGTAGATATTTGTTTATATATCTATTCTGACTGAGAGTGTATTTATATGTCTATTCTGACCGAAAGGCAAGTTGTAGTAATTGATAGTTGGTTTTAGTCTTTTTGTGTTTTGTAATTTTATGAAAGCAATATAGTTGCCTAACTAAAGCAAAATAGAATTTTTGCCTTGTCTGGGGGAAGTTCAAATAATTGCTGGTAATGTGTCAAATGGCTTCATATTGGGAGAGCCCCAACTACATCAAAGGAATGAACTCATTTTTAATAGAAATTTTCATTGTGCTATGCCACTTGACACAATCTTTTATGCCTACATGAAGTATAATTATAAAAAGGATAATGGAATTCAGAGCATAGGTCTAGTTTATTGGAGATAAACTCAATAATTCTTTTGGTAAAAATTGCGTTTGAAGTAGACATTTGGGTCTTATTGAAATGGATATTAAATAATTGGTCTTTCTGCCTTTTAAAATTTTTAGAGCTTTTCAATGACAAGAGTAATACTCATGAATTTGTAAACCTAGTGAAAGAACTAGCCTTACCTGGAGAACTGACTCAGAGCAGAAGTTATGATTTTGAATTTATGCAAGTTGAAAAGCCATATGAATCTTACATCGGTGCCAATGTCCGCTTGAGGTATGAATGTGTATTATAAACTGTAAACAGAATCAAAACCAGAAAGTAGTAACTACTGTTGATACCTTATTTGAACCTCTAATTATAGTTCTAGATTGGAAGATTTAAGATTTTTTAAAATTCCGTCACATACTTTGGCTAATGCTGATTTGAGTTAATAGAGCGTTCTAACATTATAGAATTAGACAACATTGCTATGAGACATTTCAGTTATACACTTCCCTGGTATGCATTGTCCCTTATGTACTTCATTTGTCATGTAAACTGAATTACCTTCGAAAACCACTAGTTTCCCAGAAAATCTCATTTAGTATATGGTTCAGAAGTAATCTGGAGTACCAGAGAGGCTCTGATACATCTAAAATGACACAAGTAGTGGATGGCAGAACAGGAGTAGGAACCTAGTTTTCTAACCTCTCAATTCAGTGTCCTTTCCCTTCACTGAGTCTGTATGCAGGAAGCCAGGGATGCCTCAAGAGTCCAGGGCATTTGAGGATATTAATCTGAATGCATCAGGTCCGAGATCCTGCTTCCTCTGTTTAATTCGGCATTATCTATCTGGAACTGGGTTTGACAACCCAAATTTCAAATAGCAGTTCCTTAAAGAAGTGATCTGAAGAGGTTTCCTCAAGTAGGCTTGATTACAGCCCTCCAAACTCATCTGTAAAGTATTTACACTATTCTTAAAATTGAACTTTGTATTTTTTTTTATGTCGGGGGCATTAAAGAAAATTGGAACTCCTTTGTGAAGTAGTGAAGTAAGTTGATCCCAAAGGAGGTCCAGCAAGGAGAAGGCTTAGTTGCGGTTAATGTTTGCTAATTTAAAACATGAAAATTTATTATAGGTGATTTAACTCATCCTCTCTTTTAACTTTGTAGGTATTTTCTTAAAGTGACAATAGTGAGAAGACTGACAGATTTGGTAAAAGAATATGATCTTATTGTTCACCAGCTTGCCACCTATCCTGATGTTAACAACTCTATTAAGATGGAAGTGGGCATTGAAGATTGTCTACATATAGAATTTGAATATAATAAATCAAAGTAAGAACCTTTCGCAGATAAGTTGTTCGGGAAAATTCAAAAATTAACTTTTCAAGTCTTTGTCAATTGGTCAAAGTAAGGATAGAATTGACTGATGTTAACAGATCAACGGGATCTCTGAGCTAAAATAAATTTTAGGAGTTTGGTCTGGCTTCCACCCAGTAAAGGTGTCTTTTATGTTCTATTGCTGATGAATCTCTGCTTGGCCACTTCGTGTAGAGGATGTCACCATCTCAGAAGGCAGCCAATCCTTCTGAGGATACAGTTTATCTTACTGGCTTGACATTACCCCATCCTGGCCATCTCTTTTAACATATTTTCACCTTTACCACTTATATCACTGTTAATGTCCCCTTGTATATCATTCCATGGGGGGAGGGGGAAGGTATATATGTTTATATATGTTGTATTTTTGCAAAACTGGCTCATACTTTGTGTTTAATGCCTTTTTAAACTTTATTATGGGAAATTTCAAGCATATACTAAAATATTTGAACAGTATACTGAGTAATATAATGAATCCTCATGTACCCATTGCCCAGCTCCAACAGTTATCAGTACACAATCTGGTTTATCTGTATTCAGCTCTCATACTCCCCATAGGTTATAGTGAAGCAAATTCCAGACTTAATTTAACCCATAAAATTTTATATCATTTTATCAAATTATATATCTGGAATATGCTTCACTATAACCTATGGGAAGTTGTATTATTTTATACATGGACTAAGATGTTCTCAGAAACATTACTTATATGAACAAAAGATTGCCATTTAAATGCCCACTGGTATTATAACAGTTAAATAAATTATGGTCCAACCATACTGTGGAATGCTAAAGAAGGGTTAAAAAGATTGAGGCCAGGTGCAGTGGCTCGTGCCTGTAATCCCAGCACTTTGGGAGGCCAAGGTGGGCGGATCGTCTGAGGTCAAGAGTTTGAGACCAGCCTGGCCAACATGGAGAAACCCCGTCTCTACTGAAAATACAAAAAGTAGATGGGTGTCGTGGCGCACACCTATAATCCCAGCTACTCGGGAGGCTGAGGGAGGAGAATTGCTTGAACCTGTGAGGCAGAGGTTGCAGTGTGCTGAGATCGCGTGACTACACTCCAGCCTGGGTGACAGAGCGAGACTCCATCTCAAAAAAAAAAAAAAAAAAAGGTTGAGACATGTGTATTTAGTTCTCCAGAAGCATGTCCATGATATTATTAACTGAAAAAGTTAGCCATAAAAACCGTGTGTGTAGTACTATTTCATTTCTGTAAAATACTCATGTATTTTGATATAAATAGAAAAGAGTCTGCAATGATATTCTGTTGTTAACAGTGGTTATCTGTACAGGATGAAATTATGTATTGACTTTACTTATCTCTTATTTAAATGTTATATGACAAGCTTGTTTTCTGTGTCTATTCAGAAAAAAAGTTTAAAAAAGTTATATATCATTCTAAATATAACTACAATACTCTAATATCTAAAAATATTAGTAATTTCTTAATATCTTCATACACCCAGGCAGTATTCACATTTCCCTAATTGGCTCACAGATATCTTTCTTTTTTCACATGCTTTGTTCAAATCAATATCAAAACAAGGGCCACACATTGCGTTTGGTTGTTTGAGCCTTAAATTTTTTAATTTATAGGTTTCCCTTCTGTTTTTTTTTTTTTTTATTAAAGTTTGTTTAAGAAATGGATGTACCCTGTATTATCCCCCTCCTACCCCAGTCTTTTGTTACATTATTTTTATTGGTTGTCACTCCCAGGTTTATATCACTGAAAATGTAATACATATGACCTTCAGAATCTTAAAATTATATTGTTGATGAAATTATCAAATAGTTTAGGACCTGAAACTTACCACTGAAGCTTCCCTTCAGACTGACTTAATTTTACACACACACACACACACACACACACACACACACACACACACACGGAGAGTTTGTTTGTTTGTTTGAGTTTTGCTCTGTCACCCAGGCTGGACTGCAATGGTGTAATCTCAATTCACTGCATCCGCTGCCTCCTGGTTCCAAGGGATTCTCCTGCCTCAGCCTCCTGAGTAGCTGGGATTACAGGTGCCCGCCACCATGCCCGGCTAATTTTTGTATTTTTAGTAGAGACGGGGTTTTACCACGTTCGTCAGGCTAGTCTCAAACTCCTGACCTCGTGATCTACCCGCCTCGGCCTCCCAAAGTGCTGGGATTATAGGCGTGAGCCACTGCGCCCAGCATATTTTTATTTATTTACTTTTTTTAGAGTCAGAATCTCTGTCGTCCAGTTTAGAGTGCAGTGGTACGATCTCAGCTCACTGCAACCTCTACCTCCTGAGTTCAAGCGATTCTCCTGCCTCAGCCTCCCGAGTAGCTGGGATGACAGGCATGTGCCACCACGCCTGGCTAATTTTTGTAGTTTTAGTAGAGATGGGGTTTCACCATGTTGGCCAGGCTGGTTTTGAACTCCTGACCTCAGGTGATCTGCCCACCTTGGCCTCCCAAAGTACTGGGATTACAGGCGTGCCCGGCCTGACATAATTATATTAATCAACTCTTCAGATACGATTTTGAGAGCCAAACCTGGGAGGAGGCTAAAAAGTCCTCTGGATATTATAGGGATTCCTAAGTTTATTACCACATCGTTACAAGGTATGTGGGAGCGACCTTTGGGTATTAGATATAACAACAGCAGACTCAACCCATGTAGGTAGTCTCTTTTACTTTGTCTTTGTGGGCAGATGATTTATGTTAGCTGCACTCTTGTAGAACTTGAGTAATAATGACACCAAACTGTGTCTTTTAATGTTGAAAATATCTTCATATGCCAAATATTTCAAGCATTTTTGTGTGTGTGTGTGTGTTTTGAGAAAGAGTCTGGCTCTGTCACCCAGGCTGGAGTTTAGTGGCATAATCATGGGACACTGCAGCCTCAATCTCCCAGGCTCAAATTATCATCTCACCTCAGCTCCTGGGTACCTTGGATCACAGGCATGTGCCACTAATTTTGCACCACCCAGCTAATTTTAGAAGAGATTACATCTCACCATGTTGCCTAGACTGGTCTCAAACTCCTGGGTTCAAGCAGTCTTGTTGCTTTGGGCCTCCCAAAGTGCTGGGATTACAGGTATGAGCCACTGAGCCCAGCTGGAACAGTTACCCAGGGTAATTACTCTCTCTGAGGTAGTCAAGTAAAAGTTTGATTCCTTATTTGCATAGTGAAACGATGAGTACTTTTTTGAAAAAAAGAACACTAAACAATATGAATAATCAAAATGGTTTTTTTTTTTTTTTTTTCTGGTGAGCCAAAGTTTTATTTATTCATTTGAAGTATTCTTTGATGACATACTGGCCTGAGATTCCTTGCCATAGTTCTTAACTACTGCAGAATTGCAGCCGACCACTTTATGGGGTTTCCCCCGTCTGTCAGTTTTATAGGGGCTTACACATTCCCCAGTTTCTTGTCATCAACTGGGGTTCAGCACAAAGGGCCTCCACCAACTTAACATACATGGGCTCATCACAATTAGATGCAAGCACGCAAAGATGAGCTTTGTGCCTGTCTAAGGCTTTGGCAGCTTTGCAAACTCCACATGCTAGGCCATCATGGATGAGGGTGGTCTTCAGCACCTCTTGTAAAGCAGTAGTAACGCCCATTATACGTATACTCCAGCAGCAATGCCTTCCTCAGCCATGGCAGTGAGTGAAGCTGAATCTTGAATGCACCCAAGCCGCCACCTCCGTGCAACTCAGCAGCGGCCAGGAAAGAGCTCAAAATAGTACTTTTTTTTTTTTTTTGAGATGGAGTCTCACTCTGTCACCCAAGCTGGAGTGCAGTGGTGCGATTAGGCTCACTGCAGCCTTCACCTCCTGGGTTCAAGCAGTCCTCCTGCCTCAGTCTCCCAAGTAGCAGGTATCACAAGCATGTGCCACCATGCCCAGCTAATTTTTGTATTTTTAGTAGAGACAGGGTTTCACCATGTTGGCCAGGATGGTCTTGAACTCCTGACCTCAAGCGATCCGCCCACCCCGGCCTTCCAAAGTGCTAGGATTACAAGCATGAGCCACTGTGCTGAGCCTCAAAATGGTATCCTTAAATAATTATACTAAAGATGTCTATCAAAATCTTTTAGGACATAGTTCACTCTTTTTGCTTGTTTTTAAACTGATATTTAGTGAGATACGTTCTTCCCCAATAGGTATCATTTAAAGGATGTGATTGTTGGAAAAATTTACTTCTTATTAGTAAGAATAAAAATACAACATATGGAGTTACAGCTGATCAAAAAAGAGATCACAGGAATTGGTAAGTTGAAAAGAGTATGTAAATTAAAATTATTTTAGTTGACATTTTTAAAATCTTAAAGTATTGTTTAAACATAATTAATTTGATATCCACATTGAGTACTAATTTTGCTAGTTAATATTACTGACAGTAAATTATTTAATGCTTTTTTTAAAATTAATTTTTGATTGTCCGGAATTTATTTTTTATAAAAAGTAAATTTTTTAATAGGTAATAAATTCACATGGTTCAAAAATAAAATGTAAAAGAGTATACAGTAAAAAGTATCTTATTTCTGTACTCTAGCTACTCATAGGTAATATGTTTATTATAAGTTTAAAAATCCTCAGTGGAGCAGGTCAAAACTCCTGTGCTGATCAGTAGTGGGATTGTGCCTGTGAATAACCACTGCACTTCAGCCTGGGCAACAGAGTGAGACCATTCCAAAAAAGAACAAAAACCAAAACTTTCCAATTAGTTATTATGTATACAGGCAAACACCTATGTATAACACAAACCCCTTTTTACTTAAATGGTGGTGTATAATGAATACTTTGCTCTGCCACTTAGTAGTGCATCTTAGAGAACTTTCCATACTAATGTGTAGAATACTTTATCTTTTTAATAGTTTTCCGTTTTATTGATACACTAGAATTGAACCAGTCTGCTGTTTGTGGACATACAGGTTGTTTCCAGTCTTTTGCTATTGCAAATAATGTCATTTTGCACGTGTGCAGACATGTGTGCAAGATAAAATCTTAGAAGTGGAATTCACAGGTTAAACAGTATATTTATTTATAATTCTTCCACCCTTTTGTGGCAAACAGGGTCTCACTATGTTGCCAAGGCTGGTCTCGAGCTCCTAGGCTCAAACTGTCCTCCTACCTCTGCCTCCCAAAGTGTTAAATGATTACAGGCATAAGCCATTGCACCTGGCCATTTATAATTTTGATGCATGTTATCAGTAAGTCTTCTTTAGGGATTATACCACTTTGCATTGCTATCAGTAGTGAATGTAGGAGAGTGCCTCTTTTCCCCCATATTCTCCTGAGCACAATGCTGTAAAAACTTTTAGCCAGTTTGATGGGTAAGGGGGAGATACTACTCCATTGTAGTTTTGGGATTTTTCTTAAGGTTTCTTTTTCCCCCACTGCTTTATTGAGGTATAGTTGGCAAATAAAAATTTTCAGTATTCAAGGTGTATGATGGAATGTTTACATTATGAAATGATTATCACAGTCAAGCTAATTAATATATTCCATTGTAGTTTTAATTTTCAGTTTTCTTATTGAAGATGAACATCTCTTCATATGAATAAAAACAATTTTTATTTTCTGTAAGCCATTCATATTCTTTGCCCCATTATCTATTGGATTATTATATTCTTTTTCTTACTTATTTGTAGAAACTATGTATTAGAGAAATCAATCCCCCTCCACCCTTCTTTTTGAGACAGGGTCTCACACTGTCGCCCAGGCTGGAGTGCAATGGTACAGTTATAGCTCACTGCAGCCTTGAACTCCTGGACTTGAGCAGTCCTCCAACCTCAGCGTTGTGGGTAGCTGGGACCACAGGCGCATGCCACCACACCCAGCTAATTTTTTATTTTTTGTAGAGACAGGGTGTCACTATGTTGCCCAGGCTGGTTTCAGACTCCTGGACTCAGCGATCCTCCTGCCTCAGCATCCCAAATTGCTGGGTTTACAGGTGTGAGCCATTGTGCCCTGAATTCCTTTTTCTAATATTAAGGGTAGCAAAAATTTCCCTTGCTTGTCTTGTTTGTGGTGGTTTATGCCATGTAGAAGTTATTGATGTTTATGTAGTCAGATTTATCAGTTTTTCATTTTATGGCCTCTGGGTTTTATGCCATGGTTAGAAAGGTCTTTTTCACATTGAAGTTCTAAAAATAATTTTCTGTGCTTGATTCTACTGAAGTAATACATTGTGGTTTAGGGATTTTGTTTCATTTTTAAAATTTTAATTCATTTGAAATGTGTTGTGATATAAGAAGTGAGGGCCGGGCGCGGTGGCTCAAGCCTGTAATCCCAGCACTTTGGGAGGCCGAGACGGGCGGATCACGAGGTCAGGAGATCGAGACCATCCTGGCTAACACCGTGAAACCCCGTCTCTACTAAAAATACAAAAAACTAGCCAGGCGAGGTGGCGGGCGCCTGTAGTCCCAGCTACTCAGGAGGCTGAGGCAGGAGAATGGCGTAAACCCGGGAGGCGGAGCTTGCAGTGAGCTGAGATCTGGCCACTGCACTCCAGCCCGGGCTACAGAGCAAGACTCCGTCTCAAAAAAAAAAAAAAAGAAGTGAGATATGTATCACCTTTACGTTTTTCCAGATGGCTGACCAGTTGTCCCGATAGCATGTATTGGTTCATCCCTGCTCTTTAATTTTAATATATAAACTTACTTTGTCCTCTAACATTGTTGTTTTTTTTGCTGAAAATAATTTTAGGCAACACTTTATAAGAATTTATAGTCAGTATTCATAATTTAAAACATCTGTGATTTATTAATATTATTTTATTTTAAAATAAAATTCTTACCCAAGGCATGATCTCAAGAGGTCCTGAGAACATGTACACCCATATGTGATTTCTTAATCTCCATGTTTCTACTTGCTCGTAAATTTAGTGATTTTAAAATCACTTCAAATTCTCCTTTGTTGTTTAAAAAGAAATTGTTGGCCAGGTGCAGTTGCTCACCTGTAATCCCACTACTTTGGGAGGCTGAGGCGGGCAGATCACCTGAACCCAAAGAATTCAAGACCAGCCTGGGCATCATGGTGAAACCCCATCTCTATCCCAAAAAATGCAAAAATTAGCCGGGCATGATAGTGCACGCCTGTAGTCCCAGCTACTCAGGAGGCTTAGGTGGGAGGATTGCTTGAGTTCAGGAGTTTGAGACCAGCCTGGGCAATATATTGAGAACCCATCTCTACAAAAATTGAAAAAAAAAACAGGCATGATGGTACACACCTGTAATCTCAGCTACTTGGGAGGCTGAGGCAGAAGGATTGCTTAAGCCCAGGAAGTTGAGGCTGCGGCGAGCCATGATTGCACCACTGCACTCTAGCTTGGGTGACAGAGCGAGACACCATCTCTAAAAAGAATAATGTAGTGGAAAAATAAGAAGACATAAGGCTAGTAATTATATTCTGGAATATTTAAATTAATATTATTTACATTATTGCACTAGGACCCAGTACCACAACAGAAACAGAAACAATCGCCAAATATGAAATAATGGATGGTGCACCAGTAAAAGGTAACATACTTTTCAGTTACTACTTTTGTGTAGTGCAAACAGCAGTGTTCATGGCAGTTTTGTTTGTGTTTGTTTAGTGTGAAAGTATCTTTGAATTCTTAAAACCATTCTTATAATGATAGCTTTTAAGGTCATCTTTGTATAGCTTCAAAGAAGACTGTAATTATACTTCCTAGTCTGAAATAAGGTTTGATTTTTCAGTTTCAATTTAGGATTTAGTAGAGATAGTTATATGTATCTATTCTCTAGTTTTGAATTTGTAATATTTTCATTGTCTTCTATTATACAATAGTTGATCTTTGTAAATCTTTTTTTCTCCTGCTGACCACAAAATGGAATGTGGCTGACCTTTAATTCCTGTGGGTTTTTGAAGTCATTATAGCCCTCAAGAAAATAAGCAGTTCCATTACTAGATAATCTTCAGTATCTGAGACAATGAAGCCAGTATTTATCATTTTAAATTTATGTCTGGGTTTTCTTCACTGTTTATACTTACATCACAAAGTCAGTACCATTTATTAAGTGCCAAGTGTAGATGAGGCAATGTAGTGTCAGGTGCTCTAAAACTCTTTGAGCTAGGTGGTTGGGTCCCTTATATGTGTACTCTTGTATTATGCAACATTACTTTGTAAAATTCCAGCAGCCACCAGTTTTTATGTAAAATGGTGAGTTTTATATCTTTCAGCAAATTGGTGTGCATGAGAAAATTATTACGTAAAAAATATTCAGGCCAGGTGTGGTGGCTCATGCCTGTAATCCCAACACTTTGGGAGGCTGAGGTGGGCGGATCGCTTGAGGTCAGGAGTTCAAGACCAGCCTGGCCAACGTGGCAAAACCCCGTCTCTACCAAAAATACAAAAATTAGCTGGGTGTGGTGGTACATGCCTGTCATCCCAGCCACTTGGGAGGCTGAGGCAGAAGAATCGCTTGAACCGGGAGGTGGAGGTTGCAGTGAGCTGAGATCATGGGAGACAGAGTGACACACCATCTCAAAAAAAAAAAAAAATTCAAGGGCTGGGCACGGTAATCCTACCACTTTGGGAGGCCAAGGTGGGTGTATTGCTTGAGCCCAGGAGTTGGAGACCAGTCTGGGCAACATGGCAAAACCCCATTTCTATAAAAAATACAAAAATTAGCCAGGCATGGTGGCACGCACCTGTGGTCCCAGCTACTTGGGAGGCTGAGGTGGGAAGTTCACTTGAGCCCAGGAGGCAAGGTTGCAGTGAGCCAATATGGCACCACTGCCATCTTGACAGAGGGAGATCCTGCCTCAAAAAAAAAAAAAGAAAAAGAAAAAGCTGGGTGTGGTGGCTCACTCCTGTAATCCCAGCACTTTGGGAGGGCAAGGTGGGTGGATCACCTGAGGTCAGGAGTTTGAGACCGGTGAGCCTGGCCAACATGGTGAAACCCCATCTCTACTAAAAATACAAAAAGGCCGGGCACGGTGGCTCACACCTGTAATCCCAGCACTTTGGGAGGCTGAGGTGGGCGGATCACGAGGTCAGGAGATCAAGACCATCCTGGCTAACATGATGAAACCCCGTCTCTACTAAAAAAAAAATACAAAAAATTAGCCGGGCGTGGTGGCGGTCACCTGTGGTCCCAGCTACTTGGGAGGCTGAGGCAGGAGAATGGCGTGAACCCGGGGGGTGGAGCTTGCAGTGAGCCAAGATGGCGCCACTGCACTCCAGCCTGGGTGACAGAGTGAGACTCCGTCTCAAAAAAAAAAAAAAAAAAAAAAAAATTAGGCATGGTGGCAGGCGCCTGTAATCCCAGCTACTCGGGAGGCTGAGGCAGGAGAATTGGATGAACCCAGAAGGTGGAGGTTGCACTGAGCCGAGATTGCGCCATTGCACTCCAGCCTGGGCGACAGCAAGACTCCCATCTCAAAAAAAAAAAAAAAGGAATATGCAAATAATTACCCTTAGGAAAACAGAAGCAATGAGAATCTGAGTAACAGTCTTTTTGGTAATAAAAGGATGTCATCATTCTGTCCGTTTTTAGCTTTGAATGTATGAGTAACAAGCATTCAAGAATTTATACACATGATTAGAAATTATGGTAAACTTCATGAAAGAAGATAACAACTTATAGAGCACTTATCTGTTGGCACTGTTTGAGTTCTTTAGGTATATTAACCCATATAGTCCTTACACATTCCTTGTGAATACTATTGTTATTCCCCATTTCACAGATGAAGAACTTAAACAATGAGTAAGTGATTTGTCCAAGATCACACAACCAATGAGTGGTTGAGATTTGAAGCCAGGTATTCTGACTCTAGAACAGTAGTTCTTGTCTACGGGCAACTTCACCCCAAAATGAATGTGTGATGTTGTCTGGAGATATTTTTTGGCTGTTACATTTGGAGAGTACTACTGGTATCTAGTGGGTAGAGGCCAGGGTTGCTGCTAAACATCCTACAAAGGATAGGACCCTCCCCACAACAAAGAATTATTCAGCCCAAAATATCAGTACTGCTGAGGATGAGAAACCCTGGTCTTTGTTATTTTTGCATCTTGTGAGGATGTGAAGCATTATTGTCACCTCTATAGTGCTTAGTCCTACCTGTTATGTGACTATATTTAATCATCTTTAGAATTAAGTGGAAATTCCTTCTCTTTCAGGTGAATCCATTCCAATAAGACTATTTTTAGCAGGATATGATCCAACTCCAACAATGAGAGATGTGAACAAAAAATTTTCAGTAAGGTACTTTTTGAATTTAGTGCTTGTTGATGAGGAAGACCGGAGGTACTTCAAACAGCAGGTATGGTGTCACTTAGGCTGGTATTATGTTCTGCGGCAGATCTAAAAATACCTTGAAAGCGCTCTTCTAAGCTTAATTGTACTGAGCGAGTGGGAGTTTCTAAGTAAATGAAAACACTGTGGGTATGACAGATAAAGAAGTAGAGGAGAATAGAATCCTATGATAGATCCCTCCCCAATCATTCTTTAGTACTCCAGAATGAGCTATAATTTTTCAGGGCTTTTAGTTTTCTCTTACAAGTTCTTTTGTTTTTGTTTTTTAATAAAAACAGTATCTGCTGCTTATTTAGAAAAAAAATAAGGCAATAAGGAACAAAGAATGAAGTAAAGGTCAGCAGAATTTCCACCACCATTGAGACTAATGTATGTGCGTTTAGATCATATTATGGATATTGCTTTTTCTTCTTACTGTTTTTAATTTTTTTGTAGAGATGGAGTCTCACTATGTTGCCCAAGCTGGTCTTGAACTCTTGGGCTTAAGCAATCCTCCTGCCTTGGCCTTCCAAAATGCTGGGATTATAGGCATGAGCCACCGTGCCCAGCTGTATTCTTTAATTTGCATTTTTACTCAGTAGTGTCTTGAATATCTTTCTCTTATCAACAAATATACATCATTATTATTATTACTATTTTTATTTTTTGAGATGGGGATCTTCCAAGCAATCCTCCAATCACAGCCTCCTGAGTAGCTGGGAGGTACAGGCATGTACCACTGTGCCCTGGTGATTTATTCCTTTTTAAACAATTCTGTTATAAATGTCCATGAGATGACTGAATTCTAATAATTTTTCTTTTCTTTTTCTTTTTTTTTTTTTTTTTTTTTTTTTTTTTTTTTGCGACAGAGCCTCGCTCTGTTGCCCAGGCTGGAGTGCAGTGGTGTGATCTCAGCTCACTGCAACCTCTGCCTTCCAGGTTCAAGCGATTCTCGTACTTCAGCCTCCCAAGTAGCTGGGATTACAGGTGTGTGCCACTACACCGTCTAATTTTTGTATTTTCCTTTTTGTAGAGACAGGGTTTTGCCATGTTGGCCAGACTGGTCTCAAACTCCTGGCCTAAAGTGATCCACCTGCCTTGGCCTCCCAAAGTGCTGGGACAATAGGCATGAGCCACCATGCCCAGCCTCTAATACTTTTTTTTTTTTCTTTTTTTTCTTTTTTTTTTTGGAGATGGAGTCTTGCTCTGTTGCCCAGGCTGGAGTGCAGTGGTGTGATCTCGGCTCACTGCAACCTTCACCTCCCAGGTTCAAGCAATTCTCCTGCCTCAGCCTCCTGAGTAGCTGGGATTACAGACATGCACCACCATGCCCGGCTAATTTTTCTATTTTTAGTAGAGACGGGGTATCACCATGTTGACCAGGCTGGTCTTGAATTCCTGACCTCAGGTGATCTGCCCACCTCAGCCTCCCAGAATGCTGGGATTACAGGCATGAGCCACTGCGCCTGGCCACCTCAGATACTTTTTTTAATATAAAGTGTTCATTACAAACTTGTTCTCATTTGAAAATCAATTAGAAGTTTTTGGTGAATTCTGAATGAAGATAGTAATTAGAATGGTCTTTTGTATTCTGAATCAGATTAATAAATACATAGTTGAATGTCAGTTGAGAGTTCAAAGCTAAGTTAGAAATTATTCTCTGCTAAGTACTGTGAAAAATACAAAAACTACCTTTTATAAACGTGATCTGTCCTCCATGTTCTCACATTGTAGATGTCTGCGGAAAAGAAAAATAATATAAACAGAATACTTAAATAATAGTTTGACAGTAATTTAGAAGAGGGAAAACCTATTCCAGTATTGCCATCCTAATGCTGTATAATTAAACATAGGTAATTTATAACTTCAAAATAAATTACATGATTTTTACAATTTCAAAATCAATTTCATATCATGGCACTATTGGAGGTAGTGTGTTATTTCCCATGTGCACTCATTTGGATGTTTAAATTCTGAAGTTGGGAAAAAACAAACCAACCCAGCCTATAATGACTTAATGAAGCAGATAATTTTAGGAATTTAGAAGAGGGAAGTTCTCAGGATGGATTGGTTAGGGTAAGAGTTAGGTAGAGAAATAGAGATTTGAAGAGTGGGGAAGATGTAGGGCGAGTTTATTTGGATTGCATTGAAGGCTGAGAGTAACTCAGTTTGGCTGATGGGGGAAGAGGGTCTAGGGAGGGAAGAGAGCAATGTTGGTAAATTGGATAAAGGTTATAGAGGGGCATGAATACCTGTTTGGAGATTTATCCTGGAGGCACTGAGAACTACTAAAGGGCAATCCAAGCAATGTGCTACAGGATTAACCTGGTAGTGATAATGAAGGATTAGATAGAAAGGGCTCTGCCTCTCTTGCCTCTGAGGAAGCTGTTTTAATATCTAGTGACAAGAACTTGAACTTCGATGAGGGCAGTGGAACAGAAACCAAAGGATGGATTTGGGGAATTCTTTAAAGTAACAATAGGACTTCTTGCCATACTGGATTGGTGGTGGTGGAATGCATGGGTGCTGGTGATAGGAGCACTGGAGGTAGAAGGGGCAGTCAAATTAGAGCTGGAAGAAAGGGGATCAGTTAGAAAAGAGGAGGGCTTTTGTAGGGAAGAATTTAATTTTATTATGGTTAAAATTGAAGTGGCAATTATGATTTCCA
The DNA here is from genome assembly GCF_043159975.1 of Macaca nemestrina. NCBI lineage: Eukaryota > Metazoa > Chordata > Mammalia > Primates > Cercopithecidae > Macaca > Macaca nemestrina. The sequence goes on from NC_092133.1 coordinate 65,509,739, forward strand.
TGGTGAAAATTTAAGGCATCATAGAGATAAGGCATCATATCACACATTATTTGTTAATATCTTGCATTTGTTTACTAGGAGATAATTTTATGGAGAAAAGCTCCTGAAAAACTGAGGAAACAGAGAACAAACTTTCACCAGCGATTTGAATCTCCAGAATCACAGGCATCTGCTGAACAGCCTGAAATGTGAACTGGAGAAAAAAAGCAAAAAACTCCTGTAACTCTTGAGATTAAGTTCAGCAGGTTAAAGATGGTTGCAGCCAGAGGGGGCGGAAAAAGGCCAAAACTCCATATATATTAGTCTTCCTTTATCTTACAGTGCTGCATTTATGATATAATGAAATGTTCTTTTCATGTATATACATTTTTAAAAGTGCTTTCTTTGAAACACTGGAACTTTCTTAAGCTGCCTTTTTTTTTTTTTTAAACTTCCTACTTTGATGATAAGCACTCAGATATGCATCAGCGTAAACATGAAAATTTTTCATGTGAGTAGGCTGGTATTTGTAATTTTGCTTTCTTTCTGCATAATGTTGATTTTAAATCCTTCTCTCTTTTCAGGCTAATGATTACCTCTTATTCTCTACATGCAAAGAATTAAATATTTTGTGTTCAAATAAAATCAGAAAACCTGAGTGGCCCCTGTGTCCTGCAAAGATTTAAAACATGGCATCTCAATATTTTTGAGAACAACATTTGTTTTTACATATGTGTTTGAGAAAAGCATATGGAGTGCTTCACCGCAGGCACTTCTGAGTACCATTCCATGGTTTCCAGAATTTTATCCTCTTTGAGGTCTTCTGTGCTATGAATATTAGATTTCTTTCCCCAAGGGATTATGTGGCAGGTCATTATGGCCTTTTTTTTGGCCATATTAAGTAACAGTTTTGCTATTTTCCAGTAGTACTGCTGTGTGTTTTCTGCAATGTGGAGTTGACTTAGGTTGGCATTTTAGATTTGTTAAACTGTTTTTTCCATAAATACTTTGAAACATATTTATATATTTCAATTTAAGGAATCTTTTTGCCATGTGTATGCAAATATCATTTTCTTCATAAATTCATTCTCTCTTCAGGGGAAAATTTTGGGATGGGGGACTGAGGAGGACCTGTGAAGCATGTAGTTATCTAGATCTGGGTAATTTCACTTTGGCTAAACTCACATTCAAACTTCATCCCGTCTCTTAATTTTTTAACACTAAATTCAAGTCATTTGTTTAAAGTCTCTAAAAAAGAAGATTGCAGTCATCCATTCATGTGCATGGGGTCTGATCGCAAATACACTAAATGTGGAGTGTAGGAACCAAAATGAAACATGCTGTATGGAAACTACTTTCACTTACGGTTCATTGGTTTTTGTACCAATATTTTTTAATGCACTTCAGTGCAAGTCTTGTCAGTTAACCTTACTTTATGAGTAAGCTAAATAACCCAAATTACATTTCTTTAAACCTGTTTTACTGCTATGGCACTTTGATAAAATGGTCAGTAACCAGCTTTACTGGCAAAAGGGTCCATGTACCATGTGCTGGAGCATCTGTTCTACATGTGGATATCTATGAATGGTAATGTTTTCCTTCATGTAAGTGCCTATTCAGAGTTTCAAAATTTTAAAATGCCAAATATTTTCATGGTCATTTGCATGTAGTAATGTAGAAAATATTCAAAGAGATTTTGAAAACCAGTTGTATTTAACCAGCCTCAAATTGTGCAACCATGATGTATAATAAAGAATTTGAAACAGAAACTGAGTTTGCTGTTTGAATCATTAAAATAGCTCTATTCTCAAATCTCATTGTTAGATTTATTGTTAAGGATAGGATTGTTCAATAGTTTAGGAAGCTGTAATTGTGATAATGAATTTTTATAAATATTACTGGTTTCAATTTTAAATAGCTATGTAATGATTTTAATAGGCTGGCTTAAAACTGTCATATACAGGATGCCTATCCATTTTGCTCAAGACTTTTTGTAGCATAACCAATTTGAAAAATAAAAATTCAAATTTAGTATTTGGTGATTTCAGTCAAAAGTCAGCCAGTTAATTAGATGTCATAAACTGAAAAAGAAATTTGTGTCTTTAGTGAAGAGTTACAATGTCTAATCCACTGGTTCACATCCCTGGCTGCATATTAGAATCACCTTAGAAACTTTTAAAAATAACCAGGCCCGGGTCCTACTCTGACCAATGAAACAAGAATCTCAGAGACTGGGCCATAAGCATTCAAAACAAAACAACCTCAAAAAACTACCTGTAATCCCAGCCACTTCAGGAGTCTGAGGCGAAAGGATCACCTGAAGCCAGGAATTCGAGACCAGCCTGGCCAAAACAGTGAGACCCTATCTCTACAAAAAAATTAAAAATGAGCTGGGCATGGTGGTATGCACCTGTATTCCCAGGTAGCTACCCAGGAAGCTGAGACAGGAAGATCCCTTTGAGAGGTGAAGCCAGCTGAACTTCTGGGTCGTGTGGGGACTTGGAGAACTTTTCTGTCTTACAAGAGGATTGTAGAATGCACCAATCAACACTCTGTAGCTAGGATTGTAAAACACACAAATCAGTGCTCTGTGGCTAGCTGGAGGTTTGTAAAATGCGCCAATCAGGCTGGGTGCAGTGGCTCACGCCTGTAATCCCAGCACTTTGGGAGGCTGAGGTGGGCGGATCATCTGAGGTCGGGAGTTTGAGACCAGCCTGACCAACATGGAGAAACCCCATCTCTACTAAAAATACCAAATTAGCCGGGCGTGGTGGCACATGCCTGTAATCCCAGCTACTCTGAGGCAGGAGAATCGCTTGAACCCAGGAGGCGGAGGCTGCAGTGAGCCAAGATTGCACCAATGCACTCCAGCCTGAGCAACCAGCGAAACTCCATCTCAAAAAAAAAAAAAAAAAAAAACAGAAACAAAATGCACCGAACAGCACTCTGGCTAGCTAGAGGTTTGTAAAACGAACCAAGCAGTGCTCTGCAGAATGGACAGCAGAATGTGGGCAGAGACATATAAGGGAATAAAAGCTGGCCAACAGCAGCCGGCTCAGGTCCCCTTCCATACTGTGGAAGCTCTGTTCTTTCGCATTTACGATATATCTTGCTGCTGCTCACTTGGGTCCGTGCCACCTTTAAGAGCTGTAACAGTCATGGAAAAGATCCGCGGCTTTGTTCTTTTAAGTCAGTGAGACCGCAAACCCACTGGAAGGAACCAACTCCGGACACACCTTGAGCACAGGAACTTGAAATTACACTGAGGTGATCATGCCACTGCACTCTAGCCTGGGTGACAGACACCATGTCTCAAAAGAGAAATCTACCCAGAGTTGAGAACCACTGATCTAAACCCTTAAAAATTTTATTTCTTTAACGAAGAATTTTCTCATTGTTTTGATATTGCTGAGGAAGAAGAACTTTTACCTTCTTAGGATGAGTTCTTGGGGGCCTGCAAATTAAATAGACAAGAGACATGACCAGAAGCCTAACTCTTTGAGAGGCCAGGGCCAGAAGATTGCTTGAGCCCAGGAGTTTGAGACCAGCCTGGGCAACACAACCAGACCCTGTATCTATGAAAAAAAAAACCCAAAACATAGGGGAAGTGGTGGGGAGTAAGAGTACCTACAGGAAAACAAATGACTTAGAAAAGATAAAATGAGCTCTTATGCAAACAGATGGAAGATAAAATTTTGTTACAATGTTCACTGGTGGTACCCATTTATCGTCTCAGGATATAAGTCAGTCTTTCCTGGTTGCTCCCAGGAAGGGGATTTTTTTAGCTCTTTTGAGAGCCCAGGCTTTTAGACAGCTAAGGGATTTCAAAACAAGTGATTATAAAATTAAAGATGCTCTCATTTAGAAAAAAAAAAGGTCTAAAATATAATACAATTATGGATTAGAACTGTTATGTAGCTCAGTATTAGAATAAAGCAAAGGTTTTCCAGGTCTGTTGTTATGCCCCGGAGAGAAAGCAAGACAGAGCAGGACCATGTGGGTGCTATCTCTACAAGTTCTACAAATGCATCCGACAGTGCCCCATCCCTTCCAGCTCTAACATTTCATGATTCTAAGAGTAAATCTTTTTTTTTTTTTTCTTTTTTTAAATTGAGATGGAGTCTTGCTCTGTCGCCCAGGCTGGAATGCAGTGGTGCAACCTCTACCTCCCGGGTTCAAACGATTCTCCTGCCTCAGCCTCCCAAGTAGCTGGGACTACAGGCACGTCCCACCAGGCCTGGCTAATTTTTTGTATTTTTAGTAGAGATGTGGTTTCACCATGTTAGCCAGGATGGTCTCGATCTCCTGACCGCGTGGAGAGGTGAAGCCAGCTGTACTTCTGGGTCGGGTGGGGACTTGGAGAACTTCTCTGTCTTACAAGAGGATTGTAAAGTACACCAATCAGCACTCTGTAGACAGGATTGTAAAACACACCAATCAGCACTCTAGCTAGTAGCTAGAGGTTTGTAAAATGCACCAATCAGCACTCTGTAAAAACACACCAATCAGCTCTCTGTGGCTAGCTAGAGATTTGTAAAATGGACCAGTCAGTGCTCTGTAAAATAGACCAATCAGCAGGACATGGGTGGGGACAAATAAGGGAATAAAAGTCGGCCGGCAACCCCCAACCAGCAGCAGTGACCCGCTTGGGTCCCCTTCCATGCTGTGGTAGCTTTGTTCTTTCACTCTTCACAGTAAATCTTGCTGCTGCTCACTCTTTGGGTCCATGCCACCTTTGAGAGCTGCAACACTGCGAAGGTCTGCAGCTTCATTCTTGATGTCAGCGAGACCACGAACCCACCAGAAGGAACAAACTCCAGACACATCGTGATCTGCCTGCCTTGGCCTCCCAAAGTGCTGGGATTACAGGCATGAGCTGCCGTGCCTGGCCAAGAGTAAATCTTAAAAGTTCACTTAGGATAAGCAATTGTTTAGTGTCTAGATCATGATAACCTTAATGTCAGAAAAATACTAGAAACTTCAAATTACAGAATTTTGTAGACAAGATACGAGACAGTAATCTACAGGATGTGTTTTTGTGAAACCTACACCAGGTTTTCTTTTTTTTTGTTTTTGTTTTTTTTTTTTGAGACGGAGTCTCGCTCTGTCGCCCAGGCTGGAGTGCAGTGGCCAGATCTCAGCTCACTGCAAGCTCCGCCTCCCGGGTTCACGCCATTCTCCTGCCTCAGCCTCCCAAGTAGCTGGGACTACAGGCGCCTGCCACCTCGCCCGGCTAGTTTTTTGTACTTTTTAGTAGAGACGGGGTTTCACCGTATTAACCAGGATGGTCTCGATCTCCTGACCTCGTGATCCGCCCGTCTCGGCCTCCCAAAGTGCTGGGATTACAGGCTTGAGCCACCGCGCCCGGCCACCAGGTTTTCTTAATAGCAAAAGCAAAGGTGAAGAAGAAATTAACTTGTTTTATTTCTACCACCTAGGTTATCTTCTCCCACTTCCTTTCCCCTTCTATTTATTTCTTTTTTTTTTTTTTTTTTTGAGACGGAGTCTCGCTCTGTCACCCAGGCTGGAGTGCAGTGGCCGGATCTCAGCTCACTGCAAGCTCCGCCTCCCAGGTTCACGCCATTCTCCCGCCTCAGCCTCCCAAGTAGCTGGGACTACAGGCGCCTGCCACCTCGCCCGGCTAAGTTTTTGTATTTTTAGTAGAGACGGGGTTTCACTGTGTTAGCCAGGATGGTCTCGATCTCCTGACCTCATGATCCGCCCGTCTCGGCCTCCCAAAGTGCTGGGATTACAGGCTTGAGCCACCGCGCCCGGCCTATTTATTTCTATATTTATGCATGGATTTAGCATATTTACAGACTACCAGTTAGTGCTTGCTATGGTTTGAATGTGTCCTCTAAGTTTTTTGTGTTGGGAACTTAATCCTCAAATTCATAGGTTGATTAGAGGTGAGGCCTTTGGGAGGTAATTAGGATTAGATAAAAGTTCTTAGTGTGGGTCCCCCATGAAATGACTGGTGGCTTCGTAAGAAAAGAGAAACCTGAGTTGACACACAATGTCTTGCTCTCTGGCCATGTGATGCCTTCTACCATGTTATGTCAAGAGGGCCATCACCAGATGCCAGCCTCTTGATCCTGGACTTCCCAGCCTCCAGAACTGTAAGAAATAAATTCATTTTATTTATAAATTAGTCAGTCTGCGGTGTTCTGCTATAGCAATGCAAAATGGACTAAGTGTTATCTTGGCCCTATCCTGCAGGAACTTTAATCAGAGCAGTGGTTCTCAAAAGTGTGGTCTCAGACCAGCAGAGTTGCATCATCTGAAATGTTTTAGAAATGTAAACTCTCAGATCCCACTCCAGATCTACTGAATCAGAAACTTCAGGGATAGGGCCCAACAATCTTGTTTTTAATGATTCTTTTCTGATGATTCCGATGCACTCTAATGTTTAAGAACCACTGACCCAGAGACACAATTACGATAGTTTTCATTCTATGATAGAGCCCCTACTGGAACCTATGATGTGTAAGAGAAGCACCCAGTGTGTTCACAGGTACAGAGGTGAGAAACGATGATATAACTGGTGTACAGTTCTACCATGAATAGAATGGTAGGTGTGGGGAGTAGAAATAAAGCTGGAAGAGGCATATAGGGCGAACCAATTTAGGACAGAACCTGGATGCCATACGATGGAATATGGGCTTTATCTGAACATTTATTCAGAATCACTAAAGGACTCTAAGCAGGAGTAACTTATAAGATTTGTGTTTTCAAAAGATCATTATGGTGCTATGGCAAAGTATAGGAGGATATCAGTTACGCAGTTGTTGCATTAATCCATTCAACAAGCAAAATAAAATATTTATAGAGGCTCTAGTATGTGTTAGGTGCCGATTACACTTACTGCTACAAATATGACATGACCAGTCTAGATATGACATCTCTTTTTTTGTAAAAGCAAAATTTTATATTGAATTTTCCCATTACAATGTTTATAGTAAAACTTAATGAATGCCTGAAAGGGAAAGCCTGTATGTGCTATCATAAAATTCAGATTGCACTTTCTATCTGCAAGGAGGTGCAAAACAAAATTACAGTTAAAATAGTTTTCAGAATTTTTTTTTTTCTGTAAAACTATACTAGGGTTGGGCTAGATCTGTAAGACTAGTAACTGCCAGGTGCTATGGCATGCACCTGTAGTTCAGCTACTCAGGAGGCTGACACAGGATTGCTTGAGCCCAGGAGTTCAGGATCACCCTTTCAAAAAAAAAAAAAGACTAGTACAACTGTTGATTCTGGCCCAATATGCTGCTCCTGTCCAAAAAGCCCACCTATTTGCTTTGACACCAGAAAGACTGGCTGGGCATAGTGGCTCACACCTGTAATCCCAGCACTTTGGGAGGCTAAGGCCGGTGGATCACTTGAGGCCAGAAGTTCTGAGACCAGCCTGGCCAACATGGTGAAACTAAAGAGAATATAAAAATTAGCCAGGTATTGTGGTGCAGGCCTGTAGTCCCAGTTACTCGGGAGGCTGAGGCATGAGAATTGCTTGAGTCTGGGAAGTGGAGGTTGCAGTGAGCTATGATTGCACCACTGCACTTCAGCCTGGGCAACCGAGTGAGACTCTGTCTCAAAAAGAAGAAAAAAAAAAAAGATTTAGATTAGTATCTGAATCTACCACTTAGTGGGGAAAGTTACTTAACCTGGTGACAATAATACCTCTAAATGGTTGTCAAGCATATGAAAAGATTAAAAGGAATAACATAGTGCTTGCCTCAGTTACCTATTAAATGTTTGGTTTATCCTTCATTCTCCTAGTTTCCAAATCTGACGACACATCATTGTTTATTGACATTTTCTAGCATATTTAGTCACTCACTACATTATCTAAGGAGTCTTGTAAAATCTCTCCATTCCATATACATGGTCTCCATCATACTTCAGATACAGGAATCTATCACCTTCAGCTACAACTGTTGCTAAAGTTGTAATCTTCCTCCCTGCACATTTGTGTTTATCCTAGTCTATCCTAGGTACTTCCTAATGAATGATTTCTCTTCTCAAAAATATAATCACTATTTGTAAGCCATAGAATTAGGCCTGCCTTAACTCTGGTATTTACATTTTTTCAGTATGTCTTTTCCTTAGTTAAGCCTCTGCTTACATCGTTTCCTCTGACTAGAATTTACTTACCACTTCTCTATATGTTTTACTTTTAAGTCTGGCAGAAATCTCCTTACCACTCTAAAATTGCTCCTTTCTTTGAACTGCCATTAGCCTATTAGAGTAATAAGTGCATTATTTAACATGTACTGTTCCTATCACCAAAACCAGGTCAGAAACTTTGAAAGCAAAGGACTGTCTCCTTGTATCCCTGATGTTTAAAAATTATTTTGTGAATCAAAGGCAGGTGACAAATTGTTACTGGAATCCTATTAGACATACAGTATTGTATATTATATAACACGTTCCTTCAAGTTGTAAGATCTTAATGATTTAAGTAGAAAGAGATGTGAAGATGCCAAACTTGGGAATTTTTTTTTTTTTTTTTTTTTTAGACGGAGTCTCACTTTGTTGCCCAGGCTGGAGAGCAGTGGTCCAATCTCGGCTCACTGCAACCTCTAGCACCCAGGTTCAGACGATTCTCCTGCCTCGGCCTCCCTAGTAGCTGGGATTACAGGCGTGCACCACCACGCCCGGCTACTTTTTGTATTTTTAGTAGAGACGGGATTTCATCACATTTGCCAGGCTGGTCTCGAACTCCTGACCTCAGATGATCCACCGGCCTCGCCCTCCCTAAGTGCTGGGATTACAGGCGTGAGGCACCACGCCCAGCTTAATTTAAACTTGTTGAATCTAACATGTTGCAGCCTCACATGAGGACACGGTATTCAACAAATGCAATGGAACTAAACTATGGCTGGGGTACAGAGCACGTATTTTTGCCATGTGGTTGTGACACAGTTGCTAGGATGATGTACACAAACTGCTCACATTAAAGCAAAAGTACTTACGTAATACAAGGGGTTTAATAGTGCAACACTATTTCTTAGCAACGTTTCTGAGGGGCATATCAAGTTATTATCGCTAACGTTACCATATCAGGAAAGGCCGGTTAACAATGCAAGAAACTTTTGGGAAATGCTATTTAGTGTTTGAGTCCGCAAGACACACTCGAACCCTGAGCATTCGCAGTTGCTGCTCCACCATCCATTCTCTCACTGCTCACCCACGTGCTTCTAGACACCGGCTTACCAAAGGACTAGTTTGCATCACGCGACACGACTAGCAGGCCCCCTCCGCTCATCTATGACATCCCAAGATGCCTGATTATTTTCCCTTCTTTAGGGAAAGCTGGTCCCAATCACCAACAAAACAGAGAAACAGAACGAGAATTATGTCTAGCGGTTTTCTCTGCTAAGCTTCTTCTTCCCTGAAAGAACACCGTTACCGCACGGCTTTTTCCTTAACGGTCAGGCATTTTCTCGGGCAGCTTACCTGCTCGGTCCGGGTCTTTCTGGACAGCAGGCGCTGGAGGTGTGCGTCACTCTCTGCCGCCGTATCCGCGGCTGCTGCCGGCGCTTGTAGAACTTGCGGCCTCGATGTCCTTCTCCCGGTGTGCCCTATTGTGGGCTCGGCTCCCAGCAGGGCGCCAGGCTGGCCACCGGGCAGCCATCTGCTCTGCCCTTCGCCCCCACTTTGGGCCCTTTCCCGGCCTTCTGGGGCAAGTTTCTGTCCTTGCTACCGCGTCCTCCTCTGCCTCAGGTGGCTCCAAAATCCCGAACACGTCTTTGTTCGTGCCCCTGACTGTGAAACCTCAGGGCCCCAGCGCCGATGGCGACGTCGGGGCCGAGCTAACCCGGCCTCTGGACAAGAGTGAGTGCGGGAACTACGGAGGGCGGCAGGGAGTGGTGTCTGCCGGGCCGAGACTGGTTGGGAGGAAGCTGCACCCCCTTCCCCTGGGGATCCGAGGTCCCATCGAGTGTTGTCATCGTGCTTCTCAATGTCTGCCTCCTTCGCTGGTGTGTGAGCCCCTTAAACAGCTTGGGACTGTGTCTAATTAATTCTTAACGCCTCGTCCCAGAAGCGGCCTTTTCCCTTTTACTGACTTGCTCTCTGAATGGTTTAAACACTCATGTGTTGGGAGGATTTGACTTTTTTTGAGTTGTTAGGTAGACGCCCGCTCTTTCTTGCATTCTTCTTTGTTTCTCTCCCGCCCCCAGAAGGGGAATGGGATGTGGCAATGAAAAGACTTCTTTTAGGATTCTTTGACATTGAGGAGGCGCCGACTCATACCGCGCTCTTAGGCTGTGTGGTGGTTGCCAAGAGGAACCAGACTCAGGTCCCGATCCCCTCTTAAGAAACGTAACGGTTTCGTGGAGAATGACACGTGTATGGAAAGCGAACTGTAATACAAGGTAGAACATGGCAAGGTAGAACAAGGTAGGGTATCCCCGGCTCCAGAGAGAAAAGAAGAGGGTAGCATCAGTGAGTGGCAGCGGGCTTTGCTCAGCAAAACTTAAGTTTGGATGGATTCTTTGACAGAGAGGCATGTGAATGTTTTCAAGGTGAGTTTCGGGATGATTAGGGAGGTAAGGGAGTTTCCTCTGACCAAATGAAACTGGGAGGTTGAGGAAATGCTATCCAGTAATTGCCTCCAGGAATAGGAGGAGAAATGTCTCACTTCAACAAGCGACGTTGGTGCCTCCTATTGTAAATCTAAAATATAGACTACAATATGTTTTTCAGAGCAGAAGTACAGTACTTTCACTAAACATGTGATGGAACTCACAGTATATGTTATTCTTTGACCTGTTCTTCCAAGTCAGTGTTAAGCAAGGCCTTTCACTTTTACTTGGAGTTGGGAGACTGTCTTTGTTTCCTGCTGTTAAAACAGAATACCTGAGACTGAGTAACTTATAAGCAATAGAGGTGTATTTAACTCATGGTTCTGGAGGCCAGGATCTGATGAGGGCCTTTGGCTGCATCGTTGCATGGTGGAAGGTGGAAGGGCAAGTGAGCCTGTGAGACAGAGAAAGCGAGCTGAACTTACCCTTTTTTTCCAGGAGCCCACTCCTGCAATAACTGACTGACTCCTGTGATAATGGCATTAATCCACTCAAAAGGGCAGACTCCTCTTGTCTTAATCACGTCTTAAAGGTTCCACCTCTCAACTGTTAAAATAGCAATTAAATTTCAATATGAGTCTTGGAGAAGACATTCAAACCATAGCAGAGAGTGTATTATTTTAATAATGTAATTATACTATTATTTATTTTTAAATTGTAAAAATGCATAAAATTTACTCTTTTAAACTTTTTTTAGTTTTTTTTTCTTTACTTTGTTTTTTTATTTTATTTTACTTTTTTTTTTTTTTTTTGAGACGGAGTCTCACTCTGTCGCCCAGGCTGGAGTGCAGTGGCCAGATCTCGGCTCACTGCAAGCTCCGCTTCCCGGGTTTACGCCATTCTACAGACGCCCACCACCACGCCCGGCTAGTTTTTTGTATTTTTTGGTAGAGACGGGGTTTCACCGTGTTAGCCAGGATGGTGTCGATCTCCTGACCTCGTGGTCCGCCCGTCTCGGCCTCCCAAAGTGCTGGGATTGCAGGCTTGAGCCACCGCACCCGGCCATACTTTGTTTTTTTAGAGACAGGGTCTTGCTCTGTACCCAAGCTGGAGTGTAGTGGTATGATCATAGCTCACTGTAACCTCCAACTCCCAGGCTCAAGCAATCCTTCTGGCTCAGCCTTCTAAGTAGCTAGGATTACAGGCATGCACCATCATGCCTGGATAATTTTTAAATTTTTTGTAGAGATGGGGTCTTGCTATGTTGCCCAGGCTGGTCTCAAACTCCTGGGCTCCAGGGATCCTCCTGCCATGGCCTCCCAAAGCACTGAGATTACAGACCTGAGCTACTGCACCCAGCCAGTCTTAAATATTTTTAAGCACACAGTTCACTAGTGTGTTAAGTATATTGACATTGTTGCGAAATAGATGAGAACTTTTTCATCTTGCAGAGTTGAAACTCAAACAATAGTTTACCCATTAAAGAACAATTTTCCATTTGTTTTATATTATTTGAAGGCATAAGGTAATTTGGATGAGATAATTTGCCTTATTGTATTCAAATATTGATAAATTCTTATTTTCTGCAGCTATTCCAATTTACCTGAAAGTGTAAATGTCTTTGCTGCTTCCTGTAAGAAGATGGAATAAAGACATAAGTTTGTCAGCACTAGATTTTCTTCTGGTGGAGAATCCTTAGCTACTTCATTGGGTCTGTGTGCCAGGTGATTTTTCATCTCCTTTGACTGGTATTGGTCCAGATGTTGAATTTACTAGAATGATTTTTCAGCATGGCAGGAGGGGCTACAGAAGATGCTAAATTACTACACTCTGATATAGCCATGTGGTTAAGGTGTCAGATTTCCACTTAGCTTAGCAATCGGGACAAGAAGCTGTCACTTCTCAATCTCTTTTGCCTACTCGTAGCCCAAAAAGTTGAAGTACTTAAAGGCTTTGTCCTGCGTCACGTTGCTGCTTTATTCTGTGTTCTCTATGGGGTGTCTCATTCTCGCTCCCTCCCTCACTAATTCAGTATTCCTCTCAGATCTTTGTCTCTACCCTGGACCTCTCTCCTTCGCCCTGGACGTATATCTCGCTGCCTACCAGGTGTCTCCATTTGTCTTTCTTACACACACCTCACCTTAGCATGTCAAGACAACTTACCTTCCTCCTGGTAGACCTGCTCCTCCTTCCAGCCTGCTTCTCTGGGTGCTCAGGTCAAACCTGGTCGTCGTCCATCCCTCACCCCTACATCTAACAATCAGAGAAAGCCCAGTTGATGAATCTTGTTGATTCTACCTCATAAATATTGAATTCATTCATTTCCCTCATTCTCCACTGCAACCAGCTTAGTCTAAATTGCCAGCTTCCATCTTTTGACTGGACTGCACATATAGCCCCTTATGTGTCTCCTCATATGCCTTTGATCCCTCCATTCAATTCTCTACCTGCAGTCAGAATGTTCTTTTAAAAAGACTAGGCTGGGCGCAGCGTCTCATGCCTGCAATCCCAGCACTTTGGGAGGCCCAGGAGGGTGGATCGCTTGAGCCCAGGAGTTAGACGAGCTTGGGCAACATGGCGAAACTCCATCTCTACAAAAAATACAGAAGTTAGCCAGGCATGATGGTGTGCGCCTGTAGTTTCGGCTACTTGGGAGGCTGAGGTGGGAAGGTGGCTTGAGCCTGGGTAGTAGTAGAGGTTGCAGTGAGCCGAGATTGCACCACCACACTCCAGCCTGGGTGACAAGAGTGAGACCCTGTCTCAAATAAAAAAAGAAAGATACAATTTTAATTTACATACCAGAAATTCACCCTTTAAAAGTGTATAATTCATTGGTAGTATATTTGCAGGATTGTACAATCATCACCATAATTTTATTTTAGAACATTTTTATCACCATGAAAAGAAGCCTGATATCTATTAGCAAGTCACTCTAGTCCCCCAGTCCCCAGTATCTTTTTTTTTTTTAGCCCCAGATAACCACTAATCCACATTCTGTCTGTTGATTTGCCTGTTGTGTATATTTCGTATTAATAGCGTCATATAGTATGTGGTCTTTTGTAACTGGTTTCTTTTACTTTACATAATGGGAAATTTCATATTTTGGAAGCATTTTAATTTGAGTAAAGCAGCATGAATCTTATATAACATGGTAGTATTAGTCACAGAAAATAGATTAATTCTAAATAAATGTGATCTGTCTTTAGTTTGTATCGAGTTTATAGGTCAGCAGAATTTTCCCAAGCAATTGCACTTGCTTTTTTCCAATCTTTTATTTGTCATTGATTTTTCTACCCTTGATACCAAGAAACTGTTGGCCAGGCGCAGTAACTCATGCCTGTAATCCCAGCACTTTGGGAGACTGAGGCTGGTAGATCACCTGAGGTCAGGAGTTTGAGACCAGCCTGACCAACATGGAGAAACCCTGTCCCTACTAAAAGTACAAAATTATTCGGGCATGGTGCATGGTGATGCATGCCTGTAATCCCAGCTACTTGGGAGGCTGAGGCAGGAGAATCTCTTGAGCCCAGGGGGTGGAGGTAGCAGTGAGCCGAGATCGCGCCATTGCACTCCAGCCTGGGCAACAAGAGTGAAACTCCATCTCCAAAAAAAAAAAAAAAAAAAGAAACTGTTGTTCTACTCAGCACAAAGTAACAGAGACCCAGAAATCTGCCTGTGGTCTGAAATATAAATACACACACACACACACACACACACACACACACATGCTCTGTGTGTGTATGTGTATCTCATAGTTAATTGTGGGCAGATCTAGTGGCTAAACCAGTGATTCTGAAATTTCCTCACTCTGTCAGTTTTGTTAGTGGGATGCTCTGTTCAGGCTTGATTTCTTCAATGAATGTTGTGTGTATTGGACTGTGTGAAAATGTGGTTGGCACATTTGTGGAAGGTAAAAATGCAGGCCACTTGGCCTTTCTGAATTTCGTGGGTAAAGGCTGTGTCCTCATTGTGGCTTCTCCTCCTAGAAATACATAGTGTGTGGCTGAGTCAGTAAAATGTTTATTGAATAATGCTGTAGTATTTTAACATATACAACCATAATACAGTCTCAGCTTGATTAGTTTAAAATATTTTTACCTGTAGGATTATTGATTCATAGTGGCATGTTATCTCCCAATAGCATAGACATTTCTCTGCTGTCACCCATGACAGTCATCTAACCCTTGCTTGAGTAATTCAATTGTCAAGAAGCTCTCATTTTTCACTGTTCTAATTGTTAGGAAGTTCTTGTATAAATTCCACTGAAATCTGCTCCCACTGACTTTAGTTTTGCCATGTAGCACAGAACAAGTGTAATCTTTTGTCCCTGAAATCATCATCCTCAAACTTAAGATCAGCCTGGCTTCCTTAAGCATGAGGATCTGGTCCTTGCTATATTGGTTGTCTTTCTGGATGTGTTTTAGCTGCTCACTGTTTGGATGTGCAGCATGGTTATAAGTGAATAACACTGTGGCTCTCTACGTATAAATGGCCTGGTGAAGGCTTGAGGCTGCCTCTGATCCCAGAGTGCATTGCTCATTCCTCTGAGGTATAACAGGGTGTTGCATTGTTTGACTTGATCATTTTTCTTAACACTCCCATCGCATATCAATTCATAAAGAAGGATCAACTGAAACCTTCTAGTTCTTGCAACACTCATTAAATTGCTGCCTTTAGTGTTACTGCTTCAAGCTTCTTTTGCCTTTTTTTCAGCATTTATCTAAGATAAGGAAACATGTTAAATTTTGACATCTCTCTTCTAGATGAAGTAAAGAAGGTCTTAGACAAGTTTTACAAGAGGAAAGAAGTTCAGAAACTGGGTGCTGATTATGGACTTGATGGTAAGGCCCAAAACATCTTCATAGAGATATTTTATTACCTCTTACAGTACAGCTTGGTCAGGATTGTGCGACCCCTTGTGTGACCTGGAAATAAGTACATAGTTGTCGTCTGGAGACACGTCCCTGCCCTTTGCTTCTGGCTGGGTGGGAGACTGGCAAGGCTCACCTGGTGAGCCATACTGCACAGCAGAAGAGCTGCAGGTGCGGCCGGCCTTCATGCTGTGCTAGGACTTCAGTTTTAGCTCAGTTTTAGCCCAGATCGTAATAAACCAGCTGTACTACCAAAAAAAAAAAAAAAAAAAAGGAAAAAAAAGACTCTCTGGTGAGTTTGGTGTGGTGTTTCTGTGTGCTTTTTAAAATGAGAACTAAGCCTTAGATCTTTTCATTTTGTGTTTCTACAGCTCGTCTCTTCCACCAAGCTTTCATAAGCTTTAGAAATTATATTATGCAGTCTCATTCCCTAGATGTGGACATTCACATTGTTTTGAATGATATTTGCTTCGGTGCAGGCAAGTGTTTAGAGACTTTTTAAAATCCTATTGAACATACCTTCTATTTCTTCTCATACTTCATGTTCATTTCTCTAGAAGGGCTTATTTGGTTTAGAATGGGTCTGGTAACATCCTCTGTAAATAACTCAGTGCTTTGACAGGATGACTTCTAGGTTGTTTGCTTTTATGGTGGGTCCCTGAGCTAGTTATTACATCACCCATATGTCTTAGACTGGAGGAAGACTGGGGCCCAGTGAAATAAAGCTCTTATATAAGTTAGAATTAATGCATAGCAGATTCTGTCTGTTTCTGCCGCTGGCTTCCTTCTTCCTCATATCAGGACAAAGTTCTTGCTATAAAAGAAAAAAAAATCAGAATATCATCATTTTATTCCCACAGGCAATTTGGTTTTGGTTATGTATTTGACTCTTAGACCTGTATCTTGTGCCCAGCACTGAGGATACAACGCAGAATGGGACATGCCCCAGCTTCCTCTCAGAGCCACTAAGATGTGGAGAATTCTTGCTGAGGAACAAACACATGTTTTGCCTGTCTGTGGTTTTCGAAGTTTAAAAAATGTTTGTACCTTCATCTCTGTAATGTAAATGTCTAGGTTCTTTATTTTTAATTTAACTTTTGCCAATGCTAATCTTTGCCTGTTTGTACTAAAAGAGTAGAACATGGTGGTTGCTAGCCAATTTCCTGTTTTCCTGAAAATATAAATGAAATTAAAAGGAAAAATTAAGACAAAACAGGATCCCAGAAAAGGATAAAGCCCGTAACTTCAGGACTTTTCTATTTTTGTTTTCTTTTTTTCCTTTTTTTTTTTTTTTTGAGACAGGGTCTCGCTCTGTCACCCAGGCTGGAGTGCAGTGGCTCAGTCTCAGCTCAGTGTGTAGCCTCAACCTCCTGGGCTCAAGCCATCCTTCCAGGTCGGCTCTCCAAAGTGCTGGGATTGTTGACGTGAGCTACTGCGCCTGGAGAGGACTTTTCTTTTTATCCTGGCAATGCCCCCGCACCTTAGCTTACTAAGAAAAAAGATTTCACTAAATTTAGTTATGAATTTTATGTAGATTGCACATGTTAATACAGTATTTTATTTTCCAGCTCATGTGGATGATTTATTTCCATTTTTCTTGAGACATGCCAAACAAATATTTCCTGTGTTGGACTGTAAGGATGACCTACGTAAAATCAGTGACTTAAGAATACCACCTAACTGGTTAGTTTCTCCATTTGTGGATTTGAAATTTTCAGTTTCTAATCTTGGATGATTCATGGTCATTATTATTTTTTTATTGTATTCTAGATAATAAATTATAAGGAGTCTGGATTAGGTTGTTTTCCTAAAATAAAAAGAGGCAATTAACTCTGTTAGGCAATTAACTGGTATCTCACCTTGATGCACATTGAGTGTGGGTTTAGGTTTTATTAGGGCAGATCTAGAATAGCCGTGACTTAACGATGTTGTCCTTAAGTCTAAGCTATGGCCTTCCTGGTGTTTTAGCTGAGTGCCTGGGTGTTAATGAGTTCTTTCCACCATGGCTGGAACTGCAACATCCCCTAGCACTTGAGACATCTTTGAGACTTTCCACTCAAACCCTTGGTAGGCTGCTCATTCCTAGACCCTGCCGATTCTTACCTTGTACATGGTTAGCCCAGCCCTTGGCCAGTAACTCACAGGGAACCCACACACAGACTTCTGGCTCTCCTTCTATGCACCCTTCTCTTCCACACTCTGGTCTTCACATTTTAGCTGCTCCGAACTTGATCTCTGCTGCTCGCTTCAGTGAGACTGTCATATTCTGCTTGGGTTCTACCTCCTTATGCCTTACTGGGTGCAGTATGGCTCATCCCAAGTGTTCTATTCTTTCAAGAATTGCAGTCCTGCACTGCCTATGGCCCATGTCCCCACACATTTACTGCATGTATTTTGCCCTGCTTTGTACTTTTTTTTTTTTTGAGACCATTGATTTTTAATATTTTCTTTGAAAAAGTACAAAAGAAATTAACTCTATAGGTCAATACAATTCAAGGAAAGAGGGAAAAATGGAATTTCAGAGCAAAGGTTGTTTAGGTTATCACATTCCCACACTCCCAATACCCATAAAACAAGAATTTCACTCCATGACGCAGAGGAACATTGAATGATACCTCAGAAATGTTGATAGCTGAGGTACTGAAATTAACAAAAGGATTTTGGTTGTCCTTGATTATTCTGTCCTGTGATGAATAAAATCTCCACTAAAGGACAGGTAAGGAAAACTTGTAGCAGAAAAAAGACTAAATGTACCAAACACAGCAGTACAAACCACTCCTTGGCAGAAGTGTGCTTCTAAAAGAATGGGGCTGTAATCAGGTAGCTGAACTACTCGGCTACTGTCACTCCCAGCCCATCCCCAAATAAATAGTGTGGAAGTGTAATAGTGTAGTAGTATTTGATTCAACAAAGAAAGGCTTTTACCGCCATTCTAGGCAAACATTGCCATGGCTAGATGAGCCCTGGCAGGTAATAAGAGTATAAAATCACAGGTACTTCTAGTTTATCCCCAGTTATACTGAACTCACACATTGATGTCATCTTCTCTCATCCCAACACTTGTTCACTCTTTTATGCTGTCTCCAGTGCGAAAGACCTTGGGGAAATAAAAAGATCCTTCAGATTATATATCCTTCTCAGTCTTCAGGTTGTGTAATGCTTCAGTGCTTCAATGCTGTTCTAGGTTTACTCACATTCCATCAAATTCAGTTTAATTCACTTATTCTAACTTGAATTATGATATACAAACCCTGACCTCTAAAAGAAGTGTCAGATGAGTCTCTCCCTTGACCCCAAAGTTTTGTGGGGCTCTCCCTTTTGTTTCCCTCTAGAATGGAACTGTGTTGCCCCTAGCTACCTATAGATGAGAAAATGTAGTTGTTTCTGGAAAAAAAAAAAGACTTGGATTTTACCAAGTTTACCTAAATTGGTATCTTTCCAATCATCTAGGCTGGATATTGCCCACATCTAGTAGGCTATACTCACCTTAGTTCTTTGCAACATATAAGGCACAACATACATATATGTACTTTTTTTTTGGTTTTTTTTGTTTTTTGTTTTTTGTTTTTGAGACAGAGTCTCACTCTGTCACCCAGGCTGGAGTGCAGTGGTGTGTTCTCGGCTCACTGCAACGTCCACCTTCTGGGTTCAAGTAATTCTCCTGCCTCAGCCTCCTGAGTAGCTGGGATTACAGACGTATGCTACCACACCTGGCTAATTTTTTTATTTTTAGCAGATACGGGGTCTCACCACGTTGGCCATGCTTGTCTTGAACTCCTGACCTCAGGTGATCCTCCCACCTTGGCCTCCCAAAGTGCTGGGATTACAGGCATGAGCCACCATGCTCCACCTGTACTTGTTTTTAGTGGGAGGGCAAGTCTAGTGCCAGTTATTCCACTATGGCCAGAGGTAGAAGACTCCATTATTATATTTGTGTATGTTGGAATTCAGGGGCCTAGGAATGTTTGCTTTTAGAGTCATGTGTTTAGAGCTGTGGGAATGATGTGAACATAGTATGGAACTGATAGCAGTTTAAATTTATTTTTAGTAACCGCCGAGAAAAAGAGACTTGTACAATGGGAAAAATATCAAGACATTAATTTGCATTTGGGTTTTTCTGTCCTCTAGTTAGTAAATACCATTCTTGGAAACCAGTCATTATTTTAATGTGGATATTAAACCCATTGTTCAGTTTTTCAAAGACTTGATCTTGTGAATATTAAGAGGATATTTCATTTGGTATTTGTTTCATTTGATACCTTTGCCAGGATGGATTTTGAGGTTAATGGATTAAGCTGTTTACCTACTCATGTTTTAGGTACCCCGATGCTAGAGCCGTGCAGCGGAAGATAATATTTCATTCAGGCCCCACAAACAGTGGAAAGACTTATCACGCAATCCAGAAATACTTCTCAGCAAAGTCTGGAGTGTATTGTGGCCCTCTAAAATTACTGGCACATGAGATCTTCGAAAAGAGTAATGCTGCTGTCAGTATATTACCAAATATTTGCTCATTTTTTTCTTAATTTTCTTTTGTGGTGGGAGTGAGAAAAGATGTTTGTAGTAATTTACTGTTAACAAGAAATTACCGTATTTCATTGTATCTAAGAGGCTGTCAATTGTAAGATGTGCCATTATTTTATATACAGTTAAGAAAGAAAAAGATGCTACCAACTGACTCTGACATGCTATCAATTCTAAAGATGCACCTTGATTTCAGAGATACAAAAATGTGAAAACATGTGCCCAGTACAATGAATGAAATACAATATTAAAGAACATTTTACGTATGTAGAGAAATGCAGAAAGTAACGTACAAATAAGCTTGAACCTATTACACCACCTCATCATATCTTAACATTTTGTCATACTTGCTTCACTTACTTTTCTAAGGAATAAAATATTGTTGCTATAGTCAAAACTCTGTAGTCCTTTGTCCCCTCAGAGTTAAGCACTACTCTGTGATATTTAATTTACCTTTTATAGATTAGCCCTCTGGTGCTATCAGCTAAAACTAATGATAAAGACTGAAGCCACCTTTTCAAAACTGAAAGGACTGAAGCCCTGTGGTCTGAGGCATCATTTTCACTAAATGGGCTACATTTTGGTTCATTGTTTTATTATGACTTTATAATGTGAGTTTAACCAGTTTTGGTAGGTAATTTGCATTCTCTCTTTTTTTTTTTTCCTGAACAGTTTGGGTAATTTACATACGTAATGCCTCTTTATCTGTAAATACTTGAGTATGTGTTTCCTCAGAACAGACTTTTACACAGGATATTTGTCTGAGGCAGGACATTTAATATTGATAGATTACTCTTACTTAGTACACAGTCCATATTCAGATTTTATCAGTTGACCATTATACCCCATCCTCCACCCTTCCAGGGTTCTTTTCAGGGTCTCACACTGTATTTAGTTGTCACATCTCTAGTTTCCATTAATCTTGGACAGTTCCTCAGTCTTCCTTTGTCTTTCATAACTTGTACATTTTGGAAGACTACAGGTCAGTTGTGTTGTGAACTGTCCCTCAGTTTGGATGTGTCTGATGTTTCCCCATGATTAGATTCAGACCATTATGATAACCAGCCATCCCAGTTTGCCTAGACTTCTCCAGATTTAGCACCAAGAGTCCTCCATTCTAGGGGACCCAATAGTCCTAGACAAAGCAGAATGATTGATCACCCTGATATAGCATTAATATTGCTCCCTCTCAGGGAATTATAATAGGAGGTCTTTACATTCTTTTTTTTTTTTTTAAGACGGAGCCTGGAGTGCAGTGGTGCGATCTCGGCTTGCTGCAAACTCCACCTCCACGGTTTACGCCATTCTCCTGCCTCAGCCTCCTGAGTAGCTGGGACTACAGGTGCCTGCCACCATGCCCAGCTAATTTTTTGTATTTTTAGTGGAGATGAAGTTTCACCTGTTAGCCAGGATGGTCTTATCTCCCAACCTCGTGATCCGCCTGCCTCGGCCTCCCAAAGTGCTGGGATTACAGGTGTGAGCCACTGCTCCCAGCCTGTCTTTACATTCTTAAAATGTATTTATAATGTTCTTCTCGAATATAGAAACAATTCATTTTAATGAAGTCAGATAGTTCAGAGATGTACAAAGTTAAAATGTGAAACTGCTGCAGTGTCTCATGCTTTTGTTACCTGAGGATTTCCTGATTTGAGATGTTTCCAAGTTTCCCCAGGTTGTGTAAGAGAGTGGCTCTTATTTTACTTTGTTTTTTATAAAAGGGAAAAAAGCATTGGGAATTTTTTTTTTTTTTTTTTTTTTTTTGAGACAGAGTCTTGCTCTGTCTCCAGGCTGGAGTGCAGTGGCACGATCTCAGCTCACTGCAACCTCCATCTCCCGGTTCAAGTGATTCTCCTGCCTCAGCCTTCTGAGTAGCTGGGACTACAGACGCACACCACCACTCCCAGCTAATTTTTGTATTTTTAGTAGAGACGGGGTTTCATCATGTTGGCCAGGATGGTCTCAATCTCTTGACCTTGTGATCCGTCCACCTCAGCCTCCCAAAGTGCTGGGATTACAGTCATGAGCCACCGTGTCCGGCCATGGGAACATTTTGTTTTAACTGTGAAACAAATTAATTTGGTGGTAGTAGAGAGAACACACTGTTAAATATCCAAAACATATTTTTGCCATTATTTTCAATAATTCTAGTTTTTTTCTGTCTTTCTAGGGTGTGCCATGTGACTTGGTGACAGGTGAAGAGCGTGTGACAGTTCACCCAGATGGGAAACAGGCTTCACATGTTTCTTGTACAGTTGAGATGTGCAGTGTTACAACTCCTTGTATGTATATGCCATTTAAGAAACTGGTTTGGTATTTTTAATTCTTTTTTTTTTTTTTCCGAGACAGAGTCTTGCTCTGTCACCCAGGCTGGAGTGCAATGGTACTATCTCGGCTCACTGCAACCTCTGCCTCCCCAGTTCAAACAATTCTCCTGCCTCAGCCTCCCAAGTAGCTGGGATTATAGGCGCCTACCACCATGCCTGGCTAATTTTTGTATTTTTGCTAGAGACAGGGTTTCTGCATGTTGGTCAGGCTGGTCTCGAACTCCTGACCTCAGGGATCTGCCCACCTCAGCCTCCCAAAGTACTGGGATTACAGGCGTGAGCCACTGCGCCTGGCTGTGGTATTTTTAATTTTAAAATACACTTGAATATGTGGAATATGATTTTTTGTGTGTGAAGAAAAAATTTTAAAATCTAGAAAAAGAAGAGAATAAGTATGACAAACGTGCGATCCTGCCACCACTGACAAATGCTTGCACCTGAAGTTCTTGCCCTTTTTCTTTGAAAAGAGCTAAAATGTTAATATGTGTAACTGAAATTTCCTTTATACCACTCTCCAGTTTAATTCCTCTCTCCTCTTTTGTTCTAACTGTTAACAGATATTTTCAGGATATATATTATAGCACTGATATGTATTATTTGTCAATATTCTAGATTGTTGTGTTTTAAAACATTTATGTGATTATTATGTTATTATTGTTATCCCACTTGCTTGTTTACTCCACAAATGTGTTTAGATCTATCTAGTCTTGTTGAAGTATCTATAGCTACATATTTGTAGTTACTTCATTTAACTGTCTTATAGTATTGCATCTTAGGACTGAAATTATTTGTTACCCATTTGTTAAAGGATATTTAGGTTGTTTAAAATTTTTTCCTGTTATGTGCACTGCCACAATGAGCTTCTATTTAAAGTTGTTTTGTTTTGTTTTTGAGTCAGGGTCTCACTGTGTCACCCAGGCTGAAGTGCAATGGCGCAGTCATGGCTTACTGCAGCCTCGACCTCCTGGGCTCAAGCAATCCTTTTGCCTTAGCCTCCCGAGTAGCTACAACTACAGGTGTGAGCCACCACACCCAGCTAATTTTTTATTAATAAATTTTTTGTGGAGATGGGTTCTTAATGTGTTGCCCAGACAGGTCTGTAACTCCTGGCCTCATGTGTTCCTCCCACCTAGGCCTCCCAAAGCAGTGGGATTACAGGTATAACCCATCGTGCCTGGCCTTAACATTTAAGTGAAAATTAACTTTTTCCTTATTATGTAAGCAATCATGTCTTCGTTATTGAAAATATAAAAATGTAAGCAAGCAAAGAGAAGAAAACAAACATACATAATTTCCCAATCCCATCTATCTGGAATCAACAAGTGTTAAATAACCCTCTGGTATATATTTTCCAGACTTTGTCAATATCTGTGTTCATGTTGTGTATGCATGTAGTTATGTGTGCATGGTGGGTGTATATATTAAACAAATAGGAAGGTGCTTTACTATTTGGTTGCTTGCTTTTTTTTCATTTTAATAATCAACTTCAGGAGATGAATAGTTTTTAAAAAATCAATAGATTATAAAGTAATATATTGTACAATAGCACAGAAGTTTATAAATCAGAATTTCTTCTCTGTGTCCTCTCTTCTAGTCTTGTTTGTACATATCCAGATCACTAAGTACTTTTTTTATTTTTTTGAAACAGGGTCTCACTCCTGTCGTCCAGGTGTGAGTGCAGTGGCACGATCACGGCTCATTGCAGTCGCGACCTCCTGGGCTCAAACAATTCTCCCGCCTCATTTAAAAAATTTTTTTTTGTAGAGAAGAGGTCTTACTTCGTTGCCCAGGTTGGCCTCAAACTCCCGGGCTCAAGCAATCCACCTCGCCTCAGCCTCCCAAAGTGCTGGGATTACAGGCATGAGCCATCATGTCCAGCCTCAATAAGTAATTTTTAATCTGATGATTTTTCAATATAGAGTTAGCTTTCTTTACGTTTCTAAGTATCATTGTAAGTATATTAATTGTATTTTTAAATGTTCTCTTTTCAATTCTGTGGTATTTGGAGAAGAAAGTAAAAATATAATATATTAATTACAGGGATTGGAATAATTTGGAAGCATTTTAGCTTTAGAAAATAAAATGAGACACTACTCTTTGCCATAGTGATAGATTTAAAACCCCTAAGAATAAGCATGGCTGAGGCCCAAGGAATTATTCCTTCTACTTTACTTTCTACTCCTGAGAGCTGCCTGGTTTCCTGTTGTAGAGATGCTTCATTAGTAAATGAAGGGCTGTCACCTCCTTGTTCTGCAGCTTGCCTCCTTCTTTTACTTCTGTCTAGATGTGATAGCTCTCATCAGGCAAATTCCTCAGGCTGTCTCTTAGATTGCAAAAAATAGGACAAGTGGAACTGCTCAGTTTGGGAGGCAGTGTGGTAGAGTATGTAAGAGTATAGACTTGGAGCTGGGTGTGGTGACTTGTGCCTGTTAATTCTGGCTACTTAAGAGATTGAGATGGGAGGATCACTTAAGTTCGAGGCCAGCCTGAAACATAGCAAGACCCCCATCTCTAAAGAAAAAAAAAATTTTTTTTTTGAGCCAGAGTCTTGCTCTGTTGCTCAGGCTGGAATGCAGTAGTGCAATCGTGGCTCACTGCAGCCTCTGCCTCCCAGGTTCAAGTGATTCTCCTGCCTCAGCCACCAGAGTAGCTGGGACTACAGGCGCACACTACCACGCCCGGCTAATTTTTGTATCTTTAGTAAAGACAGGGTTTCACCATGTTGGCCAGGATGGTCTCAATCTCCTGACCTTGTGATCTGCCTGCCTCGGCCTCCCAAGAAAATGTTTTTAAAATTAGCTGGTCATGGTGCTGTGTGCCTGTAGTCCCAGCTACTTGGAAGCTGAGGCAGGAGGATTGCTTGAGCTTAGGAGTTCGAAGTTACAGTGAGCTATGATTGTGTCACTGGACTCAGCCTGTGTGACAGAGTGAGGCACTGTTAGGAAGATCACTTTCAACCCAGGAGTTCAAGGCCATCCTGAGCAACAGTGAGACCCTGTATCTAAATTAAAAAGAAAAAAAAAAGAGTATAGACTTTGGAGCTAGATGGCCTGGGTTTGAATTTCATCTCTACACTTACTTACTGTATAACTTAAGGCAAGTAACTTAATTTCTCTGGGCCTCTGACTTTTCTGTCAAATGGAGATAGTGATAATACTTAACCTCATAGATTTGTTGTGAGGATTAAGGAGGAGGTACTTAAGAGGAGGTAAAACACTAAAACACTTAGAACAAACCTGCCAAAACACTTAGAACAAAGAACCCAGTAAGTGGTGGTGATGGTGGTGGTGGCGATGGTGATGCTTGAATTTTGGTATTGGAATTTGTTTATAATACTATTTAAGTAGATGTTATTGCTCACATTAACTTTTTAATTTTCAGATGAAGTGGCTGTAATTGATGAAATTCAAATGATTAGAGATCCAGCCAGAGGATGGGCCTGGACCAGAGCACTTCTAGGTTGGTGGTGGTAATGCTATAAAACCCGAACTTCATGACATCTGCACTGAGATGCATTTTTATCTGCTTGCCATTGCCAAATAGAGTCACCTAGAACCTTTCATTTGACACAAAAAAGTCAACTAAGTATTAGTTTTTATTTTCTAAATATTATTTTAATAATGGGAAATCCATTTTTTCCTGTGCTAAAACTAGCATAACCATGTAATTAAAGTTAAAATGTTAAAATCTCATATTTACACAACTACAATTTATGTTTTGGTGTGTTTCATGCTAGTCTTTTTTTTTTTTTTGTATGTGCATATGGTGTTTTGAGAACATCTAATTTTGTATCTTGCTTTTGTTCAGTTCTGTTTTTCATGTGATATTTTTCATATTACATATTAATATGATCACATATCTCTGTTGAAGGGCAATACCGTAATTTGCTCCATAGAGTTGGACCTTTTTTTCCCTATTACTAATAAGGCTGCAGTAAAAATCTTTGTGGCCAAAGCTTTTTATTTTTTGAGACAGGGTCTTGCTCTGATGCCCAGGTTGGAGTGTGGTGGCACAGTTGTGGCTTACTGCAACCTTGACCTCCTGGGCTCAAGCAGTCCTCCCATCTCAGTCTCCCGAGTAGCTGGAATGACAGCTGTTTGCCAACGTGCCCCTGGTTAATTTTTAAATTTTTTGTAAAGACAGAGTCTCTCTATGTTTTCCAGGCTGGTCTTGAACTCCTGGGCTCAAACACTCTTCCCACAGCCTCCCCAGATGCTGGGATTATAGGCATGAGCCACTTCACCCAGATTATTTTCTTTTTTTAAAATTATTTCTTTAGAATAGCCTCCTGTAAGTGGAGTTCTTGAGGTCCATAGACATAAATGAAAATTTCTGCTACTTGATGTTGGAGTGAATTTTTGATCATGTTTTAGGGCAGGTGTTTTCAAATTTTAAAAAAAATAGCTGAACGTGGCTGGGTGCGGTGGCTCAGGTCTGTAATCCCAGCACTTTGGGAGGCCGAGGTGGGCAGATTGCTTGAGGCAAGGAATTCAAGACCAGCTTGGCCAACATGGCGAAACCCCATCTGTACTAAAAATATAAAAATTAACCAGGCATGGTGGCGCATGCCTGTAATCCCAGCTGCTTCAGAGGCTGAGGCACAAGAATCACTTGAGCCTGGAAAGGGGATGTTGCAGTGAACCACGGTGAACCAAGATCATACCACTGTACTCCAGCCTAGGCGACAAAGCAAGACTCTGTCTCATGAAAGAAAAAAAAAAAAAGCTGAACTCTTTTTTTAAACAAAGAATATACATTGAAACCTGTTATGTAAAGTAGATGGAAGTGTATCTGCTCAGGGATAAGGAGCTTGGAGTTTCTTCTGCCCTCCAACCCCCAACCTCTGAGGTACCTCAGCGATTCCATGGATCCTAATTTGAAAAACACAAGTATAGGACCTATGTTCAGTACTAAGCATCCAAATGCCAGCTTGTAATCTTGGCTGGTTTCACTCTGCTAGAGTTGAAACCTTGGCCAAAGCAATTTAAAAGGCCTGAGATTAATAAAAATTGGATAATCTTGGCCCACTAGAAGTGGGTGGTTATTTCGAGGTTTGCATCAGAGATAATATTTTTGAAAATACTTGGTAAGGTTGTAAAGCAATATGTAAGCCAACGTAAAGTACTTTAGCTATGTAAAATGTTGCATATTTAATTATAAATCTTTAAAATTAAGAAACCCAGTTTTGCATTGACAGGACTCTGTGCTGAAGAAGTTCATTTGTGTGGAGAACCTGCTGCTATTGACCTGGTGATGGAGCTTATGTACACAACGGGGGAGGAAGTGGAGGTATTCGATTAGATGCTTTGGTCTCCAGGTGGCATATCAAATAGTCCAGAGTACCTAGGTAGTGGCTTCAGAGGCCCTAGATAATGCCAATGTCAGAACTTAACTAAAAAGAAAGCTTCATTTTCTTGTGATCAACTAGATCATATATATTTGATTGAACCTCATGATCTGAAGTTCTGACAGAGTGGTCATCATACCCTAAGTCTTCCAAGAGTACAGGAAATTCTTCACTTCTTGACAAAACCTTCTGGGGCTTGAGTAGATCTCTTCAAATTAAATAAATCAGTATTCTTAGAAGTTTGAGACCCACCAAGTTCGTCATTTTCAAAGTCTTGTATGTCAGATATTGGGGCCTTTGATACACATCTAATTGCCAGACACAGTTTGTATTCCTTTTTCAGATTCTTAGAGTTGGAAGTAATTGGTTTCCTTTTAATCTTTCTTCTCTTTTTCTTTACCAGAGTTCTATGATAAAATGAAGTATTATTATTATTATTATTATTATTATTTGAAACAGGGTCTCACTCTGTTACCCAGGCTGGAGTGCTGTGGTGCAGTCACAACTCACTGCGGCCTCAGCCTTCTGGACTCAAGTGATCCTCCCACTTCAGCCTCCCAAATAGCTGGGACTACAGGTGTTTGTTTGCCACCACGCCCGTCTAATTTTTTATTTTTTTGTGCAGAGGGCATCTCACTATGTTACCAAGGCTGGTCTTGAACTCCAGTGCTCAAGCAGTTCTCCTACCTTGGCCTCCCAAAGTGCTGGGATTATAAGCATAAACCAAGGAAATAGTTTTGAATTCGCCTGTTATTTTAGTTTTTTGCTCAGTTTTCAAGGAGATATAGTGGAATATAGTAGAAGAAATTTTGGAGTCCATTCTGTGTTTTGCCATTCTTAGCTTTGCATTCTTTCTTTCTTTTTCTTTTTTTTTTTTTTTCTGAGACGGAGTTTCAGTTTCCCAGGCTGGTGTGCAGTGGCGCGATCTCCGCTCACTGTAAGCTCCGCCTCCCGGGTTCACGCCATCCTCCTCCCTCAGCCTCCTGAGTAGCTGGCACTACAGGCACCTGCCACTATGCCCGGCTAATATTTCTGTATTTTTAATGGAGACGGGGTTTCACTGTGTTAGCCGGGATGATCTTGATCTCCTGACCTTATGATCTGCCTGTCTCGGCCTCCCAAAGTGAGCTTTGCATTCTTTAGACAAGTCACAGGTGAGACTTGCAAAATGTGCCTCAGATGTTAATTTTTTATTGGGCTCAGTTTTACTGTTTTATAAAATGGAAATAGCAGTTAATAACCTTTCTGAACTTAACACATTGCCATGAAAATGAAATATATGAGAAAAAGCTTTGAAAATGTATGAAACACTGTGTTTCATCTTATTACTTTAGAGATGCCAATGAGAAGTGATGGTAACACTTAAAATAACAAAATAAATGTTTTTCTGTGTTTTCTTTTGAAAAAAATTGGTACTTACCAGTTTTTAGCTTAACTGCATTGCAAACTTTTCACTTAATTACTAGTCACAAGAAGTTGAGTTGGGTGTGTCACTTTGCCATTTCATGTCTTTATTGTAGGTTCGAGACTATAAGAGGCTTACCCCCATTTCCGTGCTGGACCATGCACTAGAATCTTTAGATAACCTTCGGCCTGGGGACTGCATTGTCTGTTTTAGCAAGAATGATATTTATTCTGTGAGTCGGCAGATTGAAATTCGGGGATTAGAATCAGCTGTTATATATGGCAGTCTCCCACCTGGTAATTATTGACTTTCATCATGACAAGATATGAAATCTCCTATATTTGCAATTTATGTTGAGATATGTATAAAAAACATAGTAAACAATATTGAATTAAGCTGCTTGATTGTATTGGTAATTTGTTAAACATCATATAAAATAAATAATTTTCTGTTTCATTTAGTGGAAATAGAAGTATTTTCATTATAGTTCTTGTTAGTTGCTGCTATTATTAGACCGTATCTTAAATGTTGAGTTTACTAATATTTTCTTACAGAAATGTCATTGAAATCTGGACTTGACCATGTCCTTTTAAGTTGTAGTCCTGAAATCTGTGTCCTCAGGAATAAGTCTAGTGTGGTAGGGGATTGTGTTGCTATATGACGGATTATTTGAAGGAATGGATGTAAAGGATAAGTAGCTCCTTGAGGATATAAAGAAATAAAGTTTGAAACAGTAAAGGTTTTATCATTAAAAATGGGAAGAACACGAGTGAGGGTTTCCAAGATGTACTTAGCTCGATGTAATAAAACACTGAGAACACTGATTTAACATAAATTGTTCTTGTTTTAGGGACCAAACTTGCTCAAGCAAAAAAGTTTAATGATCCCAGTGACCCATGCAAAATCTTGGTTGCTACAGATGCAATTGGCATGGGACTTAATTTGTAAGTAATTTGTTTTTAATAAACATGAATATTCAGTGAGTTGAATGGTGGTTTTTTGTTTTTCAATTTTCTAATTGGCATTAATGACCAAACACTTTGATTTGGGAGAATAAATATTATAGGCTAGATTTGAGATTTATCCATAAAAAGAAAATATTAAATAGTGCCAGGACTTTTTTTAGGGACAGGGTCTTGCTCTGTTACCCACGCTGGAGTGCAGTGATCCAATTGTAGCTCAGTGCAGTTTTGAACTCCTGGGCCCTAGCGATCCTCCTGCCTCAACCTCCAGAGTAGCTGGGACCACAGGCACACACCACAAAGCCTGGTTAATTTTTTATTTTTTTGTTGCCCAAGCTAGTCTCTAACTCCTGGCCTCCAGTGATCTTCTCACCTCAGCCTCCCAAAGTGCTAGGATTGCAGGCATGAGCCACTACACTCGGCCCACACTAGGATGTTTGAGTGCTGCCCTCCACTACTGCTAACCTATCATACTATGTCACTTTATTTTCAGTTTTTCAGTCAGGTGTCCAAGTGCCTAGTATGCATGTGGGGCTAGTTATTATCTCTAAATGAAAACAATGTTAAGCCTAAATATTATTTATTTATGTATTTATTTATTTTTGAGACAGTCTCACTCTGTGCCCCATGCTGGAGTACAGTGGTATGATCATGGCTCACTGCAGCTTCAAACTCCTGGGCTCAAGCAGTCCTCCTGCCTCAACCACCCAAGTACTAGAGCTACAGGCACACACCAACGTACCCAGCTGATGTTTTTAATTTTTTGTAGAGACTTGGGTCTTGCTATGTTGCCCAGGCTGGTTTTGAACTCCTCGCCTCAAAACAATCCTCCTGCCCCAGCCTCCCAAAGTGCTGGGATTATGGATGCGAGCCACTGTGCCAGACGTTCCTTAATTTTTTAAGTGGCAGTCAAGGTTGCACGAGGACCTAAGCTAGTATTGGAGTGAGCATTATGCAGTGACCCAAGTATTGGAGAGTTTTTCATACAGTCTGCAGGATCACTTTTATTTCTGTTTCAGGAGCATAAGGAGAATTATTTTTTACTCCCTTATAAAGCCCAGTATCAATGAAAAGGGAGAGAAAGAACTGGAACCAATCACCACCTCTCAAGCCCTGCAGATTGCTGGCAGAGCTGGCAGATTCAGCTCGCAATTTAAAGAAGGAGAGGTTACAACCATGAATCACGAAGATCTCAGTTTATTAAAGGAAATTTTGAAGAGGCCTGTGGATCCTATAACGGTAAGGTGTAACATGTTAATTACTACTTCTCTGTGGAGGACAGTCATTCTTTCCCTCACCCACCATCCAGACTCTCGTCTCAGACACATTTCTGGATACAGACATAAGTGAAAGAAAGTTTTGTGCCATGAAAACTGCATTTAAAAAAGCCCTACTTTATTGCTTTGGAGAGCCATGGAGATCCTTTGATCAGAGAATGGTATGCAAGTGAAGGTCCAGATTGACAAAGTTTAGTGAGCCTGATTTGCCTTTAGTTCCTTCTGGAATCTAGCAGCGGGAAGGAACAGGGAGGAAAGCAGTTGCTTCAGCTGAGCACACAAAGCTACATTAGTGGACTGAAAAATGACCAGAAGCCTGAATACAGACGAAACCCGTGAGTATGGGGCAAAAACAGCCCTAAACAATACAACTTCATCCAGTGAGGAGGTGGTTAAATTTTGGTTAATATTAGTTAATGAGTTACAATTGTACATATTTGAAACAAACTTTCTATTAATAGTTAAAATTTAAAGTTGCCTGGAAAATTCACTTACATGGCTTATCTCATTTGTCCGTGACATTAGATGAAGGGGAATATAGACATGAGATCATGCAGGGAGAAGCTTCCAGGGGAAGGCTGTGCTAGAATCATTTCTGTAACTTCTTAGCAGTACAGTTAGGTTCGTGGGTGGCTCCCGTGACCTCCCTGCCTCCCTCCTGGGCACCTCATGTCTTGAACTCTTCTTCCCTCATGACTAATCTCTCTTGCCTCTTTTCCTCTTTGTCTTTTTCATTCACTTTCTCTCTCTCTGTTTCATACTCCATTCCTTATACTTACCTGTGGCCGTGTCTAAGCACTGTAATGTGCAGTGAAGAGAACTCACTTCCAGTTCAAAAATGCTCTCATGTCTTTCTAGATGTGTGTATGTATGTTAGTTTTATGGCCTTAGTTAAAGTGACTGGGTTTTTCTTATTCATTTTAATTCAGTGAGGAGAATTGAGACATGGAAAATAGTTTTACCCTGGAAAACAGATTTTTCTTTCCTTTTTTTTTTTTTTGAGATAGTGTTTCACTCTGTTACTCAGGCTTCAGTGCCGTAGCATGATCATAGCCCACTGTAACCTCAATCTCCTGAGCTCAGGAGATCCTCACACCTCAGCCTCTTGAGCAGCTGGGACTTTAGGTGCTCACCACCATGCTTGGCTAATTATTATTATTATTATTATTTTTTTTTTTTTTTTTTTTTTTTGAGACGGAGTCTCGCTCTGTCGCCCAGGCTGGAGTGCAGTGGCTGGATCTCAGCTCACTGCAAGCTCTGCCTCCCGGGTTTTTACGCCATTCTCCTGCCTCAGCCTCCCGAGTAGCCGGGACTACAGGCGCCTGCCACCTCGCCCGGCTAGTTTTTTGTATTTTTTAGTAGAGACGGGGTTTCACCGTGTTAGCCAGGATGGTCTCGAACTCCTGACCTCGTGATCCGCCCGTCTCGGCCTCCCAAAGTGCTGGGATTACAGGCTTGAGCCACCGCGCCCGGCCAGGCTAATTTTTAAAATAAATTTTGTAGAGATGGGATCTCCTTATGTTGCCCAGGCTGATCTTGAACTACTGTCCTCAAGTGATCCTCCCACCTTGGCCTCCCAAAGTGTTGGGATTAGAGGCATGAGCCACACCACCTGGCCATAAAATCTTTTTTTTTTTTTTTTTTTTTGCTTTTTGAGACGGAGTCTTGCTCTGTTGCCAGGCTGGAGTGCAGTGGCGTGATCTCGGCTCACTGCAAGCGCCACCTGCTGGGTTCAAGCGATTCTCGTGCCTCAGCCTCCAGAGTAGCTGGGATTACAGGCGCCCGCCACCACGCCCAGCTAATTTTTGCATTTTTAATAGAGACGGGATTTCACTATGTTGGGCAGGATGGTCTTGATCTCCTGACCTCGTGATCTGCCCACCTCGGCCTCCCAAAGTGCTGGGATTACAGGCGTGAGCCACCGCGCCTGGCCTATAAAATCGTTTTTTATACGCTGTCAGATCATCCTAGGTTTTAGAAATATGACTAAAATGTAAGCAAAAGATAATTTCTCAGTAGCCATAATCTTTCATTTTTACTAAATCATCTCATCAGCTTTTCTAATTGGTAATAAATGGTAAAATGATATATTTTCTTTTACTCAAACTCTTGGCATTTACTTCATTTGGTGAGAGTTTAGCTTGAATGTATTTATTTGGTGAGAGCTTAGCCTGAATAGGACTTTATCATGCAATAACTTAAGAAAATTTGTCGTTTTTTTTTTTTTTTAAATCAGCTTATGATTGTTTTTTCTTTTACTAAAAGGCAGCTGGTCTTCATCCAACTGCTGAGCAGATTGAAATGTTTGCCTACCATCTCCCTGATGCAACACTTTCCAATCTCATTGTAAGTGGAAACTCCCTTTCGAATCTCTTCTAAAAATGTTGATATGTCAAGTGATTACTGCTTAACCTCATGAGCATGAATGGATAGTCTGCCTTTGAGAAGTTGCTATTTATAAAATTTATTTTACAAGCGAAAACTTTTTCTCAAAATCTTTTGGGACTTTAGTCTTGAGGAATTTCCTCTTAGTATTTCAGGTGGGGAAGGATACGAGGGAGCGATTAAAGCAAGCCTTTATGGAAGTTTGTTCTGGATTAAAGAGATTGCCTTTTATAGGCTTGAGTGTTATTCATTGTTCATTTTAATTGACTTAGGCAGTCCAGTAATTTCATGTCTTTTTTCCCCAGGATATTTTTGTAGACTTTTCACAAGTTGATGGGCAGTATTTTGTCTGCAATATGGATGATTTTAAATTTTCTGCAGAGTTGATCCAGCATATTCCATTAAGTCTGCGAGTGAGGTATATTTTCTGCACGGCCCCTATCAACAAGAAGCAGCCTTTTGTGTGCTCTTCACTGTTACAGGTAAGCCTTTATCTTTAAGATATTTTGAGTTCCTTTAGGTTCATACAGTTTCCCCAAACAGTACTTTGTTATTCAACATAAAACAATTAGAAGAGTACTCTGTAATATGAGAGACTTTGTAAAAACTTAAATAGGGATTAATAGTAGCAATAGTGTTCAGTTTTCTTTTTTTTTTTTTTTTTTGAGACGGAGTCTTGCTCTGTCGCCCAGGCTGGAGTGCAGTGGCCGGCTCTCAGCTCACTGCAAGCTCCGCCTCCTGGGTTCACGCCATTCTCCTGCCTCAGCCTCCCGAGTAGCTGGGACTACAGGCGTCCGCCACCTCGCCTGGCTAGTTTTTTGTATTTTTTTTAGTAGAGACGGGGTTTCACCGTGTTAGCCAGGATGGTCTTGATCTCCTGACCTCGTGATCCACCCGTCTTGGCCTCCCAAAGTGCTGGGATTACAGGCTTGAGCCACCGCGCCCAGCCGTGTTCAGTTTTCTTAAGTGTAAAGCACTGAGCCAGGAGTTACTGTCTTGTATGAGCACCATGCCAGGGTTCTAGCCCCTTTTTACTCATTTGGGCAGGGATGCAAATCTCTGACTTCTGAGAAGCACAGGATTCCTGGGGGCCAGGAAGGACAGTGGACACTGAACTTCCTGCCCCGACTTGCTGTTCTCTCACCTCTCTGGGACCTTGCCCGCCCTATTTCCTCTGCTTTGCATGCTCTCCCCACCCCACTAAACCCAAAGGCCTCCCCTTCTCTGAATCTTGTCCTGACTCACTGAGGTTCATTGCCATTTCCTCTGTAGGCCTGAGCATTCTGCATACGAGCTATATTCTAATCAAATCTATCTCTAAACTTATTTTTTAAATAATGTAAATAGTCCAGTGCTGTGGCTTATGCCTGTAATCCCAGAACTTTGGGAGGCCAAGGCAGGAAGGCCAACTCTGCTTAAGCCTAAGAGTTCGAGAACATCTCCAGCAACATAGCAAGACTCTGTCCTTTAAAAAAAAAAATTACATAAATAATACATACATTCTCTTTATACAAAATGAAAACATTACAGATAGCTTAAATGTGGCTCCCTCCCAATCTTAGTCCTCTGAAATAACTACTTGTGTAAGTTTGTGTGTATCTTTGCAGACTGTTTTTCACTGCGTTTGCCTACATGCATGTTCATATGGAAACACTAGATTTGTGAGGGTGCGTTTCCCTGTAAAAAATTATCTTTTGTGTTTTGAGACAGAGTCTCACTCTGTCGCTCAGGCTGGAGTGCAGTGGTGCCATCTCAGCTCACTGCAACCTCTGCCTCCTGGATTCAAGCGATTCTTGTGCCTCAGACTCCTGAGTATCTGGGCTTACAGGCACATGCCATGCCTGGCTAATTTTTTTATATTTTGTAGAGGCAGGGTTTTGCCATGTTCCCCAGGCTGGTCACGAACTCCTGAGCTCAAGCAGTCCACCCGCCTCAGCCTCCCAAAGTGCTAGGATTACAGGCATGAGCCATTGTGCCCAGCCCCATCAACGTTATCTTAATGAATTACTCACAACTTGCCTTTTCTTTTTCTCTTAACAATATGTGTTAGAGACCTTCCATGTCCAGATGTTTACCTAGAAAATATATTTCTTAGAGCTGGCATTTGTGAAAAACTTAGCTAGCATAAGGTTGAAGTTTATGGAACAATCTTTTTTTTTTTTTTTTTTTTTTTTTTTTTTTGAGACGGAGTCTCGCTGTGTCTCCCAGGCTGGAGTGCAGTGGCGCAATCTCGGCTCACTGCAAGCTCCGCCCCCTGGGTTCACACCATTCTCCCGACTCAGCCTCCCAAGTAGCTGGGACTACAGGCGCCCGCTACCACGCCCGGCTAATTTTTTTGTATTTTTAGTAGAGACGGGGTTTCACCGTGTTAGCCAGGATAGTCTCGATCTCCTGACCTCGTGATCCACCCGCCTCGGCCTCCCAAAGTGCTGGGATTACAGGCTTGAGCCACCGCGCCCGGCCGGAACAATCTTAAACTGCTGTAAACTGACCTGAGTGGAACTCAGTCCCATGGCCTTGGCCCCATTCACACCATCCTTTAAAGAGCTATTCTAGTGAATAGAAGCTCTTTACTAAAGTGTAGGGAGTCTCTGGAACGTGCAGGTCAACAGTTGCTTGTTTTCTTAAGGTCTCGCTATGTTGCCCAGGCTGCAGTGCAGTGGCGCAATCATAGCTCACTGTAACCCCAAACTCCTGGGCTCAGGCGATCCTTCCACCTCAGCCTCCTGAGTAGCTAGGACTACAGGTGTGCGCCATGATGCGCTGTGTGTTTTCTTTTTGAGATGAAGTCTCCCTCTGTTGCCCCAGCTGGAGTGCAGTGGCATGAACTTGGCTCACTGCAACCTCCGCCTCCCAGGTTCAAGTGATTCTCCTGTCTCAGCCTCCCAAGTAGCTGAGATTACAGGTGCCCGCCACCACGCCTGGCTAATTTTTTGTATTTTTAGTAGAGATGGGGTTTCACCATGTTGGCCAGGCTGGTCTCAAACTCCTGACCTCAAGTAATCCACCCACCTTGGCCTCCCAAAGTGCTAGGATTATAGGCGTGAGCCACCTTGCCTGGCCGCTCCATGTGTTTTCTGTTTGAAAATTAGAATATGAAATCTAGAGGCTTTTCCTTTTTTCTTGATCTTTGTCATTACTGAACTATGAAAGAGCTCAATCACACTGATGACTTACCATGCCCCTTAGGACTGTGATTTGGAAGCTGTGCTCCATGGAGCTCCTTTAGGGCCAGCTGCTGGATGGATGGATGGATGGACGGACGGACGGATGGATGGATGGATGGATGGATGGATGGATGGATGGATGGATAGATGGATGGATGGGCGGGCGGGCGGGCATCTCTCCCTGCCCTCTCTGCATAACTCCTTACTTAGCTCTTTTATGTATTGGGCTTCCATTAGTTGTCTGTGGCCAAAAAAAAATAGAGCTACTGCCTTTATAAGATAACTTGAGAACTCATGCTTGGCCTGTCCTGCCTGGCAGGCAGTGTGGTCACATTTCTGTCTTTTATGGCTATCCTACTTGGCATTTATTAAACTTAGCAGAGTGGACCAGACTGAATTTAACACAATTGTGGCATTATTTAAACACAGTTGATCTAAAACTACTCTTCCTCTCTGAAGTATTGACCTTGTTTAGGTTAAGCATTTAGAGATAATTTCCCCTAATTAGGAAATGAATCATTTGAAATCAGCTTGAATCTTGAAGCTGAAGATTTTATGTAAACTCTTGCTTGAGGGGTCTTACTGTGTGGTTGTATGTCTATCTTCTGTAGTACAGGTGATGTATAATATTGCCTAATGTCTGGAATGCAACATGGTTTTCAAAGCACATTCCCCAGCAGTGTCTTGTGGTTCAAGACAGGGCTGTGGTGTCTCATGTTACCAGTGAGGAAGCTGAAGCACAGAGTGGTGACTTGGCCAAAGCCACACAGCTCGCAGGAGGCAGAGCCAAGATTGACTTCCGATCAGCCTTGCACCAGGCCACCTCAGAGGGATTCTATATAATAAGGGAGAACATTAACAAGATAAACTTAAGCTCATATTTGAGGTTATAGGACTATTACATAATGAGATAGAAATAGGAGTCTTCAGGTACTGTCTGTC
Organism: Macaca nemestrina; assembly: GCF_043159975.1. Lineage (NCBI taxonomy): Eukaryota > Metazoa > Chordata > Mammalia > Primates > Cercopithecidae > Macaca > Macaca nemestrina. Next base: position 65,547,451 of record NC_092133.1, read on the forward strand.
CATAGCTTAGAACATCACATATTCCTAAATAAGAGTTAACAGACAGGCCCTGGAAAGTTAGTCCTTCTACAGCTCTTCTTTTTTTTTTTTTTTTTTTTAAACTGCTCCTTGTGAAGCAGGGATACTCTATAGGTTGTGTGCCCAGAGTAGCCCTTGAACTTCTGCTGCACGTATTATTACCCTGGTTTTAGAAAAAGAAGGCAATCATCTTTTTTTTTTTTTTTTTTTCTTTCTCCAGATGGTCTCACACTGCTGGAGTGCAGTGGCACGATCATGGCTCACTGCAGCCTTGACCTCCCCGGGCTCAGTAATCCTCCACCTCAGCTTCCTGAGGAGTAGATGGAATCACAGGCACACACCACCATGCCCAGCTAATTCTTTGTGTTTTTTATAGAGATGGGGTTTCTCCATGTTGCCCCAGCTGGTCTCGAACTCCTGGGCTCAAGTGATCTACCTGCTTCAGCCTCCCAGAGTGCTGGGATTATAGACGTGAGCCACTGTACCTGGCCTTATAAAGTATTAAATGTTCTTAACAAAGGAGAAAAGTACAAAGGAGAAAAGAAACCACCTGTCTATTGAAATACAACCACAATTAATGTTTTTGTTTTGCTTCCTTATTTTTTCTCTTTCTAATTGTAGACTTAAGGGAATTCTGACACTTCTATGAAACTCTTTTCCTCTTTCCCTCTCAGTTTGCCAGGCAGTATAGCAGGAATGAGCCCCTGACCTTTGCATGGTTACGCCGATACATCAAATGGCCTTTACTTCCACCTAGGAATATTAAAGACCTCATGGATCTTGAAGCCGTGCACGATGTCTTGGATCTTTACCTGTGGCTAAGGTACCAACATTTTTCCTTTATGTGCTCTCATTTTTCTAGTAGGACAAATTAAAGGTTTTATGAATTTGTTTTTCTATTTCAAATTATGGACATATTTGCAAGATGCTCTATATTATGTCTGTTGTCCATAAAGGCAGTTCAACTGATGGAATGGTTTATACCCATTCCAAAAATGACTTGAGTTATTACAATTCTAGTTAAGTTGGCTGGGTGAGAAGGAAGGTCCATTGGACTCTTGCTGGTCAAAGGACGGTCCTTGGACCAAAAGCACTGGTATCACCTGGGAGCTTGTTAGAACTAAGGAGTATCAGGCCCATCCCTGACTTGATCAGATTCTGCATTTTAACAAGATCCCTGGGTGATTCACTTGTCCATTATCATTTGAGAAGTCCTGTTCTAGGCCAGTGATTCTTAAAGGAGGTGCATGTCCCTCTCTAGGAGTATATCAGAGTCTGTTGAGGTATAGTGCTGACCCTCCCTCAGGATGACATATTCCTCGGATGTGTGGGGGCAGAAATAAAGGTTGAGCAAAGGCACTGAAGAGAGTTTGCAAAAAGAACATTTAGAATTAATCAATGTCAAGATGTAGGTGTGCCATTGAGAGTAGTCCAGTGACTGCAGTAAGAGCTGTTGCCATAATGCTAATGTGTCTTTTTCCCAGCTACCGATTTATGGATATGTTTCCAGATGCCAGCCTTATTCGAGATCTCCAGAAGGAACTAGATGGTATTATCCAAGATGGTGTGCACAATATCACTAAATTGATTAAAGTGTCTGAGACGCATAAGCTGTTGAATTTGGAGAGCTTTCCATCAGTGAGCCAGTCACGATTGTCAGGAACCTTAAAGAGCCAAGCTAGAAGGACACGCGGCACCAAAGCTCTAGGGAGTAAAGCTACTGAGCCACCCAGCGCCAATGCAGGAGAGCTGTCCCTTGCTTCCAGATTGGTGCAGCAAGGACTCCTCACTCCAGACATGCTGAAACAGCTAGAAAAAGAGTGGATGACACAACAGACTGAATGCAGCAAAGAAAGAACGGAGTCTGGGACTCATCCAAAAGGGACGAGAAGAAAGAAGAAGGAACCTGATTCGGACTAGTTTTCTGTTCCTGTTTTTTTTTTTTTTTCTTTTTTTTAATTTAATTTTGCAAATAAAAATCTATTTTGAATCCTTTTTCCTCATATGCATTTACTCCCTGCTCTCGTATTGTGGCTATCTGGTACTGGGAGTTTTTTGGTGTTGGTGGGGGGGGGTGTGTGTGTGTGGTTTTTTTTTTTTTTTTTTTGCACAGAAAAATCACTCTTGATGACTAAACTTTTGGTTTTTTTTTTCAACATTTAGAAAATACTAGGATATCATAGAGGTTTAATTTAAATCTTTATATAATGGCCATTTGTAGAAGAGTACTGAGACAGTGCACCATAAGGAACTCTGCATGGGAATAAAATCGTTTTGGTGAATCGTTTGACCAGCTTCCTATGCCATGCTGAGGATGTCGTGGATGGAATTCTTTGACAAACATTGCTGTCTATTGTACCCATATACCAGAGGCTATTTAGGTGCTGGAAATATGCAGTAAGCAAGACTGGCAATGTTCTACCCTCATGGATCTCATATTTGGTAGGAGAGACAGGAACAGGTTAACAAATCATGTCAGGCCGATGAGGACAGAGATTGTAGTCTGTTTCACTGCTGCATCCACAGTGTCTGGAATATAGCAGAAATCAGTCTTTGTGAGATGAATGGGTGTAATTTTAGAGAAGACTGCTAGAAAGAAGTAGAATAAGTAAAGAGTGATGCTGGGTGGCAGGGATGGGCTGTTTTAGGTAGGGTGGTCTTCCCTTGTCCAAAGGCCAGTCTGATGCATAGTGGCCTATGCTTGTCCAACAAAGTTTTCAACCCTGTTCAGAAACCTAGCTAAAAGGGGTTTAAAGGTGGAAGCTTTGGAATTAGACAGATGTGGTTCCTTTTCTTATCACTCACAGCTTAGTAGCCTTGCCGTCTCTGGGCTTGATCTCATATTTGAAGAAAATGGTCAGTACGCTCACTTAGAGTTGTTTTGGAGGTTAAATGTGATCATGTGCCATTTAGCACAGGGCCTGGCACACAGGAAGCATTTTATTATATAAATGAACCTGAAGGTTTGGGTCCAGTCTGGGCTGTGAATTGAGCTCTCAGATTATTCTGACAACTGAACTAATTTCTTGAGCAACTATTGAATTGAGGCTGACATCACAGTAGGGATTAAATATGATTTGATTCAAATTGGGTGAGGGAACGTAGCCAGATTAGCAACCTCTCTCTGCTTTTTTCTTCGGTAGTTTAGAGGTGACATTTAACTGAGATGACAATCTTCATTCTGACCTTTGCCTTCATGGAAATAAAGGCTAAGTGGGTGGCACTCAATCTGTATCTGCCTTGCTTATGGATAAACTAGTGAAATGCCTGGAAGGGCTTATCTCTTGATATTCTGCAACGAGGCAACTGCAGCTTCTAAAATTTGCTTACCCCTGTGACTTACACCATAGCAGACATAATCGTGCTTGTCCAGATGGTTACAAGAAATATCTATGAACTGAACCAAATAGGGGATTTGGTCCCATTGTATTTAAGTGATGGGGTACATCACTTATAGTGCTGTTAACTCTCCTGTTTTCTCCAGTTTGGGGGCCAGAGTTGGTAAGTCAGAGAAAAGACTTAGGCGAGACACTTAAAAACTAAGGCAAGTGGAAAGTCCTGAATATGTTCAATAAGGAAGTGGCTGGGCACAGTGGCTCATGCCTGTAATCCCAGCACTTTGGGAGACCAAGGCAGGAAGATCGCTTGAGGCCAGGAGTTTGAGACCAGCTTGGGCAACGCAGTGAGACCCCATCTCTACAAAAATTTTTAAAAATTAGCCAGGTGTGGTGGCGTTCACCAGTAGTACAGCTACTTGGGAGGCTGGGGTGGAAGCTGCGGTGAGCAGTGATCATGCCACTGCATTCCAGCCTGGACAACAGAGCGAGATTCTGTCTCTAAATAAATAAGTAAATAAGTTAAATAAAGTTAAAGCCTCCAATAAGAGAGGTGGGAGTGGGAGGTGCTGTAAGGGAAGGGCTGCTTGAACATTTAGCTAATGAGCATTTATAAATAGTGATAGTTTGCCCTTTCAGTCCTCCTTCCCTTGGAGGGAAAAGAGGGCACCGTAGTAAGAAGAGACTAAAGAAAAGATGGCAGCATGTGAAGCGAAATAGGAAGAGTAGAATTGGAGTGGCCCTGGAGAGTTCTCTTCAGTGTACCTAAAATTGTCACCAAGAAAGCAGCCTAGTCTTCCTTCTCTGCAACAAGCTTGACATGTCACTTATCTTTCTTTGTGGGCTTCAGGGCCAGCTGAATTCCAGGTGTTCATTCCCATTTCACTATGGTCATGTTGCTCTTTCTGAAAGCCCTTTCCTATCCTTGCAGTCTTCTCACAGATTTTGAAGTACTTGCCTGAGAGCCCTCCTTGGATTATTATGGATTCCACTGAACTTAAACATGGGATGTGGACTAAGGCTTAGAAACTATCACTATACAGACCTGGTAATCTAATAAAATGTGGTTAGAAAATGACCGAGGGTAATATCCAGTGACTTGTAATGTTTTGTATGTTATATATGTGGAAGAGTATAAATCTGCAAAATGAAACTCTTGAAAAGTGACTGTAAATCACAAATATATAAAACTATTATCACAAATCAGAGTCTCTTATGACTCAAAACTGAGAGTCTGTAATTATGATGCAGTCATTCTGTGTGTGTCTAACTCAAACCTATTAGGATGCAATGAAAAGTAGAGGTTTGCTAAGGGACAGGCAAATGGATAAGGGAATCATGCTGAGATTTCCCTCCCCTGTTTCAAAACTTTAAAATACATAAACCTGGCTGGGTGCAGTGGCTCACGCCTGTAATCCCAACACTTTGGGAGGCCAAGGCAGACAGATCGCTTGAGCTCAGAAGTTCAAGACCAGCCTGGGCAACACGGCAAAACACTGTCTCTACAAAAAAAGCAAAAATTAGCCAGGCATGTTGGTGTGCGCCCGTAGTCCCAGCTACCCGAGAGGCTAAGGTGGGAGGATCACTTGAGCCCAGGAGGCAGAGGTTGCAGTGAGCTGAGAAGGTACCACTACACTCCAACCTGGGCAACAGTACCAGACCCTGTCTCAAAAAAAATAGATAGGCCGAGCGCGGTGGCTCAAGCCTGTAATCCCAGCACTTTGGGAGGCCAAGACGGGCAGATCAGGAGATCGAGACCATCCTGGCTAACACGGTGAAACCCCGTCTCTACTAAAAAATACAAAAAACTAGCCGGGCGAGGTGGCGGGCGCCTGTAGTCCCAGCTATTCAGGAGGCTGAGGCAGGAGAATGGCGTAAACTCGGGAGGCGGAGCTTGTAGTGAGCTGAGATCCGGCCACTGCACTCCAGCCTGGGCGACAGAGCTAGACTCTGTCTCAAAAAAAAAAAAAAAAAAGATAAACCTCCACCTATAGTATCTCTAGATAAAGTAATTTAAAAATTTTTTTCTGTTTCTTACATTATTCTCATTCTTTTTCTTTTTCCTAGCTTGGTTTGGTTTCTACCTTTATTGTTGGAAACTTGTCTCATGTGTCTAGCGATCCTTGCCTGTGTCTATGTTTAAAAGTGAAGAAATAAGCTAATGCAGAGCTCTGTTTATAGGCCTAATGCTTTTTCAGTTTTTATGCAGGTTGATTGGATGATAAGCTGGCTTTTTAAATGATTCCCCAAATGTCAGTATCTGTAAGGTTTATTTTACTTTATTTTTTTTTAATCAGAGTCTCATTCTGTCGCTCAGGCTGGAGTGCTGTGGCATGAACTCGGGTCACTACAACCTCTGCCTCCCAAGGCTAGGTGTGGTGGCTCACACCTGTAATCCCAGCACTTTGGGAGGCCAAGGCGGGCGGCAGGGAGTGGATCATGAGGTCAGGAGTTAGAGACCAGCCTGGCCAATATGGTGAAACCCAGTCTCTACTAAAAATACAAAAATTAGCTGGGCGTGCTGGTGCATGCCTGTAGTCCCATCTGCTCGGGAGGCTGAGGCAGGAGAATCCCCTGAACCCGGGAGGCGGAGGTTGCAGTGAGCCGAGATCGCGCCACTGCACTCCAGCCTAGGCAACAGAGTGGGACTCTGTCTCAAAAAACAAATATACAAACAAAAAGAAAACAACCTCTGCTTCCCAAGTTCAAGCAATTCTCCTGCCTCTGCCTCCTGAGTAGCTGGGATTACAAGCGTGCACCACCACACCCAGTTAATTTTGTATTTTTAGTAGAGACTGGGTCTCACCATGTTGGCCAGGCTGACCTCAGGTGATCCCAAAGTGCTAGTGTGAGCCACCATGCCTGGCAGTATCTGTAAGGTTTTTTTTGTTTGTTTTTGTTTTTGAGATGGAGTTTTGCTTTTGTTGCCAATGCTAGAGTGCAATGGTGCGATCTCAGCTCACTGCAACCTCTGCCTCCTGGGTTCAAGCAATTCTCCTGCTTCAGCCTCCAGAATAGCTGGGACTACAGGTGCACACCACCACAGCCGGCTGATTTTGTATTTTTAGTAGAGACGGGGTTTTGTCATGTTAGCCATGCTGGTCTTGAACTTCTGACCTCAGGAGGTCCACCCACCTCAGCCTCCCAAAGTGCTGGGATTACAGGCGTGAGCCACCACACCTGGCCTGTAGGGTGTTTTAAACATAAACTTAAAACAAAAAAGGATAGTTTTAGATTTGCAGAAAAAATGCAAAGATAATACAAAGAATTCCCATATACCCAACACATTTCTCCCATTAATATTTTACATTTTGAAATGTGTTGGGTATATGGGAATTCTTTGTATTATCTTTGCATTTTTTGGCCGGGCGCGGTGGCTCAAGCCTGTAATCCCAGCACTTTGGGAGGCCGAGACGGGCGGATCACGAGGCCAGGAGATCGAGAGACGATCCCGGCTAACACGGTGAAACCCCGTCTCTACTAAAAAATACAAAAAAACTAGCCGGGCGAGGTGGCGGGCGCCTGTAGTCCCAGCTACTCGGGAGGCTGAGGCAGGAGAACGGCGTAAACCCGGGAGGCGGAGCTTGCAGTGAGCTGAGATCCGGCCACTGCACTCCAGCCTGGGTGACAGAGCAAGACTCCGTCTCAAAAAAAAAAAAAAAAAAAAAAAAAAAAAATTTTACATTTCCTCCATTAACATCTTATATTAGTGTGGTACATTTGTTATCATTAATGAACCAAGACTGATACATTATTATTAACTAAAGGCCACAGGTTGTTTAGATCCCCTTAGTTTCTACCCAGTGGCCTTCTGCTCTTTTGGATCCCATCCAAGACACCACATGACATTCAGTTGTCTCCTTAGGCTCCTCCTGGCTGTGACAGTTTCTCAGACTTGCTGTTGATCATCTCAACAGCTTTGAGTACTAGTCATGTATTCTATAGACTATTCCTCAGTTGGGATTTGTCTGATGTTTTTCTTATGATCAGACTAGGGTTTGGGTTTTGGGAGAAAGAACCCAGAGGTAAGGCGCCAGTCTTACCACCTCATACCACGGATCTATACTGTCAACATGACTTCACCCTGCTGAGGTTGACCTTCATCACGTGCCTGAAGACATGTGTCAGGTTTCTTCACTGTCATGTTACCCTTTTCTCATTTTCCATACTGAACTCTCTGGAAAGAGTCCCTGTGTACACTGTGCTCCACCTCTTTGTGGGTGGAGTATCTATGTACATTCTTCTGCATGGGAGATTGGTCCTTTCTCCCTTACTTATATATTTATGCAATTATTTGTTTATATCAGTATAGGCTAATGGAAATGTAGACTTTGGGTTACAATCCAATCAAACTTTATCTTGCTCAATTTTTTCTTGTTTCTTTTTTTTAACACTCCTATCAATGTTTCCTAGCTTTGGTTATTGGAACACTTTCACTTTCAGTTGGCTCCTGGGTTCCTTTGACGCATCCGTACCATTTGGTTTTTGTTTTGTTGATTACTTCTTTCCTTTCTGGCACTACAAGATGCGCCAGGACCATCTTATATAGACCTGGTTCTTTGATCTGGGCACTAGGTGTGCTTGTTGCTACTGGGTGTCGTTGCTTCTAGGGTTTCTCAGCTGACAAAGCAAGGACATATGCATGTGTATACTAAACTATATACACATGTCTTTAAACCTTTATATAAACATATATGTATAGCCATCTATGTCTATATCACGCTAAACATGAGTTTATACTGATGTCCTCAATTCTAATCCAGTGACATGGATCATTCTAGTCTTCTCCCCTGCTTGAAGCCTCTCACTCCAACAGCAAGAAACCTCCCTCCCGCCATCCACCATCCATGTACTTAATTGTTCCATTTCAGCATTCTGGTGCAGTGGTTTCAGAATTGTTAAGGGTGCTCTTGCAGGAAGCAACTTTATCAACCAGAATACAGTGCTACATACACTTCCTTATAATTGTAGTCTTACTCTATTAATTTCCAAAGTTTCTTAGGTCAGCATATTTTCCCTCCCCTTCCCCTTCAGTGAGGCTATTTCACACATTTGCAACACAGTTAGACTCTCACTTCACAGTCTGTGTTGCATCGCTGACCTCCTAAATGTTTTTTTGAAAGTATGTACATTAAAGTTCATTCTTTGTGCTGTCAAATTCTATGGATTTTGAAAGTGTGTCATGTATTTGCCATTACAGTGTCATACAGAATAGTTTCACTGCCCTAAAAATGCCCTCGTGTTTCACTGATTCAGCATCCCCCACCTTTCCGAATCCCTGGCCACTAGCAATTTGTTTACTGTCTCTATAGTTTTCCCTTTCCACACCTGTGGGTTTGGGTTTATTTTTTTCTGGCCCCTGAGATGGAGTCTGGGTCCGTCGCCCAAGCTTGAGTGCAGTGGTGCAGTCTCAGCTCATTGCAAAATCCGCCCCCCAGGTTCAAGCTATTCTTGTGCTTCAGTCTCCTTGGTAGCTGGGATTAGAGGTGTCCACCACCATGCCTGGCTCATTTTTTTTTGTATTTTTAGTAGGGATGGGGGTTTCACCATATTTGCCAGGCTGGTCTCGAACTCCTGACCTCAAATGATCCACCCGCCTTGGCCTCCCAAAATGCTGGGATTACAGGGATGAGCCACCGTGCCTGGTCAAGCTTTTTTATATAGCTTTTTAACCAGTCTCCTGTTTTGGACTCTATGTTTTCCCCCAGGCCTCTGATTCCTGAGCATTTTTAGAGTTTTACAAATGTCACAGCTCCCTTCTCAGCCGAGTCACTCTCTGCGGGCACTCAGGTTTCAGTGTTTCCTCTACTAAGCGATTACTTCCGTGAGCTTCCTGTCTTCCAGAATTATGTTAAGATCTCTTATCGGTCACTGTTTCCTTTCTCTTTGTCCTTGTAGGTTAATGTCATGCTAAACCAGAAGTCTCGTTTGCTTTGAAAAGTTAGTTATTTTGGGCCGGGCGCGGTGGCTCAAGCCTGTAATCCCAGCACTTTGGGAGGCCGAGGTGGGCGGATCACAAGGTCAGGAGATCGAGACCACAGTGAAACCCCGTCTCTACTAAAAATACAAAAAATTAGCCGGGCGCGGTGGCGGGCGCCTGTAGTCCCAGCTACTCAGGAGGCTGAGGCAGGAGAATGGCGGGAACCCAGGAGGCGGAGCTTGCAGTGAGCCGAGATCGCGCCACTGCACTCCAGCCTGGGCAACAGCGTGAGACTCCGTCTCAAAAAAAAAAAAAAAAAAAAAAAGAAAAGTTAGTTATTTTGTGCAATTGCAGTTGTAAATATGCTGAAAAATGTTAAAAGTCATATGAACTGCATTTTCTTGTTCAGCTTTTCTTTCCTTGATACGTGTTTTGCAAATATGACCCTTAATGTACAGTTATGATTTAGAAATTGTGTCGGAATTTCTTCCTGAGCATTCCCTGTCTTCGGTTCGGAATAAACCTGTAAAATGATTAGTAGCATTCTTTTGAAACTTGCTGAGGTTAGCATTTCTGTTTCATTTGTGGCTGCTCCCATAGAGACACCATTGTAACTGTAACCACTGGCAGTGTTTGGAAGTTTCTACATTGGTTTTCTTATTATGGAAGTTTGTACTCTCTCACATAGTTTCTGATTCTTTTGCAGCAAGTGGAGTACCAGCAGGTCAGACTGATTTATGTTATACAACTTAACTTTGACCTTACCATTAAAAAGAATACAGGGCAGAATTAAGAACTGTTTTCTTTAGTAACAGGAATAGAATTTCCATAAAATTCCCAACTGTTCAATTCCAGTATATGGAACAGGTACCTTCTGATGGTTTACGATCATGCTTACTGAGTGGACTAGAAGGTCTGCACACGAGACCAAGTGGGATGAGCTGAAGAGGGGTCCCTAGCCAGGGAAAGGCTGAGCTTCAGGAGGTGCTTTTAAGGGAGGAGACCATTACTACTCCTACTGCCCTCCTCCCCACACCTTGCCTAGTTCAAAGACAGGAGAAAAGAGAGAGAGAAACAAAAGTAAGATAAATAGCCAGACAACCTTGGCACCACCACCCAGTCCTAGGAGTTAAACAAAGTAATAATAATAACATCAACCCCTGGCCTAAACTACTTGTGTTATCTGTAAATTCCAGACACTGTAGGAAAAAAGCATTGTAAAACTTTGTGTTCTGTTAGCTGATGCATGTAGCCCCCAGTCACGTTTCCCATTTATCATGACCCTTTCACGTGGACCCCTTAAAGTTGTAAGCCTTTAAAAAGGCCAATATTTCTTTCTCGGGGAGCTCGGCTCTTAAGACGCCGAGTCTGCTGATGCTCCCGGCCGAATAAAAAACCTCTTCCTTCTTTAATCTGGAGTCTGAGGAGTTTTGTCTGTGGCTCGTCCTGCTACACTTTTAGTGTGCCCACTGAAGACCACATGCCTTTCCTTGTGTGATAATTTGCTTTCTTTCTCATTTTGACCACTGACGTAGCTATGAAGTTTTTACAGATATGAATATAGACTTGGACCTTTACCTGCAGTTTAAAAAAAGCCAAAGTGGGACCCCAGGTCCTGTGCACTTTCCACTATGTTAGCCAGAGCTTGGGGCCAGTTTTCCAGCGTAGACCCCATGTCTCCCCATGCCTTGTTTCCAGCCTAGCCAGTGTAGCACAGCGGGCAAGCAAGAGCTCTGGAGCTAGACTGCCTGCGTTCAAATCTCGAGTCCACCGTGTCCCAGCTGGGCTCTGGGCCTCGGTTTCTCTATCTGTAAAATAGGGAGAATGATAGTTACGTGGAATTAATATCGTAAGACATCTAGTAAACCCCATTGGGAAGTGTTTGCTAAATAAATAGGTAAATTTTACTGGACTTCTAGTCCTCCCACCATCCTCAGTACTTAAAGGAAAACAGATATTATCTTTGGGCCTTGCCAAAATGGACCGTGTAGATTAAAGTGGAGCTCTATGAAATGGAGATGTGTCTAGAGATGGGAGAGTTTCCCTTCTTACATGGAAGATTTGGGCCAGATGGGTGATGTGCTTCAACTAAAATGTCACTTGTCAGTGTCAGCCCTCAAATGGGTGTTCTTAAGTAAAATCCAACTACTTATAAGATTCAAACCTAGATATCCTTGAATAGCCAATAGAGCTTTAGTAAGGGTGAAAAATCCCAAGACTTGAATTGGAGTAATCAGATGAGGAATGGTAAAATAACCTAATTATTTTGTCTTGATTCTATAAAAATGCGGGGGCTGAGCTAGATGACTCCAAATGCATGTGATCTCTGTAATCATTAAACTTCCTGGTTTAGTCACCTTACTCAGGCCTGGAATGTAGACGCTAATGTGCTCAGATTAAAAATGGAATGATGCAATAGATGAAAATCCTCTGGTGTCATTTGCCCAATTAAAATTCCAAGGGCTGCCTATCTGACTCACACAAGCAACCGTGAGATTGCAGAGATCTTTGGTTATGGTTTGCATTCTTTTGACCACTGGCTACTGTAACCTCTTATTCTTTTTTTTTTTTTTTTTTTTGAGACGGAGTCTCGCTTTGTCGCCCAGGCTGGAGTGCAGTGGCGTAATCTCGGCTCACTGCAAGCTCTGCCTCCCGGGTTCATGCCATTCTCCTGCCTCAGCCTCCCGAGTAGCTGGGACTACAGGTGCCCGCCACCACGCCTGGCTAGTTTTTTGTATTTTTAGTAGAGACGGGGTTTCACCATGTTAGCCAGGATGGTCTCGATCTCCTGACCTCGTGATCCACCCGCCTCGGCCTCCCAAAGTGCTGGGATTACAGGCGTGAGCCACCGCGCCCGGCTGTAACCTCTTATTCTTGTGGTGAGCAAATCAATGACAGTCGGTGCATACTGCACTGCCAAGGTTACTTTTTTTTATTTTTTATTTTTTTTGAGATGGAGTCTCACTCTGTTGCCCAGGCTGGAGTGCAGTGGTGCGATCTCAGCTCACAGCAACCTCCACCTCCTGGGTTTAAACAATTCTCCTACCTCTGCTTCCCAAGTCACTGGGATTGCAGGCATCCATCACCATTGCCCAGGTAATTTTTGCATTTTTAGTAGAGATGGGGTTTCAGCATGTTGGCCAGGCTTGTCTTGAACTCCTGACCTCAGGCAATCTGCCCACCTCCCACCTTAGCCTCCCAAAGTGCTGAGATTACAGGTGTGAGCCACTGTGCCTGGCCCAGGTTACTTTTTAAATGGGGGAATTAAATGTTGGGTGAGGTGACGCAAGCCTGTAGTCCCAGCTACTTAGGAGGCTGAAGCCAGAGGATCACTTGAGCCCAGGAGTTCGAATCCAGCCTGGGCAATGTAGCGAGAGTCTGTTTCTGAAACACATCAACTAGTGGGGAAATTAAGATAAATAATGTCATCACTTATGGCAGATGGTCTTCCCAGGATGTTATCCTCAGTGAGTGTGGACTAGGGCCTAGCATGCCCATTTCAGAACACCAACAGTTCCACCTGGTTTGGGGAACTGAATGGTTTGGGGAACTAAAGGTCAATCTTCGTTTGCTTGTGTAATAAAGGAGAAAGCTAAAAGTCATAGTCTGAGGGTAAATGGACTGAAAAGGATGGGGATTATCAATCTGGGAGACAGTTTTAATATGCTTATATCAATCGGAAAAAAGCATCTGAAGTAGTTTTAACCGAGCCTCCTCTGCACTGTGGGCTTAAGTGAGACCTGATGGCTCATCCACATGGCGATGGGTAGAGAGCACTGAATTCCAGCTCCTCAGGAGGCTGAGGCAGGAGAATTGCTCGAACCCAGGAGGTGGAGGTTGCAGTGAGCCGAGGTTGAGTCACTATACTCCAGCCTGGGCAACAGAGTGAGACTCTGTCTCAAAAAGAAAAAGAAAAAGATAAAGAAATTCTTAACAATCCAACAGAATGCTGCTGCTACTAATAAATCGATTGTGTATCTATTGAGTATCTACTGCGTGGAGAAAGCAGGGCAGGAGAGCCAATGTCATGTATTATGAGCTGGGCACTGGAATCAAACTCCAAGGATTGACCCCCTGCTGTCCTATTTATGGCTTTGTGATCACGTCACCTTTCTGGGCCTCGATTTTTTCTTTTTTTTTTTTTTTTTTTTTTTTTGAGACGGAGTCTCGCTATGTCGCCCAGGGTGGAGTGCAGTGGCCGGATCTCAGCTCACTGCAAGCTCCGCCTCCCGGGTTTTTACGCCATTCTCCTGCCTCAGCCTCCCGAGTAGCCGGGACTACAGGCGCCCACCACCTCGCCCGGCTAGTTTTTTGTATTTTTAGTAGAGACGGGGTTTCACCGTGTTAGCCAGGATGGTCTCGAACTCCTGACCTCGTGATCCGCCCGTCTCGGCCTCCCAAAGTACTGGGATTACAGGCTTGAGCCACCGTGCCCGGCCCGATTTTTTCATCTATAAAATAAGAGTGGGCCAGAAGCAGTGGCTCATGCCTGTAATTCCAACATTTTGGGAGGCTGAGGTGGGTAAATCACTTGAGCCCAGGAGTTTAAGACCAGCCTGGGCAACATGGCAAAACCCCATCTCTGCAAAAATTAGCTGGGCATGGTGCCACATGCCTGTAGTCCCAGCTACCCTGGGGACTGAGGTGGGAGGATCACCTGAGCCCCCAGAAGGTTGAGGTTGCAGCGAGTCATGATTCCACCACTGCATTCCAGCCTGGGGGACAAATGAGACCCTGTCTAAAAAGTAATAATAACGATAGTAATAAAAACAAAATGGGATTGGTACATGCTCCATCCATGTTAGCTGCGATTGTTAACACTGCTGCTTTTTGTTTCATGAGCCAGCCGATGACTGTGGGAAGAGTGCAAGGTTTTTTTTTTTTTTTTTTTTTTTGAGACGGAGTCTCACTCTGTCGCCTGGGCTGGAGTACAGTGGCCGGATCTCAGCTCACTGCAAGCTCCGCCTCCCGGGTTTACATCATTCTCCTGCCTCAGCCTCCCGAGTAGCTGGGACTACAGGCGCCCGCCACCTTGCCCGGCTAGTTTTTTGTATTTTTTTTTTTTTTTTTTTTTAGTAGAGACGGGGTTTCACTGTGTTAGCCAGGATGGTCTCAATCTCCTGGCCTCATGATCCGCCCGTCTCGGCCTCCCAAAGTGCTGGGATTACAGGCTTGAGCCACCGCGCCCGGCCTGAGTGCAAGGTTGATTGTACCCGCGTATCGGGTGCTTTCTGGGTCCTCCTCATGCCAAGTAAGAGGAGTGAGAAGTGAATGAATAAAACATCTCAGTGGCCTGAGACATTTCTCTCTCTCTCTTTTTTTTTTTTTTTTGAGATGGAGTTTTGCTCTTGTCACCCAGGCTGGAGTGCAACGGCACGATCTCAGCTCACTGCAACCTGTGCCTCCCAGGTTCAAGTGATTCTCCTGCTTCAGCCTCCCAAGTAGCGGGGATTACAGGCACCTGCCACCACTCCCAGCTAAGGTTTTTGTATTTTTAGTAGAGATGGGGTTTCACCATGTTGGCCAGGCTGGTCTCGAACTCCTGACCTCAGGTGATCCGCCAGCCTCGGCCTCCCCAAGTGCTGAGATTACAGGCGTGAGTTGCTGCACCTGGCTGGACTGAGACACTTCTTAAGTGTGACTTCCTTCTCTCCAGCAGTGATTCCCAGTGAGCACTGGTGACTTCAGTTCACTCTTTCTCAGGAATATTTTTTTCTGGGTCACTACCTGTGAACTAAAGGTTTTCTGGCTTAACATTGCGAACAGGTAAACATTTATTGATCATTTTCTGTTAACCATGGGCTATTAGTTAAGAGATCTGATCTGTCACAAATGGAAGAATCTGCCCCAACGTTCTTGAAATCCCGTTGACCAGGACGATGTTTAGTTTTAGTTAGGACAGCGCTTCTGAGGAGCAGGGGGTCACAGAGTCATGCCACCGGCATAAAAGACTAGAGAAAAGACTGCAAATGTGCAGAGCAGCTCCACGGGCTGAAGGTTGGCTTTGTTTCATGCTCAACTTTTCAGAAGATTTTCCTCGGCTGAGTGGGCTTGGGGGAGCCCCGGTTTGAGAGGGTTGCTCAGCAATGAGATTTGGTGGCACCCAATTCTCAAGTAGTCAAGCAACTCATCAATTCCCTGATTCCCCCTCCACTAACCCTCAGCAACCATCCAGAGCCTCCTATTAGACAATCAAGTGTGTGCCAGAGGGAGGGCCTAAAGGTTGGGGCGAAGTTTAATCATTGAACCAAGCAGGCTGGAGGTATTTAGTCCGCAGCACCTCGCTCCCCGGTAGGTCTGCCAGCCTGGACTGGAGGCGTGCAACACTCCAGAGTCGTGGGGGTGAGCACTGCACAGGAATCTCTGTCCATCTCAGGAGAAAGCAGACTTGGGGAAAATGTTTGCGGTCCACTTGATGGCATTTTACTTCAGCAAGCTGAAGGAGGATCAGATCAAGAAGGTAAGGAGGGCCCACGAAGCTGAGAGATGCCCAGCTCCTTCTTCATGGACAAAACTGATTCCCTTAAAAAAAAAAAAAAATCAGAGGGAGTTACGAGAGCTTATTAGAAAAGACACTGGGAGCATATGAGCAGTAAAAGACGCACTGAGGGTGGAGGGAGTAATTCTCCCACACTCCTGGGCATTGCGTTACTGTCCTGAACCTTACATTTCACTCGGAACTTCCTGGCAGGGGCTGGATGCGGAAGGGGGTGAGGAGAGTCTTTGGAAAGCTTGAAGAAGATTGTGTTTGTTGTAAGGGATGTTTGCTCGGAAAGGCCACACAGGCGAGGAGAATCATTTTCAAAGAAGTTTTAAGAAGTGTTGGGGCAGAAGGCTGGGCCAGTGGCTCACGCCTTTCATCCCAGCACTTTGGGAGGCCGAGGTGGGCGGATCACCTGAGGTCAGGAGTTTGAGACCAGCCTGGCCAACATGGTGAAACCCCGTCTCAACTAAAAATACAAAAATTAGCTGGGTGTGGTGGCAGGCGCCTGTAATTCCAGCTACTCAGGAGACTGAGGCAGGAGAATCGCTTGAACCCGGGAGGTGGAGGTTGCAGTGAGCCGAGATTGCACCACTGCACTTCAGCCTAGGGGACAAGAGCGAGACTTCATCTCAATCAAAAAAAAAAAAAAAAAAAAAAAAAAAAAGAGCTGTTGGGCAGATCTGTTTATTCATGTATTTGAAAGCATATAAATGTGGGCAGCAAGAGGGTGTGAGTTGTAATAGACAGTCACTGAAATATCTATTATTGGCACCTGCTATTTGCCACACCACTATTCATGGTGTGCATTATTTTGTCACTCTGCTCAGGGAACTTGTCTACTAAATTCATTCCAAAGTGGGCTGGTTAAAGGTTGCCAAGGGTCAACAGGAGGGAACCAGAGTTCTTTCCAGGCAGCTAAAATGAGCCCAGTCTGCTACTCTGGCCACACCAGCTGAATGTCAGGGCCCTGGGCAAAAAGCATCTCTCAACGTTCAGATGACAGAAGTCCTCCTAGCAGGAGGACTTAGCCAAGGTCACCAAGTATTTAGGATGGAATGAGGATTAAACCCAAGTTGGCTGACTCTTCCTTCAGTGCTCTTTCTGCTGTGCCGTGACACCCTCCTGCTTTCAAAATGAGCAAGGAGGCCGGGCGCTGTGGCTCACGGCTGTAATCTCCGTACTCTGGGAGGCTGAGATGAGCAGATCTCATCTCAAACTTGAGGCCAGGAGTTTGAGACCAGCCTGGGCAACATGGAGAAACCCCATCTCTACAAAACATGTAAAAATTAGCCAGGCGTGGTGGTGCGTGCCTACAGTCCCAGCTACTCGGGAGGCTGCGGTGGGAGGATGGCTTGAGTCCGGGAGATTGCGCTACTGCACTCCAGCCTGGGTGACAGAGTGAGACCCTGTCTGAAAAAAAGGAAAGAAAAGAAAAAAGAAAGCCAAGCGTGGTGGCTCATGCCTATAATCCCAGTACTTTGGGAGGCCGAGGTGGATGGATCACCTGAAGTCAGGAGGTCGAGACCAGCCTGGCCAACATGGTAAAACCCCATGTCTACTAAAAAATTCAAAAATTAGCCAGGCATGGTGGAGTGTGCCTGTAATCCCAGCTACTCGGGAGGCTGAGGCAGGAGAATCGCTTGAACCCAGGAGGCAGAGGTTTCAGTGAGCTGAGATCGCGCCATTGCACCCCAGCCTGGGCAACAGAATGAGACTCCCTCTCAAAACAAAACAAGACAGAGAGAGACAGAGAGAGAGAGGAAGTGAGGCCCCTTATAGCCCTCAGGTACTTGGTGGGATAAACTCCCGCTAAATTCTATTCATTAGAGAGTTGAATTAGAGGTGGTAGCAAATTTAAAATTTAACACGGTAAAGCAATCCAGTGTTGATTAGATTCACAGAGCCCTCTACTGGCTACTTAAGGAGGTGCTGTCTAGGAATCCACTTTCTTTTGTTACCTGCTTAGTAAAGAAAGATAAAACTTGCAGGTGTCTCTCCCACCCCCAAGAGGGAATCTTTGGAACCCTGAAATCTTTGATTCTGCAAACTTATTTCATTTCCTTGGGCCCCTTTGTGTTGGTTAACCTTTTGTACCCTAGATCAGGCGGGCCATGTTTGTCCACAAGCCCAGGTGCAGGCTCAGGAGCAGCCTGTGATGGGAAATGCAGCCTCTGCTGATGGGCTCCAGTTCCTTCTGGAAGGACAGTCAGCCTTTTTCAACGCCTGGAGCTGACCTCCCTCTCCCCGTGGGAGGTGAGAAAGTTGGAAGCACTTTTACAGCCACCTTAAGCAAGTGCCCCAGGAAGTCTCTGGGGTAGTGTGGGAGGCTGGTTTATGGCTGCTGGGCTGAGTCATGGTTCTGAGAACACTCCTCCCAACACGGGGTGAAAACACACCCGGTCAAAAGGCACAGCTCTTTTCTCTGCCCCTTCTTTGTCTCTGTGCTTCCTGCCTCTAGAATTGTCCAGATCCTGGGCCAGACTTGCCTGCAAGGGTTACTACTGAGACCCTGGAACAATTTCTAAAAATCTCCCATACCAGCATGGAAACAAAAATAAAACAAAATGAAAAAAGGAACATAGAAACCACTCTGACAGATTCTTTTCCAGTTCAATATATTGACATTATTTGACCTATTGATAGCACCAGGCCAGACCTGGTCGCTGACCTGCAGATTGTTCATCCATAGGAAAACTGGGAGGTTTTCAATGTGTATTTTTTACAGCTCTGTATGTCAACATTACAAAAAGTGGAACTGTTACTTATAATTCCACCTTTAATTTACTTTTAATCTCAAACACCTTCATATTTGCTGGGTGGAAGCCTTCCTAGTTTTTCTTCATCCTGTATGTTTTTAGTTATGTTGATAAGGTACATACAGTTCTGAACCGCTTTCCTCACTTACTGTTGTAGTGTAACCACTTATGTAGATTGCTTCATTATCATCATAATTATCATTACAATGTCTTCCTAATATCCAATCAAGTGGTTATGCCATCATGTATTTAACCTTTTCCCTTTCTTCTTTTTTTTTTTTTTTTTTTGAGATGGAGTCTCGCTCTGTCACCCAGGCTGGAGTGCAATGGTGCAATCTTGGCTGACTGCAACCTCTGCCTCCTGGGTTCAAGTGATTCTCCTGCCTCAGCCTCCCAAGTAGCTGGGATCACAGGCACCAGCCACCATGCCCGGATAATTTTTGTATTTTTAGTTGAGACAGAGTTTCACCAGCTTGACCAGGTTGGTCTCGACCTCCTGACCTCAGGTGATCCACCCACCTCGGCCTCCCAAAGTGCTAGGATTACAGGTGTGAGCCACATCACCCAGCCTTGGTAGAGATTTATGGTTCTCCATAGTCAGGATTATTTCCTGAGAATAGGTTCCGGAAATGAAAGCCCTGGGTCAAAGAGCAGAATCTTTTTATGACTCTCGATTCATAATGTGAGACCTTTGGACGAGATGACCTCTAAGACCCCTCCAGCTCCCACCTTCTGTAATTCAGCAGCTCTGAGTCTTGAATGTTTGAATTTGCTCTTTCTAAGTGAAACGCACCGCTGGTTGGTTTTCTTGCTTGGAAGATACCTCTCATGATGGTTTGTGCATCTCTCCAAAAGTGGGCTTGGTTTTCTGCAGCCGCGGTACTCTCCCTTAGTGCCTGGGACGCGTGTCCCTGGTTATACATACCCCACATGACTTGTTTGGATTGAAAATAGGTGCTTTTTGTCCCAACATATGTTTCACTTTTCCCTTCTAACAACTGTTCCTGGTGCTGTGGGAGATACAGAAAATCAACAAGAAACTGTTACTGAGTTGACATTCTTTCGGTCATAACCTTAACTTACTGAAAGAGCAGCAGCAAACCAAGTGCTCGATGACCCCGTTAAGCCCCAGTCGCAAATGACCCCAACTGGGCCTCAAAAAACAGGACTTACACAGAAGGGATAATATTGTGTGGATGCCTGGAGTTTTTCATACTCTCAGGCTAAGCAAAAATGATCAGTAGGTTCAGGGGCACTGTGTGAGGGCCCTTCGGGTAGGAAAGAATCAAGTTCGGTTCCCACGTAGAGTGTCCCACCCTTCCCCAACCCCAGTTACTGGGGTCACGTCCTTTGCATCCAGTTTTCTTGGTTTGTGTGTGGCTGTGCCAACCAATTAGTCATAAACAGCCTTAGGGGAGCAGGAAGTCCTTAATGAAGCCTGACCTGGTTCCATCCTGTTTTCTCAAATATGCTGAAAGCTCAATTGTCCTTTTTTGCTAATGGCTGTCTGATGATTTTCTGGTCTTTCTCTGGCCCCCAAGTCCCTGGAGCCGTGGGACCATTTCAGTGTCTTGGGTCTTTTCATTGTCACGGGACTGAGCTGGGTCCTAGCCTCTGAGGCCTAGTGGATGGCCGGGGCCCTGTCCTAGCCTGAAGGTAATGAGAGCCCTGTGCATTTGGTATCATTTGTCTGTCAGGCTTATGCATCCCCCACAGAGCTGTGAGCCAAAGCCAGGCCATGGGGGTAAGGGATCTGGAGACTATGTTACAGTCCCACATAGCCGCAGCTCTGCAGCCCTCTCCCCTCACCTCTCACTTGGGGACAAGAACTTTGGCCTTATGTGGCTGCCTCAAAGGGACGATGTGGCGATGAGAATAGGTGACATACATGGATGCACTTTGTAGACAGTAGCACGTGTTCTTCACCCTGGATAAAATGCCCTTTCACCAGGAATGTACCTGGGATAGAACCTCCTGTCACCTGGAGGGTGGAGAGTGCTCAGTATAGAAACAGGGCTGGCAAGAATGGGGCGCATATGCCCTTGTCTTTCCTCCTGCCCCCATCAATAATCCATCCCAGTGAGCCCGGGGCTCCAGACTGCCAGCACCAATTGATTAGTGTTAATTAGTGTGAGGGAGGAAACTTTGCTGCCATCCCTGATGTGACTTATTACTGTCAAGAGGACTGAGTATAGCCATAGTGATTTGTATAACTTCCCTCCTTTGGGTATGGTCTTCTGTCCCTGTTTCCTGGTTACATGAGTGAGATCCACTCATTATCAATAGCAATTTGAGCTGACTTTAAAAATTCAGCTTTATCTTAACTACAACAACTCAGTTAAACCAAAATGGACATTTATGGCTGGGTGAGGTGGCTCACGCCTGTAATCCCAGCACTTTGGGAGGCCCAGGCGTGTGGATCACTTGAGGTCAGGAGTTCAAGACCAGCCTGGCCAGCATAGTGAAACCCCATCTCTACTAAAAATACAAAAAAGCCCACAAAAACCAAAAAAGTAGTCAGACGTGATGGCACCTGCCTGTAATACCAGCTACTCAGAACGCTGAGGCAGGAGGATCGCTTGAACCTGGGAGGTGGAGGTTGCAGTAAGCCGAGATCTTACCACTGCACTCCAGCCTGGGCAACAGAGTGAGACTCCGTCTCAAATAAAGGGGCGGGGCGGGGGTGGGGTGGAATTTAAAGGACTAGATTTTAGACATTGCTTTTGGAAACTGAATTTAGTTCTGAGCTTCCTGGCAGCCAATAAACAAAGAGAAACCTGTTTGGTTATATCTGTGATCATCATTGGATGAAAGCAAGCTTCCACGTTTAGGACTCCACGATTCAAGCTCTAGCTGGCCTTTTTCGGTGGAGAGGAATGGGACACTGATGAGGGCCCTGAACTGGGAATCGGAAACCCTGAATCCTTCTTAGTTTCTGCCTCTTCCTTGTCTCATCCGAATAATGGAGGAATCATTTTCTCCTCAGTCTGCCCTTCAGAGGAGTGACTCCACACCTTCTCAGCCTTCCGTTCCATTCTGCTTTCCCAACTCCCTTCCCTGTCCTCTGCCTGATGAGGGGTCAGATAGGGA
Source organism: Macaca nemestrina (assembly GCF_043159975.1). Lineage (NCBI taxonomy): Eukaryota > Metazoa > Chordata > Mammalia > Primates > Cercopithecidae > Macaca > Macaca nemestrina. The sequence continues at coordinate 65,569,054 of NC_092133.1, forward strand.
GCCTTTGGGAATCCACATCTCCATGCTGTCCCCAGAGTCAGGGACGCAGCTTGCTGAGGGATGTCGGGGGTTACGGCCTCGGCTGGAGGGCGAGGGCCCCTAGCAGCGCCCCCTGGTGGCGGTGTCTGTTCCAGGTGGACAGGTTCCTGTATCACATGCGGCTCTCCGATGAAACCCTTTTGGACATCATGAGGCGGTTCCGAGCAGAGATGGAGAAGGGCTTGGCGAAGGACACGAACCCCACGGCCGCGGTGAAGATGCTGCCCACCTTCGTCAGGGCCATTCCTGATGGTTCCGGTGAGTGCAGTCGTCCGCTGCCAGGGTCCCCGGCTCCTCTTGGCCGATGGGTATCTAAAGTACCTAAGGTTTGCCCCGTACCTTGGCTTCTCTCTCTAACCCTCTCTCTGCCGTCCAGCCCTCCCCACCCCTCTGTGCTTCAGTCCTGCTGAATCCCTCTTGGTTCTGCAGCCCCAAGGCACCTTGGCTTCTCTGCCCATCGTGGCCGCACACATCTGCTCCCTCTCCTCCCGGAGCATCTCCGTGTTCTTCCCTGGTGAGCATCAACATGGCTTTTCCATCTCAGCGTCGCGGTCCTTGCCTCCATCTACGAAGTATCCCGAGCTGGGCTGGGTGCTTGTCAGGGCACTTGTCACTTTGCAGTGTCCCCACTCTGAGTCTCCACCAAATTAACCACTCAATCCATGGGTCCAAGGTCTCACTCACCACAGTGTTCCCAGCACCTAGTAGAGTGCTAGGTGCATGCCAGGCCCTGATATATTTGTCGAATGAGTAATAAATGGTGCTGGCTCCTAGGTATCTAAATTCTAGGCCATAGAGTATGAGTAATGGAAGCAAGAATGATGTAGTAGAAATCATATTCAATGATAATTCAACAAACCTGGGTCTGAGGTCCAGCTCTGTCACTCTCAGTGAACCTAGGCAAGTGTTTAGCCTCAGTTTGCCCATCTGTAGAATGAGAAATGGCCCATGTATCTGTTTCCTATGACTGCTGTGATGTATTACCACAATCCCAGTGGCTGAAAGCAATCAAATATATTCTCTGACAGTTCTGGTGGACGGAAGTTTGCAATGGGTCTCACTGGGCTAAAATTCAGGTGTTGGCAGGGCTGCATTCCTTCTGGAAGCTTGAGGGGAGAATCCGTTTCCTTGGCTTTTCCAGCTTCGAGAGGCCACCTGCATCCTTGAGGCATGCCTCTTTCTGTTCTCAAAGCCAGCAATATAGCCTCTTCAGGTCCCTCTCTGACCTGACCTTCTGCCTCCTTTCAACATTTAAAGATCCTGTGATCACATTAGTCATGCTTAGATAATCCCGGATAATCTCCCAACCTCAAGGTCAGCTGATGAGCAGTTTTGATCCCATCTGCAACCTTAATTCCCTTTTGCCTTGCACCCTCAGATATTCACAGAATCTGGGGATTAGGATATGAGCATCTTTGTGGAGGGGTGGGGTGGACATTGTTTTGCCTACAATGGCCTAGAACTCTCTAGAGAGGATCTATGAGGTTCAATCCAACTCTTCCATTCTCAGCCTCTGGATGAAGCCATAAGAGGGAAAAGGGCTGCTACTGGCCAGGTGTGGTGGCTTACGCCTATAATCCCAGCACTTTGGGAGGCTGAGGAGGGCAGATCACTTGAGGTCAGAAGCTTGAGACCAGCCTGGCCAACATGGTGAAACCCCACCTGTACTAAAAATACAACAATTAGCCAGGTGTGATGGCATGCACCTGTAATCCCAGCTACTCAGGAGGCTGAGGCAGGAGAATCACTTGAATCTGGAAGGCGGAGGTTGCAGTGAGCTGAGATTGCACCACTGCACTCCAGCCTGGGTGACAGAGTGAGACTCCATCAAAAAAGAAAGAAAGAAAGAGAGAAAGAGAGGAAAGAAAGAGAGAAAGAGAGGAAAGAAAGAGAGAAAGAAAGGAAAGAAAGAGAGAGAGAAAGGAAGAAAGAAAAAAAGAAAGAAAGAAAGAAAGAGAAAGAGAGAGAGAGAAAGAAAGAGGGCTGCCATTTACTGAGCAACCACTGCGGTCATAGGGTGCTAGGGACTCGCTGAGCCACGTATTTCCTGTGACAACCCTGTTCAGACAGAACCACCAAGGATCAAGGGGTTTCTCCCATGTCAGGGTCCCAGTGCTCAAACCGAGTTCGTGAAAGAACCTTGGGGCTCTTGCTACAAGGGGCCAGGGACCTCTGGGCCCAGGGACCTCAGCACAATAGAATCACTGGCAAGATGCTTTGTGTGGCAAGAGCAGGGACTGAGGTTTGGGAGCTCTCAGGCGGCTTTGATGGAATTAGCTGAGTTCCAGACCTCTCTGGAGCAATGCCTGGATCAAGGTAGCTTGGCTCTGCTGGTTGAGAGGCCCTGGGACACTGCACTGGGAAAGGCCCTGTGCCCTCACTTGTGGGGAGGTGCTTCGAGTGGACAGTGCCCTGTCCTGGAGGGATGTGAGCTTCGGAGAGAGACAGCCCTACTTTGAAATCTTGGCTCTGTCCTTGCCACAGCTTGACGACAGTGCTGGAACGTGTCCTTGACAGGGCATCTGGGGCCCCTGGGAGGAAGCACCTGAGTCATGTGGGGAGCACCAGGGCTAAGTCCACTTGGCTTCCTGGACTGAGGTCCCTCCTCCAGATACAGACAAGGTGTGTCCCCGGAAGCAAGGGAAGGTAGCCTTTGAGGGTCTAGAGGCTACGGGATAGGCGGTGTCCTCCTGGCCCTAGCTGCGTCTGAAGGTTCAGAAGTGAAAGTAACTAAGTCATAGAAACTCTCTCTTCCTTAGCCAGGAAGATGCCCAGCTCCCCATCCCCGTCTCCGCAGAGCCTCTCACCACACAAAGCATCTTGCCAGTGATTCTGTTGTGCTGAGGTCCCTGGGTCCAGAGTTCCTAATAAGCCAGGTGTTCTTGGTAAATCCCGGCACCGTACATGATTGTCAGGATTTAATGAGATCATGTGAATGGCATGCTTTAAAATCTCTAAAATCTTGTCCCAAGTCCTCCATAGCTCTTGTGAGCTGGTGATATAATTTCATGATTACCAACAAAAAACAAAACTTGCTGAGTGCGGTGGCTCACGCCTGTAATCCCAGCACTCTGGGAGGCCGAGGTGGGCGAATCACAAGTTCAGGAGATCGAGACCATCCTGGCTAACACGGTGAAACCCCGTCTCTACTAAAAATATGAAAAATTAGCCGGGCGTGGTGGCGGGGGCCTGTAGTCCCAGCTACTTGGGAGGCTGAGGCAGGAGAATGGCGTGAACTGGGGAGGCAGAGTTTGCGGTGAGCTGAGATCGCGCCACTGCACTCCAGCCTGGGCGACTGAGTGAGACTCCGTCTCAAAAACAAAACAAAACAAAAAAACTCTCCTAATTCCTTATGGCATCTGTCTCAGAAATGTATGCAGTTTCCAGAGAAGTCCTGAGTTTGCCTACTCCCATCAGGACCTACCCGTGAGGGAGTTACCTGTTTGAGCCTTAGTTACCACCCAGCCTTTTGGTCAGGGGGCTGCAGTGGTCTGTTCTGACAGGATCAAGTGCCTTGAAAGTGCTGTGTTCATACTGGAGCCTTCTCTGCCAGTCATGGAAGGGGCATGGGAAGAGTGAGGGTGGTTGTGATTCTCTAGCTTGACCCCTGCTGGCTCTGTTCCAGACCTTAGCCTCCAGTCAGCCTCCAAGGCCACATAGGCCTTGGGGATGAGCCCAGGAGCCCTGAGGTCGTCAGCCTGGAACCTGGAGTGTTTCCTAATACACACTTTCCCAGCCCCTCCCCCTGGGGACTCTGAATCTCCAGGAATCTCCACATTCAGCCACCGTGCGTCTTTGGGAGACTCTGTACTGGGGAAGGGGAGGGAGTGAAGGCATGAGCCCCCACAGTGACTTAGGAGAAGGGAACCAACCATTGGTGTCCAAGGCAGGTCATGGAGGGTCCTCTGGAGCAGGCAGATTGGCCAAAGGAATCTACCCCACTTGGGATGCTGTTTTTCTTTTACTTTCTTTTCAGAAACAAGGTCTCCCTCCGTCGCCCAACCTGGAGTGCAGTGGAGCCATCATAGATCATTGCAGCCTTGACCTCGTAGGCTCAAGTGATCCTCCTGCTTCAGCCTCCCAAGTAGCTGGGACTACAGGTGCATGCCACTACACCCAGCTGACTTTTTGTCTTTTGTTTTGTAGAGACAGGGTTTTACCATGTTGACCAGGCTGGTCTTGAACTCTTGGCCTCAAGGGATTAATTCTCCTGCCTGGGCCTCCCAAAGTTCTGGGACTACAGGTGTGAGCCACTGTGCCTGGCTGGGGATGTTTTCTTGATGTCTGTGAAGACCCCGAGGTCCCACAGACCGCTGTTGCCTGGGCAGGTCCTCCCTCTCCCAGGGTCCACTGGTTCCTTTTTTCTGGGGTCAGAGACAGAAGGGATCACACCGTGTGGCTTCCATGAAATGGCACCTCGAGCCACTGTTGGAGTGCGGTGTTTGATAGTGATCACCGTGCGGGTGATGGGAGTGGGAAGTTTCTGCACCGACGCTGGCCAGGTCTCAGCACATCCCCTCCCATCCGATGGCAGCACAGCAGCCTCTTCTTTTGTTAAACCCTCAGTCTATTCTGGTTGATGTTAGAGGCATTTGTCCCCAAAATCTCAGATCTTGGCATTCCCTAGCTTAAAATCTTTCTGCGGCTCCCTTTCACCTTCCAGATAAAGCCCGAGATCCTTGGGGTGGGATAGCTTTTCCAAATCCCTCCAAATTTAACCTGAGAACCACCTTCCAACCTCATTTCTACGACAGCTGCCCTCCTTTGGCAAAAGCACACTCACTCCTATTGGATGCTGTCTCATTCCTTTGCCCATGGTTCCTCCCCCTGGGACCCCCGCTCCCCGCAGCCTGGCAGCCGGACTCCTGCTCACCCTTCAACACTCAGCTCTGTGTCCCCTCCCTGGAGAGCCAGCTGCCTTTGACTCCCAGCTTTGATCTGGGTATCTCTCCCCGTGCCTCTCACAATCTGAGCACTGGTCCTACTATATGGAAATGGCTGATTTATGTGCCTGTATTTCGGATCAGTTTCCCAGGGAGCACATCGTCTTTCATCTGTACATCCCTAGCACCTGACTCATGTTACTCAGCACAGAGTAGATGCTCAGTAAATGTGTGGACATAGGTTGTGTGATCTACCCTACTTCCTACACAGCAAGACAGCGTCTGGGAGAACCGTCTTGCTTGGTGCATAATAAATACTAATAAAAGTTGCATAGGATTAACTCCCTGAATTCCCTCACCGAATTGATAAACGGCTCCATCAGCTCCTTTGCGGCTGATCTGGGAAGGTAAGAATTTCCAGATGTCTCCACAAAAATGAAAAAATCGAGCTGGCTGCACCTTTGCTACTCTAACTATGGTCTATAGACCAGCAGCAGCAGCAGCATCACCATGTTAGTCAGGCTGTTCTTGAACTGCTGACCTCAGGTGATCTCCCCGCCTCAGCCTCCCAAAACGCTGGGATTACAGGCATGAGCCGCTGCACCCAGCCTCCACCTTTCAATTAATGGCATCTGTCTTGGGCTGGGCTGGGTCATGTTCCAATTTCTCCTTTTGGAGTGGCTCTGGCCTAAAAAGTTCAGCATCCTTGGCACCTCAAGGGCCATCGTTTGGTCCCTGTCTCCTCTCCCCTCCAGGAGTGTTTTCCCTCTGCCCATAGGATCATGGGCTGCAGGAAGCTGGCTGCTCCTCGCTGCACACCTGTCTTCCCCCTCATACCTTTATCCGAGTTTCCCCAGGCTGGGAGTACCCGCTGTCTTCCCGGTGATGGCATCCCAGGATGGGCTCCACTGTCGAGGCCACCTCTCATACCACCTGCAAGGACTGTGCTCACACTGGCCTTCTCCAGCGGAAATGCGCCTTCCTGCAGCATGAGCCAGTGGGTTGGGCTCAGGCTGCAGAGTCAGGCAGACTTAGTTCACATCTCAGCTCTGCGCCTTACCTCGAGGGCTCTGAGAAATGGCCATAGTCCTCAGCCTTGGCTAATGGGCATAATGATACCGAGTGGTTGTAAGATTTGATGACGTTGATTATATGTCCACCCTGTAATGCAGAGCTTGCCGTATCTGTAGTAGACCCTCAATAAATGGAAACTGAATTTGTTTCTTAATAGAAAATGGGGAGTTCCTTTCCCTGGATCTCGGAGGGTCCAAGTTTCGAGTGCTGAAGGTGCAAGTCGCTGAGGAAGGGAAGCGACATGTGCAGATGGAGAGTCAGTTCTACCCAACACCCAATGAAATCATCCGTGGGAACGGCACAGAGGTACCTGGCAGGTGGCTCCTGTGACAGCAGGGAAGGCGGTGGCATCTGTGTGTGGGGAAACCACACCTTAGCCCACGTCCTTTGCTTTCTCTTCTCTGCAGCTGTTTGAATATGTAGCAGACTGTCTGGCAGATTTCATGAAGACCAAAGATTTAAAGCATAAGAAATTGCCCCTTGGCCTAACTTTTTCTTTCCCCTGCCGACAGACTAAACTGGAAGAGGTAAGGCCAGAGCCCGCGGAGGGAAGCAGCTGTGCAGGAGTTGGGGCTTGCGGAATGCGGGCACGGGCGGGAGTCAGGCTGCTCGCAGGAGAGAACAGCAGGAGCTTTCTTGTTTGTCTTTTTCTTTTCTTTTTGTTCATGACGGGGCGTCAGCGTGAGGCAGAGAACTTGTTAACGCAGTGGCCTTGATTTTATGATTAACGTGGGCACAGCTCGGGAAAGTGAAATGCGTTTCAGTAACTCTGAAACCTTGGTGTGAGGAATTCCTTGGAGGGCTTGTTTTAAGCACAGACTGCTGGGCCTACTGGAATCAGTGTTTCTGCAAGGAGGCCCTAAATTCGCCTCCCGGACAGGTTCCCAGGAGATGTGATGCTGCCTGAGGCCTGCACTTAGGACCACTGACATAGCCAACTAGAAGAAGCGTGGGAAGGCTGGGGACTCTCTCCCTGTCGTGAGCCCTCAGGAGGAGGATTAGAATGGGGACACTAGAGTGAGAATGTTCTGGAGCAGACACAGAGCCTGGGATACACAGTCTCAGCTGTGCCACCTGCCAGGTGGGGGTTCCTGGTAACTCATCTGTGTGTGTCTCAGTTTTCAGTCTGTAAGCAGGAGGACGCTAACCCGATCTTATGTGAATAAAGACAGCAAATAAGGGGACGTTCTGTGAAGAGTCTAGTCTCCCCGGGCCAGTCCTGTGTGGGTTGGGGACGCTGATCAATCTCCTCCTGGCCCTTCTGGTTATGATGCCCAGCTGACAGTCACATGGGCCTCCTTGGGATGTGCTTGATATTGCCAGCTTGAGTCGCTTATTGGTGTGGAATAGTGAAAGGGAATGAGCTTCCACGTTCCGCACACATGGCTGCGAATCATGGTTCAGGACAAATTGTGTCCCCTTGGACCAGTTCCTTAATTTCATGAGCCTCTTGTTTTCTCTTTGAGAAAATTTTATTTATTTTTATTTTTTTCTTTGTTGAGATGAAGTCTCACTATGTTGCCCAGGCTGGTCTCAAACTCCTGGGTTTAAGTGATCTGCCTGCCTCTGCCTCCCAAAGCGTTGGGATTACAGGCATGGGCCATTGTGTCCCGCCTTGTTTTCTCATTTGTAAAGCAGATAATCATATCTGCTTGTTGGGCTGAGGTGAAACTTAGGCAAAGCATTTGTAAAGCATCCAACACTGTGGTTGGGCCTTACACAGTAGCTGCTAGGCTGTGGTGACTGTCCCTGGATTACTTGGCTCTTTGTGCTTTTGTATCTTATCCCTAAATTCAACAGAGGTTTTTGGAGGGCAAGTAGTGCCCGCCAAGGGCACAGACCTTCCCCACCAAGGTCTCTCACAATGTGTTGTGTTTAATAGGTGCTTGATAACTATCTGACAGTTGAAAGGTGTCAATCAGTTATTTGATTCTATCGTGGGAATTTGCCCTCATCTGTATAGAGGACAGGCTGAGTTTTACTTTTTCATTCTTTTATAAAGAAAGGATTGAGAAAATAATATAAAGAAGATTCCAGAGGCCTGACATGGTGGCTTATGCCTATAATCCCAGCACTCTGGGAGGCTGAGGTGGGAGGATTGCTTGAGCCCGGGAGGTCCAGGCTGCAGTGGGCTGTGATCACTCCACTGCACTCCAGCAGCGTAGGCCACAAAGCGAGACTCCATCTCTAAAACAAGCAGCCAGGTGCGGTGGCTCATGCCTATAATCCCAGCACTTTGGGAGGCCGAGGGGGGTGGATCACCTGACATCAAGAGTTCAAGACCAGCCTGGCCAACATGGTGAAACCTCGTCTCTATTAAAAATACAAAAATTAGCTTGGCCTGGTGGCGGGCTTCTGTAATCCCAGCTATTCAGGATGCTGAGGCAGGAGAATTGCTTGAACCCAGGAGGTGGAGGTTGTGGTGAGCTGAAATCACGCCACTGCATTCCAGCCTGGGTGACAGCGCGAGACTCTGTCACAAACAAACAAAAAACAACAACAAGAAAACATACAAAAAAGTTTCCAGGGAATGTTTGGGTGAGGCCAAGTGGAGCCGGCTGGCAGAGAGAGGTCCCAGGAGTGAGTAGACGTGTGTCAGGGGTTTGGGAATCAGCGCCTGGCTGGATCCTGTAGTGTGGGTGGTGGAATGAGTGTGCCAGCTGCTCTTATTCGAGAGCTCTGCAACAGAGAATCCAGGAAGAAGGAAGAAAATTCTCAAGCTCTGTGAGAATTCATTCAACTTTGAGAATTAAACGCACATGCTTTCTTGATAGCTTGGCAGCGGAGGATGTGAACGTATGGTTTATCCATCCAGGATTTTGTCATTTATCTATGTTGAATACCCACCAACATCTTTCTCAATAATAACGATAAAAACACGTACCTCGGGTTTTGACACTGTACCTCACACTGTGCCAAATGCTTTATGCACATTATCTTGTTAAATCCCCCAAACAATTCTATGAGGTAGATATGATTATCTTCATTCTATATTTGAGAAACATTGCGGCTCAGGGAGGTTAAGAGACTTGCACAAAGCCACAACCAAGAGTAGCCCACCCCAAGCTCATAAGCTCCCCAACCACAGTGCCTTTCCAGAAAGACACCACTTTAGAACCTCAATGAAAATGGCAGCAGGTGCCTGAAAACATTTTGATTTTTTTTTTTTTTTTTTTTTTTAGCTCTGTTGCCCAGGCTAGAGTGCAGTGGTGCGGTCTTGGCTCACCACAACCTCCATCTCCCGGGTTCAAGCAATTCTCCTGTCTCAGCCTCCCGAGTGGCTGGGATTATAGGTGCCCGCCACCACACCCAACTAATTTTTGCATTTTTAGTAGAGACAAGGTTTCACTAAGTTGGCCAGGCTTGTCTTGAATGCCTAACTTCAGGTGATCCTCCTGCTTCAGACTCTCAAAGTGCTGAGATTGCAGGTGTGGTGAGCCACTGTGCCCGGCCCATTTTGACCCGTTTAGTGTCATATCACAATAAAGATTTTTCAGGTAAAATTTAAACTAAGGAAGGGCATTTAATTATATCAAGGAGAGGCCGGACACAGTGGCTCATGCCTGTAATCCCAGCACTTTGGGAGGCCGAGGAGAGCGGATCACATGAGGTCGGGAGTTCGAGACCAGCCTGACTTCTTTTTTTTATTCTTATTTTTGAGGGAACAGAAAGTCTTTTTAAAAATTTATTATTATTATTATTATTATTATTATTATACTTTAAGTTCTAGGGTACATGTGCACAACATGCAGGTTTGTTACATATGTATACATGTGCCATGTTGGTGTGCTGCACCCATTAACTCGTTATTTACGTTAGGTATATCTCCTAATGCTATCCCTCTGCCTTTCCCCCTCCCCACAATAGGCCCCAGTGTGTGATGTTCCCCTTCCTGGGTCCAAATGATCTCATTGTTCAATTCCCACCTATGAGTGAGAACATGCAGTGTTTGGTTTTCTGTTCTTGAGACAGTTTGCTGAGAATGATGGTTTCCAGCTGCATCCATGTCCCTACAAAGGACACAAACTCATCCTTTTTTTATGGCTGCATAGTATTCCATGGTGTATATGTGCCACATTTTCTTAATCCAGTCGGGAACAGAAAGTCTTAACCAAAGAGAAATTTCTGTGTGTGTGTGTGTGTGTGTGTGTGTGTGTGCATGTTTTTCTGATAATAAAATAAATGGTAATACTTTTTCAAGGTTAAAAAAAAGAGAGAAGGAATGGAAACGTTTAAAGAAGAAAATAGAAATCACCACTCATCTCAACATTCAACTATTCCCACCACTAGAATTGTGGGTTTTTCTTTTACTCATAGCTATATTAAGCACAAGTGTTATCCTGTATCTATAGTTTAGGAAATCTATGGTTGATTCCAGTCACCAAATATTTGAGACAAAAAGAAAATGTACAGTAGTATGGAATTGCCTTTTTTATTTAACATTCTATCACAAGCATTTATCCCTCACTTCCCCCATCCACCTTCCCTGCAACAAGGATTTTTGAAGAAAGCCACCCTGTGCATCTCTTCCGGCTCTGTCCGGGGAGGCAGGGATGTTGTCATAGCCTATGAGGGCAGAAGTTAGGGAGAGCTACCACACGGCGGCGCTGTGGTGCAGGGAAAAAGCCTGAGGGCTGGTCCAGAGTCAGAGACCTGCGTTCTGCTAGGGCTCTGTCCTTCACTCGCGGTGAGATTCAGAGCAATTTCCTCCCTCTCTCAATCTCAGGGTTTTAAAATCCGTAAATTGAGGGAAATGGAGGAGGTGTGGTCAGGAAGTTTGTGAGCTTGGGTCAGCTGCTCTTGACTGAGAAGACTTGGGCGACTCTCTTAACTTCCAAGTTCTCTTCCAGTCTGAAATGTTGTATGATTATTTGCGATTTCAGACACGAAACTCAGGAAACACCATTTGTAAGCAATGATTGATAATGCAAATTGAGTACCATTTTTCTTTCGTTCTCCTTATTAAGAGATGAGGTCTCCTTATGTTGCCCAGGCAGGCCTGGAACCCCTGGCCTCAAGTGATCCACCTGCCTCAGGCTCCCAAGCAGGTGGGACTACAGGTGCGGGCCACTCTGCCTGGTTGGGAATCAGTTTTCTAAGTTGAAATTAAGTTCCTGAGACAGTCCTGCAAGGTTCCACCATGTTAATTCTGTTCTGTGGACCTGGCAAACCATGCGTTCTGCATGTTTAATACACCGGGTATTTTCATTAGAGCATTCCTTTGAGAGAGGTAGGGAGGTACATTTCCATTTTGCAGAGGTGTAGACTGAGGCTCAGAGAGGTTAAACGGCTTGTCTAATGTCTCATGAATCCAAGAGCTCTAACTTTTCAATAATTACTCCTTCTGCTACCATATATTTCAAACCACTCAGATGAGAGTAATACAGTCATTTAAATTATTAGAAAAGGCTGCAGAAGTGATGTTTTAAAAAATTGGGGGGATTCAGTTTAGAGAAGAGAAGGCCATGGGGGATGCATGTAGGCATGAAGTTTCTGCAGCTCAGTTGCACATTGCGCATCTCAGCACCTCTTTCATTTAAACTGGACCTGAAATCTTCTCCCAGGGTGTCCTGCTTTCATGGACAAAGAAGTTTAAGGCACGAGGAGTTCAGGACACGGATGTGGTGAGCCGTCTGACCAAAGCCATGAGGAGACACAAGGTGAGGAATTCACCTCCGTGTGAGAGGCTCTCCCAGCCCTAGTTCCTTTCTCTTGGGTTGGAGGGGTGGGGGTGGGGTGAAGGGTCACATATGGTGCCTGCCTGGAGGGAGAATCAGAGAAGGAATTGATCTTAGAAAAAGTCCTACTGTAGTACAGATGTGGCCAACTTGGATGAACCCACAGAGCCTTGGTAGGCGGGGCTTGCACAAATCCCTATTGAAAGGTGGCCAGCTCATCCCTGGGCCTCCCCAGCAGCCACAGCCCTCTTCCGGAGGTCTTGGTTAGATCTAATGCTGTGTGTAGGCCCTGCACGCCCTCCTCTCTGAGGCCAAAAAGATCATATTCTTTCCAGGCTGGTTCTGTATTTCACTGTCCACTCTTTGTCCATTAAATATCCCTATTTGTTGAATGTATTTTACAATAATTTAAACTACTGCAAAAGCAAGACCCACTCCTTGCTGAGCTGAAAAGTACACAAACCCAAATTGCTTGTTACCCTGACAGCAAGAGGCATGTTTTGCTGCATAGCCTTCCAGTCTTTTTTTCTTTAAAGCTGGGATCTTATTCTTTTATAGCCTGCATTTTCCCTTATGGGTTTCATTTTGCTTTTTTTTTTTTTTTTTTTTTTTTTTTTAGCGATGAGGTCCTGCTGTGTTGCCCAGGCTGGTAGTGCCTGGCACTCCATCCTCAAATTCCTAGGCTCCAGTGATCCTCCCACCTCAGCCTCCTGCATAGCTGGGACTATAGGCAAAAGCCACATGCCTGGCTCTCATTTTATTTTAAAATGTTCTTCCAAACTTTGGGGGATATTGGTGCAATAAGCCAAGCCGACTTGGCAGAACAGGAAATCCAGACAGGAAGTCACCAAGCCACACATGGGGAGGACATGGCCGAGTCTGTGCCTGCTGGCTGAGATGTCCCCGTGGGTGAGGACTTTGGTGTTTTCTCCTGGAAATGCCACTGCTCCCAGGATAAACATGCTTTCCTCGATGTCTTCCCAGGGTCCCACAAACAAAGGCTGAAACCTGTAGTCTCAGCTACTCGGGAGACTGAGGCAGGAGGATCACTTGAGCCCAGGAGTTTGAGGCTGTGGTGTGCTATGTTTGTACCTGTGAACAGCCATCACACTCTATCCTGGGCAACATAATGAGACCCTATCTGTAGATTAAAAACTAAAATTTTTTAAATTAAAAAAAAAAACAACAAAAAGCAAGGGCTGGAGTCTTAGTGGCCTGTCCCTCATATTTCCACTGCAGAGGCCTTCACTCGCAAAGCAGGAGGACGGGCTCCCGCTTCAGCTCCCGTCGGCTCTTTCTCTCTCCAGGACCCTGAACCTTGATGAGGTCTTCCTCCTTCAGACAGGCCTAGCAGGCAGGATCTAGGGATGTCTCAGCAGCCACCTTCCCTGCCCGCTGCCTCTGTGGGGAAGGAGGGAGGGAAACACCTCCTTCCCACCCGCTGATGCCCTCTGGCCTTGTGTTCGGCAGGACATGGACGTGGACATCCTGGCCGTGGTCAATGACACCGTGGGGACCATGATGACCTGTGCCTATGACGACCCCTACTGCGAAGTCGGTGTCATCATCGGTAACTCAGTTGGACTGGTGTTTTGAGGGTGGGGCAGAAGGGACTATTGGGGATGAGTGAATTCGGTGGGAAGGGCACTGACACTATTTAGGAGAAGCAACATAGGGACATGAAAAATTCATTCATTCACTCATCCATTCATCCATCATTCAGCAAGTGTTTACTGAGCACCCGCTGTGTGCCGGGCCCTGGGCTTGGCACTGGGTTCTGAGTGGGGAGTTCCTGTGCTCCGGGAACTTTCAGTGGGGAGGTGGGTGAGAGGCCCAGAGAGCCTAAACTATTAAGATAATTTCAAGTGGTGGTTAGCGTGATAAAAGAAAAAAAGACACCAAAGAGAGTGATGTGACTGTGAGTGAGATGAGGCGTCAGGGAAGCCTCTCTGAGGGATGGCATTTGAGCCGGGACCTCAGTGATGCAAACCAGGGGGCAAGGTAGAGGTCCGGGGGTAAGGAGTCCCTGGCAAAGGAAAGAGGACACCCACAGGCTTGGAGACGGGAAGGGGTCCAGGGAGGGGGTCCTGGGGGAACCCAATAGCCAAGTGGTGTCTGGATGAGGTGAGTGAAGGCTGAGAGTCGGAGGCCATTCAAGTGAGAGGGAGTGCACAGACTGGGCAGATTGCACAGGATGTGGACACAGTCACTGTAAGGTCACCGGCTTATCCCCTGAGGGAGACTGGAAGGCACTGGGGAACTCTGGGGGGGGGGATGGATAAATGGATGCCCATTTTATTTTTTTACTTGAGACGGAGTCTTGCTCTGTCGCCCAGGCTGGAGTGCAGTGGCGCAATCTCGGCTCACTGCAACCTCTGCCTCCCGGGCTCAAGCAATTCTCCTGCCTCAGCCTCTCGAGTAGCTGGGATTACAGGTGCCCACCACCACGTCTGGTTAATTTTTTGTATTTTTAGTAGAGATGGGGTTTCACTGTGTTGGCCAGAATGGTCTCAATCTCCTGACCTCAAGTGATTTCACCCACCTTGGTCTCCCAAAGTGCTGGGATTACAGCCATGAGCCACCACGCCAAGCCGGATGTGCATTTTTTAAAAGCCCATTTTGGCTGCTGTGTGGATAATCAATTACTGGGGACAAGAGTGGAAGCAGGGCGACCATCCAAGAGGCCACTGGACTGTCAGGCAAGGTGCACTGCAGCTCTGGACCGGGAGGTCGTGGTGCAGTGGGGGTGTCCAGTGGGTGGTCTCCACACCAGAGCCAGGGGATCTGCTGGAGGAATGTGTGGGAAGGCATTTGGGGTACAGTAAAGCTGAATGGCTCTGACTTATAGGTTGTTCTTGAATATCCCCCTCTCCTTTTCCCATTCCTTTACCCCTCCTGGGGAAAGTTCTTCTGAATTGCTTTTTCTTAATGTCCCTCAAGACCCTCCTCAGCCTGGCTTTCCCGAAGGGCAGGTCTTTAAAGCTGAGGGACATCTGCCCTTCTGTTTCCAGGAGCCTCGGGATGGATCAGGCCTTTGCCAGTCATGGCACCCGTCTGTCACTGTGGCTGCATCTGGTAACCACAGATTGGGGGGCCACGCCTAAACAGTGTCTGTGCATTTCTGAGAAAAGCTTTTTCCAAACATTACATTCTGTTTTTCTACATTTCTCATTTTCCATGTTGGCATTTAAAATACTCACACCAGAGTATCAGCCAAGGAAAGATACTAAAAAAAAGAAAAAACCCCCGAAAATTCAAATAGCTTTATTGAGGCATAAAAGTCCTCCGATTTTAGGTGTACGATTCAATGATTTGTAGTAAACATACAGTTTTGTAACCATCACCACAATCTGATTTTAGAACATTTCTATCCTCCCAAAAGAGTCCAAAAAGATGGTGCCCACTTGCAGTCATTCCCCAGCGCTCAAGTGTTTGAGGCATTTCCTTGGAGCGATTTTGTGTTTTGCATAACGGAGTGTTGCTTTCTTAGGTGGTAGCTAATCACTGTCTAAGATAAGCATGCAGCTTCTGCTAGAAACAATTTGTGGCACGCCATAAGTAAAGAATATTTTTAGTACCAAATAGAGAGGAAGCTAAGTAGCTTAGGGAAAGAATTTTCAAAATTACCCTGGGTTGGTGATTTTCTGAAAAAAATATTTACAAGATTAGCTTCATATATCATCCTCTTGTAAGAGCGCTTCGTCAGCTTTCATCCATATTCATCAGGGGACTTCTTCACAATTGACTCCATTCAGAACTGCAAAGCCTGAGCACCCTGAGAAGTGCAGACTTGACATGTCAGCTGTTTTCCCCATGTGCTTGGGGCTTGCCCAAGCTGCTTCCCCCAGCGAGAGCCGGCCCCCAGGGCATGAAAAGCACTTTGTGGTACATTGAGGAGGACTCCCCAGCCGTCAAGAGTTCTGTCTGTGCCCAGCTGGGAGCCTTCTCTCTGCATATTCTCTCTGATCCCTGGTTCAGGAACAGGCACAAATGCGTGTTACATGGAGGACATGAGCAACATTGACCTGGTGGAGGGCGACGAGGGCAGGATGTGCATCAACACAGAGTGGGGGGCCTTCGGGGACGATGGGGCCCTGGAGGACATTCGCACTGAGTTCGACAGGGAGCTGGACCTCGGCTCTCTCAACCCGGGAAAGCAAATGTGAGTTCCATTCTGCTGTTATCTGGGCATCGGCATCAGGCAGGGCCCAATCACTCAGGTCCCCTGGCTGCCTGGGAGGCTCTCCAGCTGTGACTAGCTATCCATCACAACTTTCTTTCTTTCTTTTTTTTTTTTTGAGACGGGGTCTCACTCTCTAGCCCAGGCTAGAGTGCGGTGGCCCGATCTTGGCTCACTGCAACCTCCACCTTCCAGGCTCAAGCAATCCTCCCACCTCAGCGTCCAGAGGAGTTGGGACTACAGGCACGCGCCACCATGCCTGGCTGATTTTTGTATTTTTTGTGGAGTTGGGGTTTTGCTATGTTGGCTAGGCTGGTTTTGCACTCCTGAGCTCAGGCAATCCTCCTGCCTCAGACTCCCAAAGTGCTGGGATTACAGGCGTGAGCCACCATGCCCGGCCCCGTTACAACAAATTTCTAAGGCATTGCTTGTATTTCAGTTTCATTTGACAAATGAGGAAATAGGAGCCAAGGACATTGAAAGATTTCCCTAAGTCATAACCCTAATAACCCTAATTCTAATTCAGTCAGTATTTCTGGGTTACGTATGTACATAAAAGGCACTGAAGATAAGAGCACTCGGACGTGTGGCCGCAGAACACACCTGGGCAGCGAGGAGAAGGCAGGCGCAGCTGAACTCCTTGTGTTCGCATGTCTGCCGGCCGCCTTGCTTTCTCGGAGGCCTCATCACTCAGCAGGTGGGGGCTCTGGCAGGACCTTCCCTCCATGTTTGCTGTCCATTTTTATTTTGATGCTCAAATTGTTTCAGATTTGGGCAAAGGAAGCCCCTGAAGCTGGCTCCTGTGTCCTTTTGACATGTTCCATCACTCTTTAAATACTTCCTTATTTCCTGGCACTGTAAGATGTTCCCGGCTCATGTCACACTTTCCTAGCCCCAGCCCTGGAATCAGTCATTTTGTCAAGACATACGGGTGAATTTCAAGCACCTTCTAGGAGTGATTCAAACGCTAGAACTGCCCACCCAGGAAGCACATTCCTCTTTGGTGGCACCTACTTCAGGCACTTGCCCATGCTGTAGTGACCCAGAGCAGTCATGTGCCAAGGATGTGGTGTCCATTTTTTGAATTTTATCATCTTCACCCATTTCCATTTTACTTAAATTCTATTCTTTCCAGGCCTGGTGGCTCATGCCTGTAATCCCAGCACTTTGGGAGGCTGAGGTGGGAGGACTGCTTTAGTCCTGGAGTTTGAGACCAGTTTGGGCAACATAGTGAGACCAGTCTCTACAAAAATAAAAAAAAAAAAAAAAAATTAGGCCGGGCGCGGTGGCTCAAGCCTGTAATCCCAGCACTTTGGGAGGCCGAGACGGGTGGATCACGAGGTCAGGAGATCGAGACCATCCTGGCTAACACGGTGAAACTCCGTCTCTACTAAAAAATACAAAAAACTAGCCGGGCGGGGTGGCAGCGCCTGTAGTCCCAGCTACTCGGGAGGCTGAGGCAGGAGAATGGCGTGAACCCGGGAGGCGGAGCTTGCAGTGAGCTGAGATCCGGCCACTGCACTCCAGCCTGGGCGACAGAACGAGACTCTGTCTCAAAAAAAAAAAAAAAAAAAAAAAAATCAGGTGTGATGACAGATGCCTGTAGTTCCAACCGCTCAGGAGACTGAGGTGGGAGGATCACTTGAGCCTGGGAAGGTCCAGGGTGCAGTGAGCCGTGATTGTACCATTGCACTCCAGCCTGGGCAACAGAGCAAGACCCTGTCTCAAAAAATATGTATATATATTATATTCCTTAACATCCACCCTAAATTTCTTTTGATTGTCTTCTGTTTTTTTAATGTTCAAATACTTTTTTTTTTTTTTTTTGAGATGGAGTCTCACTCTGTCGCCCAGGCTAGAGTGCTGTCGTGCAATCTTGGCTCACTGCTACCTCTGCCTTCCGGGTTCAAGCAATTCTCCTGCCTCAACCTCCTGAGTAGCTGGGATTACAGGCATGCGCCACCACACCTGGCTAATTTTTTTGTATTTTTAGTAGAGACGGGGTTTCACCATATTGGCCAGGCTCGTCTTGAACTCTTGACCTTGTGATCCACCCACCTCAGCCTCCCAAAGGGCTGGAATTACAGGCGTGAGCCACTGCACCTGGCCTGTTCTAAGACTTTTTATAATGAACTATATAAGGTAGATTATGACATAGATTGTTCTTAATTTTGGGTCTTATTGTGTTTGGAAAATAAGCATTATATTTAGGCCTGGTCCGGTGGCTCTCATCTGTAATTCCAGGGATTCGGGAGGCCACAGCAGGAGAAACACTTGAGGCCAAGAGTTTAAGATGAGCCTGGGCAACATAATGAGACCCTGCCTCTACAAAAATAAAAAAATTAGCCAGGTGTGGTGGTGCACACCTGTGGGAGGCTGAGGCAGGAGGATCACTTGAGGCCAGGAGTTGGAGGCTGTTGTGAGCTATGATTGCACCCCTGCACTTTAGCCTGGGTGACAGAACGAGACCCTGTCTCTGATGATGATGATGATAATAATAACAATAATAATATTTAATAGTCTGCCTGGGAAACAATTAGGAATTGTTGGTGTGCAGACTTGGAGTAAAGCTGTAGGTAGCCATGGAGATCTTAAATCCACATTGTTGTAGAGCCTCTCTGGGGCTGTCCAAGCCCGTCTCACAGGCACAGAATCTTTCTCTCTTGGACAGAAGTTTGATGTAGGAGTGGGAAGCATCTGAGTGTGAAATTTGACTTGTCGCATCATGTTTGAGTGATTTTGGGAAAATACCCAAAGTCTATGAAATTGAGAGTCCCTGTGCTCGATGTGAGAATGGTACCCATGGCCAGGGTGATTTGAGACAAAAGTTCTTGCCATCCAGCACTTTGTGAGAGGGAGGAATCTTGGCTTAGCCCTCTCCCATCTGCTCCTGCCTGCGGGCAGTGGCTCCTGGTCTTTGGGAAATGATGCAGCTTAATCAAACGGGCTTCGTCCACTGATCTGTTCACCAACATGCAGGTTTGAGAAGATGATCAGTGGCCTGTACCTGGGGGAGCTTGTCAGGCTTATCTTGCTGAAGATGGCCAAGGCTGGCCTCCTGTTCGGCGGTGAGAAATCTTCTGCTCTCCACACTAAGGGCAAGATTGAAACACGGCACGTGGCTGCCATGGAGAAGTAAGCAAGTCCCTCTGCCTTGGCTCCGTGGAGAGTTGGGATGGGAGGCCCAGGTGTGGGGTGCTCCGTGTGGTAGGACAGCAGGAGGGACTAGATCCTCCTTCACCAGGAGGATTTCAGATCTGGTCATGGCTTCAGATGGGTTAGCAATTTCTGCCGTGACCCAGATGAGAGCTTCTTGTTGATTTCATCAGTGAGGAACTCTGATGTCGGAGGGCCACCCTCTTCCCATGTTCTGCTGCCTTCTTCTTAAAGTGGTAACTTGTAACATTTTTAGGATCACAGATCCTTTTGAGAGCTAGACCCTTAGCCCCGAAAATGTACATTCACACACAAGTTTGCTTACAATATCAGGGCATCCTTGGACACTAAGCCCATGTGTGGAATCCAAGTCCAGAACTCCTGTGATAGCAGAGCCTTCTTGACCTGCTCCCATCAGGAACTGGCTTTGAATGTGGTGATTTGAGGCCTTACACACAGGTCTCTCGCATGGGGAGCTGGCTGGTGAAGGCTGCAGGTGAAGGCGACTGGCCCCTGTGTGACTGCATTGCCGTCCAGCACATCTGAGGGTCCTGCTTCTCAGGCTTAGTAACCCTGGTATTGCCTTGACTTTGTGATCAGTTTAGATTCTGAGCTCAGCCATGTGGCGCTGACCTACAGCATCTATGTCTATGCAAAACTAGGCAGGGACAGAATTTCTGTGAAAGTCAGCATAGCACAGGGTGATTAAAAGTGTGGGTGCTAGAATCTAACTGCTGAGTTCAAATCTCGGCTCTAGCCCTTACTAGCTGTACAGCCATGGGCAAGTTACTCACCCTTTCTGCACTCACATCTCTCATCTGTACGATAGGGTAATGACGGTGCCTCGCGCAGGATTTGTGTAAACGTTGAAGGAGTTAATACGTGTAAAATCCTTAGACAAGCACCTGGCTCATGGTGACTGCTCAGTTAGTGGCAGCTGCTACTATCAATGTTGATATTGTTATTTTTATGTTATTACTATGGCCCTGTCTGTTAATTTTCACAATCCTGAGAGGTGGGGAAGCTTGTTCGCCCGGGAGGATACCAATGGGATGCAGAAGTGTGGCCTGCTCATTCCTGTCCCCTGGCCAGGTATAAAGAAGGCCTTGCCAATACAAGAGAGATCCTGGTGGACCTGGGCCTGGAGCCATCTGAGGCTGACTGCATTGCCGTCCAGCATGTCTGTACCATCGTCTCCTTCCGCTCAGCCAACCTCTGTGCAGCAGCCCTGGCAGCCATCCTGACACGCCTCCGGGAGAACAAGAAGGTGGAACGGCTCCGGACCACGGTGGGCGTGGACGGCACCCTCTACAAGATCCACCCTCAGTGAGTGCCGCCTGCCAGCCACGCCCCCACCAACGAGTCTCCCTGGAGCAGGGCCCCAGTGTCTTCTGGACTGTACTGCTTCTCCGGGGTCTGGAACCATCAGCCCCTCTTGTTGGTTCTGAGATTACAAGGGAAAGGGTGAATCCAGGGCCCACATTCATCGGCTGGCTGGGTTGCTTCTGGGGATTACTCTTAAAGAAATATTCTGCTAAAGCCAGTTGCCTAATTAGGAATGCTGTCCCTCCATGTATCTATGTCCTTCCATCCATCACCCGCCCATTCATCTCTCCATTCATTCTTCCATCTAGCCATTATTTACTGAACACCTACTATGTGGTTAAGCCTGGGAAGTAAGATACACCTAATCATAGACAGGGAAAAATAGAGATGGCACAGGTTGCCAAGTTTATGGGAAGGGTCCTGGTAGGAAAACACAGGGAAATGGGAATTTTCCAAAAGGAAGGAGAATGAAAGCCCCTTTGGCTACCAGGGGTGGACGTGGAAGTCAAGTGGAAAGAGCCTGGAAAGAGCTCAAGTCCCTGGAAAGAGCCAAGAAAGAAAATCCTTCCCTTTGGACAGAAATGATTCTGTCCAAAGAATCATTTCTTTGAATGAATCATTTCTTCTGAATCAGAAATGATTCAGCCAATACATTCTGCACAGACTGGTTGAAATGTTCGTTGACAGAATCGGCACTTCCCTGAGCCTCCCAAGTGCCTTCCACTGCCCCAGCTTCTTAGTCCCTCCGTCCTGTCACCCCCTCCCCTCCCTACCATCAGCAAATAAAGGGCTGAGCCCCAGCCCCCCAGGGCCCTCTGGGACCAGTTCACTGCTGCCCCTGGGTCTTGCCTGAGCCTGGCCTTTATGATTGCTCAATGTTTTGCCATCATCTCTGCTTCAGGTACCCAAAACGCCTGCACAAGGTGGTGAGGAAACTGGTCCCGAGCTGTGATGTCCGATTCCTCCTGTCAGAGAGTGGCAGCACCAAGGGGGCCGCCATGGTGACTGCAGTGGCCTCCCGCGTGCAGGCCCAGCGGAAGCAGATCGACAAGGTGCTGGCTTTGTTCCGGCTGACCCGAGAGCAGCTTGTGGACGTGCAGGCCAAGATGCGGGCTGAGCTGGAGTATGGGCTGAAGAAGAAGAGCCACGGGCTGGCCACGGTCAGAATGCTGCCCACTTACGTCTGCGGGCTGCCGGACGGCACAGGTGGGCCAGCACAGCCTCCCTCTCTGAACAACCATCCAGGGCTCCCGTCAAAACTCCTCAAAGCCAGTGAGGTTCTTGGTTTTTAGAGACTTAGGTTCACGTCTCTAATGGAGGGCAGGAGTAGGTAGAAGGCTAGTATTCTTTCTACATCTGTTGGCCTTGGTTAACCCAAGGCATTTGCAGTAAAAAACAAAACAAACAAACAAACAAAAAACACAGAAAACCTACATTAGGTTATGTGTGCGCACTTACGTGTGTGTGGATGAGAACATGAGTGCACCCCCGACCCCCAGATCCTGACCCCATGGACTTTGTTTTTGATGCCTGGGATTGCCTGGGCTTGTCTCCTGCTGCTTCTCTGGCTCTGTTCTCTTCTGTGGCTTGGCTGACTTCCCTTTCCCTCTCATCACTTCTGCCCCCAACTTCTCCAACCCTTGATCCTTCTGGTCCTCGGTGCTCAGCCAAAAGAAGCCACTAAGTAGTGAAGTCAGTTCTTCAGACAAATTATTTTACCTCTTTGAATCTCACGAGACTCTTCCAGAAATAATGACCTTAGTAAAATACTTTACATCTTATAATTTGCTTTTGAACCTTTTATTTCATTTCATCCCCACAACCACTTGGAATGTTGCCAAAGAGGGAATGGTTCCCATTTTATGGATGCCATAACTGACACGGAGGCTAGATGAGCTACTCAAGGTCTAACAGCTATACTTGGGATCTCTTAACTGAGAGCAGTAAAAGACACTATTTTATTTTTATTTTTATTTTTATTTTGAGAAGGAGTCTCACTCTGTCACCTAGGCTGGAGTGCAGTGGCACAATTTTGGCTCACTGCAAGCTTCGCCTCCCGGGTTCACACCATTCTCCTGCCTCAGCCTCCTAAGTAGCTGAGACTACAGGAGCCCGCCGCCACGCCCAGCTGATTTTTTGTATTTTTTTTTTTTTTTTTTGAGACGGAGTCTCACGCTGTTGCCCAGGCTGGAGTGCAGTGGCGCGATCTCGGCTCACTGCAAGCTCCGCCTCCCGGGTTCCCGCCATTCTCCTGCCTCAGCCTCCTGAGTAGCTGGGACTACAGGCGCCCGCCACCGCGCCCGGCTAATTTTTTGTATTTTTAGTAGAGACGGGGTTTCACTGTGGTCTCGATCTCCTGACCTTGTGATCCGCCCGCCTCGGCCTCCCAAAGTGCTGGGATTACAGGCTTGAGCCACCGCGCCCGGCCTGATTTTTTGTATTTTTAGTAGAGATGGGGTTTCACTGTGTTAGCCAGGATAGTCTCGGTCTCCTGACCTCTTGATCCGCCCGCCTCGGACTTCCAAAGTGCTGGGATTATAGGCGTGAGCCACTGTGCCCAGCCAGAGGCCCTTTGGGTATCTGAATCATGCACGTCCTTGACTGGATGCCCCGCACCGTTCCTTGTGGCTCCAGAGAAGGCTGTCAGTCAGTGAAGCTGAAAGAGCCTTCAGAGGTTCAGTCTCATTTTGCAGATGTGGAAGGAAAGGACCTTGCCTCTCTTGCTCAAGGAAAAAAGCCGTTTCTCAGAAGCCCCAGGTCCCTTGACTCCAGGCCAGGCCTCTTTTCATGGCACTTCACTGGTGATAGTGTAGGTGGTGCCTGGGCATTTACCACAGAAGTGGAGGCCAAGGAAAGCAGCCTGGTCTCACGCAGGCTCAAGATGCTGCCCAGGGACCAGTCACTGTGCACGGTGGCCCGCACGACCCTCTGGTCTGTGAGGCCCAGGAGTGCAGGCCTTGGGTCTGCTCTGCTCCAGCATCTCCTCTTCCTCCCAATGCTCCGACACGAGTCCCTGTCATGGAGTGCAGCTGCTGCTTTCTCCATCACAGAGAAAGGAAAGTTTCTTGCCCTGGATCTTGGGGGAACCAACTTCCGGGTCCTCCTGGTGAAGATCAGAAGTGGACGGAGGTCAGTGCGAATGTACAACAAGATCTTCGCCATCCCCCTGGAGATCATGCAGGGCACTGGTGAGGAGGTAAGTGCTAGGAAAGGCCTTTGGGCTCCGAGGTGCCAGCCTGCCACCCTGCATCAATGTCCACCCGGTGTGAATGCCGCTGTCTCTCTCTCTGCAGCTCTTTGACCACATTGTGCAGTGCATTGCCGACTTCCTGGACTACATGGGCCTCAAGGGGGCCTCCCTACCTTTGGGCTTCACGTTCTCATTTCCCTGCAGGCAGATGAGCATTGACAAGGTAAGACAGCCCCACCAGACTCATGGCCAGCCCAGTGGGCTTCCTTCCTCTACTGGGGCCATCTCCGGATAACTCCCAGCCAGCCTTCATTTTTACAGGGATCTTGGGTTCGGGGCAGCTGGGAACACATGATAGAGAATTTCAACAATTTAATTTTTAATCAATTTATCACGATTTTTTAGATTGACCATTCACAAGAGAATTTAGAGTAGTATACAATAAAGGGACACATACATAATATTCCTACTAAAAGAGAGGTCGAATCATACTATGGAGAGAGGGAGGAAGAGGTAATGACCAGTGAAGTCCAGTTGTAACAATTGGGCAATAATACGATCCGTGTCTTTCTGGACAGTCATGTAAACACGGAATTGTAATGGGTTTTTATCATCCGATGAAAGAAAGCTTGCCAGCACATCACAAGAAATGCATTTCTTTCTTTCTTTCTTTCTTTTTTTTTTTTTTGAGACAGAGTTGTGTTCTTGTCACCCAGGCTGGAGTGCAATGGCGTGATCTCGGCTCACTGCAACCTCTGCCTCCTGGGTTCAAGCGATTCTCCTGCCTCAGCCTCCCAAGGTAGCTGGGATTACAGGCACCTGCCACTACCACCAGCTAACTTTTGTATTTTTAGTAGAGACGGGGTTTCGCCATGTTGGCCAGGCTGGTCTTGAACTCCTGACCTCAGGTAATTCACCCACCTCAGCCTCTCAAAGTGCTGGGATTACAGGCTTTAGTCACCATGTCTGGCAATAAATGCATTTATTTTCTAATATTAGTATCTCAGAAGCAATTGATCACACGGCCACTTTAGCCAACACTGAAGAACATCATAGTTTATCATTTTAATAGATAATTCATAAATATGGAGACATTTATCACAAAGTCTTTCTTGTAATTCTAGGGTAAAAACACCCAGGGTTGTCCGGGTGTGGTGGCTCATCTCTGTAATCCTAGCACTTTGGGAGGTCGACATGGAAGGATTGCTTAAGGCCAGGAGTTCAAGACCAGCCTGGGCAACATAGTGAGACCCCATGTCTTAAAAAACAAACAAACAGACCAGGAGCGGTGGCCCACGCCTGTAATCCCAGCACTTTGGGAGGCCGAGGCAGGTGGATCACGAGGTCAGGAGATGGAGACCATCTTGGATAACACAGTGAAACCCCGTCTCTACTAAAAATACAAAAAAATATTAGCCAGGTGTGGTAGCGGGTGCCTCTAGTCCCGGCTACTTGGGAGGCTGAGGCAGGAGAATGGCGTGAACCAGGGAGGCGGAGATTGCAGTGAGCCGAGATCGCGCCACTGCACTCCATCCAGACTGGGTGACAGAGCGAGACTCCGTCTCAAAAACAAAACAAAGCAAAACAAAACAAACCGTAGCCAGGCATGGTGGCATGTCCCTGTGGTCCCAGCTACTCGAGAGGATGAGGTGGGAGGATCACCTGAGCCCAGGAGATTGAGGTTCCAGTGAGCTATGATCACACCACTGCACTCCAGTTTGGGCAGCAGAGACTCCATCTCTATCAAAAACAAAAACAACATACACAACAAGCAGGCCAAGTACAGTGGCTCATGTCTGTAATCCTAGCACCGTGGGAGGCCAAGGTGGGAGGATCACTTGAGTCCAGGAGTTTGAGACCAGCCTAGGCGATATAGTAAGACCCCACCTCTAAATGTGTGTGTGTGTGTGTGTGTGTGTGTGTGGTGTGTGTGCGTGTCTGTGTGTAAAAACAAAAAATCACCCAGGCTTAACTTTATGTGTAATGAATAAAGGTTTTTTAACTGGAAAGCTAAGACTCAGGTAGGTCAGCAATATGTGTTTTTTGCACGGTTTTTCTGGTAAACTAGCTTGACCAAGAGGTAGAGCTTAGAAGTGGGGACTAGACACTGGGCTGAGCTCTTAGACTCCGCAGAGCTCCAGTGGGTCATGGGGCCTCGGCCTGGTGCTGACGGTGGGCGAGTGAGGCTGGGCCTTTGCATGAGGCTGGGGCAGAGCTGTCTGTTCTGCAGACGGAGAGAGACAGTTTGCAGCCTCTGCCAGTGCCCACACAGAAAACCTCCGGGCAAGGACATGTCCTTCTTCAGGGGCTTGGGAGCAGGCCCAGATGTGGCTATACAGAGAGGCGCAATGTCCTTTCTAAGGTTAGGAAACACAGTGGTCAAGAGCACAGACTCTGGGGTCGTGGGCTCCTGTTTTGCAGCCCTGTCTCTACTGTTCCCATCTGAATAACCTTGAGCAGATTATTTAACTTCTCTGAGGCATGGTTTCCCCGTTGGTGAAAATGGAGGAATACGGTGAGGACTAAATGAGCTCGTGTGTGTAAAATGCATAGCATGGTGTCTGGCACCTAGCAGGCCCTCAAATCCTAGTATCATCCTTCACTCTCGAGGCAGCATAGGATTGAAATTCAGCCTGGAAAAGGCTGAGAGGAACCCGGTGCTGGTAATGGTGGTGAGGGAGGGTGCGCTGTCACCAGGGCCTGACATCGTGGCAGTGAATTCTCTGCAACCCCTGGCCTCCGCTTCACAGACAGACTCACCAGCTTGTGGAGAGGAGCTCTGTCTTTCTGACAGATTGTCATCAGCCCAGCTTCCAAGACTGGCATGAAGCAGCATACAGCTTCCTAAATGTATGGGAGAATTCTGGTCAGCTCAGCAGGTCAACCAGAGAGCTCAGGACAACAATAAGGGTAGCACCAAAGACGCACTAAGATTTTGTCCAGGGCCAGGAGCAGTGGCTCACTTCTGTAATCCCAGCACTTTGGGAGGCTGAGGCGGGCAGATCACTTGAGGTCAAGAGTTCAAGACCACCCTGGCCAACATGGTGAAACCTCATCTCTACTAAAAATACAAAAATTAGCCGGGCGTGGTGGCAGGTGCCTGTAATCTCAGCTATTTGGGTGGCTGAGGCAGGAGAATCGCTAGCACTCAGGAGGTGGAGGTTGCAGTGAGCCGAGATTACACCACTGTACTCCAGCCTGGGCGACAGAGAAGACTCAGTCTCAAAAAAAGAAAAAAAAAAGTTTTTTATTTTTGTACCATTTTCTTATTGTGGTAAAATATACATAACATAAATTTCCCACTGTGACTATTTTTTTAAATACACACTTCTATGGCATGATGTACATTCACATTCTTGTGCAGCCATCACCACCATCCATCTCTTAAACTTTTTCTTTTCCATCTGAATTTCTGTACCCGTTAAGCACTGATTCCCTCGTCCCCCTTCCCCTACCCTTAGCTTCTCCGCTTATTGGCTGTGTGACCTTGGGCAAGTTATTTAATCTCCCTGTTCCTTGGTTTCCTCATTGGAAAATGATCACAAAAATAGAACTCGTTTTATAGGTGTGTTTCGTGGTTTTATTTTCGTGTAATTATATTCAAGGAATATTTTGCTCAGTGAAGGAATGTGGCAGATCCATATAAATGGCCTGGAAGGGTCTGGAAGATACATTATTGAATTAGAAAAAAAAAATTGCAGTAGTTCACACACAGTGTGAATTTATTTACTTAAAAATATGTGTAATTTCACCCCTGAAAGAAGAAATGGGGGGAAAAAGAAAACAAATACTAATAAGTGGAAAAGAAAAGTTATGGAAGGATTAATATCCGACTAATGGCAGAGGTTACCTCTCACATTGGGAGGATGGGAGTTGAAGGGAACTCTATCCTTGTCAGTAACATTTTAATTTTTTACACTACTAATGCATTCCTGCATTGCTGCTGCCATTAAAAATTAATACACCATCCGGGAGGGTGCCGTGTGCAGCTGTCTGCGGTCCTGACTGGGCGCCAGGACACAGCTACTGCTCCTGACTCAGGACACTGGGCCTTTGGGCCTGTCTCCCAGCAGCTCTGAAGGTGTCGTGAAGACACAGTGAAGAGGGAGGGGAGACCCGTGGGCAGCTAGAAGCAAAGACACCCATGGCTGGGGAGAAAAAAAGAGAGACATCAAAAAATACATTAGTTTTGTGTAACTGCAATTAATAAGAGAGGTTTCCCAGTTGGGAGTGTCTCTCTAATGTTGTACACATACCAGTTGGAAAGGAGCCAGCCAGGGGCCCAGTTTCCCAAGAACTATGGAGGAAAGGAGGGAGACTGGGGTTTGTGGGCTAACGGCCTCAGGGTGAGGTGGCATCCAGTCACTGGGCTGACGGTGCTGCCATCAGATTTTCTGACTGCCTTTCCTGTCCCAGGTCTAGACACCCCAGCTCTGCCTGCCTTCAGCCCACCCTGGCTTTCTAGGTGATGGAGTCCGGGGCTAGACTAACTCCTGCCTCAGGCTGACAATGTAACTTTGGGCTTCCTTTTGAGAATTAAAAATACTACTTTCAGGCCAGGCGCATTGGCTCACCCCTGTAATCCTAGCACTTTGGGAGGCTGAGGCGGGTGGATCACTTGAGGTCAGGAGTTCGAGACCAACCTGGCCAACATGGTGAAACCTCATCTTTACTAAAAATACAAAAATTAGCCAGGCGTGGTGGTGCATGCCTGTAGTCCCAGCTACTCGGGAGGCTGAGGCAGGAGAATCACTTGAACCCGGGAGGTGGAGGTTGTGGTGAGCCGCGATTGCGCCATTGCACTCCAGCCTGGGCAACAAGAGTGAAACTCCGTCTCCAAAAAAAAAAAAAAAAAAAGGAAAACAAAAAAAAAGAAGTAGGATCACTGTGATCCTAGGCCTTTATTCTGTGTAATCATGGCCAGGGAACATGATTTGACCCTTGACGAGTATGAATTGCTGCAGTCCTTCCACTCAGTGGTAGGCCTTGCCTGAGTGTGGTGCTCTGTGATGCTGCTGTGCCCAGGGTTAGGGCTGTGGAGAGGGAGGCAGAGTCAAAAGCACATGTACTTGACAAGCAGCCAACTATAGTGCCTTGCATCTGTTGGATGTTGAGGTTGTGCAGTGGTCCTAGCAAACTATTGCTCAAATGAATTTCCCCTCCTTTCTTTCAGGGAACACTCATAGGGTGGACCAAAGGTTTCAAGGCCACTGACTGTGAAGGGGAGGACGTGGTGGACATGCTCAGGGAAGCCATCAAGAGGAGAAACGTAGGATGTGGTGTTGAGGCTCATGCCTGCTCTTGCTGCCTTCCCCAGGCCCCTCTGCTCTGCTATCCTCTGCCCAGTTCCTGTGACTGGTCTCTGCCTGCCTGGGGATGACACGTGCCTCCTAAGCCTGTTTGGCACATTCAACTCATAATAGAGCTGGGTTTTTGTTTGTTTGTTTGTTTTGTTTTTTTAGGAGTTTGACCTGGACATCGTTGCAGTTGTGAATGATACAGTGGGGACCATGATGACCTGTGGCTATGAAGATCCTAACTGTGAGATTGGCTTGATTGCAGGTAAGTGGTAAGGCATGGCCCATTGGCCTAATCCCACTGGACCCGTTGATGGTTCCCTTTTAACAATGTGAGAGGGTGGGCATTGTTCCGTTATACAGAGGCTCTGCCCAAGGCAGAGATGAAGTTACAATTGCGATTCCAGGTCACCAAGTTCTTTCTCCAGTAAGAGTCCTAAGCCAAGGTCATCCTTTCTATTGAGGAAGGATAATGACACAGGAAGAAGAGATTTTTAAATTAGGGCCTTGGGGCTGATTGTGATGGGGCGAAGGAGACTACAGTTGGATCCTCTTGACCTGGGGCTGAGGGAGCTATTGTAGATTTTCACTCTGGCTCCAATGTGCACCTCTTCTGTTATCTGAATTCTTCTGCTTCTCAGGGTGCACAGGAAGGAGAGGAGCTGGAAAGAAACTTAGAAGAGGGGAAAGGAGTGGCCTGATACAGGGATTTTAGGGGTCTTTGGGAGAAGTCTGGCAGTGAGTAAGGCCGAGGGTAGATTCTAGGGGGATGCTGTCTCTACCAGGGGTAGAATGGGTAGGATTGGAACAGGTGGAGATGGGGATGAAAGGCATTCCAGGTGACAGGCACAGGCTAAGTAATGATAGAACCTAGAAAAGTTGTTCCATTTGATCATCTGGGCTTTCTGGATATAAGCAGCAGGTGGAACAAGGAGGTGGGGATGTACTGAGCTATCTCCCATGCCAGGTGAGAGGTTTCCTCTCACTCTAACTCTTACCCGCTTTGTGAGCTTGGGCAGGTGGCTTATTCTGTCTGACTTGAGTTTCTTCACCTGTGGGAGGAATTGGGCTAGATATAGGAGGGCAAAGAGGTGAGGCCTGTTGATTGACTAAAATACTTGCCTGGACTGCTGTGCTGAGAATAGTTCTGAGGCCAAGTCATGGGCAAGGAAGAAGATGGTGGCTAACAGATGCCAAGCATTTGTTTATCCAAGACTAGATGATTCCTCATGGTCCCTTCCAGCTCTGACTGCTAATTTTACGATGGCTTGGAAGCTTTGTGTGCCTATGGCTTAACAGTAATGATGATAATGATGATGAAGTCGGCAGCTACCATTTATTGAATGCTTACCATGGAAGGAAACTTAAAAATATCACTTCATAAAACCCATAAGGCGGGTATTATTTCCTTCTCAGAAATGAAGAAACTGAGCCTGTGAAAGATGAGATGCTTGCCCAAGGTTAGCCAGCTATGACTGTAAAGCTGGAATCACATCCAGTCATATCTGACTCCAAGCCTAAATTCTTATTTGCTGCACTCTGCTGCCTTTCTAAAACCTGGTGGTGTCTTTGAAGACTAATGTTCTTTCACAATTCCTTCTAGGAACAGGCAGCAACATGTGCTACATGGAGGACATGAGGAACATCGAGATGGTGGAGGGGGACGAAGGGAAGATGTGCATCAACACAGAGTGGGGAGGATTTGGAGACAATGGCTGCATAGATGACATCCGGACCCGATACGACATGGAGGTGGACGAGGGGTCCTTGAATCCTGGCAAGCAGAGGTGAAAAGGGTGGATGTGTGCATTTATGTGGGTTGTGTAGTGAACAACACTACGAGACCTAAGGGGGTACCATAGACAGCATAGCTTTGTGTGCTTATTACAGCTGTCGAATGTCAGTGAAATACCTATTGGAACAAAAGAAAAATATTATGACAAGTTTGCAACAGGTAAAAGGGAAAAGTCCCTTTTTCTAATTACCATAAGGCCCCATAAGGTCTAGTGGTGGTTCTGGAAGTGAGGCAGAGGCTGCCAGCATGTTCATTCGCCAAGGGCATGGTGACTCAGTGACCCCTCTTGGGATGGGCTTTTAGTAAGTCTCTTTCAGAAGCCAACATCTTCAGGCCTTCAAGAGCTGGCTACTAGGTTGGTGACCTTCTCTGGGAGTGGGGAAGTGGCCACCTGTGATGGATGAGAATGCTGGTTCTTGACCATGATGTCATGTCCTACCATGGGTCACAATCACTTGTGAGGTGTATTCCAATAACTAACCACACGAAAAATACTGAAAATAATGAATGGTTTAAAAAATAAATTAGAGTAGATTTCACTTGCATTCTGTTATTATGAGAGAAAGGGATAGCAGAGATAGAGCTGGCATGTGATATTAGTCCATTCTCCTGTTGCTATAAAGAACTACCTGAGACTGGGTAATTTATGGAGAAAAGAGGTTTAATTGGCTCACAGTTCCACAGGCTGTACAGGAAGCATGGCTGGGGGGCCTCAGGAAACTTACTATAATGGCAGAACATGAAGGGGAAGCAGGCACGTCTTACATGGCTGGAGAAAGAGGAAGAAAGAGTGAAGGGGGAGGTGTTACACACTATTAAAACAACCAGATCTTGTGCAAACCCACTCACTATCACCAGAACAACAGGGGGGCAATCCGCCCCCATGATCCAGTCACCTCCCAGCAGGCCCCTCCTCCAATACTGGGGATTGCAATTCAACTTGAGATTTTGGTGGAGACATAAATCCAAACGATATCACATGCTAAAACTTGATTATTAACCCAGGCCCATCCCCTAGAAGAGGAGTTGGCACACTTATTCTGTAAAAGAACAGATAGTAAATGTTTTAGGTTTTGCAGGCCATATGGTCTTTATCAAAACTAAGCTCAATGTCTTAATATAGAAAATAATGGGAAACATAGATTTATTGTTAGGGGTGCTATCCAAGTTGAGAGCTTGAGCAGATGGGAAATGTGAGGGGATGCCTAGGCCATGGACACCCTGGGAACTGTTGAACTGAGAACGTTGTCTAGGAAGAGGCTCAGAAAAGACCGAGACTGGCCCTGGTGGTTTCTCTCCCCTTTGGCATCAGTCTTGTAACTGGAAGGCAGGTGAGTTGTGGTAAGCCCAGCTGAAGCAGGGATTGCTCCAAAAAGAAGGTACCTTCTCTCTGAATCCCAAGTTGGGGCATCTGAGTATCATGGCTCTTCCCAAGGGGCAGTTCATTCTAATTAGTGTTGTGTCTGCAGCCACTGAAGGCTCACATTTTTGGACTGAGGTTTTAAGGGGCAGCACCTTTGAACTTGTCTTGAAACCACCATTGTTTGTTTGTTCTGGTGTTAATCCCTTAGACTGATGAGGTCTTGAGCAGTGAAGAGAACCCAAGCCCAGCACATAAATGCTTTCCATTTGACTCTGCAAGCAGTGGGAGTCTGCCTCTGTGTCACTGTTGTTAATGATGATGTGTGTCACCATTACACATCCTGTGCAGAGTGCCTGGTCAGTACAAGGCCCCTTTTCTCTCTTGCTCTCTTGGCCCTCATGGAGCTCACAGCCCAATAGAAAGGAGGAAGGGAATTAATGCTTTTGAGCACCCCTGGTGCATGCAGACAGTTTCAATGTGTTAACTCACAGAGCAGAATCTCCAGTGGAACAGACTTGTAACACAAAGCCAATGAGCATTGGCTTTGGGGCCAAGACCAGGGACTAACTTTTGCTTAGCGCCCATGCGTGGTTCCAAAGCCTGGCCTTCTCACATCATGTGGTCTTCTGCATTGCATGTCTGCCCCAACCTTATCCCTCTTCGCCAAACAGATACGAGAAAATGACCAGTGGGATGTACTTGGGGGAGATTGTGCGGCAGATCCTGATCGACCTGACCAAGCAGGGTCTCCTCTTCCGAGGGCAGATTTCAGAGCGTCTCCGGACCAGGGGCATCTTCGAAACCAAGTTCCTGTCCCAGATTGAAAGGTGACCTGTGATCAAGTTCATCATGAGGCTCTGACTGGCGTATACTG
The DNA here is from genome assembly GCF_043159975.1 of Macaca nemestrina. Lineage (NCBI taxonomy): Eukaryota > Metazoa > Chordata > Mammalia > Primates > Cercopithecidae > Macaca > Macaca nemestrina. The sequence continues at coordinate 65,601,909 of NC_092133.1, forward strand.
CCACTGCGCTGGGGTTGGGCCAATTTGAGGTTTAAAAAGAAAAACAGAAAGGCCCTGGCTGGACAAGGGATTGCCTTCTGGGGCTGCTCTTCTCTTTCCAACTGATTCAGGATCACAGCCTCGAGGACCATGTGTATAGCACTCTGGGGCCTGCAGCCCGCCTGGGTCTCAGAATGTTTAGCAGAAATGACTAAGTCCTCCACCAAGCTTCCTAAATAGTTACACAAGAGTTAGGTTAAGGTTAAAAAATAATCCTCTTTTGTTCCTGAAAAAATCAACCACATGCTCAACTACAGCTATTTTGATTTTTGCATATTATATTTCCTTTTTAAGGTTTTTTTTTTTTTTTTTTTTTTTTTTTTTTGTGACAGGGCTCACTCTGTCACTTAGACTGGAGTGCGGTGGTGCGATTGCAACTCATTATAGCCTCTATCTTCAGGGCTCAGGTAATCCTCCCACCTCAGCCTCCTGAGTAGCTGGGACCACAGGTGCACACCACAATGCCCAGCTAATATTTGTATTTTTTGTAGAGATGGGGTTTCCCCATGTTGCCCAGGCTGGTCTCGAACTCCTGACCTCAAGCAATCTGCTCACCTCAGCCTCCCAAAGTGCTAGGATTACAGGTGTGAGCCAGTGCGCCCAGCTCCTTTTAAGTTCTTGAATGCATGCAAACATTTTTCATAATCATAATCATTACATTTATCACTCTGTGTATTATGTTTTCAGTGTTTGTTCATGAAAATTTTCATTTAAAATTCTGGGCCGGGCGCGGTGGCTCAAGGGCCGGGCGCGGTGGCTCAAGCCTGTAATCCCAGCACTTTGGGAGGCCGAGACGGGCAGATCACAAGGTCAGGAGATCGAGACCATCCTGGCTAACACGGCGAAACCCCGTCTCTACTAAAAACACAAAAAATTAGCTGGGCGAGGTGGCGCGCCTGTGGTCCCAGCTACTCGGGAGGCTGAGGCAGGAGAATGGCGGGAACCCAGGAGGCGGAGCTTGCAGTGAGCTGAGATCTGGCCACTGCACTCCAGCCTGGGCGACAGAGCGAGACTCCGTCTCAAAAAATAAATAAATAAATAAATAAATAAATAAATAAATAAATAAAATAAAATTCTGGTTTTAGTTTTTTTAATTATTTTGAGACAAAGTTTCACTCTTGTTGCCCAGGCTGGAGTGCAATGGCGTGATCTCAGCTCACTGCAACCTCTGCCTCCTGGGTTCAAGCGATTCTCCTGCCTCAGCCTCAGCTGGGATAACAGGCCTGTGCCACCCGGCCCAGATAATTTTTTGTATTATTTTAGTAGAGATTTGGTTTCACCACGTTGGTCAGGCTCGTCTTGAACTCCTGACCTCAGGTGATCCACCTGCCTCGGCCTCCCAAAGTGTTGGGATTACAGGTGTGAGCCACCATGCACGGCTATTTTGTTTTTTATTATACAAAGTCTTAAGCATATACAAAAGTGGAAAGAGAGGTAAAGTGAGCTCAATATTTCCATCACCACTTTCAACAATAATAAACTCATGGCCAAACTGGGCTCATCTATACAGTCCCGCTGTCCTCATCCCTAGGCTGGGTTAATTTGAAACAAACCCCACATCTTACATCAGTTCATCTGTAAATATTTCATAATGTATTCTGAAATATAAGGGTTCTTAATAAAACATAACTACAGTACCATTATCACACTTAAAAATCTAATGATAAACCTCAGTCTCACAAAATGTCCTGTTAGTGTTCTTATTTCCTGAATTGCCAAAAATTAATGGTTTTTACAGTTCTTTTGTTTGCATCAGTATCCAGACAAAGTTTACACACTGCATTTGGTTAATATGTTTAAATAATCTCTTTTAATCTATGGGTTTCCTCTCCCTGTCTTGCTTTCCCTTGCCATGTATTTGTTGAAAAAACTGTTGTCTTATCCTATGAGTTTCCTGTATTCTAGATTTTGTGGATTGCAGCATTTAGCATTTTCCTCTGTCTTCTTGTATTTCCCAAAAACACTTAGTTTAGACCCAGGTGCTTAGTTAGATTCAGTAGTTAATTTTGGACAAGAATATTTCTTAGGTGGCATTGAGTTGTCTGTCTGTCTCTCTTTCTTTTAGGATGTTATCAGTCATTGATGCATATTGCCTGGATCTATTATTTCACTAGACATCGTAAATGGTGATGATTCCTGCAGTTATTAGCTGGAATACTTCTAGAAAGAGGAACTTTCCCCTATCAACTCTTTGGTGTAATTATCACTTTGAATGGCTGCATATTATACTATGTTACTGTACTATAATTTACTAAACTTTCCCTTTAGTATAGGATGTCTAGTTTATAATTTATAAATTCCTGTTATTCTGAGTAACCGTAGTTGTTCTTTTAGTACACATAGTCATTTGAATATTGTAAATCATTTCGTCAGTAGTAGAAACATTTGGTTAAAAGAGTATTTCGCTGTGGGTGCAATATTTTTTTTTAAAAAAAGTAGTTTCAATTTCCATCACCACCAGTTATGTACAAATATGTCAGTTCCACTGCTTTTTGTGCTAGCACTGGATGTTATCTGATGCTTTGTTTTTGGATTTTATCTCCATTTGGGTTCATTCATTTAATTCTCCTGGTCTTTATGGTCAGATGCCCACAAGTGAAAAATCACTTTCCAGTGGGGAAAAAAAGAAAACACATTATACATGAAAGTGGTGTATGTAATGAGGTAAATCAGATGGGCTGTTTAAGGGGAGTTCTTATTGTTTAAGGAGAGGATGGTGGAATCAATAACAGCAGCAGCGATTATATATTTTTGGGGTGTTAACTAGCAAGTGCTCAGCATCCTTCTCCTGTCTAGTCTTCACCCCATCCAATCTGAACAGATGGGTTAAAAATCATTATGTTTGGTGACCAAAGGGATCCTATTTTGCTGTGTAAAACAGCTTCTCTCTCATGAGCAATAGATAAGCAAGTTTACTTATCTTTGCCTTGCTTTTCTTTTTTCCGTAATAAAAGGAAAGTTGTTCCTAGACAAGCGCAAGGTGGTAACACTCTTATACCCCCAGAATTATTTGCTTCTGCTGCATAAGAAGTGTCTGTTTTGAATGTTTTGATTTCTACAGGTTGTTGTTTTGTTTTTTTGTTTTCTGAGACAGGGCCTCACTCTGTTGCCTGGGCTGGAGGGCAGTGGCGCAATCACAGCTCAGTGCATCCTCAACCTCCCGGGTTCAAGTGATCCTCCCACCTCAGCTGCCACCACTGCTTCTCTCCCCTGCTCCCACCCACTGTCAAGTAGCTGGGACTACAGGCACACACCGCTACACCTAGCTAATTTTTGTATTTTTTTAGAGATGGGGTTTCACCATGTTGCCCAGATTGGTCTTGAATTCCTGGGCTCAAGCAATCCACCTGCCTAGACCTCCCAAAGTGGTAGGATTACAGGCATGAGCCACCATGCCCGGCCAGGTTTTGTTTTTTAAAACCTTCCTGGAATAAAAAGAAAATTATCCACCTAGTGCCAATGGGAATTGGTAGGTGCCGTGCTAACTGCAGCCCATTTCAAAGCAGTTTGTCAAATGGATGGGACAGTGTTCTCAGGGGGAAGGTCCCTGAATTTACAGTCTTAGAGCTTGAGTTTTAAGATTTATCTCCACTACTTAACCTGTTTATGCTGCATGAGCTGAGGCAGGTTGTTTCACCTCTTTGAATTCCAGTTTCCTGCTTCATAACAGAAATAATTGCCCTGTTGCTTAACTCCCAGATTGCTCTGAGGATCAGGAAGGGAATGTACTTGAACTAAGTAAGCTGTGAAAGGCTGGACCCAGGAAGGAATTGCAGGCTTTCTCTTTAGACACACCAGTTGAAAAACCTTTTTTTCTTACTATACAAATGTTATTCATTCATTTTAGAGAATCTAAAAAATACAGATAAGCAAAAGAAGAAAAATAAGGATTAAGCTAGGTGTGGTGGCTCACGCCTGTAATCCCAGCACTTTGGGAGGCCAAGGCAGGCAGATCACCTGAGGTCAGTAGTTCAAGACCAGGCTGGCCAACATGGTGAAACTCTGTCTGTACTAAAAATACAAATATTAGCTGGGCATGGTGGTGGGGCTATAATCCCAGCTACTTGGGAAGCTGAGGCAGGAGAATCACTTGAACCCAGGAGGTGTAGGTTGCAGTGAGCTGAGATCATTGCACTCCAGCCTGGGCAACAAGAGTGAAATTCAGTCTCAAAAAAAAAAAAAAAAAAAAGGAATTACCTGTAATCCTCCCAATGTCTGAATAGATTTCCTTATATGTATGTGTGTGTGTGTGTGTGTGTGTGTGTGTGTGTGTGTCTTTTTTTTATCTTGGCAAGGGCAAACATTAAAATAAAAAACTAACATTATATTGTGCATAGTATTTTATAATCCATTTTTTCACTATGTCATTATGTCATGAAGATTTTCCATGGCATCATCTTTTTTTTTGTTTGTTTTAGAGATGGGGTCGTGGGGTCTTGTTATGTAGCCCAGACTGGTCTCAAATTCCTGGCCTAAAGTGATTCTCCTGCCTCAGCCTCCCAAAGTGCTGGGATTTCAGGTGTAAGCCACTGTGTTGGCTACAAACTCATCTTTAAGATCTACGAAGAATTCTACCGTTTGGCTACACCACTGTTTACCTGCTGAATCCCCTGTGTGGTCATACAGGTTGTTTCTCAATTGTCTTTCTTGATAACACTCCTCTTCTCTAATTATTACCTGAGACAGTCAAGGATACAACTTCACATCGCTTAGCGTGGGAGTCAGGGCTCCGTTTAAGTACCATTAGTTCACTGTGAGATGACCGGGGTCTAGACTTGAAGCCATCCTGCCCCGTGATGGGTGTTTCTCTGCATGTGTTTACAGTCCTACCTGGTTCCGATTCTCTAAGGTTCTGATTGTATTTTGTATATTCATGTATTCACTTGCTCATTGAATGTACCCTGCTGGCTACTACTGAAAATACAGTCTTACTATCAAAGAGCAGAGAAATCAGAAAAAGGGAAGAAAATGAAGAGAATCAGAAAAAGTTAAATAGAAGGAAAGTTGGCCTCCAATTGAAGGGGGCCAGCGTATGAGACTTGGCATGGTTTGTGGCAAAGTGCGAGAGGTGGTGTGAAAAGGGTTGAATTTGAGCCCCTGCTCTCTAACGAGAGGGCACAGCCCTAGCAGGCTGAGCCACAGCCTCTGCTTCTGAAAAACAGGTACCTGGTGTGTTGGTTGCTGCAGCTCATGTGGCTTCTAGTGAGATCATAGATATGAACATGCTGAACACCAGAGGCATTCACACTTTATTTTTTAAAGTTGATGGAACTTCCACGGGTGGTGGACCTTCTTGAGTCTCTACTCCTAAGCCTTTCTGCTCCAGCCTAGCCATTGCCTGGGTCAATTTCTCCCCACTCCTGCAAGGGCATCTAAGAATGGGAAGGCTGTGGGTTGCATTGAGCACATCCCAGGATGCTGGGAAGGAGGTCCTGACTCCCTGCTCTATTGCCTGCAGCGATCGGCTGGCCCTCCTCCAGGTCAGGACGATTCTGCAGCAGCTGGGCCTGGACAGCACATGTGAGGACAGCATCGTGGTGAAGGAGGTGTGCGGAGCTGTGTCCCGGAGGGCGGCCCAGCTCTGTGGTGCTGGCCTGGCCGCTATAGTGGAAAAAAGGAGAGAAGACCAGGGGCTGGAGCACCTGAGGATCACTGTGGGTGTGGATGGCACCCTGTACAAGCTGCACCCTCAGTGAGTGCCCACGAGAGGCATGGCGGGTGGGGCAGCAGAGGTGCTGGAGACCAAGTGTGGACTTGGCATAGCCTCCTCAGCCGTGGCATGGGAAGATGCATCCCCATCCTTTTATGGGAAAGGAGTGCTGTGTGGTCAAGCCACCTATTCAATCTGACAGACAAGGTGTGAGCCCTGGTGCCTCTGCTACTTGTAATACGGTGTGGGAATGTTAGCTGGTCTCTCTAAACCCCAGGTTCCTGATCCACAAAAGGCCGGCACTAATAATCCCTACCACATAGGGCTAAATGTGTGAGGTTGAAATGAGTGAGTACATGTAAAGTGCTTCACACAGAGCTCAAGAAATGTAAGTTGGCTGAGTGCAGTGGCTCATGCCTGTAATGGCAGAGACAGGAGAATCCCTTGAGCCCTGGAGTTTGAGACCAGCCTGGGCAACACAGGGAGACTCCATCTCCACAAACATAAATAAATAAAATACAGTCTGGGCGCAGTGGCTCAAGCCTGTAATCCCAGCACTTTCAGAGGCTGAGACGGACGTATCACGAGGTCAGGAGATCGAGACCATCCTGGCTAACACGGTAAAACCCCGTCTCTACTAAAAAATACAAAAAACTAGCCGGGCGAGGTGGCAGGCGCCTGCAGTCCCAGCTACTCGGGAGGCTGAGGCAGGAGAATGGCGTGAACCGGGGAGGCGGAGCTTGCAGTGAGCTGAGATCCGGCCACTGCACTCCAGCCTGGGCGACAGAGCGAGACTCTGTCTCAAAAAAAAAAAAAAAGATAAATAAATAAATAAATAAATAAATAATAAAATAAAATACAAAATGAACAAACATTACAAATATTAGCTGGGCATGATGGTGCATACCTGTAGTCCCAGCTACATGGGAGGCTGAGCTGGGGGGCTTGAGCCTGGGAACTTGAGACTACAGTGGGCTGTGATGGCACAACTGCACTCTACACCCTGGACAACAGAGTGAGACCATGTCTAAAAAAAAAAATTAGAAGAAGAAGCTGTTTAGAGCCTTGAAAAGCAAACCAAAGGGAAGAAGCTAAAGAAATTAGATTATGATCATTTATAAATGTGCTGATTCTACATGGGAGGGCTGATGATGTTTCTTTCTCTTTTTCATAGCTTTTCTAGAATATTGCAGGAAACTCTGAAGGAACTAGCCCCTCGATGTGATGTGACATTCATGCTGTCAGAAGATGGCAGTGGAAAAGGGGCAGCACTGATCACTGCTGTGGCCAAGAGGTTACAGCAGGCACAGAAGGAGAACTAGGAACCCTTGGGATTGGATCTGATGCATCTTGGATACTGACCGGCTTTTCCTCTGGCAGATCAGTTGGTCAGAGACCAATGGGCACCCTCCTGGCTGACCTCACCTTCTGGATGGCCGAAAGAGAACCCCAGGTTCTCGGGTACTCTTAGTATCTTGTTACTGGATTTGCAGTGATGTTACGTGACATTTATATTTGGTATATTTGGGCCAAAATGGGCCAACTTGTGAAATCAAAATGTCTATCCTGAGAGATCCCCTTTCAAGACATTTTTCAGTTGAGGATTGAGCTGTCAGTTCTCTGTGGTTTTCAGTCCTGTGGCTGCTGGACTTGGAAATATATAGAATCTGCCCATGTGACTGGCAGTCTGTTTCCCCATTGGGATGCTTAAGTCATCTCTTATAGGGGATTGGGCCCTATACTTGTGGATGAACACTGGAGAGCAAGAGGAACTCATGTTATGAACTAGGGGTATCTCATCTAACTTGTCCTTAACTTGCCATGTTGACTTCAAACCTGATGACAGAACAAAGACTTTGAAGTATCCAGCCCCGGGGTGCAGAGAGGTTGATTGCCAGGGAGCCCTGCAGGAATCTTTGCATGCTTAAAGCAAGTTATGTCAGCATCCTGATTTTGTTCCTTATTAAGTGTGTGCCATGAGGTGGGGTGCTGTCTGGGGCATCTGTTTTTCATTTTGCATGTGGTTTGTGTTGCAGCTGTTGATAGTTGTTCTAAGGATTGTTAGGTATATGAAATCCAGTAAATTAATAAAAAATTTTTGATTTTCCAATAAAGTTCGCATGAGGTGCTGATATTTCTTCTGGGAGGCTTACTTGGTAACACCATGCTTTGTTGATGGAATAAGGGATGCAGAGTCAGAAGCAGCTTGAGCATTTTTCTCGAGTCCAAACTTCCTACCAACAGGGGGAAATATATGGAATATCTTCTAAAATATCCTTAACAGATTATCCAGATTTCTTTGGAATACTTCCAGTAACTGAGCATTTCCCACACGATCTACAGCTCTTGCTTTTGAACAGCTGGGGTTGACTGGAAGTCCTTCTGACTTCTGAGCTCGGTTCCTCCCATACACCCCACTGATCTCCATTCTACCCTGCAGAACTATGTGGAATTGGCCTATCCCTGACCATTTCTCCAGTGGACTTCCTCTCTCTGTCCTCTCTTCCCCACTTTACCTGAACTGCCTGTGCCTTTCTGTTTTGCACATAGTTATCTGTATGAGTTTTACATCTGGCCAGATAGATTGTAAACTCTTTGTCAAACACATTCTTGTATTGCTCTAGTGAACCTAGCACTGTGCCATTCCTATCAAATACTTACTTGTGGGAGGCATGATTGAAAAAATAGAACTTTTCAAGAAATTTTCTTCAGAAAAAGTATAGACTGGGTGTGGTGGCTCACATCTGTAATCTCAGCTCTTTGGGAGGCCAAGTCAGGAAGATTGCTTGAGGCCAGGAGTTCAAGATCAGCTTGGGCAACATATCAAGACCCCCATCTGTTAAAAAAAAAAATTTGTTTTAATTAGTTGAATGTGGTGGTGCACACCTGCAGTCCCAGTCACTCAGGAGGCTGAGGTGGGGTGTATCTCTCGAGTCTAGGTTCCAGGTTACAATGAGCTATGACTGCACCACTGCACTCCAGCCTGGGCAACAGAATGAGACCCTGCTTCTTAAAAAAAAAAAAAAAAGAGAGAGAGAGAAAGAGAAAGAAAGGAAAGAAAGAAAGAAAGGAAAGAAAGAAAGAAAGAAAGAGAAACAAAAGAGAGAAAGAAAAGAAAGGAAGAAAGGAAGGAAGGAAGGAAAGAAATTGTCAACTCTTGTTATTGTCATGGGAAACAAACTGAAAAGAATAATCGAGTGATTTTATTTTTATTTATTTGCTTAGTTACATACTTAATTATGACAACTCCACAGAGTGTTCTTGCTGTCTCTTCAAAAGATTACGGCTTTGGCCAGGCGTGGTGGCTCATGCCTGTAATTCCAGCATTTTGAGTGGCCAAGGCAGGCAGATCACCTGAGTTCAGGAGTTTGAGACCAGCCTGGCCAGCATGATGAAATGCGTCTCTACTAAAAATACAAAATATTGTAAAAATACAAAAAAAAAAAAAAAAAATAGCGAGGCATGGTGGGGCATGCCTGTGATCCCAGCTACTTGGGAGGCTGAGTCAGGAGAATCACTTGCACCTGGGAGGTGGAGGTTGCAGTGAGCTGAGATCAAGCTACTGCACTCCAGTCTGGGTGACAGAATGAGACTCCATCTCAAAAAAAAAAACAAAAAAAAGGGTTTTGGATTCCAGCTCTAAGTGTCACCATTTGCTGAAGCAGGATGTCCAGATGGAGTGAAGGGGGATGAGTCTAAAGACCGAGAGAGAGAGGCCAGCTAGGGCTGGGGGTAATGAGGGAGCTGAGGGTTCCTTGGGACATATTTTTTATACTTTCTTTTTTGTTGTTTTTTGAGACAAGGTCTCACTCTGTCACCCAGGTTGGAGCATGGTGGCGCAATCATGAATCACTGCAACCTTGACCTCCTGGGCTGAAGGCATTCTCGCATCTCAGCTTCCCAAGCAGCTGGGACCGCAGGCACATGCCACCATGCCAGCTAATTTTTAAATTTTTTGTAGGGACAGGAGTCTCACTATGTTGCCCTGACTTGTCTCAAACTCCTGGCCTCAAGTGATCCTCCCGCTTTGGCCTTCCAAAGTGCTGATATATAGTCATGAGTCACTGTGTCTGGTCCATACTTTCAACACAAATGTATGGTGGTACTGCTGTGAACAGGTCCTAGATTTATCAAAATTATCTCTTTTTTATTTTAAGGTTATATCTCTTTAGATAAATGGCGTATGAATGTTTTAAATGTATCTTTTTTATATTTTGAAGTTACGCCTCTTTGGAGAAATGTTTCACCTTACCAGGTTTCATCTTAATCAACTGAAAACCTTGCTGTCCTTATTCTCTTTCCCTAGTTCTCCCATTTTATGGTAAGACATCCTCAGCTTCCAGTCCCTCTTTCCCCTGGTTCTGCCAGGGATCTTTCTCTTTGCTGTCTTTCCCGGACAAGTGATCTGACCCGTAGATTCAGGTTGTTGTGCCACTAAGTTCTTCCATGACCTGGTCTCTCAGCACATGTTTGGCAGGTTAGGGGAGGTCACCCAGTCCCTTCTCACCCAGCCCTGGTCTCTTACAAGAAAAAGGAGCCCCAAGGTATCTAGGCAACCTTGCACATTCTGACTAATTGATCGCATCATAGAATCCTTGAACAAGCACCAGAACTCCAGAGGGGGCAGACATCTATCTTGCTGTGTTTGGACAGGCCAGCCCCTGAAACATCTTGGGCAATGGAGGGTTAACTTCTCAAAGTTTAATAGGCAAGACCAGCAACCATGCAACAAGGTAAACTGTCCTCGTGAGAGCTCCAAAGACTTTATTTTTCCCTCTCTTTTTTCAAGGCAGGGTCTCGCTATGTTATCCAGGCTGCTCTCAAACTCTTGGGCTCAAGCAATCCCCCCACCTTAACCTCCCCAGCAGCTGGGACTACAGGCACACTCCACTGCACCTAGCTGACTTTTCCTTCTAAGCATCTTCGGCTGGACATGGTGGCTCATGCCTGTAAACCCTGCACTTTGGGAGGCCGAGGTGGGTAGATCACTGGAGGTCAGGAGTTCGAGACCAGCCTGGCCAACATAGTGAAACCTCATCTCTACTAAAAATACAAAAACTTAGCCAGGCATGGTGGCAGGTGCCTGTAATCCCAGCTACTTGGGAGGCTGAAGCAGGAGAATCACTTGAACCCAGGAGGTGGAGGTTGCAGTGAGCCAAGATTGTGACACTGCACTCTAGCCTGGGTGCACAGCGAGTCTGTCTTAAAAAAAAAAAAAAAAAAAAAAGGAAGAGAGAGCATCTTTATCTTCATTTTCTAGCCTTAAGTGTTACGTTCTCCCAGTAACATTTTGCCCAAAAAGAGTTGATGAATATAGATTTAAGAATAAGATTTTCCCCATGATGCTGCCTTTCCCGAACAAGTGAGTTCATTCTCATTTGTCTTTCTTCAGAAATCTTTTATCTATATTTCTCCCATTAGCTGGAATGGGTGCTCCATGAGAATAAAGACTTAGGTTTCATTTTTCCTGTTGTCCCCAGAGCCTACCATACTGGCTGGCATTGAGTAGCAATTGGACAGTTTTCTGAATGAAAGACTGAATGCTCAAATAAGCACATGAATTAATTATCACTTTCCTTTGAATCTCTCCATTCTCCTTCCTCACCCAATGGGGCTCAATCCTTATACACCGAAGATATTCTATAAATGATGACTCAATGAATGCCAAGCCCTGTTCTATGCACTGAAGACCCAAAGAAATAAAAGACGTCATCCCTGCTCTGTAAGAATTCATAGGCTAGTAAGGAAAGAAAGATATATAAATATCTGTAATACAACATGGTAAACAGGAACAAGGTGATGACAGTTCTGACCATTTCCTATATCCTTTAGATCAGGAATGCTCAACCTTTGTGCACGTGTATGTGTGTGTGCACGTACTATGTACCCCTTGGACAATCATGTGAAACCTTGTATTCTTGCTCAGAATAACGTTTTTAAATGCATAAAATACATAGGATTACAAGGGAAATTAATAGTGTGAATTACATTTATTAAAATGTTAGAGTGGCACTATAGTAATAATACATGCGTGTGTTTATTAATGCATTATGTAGCAAGATCCAGCAGGAACCTAATAACAACGACAATTTTGAAGTTCTTATTTTTTTCTTTTTTTTTTTGAGATGGAGTCTCTCTCTCTCACCTAGGCAGGAGTGCAGTGTCGCGATCTCGGCTCACTGCAAGCTCCGCCTCTCGGGTTCATGCCATTCTCCTGCCTCAGCCTCCCAAGTAGCTGGGACTACAGGCGCCCGCCACCACGCCTGGCTAATTTTTTTGTATTTTTAGTAGAGACGGGGTTTCACCGTGTCAGCCAGGATGGTCTCGATCTCCTGACCTCATGATCCACCCGCCTCGGCCTCCCAAAGTGCTGGGATTACAGGCGTGAGCCACTGCACCCGGCCCCATATTCTTTTTTAAAGATTTAATTTCTCTATTGACATTCTTTATCTTTTCATCCATTTTGTCTAACTTTTATTTTTCTTTAACATAATTACGAAAAAGCATCTTAAAGTCCTTGTCTGCTAATTCCAACATCTGAGTTACCTGTAGGACTGTTTTTGTTGTCTATTTTTTCTCTTGCTTACAGGTCACATTTTTCTACTTGTTTGCATATATTATATATTTTTAATATTATGCATAAATAGCCACAAAGTCTGATGTAGATATTATTTTTCACCAGAGAGAGAACACTTTCTTCTGGCAGCTAAGGTGATGAACTGATCACTTTGATCCAGTCTGATATTGAGCTGGATCAGTTTACTTTTTGTTTCAAATATCAGCTGAGCATGGTGGCTCATACCTGTCATCCTAGCACTTTGGTAGGCTGAGGCAGGATGATCACTTGAGCTCAGGAGTTCAAGACCAACCTGGGCAACATAGTGAGACCTCATCTGTATTTTTTTAGTTTTTCAAATTTAATTTAAAAAATGGTTTCAGCCAGGTGCAGTGGCTCACGTTTGTAATCCCAGCACTTTGGGAGGTCAAAGCAGGCAGATCACCTGAGGTCAGGAGTTTGAGACCAGCCTGGCCAACATGGTGAAACCCTATCTCTACTAAAAATACAAAAAGTACCTGGACATGGTGGCACACACCTGTAATTCCAGCTATTTGGGAGGCTGAGGCAGGAGAATTGCTTGAACTCAGGAGGCAGAGGTTGCTGTGAGCTGAGATGGCACCACTGCACTCCAGCCTGGGTGACAGCAAAACTCTGTCTCAAAAAAAAAAATAGTTTCAAATATCTTAGAGTCGTGCCTGTCTTGTGTTTATTACAGGCCCTTTTTTCAAGCAGCCTTCTCTTTCTCAAATACAACAATATTATAGGATATCTTTCTCTGAATTTCAATCTAGCCTTCTCTATTGCCCAGAACTTAGCAAAAATCCTGTGGGGTGAACTGGCAGGTGAGGAAAACCAGCTATGCATTTGAAGCTTCTCCAGATTCTACTCTGTCTAGCCAGCTCACATGACCAGAAAAGCTGGCTGGTTTCTCATTCTCTCTGAGTAGGCTTGTCTCTATTCTGGCAAGTCTAATCTCCCCAACCCATGCCAAGACTCAACAAATGCCCTCATAGAGGAAAGCAGTCACGAATCTCCACTCACTTTGCAAGGGTCCCTTCTGCTCTGGAATTTAGTTCCATTAGATTTCCAGCCTTCCAGTGTCTCTAAAAAGAAATATATATGTTTTTTAGTTTATCCATATATATTTTTTCTAATTGCCATAGTGGACACAATGGTCTACTGTTCCCCTCTTACATCCTACATCCTAACCACCAATTCTAAATATTTTAAATTCCCATTACAATGTCTTATTTTACTCACGAGTTATTTAAAAACAACAACAACAACAACTTTTAAGGCCGGATGCGGTGGCTTACGTCTGTAATCCCAGCACGTTGGGAGGCCAAGGCGGGAGGATAGCTTGAGGCCAGGAATTTGCGACCAGCCTGGGCAACATGGCGAGACCCCATCTCTACTAGATTTAAAATAAATAAATAAATAAAAATTTTAAAAGGAAAAAAAGCTTAAGTTTGTACATTTATAATTTCCAAGTATATTGTTTTAAATTTGATCATTTTGTTAATTTTTAACTTAATTGTGTGTTGATCTATGGCCTATATCAGGGATTGACTACTTATTTCTGTAAAGGGCCAGGCAGTCACAATTGTAGGCTCTGTGGGCCATATGATCTGTGCTGTTATAACAAAAAAGGAGCCATAGACAACATGTAAATGAACGGGTATGGCTTGGTTCTAATAAAACTTTATTTTCAAAAATAAGTGGCAGGCTGGATTTGTCCTGCAATTCAGTTTGTCAATCCCTGGTCTAAATTATCTTAATTATTTACAAATTTATTACGACTTGCTTTATAAATATGTTTGCTTTGAAATTTGAATGCTTTTCATGTGCACTTAAAATATATTCTGTATTATCTGGGCACAGTGGCTCATGCCTGTAATCCCAGCACTTTGGGAGGCTGAGGCAGGTGGATCTCCTGAGGTCAGGAGTTGAGACCAGCCTGGCCAACATAGTGAAATCCTGTCTCTACTAAAAATACAAAAAAATTAGCTGAGTGTGGTGCTGGGCACCTGTCACCCCAGCTACTCGGGAGGCTGAGGCAGGAGAATTGCTTGAACCCAGGAGGCAGAGGTTGCAGTGAGCCAAGATCACATCATTGCACTCCAGCCTGGGCAACAAGAGTAAAACTCCTCAAAAAAAAAAAAAAAAAGGAAAAAGAAAAAGAAAAAAGAAAAATATATATAAGTATATATATACTGTATTAAATAAATAATTCTATATATTTATTAGATTAAACTTGTTCAAATCTTTTATAACTTTGTTGATTTCATTTGTTTGCTTGCTTGACCTAATGGCAGAGAAAAATACATTTAAATTTATTCTTATAACGTGGATTTGTCAGAGTATTTCCGTAGGTCTAACAATTCTTGCTTTAATATTTAGTGGTTAATTTATTAGAATTTTAACATCTGGCCAGGCACAGTGGTTCATGCCTGTAATCCCAGCACTTTGGGAGGCGAAGGTGGTTGGATCACCTGAGGTTGTGAGTTTGAGACCAGCCTGGTTAACATGGTGAAATCCTGTCTCTACTAAAAATACAAAAATTAGCCAGGTGTGAGAGTGCACGCCTGTAATCCCAGCTACTCAGGAGGCTAAGCCATGAGAATTGCTCCAACCCAGGAGGCGGAGGCTGCAGTGAACTGAGGTCACGCCACTGCCCTCCAACCTGGGCGACATGGTAAGACTCTGTCTTTAAAAAAAATTAGTATCGGCCGGGCGCGGTGGCTCACCCCTGTAATCCCAGCACTTTGGGAGGCCGAGACGGGCAGATCACGAGGTCAGGAGATCAAGACCATCGTGGCTAACACGGTGAAACCCCGTCTCTACTAAAAAATACAAAAAACTAGCCAGGAGTGGTGGCGGGCGCCCGTAGTCCCGGCTACTCAGGAGGCTGAGGCAGGAGAATGGCGTGAACCCGGGAGGCAGAGCTCACAGTGAGCCGAGATTCGGCCACTGCACTTCAGCCTGGGCGACACAGCGATACTCCGCCTCAAAAAAAAAAAAATTAATATCTTAATATTAAGATATTGATTTTAAATGATTAAAATTATTAATTAGCATAATTAAACATCAAATCATTCAATCATTAATTAATAATAATTATTTGTAATTATAGCTATTATGTTTATCTATAATTACATATAATGGGATATTTTATATATCTATATATATCCTACGTATATATAGGATGGAAGCGAAGGATTGATAGATATATCTTCTCCCAAAGAAGACAAGTATTTCAGCATGCTTTTACGTATTTTGATTTCTCCTACCCCTATAGCCCATCATACTGAAATGGGCTAGAATTTTAGTTCTGTGTTATTATTCATAAACCTTCACTTATTTGGCTTCCTCTAAGTGTTTTGACGGAGAGATACTATGTGGCAAGCTGAGGGTTTAAATGACTGAAAATATTTTTATTATGCCATCATATTTGAATGCTAATTTGGCTGGATATAAAATTCTAGATTCAAAGATCCCTTTCTTCTGTTCTTTAAATCTATTACCTTATTCTTTTCTTGCATCATTGTTGCAAGTCTAATGGCAATTTGGTTCTTGTTCCTTTTTGAGTAATCTGTTTTGTGTCTCTGAAAGCATTTAAAATTTTCTTTTTGGCTGGGTGCAGTGGCTCATGCCTATAATCTTGGCACTTTGGGAGGCTAAGGCAGGAGTATTGCTTGAGGCCAGGTGCTGAAGACCAGCCTGGGTAACATGTTGAAACCCCGCCTCTACTAAAAATACAAAAATTAGCCAGGGATGGTGGTGCTCACCTGTTGTCCCAGCTACTCAGGAGGCTGAGGAGGAGGATCACCTGAGCCTTGGGAGGTCAAGGCTACAGTGAGCCATGATCATGCCACTGCACTCCAGCCTGGGTAACAGAGTAAGACCCTGTGTCTAAATAAATAAATAAATAGGATTATACTTTAGAAAGTTTATCTAGCTTTTATTTCATTTATTATTATATATTGCAAAAAGGCTTTCCCACTCCCCATCTTTTGTATTTTTATAGCTCCTTATAAGCCTGAATAAAATACTATTTACCACACAACTGAGTGCTGATAAAAGTGGTTTGTTTTAGGCCAGGCACAGGGCTCACGCCTGTAATCCCAGCACTTTGGGAGGCTGACACGGGCGGATTACCTGAGGTCAGGAGTTCGAGACCAGCCTGGCCAACATGACGAAACCCATCTCTACTAAAAATACAAAAATCAGCTGGGCATGGTGGTGGGCACCACCAGCCCAGCTACTTAGTAATCCCAGCTACTTAGGAGGCTGAGGCAAGAGAATTGCTTGAACCCGGGAGGCACAGGTTGCAGTGCCACTGCACTCCAGCCTGGGCAACAACAGTGAGACTCCATCTCAAAAAAAAAAAAAAAAGGTTTGTTTTATAGTGAACTGTGGAGGGATAAGGGGCACACTGGGCACAAAAATAAATCTGATGGTAGAGTTAGGACTGAGAGGGCAGAGGAAATCAGACTGACATTTCCTAGGGAAACTGATGGGTTAGCCAATGTTCCTATTCCAATCCATCTTCTTGGAACCTCCCTGCCATTTCCTCTGACATCTGAAGCACTTGCTGTAAAGCACTCACTGCTCACACTATGGCTGCCTGGCTGGCTTTCCTTGAGAATATGTATGTTTAATCTGTATTTTGTCTATGAAGCTTTTCGAGGGCTTTGTAGTTCTACTCCACACACTGTACACTCACCCATCCCCTTTTCCTCCGGTGGCTGGTACATGGAAAGTACTATAGATCAGATTGGAAATCCATCTCTCCTCTCAAAGGCAGCTAAAGCTACGTGGTCAGGCTCTGGGCCCCAGATTCTAGTCCTGATTTCTGAGTCTGCTTTCCAGGTCAGGGAATGCACTGGGGCTGATGACAAGGCTGGAACGTCCCGGGATTGAAGCTTGGATCCGAACTGTTGGACAGCGTCTGGAGTTTTGCACAAAAGAGAATTGAATTGTAGATCAGCTGGGAAGTTACTGCGATAGTCCTGGTGCCCTGCAGCCTCCAGCAACTGGAACCCTGTGGGAGCACATAGCTGGCATTTTTTGCTAGAGATTAGGAAGTCTTTTGCTTCCTCTGTGAAAAGGCTTGAATTCAATGGACTGTTGTGGTAAGATGAAGTGTTTTTTTTCCCCTTATTGGTAAAAATAAAACAGAGATTTGGCTTGGGTTATCACGCAGTGGTGGGCCCATGAGCTCGCTCTCGGTGTTTGGCGGGAAGCCAGTTGAAGAACATGTGGTCACATTTTTGTCCGGCGTCATCAAGAGTGTAGAGAAGCTGTGATCCTAGCCTCAGAGGAGTGAGCTTTTATTGCCGTGTGACTCTTCAAAGACCATCTTTATGCAAGAAATGTCAGAGGCCCATTTCATAGTAAGTTCTTTTGAAGTTTTGTTTTGGTTGAAGTTATATTGTCACTCATGGGCTGATGTCATCTCCTTATGATGGTGTCCCCAAGAGCCTTCACAGGCCTAGGAGGCACTGGTTGGTGGTGGGAGGCCTAGGCTGAGAGGCAGGTCTCTTTGTTGTATTTCTTCCTGGGCTTTAGTCTGGCTCTTTCTAAAATGGGCTAATCCTCTCTGTACCCTCCTTCTCATGTGGTGAAGGGTGTTGGGACAACATGCAAATATGGTTCAAAAGAGAACTGAAGCTGCTCTTTTCTACTCTGTCACATTTGCTTGCTTTGAATTGAGTCTTTTGTTAGCGTATTCTTTGAAGTAGAACTTGTCCATGGTTAACTTTGGTGTCTTGATTTGGAGAAGAAATTGAGTAGTGCCCAATTGCAGGTAGACCAAGGAGGCTGAACTGGGTTTTCATGGGGTTTGTAGGATGTGCAGAATGGTTAAATGAATGTATGAATGAACATACGTAGGTCGAATGTGTGATGGGGAACCTCAGAATGACCCAAGAAACATATTTCTCCAGAAACTAAGTAGATCTTGGGCTGTGAAGTATTTAGTACCCATAACACACAATGATAGTTTAAATATGTGGTCCAAAAATTTGTTCCTCATCAGCCAAGTCATAAATGCAGGACTTAAGGGAAACTACATGTGAGAGGTGTCTGTGACCTAGGACATTGGAGGCCTGGGTCAGAGTTAGGAATCAGGACCTTGCAAAATTTACTTAACATTCTCCAGAATATAGCCCAATCTACAAAGCCACCCTCATGTCAGCTGCTCAGCTGGAAAGCACATGTGCTTGAAGTTTCTTTCACCTTCACTCTTACTTTAATAAAAGCATTTATAAGTCCAGGAGCTTATTTTATACTTTGATTGATCAGCGATTGTGTCTTCACTAAGAACCACCCATATTGTCATCCTTGGGCAGACACAAGGAAGGATGAAAGGATTTACCTGCAAGAATCTAGAGAACTAAGGCCAAGGGAAGCAGGTCAGACATAGGTAGATTGCATCTCAGATTTAACCGGCCAATGACGGAAAAGGTTTTTTTTGAGACAGAGTCTTACACTGTTGCCCAGGCTGGAGAGATCTCGGCTCACCGCAAGCTCTGCCTCCCAGTTCACGCCATTCTCCTGCCTTAGCCTCCCGAGTAGCTGGGACTATAGGCGCCTGCCACCATGCCCAGCTAATTTATTTTTTTGTATTTTTAGTAGAGACGGGGTTTCACCGTGTTAGCCAGGATGGTCTCCATCTCCTGACCTCGTACTCTGCCCACTTTGGCCTCCCAAAGTGCTGGGATTACAAGTGTGAGCCACCGCGCCCGGCCTGGAAAAGGTTTTTTAAAGAGTGAGGTAGCACCTATCTGGATCTTGTCTTGGGTGTGTGCTATGGTCTGGATGTCTATGGCCCCCCAAATTCATAATTGAAACCTAATCTCCGATGTGATAATATTAGAAGGTGGGGTCTTTGGAGGTTATTAGGTCATGAGGGTGGAGCCCTCACGAATGTGATTCATCCCCTTATAAAGGAGACCCTAGAGAGCTTGTCAGTCCCTTCTACCAGTGAGGACTGAGTAGGAAGCCTGTCTTTGAGAAATGAGCCCTCACCAGGTAGGCACCAAATCTGCTGGTGACTTAATCTTGGGTTTCGCAGCCTCCAGACCTGTGAAATATACATTTCCATTATTTGTAAGTTACCTAGCCTATGGTAATTTGTTGTAGCAGCCTGAACGGACTAAGACAGTGAGGATGGGAGTGGAATATGATGTGCTAGGTTCTTTCCAGTTTTCAAATAATATGCTTTTACCTCCTGGAGTTTTATCCCCTGTGCCACTAATCTCTGATTTGCTAAAATATTTGCATTTTTGTCTCCTACTCTCTACTTTATCAAACAACCTGTCATATTTCTCTCTATAGCTGCAGACCCCTATCAGACCTCTCAAAATATCATTTATGACTTCCTCTTCCATGCGGAGAACATGAGAGAGTGAGAGAGAACTGGGATCTTCTATACTTTTAATGAGTGAATCCACATGACTGTAGGCATCTAGAACAGGGCTCTCAAACTTCAGCAGGTCACAGAATCACCAGGAGGGCTTGTTAAAACACAGATTCTTGGTTCCACCCCAAAGTTTTCCATTCAGTAGATCTGGGGAAGGGCCCAAGAATGTACATTTCTAACAAGTTCCCACCTAATGCTGTTGTTACTGGTGCAGGGACCACACTTTGAGAACCACCACCCTAGAGGACGGGGATCAAGAAAGCCCACTCTCAGTAAAATCCCAAATGCAGAGGGGTCAGATTAATAAGTACCAGGGTGTGCTGTCCTCTTCCTCCTCTTTCTCTTCCTCATCCTCCTCTTTTTCATGGCTTACCTGATCCCTGCCTCAGGGGCCTCCAAAGAAAACTCTGACTTAGACCAATGTGTCCCAGATTCAATATCACTTTCTATAGGAAGTTGTCCATGAACTCCAGGATTAGATGTTGTGGCTTCCTATACTTCTCCTTCTTGATAGCTATCATGATTCACAATTTGCAACTGAGATTTGTGTGATTTCTTAATCTCTGTTTCCTCCAGAGACTGTAAGCTCCATGAAGACAGGATATAAGAATAGTAGGAAAAACAGGAAGGGTTTGGGTGGAGAATGGTGGTGAGTCACCCTTAGGATTGTACACAATAAAAGAGAGTGAAACAACAGAAGATTTTGTCCCCAAAGAATAAAGGAAGGGAAGGGAGGAGGAAGGAAAAAGGTGGCCTGGAACATCCATTAGAACTTTGGCTGCCAAGTCTAGCCCAGCTCTCTCTGGTGCGAACCAGAGGTTTGCCTGCTCTATTTTGGCCACAGAGTGGGCATTTCATCTCTCCACGCATTTTAAAACCTGAGTTTTTTTTTTTTTTTTTTTCCAGTTCTGAGCTACTTACTCGCTCTAAGCCTCAGCTAGAGCACCCAAAAAACAAAGAATTAAGGCTCCAGGGCTGAAGAGACCTAAGTACAACACCCAGCTGTGCCATTGTTGCATTTCCATGAGTGCCTGAATTAACTCCTCTAAGCTTCGGCTTCCCTCCTGAAAAGGGTTTCTACTCCTAATGTTGGGACGCTTCCAGGAATCAGCACGTGAAGTCCTTAGCACAATCACCGGCTCAGTGCACATGAGTGGCCATTGTCATCACCATCTTCAATGTCATCGTCCTCTTCACCATTGTCACCATTCCTGTCCCCACACCCAAGGTTTCTGAGGTCTCAATGGGATAAAGAACTTCATAACCATGAAGCACTGTCTGAATGTCAAGGGCATCCAAGTGCCCCATCCCCTGCCCACAAGTCCTGCAGTAACATCCAAGGATGCCTTCCTTCCCCAGGGCGCTGGCGCAGGCTCTACCCCTTGCAAGCCTTTGGTGACTCTTGATTTTACGACAAATGCATCTTTTGTCTCTTCTGTTTTCAGGACTTCAACTAACCAACTAAAGAACTGTTCCCCAGAGCATTGTTCCTGAGGAGGAAAAGAGCCCAAACACCCACCCACACCTGCTTTGTGCCAAGAATCCACAGTTGGGTTGCAAGGACAGTGTATGATGTCCTTTTGGAAAAATGAGAGTGAGCACAAATGAAGAGCAAGCAAAGGTGTCTCCAGTCATCCCAAGGCAAGTGGGGAGTAGCTGGGCTGTAACGGCCTCACTCCTGCATGAGACTCTGTCTCTGGCTTTTCGCATTAAGTAGTTTCCTGTCCCTCTGCGTAAAACAAAATGAATGGGCTGGGTGCGGTGGCTCACGCCTGTAATCCCAGCACTTTGGGAGGTCGAGGCGGGTGGATCACCTGAGGTCAGGAGTTCGAGACTAGCCTGGCCAACATGATGAAACCCCGTCTCTACTAAAAATACAAAAATTAGCCAGGTGTAGTTGTGGGCACCTGTCGTCCCAGCTACTCATGATGAGAATCACTTGAACACAGGAGGCGGAGGTTGCAACAAGAGGTTGCAATGAGCCAAGTTTGCACCCCTGTGCTGCACTACAGCCTGGGTGACAGAGTGAGATTCTGTCGAAAGAAAGAAAGAAAGAAAGAAAGAAAGAAAGAAAGAAAGAAAGAAAGAAAGAAAGAAAGAAAGAAAGAAAGAAAGAAAGAAAGAAAAAGAAAAGAAAGGAAGGAAGGAAGGAAGGAAGGAAGGAAGGAAGGAAGGAAGGAAGGAAGGAAGGAAGGAAGGAGAAAGAAAAGAAAAGAAAAGAAGGAAGGAAGGAAGGAAAGAGAAAGAAAAGAAAAGGAAAGAAAAGAAAAGAAACAGAAAGAAAAGAAAGAGAAAATAAAAACTTATCCAAGTCTTAGGATCTTAAAAGGTAGATCCTGGGGTTTTACAGATGAGGCCCAGAGAGAGACAAACACTTTCCCAGGAATACACAGTAATTTGTAACTGGGCCAAAGCTCACTATAGTTAAGTCTTTTTGTTTGAGGTGACTGAGATAATGCCATCTATTTTTTTTTTTTAAGGGAAATGCTGTGCTGATATTTCTCACAGTTTGAAACTTATAAAATGCCTCTCTTCCCTGAGTACCCATCTGTCCTCTACTACCCTCAGGGTTTGGGACTGATGCTCTGCGGTTGAGGGAGAGTGGTTAAGAATGGAGGAGCTTGATTTCAAATCTCAGTTTGGTTAACTTACAGCTATATGACCTTGGGAAGCTACTTTACTGCGGTGAGCCTCAGTTTCCTCATGTGTAAAACTGGGAAAATAGAACTCATGAGGAGTTCTTGTGACCTAATGCCTGTGAGGTATTATATTTATAGCAGTGCCTCGCTAACAGGAAGTATTCAATAAATGCAAATTTATTGAATTTAATGACCTCCAAGAGAGTTGCTTAAGGGCAAAGTGGAAGTCAATTGAACAGTGGGTACATCCTCTCTGAAAGCAAGGCTAAAACTATCTTTAAAGAAAAAAAAGGCCGGGCGCGGTGGCTCAAGCCTGTAATCCCAGCACTTTGGGAGGCCGAGACGGGCGGATCACGAGGTCAGGAGATCGAGACCATCCTGGCTAACACGGTGAAACCCCGTCTCTACTAAAAATACAAAAAAAAAAAAAAACTAGCCGGGCGAGGTGGCTGGCGCCTGTAGTCCCAGCTACTCCGGAGGCTGAGGCAGGAGAATGGCGTAAACCCGGGAGGCGGAGCTTGCAGTGAGCTGAGATCCGGCCACTGCACTCCAGCCCGGTCTACAGAGCAAGACTCCGTCTCAAAAAAAAAAAAAAAAAAAGAAAAAAGAAAAAAAAGAAAAAAAAAAGTATTACTGGAAAGGAACAAGGAATTCAGCTGCTAAACCAAGTGGAGTGACTCACTCTGTAATCCCAGCACTTCGGGAAGCTGAGGGAGGGGGATCACTGGAGCCCAGCAGTTCGAGCCTGGGCAACATAGTGAGATCCTATTTCCCCTTTTCTGAGAGGAAATCTTGCTCTGTCGCCCAGGCTGGAGTACAGTGGCACAACCTCAGCTTACTGCAACCTCCGTCCCCAGGGTTCAAGTGATTCTCCTGTCTCAGCCTCCAGAGTAGCTGGGATTACAGGCACTCACCGACACGCTCAGTAATTTTTTTAGTTTTTCTTTCTTTCTTTCTTTCTTTTTTTTTGTAACGGAGTCTCGCTCTGTCGCCCAGGCTGGAGTGCAGTGGTACGATCTTGGCTCACTGCAAGCTCCGCCTCCCGGGCTCACGCCATTCTCCTGCCTCAGCCTCCAGAGTAGCTGAGACTACAGGCGCCGGCCACCACGCCCAGTTAATTTTTTTGTATTTTTAGTAGAGACAGGGTTTCACCATGTTGGCCATGCTGGTCTCAAACTCCTGACCTCAGGTGATCCGCCCACCTTGGCCTCCCCAAATGCTGGGATTACAGGGATGAGCCACCACACCCAGCCATGAGATTCTATTCCTTAAAAAACAAACAAACAAGCAGGGCACGGTGGCTCACGCCTGTAATCCCAGCAGTTTGGGAGGCCGAGGTGGGTGGACCACAAGTTCAGGAGATTGAGACCATCCTGGCTAACACGGTGAAACCCCGCCTCTACTAAAAAAATACAAAGAATTAGCCTGGCGAGGTGGCGGGCGCCTGTAGTCCCAGCTACTCCGGAGGTTGAGGCAGGAGAATGGCGTGAACTGGGGAGGCGGAGCTTGCAGTGAGTCGAGATTGCGCCACTGCACTCCAGCCGGGTGCGGTGGCTCAAGCCTGTAATCCCAGCACTTTGGGAGGCCGAGGCGGGCGGATCACAAGGTCAGGAGATCGAGACCACAGTGAAACCCCGTCTCTACTAAAAATACAAAAAATTAGCCGGGCGCGGTGGCGGGCGCCTGTAGTCCCAGCTACTCAGGAGGCTGAGGCAGGAGAATGGCGGGAACCCGGGAGGCGGAGCTTGCAGTGAGCCGAGATCGCGCCACTGCACTCCAGCCTGGGCAACAGCGTGAGACTCCGTCTCAAAAAAAAAAAAAAAAAAAAAAAAAAAAAAAGAGATTGCGCCACTGCACTCCAGCCTGGGCGACAGAGTGAGACTCCGTCTCAAAACAACAGCAGCAACAAAACAAACAAAAAACAGGAAGGAATCCAGCTATTAGCAAAATTCAAATGAATTGTGGATTTTTCTGTTATTAAAATGTAGAGATATCAGGATCCTTAAACTCAAGTAAATGACACAACAAACGAAGCATATCGAATTTGAAGCTGTGTTATGATGGTGCCTGTGCCAGTTTGGGGGAAGGGCAATAAATACTTGGCTTACACAGATGCTCTAGATCTTGAAGAGGGAGAGAGGGGCACAGTTCTACAGAGACCTGTGCCAGTACAAGAGAGAGGGGAGTTGCTTCCGGGGTGGAGAGTACATGGAGAATGGAACCACTGGCTATAAACCAGACTGCATGGTGGGCTGGTGGAAACACCAGTTTCTACATGACCTCTAGACCAAACACTCTAGACAAAAAGCAACTCTGCTTTGAATGACCTTCAAAGCGAATGCCCTGGGCCAGTCCCAAGGGTTCCTTCCCCACCTCCTACTCCGTCTCCTGGGTAACAACATTGTAAGCCTGGGAAGAAAGGGGGTGATAGCATAATATTCTCTGTCATGTTACAGACCCAGGGAGCTTTTAAGAAATAAATACCAATGGGAAAGAGGTAACATGCATTCTTTGTAAGTGCTTTGGTAATTCAAAGCAGTGTTTTAACTAGACTCGGGAAGTTGCCTGGGGATCAGAAAGGAAAGCAAAAATGTGTGTGGAATTTGTCAAAATTTGTTAAGCTCATCTAGCATAATAAGGAGAACATCTTTTTATAAAAACAAAGTTAAATCATAAATTATGGCCGAGTGCGGCGGCTGACTCCCGTAATCCCAGTACTTCGGGAGGCTGAGGTACGAGAATCGCTTGAGCCCAGGGGTTCAAGACCAGCCTGGGCAACATAGTGAAACCCTGTCTCTACAAAAAATTAAAAAGTTAGCCAGCTGTGGTAGTTGGAGCCTGTAGTCCTAGCTGCAGAGGCTGAGGTGGGAGGATCACTTGAGCTCTGAAGGTGGAGGCTGCAGTTAGTGTGATGGCACTACTGCACTCCAGCCCGGGTGACAGAGTAGGACTCTGTCTCAAAAACAAGCAAACAAATAATTGCAAGGCATATATTTTATTTTTAGATCATGCTTTACTTTTTTTTTTTTTTTTGAGATGGAGTTTCGCCCTTGTCCTGGCTGGAGTGCAAGGGCACAATCTCAGCTCACTGCAACCTCCGCCTCCCAGGTTCAAGGGATTCTCCTGGCTCAGCCTCCCAAGTAGCTGGGATTACAGGCATGTGCTAGCATGCTTGGCTAATTTTTTGTATTTGGTAGAGAAGGGGTTTCACCTTGTTGGTCAGGCTGGTTTCGAACTTCTGACCTCAGGTGATCCACCCGCCTGGGCCTCCCAAAGTGCTGGAATTACAGGCATGGGCCACCTCCTGAGGCACCTAGCCTCATGCTTTGCTTTGAACTAGGGGAACCATCAGTGCCTCTGTAGAGGAAGCTCATAGAGAAGCCAGGGACAAATCCTAGAAGGCTTTACACTTTCAGCCAGGGCTCTCCAGACCATTTTGGTTATGCACTCCATCAGTAAAGTATTTTTGTAGACACATTGTATTAGTCTGTTTTCGCACTGCTATAAAGAAATGCCCCTCAATTATGTCATAATAATATCATACAAGTATTTGAGTTGAAAAAAAAAAAAAGAAAAAAAGGAAAAGAAATGCCCGAGACTGGGTAATTTAAAAAGGAAAGAGGTTTAATTGACTTACAGTTCAGCATAGCTAGAGAGGCCTCAGGAAACTTATAATCATGGCAGGAAGGCAAAGGAGAAGCAAGGGACCTTCTTCATGAGCCTGCAGGAAGGAGAAGTGCAGGGTGAAGGGGGGGAGAGCCCCTTATAAAACCATCAGATCTCGTGAGAACCTGCTCACTCTCACAAGAACAGCATGGGGGAAACCACCCCCATGATCCAATTACTTCCACCTGGTCTCTCCCTTGACATGTGGGGATTAGGGGGATTATGGGGATTATAATTCAAAATGAGATTTGGGTGGGGACACAAAGCCTAACCATATCACACATTCCTCAGTACATGTATTTTAATTATTTTGAGATTATATATCTTTATGAGTCCACTTATGTAAAATGGCCAGAAGGCAAATTCACAGACACAGAAAGTAGATTAGTGGTTGCCAGGGCTGGGGGAAGGATCGAATGAGAATGGCTGGTGATGGGTATGGGTTTCCTTATAGGGTGATGAAAATTTTCTGGAATTAGTGATGATGGTTGCACAAACTTGTGAATATACAGAAAACCACTGAATTATACACTTTAAAGGGTGAACCTTTTGGTATGTGAGTTATAGCTCATTAAAAAAAATCACATGTAAATAATGTGTACATTATAAAGAATAGCCTTAAAAAGTTATAGGGTGAGATTTTAAAAGTCAAGTAGACTGAATGCAGTGGCTTACACCTGTAATCCCAGCACTTTGGGAGGCTGAGGCAGGGGAATCACTTGAGACCAGGGGTTCAAGACCAGCTTGGGCAACATAGCAAGACCCTGTCGCTACAAAAAAAAATTAAAACTTAGGCTGGCATGGAGGCGCATGCCTGTGGTTGCAGCTACTCAGCAGGCTGAGACAGGAGGATTGCTCGTGTCCAGGAGTTCGAGTTTGAGGCTGCAGTGTGCTACGATGGTACCACTGCACTCCAACCTGGTCAACAGAGTGAGACTCTGACTTGGCCTTTTGGAGATGTCTTTGCTAATTTCCACTTCTATTGGATTTCCTCTCCAAAGCATGAGTCTTTCTTTGGAGGTAGTCATAAGCAGAGAAGGTTGTAGTCAGTGATGAGGTACCACTTCCAGACCAGGCTCCAGGGAATTTCTTCTAGAATGACAGGCTGCCAGAAACCTTGACTGGGTGCAGTAGCTCAGGCCTGTAACCCAGCACTTTAGGAGGCTGAAGTGGGAGGTTCGCTTGAGCCCAGGAGTTCGAAACCAGCTTGAGCAACAGAGGCTGCAGTGAGCTATGATGGCGCCACTGCACTCTAGTCTGGGCAACA
The DNA here is from genome assembly GCF_043159975.1 of Macaca nemestrina. Lineage (NCBI taxonomy): Eukaryota > Metazoa > Chordata > Mammalia > Primates > Cercopithecidae > Macaca > Macaca nemestrina. The sequence continues at coordinate 65,629,155 of NC_092133.1, forward strand.
GAGCAATACTCTGCCTCAAACAAACAAAAGGAGAAACTTTATGACATTTTACCTGGGTTTACGAATCATCTAGAAACGTGTCTGCACTATGTTTTGGTTCTCAGTATTAGGGTGTTTAGCTTCCTGATTGGTGAGGACAAAAATGAGACTGACAATCCCCTGACCCTGCCTTCTTTGAACTTGGCCTTTCTCCAGGCGTTCGAGACCCAGCTATTGAGAGTAGAAAAGCAGAAGAAAGGACCTGAGGTCAGCAAGTGCCCTCCCCACAATGGGGCAGATCTGCCAGCGAGAATCGGTAAGCTCTGGTCTTTCTTTCTTCCTTCCTTCCTTTCTTTTTTTCTTTTTTTTGAGACATTTTTGTTCCGTCGCCCAGGCTGGAGTGCAGTGGCGTGATCTCAGCTCACCACAGTCTCTGCCTCCCGGGTTCAAGCGATTCTCCTGCTTCAGCCTCCCAAGTAGCTGGGATTACAGGCATGGGCCACCATGCCTGGCTAATTTTGTATGTTTAGTAGAGATGGGGTTTCTCCATGTTGGTTAGGCTGGTCTCGAACTCATGACCTCAGGTGATCCGCCTGCCTTGGCCTCCCAAAGTGCTGGGATTACAGGCCGCTCTGGTGTTTCTTTAGCTTCTCAAAGGGGTCACATGTACCATAGCCTGCTCAACCTGCTGTCCCCAGGAGAGGGGTGTGTTGGGGTCCATCTTAGAGGAGGGAAAACTCTGACCAAGAGTACAGCAGGAAAGCATCATGAGGCAAGGCAGGAGCCCTCCAAACCCAGCCTCTAAGTCTTGCTGCAGGTTCATGTGCAGCAGGGGCCACTTGTGTTCTGACCAAGGGAAGCCCAGAGGATCGCTCTGTATCCCCCTGGTTAATAGCTTTTTAGACAGTTATGCTGTGAAGTCATCCATGTGTGCTGGAAATAGGAGTTTGGCTTTTTCGCCTTCTCTGGCTGAATTTTATGCTTCCATGTAAAAATGGGCTTCTGCCCAGCAGTTTTTTTTTTTTTTTTTGAGACAGATACTCACTCTGTTGCCCAGGCTGGAGTGCAATAGTATGATCTCAGCTCACTGTAACCTCTGCCTCCCGGATTCTTGTGCCTCAGCCTCCCTAGTAGCTGAAATTACAGGCATGCACCACCATGCCCAGCTAATTTTGTAATTTTTTATAGAGATGGGGTTTCGTCATGTTGCCCAGGCTGGTCTCGAACCCCTGGCTTCATAATATCCGCCCATCTCAGCCTCCCAAAGTGCTGGGATTATAGGCGTGAGCTACTGTACCCGGCCAATTTTTTTTTTTTTTTTTCATTTTAACAGAGACAAGGTCTTACTATGCTTTCCAGGCTGGTGTTGAACTGGCTTCAAGTGATCCTCCCACGTCATCCTCCCAAAGTGCTGGGATTACAGTGTGAGCCACCGTGCCCAGCCCAGAAGCCCATTCTTACATCTTAAAGAGCTTTGATTCTTCCCCTGGATATTGAAATAAACCCTGGAAAATGTTTATAGGACAAATTATGTTCTTCTGAGTAGCTGGCTCATTTTAAATTAATCTATGCTGCAGATGGGTCCCTCTGGAGCAAGGACTACAGCTGTTCCACCCCGCCCCCCACCAACAGAACAATTTGGGAAATGGAGACACAGTGGGGTTGATCGCAATGACAAACACAGTGCTCATACTAACCGAGTGCCCTGAGCCCAGAACACTCTCAGAGCCCCATTTAAATCACTGCAGTGGCCTGGCCTATTTGCTTTATGAAGACTTCCCCTGGTCAGCCCTTGGGTGGCAAATTAATTCCTGACTAGTGTCTGAAAGTGGACAATACAAGCTCAAGGAGTTGCTTCCACCTCGAGCAAGAGGTGAGGGGCTTGGGCATGCCTGGGGTGGTCATCTTTCCCTCAGTCCTACAAGAGTAGCTTACAATGCCCTCTTCAGCATCTTTGAGAAGGGGTTTGCAAAGTCCAGCTCAGGTGCATCCTTCCTGCCTCCCAGGATTGTTTGCTTGTTTGTTTGTTGTTGTTGTTGTATGTAGTTGTTGTTGAAACAGAGTTTCACTCTTGTTGCCCAGGCTGGACTGCAGTGGCGCAATCTTGGCTCACTGCAACCTCTGCCTCCCAGGTTCAAGCAATTTTCCTGCCTCAGCCTCCCCAGTAGCTGGGATTACAAGCCAGGACGCTCGGCTAATTTTTTGTATTTTTAGTAGAGATGGGGTTTCACCAAGTTGGCCAGGCTGGTCTCGAACTCCTGACCTCAGGTGATCCACCCGCCTCAGCCTCCCAAAGTGCTGTGATTACAGGCGTGAACCTCCGGGCCCGCCCAGTCCCTCTCAGGCTTTTGAGAGGGTTGAATTCTGTCCTGTTCCTAATGCCCAACTGGAAGCTCCCGGCCTCATTCTCCTTCGTGGAATCCAAGGCTCCTGCGTGGTTGTCAGTGGGGAGTGGAGGCCACTAAATATAGAAATCCAAAATTCCTCTTAGCCGTTGGGCCTCTTAGGCCTCTTCCTTTTCTCTTCCTTCACCCCCAACCAGAGTGAGAAAAGTTTTGCCTGCTTTGGGAAAGAAGGAACCCTTCTAAACCTGGAAGTGTGTTTGGGATGCCATTGCCACCTCTCATGGCCCCCTTCCTGTGCCCTTGCCTGGCTTTGCCAGTCCCAGGCAGAATGCCACCAGGAATTTAGAGCAGGCCAGGCCAGCCTTGGAGAGGTGGCACAAAGCAGCCAGTGTCACAGGCGCCATGTGGCAGTCAGCAGGTTTGGACTCCAGCACCCAGAGTTCAGTGTCAATCTGATGACAGACCCTCAGGTCCTCTGTGGTGCGTGGAGGTTCAGGGACAGGAGCACAGGCTCTGGGATCTCAGACACAGAAGGAAATCCAACAGCTGGACATTGATTTGGTCCCATCAATTAGCCCAGCAAGTTGTAGTTCTTATTGCCTGGAGCCTCTGTCAATCCATGATCTTTATTGTAGCTGCTTTATTTACCAAGCAAGTCCTCTGTGCCCACTACTCCCAAAGGCCCAGTGAAGAAGGTGTCATTCCCATTTCACAGATGGGGAAACGGACTTAGAGAGGTTAAATTCCTTTCCCAAGCTTGTACAGTTGGTCCTGGCAGATCCAGGACATAAACTCAGGTCTCTCTCACTCCAGGACTGTGCTCTTTCTACCCACCATCAAGCTCAAGGCTGAAGGTGAGGTGTGTGACTCCAACCCTAATTTCCTAAGGATAGATACATTTGGAGTTGTTTCAAGCTTAGAAACTTGTTCTTGGGATATTGAAATTTCCAGTTAATCTAAGGAAGGGCCAAACATTGCATGGTCCATTTGGTTTCTTTCTCATAGGTTTCCTGACAATTCCAAGCCCCAGATAGTATTTTTTACTGTTGCCTTACTACTAATTCTCACGTAGGCTTGGAAGTATCTGCAAGGCTTCATCAGAGCCATTTCAGCAGGGAGTTGGCTATCATGGGGCTGCCAGTATAAGGCCTAGACAGTTTTGGCTTTGGGCATGTGGAAAACTTGCCTGGATTGTTCTGTAAGCTCAGATTGTCTATGGGATGCTATTTTTTGCTTCCCTAGTTTTCCTAGGACCATAATTTTTTAAAATTTTATTTTGTATAGATGGGATCTTGCCCTGTCACTCAGGTTGGAGTTCAGTGGCACAGTCATGGCTCACTGCAGCCTTGAACTCTTGAGCTCAACTGATCCTCTTGTCTCAGCCTCCCAAGTAGCTGGGACTAGAGGCGTGTGCCCCCACACTCAGCTAATTTTTAATTTTTTTTGTAGAGACAGGGTCTTGCTATGTTGCCCAGGCTGTTCTTAAACCCCTGGCCTCAAGTGATCCTCCTGCCTCAGCCTCCCAAAGTGCTGGGATTACAGGTATGAGCCACTGCACCCAGCCTAGGACCTTGATTATGTGAGGTAGGACAAGAAGTGCTGAAAAGATCATCCCTGCCCTCCAGGGAAGACACATTCATGGGTTACCCCTCATTCTTTCAGGGACTACCTGCCTGTCCGTGGGCTGCTATACAAGCTTCCAGGAACTTCAGTCTCCTTCCTTAGAGAGTGGGGTTGCCCCTTGTGCTCTGTCACTCTGGGTTCCATCCCTTCTCACCCACTAATAGTGGGGAGGAAGAAGAAGAACTAATATTTATACTGTGCTTTCTGGTTCTGGGCACTAAGATAGGAGGCACTTTACAGGTTGTTATTACAGATAAAGGGCTGAGGAGGGCCTCAGTTTTTGTATTCATATTTTTCCCCCAGTTTTCCCCCAACCCCCGATGCTGCAGAGATACCTGCAGGGGTGAGTGGAGACTGACAATCAGAATCCTCTGAGATCTCCAAGTTAAGAGCAGAGTTCTTTGAAGTCCCTAGTCATCACTAATACACTTGAGTTTGGGCTACATCTGTTCTGACTTGAGGCTCCCCAGAAAGTTTGTCTCTAGCAGCCCCGGGATTGACTGGGACCAGGACCCACCCCATCCCCTGCTAGTGGTAGGTGGAAAGGTGGGGCCAGGCTCTAATTCGTCTGATTCATCTCCCCTTTCACTGGACAAGACTGATTTGACCTCCACTGGCTCCAGAGCAGGCATGCTGGCTATACTCCAAATACTCATTTCTGGAGGTGTGACTTGAGCCCATTACCAAGCATTTTTATTCATCCCCCTGCTGCCTATCTGGCATCTTCTGTATGTGGGGACGTTTATCAACTCTGTGCTCCTTGGGTAGCCTTCTTCTGTGCCCAGGGACACAGGACAGCTCAGTCCCCAGCCTCAGTCAGCTGCCCTGGGCATGTTAGGCAGGTGGGCTGGTACTCATCTGTGCCTGAGGTTCCAGCCTCAGTTCACCTCCAATAGGTCTAAGTTTCCTTTTCCATGAAGTATTCCAGCAACCAGAAAGTCAAGCATCTAAACAGGCCAGCTTGCACATGATTTTTGGAGATACTGGAGGAGGAAGGACGGTATCTCCAAGATATGTATGCATTGTCATTTCTGCCTCCAACCTTGAAATCTTTTTCTGTATCAGTTGGCTTTTGCTGTGTGTGTGGTGTAATAAATCACCTTAATACTTAGTGGCTTAAAACAATAATCTCTTATTTACCCCCAATCCTGTGAGTTGGTAATTTGGACTGAGCTCAGCTGGAACGGCTCTTCTCTGTCCCATTTACTGTCAGCCTGGCTCCCTCAGAGGTCCGCAGGCAGCTTGAGATCTGCGGCTTCTCTTCCACATCTGAAAGTTGACTGGCTATAGGCAAGAGTGGTAACTGGGCCATGTGCCAACATGTTCAGCAGACTAACTGGGGCTCATTCACATAGTGGTGGTTGCAAGGGTTCCAAGAGCAGCATGAGAGGTCAAACCCCAAAGCACAAGCATATTTTGAGTGTCTGTTTGCATGGCATTGCTATTGACCTACGAGCCCAAGCAAGTCACATGGCCAATCCCGGAGTCACTGTGGGTGGAGACTATGTAAAAGCATGGGTACAGGGAGGAGAATTAGTGTGGCTGGTTTTTTGCAAACAATTTACTATACCCTTCCTATCCATTCAGCTATCATCATGAAAAAATTCATATGAGCTTTTCTCTTGAGTGGCAGCAGCTTCCAAAATTTGTGAGGCAAGGGAAGTTACAAAAAAGCAGAATCTGCCAGGTGCAGTGGCTCACGCCTGTGATCCCAGCACTTTGGGAAGCTGAGGCGGTGGATTACTTGAGCTCAGGAGTTTGAGACCAGCCTGGTCAATATAGAGAGACTCCATCTGTACAAAAAATAAAAAAATTTGGCCAGGCACGGTGCCTCACGCTTGTAATCTCAGCACTTGGGAAGCTGAGGCAGGCAGATCACTCAAGGTCAGGAGTTCAAGACCATCTGGGCCAACATAGAGAAATCCCGTCTCTACTAAAACTAAATTTAAAAATAAACATTAGTTGGGTGTGGTGGCAGGTGCCTGTAATCCCAACTACTCGGAAGGCTGAGGCAGGAGAATTGCTTGAACCCAGGAGGCGGAGGTTGCAGTGAGCAGAGATCACGCCACTGCACTCCAGCCTGGGTGACACAGCGAGACTCCATCTCAATAAATAAATAAATAGATAGATAAGCCAGGTGTGGTGTTGCACACCTGTAGTCCCAGCTACTTGGAAGGGTGAGGTGGGAGGATCGCTTGAGCCCAGGAGGTCGAGGCTACAGTGAGCCATAATCACGCCACTGCATTCCAAGCCTGGGTAACAGAGAGAGAGAGAGGGAGCGGGACAGAGAGAGAGAGAGAGAGAGAGAGAGAGAGAGAGAGAGACCTTGTCTCAAAAAAAAAAAAATAGTGAGGGGAGGGCAGAATGCTAACTCATCTCTCGCAGACCCTGCCAAGAGCTGGTCACTGCTTGATGGCCATGTCACCTCCTTGCTCATCAGGGAAGCATTGCATCCTGCAGTGAAGGAGACACAGCGGGGCCAGTGGTTCAACAGGGATTAGATGCCTGTGCTCCCACAGCTCCTCTCCAGACCTCTGCGGCAGCTCTGGTGCTGCTGCGCTTCCATTACTGACTGGCACATCTATCTTTCTTAGTGGATTGTGGGCTCCTTGAGGGCTGAACCACGGTTGTTTTTCATCTTGGAATCTCCAGCTCCCAACACAGTGCCTGGTACATTTGTAAGAACCTAGTGTTTGTGTGAATAAATTCGTGAATTGCCCATGACTGAGCTCTGCTGCATTTCATCCAGAGACTTGGTAATCATGATAGAATTTGCTTAGACATTCCAAGGTTACTTGTAATTACTTTTGCTTTCTGAGTGTGATTGATTAGTTATAAGCATCAATATGTTGTGAATGCAAGTTGCTAAAATGCATTTGTAACACTTTACTTGTCCTGTCTTTCTCTAAGGCTACAGCAGCTAAAAAACTAAAATCTCATCCACTTGATGAAAGTGAGGTAAGAAAGCTATTTTTTTTTCATTTCCTTCTGTAACATTTTCTGTAAAAAATAGTGCATGACAATCCCCTTTGGGAATTCTGATAATGATTTTAAGCCAGCCATGCAGCAGTGCAGTGGCTTCTCCAGGGTGTGGAGCAGTATTGACCTCCAACTTGCTCCCTGCTGGATTCAGCCCACCTGAACAGGGAAGGTGCTTTCCAAGGGGGCCTACTAACTTCTTAGCCCCCTTCTTAGCCCTTTCTTGGAAGCAGAATGCTAATTGTCAGAGCCAAACACAAGGCCCTCCTGCCTTGGGGATGCGAGGCGTCCTGACTGTGAGAGACCCTGGGAAGGGAAATGGAACGGTCTCTCCCCTCCTGTCTTTTCCATTTTACAGTCAGGCATGCCAGAAACTTGGCACCCATCTGCTCTGCACTTCAATATGGACAAGTTTCAGATCTTTCCTATCAACATATTCCATTTAGCCCCAAATCAGAGAGTTTCCTGTGCTGTTTGTGATGACCTACCCTCTTCCCTCCCATTCCCCAAGCGCACACCTTACTGTCTCTTTAAAGTGGCAACAGAGTGGATCTGAGATGGGTTGCTTCATGCGAAGGCGGTGAGGTATAGAATTTATGAATCAATTTGGGAGCAAAGCACAGAAACTCTCAATTTCCCCTGTGTCTGGGGCCATTACCTAGTCCCAGGTGAGGCCCAAAGCTGGGTATGGATTCACCTGGAGCCCCCGAGCTCTGCCCTGCTCCTCATTCCACTGATTGAATGTAGCTATATTCTTGTACTTTTGCAAATAAATAAGACTCGGTCTGCAGCCTCAAAAGACTTAACGACTGAGAAGTGAAGCTCAATATTTTTTACAAAGAGAAAGTTACAACATAGGTGACACGTGCTTTAAGAGCCAGGTGAGGGAGTGGTCAACCCCGTCTTCAGTCCAGATAACAAAGGCTGGATAGAGTGATGACATTTGCAGAGAGTCCTGAAGAAGAGGAAAGCACGTGCCAGGCGAGGAAGGGCATTGCAAGCAGAGAGAGCAGCACGTGCCAAAACAGAGCCTGCAAAGAACGGGAAAAAGCTGGGGAGACTGAGAAGGTTGGATGGGGCTGGGATTGGTTGTGCAGTTGAGAAACTCTGACAGTGCGGTCTGAAGGATCCTCTAGGCTGAGGAGTCATGTGATTACATTGTTTTCTGTCTGGCAATACCAAGGAGCTTGAGCTGGAGGAAGCCTTGGGCACCCAGGAAACCAGAGAGAGGGTAGGGGGCATAAGTGTAGTGAGACCTCCAGGGTGTGTGCTGTGCAAGATGATCTGCTTCCCAGTGGGAAGAAAGTACAGTTGACCCTGAAGCAATGAAGGGGTTATGAACACTGACCGCCCCCACACCATGCAGTAGAAAATCCGTATATAACTTTTGACTCCCCCAAAACTAAACTACCAAAACTACTGTTGACCAAAAGCCTTATCGATAACATAAAGTCAATGAATAAATATTGTGTACATTTTATATACTATATTCTGTAGTCTTACAATAAAGTAAGCTAGAGAAAAGAAAATGTTATTAAGAAAATCATAAGGAAGAGAAATAGATTTACAATTCATTAAGTGGGAGTGGATCACCATGAAGGTCTTCATCCTTGTAGTCTTCACTTTGAGCAGGCTGAGGAGGAGGTAGGTAGAGGAGGGGTTGGTCTTGCTGTCTCAGGGGTGGCAGAGGTGGAAGAAGATCCAGGTGAAAGCAAACTCGTGCAGTGCAAACCCTTGGTGTTTGAGGGTCAACTGGATTACAATTCCATTGTTACCAACTTTTTAAAGACAAATCAATGTTGGTGGCCTTGCAGGTACCCAGGCCTCTCACAATGAGGAAGGGTTGATAGTGGCCCCCTCCTTTATTTCCTGGACCATCTTTAGCATATTCTCAAGCATGGCAGCTTTAGAATTGCTTGGTTGAGGCCGGGTGTGGAGGCTCAATCCTGTAATTCCAGCACTTTGGGAGGCCAGGGTGGGCGTATCACCTGAGGTCGGGTGTTTGAGATAAGCCTGGACAACACGGTAAAGCCCCATCTCTACTAAAAATACCAAAAATTAGCCAGACGTGGTGGTGTGCACCTGTAATCCCAACTACTTGGGAGGCTGAGGCACGAGAATCACTTGAACCTGGGAGGTGGAGGTTGCAGTGAGCTGAGATCGTGCCACTGCACTCCAGCTTGGGCCACAGAGTGAGACTCTGTCTCAAAAAAAAAAAAAAAAAAAAGGAATTTCTTGGTTGGGTCAGGCACGGTGGCTCACGCCTGTAATCCCAGCACTTTGGGAGGCTGAGGTGGGTGGATCACCTGTGGTCAGGAGTTCCAGACCAGCCTGGCCAACACAGTGAAACCCCGTCTCTACTAAAAATACAAAAATTACCCAGGTGTGGTGGCGGGCACCTGTAAACCCAGTTACTCAGGAGGCTGAGGCAGGAGAAATGCTTGAACCCAGGACGCAGAGTTTACAGTGAGCTGAGATCACGCCATTGCACTCCAGCCTGGGCAAGAAGAGAGAAACTCCATCTCAAGGAAAAAAAAAAAAGAATTGCTTGGTTGAAGTAGTCTTAATGTATCATGTTATTTGGCTTTAATTAGACGGATCCTCACAAAATAGGCAAGTGGTTTTAAAAGACTTCTGCATAAAAAATGTGGGTTGAGACAGGTGTGGTGACTCACACCTGTAATACCAGTGCTTTAGAAGACCGCATAGAGAGGATCACTTGAGGCTAGGGGCTTGAGACATCCTCGGCAACATAGCAAGACCTCACCTCCAATAAAATTTTAGGCCGGGTGCGATGGCTCATGTCTGTAATCCAGCACTTTGGGAGGCCGAGAAGGGTGGATCACGAGGTCAGGAGATCGAAACCATCCTGGCTAACACGGTGAAACCCCATCTCTACTAAAAAATACCAAAAAATTAGCCGGCCGTGGTACGGGCACCTGTAGTCCCAGTTACTCGGGAGGCTGAGGCAGGAGAATGGCGTGAACCCGGGAGGCGGAGCTTGCAGTGAGTCGAGATTGTGCCACTGCGTTCCAGCCTGGGCAACAGAGTGAGACTCCGTCTCATTAAAAAAAAAAAAATTTAAAAATTTAGTTGAGCATGCTGATGTGTGCCTGCAATCCCAGCTACCTGAGACGCTGAGGCAGGAGAATTGCTTGAGCCCAAGAGTTTGAGGCTGCAATGAGCTATGATTGCGTCCCTGCACTCCAGCGTGGGTGACAGAGTGAGACCCTGTCTCTTAAAAAGAAAAAAAAAGTAAAAGAAACTGGGTTGAAGCTAACACAAATGAACAATGAGAAAATAAGACCGCTGATAATTTTCCTACCCCTGGTACAGACTATTCAGCTACATCATGGGGTTGAAAGAAGACAAAGATCTTACTAGATATAATGACAAATCAGTCAAAACATTAAAAATTAGCAAGGCTATTTAAATTCTGGTTTTACATATGATATTGTTAATGATGAGCTAATCACTATGTGTACAGAGTGCCTTGAGAGAACTAGCTAATGACACTACTAGGCCACCACATTTTAAAATAGTTCATCTTTATATCTCTTTATTTATTTGTGTATTATTATATTTTGGAAACAGAGTCTTACCCTGTTGCCCAGGCTGGAGTGCAGTGACGTGATCTCGGCTCACTGCAACCTCCACCTCCTGGGTTCAAGTGATTCTCCTGCCTCAGCCTCCCGAGTACCTGGGATTACAGGCGTGTACCACCATGCCCGACCTATGTTTTTATTTTATTTTTTAATGAAAGTATAATTTACTACCAGTCAAACACACAAATTCTGTCAGCTTAATAAGTGTGTTGTTGTTGAGACAGGATCTTGCTCTGTCACCCAGACTGGAGTGCAGTGGTGCGATCTTGGCTCACTGCAGCCTCCACCCTGTAGGCTCAAGTGACCCTCCCACCTCAGTCTCCCAAGTAGCTGGGACTACAGCCATGTGCCAGCCTGCCCATTTTGTTTGTGTTTTTTTTTATGTTTTTTTGGTTTTTTTTGAGACGGAGTCTCACTCTGTTGTCCAGGCTGGAGGGCAATGGCACGATCTCAGCTCCTGCAACCTCTGCCTCCCGGGTTCAAGCGATTCTCCTGACTCAGCCTCCAGAATAGCTGGGATTACAGGCGCACGCCACCAGGTCTGGCTAATTTTTGTATTTTTAGTAGAGACGGGGTTTCACCATGTTGGTCAGGCTGGTCTCGAACTCCTGACCTTGTGATCCCCTGGTCTCAGCCTCCCAAACTGCTGGGATGACAGGTGTGAGCCACCACGCCTGGCTTTGTTTGTGTGTTTTTGAGGTGGAGTCTCATTCTGTTGCCTGGGCTGGAGTACAGTGGCGGCTCACTGCAACCTCCAGCTCCCGGATTCAAGCAATTCTCCTGCCTCACCCTCCCGAGTAGCTGGGATTACAGGTGCCTGCCACTATGCCCAGTAATTTTTTGTATTTTTGGTAGCGATGGGGTTTTACCATGTTGGCTAGACTGGTCTCAAACTCCTGACCTCGTGATTCGCCTGCCTTGACCTCCCAAAGTGCTGGGATTACAGGCCTCAGCCACTGCACCCAGCCTATTTTTAAATTTTTTTTAGTAGAGACAGAGTCTTGCCATGTTGTCCAGGCTAGTCTTGGACTCCTGAGCTCTAGCAATCCACCTGCCTCAGCCTCCCAAAGTGCTTGGATTACAGATGTGAGCCACCATGCCTGGTTGTTTAAGAAGTTTTAACACATGTATACACCTATGTAACCATTGCCCAGTTCAAGATATAGAGCATTTCCATCACCCCCAAAATCCCTTCATGCTCTTTTCCAGTCAATACTTCCCATTTCCTGTCCTGAGAGTATCATTATTCTGACTTCTATCACCAGAGCTTTTCTGTTCTTGAACCTCATGTAAATATAATCATACATATGTACTCTCTTGTGCTTGGTTTTAATATTTTTATGTTGCTTCATATATCAAAAGGTTATTCCTATGTAATTTTTTTATGAGGCATTTTATTTGTAAATATGTATAACATCTCTAGAAAAAAAATCCCAGGATTTTCCTTGCTGTGTGTTTTTGTCTGGCTTCTTCACGGTTTATGATGCCAGCTGAAATTGTCAGTACAATGAAACCAAACTGGCCGATGGAAGCAGATTATTCTGCCATTTCTCTAGATCTTTGAGTTGCACATCAAATCTGGGGCTGATCATGCCATACTTGTTTAGACTGCCTGTGAGGTTCACAACGATTTTCCCAGCTCTGTGATCATCAATGATTTCAAATTCGCCCATAAAATCATGCTTCATCATCACAGTGAGAAACCAGACGATGACTTTGGAGCATGGCCTAAGAACCTGGTGTTTGTCTCTCTTTTGGGCATTGTTGATGCTCTTGAGAGCATCAGCCAGGACATTCACATGTACCACTGTGGTGGCGTGGAAAGATGGCAAAAACAGCCCTATGTGATTTTGTAGGTAGAAAATCCTAGAATACCCATAAAAACCTATTAGAACTAATGAACAAGTTCAGCAAGGTTGTAGGATACAAGATTAATACACAAAAATCAATTGTAGCCAGGCAATTGAATAAGAGGAAAGAGAACTCACATTTCCTGATTTCAAAACTTATAAAGCAGGCTGGGCGTGGTGGCTCACACTTGTAATCCTAGCACTTTGGGAGGCCGAGGCAGGTGATCACCTGAGGTCAGGAGTTCGTGACCAGCCTTGTCAACATGGTGAAATCCCATCTCTACTAAAAATACAAAAAATTAGCCAGGCGTGGTGGTGGGTGCCTGTAATCCCAGTTACTTGGGGGACTGAGGCAGGAGAATCACTTGAACCTGGGAGGCAGAGGTTGCAGTGAGCTGAGATCACACCACTGCACTCCAGCCTGGGCAACGAGAGCAAAACTCCATCTCAAAACAAAACAAAACAACAACAACAACAACAAAAAACTTATAAAGCTACAGTAATCAAGACAGTGTGATACTAGCATTAGGAATAATTATATAGCTGCATGGACTGATATTGAGAGTTCAGAAATAAACCCTTACATTTATAGTATAATAATTTTTGACAAAGATGTGAAAACAATTCAATGGGGAAAGAAAAGCCTTTTCAACAGATGGTGTTAAGACTCTGTCTCTACAAAAAGTAATTTTAAAATTTGCTGAGAGTGGTGGCATGCATCTGTGGTCCCAGATACTTGGGAGGCTGAGGTGGGAGGATCACTTGGGCCCTGGAAGGTCAAGGCTGCAGTGAGCTGTAACTGATCCACTCCAGCCTGGGCAAAATGATGGGACCCTGTCTCAAAAAAAAAAACCAACAAAAAAAACGGTTTGTAGGTTTGATTTGTTTGCTTTGTTTGTTTGTTCTGAGATACTTTTACAGGTAGAATTCTTAGGGTTTGGTAACAGGTTAGATGTGGAGCCCATGGGAGTGGAAGGAGGTCAAGGATGATGACAGATTTTCAGCAGAGGTGATGAGGGGATAGTTCTACCTGGAACACTCTTTTCCTAGATGCTGGCATAGTGTCCCTCATCTTATTCTTGTTTCTGCTCAAATGCCACATCTTCAGAGGGCCTTCCCTGTCCATCCTGTCTAAAATGAAATCCCTACCCTTTATTTGTTCAACCTCTGCATCAGTTAGGATTAGATTTGGCTGGCAGTAACAGAAAACTCCAAAACAGCATTTGGATAAATACATTGGAATTTTGTTTTTCTCTCAAATTTTAGAAATATGGAGGTAATTGTGGGGGGGTGTGTTGATATGGGGCAGCTTGGTGACAAGGATGCTGGTTCTATTCTATTTTGTTGCTTTGTTTTGTATGGGCATCATTCCCAAATTTATCTCTTTTTTTTTATTATTAGAATAACACACATGTATTATCTATAATTTCTATGACCACCCAGCCGGTGCACTTTGCCCACTGCCTAGACAGAGCTGATTTATCAAGACAGAGAATTGCAATAGAGAAAGAGTAACTCATGCAGAGCTGGCTGTGTGGGAGACCAGAGTTTTATTATTACTCAAATCAGTTTCCCCAGGACTATTTCTCTATTGCAATTAAATCCATGCACCGTGGGTCAGCAGTGCCCGGCCTGTAGAGACAGTAGCAGAGTCAACCTCCAGTCCAAGAGAAGTAGGCCGCCGCTTGGACTGGCCTCTGGATCTGTCACCAGAGGGAGGTTACTGAACCAGGATTACCCTTATGGCAGGTAGTCATAAGGACAAGCTCCCAAACTTGTAACCACCCAACAGGTTCAGCTTGCCCACTGCCTAGACAGAGCAGATTTATCAACAGGGGAATTGCAATAAAGAAGGAGTAATTCACTCAGCGTCACCTTTGCGGGAGACCGGGGTTTTACTATTACTCAAATCAGTCTCCTCGAGCATTTGGGGATGGGAGTTTTAAGGATAATTTGGTGGGTCGGAAGCAGCTAGCGAGTCAGGAGTGCTGATTGGTTGGGTCAGAGATGAAATCATAGGGAGTTGAAGCTGTCTTGCACTGAGTCAGTTTCTGGCTGGGGGCCACAAGATCAGATGATCCAGTTTATCAATCTGGGGGGTGCCAGCTGATCCATCAAGTGCAGGGTCTGCAAAATATCTCAAGCACTATCTTAGGCTTTACAATAGTGATGTACTCCCCAAGAGCAATTTGGGAGGGTCAGAATCTTGTAGCCTCCAGCTGCATGACTCCTAAACCATAATTTCTAATCTTTTGGCTAATTTGTTAGTCCTTCAAAGGCAGTCTGGTCTCCAGATAAGAAGAGGGTTTGTTTTGGAAAAGGGCTGTTATCATCTTTGTTTTATTTTTATTATTTATTTATTTATTTTCGGGACAGAGTCTTGCTGTATTGCCCAGAATGGAGAGCAGTGGCCCGATCTCGGCTCACTGCAACCTCTGCCTCTGGGATTCAAGCAATTCTCCTGCCTCGGCCTCCCAAGTAGCTGGGATTACAGGTGCCCGCCACCATGCCCAGCTAATTTTTGTATTTTTAGTAGAAACGAGGTTTCACCATGTTGGCCAAGCTGGTCTCGAACTCCTGACCTCAAGTGATCTGCCCGCCTTGGCCTCCCAAAGTGCTAGGATTACAGGTGTGAGTCACGGCACTCAGCCTCATCTTTGTTTTAAACTATAAACTAAGTTCCTCCCAAAGTTAGTTCAGCCTATGCCCAGGAATGAACAAGGACAGCTTGGAGGGTAAAAGCAAGATGGAGTCAGTTGGGTTAGATCTTTCACTGTCTCAGTAATATTTTGCAATGGGGGTTTCATGTTTGTGGGTCAGGAGCTGGGACAAGCTGAGCTAGGTGTCCTGCCTTGGGTCACGTTTTCCTGCTCATGTGGTTGTTTGCGGCGTTGGGTTCCTTGTAGCTGTAGGATTCACATCTTTCTTCTAAGAGGCCTGGAGGCTAGAAGTCCAAAGTCAAGGTGTTGGCAGGCTCATGCTCCCTCTGAATCTTAGAGAAGACCCTCTTTTGCTGGACGCGGTGGCTCACGCCTGTAATCCCAGCAGTTTGGGAGGCCAAGGCGGGCGGATCATGAGGTCAGGAGATCGAGACCATTCTGCTAACATGGTGAAACCTTGTCTCTACTAAAAAATAGAAAACATTAGCCGAGCGTGTGGCAGGCGCCTATAGTCCCAGCTACTCGGGAGGCTGAGGCAGGAGAATGGTGTGAACCTGGGAGGCAGAGCTTGCAGTGAGCCAAGATCGTGCCACTGCACTCCAGCCTGGGCAACAGAGCGAGACTCCATCTAAAAAAAAAAAAACAACAAAACAACAAAAAACACCCTCCCTTGCCTCTTCCAGCTTCCAGTGGCTCCAAGCGTTCCTTGGCTTGTGGCAGCATCACTCCCATCCCTGCCTGCATCTTCGTGTGGTCATCTTCTCTGTGTGTGTGTCCCTTCACATGGCGTCCTCCCTGTGTGTCCCAAGGTTATCTCATAATCCAAGATGATTGCGGGATCTCCAGCCATCCAGCCACTCTGCCTGTCCTCCAGTCAGCAGGAAGGAGGAATGGCAAAGAAGCAGGAAAGCCACAGAATAGCCCTGTCTCTTAAGGGAGGCTCCCAGAAGCTACTGAGACACTCTCACTTTCATCTCGACCAGAGCTTGGTCACATGCCTGCATCTGACTGTAGGGGAGGCTGGAAATGGAATCTTTATTCTGGGGGGCCCGAATCACCTAAAAATTGGAGCATGGGTTAGTTTATTAGGACAAAGGGGAAATGGATATTGTGGGATATAGCTGTGTCAGCTGCGCCTGCTTTTTCTCCTAGTGCCTGGCCTAATGTATATTTAATTAGCCATGTTTACCATCTGTCTCTCCCAATCAGAATGTGGGCTGTGTAAAACCAAAGAAGAAAACTGAGGGACAAGTTGAAAAAAAAGAAAAAGAAGCCTGGGTGCGGTGGCTCACGCCTGTAATCCCCACACTTTGGAAAGCTGAGGCGGGCGGATCACCTTAAGTCAGGAGTTTGAGACCAGCCTGGCCAACATGGTGAAACCTTGTCTCTATTAAAAATACAAAAAAACTAGCCAGGTGTGGTGGCACACACTGTAATCCCAGCCCCTCGGGAGGTTGAGGGAGGAGAATCGTTTGAACCCGGGAGGCAGAGGTTGCAGTGAGCCGAGATGATGCCACTGCACTTCAGCCTAGATGACAGAGTGAGACTCTGTCTCAAAAAAAAAAAAAAAAAAAAAAAGAAAAAGAAAAGAAAAAAGAAAAAGAAAATGACTGAGGCGAGTCTCAATCAATTTAGAGTTAGTTTTGCCAAGGATGATAATATGCCCAGAAAAAAAAGACATAAGCCGCAGTAGGATCTATGACCCACACTTTTTCGGAAGAGGGTTTGATGACTTCAATATTTAAAGAGGAAAGGGTGAACAGTGCGGGAAAGAGGAGGGTAAAAAGGGAAGGGTAGATAAAAGAGGCAAGGGGTTGCATTCCTTTGAGACTTTGATTAGCTTAGTGTTCCCTGAACCCACAGTTTACATGTGAAATGAGGAGGGTGGAGGAACAGTCAGCTATGCATTCATACTCAGTGAATGTGCATTTTTACATAAGTAAAGTAAGCATAGAATAAAGGAAGCAGTCAAATATGCATTTGTCTCAGGTGAGGGAAGGGATGACTTCTAGTCCAGTCCTTGTCCTGTACCTGTAATGATAAGCTGTCAATGTACATTGTTTGGGTGAAATTCAACAGAATTCTTTTTTAGGGTAAAGGAATTTCCTTGTGAGCAAATTGTGAGGGAAGCTCCCTGGGAAGGTATGTGGCCTACCTTTGCAGCTGCCTATGTAGGGCCAAAATGGGAGGTGTTTTGGGTGACTCCGTTCCCAAGCTAAACCCTTCCCTTTGGCATAGGGAGTTTGTTGGATTTTTGTCTTGTTCACCACATTTCCAGTGACTAGGAAAGTGCAGAGCAGATTAGGTGTTTCACAAATATGTGTTGAGCGAATAAATGACAAGGAGGGGAACTGAGAAGAGTAAGTTTAAGGAGAACATGATTGCATTGGAAGATACTGAGTTTTAGGTGCCCGTGGGACATATAAGACTTGATTCTCATAGGCAGCTGGAAATATAATCACGAGTTTGGGAGGGAGATGTGGCTGAAGCCCTTGACAAGAGTGATTCTTTGGGAAGGGCACCGCGAGACAGACCTACAGAAAACAGCGAGAGAGGAGACATACTCAGCCTGCTCAGTGGAATCAACCCAAGCCAGAAGTCTCCACCTCTCCCCCTGGGGGAGGGCAACTTCTTCCATAACCCACTAATAGCCCCTCTGGCCTTGCAGATCTGCCTCTCTGTTTGGTTTGAGAATTCCCCTTATAGAGGGACTCTGCAGAGCCCAGGCCCACTTGCCATGCTTTAGGAATCTAACCACTTGCCATGCTTTAGGAATCTAACCAAGCCATGACTCAGTTTCCTTGGTGCAGGTTCTTGGACCCCTTCACTGGACCTGAGTGAAATAAGAGAAATAGGGACAATATGGTAAAATAAATATTGCATTTTGTCGGAATGACAAGGTGGGCTGGAGACACACTGCCTTGGCTTGGATTCCAGCTTTTCCATTCAGTTGCTGTATGACCTTGGGAAAGTCACTTCATCACCCCGTGATTGAGTTTCCTCATCTATAAAATGGGGATATTACTAGTATCCACCTCATTGGGTTGTTTTAAGGGTCAATCAGTCAACAAATAAGTAAATAATTTA
Organism: Macaca nemestrina; assembly: GCF_043159975.1. Lineage (NCBI taxonomy): Eukaryota > Metazoa > Chordata > Mammalia > Primates > Cercopithecidae > Macaca > Macaca nemestrina. Next base: position 65,647,283 of record NC_092133.1, read on the forward strand.
GAACAATTGCGTATAGTAAGTTCTACCTAAGTGCTAGCTAATATTATAAAGCCAAATGTATTTAGCTTACAAAGCAACCATTATTTTTATTTCTCTGTTTTAAGATATCTTTTCTTTTAGGAAAGCGGTCCCCAATCTTTATGGCACTAGGCACTGGTTTCATGGAAGACAATTTTTCCACAGACCCATGTGTGCTGGGGAATGATTTTGGGGTGAAACTGTTCCACCTCAGATCATTAGGCACTAGATTCTCATAAAAAGGGCACAATCTAGATCCTTTGCATGCGCATTTCACAATAGGGTTTGTACTCCTACAAGAATCTAATGGCGCTGCTGATCTGACAGGAGACAGCTGAGGCGGTAATGTTTGCTCACCTGCTGCTCACCTCCTGCTGTGCAGCCCAGTTCCTAACAGGCCACAGACCAGTTGGGGACCCTACTTTAGGAAATTATGATTACGGGAGATGAAAATCATACACCTAAAAAACGTCCTGGTCTAGCATGGTGGCTCATGACTGCTAATTTTAGTACTTTGGAAGGCCAAGTCAGGAGGATTGCTTGAGCCCAGGAGTTTGAGATTGCAGTGAGCTATGATCATACCACTGCACTCTAGCCTAGGTGACAGCAAGACTCTGCCTCTTTTTTTTTTTTTTCTTTTTTTGAGACGGAGTGTCACTCTGTCGCCCAGGCTGGAACACAGTGGTGCGATCTCAGCTCACTGCAAGCTCCGCCTCCCAAGTTCATATCATTCTTCTGCCTCAGCCTCCCGAGTGGCTGGGACTATAGGCGCCTGCCACCACGCCCAGCTAATTTTTTGTAATTTTAGTAGAGACGGTGTCTCACTGTGTTAGCCAGGATGGTCTCGATCTCCTGACTTCGTGATCTGCCTGCCTCGGCCTCCCAAAATGCAGGGATTACAGGAATGAGTCACCGCGCCCAGCCGACTCTGTCTCTTTAAAAAAAAAAAAAAAAAAGGCTGGGCATGGTGGCTCACGCCTGTAATCCCAACACTTTGGGAGGCCAAGGTGGGTGGATCATGAGGTCAGGAGATCAAGACCATCTTGGCTAACATGGTGAGACCCTGTCTCTATTAAAAATACAAAAAATTAGCCAGGAGTGGTGGTACACACCTGTAGTCCCACCTACTTGGGAGGCTGAGGCAGGAGAATTGCTTGAACCCAGGAGATGGAGGTTGCAGTGAGCTGAGATTGCACCACTGAACTCCAGCCTGGGTCACAGAGCGAGACTCCATCTCAAGAAAAAAAAAAAAAAAAAAAAAAAACTGGCCAGGCATGGTGGCTCACGCCTGTAATCCCAGCACTTTGGGAGGCGAAGGCAGGCAGATCATTTGAGGTCAGGAGTTCGAGAACAGCCTGGCCAACATGGCGAAACTCCCTCTCTACTAAAAACATGAAAATTAGCTGGGTGTGGTGATGGACGCCTCTAATCCCAGCTGCTTGGGAGGCTGAGGCATGAGAATCACTTCATCCCATCAGGCGGAGGTTGCAGTGAGCCGAGATCGTGCCACCGAACTCCAACCTGGGTGACAGAGCCAGACTTTGTCTCAAAAAAAAAAAAAAAAAAAAAAAAATCCTTTCTAAGCAACGTAAAAACTCAGAACCTAATTTTTGTTTATATATTTAATTTGCTGACCCATGTCATCTCAGAGCCTAGGAACCCTGGCTCGATGTCGACATGGACTCTGTGTGAGCATTTTCCAGTATATCTTGGTGCTGTTGATAAAGAGTCAGTCTGTAAAATATTTGAAGAGATTATTCTGAGCCAAATATGAGCAGCCAGTGGCCCATGACACAACCCTCAGGAGATCCTGAGAACATGTGCCCCAAGCGGTCAAGCTACAACTTTGTACATTTTAGAGAGACAATAAAACATCAATCAATACATGTAAGAGGTACATTGGTTGGTTGGGCATGGTGGCTCACGTCTGTAACGCCAGCACTTTGGGAGGCCGCAGCGCGCAGATCACCTGAGGTCAGGAGTTCAAGACCAGCCTGGCCAACATGGAGAAACCCTGTCTCTACTAAAAATACAAAAATTAGCTGGGCATGGTGGCAGACGCCTGTAATCCCAGCTACTTGGGGGGCTGAGGCAGGAGAATCACTTGAACCTGGGAGGCAGAGGTTGCAGTGAGCTGAGATCGTGCCACTGCCCTCCAGCCTGGGCGAGAGAGTAAGACTCTGTCTCAAAACAAAAAGTGATAAGGGGTTGTGGAGACCCAGGTTTTATACAGATGAAGCCTCCAGATAGCAAGCTTCAGAGAAAAGATTGTAAATGTTTCTTATTAGACTTAGAGAGTCTGTTCTAGTCTATCAGTCTGAATGTCTGTGTTGATGTTAATGTTGGTCAGATGGGACTGAATTCCAAAAGGGAGGAAGGTATAATGAAGCATGTCTGACTCCCCCATTCCATCACGGCCTGAGCTAGTTTTTCAGGTTAACTTCGGAATGCCCTGGCTGAGAGGAGAGGTTGATTCAGATGATAAGGAGGAGGATGGGTTAGAATTTTATTTGTGGTTTACAATGCTAACTCTAAGGAGAGGATCGAGGACCTTTTCCTGGCCCTGTGAAGGTGGTTGTGTGTGAGTGCTGGGAGAACTATCCCAGGAAACTCAGGGTAACTGTAAGGTGATTTGAGATTGCTCTGGTCCAAAAGATAACGGTTGCCTTCGGGGAAACCATTTGGAGAGCTGGCTGAGATAAGGAGCTAGTCTGAAGCCTGGGAAGGCCTCAACGTTCTGGTTAACCATTCCTCCTCCAGGCTACAATTCTTTTTTTTTTTTTTTTTTTTTTTGAGACAGAGTCTTGCTCTGTTGCCCAGGCTGGAGTGTAGTAGCGCAATCTCAGCTTACTGCAACCTCCACCTCCCGGGTTCAAGCAATTCTCCTGTCTCAGCCTCCCGAGTAGCTGGGACTACAGGCGCAAGCCACCACGCCCAGCTAATTTTTGTTAGTAGAGATGAGGTTTCACCATATTGGCCAGGCTGGTCTTTAACTCCTGACCTCGTGATCCACCTGCCTCGGCCTCCCAAAGTGCTGGGATTACAGGCATGAGCCACCACGCTCAGCCCAGCCTACAGTTCTTTTTGCCTATGACTCTTGTCAGGGTCAGAGGCAATTCAATGAGGATGGGATGTCTAGAAAGGGACAGGGTGGGACTCAGATTTTCTTGGCGCTTCTGAGGAACTTTTACCTTCAAAGGAGAGTAGAAGCCTCTGTAGGGTGAAAGGAAAACTTCCCCTTCCCCCTCTCTGAATTTGCTGAAAAGTCAACAAAAGACAGATTAAGAGAAAAGGCATACATATTTTCTAATATGCATAGAAGAAAACACAGTGATTACCCTAACCCTTCAATGGGGTACAGTAGCTTATATAGCCTTTTATTTTTGAGACAGAGGCTCACTCTGTTGCCCAGGCTGGAGGGCAGTGGCATGAGCTTGGCTCACTGAAACCTCTGCGGCCCAGGTTCAAGTGATTCTCCTGTCTCAGCCTCCTGAGTAGCTGGGATTACAGGCTTGCGCCACCACCCAGCTAATGTTTGTATTTTTAGTAGAGAGATGGAGTTTCACCATGTTGGCCAGCCTGGTCTGGAACTCCTGACTTCAAGTGATCCACCCACCTCGGCCTCCCAAAGTGCTGGGATTACAGGCGTGAGCCACCATGCCTGGCCATATGGCCTTTTTTTTTTCTTTTTGAAGCTGGTAAGGAGATGGGGAATATGGTAATTCTGTAATTCTACAAGATTTTTCTGGAGAAAGAAGGGATCAGAGAATTGAGATTAACTTGTAAATGGCTCTTTTTGGAAACTGAATCAGCCAGACAGGCATCTAACAGGCATCTTATCCCTCTAGGGGTGGTGACATTCTTCAGTCTTCTTTTCTGCAATAGAGAATCAGATAACGGGAAGGGGAAGGGAAAAAATTGTTCCCCTGGGGCATCCTTCTGGTCTTTTGGTCTTTCCCCTTTGGAGGTGGGGCAGTCTCTTCCAGTGTCGGTTGATCTTTAAGGGTCTTTCACTCAAAATACTCATTACAGAAAGGAGCCATATTTTGGAGTGAATTATGTTGGTTTCCTTCACCTCCTTGGCACAGAAGGTGGGAAATGTGTCCCTGAAGGGTCAGGGCCTCTCTGACTGGAGATGAAAAGGTCAGGGTTGAGTAAGGAGGAACCTGGCAGGGGCCTTTATGGTACCTGAGAGGACTAGGGCTTGGATGGAGCAAGAGAGGCACCGTTGGAGCAATATTCAGGTATAAGATTTAAGTCTTGCATCCTAGGCATGGCTCTTGCCTCATCCTAATCCTGGCCCTAATAAGGGGAGGCTTTTTGCTGGTAAATTCCAATTATTAGGAGCCAAAAATGTCAATGCCTTACAGTGGCCAGTCAGCAGTGTCAAGCAGTGGGCTGGGTGGGGCCTGGGCTGGCTGGTGCTCCCCTACCCTGTCTAAAGAGGGCAGTGGCTGCTCAGCTCCAGTGTATGCCGGGAAGGAGCTGGCTGAGATAAGGAGCTAGTGCCATGATGATCATGTTGCCACAGGATCAAGTGGGTCCTGTGTGACATCACCTTTAGGTGCCTGAAATCTAGATTTTATTTTATTTATTTATTTTGTAACTTTTTTTTTTTTTTTTGAGACGGAATTTCGCTCTTGTTGTCCAGGCTGGAGGCCAATGGCACAATCTCAGCTCACTGCAACCTCCCAGGTTCAAGCGATTCTCCTGCCTCAGCCTCCCAAGTAGCTGGGATTACAGGCACGCACCACCATGCTGAGTAGCTGGGATTACAGGCATGCGCCACCATGCCCGGCTAATTTTATATTTTTAGTAGAGATGGGGTTTCTCCATGTTGGTCAGGCTGGTCTTGAACTCCCGACCTCAGGTGATCTGTCCACCTCAGCCTCCCAAAGTGCTGGGATTACAGGTGTGAGGCACCGGCCTGAAATCTAGATTTTAAAGTGAGATTTCTTAATTTTTTGTAAAGGGCAGTCACAAATTTATAAAACATCAAGTGGGCCAAATAAGATGTTATTATAGGCCATAGTTTTAGCTTGGCGGTTGCTGATTTACTGACCCTGTTATAATGTTGGAGGTCAGGACTTTGGGCAAATGAAAGAGAAAAGGAGATAGACTGAGAATGTGATTTTACAACTCCAGCCTCTCCAGGGGCTGGGTGGCCAGTGTTTCTGCAGCAGCCTTCTCTCGCAGGAAGTAGAACTGTCTGCAATGCTGATGGAGTCACAGTAACCTTCACCCCACTGAACTTAGGATCTGCAGAGCCACTAAAACCTGGAGCAACCGCCTTCAGCATCCAAGAGAAGCTGCTAAAAGGATTATGGGTCAATTCATTTTAGACATTTCTTCCAGATGTCCCCGTGGAAAGTTAAGGTCTAAATCAGTGGTCCTCATTCCTGGCAGCACCTGAGTTTCACCTAGGGAGCTTTTAGAAAGTGAAACTTGGACTGCAGTTCACATCAGTTCAGTCTCTGGGTGGGGCTTGGACATCAGCATTTGTAGAAGCTCCCTAGGTGGCTCTGGTGCAGTCAGACTGGAAACCACTGATCCAACTAATAGAAATGCTAGGTTGGGATCTCTTCCGGGGCATCTCTTTAGGACAGGCTGTGCATAATAGTCCCATAGTGTCAGGGTTCCAAGATGGTCTAACGGTTTAGGTACTGGTCTTAATTTTTATTTTTTTGCTCTCTTTGAGACCTTAACAAACTCTACAAGGCTGAGCGCAATGGCTCACGCCTATAATCCCAGCACTTTCTTTCTTTCTTTTCTTTTTTTTCTGAGACAGAGTCTCGCTCTGTTGCCCAGGTTGGAATGCAGTGGCACAATCTTGGCTTACCACAACCTCCACCTCCTGGGTTCAAGCGATTATCTTGCCTAAGCCTCCCGAGTAGCTGGGATTACAGGCTCTCGCCCAGCTAATTTTTGTATTTTTAGTAGAGAATTTAGTAGAGGGGTTTCACTATGTTGGCCAGGCTGGTCTCGAACTCCTGACCTCATGATCCGCCCGCCTCGGTCTCCCAAAGTGCTAGGATTACAGGCGTGAGCCACTGCGCCTGGCCAATTTCAGCACTTTCAGAGGTCAAGGCAAGAGAATGGCTTGAGTCCAGGAGTTCGAGACCAGCCTGGGCAACATGGCAAGACCTCATTTCAATTTAAGAAAAAAACCAAAACACCCAAGCTCTACAACCTTCATATCCTCATTGACTGATTAAGTGCAGATAATGATATTTGTCCTTCTAACCTCACCAGGCTGTTATCAGGAGAAACGAAGCAATAAATGAGAAATTGCTCTGCAAACTGTCGATGTTATGCAAACACTGCTATTCAGCGTGTGCTCCCAGGTGCGGGAGGTACAGCTGTTATCTGTTGGAGATCATTTCTGAAGTAACATTCCTAGTGCCATGGGTCAGATGGGAATTGCTACAGGCATTCCAACTTAGAAAGCAGCCTTTATTGTCTTATAGGCAGGTGCGTTTCCTGGGGTGGCAGTCTGGCATTGGTCCCTCCAACCCCAACTTGTGTAGGAGGTACCACAGTAAATGAGTAGAGAGAGTTCAGGGGACTTGAAGGGAAGTGGAGGGCCATCTGGAGAGGGAGGGAACTAAGGACTCCCTGTGGATTGGGGTCTTCCTGAGGATCCAGGGCGTAACTGTCAAGGAGCCTTAGCAGGGATTTAAGAGCTATGGAACAGCAAAAAGAGGCAAATTATTAAGGAAATTAGTGAAGTCATCGCTGGAACAACAGAGAGGGAACACAGCAGTGCAGCATGGGCCCTGGCCTCAGGAAGCTGTCTGATTGGGGCAGATAGGACCAGCCCCCTAGAAGACAGTCACCCATATCAGTTAGGCAGTCATGACTCAGTGTTACTTATCTGAGGCCCAGGTTGCATGAGGGGTTGGGGGTGGGATGGACAGAGCACTGGCTGGGCATCAGGACTGGGTTGGAGTCCTGGCTCCAAACTGTACCGCAACCTGACACTGGGCAAGATGGCCCACCTGTGGCATCCCAGGTTCCTGCCCTGTAAAGAAGAGTCTGGATGTATATCCAGATGGACTGTGAGCACAGCCTGAGTTTGCCCTGTCGAGGTGCTGAGGCCTGGGAGATTGGGGTGAGTAGCTGTGGTCCAGGGAAGGTGGGCAAGCTGGGCCTTAGATGAGAGGGGATGCTTGGTCAGGCAGAGGTGAGTGGAGAAGGCAGGGCAAGGAAGGGAATATGAGCAGGGAACAAATGGAGTGGACTTGGTGAGGGCAGAGGTGGGTAAGTTGCCTTGTTGTGGCCAGAGTGGGGGAAGAGATAAGTGGGAAAGAGTGGAGTTGATTACAGAAGGCTTCTGAAACCAGGCAGAGATGTTTAAGTTGGCTCTCTCAGGAAGGAGGGGGCCATGAAGGGATTTAGGGAAGGGTCATGACATGATTATGCTGCATTTTAGCAGGATTAATGTGACCTGGTGCCCAGAATGACTTGGATGGCATGAGGTCTGGAGCCGAGGAGGACAGCTAGAAGACTCTTGTAATATTTCTGGCACAGGGAGATGGACTGGGAGTTGGGAGGTGGCAGTAGGTCAGGCCTAGAGACATTTCTCAGGAAATACTGACAGGCCTTGGGGCCTGGTTGCATTCACGGAGTGGGGAGGAATAAGTCACCTTGAGAAGCAGTTTCCCTCTCAAAAGGCCAGGAAAGAGAAAGCAGAGGTAGCTTTTCTGCCTGCAAACAGGACATTTCAGGGTAACTTGGCTCTTCCAAGCATCAGCTTCTCCCCGGCTCCAGCTCAGATAGGAGTTGTAACAAGGGATTGGGCATGGGTGATGGCACTGGCTGGTGGCTGGGTTAAGGGCCATGTTTTTGATTTTGCATTAAGCTTTAGGCTTATTCAGCCTGCCAAGTGCCAGGCCCTGGGCTTGCGTGGAAGACAAAGCAATTAACAAAACCCAGTCCTCCATCCTCAAGGAGTTTCCAGCCCTGTGAGCTTGGCAGATCTGTGGAATTCAAATGAAATGGCAGTTGAGAACAACCATCTTGTTCTCATTTACTCCATTTTGCTTAATGGTCATGTAGGTAGCTCCAAATGTTTGATGTGTGCCAGAAAATCTCCCTCTTCCTGGTTTGTAATTATGATACAGGGCAAATCCAGGTTTTGTCGGGCTTGAAGATTAAATAAATTGGTGCTCTCTATGGAAAATAATTCAAATATAAATATACAAATATCACATTGCTAGGCCCTCCCAGGGCCTAGAAGGGTAGGAATCAAGTGAGAGCCCCTGAAGCTTTAACCGCATTAACTTCTCAGTCAGTTCTATAATACCTACCATTCCTTAAGTGTATATTATGTGCAGGTATTTTGCATACAGTATTACACCACAATCAAGGGGAGGGGAGGTGGGCATTAGAGTCTTCATCTTATGGATGAAGACACAGTTTCAGAGGTGATTCGAGATGCCCCTCTGCATAGGCCCTAAGGCAGGGGGTGGGGACTGTGACCTGGACAGGAAGCTCTGGCCTCAAGACTACATCTAAGCTCCCCCTTTTCTGTGGGTGATGGTGGCTGTCAGGCCCCTGGGATTCCTGAACCTAAGTCATCCTTCCCTTAGATTTGACTGTACCTTTGCTAGGTCTGGTCAAGGGCTAGGTACTCCTGAAGTCAAGAGCTAGGGTAGAGGTTGGGGGTTGGATCTCAGGGCACCATATGGTGCAGACTTGGTTGCAGGAAAGTGACCTATTTAGGCAGAGGGGTCTCTATACAGCTGGGACCGCAGCACACCTTAGAGGTGAGCACCTGCTTCAAAGACTCACAGATCCAAGCTGTAATCCTAGATCTACAACTTCCTGGCTGTATAAAGCCCAGCAAGACTGAGGCCTCACTGAGCCTCAATTTCCTTACCTGTCCAATCAGAATAGCAACAACTTGTTTGTACATTTGAGCTCATTACATGTCATCTTGTAAGGCAGTAAAGCTCCCGGAGGCTTCCGGAACACAGAAACAATTAAGAATCCTAAAATTGCTGTCCTGGTAGCACCTCTAGGGATTCCTCCCATCCTACCCAACTTCCTTTGGGAAAGTAGAAGACACGGCACCTGGGAGAGGTGGCTGAACCGTGCCCCAAGTTCCAGTGGGCCTGGATGCCCAAGAGCAAGAGGAGGCCCGGAGGATGGGGACAGGCCGCGACCTGTGGCTCAAGTCCTGCCCAGAGGGAGTGCGCCCTGAGGGAGAGCCACTGGAGCCGGTGACTCGGGGGCGGGTGCTCTGGGGTGTCGCTTTGGGGTCAGCAATACAAATCTGCCAGTTGGAGATTAGGCCAGGCAGGCCGGGGAGGGGTGATGGACTGTCGCTGAAGACCCAGGTGGGCTGGCACGCTCGGTCTGTGCGAGGCAGGCGCAGGACCCGGGTGCGAGGACTGCGTAACGTCCCGGGCTCCCGCTTCCGCCTGCTTTCCACGCCCACTTCTGCAAGTCCCTTTCGGCACCTACGCGTCCACCGGACGCCTAGGGGCAAGCCCTCATTTCCGAGGAATGGGACCGCCTTCCTGCCCCCGGGGCTGCCAGTCCCTAGACTAGCCCTAGGGGCTTCTCGTCCCGGCCGAGCCGGGCGGTGCCTCCTGCCTGCGCCTCGCACCTCCCCGCCTGGCCCGGCCTACTCGGGCACGGCGCCGCCACGCGTGAAGGCCCGCATCGGCTCCCTACGTGGGGGACGTGAAGAGTGATGTGGAGCATGGGGGGATTTCGCTGCGTCGCCCGCCCCCTTTCCGGCGCGGGAGGGAGCGGCCGCCGCGTCCCAGCTCCCCGGCCCGGACGCCACCGCCCGGCGCTGCAGAGGCGTGCGGCAGCCAATGGGCGTGGAGGAGGTGGGCCGGCTGGCGGCTGTCAACCTCCAGGGGACGGGAGCGCGGAGACCGGGAGCGCGCGAGCTGTCGCCGCGCCCCGGGCCGAGGGGGAGGAGCCGGGGGAGGAGGAGGAGGAGGAGGAGCCGCCGAGCAGCCGCCGGAGGACCACAGCTCGCCAAGGCTGCGGAGGACCGAACGGCCACACGCCTGCCGCCCCGCGCCCCCGACCGCCAGCATGATCGCCGCGCAGCTCCTGGCCTATTACTTCACGGAGCTGAAGGATGACCAAGTCAAAAAGGTGAGCCCCCGCCCGTGCCGCCGCCGGTCCTGGCCGCAGCCTTGTGTTCCGGCATCTGCTCGCCGCCTCCGCCGCCTCCATCCTCCCTCGCCGGGCCTCCTCTGGGCCAGCATCGAGTTGGACTGCAGGGCGCGAGAAAAGGCTTCGCCTTCGATTCTCCCGGCATTGTCAGTGTCTCTGTGTGTGTGCGTTTTTGGGAGGGGAGTAGACGGGCGGAAGACCCCCGAGACTGGGCTGCCTGCTGCAGTGTCCTTGAAACGGGCCCTGGATGTCAGATAGGCCCCCGGGCTGTGCGGGGAGGTGGCCGGTGGGCCCTTCCGCAGGGCCTGTTTGGGAGGGTCCGAGCGCCGTGGGAGGAGGTGTAATCACGGAGATGCTGGGAAGGTGATCGAGCAGCAGGCGAGGGTGCTGGCCGGAGGCCAGGCCTCCCATATTTGGGGTTCTTGGCGGAGGGTGTCGGGTGCCCCGGAGAAGCTGTCACCAGACTCTCCCAGTTGTTTGAGCTGCTCGTTAATCTGAGGACGAGGTGACCCGCCCGGCTTCCTGGAACGGGGAGGGGCGGCTAGGCCACCGGAAACTTTGCTCATAGGCCTCGTGTCTGGAGCGGCACGTCTGAATGGAATTTTTTATTCTTCTTAAGCTGTAATTTCTAGCCAGCACAGGAGCTTAAATAAGAGACTGGTCATTCGAGTTGGGTGGACGCCTGACGCATATGCTTGTGGCATGCTTGTTCTAGCACTTGGACGCATGCATCCTCCTGTCTTGAGGTGTTGTTGCCTTTGACATCTTAGTGTAAAATACTGTCCGCTGGCAGGTCTTAAAGGTGTATCTGTCCCTTCTGTCAGCTTTGCTACTATATTTTTAAGAAACAGCCTAAGCTGTAGGGAAAGACGCCCATTTTATCAGTGCCAGGTCTGGTCCAGGCTCCAGACCCACTCACCCTGAACGTGGTGACGTTATTGCTGGGGTTAGCTGGGATGGACTCACAAAGTCATCTTGACTTTGGAGTTCAGACAGGTGGAGATCTACAGGTGAAAGGCAGGAGCGACAGGCCTGGATTTTCTGCCGGGCAAGCCATAGGGTGTTCCATCCCCTTCCTGTGCATCTAAGGCGACTCCCTCATCTGGCACCATAGGAAACAGGCCTACTAAGCACAGCAACCATATCAAGGTCACCCCGTGAGTTAGAAGCAGAGCCAGTCGGGGGGATCCAGGTCTCCCAGTTCCTCCACCCAGGAACTTCACCTGGGTCCTCCTGGAGGTCAGCTTCCAGGAGGGAGTGGGTACTGAGAGACGAAGCCCCTGGGGACCCTGCTGTGATCTTGGATCCCATGGTGGGTGGGGACCGGGAGTGAGGTAGGTAGGAGATAGGCTTGGGAATGTCATCTGCCATTGTTCTTTATGGCTTTAAGCAATGACTCTGGGGTTGTCAAACCATAGCATTCAAAACACTTGCTCCTATGGAGCACCCTGGAGCTTCATTCTGGCCACTGACCAGGGAGCCATGCTTACCGTTGTGTGCGTTTCATGAGTTTTCTCCAGTGGTGTTGTGCATCACTGATGTTCTTCCCATTGAACCAGGGAGACAGTTCTCCTGGCATGGCAAGAAGTGCCCAGAACAGGCCTCCTGAAGCCAAGAGGAGTTCACTATCCTCCTGCACGTGGTGTCCTTTATAGCTCAAGACAGTGGGCTGCTGGGCCGGGGGTGTGCCTGGGTGACCTTGTAAACCTCCAACATTCACACCCACCACCACCCACAACAGACTGCTGGCTGTTGGCTGCCGGTGGCCTCCAGCAGCTGAGCTGGGCTGAGGTTTGGACTCCATTCAGTGGGACATGTTTCTCAGACATACAGTGTCTAGGGTGGGCCCAGAGCTCTCCACTCCCGCGGGTGGCTCAATTCACATCTATGGATGCACAGTCTATCTCCTAGGCCCCTTTAGGATTCTCATATTCTTCCCTTCTCTCCCCCTAGAACCTTGCTGGAGGACTGTCTTAAGGCCAAGGTTTCCACCAGATATTATTTGTCAAGGAGATTCTTAAAAACAAGATGTTTGCCTGTATCTCACCACGGACTTCCTATACTGCTTTCTATAGGGGAGTATGTGGATTCCTGCCAGGGGTCCCCTCATTTTGCATAGTGGACTATGTAGCACAGCCATCTGTGGGTGTGGTTGTGGGTATGATTGCGCCACTGCACTCCAGCCTGGGGCTTCTACAGACAGTGATGTAGTGGGTACTTGCTCCAGTGACCTACTCAGCTTTGCCCAAGTGTGCAGATGCTGGGGGACCACATCTGCTCTTCTGGGGCCCAGGACTTCTTAGAGACCAGCTCTTTCCACCTACCACTCACCACAGGAAAGGCTAGGTGAAGGTGTAGGACCCCCTGTTCTTCCTGTGGTGCTGGACTCTGCCTGCCTCCCAGCGGGGACCTGCTGAGGATAGTTTCCCCCAGCGTGGGCAGCCATGATGATTCAGCCCTCCAGCTGTAGGCAGCCTCCGGCACTCTGGAGACAGACCTGGCATCCCTCAGTAACCCTCATCTATCTTCTTGCCCTCAGAACCAGAGGTAGGAGAAGGGAAGGTGGGGACCATGCTAGAGAAGTTTTTGGAATTGCTTAGAATCCAAACGTGATCATGAAAAGGGTGTCATTTCTCTCCTCATTGCCTATGAGGCACATCAGTAATTCAACTCCATAAAATTACGTCCTGGGTTGAAACAGTTCAGGTATCTGACTTCCCAGCTCGGAATCCCCTTATCCAGACAGTATCTGCATAAATTGGTTAATGGGTGCTGTTGAAGAGGGTGTCCTGGAATTAGGCTGAGCTAAGCGCAAAACACATATATTCCTTTCACTCTTCTAGTGCCTTTAGGAGGAAAGGGAGGCATATGTGTGCTTGCGAAGGATTCTATTCACCAGAATCCCAGACGTCTGCTAGTTCTGCAGCTAGAGGCTGGGTTCTTTGACCTCTAAGTAACTTTATTTTTTATTTTTTTATTTTAATTTCTTTTTTTGAGATGGAGTCTCGCTCTGTTGCCCAGGCTGAGTGCAGTGGCGTGATCTCGGCTAGCTGCAAGCTCCGCCTCCCGGGTTCATGCCATTCTCCTGCCTCAGCCTCCCGAGTAGCTGGGACTACAGGCGCCCGCCACCACGCCCGGCTAATTTTTTGTATTTTTAGTAGAGACAGGGTTTCACCGTGTTAGCCAGGATGGTCTCCATCTCCTGACCTCGTGATCCGCCCGTCTCAGCCTCCCAAAGTGCTGGGATTACAGGCGTGAGCCACCGCGCCCGGCCCTAAGTAACTTTAAACACGCGTCTCATCTCGTCAGCTTCTTCCATTCGGTTTAGCCATTAGGAGCTTGGAGCAGGGTGAAGGATTGCATAGTGCTCTGTTTGTTTAGAAAGGGAAGATGGGTCCAGGAAGGTCAGAACTTGGCTTCTAAAGAAAGATTAGACTTCCTTTACTCCACGCTTGTCAGAATGGTGAGCAAATGCCAGTGGATTTTCTCTGGGTGAGATCCCCATAACGCTAAGTGATTTCCACTAGTAGGTGAGCAGACAGGTGTGTTTTGTCCAATGGCTGAACTCAGGAGTCCTTGAGTACTTGGCCCAGGAAGACAGGGGAGAGTAGGCTGAGCAATTAAAAGACTGCCCAAGGTACATTCCTTAGAGCCCATGTGTTCCGGCTGCAAAAGCAAGCATTAAAAAAAAAAAAAAAAAGGACTGATGCGGTGGCTCATATCCTGTAATCTCAGCACTTTCGGAGGCCAAGGCGGGTGGATCACCTGAGGTTGGGAGTTCGAGACCAGCCTGACCAACATGGAGAAACCCCGTCTCCACAAAACTACAAAATTAGCTGGGTGTGGTGGTGCATGCCTGTAATCCCAGCTACTTGGGAGGCCAAGGCAGGAGAATCACTTGAACCTGGGAGGCAGAGGTTGCAGTGAGCTGAGATCAAGATCACGCCATTGCACTCCAGCCTGGGCAACAAGAGCGAAACTCCATCTCAAAAAAAAAAAAAAAAAGTTCCCATTCATTATTGCTCAGGGGTGAGAGAGGTGAGAGTTAGAAAATTACGAAAAACCTGGCTGGGCGCCGTGACTCATGCCTGTAATCCCAGCACTTTGGGAGGCCGAGGCAGGCAAATCACAAGGTCAGGAGTTCGAGACCAGCCTAATATGGTGAAACGCCATCTTTACTAAAAATACAAAAATTAGCCGGGCGTGGTAGCGTACTGAAGGGGTGGCCTGCCCCTCCACACCTGTGGGTGTTTCTCGTAAGGTGGAACGAGAGACTTGAGAAAAGAAATAAGACACAGAGACAAAATATAGAGAAAGAAAAGCGGGGCCCAGGGGACCGGCGCTCAGCTTACAGAGGACCCACGCCGGCACCGGCCTCTGAGTTCCCTTAGTATTTATAGATAATTATCTTTACCATCTTAAAGATAAGGGAGTGGCAGGACAATAGGATCATTTTTAGGGAGGAAATTAGCAGTAAGACATAAGAACAAGGATCTCTGTGACATGAATAAGTTTAAAGGAAAATCCCGTGCCTTGAGATAAACCTTTTAGCAACGTTGTTTCATCCTATCACATGGGGATAAACCTTGGACAATACCTAGCTTTTCTAGGAACAAAGACGCACCCTGCACGCCCAAAATCCATTAAACTTTGAGTTACCACAGCACATGTCTCTTGCAAGGACAAGGTTGGAGGTAGGGTCACAGATTAACAGCATCTCAAATACAGAACAAAATGGAGTCTCTTATGTCTACTTCTTTCTATATAGACACAGTAACAGGCTGATCTCTTTCTTTTCCCCACAGCGTACGCCTGAAGTCCTAGCTACTCGGGAGGCTGAGGCAGGAGAATCGCTTGAATCCAGGAGGTGGAGCTTGCAGTGAGCCAGGATCATGCCACTGCACTCCAGCCTGGGCAACAGAGCGAGACTCTGTCTCAAAAAAAAAAAAAAAAAGAAAAAAGAAAATTATGAAAAATCTGTGGGTTCTTGCAGTGGCAAAGAAAAAAAAGAGAAAATTATGAAAAGTCAGCCTGGGCAACAAAATGAAACCTCATCTTAAAAAAATTTTTTTTTAGCCTGCTTTGGTGGCATGCACATACCTGTAGTCACAGCTACTCAGGAGGCTGATTGAGCCCAAAAGACTGATCCCAAAACAGTGAGCTGTGATGCTATGATTGTGTCACCGCACTCCAGGCTGGATGATAGAGTGAGACTCTGTCTCAAAAAAAAAGAAAAAAAATTATGAGACGTGTCTCATAACCTCAATTCTGATGTTGCACAAATATTCAGTGAGAGCTTCTTGGTGAATCTTGACTTTACAATCCCTGCCTCTTCTGCCTTAGATACTCCTAGAGTTTCTCCCAAGAGAAGCCCCATCACTTTATCTGGTTGGATAGTTTGGGAATGTCGTGAAGGAATAAACTGGCAGGCAGGGTGGCTGTGAGGTGCTTTCACATCTGGCCAAGCTGTTCCGTGCCCCCATGCTCCTACTGTTCTCCGGAGAAGACATAGGCAGCTTTCCCTTTACAAGACTGATTTGGCGTGACTGGGACTGTCTCTGTGTGTGTCTGCAGTCTGGGATTCCTGGCAGACAGATTTAGCCACTGGTATCAGCTCTGAGCATGCCTGAGAAGGTTCAGAGAAGACATGGATAAAGACAGGGAGCTGTATACCTCCGCATCCAGGAATCAGTTGTGGCCAGACTGATGGCACCTGCTTATTGATTTATTTTTATTTTTTTAAAGAGACAGGGTCTTACCATGTTGCCCAGGCTGGTCTTGAACTCCTGGGCTCAAGCAGTCCTCCTGCCTCGGCCTCCGTAAGTGTGCTTATTGAGTTGAAAACCCTGAAGATCAAATCTGATCACAGGAGCTCAATCATTTCTTTAAAAAATGTTTAAAAAATCATTTCTTTAAATTATGTGCAGAGGACTGTGCAAGGCTGGGGTGACAACTATAAATAAGGCAGAAATGGTCCCTGTTCTCATGGAGCATAAAATATTTGCTGGCTGGGCGTGGTGGCTCATGCCTATAATCCCAGCACTTTGGGAGGCCAAGGCAGGCTGATCATTTGAGGTCAGGAGTTTGAGACCAGCCTGACCAACATGGTGGAACCCCATCTCTACTAAAAATACAAAAAAGGTAGCCAGACGTGGTGGCTCATGCCTGTAGTCCTAGCTTCTCGGGAGGCTGAGGCAGAAGAATCGCTTGAACGTGGGAGGCGGAGGTTGTAGTGAGATGACACTCCAGCGTGGGTGACAAAACGAGACTCCATCTAAAATAATAATAATAATAATAAAACGTATTTGCTGTGTTATATGTGCAAAGCATATGGGCTATGAGGGCCCACAGCGTGGCGTGGTTATACCTTGGGTGGGAAATCCCTAGCCTAGGAACTGCTTACAGCTAGGCTGCGGATGTTAGCTCCTTAAGTGCTTCAGGAAACTGCTCCCATCCCCAGTTCTGGGGCTGTGTTAGTCTGTTTGGAGTAGCAGGACAGGTGCCCACTGCCTTCTGACCTAATAAACCTTAACAACGGGATCTTATGAAACCACTTAATACACACTGGGTTGTGTTCATTTTATTTGCTCTTAAAGAAAAATAGGTAAAAATTTTACAGTTTGATAGGTCTTGATTTCTGGAAATAACACTGACTTCTGGTAAACAGTACACATCAGGGATATTATACTTAGAAACTTTGTAAGGTGGAGTCAAATTAATTGTCACAAAAATGTGTATTTTCTTTCTCTCTTTTTTTTTTTCTTTTTAAGACGGAGTCTCGCTCTGTCGCCCAGGCTGGAGTGCAGTGGCTCGATCTCGGCTCACTGCAAGCTCTGCCTCCTGGGTTCATGCCATTCTCCTGCCTCAGCCTCCTGAGTAGCTATGACTACAGGCGCCCGCCACCGCGCCCGGCTAATTTTTTGTATTTTTAGTAGAGACGGGAGTCTCACCGTGTTTAGCCAGGATGGTCTCGATCTCCTGACCTTGTGATCCGCCCGCCTCAGCCTCCTAAAGTACTGAGATTACAGGCGTGAGCCACCACGTCCGGCCATGTATTTTTTTATTCTTTTTTTTTTTTTTTTTTGAGATGGAGTTCTGCTGTGTCGCCCAGGCTGGAGTGCAGTGGCACGATCTCGGCTCACCGCAACCTCTGTCTCCTGGGTTTGAGCGATTCTCATGCCGGAGTAGCTGGGGTTACAGGCGCCAGCCACTGCCCCGGCCTGCTTTTTTTTTTTGTTTTTGTTTTTTGAGATGGAGTCTCACTCTGTAGCCCATGCTGGAGTGCAATGGCATGATCTCAGCACACTGCAACCTCTGCCTCCCGGGTTCAAGTGATTCTCCTGCCTCAGCGCCCTCCACCCTCAAGTAACTGGGATTACAGATGCCTGCCACCATGCCCGGCTAAGTGTTGTATTTTTAGTAGAGACTGGCTTTCACCATGTTGGCCAGGCTGGTTTCGAACTCCTGACCTCAAGTGATCTGCCTGCCTCAGCCTCCCAGAGTGCTGGAATTACAGGCGCCAGCCACTACCCCTGGCCTGCATTTTTTTTTTTTTTTTTTTTTTTTTTGAGACGGAGTCTCATTCTGTCGCCCAGGTTGTAGTGCAGTGGCACGATCTCAGCTCACTGCAACCTCTGCCTGCTGAGTTCAAGCAATTCTTCTGCCTCAGCTTCCTTAGTAGCTGGGATTACAGGTGCCGCCACTACGCCCAGCTAATTTTTTGTATTTTTAGTGGAGATGGGGTTTCACCATGTTGGCCAGGCTGGTCTTGAATTCCTGACCTCATGATTCTCCTGCCTCGGCCTCCTGAAGTGTTGGGATTACAGGCGTGAACCACTGTGTCTGGCCACTTTTTTTTTTTTAATGGCTTGTCGTCTCTGGGCATCCTGGAACACTTAGTGAGTGTCATGTCCGGTATGAATTATATATATATATAACTGAGATTACACTATAAATGTTTCTGCACACAACTATACTAACATATGTGTAGGTGTGTGTATGCTTTCATATACTCTTTCAAAAGCCTCAGCGAGGTTGACGGTACAAGAAGTATTATTCCTGGGCTTCCCAGCAGGGCTCCCTCCCCAGGGCATCCTCCCCATCCTGTTGCCTGCCTTGTGTGTTGCAGACAGAAGGCAAGCAATTTATTCCCCGTTTAGAAACAGAGACTGAAGACCCATCCAGAGGAGATAAAACATTTTTCTAAGGTGGAAAGAAAATCAGGAATAGGATTCAGAGGGCTCTTCTTGCTTCCTCTGTTTCCTTCTTTTAGAAGAAAAACCTCTCCTAGTTGGTTTTAATGCTTTACCTTGGAACCTGTATTTTAATACTGTCACGTTACAAATCAATACATTTGAGTTAATTTTTTATTATGAAATATTTGAGGCACATAAAAGAAGATTGAGGTTCACCTAAACACCTCTGTGTCTGCTACTCAGCTTGAGAAGTTATAGACACAATTACAATTACGTTACAGACATAGTTGAAGCCCTGTCTGCACCATCTCTGAGACAGCTGCTTCTTCCTTTGGAGGTGACCTCTGTCCTGAATTTGGTGTTTATCTTTTCATGTATGTTTTTATGCTTTTATTACATATGCATGTGTCTATAAACAGTATATAGTATTGCTTTATAGATACATGGTTTTACCTTTTGTAAATGGTGCTATACTGACTATGTGTTTAAGCAATATATGGTATTGCTTTGTGTGGTTTTAAACTCTTTTTTTTTGAGATGGAATGTCATTCTGTTGCCTAGGCTGGAGTGCAGTGGTGCGGTCTCAGCTCACTGCAGCCTCTGCCTCCTGGGTTCAAGCGATCCTCCTGCCTCAGCCTCCTGAGTAGCTGAGATCATACCCGGCTAATTTTTTTGTATTTTTAGTAGAGACGGGGTTTCACCATGTTGGTCAGGCTGGTCTCAAACTTCTGATCTCAAGTGATCTGCCCACCTAGGCCTCTTTCCAAAGTGCTGGGATTATAGGCGTGAGCCACCACACCCAGCCAGTTTTAAACTCTTATAAATGGTGCTATACTGTATGTATCCTTCCGCCATTTATTTTCTTTTAGCTCAACATTATATTTTTGAGATTTTACAAATGTTGATCTACGTAACTGTTTCATTAAACTGCTCTGGTTTCTTACAGAGTATAAAAGCTCCACAGTTAATTCATCTATTCTGCTTTTGATGGGCATTTGTGTTTCTAATGTTTCAAGTGACAAGCAATGCCTTGGTGAACTTTCTCTAGAACAACTCATTCAGCGCATGCACAAGTTTCTCTAGGCTCTAAACTGTGTACCTAGGGCTGGGATTACCAGGTGGAGAGATGTGTGCATCTTCCCATATACGAGATTCTGCCAAGTTGCCATCTGTGGTCATGCCAGTTCACACTCCCATGGGAAGTATGTGCAGGTTGCCTTTGTTCCACACCAACCCTTGTTATGGTCAAACCTTTGCAAATTTGTAATAGATGAGTTTTAGTCTATTTCCTTCCTCAGTCATTTCCATTCACATCTCAGTATTTGAGCTGTGTTTAAAATTAGCCCATTTCCTGAGTTAACCTTATCAGAGTCCTTGCTTCAGAGTCCCATGGAGTGAAGTTGACAGCTCCATGGACTGCTGCTGCTGAGATATCTGTACTGGGGAGGGAAAGGCTTAGGATGGCTCTCCATCGCCCCTGGTGCTGTCGGGCGACTCCGTTAAACTTTTCTGGGAATTGAAACACACATTTGTGAGCTTTCACTTGCACACACTTCCTCTCTTCTGGGTGGATCCGACCTGGGTAGGGCAGGCTTATCTGTCGCCTAAACATGCCCAGCTCTGCTCAGAGAAAACTCAAGCCAGCGGCCTCTCAGACCGTCTTCCGTAAAAGGAGAGGGTGGCTGTACCCACGTGGCAGGGAAAACTGAACCGTGAAGTCCGCGGCTCAGCCGTTTGCACACAGAAGCTGAGCTGTCCCTGTGCGAGGCAGAAAATGTCGGCTCATGTTCATCTTGAGTCTGTGCCTGATTACAGGCTGCAGACTTGGAGACCTCAAGCGTGCCTTACAGGGAAGGGGACATTCGGTGCCTACTAGGCGCCCGGCTTTTCTTTTTCTTAACAGGGGTCTTATTGAATCATTTCTAGAACTCATATGAAACAAAGCCAACGTTCATTGTTGTATTCATTGCCATGTACTATGCTAAAGGCATCGTGAGCCTTTGCTTGGTTCATCCCCACAACGCCTTTGTGAGGTGGATGTGATTTCAGACCGTGAGGCCCTGATAGTGAACGATAGAGCCAGCATTCAGCCTCATCAAGGCTGATGGCAGAGCTCCTGCTTTAATTATTTTCTCAATTGAGTTATAATTCACCTACCATGAAACGTACCATTGTACAGTGTACAATTCAGTGGTTTCTAATACCTTTACAAGGTTGTCCAAGCATCACCACCGTCTAATTCCAGAATATTTTACCACCCTCTGAAAAAACTACCTGTTAGCAGTCACTTCCCATTTCTGCCTCCACCTAGCTTCTGGCAACCACTAATCTACCTTTTTTTTTTTTTTTTTTAATGGATTTGTCTCTTATGGACATTTCATATAAATGGAATAATATAAAATGTGGCCTTTTGTGTCTAGCCTCTTTTACTTAGCATAATGTCTTCAAGGTTCATCCATGTAGTAGCATGTGTCAGCACTTCATTCCTTTTTATTGCTGAATACTATTCCATTGTATTTTTCTACTACATTTTGTTTGTCCATTTGTCAGTTGACAGGCATTTGGACTGCTTCCACTCTTTTTGGCTATTATGAATAATGCTGCTCTGAACATTTGTGTGTGAATATTTTGTATAGACATGCTTGCTTGCTTTCTTCTTCTTTTTTTTTTTTCAGACGGAGTTTTGCTCTCTCGCCAGGCTGGAGTACAGTGGCGCAATCTTGGCTCCCTGCAACCTCCGCCTCCCGGGTTCAAGTGATTCTCCTGCCTCAGCCTCCCAAGTAGCTGGGACTATAGGCACATGCCACCATGCCCAGCTAATTTTTGTATTTTTAGTAGAGATGGAGTTTCACCATGTTGGCCAGGATGGTCTTGATCTCTTGACCTTATGATCCGCCCGTCTCAGCCTCCCAAAATGCTGGGATTACAGGCGTGAGCCACCGCGCCTGGCCAGACATGCTTTCGTGTCTCTTGGGTGTATATGTAGGAATGGAATTCCTTGGAGAGCCCCTGCTTTTAATCGATTTGAGGAGGAAGGCATTATCTCCATTCAGAAATGAGCAAACGAAGGCCCCCCAGGTGGTGAATTGACTTGCTGATGACCACACAACTCATGAATGACAGGCACAGGAACCCAGTACTGCTGGTCCCCTGAGTCAGAAATCCATGTTCTTTCCACCATTATACCCAACTCTCATTGTGCAGTTTAGGGAAACAGATCAAGGGGGGAAAGACTGGAGTGGGAGAGGGGTGGAATTGGCTTGGGATCCAGGTTCCCTGTCCCCTATTTCCTGCCCCTCCCCAGCACCAGCACGGTCTCTCCTGCCTGTGCCTGCTGCCCCACCCCCAGCCCCATTTGCTTAGTGTTGATGAGCCTCTTCCACTTGGGAAGGAAATGGATCCAGTAAGGTCATTAACAGTGAAATGTTAGGGATTTGCCCTGTTTTTCAAATCTCCCTTTTCATTTGTCTCCTTCCTCCCGTTCTTGTTTGCATTTAAAACAGGACCCCCAGGAGGGCAATGCTTAACCTGCATGAAAACTCCCTCAGTGCTCCTTGTGATGCCCACTCTTAGCCTCTGCCTGGGGGTACTGTAAGCAGCTGTCGATTCCATCGGTTGATTGACACATAGGGCTTGTCTTCAGCATGTTATTCACCCAGACCTCATGTCCCTGATGTCTCCTGGTGCCTTCTAGGACCCTGTCTGGGTGGGTGTGGTGAGTGAAGTAGGAGACCCAGGCTACTGCTGTGATAAAGACACTGCCTCACATTTACGAAGTTCAGTGTCATTTATAAAATACTTGATTTAATCAGATGCTTGCTTTAGCTGAATCCTTCCATCAAGCTTGGATGTAGGAATTTCTTCCTGCATCTTACATATGGGGCAGGTGAGGCCCAGGAAGTGGAATTCATGTGATCTTGGTGGCCAGAAAGCAGTACAGCTAGGATGGGGACACAGACCTCCCCAACGCCAGTGGGCAGTTGTTGCTGTGCCTGCAGACCCAGAACTGTGGTCCAGGGCTCCAGACTCCAAAGCCATTGATGGGGTTCAGGGCATACAATCCCCAAATAGTAATATGGCATTTGAGAAAACAGCAGAAGCAGGAAGGTCTTTCACCTTTCCCCTCCCTTCTTCCCTGATGCAGACTCATTCAAGAAGGTGTCTACCCTATACCCAGAAGAAAGGAACATCCTTATCTCTGGAGATACAGAGACACAGAGAAGAATCTGAACAAACAGGGCCTGCTAACTTCTCTTCAGTTTATCACTATTAGATCATATCCCCTTTCTCCAGTCACACTTCTTCATGACCATCCACTTCTTCATCAAACCTGACAGAGAGAAATATGCAGACTTACCTGTTTTTTTTTTTTCTTTCTTTCTTTCTTTCTTTTTTTTTTTTTTGAGACAGTTCTCGCTGTGTTGCCCAGGCCGGAGTGCAGTGGCGCAATCTCGGCTCACTGCAGCCTCCACCTTCCTGGTTCAAGCATTTCTCCCACCTCGGTCTCCCGAGTAGCTGGGATTACAGGCATGTGTCACCACACCTGGCTAATTTTTGTATTTTTGGTAGAGATGGGGTTTCACTATGTTGACTAGACTGGTCTCAAACTCCTGTCCTCAAGTGATCTGCCCACCTTGGCCTTCCAAAGTGCTGGGATCACAGGCATGAGCCACAACGCCTGGCGAGAGTTACCTGTTTCTTTGTACCTTCATTTCCTTTTGAAGGCTTCTGTGTCACCTAAAAACTTAGATTCATTTGTGTGCCTTGTTCTTGTTACTCTGTCTTTTGTTATAGGGGCCTCAGCCATAAACCTAAAATGGGAAGGAAGGATATTTCTTTTCGGCTACCACGTGTTCTACATTGCAGCGGCCTTCCTCATAGAAACCATCACCCAAGGCTCTGATAATGGAGATGTGTCAGAAATGCTAGGGCTGTGTGTCCAGAATAGTAGGCACCAGCCATAGGTGGCTGTTGAGCTCTTAAAATGTGGCAAGTCTGATTTGAGATGTGCTGTGGCATATAAACTCCATACAGGTTTTCAAAAATTTCATGTGACACAAAGAATATGAAATAGCCTGGTAATCGTTTTCAATTTTTTTTTTTTTTTTTTTTTGAGACAGAGTCTTGCTCTGTCACCAGGCTGGAGTGCAGTGGCACGATCTTGGCTCACTGCAACCTCCACCTCCCAGGTTCAAGTGATTCTCCTGCCTTAGCCTCCCAAGTAGCTGGGATTACAGGTGTGCACCACCACACTGAGCTAATTTTTTGTATTTTTGGTAGAGTCGGGGTTTCACCATGTTGGCCAGGCTGGTCTCGAACTCCTGACCTCAAGTGATCCACCTGCCTCGGTCTCCCAAAGTGCTGGGATTACAGGCGTGAGCCACCGCACCCGGCCAGTAGTTTTCTAGTATTGGCTGGGCATGGTGGCTCACACCTGTAATCTTGGCACTTTAGGAGGCTGAGGCCAGAGGATCACTTGAGCCCAGGAGCTTGAGATCAGCCTGGGCAATATAGCAGACCTCATCTCTACAAATAATTAACAACATTAGCTGGGCGTGGTGGCACACATCTGTGGTCCCAGCCACTTGGGAGTCTGAGGTGAGAGGATTGCTTGAGCCCAGGAGGTCAAGGCTGCAGTGAGCCCTGATTGACCCACTGCACTCCAGCCTAGGTGATGGAGCAAGACCCTGTCTCAAAAAAAAAATTTTTTTTTTTTTCTGATATTGATTAGATGTAGAAACAACATTTTGGATATACTGGGTTAAATAAAATACAGTATTTCACTTGGGAGGCTGAGGCAGAAGGACTGCTTTGATTGTTTGAGGCTGCAGTGAGCCCTGATTGCTCCACTGTACTCCATTCTGGGTGACAGAATGAGATTATAAAAAGAAAAAAATTAATTTCACCTGTTCTTTTTAAATGTGGCTACTAGAAAAGTTAACATTGTATATTTGGCTCATATTATCTTCCTGTTGGACAGTGCTCTGCTAGGTGGTGAATTCCATGGCTTAGGAGTTTGCACTCTGCATTTAAAGCAGTGGGTTCCTGTGGATCCTTGGACCTTGGTTTCCTCCTCTGTAAGCTGCAGTTTCCTTATCTGGAATCCATGATCTTGAAACTACCCATCCAGCTTGAGTAGTATTGTGAGGTGACCATCAAGCTCTCTAGACCTCATTTTCTTTCTTTCTTTCTTTCTTTCTTTTTTTTTTGAGACAGTCTTGCTCTGTCACACAGGCTGAAGTGCACTGGCACAATCTTGACTCACCGCAACCTCTGCTTCCCTGGTTCAGGCGATTCTCATGCCTCAGCCTCTCTAGTAGCTAGGATTACAGGAGCGCTGCACCACACCCAGCTAATTTTTTTATAGTTTTAGTAGAGAGACGGTTTTGCCATGTTGGCCAGACTGATCTTGAACTGGCCAAGTGATCCACCCACCTCAGCCTCTCAAAGTGCTGGGATTACAGGTGTGAGCCACTGTACCCGGCCTCGCCTCTGTTTCATCTGTCAGATGAGGTAAATGATACCTGCCCTGTTCTCTGCCCCCACTTTTCAAATTAGAGAATGGACAAGGAAATACTTGGAAAGTGTACAGAACTGTACAAATGTCAGGTGTTATCATTGTTACTCACCCAGCTTACAGCTGTAGACACCTTGAGTAGCCAGGTGGAGGATGGCAGCTTCCTGGCTAACAGGGTAGGCAGACAACAGGGCCCTGAGCCTGGGCAGGGGTCCCGAGTGCCATTCTGCCTTTGCCTTGGATTGTGTGGGAGCTCCTGGGCCATCTGCGTGTCTATGTGCCCTGGCCAAATGGACAGATTAAAATGACACCATGGGTTGCTGAAACGCCATGTTCTGAGGACTCTAAAGTGTCACGGAGCTCCTGTGTATAGTATGTGAGGCCAGAAGGCAGTTTTCATGATTGCTGTTTTACTGATGGAAATACACAAGAGATCGAAGTGACTTGCTCAAGGTCATAGAGGGAGGCAGTGCCCTTGGCCGAGGCCTGAGGTCTTTCGATTTCTAGCTCAGTCCAGTCCCACCACTGCAGTATCTCCAAGCCACGGCGTTGGGGTTTGGTTGTCTGGCAGTGAAAGTAAACCTGTCTGCACTCAGATCCTTTTCTCCCTGTTGTCGGGAGGTGCTGGGACAGTGGGAATTGTGAGACTGGAGGTCCAGAAGCTGGCTGTTTGCTAAGCCATCCACCAGGAGGCTGAGAAGTAAGCCTGTTGTGCCTGCCCTGCCACATTCCAGGGCCGTTCTGTTCCCCCCCGGAGGGAATGGGGGCCTGCTTTATTTTTAGCTAGTTTAGTGTGACAGCCTTGTTGTCTTTCTGGGCGAGGACTTGGCCACTTTCACGAGTCAGGAAGCTCCTTTTAGAACCTCCAGGCCCTACTCAGGTTCTCCTAGGAAGAGGAGGCCAAGGGAAGGGGTGCTGAAGTTGGAGTGCTGCTCTGCTTGCTGAGTGGCCTGGGGCATTTGGCTAACTTCACAGCCCTAGGTTCCACCTACCTCATGTGGGGTTCATAATAGCTTCCTTACACATTGTGCAGATTTGGATAGAGGAGGTTAAAGCACCCAGCATGGACCCTGTCCACATTCATATTGCTAGAACCTCAGTTTCTTCATCAAGAATGGGGATCCCGGCTGGGCGCAGTGGCTAACGCCTGTTATCCCAACACTTAGGGAGGCTGAGGCGGGCGGATCACAAGGTCAAGAGATCAAGATCATCCTGGCCAACATAGTGACACCCTGTCTCTACTTAAAATACAAAAATTAGCTGGGTGTGGTGGCGTGCGCCTGTAGTCCCAGCTACTCAGGAGGTTGAGAATCGCTTGAACCCAGGAGGCGGAGCTTGCAGTGAGCTGAGATTGGGCCACTGCACTCCAGCCTGGTGACGGAGCGAGACTCTGTCTCAAAAAAGAAAAAATGGGGATCCCATTTTCCTCATGATTTGTTGTACGTAAACAGAGTTCATTGAAACAGAACCAACAGTTTACACATGCTGAGAGACACTATGAACCTGAGAGAAGAGACCGGGCAAGGCTGTGTCCCCAGGATGAGGTTTTTGAGTGCCTGAGGGATGGTTTTGGCTTTGGTGATGATCTCACACAGACCTGTCACTGAGGAGCCCTGCAGTGGAATTGATTATCCCAGACACAGTTCCTCTGGTAGCTTGCAGGTGACTCAGCTTGAATAAGGGAGTGGGAATTCTGATTATCTTTCAGCCCCTCTGTTCCTCTGGGCCCCAGCCATGCAGTGGTGAAGTGGTGAGGGGAAAGCAGGGGTTAGAAGTGCTTGGAACTCTACCTTAGAGGAAAGCCTGAAGTGAGAGGCCGCTGCCGGGGAAGAAGGGCTGGGCCATTTGGGGAAGTCTCGGGGCCTTATCTGAGCCAGCAAACCCTCTGAGACCTCCCTAGGCTAGTGTCACTGGAGGCCTCCCGCCCAGCACAGGAGCCACCCAGCCTGGCCCAGGAGCCACCACGCGGTGCCTCCTAGAGCTCCTGGGCACACAAAGAGCCCAGAGGGCATGGCTCCTGTACCTCTGGCACTCACGGTCTAGCTGGTGGCGTGGACCATGCATGTGTCCCTGCAACGCCCAGGAAAGATACACAACACGAAGTGTCTCCCGGGCAGGTCGACTCCTACATAGTGAACACCTAAGGCCGAGGGGATGCTGAGGAGAGGAGTGGACGGTGTGGGATGGGGTAGATCATGGCAAGTGCTCCTGACAAGGTGAGTTGGGAGGTGAGCTTTGGGAGGAAGAAGGAACTGGGGTTGGAGAGGCCCAGGAGGCAGACTGGACAGGGCTCTGCAAGGAAGGACCTTTGAGGTGATGAGCCACTGTCAGGGTGCTGGGTGTTAGTGGTTGCTTTAGGGACCCCACTAGATCAGGGCTGCCTCCCCTCGTGGCCAACTCCCTCCCTGCTCAGAGACCGGCTGCCAAGCACAGAACAGAAACTAGGTTCCCGGCCGCCACCCGCAGTACTGAGGTGGGGCTGGGCCGCCGCAGAAACCATGTGCGGGCAGGAAGAGGAGTCTGGGGCTGCTGGGTGGGCACAGACCATGGTGTGGGCCCAGGGTCTCAGCTTGCTATGGCTGTTGAACTTCCTTCCCAGACTGTGTGAAAGGGGAAGGAGCAGATCGGACAGCTTGTTGTGGCTCTGATCCCAGCTGGAGGGGAGAAGTGGCCTCCTGGAGGTCACACTGGAGTGGCGTGCTTTCTGTAAGGCCGGATAGCCATGCTGTTCTGGAGTGGCTGGAGCTGTGGTGGTGATACCCCCTATAGTATCGCATCTCCCTCTCCAGGAAGCTCCTGACCCTGGCTCTCCCTGGACTGAGAGGATAGAGCACAGGACCAGGAATCAGGGAGCTTGCGGTCCACACGAATCTCTGCAAGTATGTCACTCTGGCCAGTTGAGGAACCTCCTGGCCCCTCATTCTTGCCCAGGGCATTGGAAGTGATGGTACCTGTTCTGCTTCTGCAGACAGGATGCTGTAAGGACCAACAGGTAAAAGCACTGTGCAAAGTAGAGAGGCCTTTATAGGTCAAAGTCATAGGAACACACCCACGTGACAGATGGGAAGACTGAGGTGCCCATAGGATGGCAGAGCCAGAAGTCAAATGCAGGTGTCTACATGGCCCCGACTGTGCCCTGTCATTGGACCGGGAGGGGTCCTGAGGAAGTCTTTAGTACCGCTCTGCTAGTTTGAGTCTTAGAGAGTGTCTGCAGGCAATAGAAGCAGGAAGTTGGTTTTTAAAGAAAAAGTGTTTATAATATAATTCCATTTTTGTAAAACAAAAAGAACCATCCATCTCTGTATGTATGAGTGTTTGTTTAGGGAGGAAGACAGTCCTAGTACATAAAACTCCATTAGCAGGGATATCTCTGGGGACACTGGGGAAAGAATTAATAATTTTTACTTTTATGCATTTATATGATGTTGGAATATATTTTACAATAAGTATATATTACTGTTACTGCTTTTTTTTTTTTTGAGATGGAGTTTTGCTCTTGTTGCCTAGGTGCAGTGGCGCGATCTTGGCTCACTGCAACCTCCGCCTCCTGGGTTCAAGCGATTCTCTTGCCTCAGCCTCCAAGTAGCTGGGGTTACAGGCGCCCGCCACCATGCCCGGCTAATTTTGTATTTTTAGTAGAGACGGGGTTTCTCCATGTTGATCAGGCTGGTCTTGAACTTCTGATCTCAGGTGATCACCCGCCTTGGTCTCCCAAAGTGCAGGGATTACAGGCATGAGCCACTGCGCCTGGCCTGTTATTGTGTCTTTAAAAAAAAATGAAACAGTGCAAATGTTTCAGAGCAGTTTTGTCAGAGTTTTTCATTTGCCATTTTTTCAGGCATATTGCCTCCCAGCTTTAGTTTTCTACTAATGGGTCAATAGCATTTGTGGTAGATGCATTTTTTTTTTTTTTTTTTGGAGACGAAGTCTCGCCTTGTTGCCCAGGCTGAAGTGCAGTGGCGCAATCTCAGCTCACTGCAACCTTTGCCTCTGGAGTTCAAGTGATTCTCCTGCCTCAGCTTCCGGAGTAGCTGGGATTACAGGCATCTGCCACCACGCTCAGCTAATTTTTTTTGTATTTTTAGTAGAGTTGGGTTTCACCATGTTGGCCAGGCTGGTCTTGAACTCCTGACCTCTCAGGTGATCCACCCGCCTCAGCCTCCCAAAGTGCTGGGATTACGAGCGTGAGCCACCGTGCCCGGCCAGTAGATGCATTTTTCAGGCATTGAGATGAAAGGAGTTAGGGGTACAGGAAATGACACTTGATGCTTACTTTGTTTCTGGCACATTAAAATCCTCCCCATAACCCTCTGAAGTGGAGGATTTATTATCTCCATCTTAAAGTGAGACTCAGAATGCTGGGCGCGGTGGCTCACACCTGTAATCCCAGCACTTTGGAGGCCGAGGCGAGCAGATCATGAGGTCAGGGATCAAGACCATCCTGGCTAACATGGTGAAACCCCGTCTCTATTAAAAATACAAAAAATATTAGCCAAGCGTGGTGGCAGGCGCCTGTAGTCCCAGCTACTCGGGAGGCTGAGGCAGGAGAATGGTGTGAACCCGGGAGGTGGAGCTTGCAGTGAGCCGAGAGAGCACCACCGCACTCCAGCCTGGGCGACTGAGCCAGACTCCGTCACAAAAAAAAAAAAAAAAAAAAAAGTGAGACTAAGTGAGACTCAGAGAGATTAAGTAACTTGTCCAAAGTAACACAGCTAGTAAATAGGATTTGAACCCAGCTGTCTGTCCACAGCCCTGTGTTCTTTCTACCACGTGAGGAAAATGGAAATGCTTAAGGTGAAGCCCCAAGTGGGAGGTTGTGAGCCCTGGAATCTAGACCCAGCTGCCATTTATAAACTCCTCAACTTAGCTTGAATCATGGGTCTGTTTCCTCTCCTAGATAATGGAGATAATGATGTCTTTCCTGCCTACTTCACTGGGCTGTAGTGACAGGAGAAAGGGAACTAGCATTAAAGCACCTGCTTCCTGCCTGGCACTTAGCATCCACAAGCTCATTTCACTTCTTTCTACACAGTTTAAATGGGATAATGTATGTGAAGGTTCTGTGTCTGAAGGGCCAGTGCACATGTGAGCCATTGCTAATCATGATGTTAACAAGCACCCAGGGCTCATTCTCTCTGAGTCAGTGTCCTTAGCAAAGGGAAGTGAATTCTGATGTTGAAATCTCTGTCCTCCCCTAAGCTAACATCTTTCTTAACCCTTCAGGGTGCATGCCATGATTTCTTTTTGTAAGTGGAGCGCCTCTCTTGGAAAGTTCATTTTTTTTTTTTTTTTTTTGAGACGGAGTCTCGCTCTGTCGCCCAAGCTGGAGTGCAGTGGCGCGATCCTGGCTCACTGCAAGCTCCGCCTCCTGG
Source organism: Macaca nemestrina (assembly GCF_043159975.1). NCBI lineage: Eukaryota > Metazoa > Chordata > Mammalia > Primates > Cercopithecidae > Macaca > Macaca nemestrina. The sequence continues at coordinate 65,677,525 of NC_092133.1, forward strand.
GTTCACGCCATTCTCCTGCCTCAGCCTCCCGAGTAGCTGGAACTACAGGCGCCCGCCACCGCGCCCAGCTCATTTTTTGTATTTTTTTAGTAGAGACGGGGTTTCACCATGGTCTCGATCTCCTGACCTTGTGATCCGCCCGCCTCGGCCTCCCAAAGTGCTGGGATTACAGGCGTGAGCCACCGCGCCCGGCCGGAAAGTTCATTTTAAAGGCCTGTGTCAGCAGCTTCAGTCACGCCTGCTGTTCTGCATCATTCTCGATCCTCGCAGGAGGGTGGATGAGAGAGGGAGTGAAATTTTCCATGGCTTTGCCCCCTTCCACGGAGTGGGGTGAAAATGGCTGGGATGGTTACCAGTGGTTACTGGTGGCCCCTGCCACGACTGGCCTGTTCACTTGGGCATGCCCAGTCTTGAGTTTGTTTTTTGTGCATGTTCTGTTGGGAGCAGGAGCTGGGGCTGGGGTCGGGCACAGAAATGTGTGTGAGTTGAGTGCAGTGCCAGGCCATTGAGTTCTTTCCTTGGCTGGAGGGCTTTGAGCCAGGGAAGCTTGGCGAGGCTGTGTGCTCTCTGCTGATGACATGTCCTCCTGCTCTGCGGGGGTCCAACTTTGGGAGCCGCTGAGAGCTTCAAGGCCCGCTGGGTCCACAAGAAGGAGAATCCAGGACCAGTGTCTGGACAGTGTTTGAGCAGGAGCACCCGCCCTGTGCAGCCAGCCTGGCTACCCTGATAGGAAGGGCTCTTCCCTCTGGGCAGTGGTGGAGAGGCCCTGGAGGCTGGATGCGGGTTCTCGGCAGCCTCAGGCAAGAGTCTGAGGGACCCCACTGGGTGTCTGATGTCTGGTCTCTGGGACCAGGTGCCTTCCCATTTCCATCCCAGCCTGACCAGAATCCCACGCACTCATGTCAGGCACCATGTTTGGGAGTGAGCATTTGAGGGCCTGGGTTCCTGTCATGACTCCTGGGAACCTCTGTCTTCTGACAGACATCCATAGACCCAGGCTTGTAGTGGAAGCAGCAGGAAGAGGTGCTGTGCGGTGTCCTCCCCATCCCCCAAACGGAGGGTGGGTGTTCTTCTGGCACTGACGTTTGACCGGAGCAGTAAAGCAGTGGTGATTTGGAGGCAGCACCTAAGAGAAGGGGACAGGATTATAGAGATGTGTGTGTGTGTGTGTGTGTATGTGTGTGTGAGTATGCGTATGAGTACGTGTGTGTATGTGAGTGTGTGTGAGAGTGTGTGTGTGAGAGTGTGTGTGTAGAGAGAGGGAAGAGGGGAAAAGGAAGGAGGAGAGAAAAGATCTGGAGATGCTGTGGGGAGGAGGACAGAAATAGAAAAGTTGAAAGGCCACAGACTTTGGCCAAGTCCCCAAAGAGCAAGAGTCAGCCTTTCTTCCTGGGTTTCTGGCAGAGATCTGGAGCAAATGGGCAGGAGTGATTTCTCCGATGCCCGTTCTTCCTCCCTCTCTTCTTCTACCCACTGCCCATTCCCAGACTCTTTCCGACGGAGACAGGAGTGGTCCAGTGGAGTGCCAGGAGGGGCTAGTCTGAACGAGGAAGATACGTTTTGCTCAGTGAGGTGCTGGGTTCTCTGGGCCCCTGGAAGTTTTCTGCAGGTGTCTCTTGACATGTGCTTTTCTCCAGTGCCTCCAGGCCACCTAAAGGCCCACAGTCCAGAGGGGCATGTCTGCTGAGTCCTGCACCAGGTGCCTGCCTGACTGGGCAGTGTGCCAGGTACCAGGGAGCTGACTTCTCCCTTGGCAGCCCAGCCCCAGGCCTAGGGTCTTTGCTGGTTCAGTGGCCCCTTCTGATCTCCTGAGGACCAGTGGAAAGAAAGGGCTTCCCTTCACTGTCCTCATTCATGTAAGATCCAGGAGGCCCCGGTTTCAGTTCCAGCCTTGCCTCAACTGTACCCCCCTTTTGGCCCCAGTATTCATGTCTCTTCTGAGAGGGGTTGTACCCCATGATGACTCATGAACCTGAACGAAAGGAGGAAAACCCTCCCTCCATAGCAGCTTGAGGACGAGGCCGTCCTCTGTGTCTGCAGCCTGCTTTTTGATTTGAGCTTCTAAGCTTTGTTTGGGTTCAGCTTGATTGTCCTGAAACGTTGGGGTTTTTGGATCAGTGTCTGTGTGCTGAGCTGCACCTGGAGTTAGAAGGCAGGATAGCTGTGGAGTTATGGAGAGCTGCCTTTTCAAGAAGCTTCTGCTTGTCCAGCTGGAAAACCCCAACAGCTCTACTAGGATCTGCCTTCTGCAGAGCAGGGGACCAGCCTTCCTTAAGGGGCAGGGATGATTGTATGGAGGAGCCTTAGACTTGCAGGTATAAAACGTCACTCCCCCAGCTGTGTGCTTTGAACTAATCACTTAGCTTCTTGGACCCTCAGTTTCTGTGTCTGTAAAATGGGGATTAAGAACATCTCCCTGACAGTTTTGAAGGTTAAATGACATACTGGATCTTGATACACTGATATACTGTAAACCACAAGAGAATTATATAGTATTATTCCAGGACCCAGCATTTTTTGAATTCCTTCTTTGTGTCGAGCAACTGGGTGAGTTCCAAAGGTCTATTTAATATGTTTTCTTTCCCTGGGGAACTCACACAGTATCATAGGAGATGGACAACTCCTATGTGGATAATCATGATGTGTGGGGAGTGTGGTCGTTGGGGCATGTCCAAAATGCTGGAGTAGCAATGTGCCTTTTTAAAAATTAAAATTAAAAAATTTTTTTGAGACGGAGTCTTGCTGCCTTGCCCAGGCTGGAGTGCAATGGCGCGATCTTGTCTCACTGCAATCTCCTCCACCTCCTGGGTTCGAGCTATTCTCCTATCTCAGTCTCCTGAGTAGCTGGGATTACAGGCCTGCCCCACCATGCCCAGCTAATTTTTGTATTTTTGGTAGAGACCGGGTTTTACCACGTTGGCCAGGCTGGTCTTGAACTCCTGACCTCAAGTAATCCACTCGCCTCGGCCTCTCAAAGTTCTGGGGTTACAGGCGTTAGCCACTGCTCCCGGCCTAAAATTAAAATTAAAAAATATTTTAGAGGTGCGATCTCACTATGTTGCTCAGGCTGGTCTTGATCTTTTGGATCTAAGCAATCCTCCTGCCTCGGCCTCCCAAAGTGCCAGGATACAGGCGTGAGCCACTGTGCCAGCTAGAAATGTGGCTTTTATTGTATGATCTTGCACTTGCTCCCCCATTCTCCACACAGCAGACACACAACTCTCATCATAGTTGTAATCAGTAAAGCTGTCCCAAGGCTCACTGTGCTGTGGGATCCCGCTTGTATTTGTTTATGTGGCTCATCAGGCCCTGTGTGGTTGAGCTCTGGCCAGTCTTCCCAGGCACACCGTCTGCTCATTCATCACAAAACCACCCTCCCTCCCCTTTGGCCTTCACACATGCCCTTGCTTGTGCCTGGGAATGCTCTCCAACTTCGCCTCTCCAGGAAGCCGTCTCTTCCATGCTTGCACCATGGCTGTCTCTCCCCGCAGACCCAGGGCACTATGATGGCAAGGACTGCTGATGAATGCCACCAACCAGAGTAGGGCATGGCTTGTCTCTCCTCCCAAGGGCCATGTTTCTGGCCATTTTCTTTTTCCTTTAAAACATATATATATATGTTTTTTAAATATATATATGTTTTTTATATATATAAAGAGCCTTCTGTGTGCAAGGCTCCATATATATATGTGTGTGTGTGTATATATATATATATTTTTTTTTTGATACTGGATCTCACTTTGTCACCCAAGCTGGGGTGCAGTGGCATGATCATAGCGCCCTGCAACCTCTGCTTCCCCAGCTCAAGCAATCCTCCTGCCTCAGTCTCCTGAGTAGCTGGGACTACAGGGGCGTATCACCACACCTGGCTAATTTTTGTATTTTGTTAGTGATGAGATTTCGCCGTGTTGCCCAGGCTAGTCTCGAACTCCTGGCCTCAAGCAATCTGCCTGCCTTAGCCTCCCAAAGTGTTGGGATTACAGGCGTGAGCCACTGCTCCTGGCCAATTGTTAATTTTTTTTTTTTTTTAGAGACAGTCTCACTCTGTCACTTAGGCTGGAGTGCAGTGGTGCAATCATGGCTCAGTGCAGCCTCAACCTCTTGGGCCCAAGTGATCCTCTTGCCTCAGCCTGTAGCTGAGACTACAGGTGTGCATCACCACGCTGGGCTAATTTTTATTTTTTGTAGAGACGGGGTTGTTGCCCAGGCTAGTCTCAAACTCCTGGGCTCAAATGATCCTCCTGCCTTGGCCCTGCAAAGTTCTGGGATTACAGGTGTCAGCCTCCATGTCCGGCCTCTTCTGGCAATTTCTATTCTGGCTCTTGGTGGTTTCTGATTGCCCGTCTTTGAGCTGCTTTATTGTAAAGGGAAAAAGGTGGTAGGGCTAGTGGTTAGGAGTTGGGGCAAGGATCATCCTTGGGTGCAGAGAGTGTTGGCAGACACTTTGGGAGGCCTAGATGGGTGGATCACTTCAGGTCAGGAGTTTGAGACCAGCCTGACCAACATGGTGAAACCCTGTCTCTACTAAAAATACAAAAATTAGCACGCCTGTAATCCCAGCCACTCAGGAGGCTGAGGCAGGAGAATCACTTGAACCCGGGAGGTGGAGGTTACAGTGAGCCAAGATTGCGCCACTGCATTCCAGCCTGGGTGACAGAGAGAGACTATGTCAAAAAAAAACAACAAAAAAACCCCCGAAAAACAAACAAACAAACAAAACACCACTGTTAAGGTATTTTCAGCCTTGTGGGGCTGTAAATCTGTCTCCCTATCCACTGGGAGCCTTCTGTGTGCAAGGCTCCATGTGAGGCACTGGGGAGGTCAAGGTGACACGCATGGAAAGCAGAGATCCAGGCCAGACCCTGCCTCCGGGTCAGTGCTGAAAGAGGGGTGATATCCAGCGTGAGGGACTTGGACATCTTCAGGAGGAAGTGACAGTTGATTTGAACTTTGAAGGTTAGGTGAGCTGGGAAGAAAAGGAAGGGCATTTCAGGTAGAGGTGACAGCAGAAGGAGGAGAGCCTGGAGCACCTACCAGGAATGGTAGACGTGGTTTGGCCGGAGTTCAGAGAGCACAGAGCCACACCTGCAGAGGGTAGGTGCCTTGGCATTGAGGAGGCATTGCCAGGCTTTGGGCAGAGGCATGACTTGATTAGACTGTACTTTAAGAGGCTAATGCTACAGTGTGTAGAAGATGGGTTGGAAGGGAGAGACTGAAGACAAACTGTTACAGTGGATGATCATCAGCAATCCAGGCACACAGAGCAGCAGAAAGAGTGGATGGTGAAACACAAGGACCTTCCTTGGTGAACTCCACAGGGACAGTGCCATCAGGACAGGTGTCTAGCCCAATGCTAGGCACCTAGCTGGTGCCCAGTGAATACTTTTTGGGAGAATAAATGCGAAGATACCATGAAGGATGAACAACTAGTGATAGCCAGTGACAACCCAGGGTGCCTGAGGTTAGGAGCTGGGCAGCTTGAGGAGAACGGGGAACCCAGGAAGAGGAACAGGTTGGGTCAGGCCTGGTGAAGGATGGGAGTAGCCTGACTCGGAGGTACAGGGCCCATGGCCTGGCTCACAGGCCTAGCACATGTGTATGGGAGCCCAGGGCTGTCTCCATACATTGAGGTTGGACTTAAGGTTTCTGCACTCTGGGCCTGCCACCATGTGTTCTCAGAAGAGTCCTAGCCCTTTGGCCGCCATTTCTACCTTTCTAGAAGTCTTGCCCATGGATACCTACCAGTACTACTGTCTCATATTAATAATAATAACTGATGTTTATTGAGCACTTACGGTGTTCCAAGTTCTTCTTACTCATTTGAACTTATCCTATATGTTAGGTCCTATCTATCATCTCAGTTTTTCAGTTGAGGAAACTGAAATTCACACAGCTATTAAGCTGTGGGGCTAGCATTGAACCTAGTTGGCTGGCTCCAGAGCCCTTGTTCGTAGCCTCTCTGTCATTCCCATCCCAGCGAGAGTGAGCCAGCCAGTTCTCATTGAGGGAAGGAGGCTTGAGGTGTTCCTGATACTGGAGGAAACCTGCCTCCATCAAGTACTTGGGGGTTGAAGAGCAGCTTCCATGTCATATTTGAGGTTTGGAAAGGATCTTAGAGATATTGGGTTCATTTTACAGGCCAGGAACTAGGGCTCAGAGCATTTGCAAACCTGCTCTAGGTGACATGGTTGATGGCAGTTGAATGACCTTCCACCATGCAATGTGCCAGCGTGCGTGTTCCTGTGCCTGTGGGAGCTGGCCGTCTCAGTGGGTGGGTGCCTCACCCTGCCCTGTCCTCCCCCTCGACCTCACTCTCCTTCCTTCTCATTCTCCTCCAGATTGACAAGTATCTCTATGCCATGCGGCTGTCCGATGAAACTCTCATAGATATCATGACTCGCTTCAAGAAGGAAATGAAGAATGGCCTCTCCCGGGATTTTAATCCAACAGCCACAGTCAAGATGTTGCCAACATTCGTAAGATCCATTCCCGATGGCTCTGGTAAGTCTCTCACCCAGAGATTGAACCCTGAGGGCTAAATGTTCTGTGAAATCTTCCTTCGAACTTCATTTGTTCATACATTTGCTCATTCATTCATTCACCATTCCATCAGTCTGCTCTCCCATCCATCCACCCATCCATCCATCCATCCACCCATCCATCCATCCATCCAATATGTGTCTACTGAGTATCTACCATATGCCAGGCACTGGGGATACCATGGTTGGACAAGGCTGACCTGCTCTCATTGACTTTACTGTCTAGTGGCTTGTGATACTTTAGAAAGTGTAGTGTTTATGGGTCTTGCAGATGCTGTGTGGGTTGCTCTTATGTCTTCAGAACATGAAGAACTCCAGAACAAATGAAGGGTTCATTTTAGGGAAATCTCTCCATCAGGGAATCAAAGCTTTCCTCTCTTCTTACCCCAGATAATAGCAATGGACAGGTGGGTCTCAGACTTAGAGGCAGGGATTCCAGTCCCTCTTTGGACAGATTTCACAGATACAGAATTGAGGCAGCCCCCAAAACAAAGAAATACAAAGGGGAGGTAGAATTGAAAGAAAAATTTTATCCTTTCATTCTGCATCCTGTGGCTCATAGCCTGCAGTGGGGTGCTGGGGTAGGGCTCCCTGAAGATTGTCCGTTTCTCCTCCCCAGAGGAGTGGCATCAGCCACTGCACCTGGCTGAGTGGAGACTGGGAGGCTGCAGTCTGGCCTATTCAGTGGAAGCTGTTCTCCCTGGTGGACCTGCAGTTACTAGTTTGTGGAGGTGAATGCTGTGCTTGCTCCAGCGTGGCGCCCTCACAGGAATCCCGTTAGCTGTGTTCTGTGCTCTAGGGTGGGGCTTACCTGCTCTAGGCAGCAGAGGGAGGGAGAGCAGGAGGAAGTCAGTTTGTGAGTACACGCCCAATGAGTACAGCCTTCACACACCCCAGAGATTTCTTCCCCGCCCTGGAGGCTCTTATTTAAACAAGTGATTTGGGGCCTCTTGTATGCAGCCTGCAAAATGGACGCCAGGAAGCTGCAGCTGTTGCAGCTGACGTTCTTGAAAGATGGGCAAGTGGGAGTAGACTGGTTGCAGCAGGAAAAGACCTCTGCTGTCTGCCTGCAGTCATCCTGAATGAGATTTGGGCACTGATAAAGAGGCTGTGCTGTTCACTGTGGCCGTGGGTGGGGTCTACTTCATGCTCACATATTAGCATGTGTATCTCTGATGTAAGCCTACTCCACCTCCACCCTTTTGTTTAGATGTTGATTACTAGCACCTACTTTTAGCTTTTTAAGAACTACTGAAGAGATTCTGGTCATCAGAGTAAATAGACTGTGGTCTACCCTGGGTGTATTCTCTTGTCTCTGGCCGGAGAAGAAAGAACTTTATATATAGTTCACTCTTGCTTTTTCTCAGACATGGATGTCACCTATAGCCAGGAGCATTGGAACCTTTCCAGGATGAGGAGAGCTCTGTGGCAGAGGCATGACTCCAACTGCTTCCAGCTGAGAGAAGAGGAAAATGGGGGGGGAGGGGAGGGGTATGGGCAGCGCCCAGGAGAGCACCTGCTTTGGCTTTGCTTGGGAGAGCTCAGAAGGATATCTGATCCCTGGGAGGCACCTGGCCCTGCATGACTGGCTCAGAGCAGACACAGGGGAGGAGACGCTTCGCCTCCTTCCCATTGAGCCCTGCTCTCAAGCCAGGTGACCTATGTCAGCAGGGGTGCTCTCCCTCTCTCCTTCGCAAACTGTTTCCAGGATTGAGGGTCTCAAAGTGTGATCCAAGTGCAATAGAAATCCAGCCGTTTGCCATATTGGCTACTCCTCCAAATAAGGCTCAGAACTCATACTCATTTGTGAAATTTATTTTTCACCCCCTTTTAGAGATTCATATAAATGGCACCCTCCATTCCAAATATTTATGGGTGGATTCAGTTCATGTGCCCCAGAGCCCACACTTCGCTTGGAATGGTTCCTACAGCCCCGCAAAGACGTAGCTGTTGATGCTAAGGACTTGGATCCTCGACCCCCAGTCCACTCCCTGCCCCTTCGTGTCCTGCCGGGCTTCCGGGCTTCCGGGCTTCCGGGCTTCCGTCTTCACCTCCCCCTCCCTCTGGGCTCCTTTATCATCCAAGAATCAGGAGATCCCTGGAGTAATCAGAATTTGGGCCCTCCTAATAGTAAATCCATAGTGCTGTTCCCTTTTCGAAATGTTAATCACTGCTTCAACTGTAGTAATTAGTGACAGAATTAGTGGCAATCCCAAACCTCGGAGGGATAAATTGGTGCTCACCGTGGTGGAGAAATGCCTAAGTGCTGATGTGATTTCCAAGGCAGAGCGAGGAAACAAGCTTTCCTTTCTCACTGACCTCGACCCTGGTCGACTAGACACAGAGTTTTGGAACTCAGCTGACTTTCCAGAAGCATTTCTGAAGACATATCTGATACATACATTCTGAGACCTATCAGCCCATTTTTAATTAGTTTTTTTCTCTTTTGGACATTTTTTTATGGCCAGGTGAGTTTTTTTGTTTTTGATATTTTGTAGAGATAGGGTTTTGCCATGTTGCCCAGACTGGTCTCGAACTCCTAGGCTCAGGCGATCCTCCCACCTCCCAAAGTGCTGGGATTACAGGCATGAACCACTACACCTGGCTTGTTTTTATTTTTATTTTTCAGTTGCTCTTCAGTTATCTGTACATCATTAAAAATCCCCAGAAACCTAAAGTGGCTTTTCGCTGCTGCATATCATTTCTGAGGTAGTGGATGAATGAATAATAAAGAAGGAAACTATTGAAGCCTTTTAACACTGGTGATTTGGCTAAATAGAATTCCCTCTTCAAAGCTACTGTAGGGAGCAAGGGAAAACATCCCCTTTGCCCTCTGAATGTTGGCTGAAAAATCAGCTCACAAAAGGCAGATTAATAGGAGAAAGGGCATGCACATTTGTTAACATGCATGTGGGAGAATCACAGACTGATTACCCAAGTATCCTGGTGGGGCCCAGATACTTACATTTCCTCTTTCTTGCTGTGTTGCCCAGGCTGGAGTGCAGTGGCACGATCTCGGCTCACTACAAGCTCTGCCTCCCAGGTTCAAGTGATCCTCCTGCCTCAGTCCTCCTAAGTAGCTGGGATTATAGGCACCTGCCACCATGCCCGGCTAATTTTTGTATTTTTAGTAGAGATGGGGTTTTGCCATGTTGGCCAGGCTGGTCTCGAACTCCTGACCTCAGGTAATCCACCTGCCTCAGCCTCCCAAAATACTGGGATTACAAGTGTGAGCCACCGTGACCAGTCACGTTTTCTCTTTTCAGAGGGGAGGCAGGAGACAGGGAACAGTAAATGATTACTAGGGAGAATAAAGGCATCAGGGAACAGAGATTAACCAGTACCGGTTCTCTTTGGAATTGAATAAGAGACAGATTTTTTTTTCTTTTTTTGAGACGGAGTCTCGCTCTGTCGCCCAGGCTGCAGTGTAGTGGCATGATCTCGGCTCACTGCACCCTCCGCCTCCTGGGTTCAAACAATTCTCCTGCTTCAACTTCCTAAGTAGCTGGGATTACAGGCACGCACCACCACGCCAGGCTAATTTTTGTATTTTTAGTAGAGACGAGGTTTCACCATATTGGTCAGGCTGGTCTCAAACTCCTGACCTTGTGATCTGCCCGTCTTGGCCCCTTAAAGTGCTGGGATTACAGGCGTGAGCCACCACGCCTGGTTTAGGAACAGACATCTTTAAAAACGTCCATTCAGGTGTGGTCAGATACTTCAGTTTTCTTTTCTGCAATAGATAATGAGATAACAGGGAGGATAAGGATAAAGTTCTCCCTGGAGGGTCTGTGTGGTCTTTATGTAGATAGGAGACAAGCATTTTCCAGCATCTGTTCATCTTTAAGGGCCCTTAGTTCAAAATATTTATTATACGAGGGAGCCATATTTTGGGGTGAAATATTGGTTTCCCTCACTACCCAGTCTCTTGGGAATTGCTTTCCCTCTGTGCCCAGCCTCCCGCATTCGCGAAGTGTCCTGTTTTTCTCCTTTTCTCATTTATACCTAAGGATATTGTAAGCACTAATTAGAAAGCTTTTGGAGGCTAAATAGGAATCGATATTTCTTGGTTTTGGCTTCATTGTTCCTAGCACAGTCTTTACCCAAAAGAGAAGTTTTTATCCAAAGGAGAAGTAAAAAAAAAATATTTTCTGGAAGCTTGGATGTGCCATTATCTTTTTTCATGCAAAACAGAGCCATTTACAGTGTAGTCACGGTTATTTTGGGACCCTAAATATTCATACTACTGTTTTCCAGTCAATGGAAGGAAAATATTTACCTTCTCTTCTTGCAGCATTTGGGTGGTCTCAGTTTTCTTATATGGAAAGATTGCTGGGTTATCTCAAATGTTCTCTCCATCTGTGAAACCTCCTGAGTGTCTCGTGTTCTTGTCAGGTTTTTGAAGATGATGTGGAGTTCCCATCATGCAGCTGGATTGTAGATGGGCAGGAATGCCTGTGTATCTCATGTACAGAATTAATTCATTGAGGCTGGGCACGGTGGCTCATGCCTGTAATCCCAGCACTTCGGGAGGCTGAGGCAGGCGGATCACCTGAGGTCAGGAGTTTGAGACTGGCCTGGCCAATATGGCAAAGCCCTGTCTCTACTAAAAATACAAAAATTAGCTGGGCGTGGTGGCCGGTGCCTGTAATCCCAGCTACCAGGGAGGCTGAGGCACGTGAATCACTTGAACCTGGGAGGCGGAGTTGCAGTGAGCCAGAGCCGAGATCATGCCACTGCACTCCAGCCTGGGCAACAGAGACTCTGTCTCAAAAAAAAAAAAAAAAAAAAAAAAAAAAGATCAATTCATTGAGCTGGACTCAGGCAGGCATTTCCTGCAGGCAGAGTTTTTGCTTGCCCTGTATTCCAGCACAGGCTGGTACTTGAGACACATCTGTCCTGTGTTTGTTTTCCATTATTTGCTGGTAATAATGGCTGTCATTAGAAAGTGGAGAATTGCCAGTAGCCCTTCGGATGTTTTGTTTAATGACCGTTCTCTGGAGCGGTTCTCCAGGCTTCAGTGGAAATGGGAAATGTGAGGAAAGGTCACAAGTAGGAGGCCCCAGTAGCAGGAAGGAAGGTTTGAGACCAAAGATTGAAAGAGGAAGTTGGGAGAACACCTATTACTGCAGAAAGAGGCTGAGCTTATAGCCAAAGAGAAAGGGAAATAAAAACCTAGAACACTGAATCAGTCTCTGGGTGTGCCACTCCCAAACTGTGTGAACTTGGAGAAGCCATTTAACTTCCAAGCCTCCATTTCCTCATGTGTAAAATGGCCACGGTAATCCCTGCCCCACCTGCCTCACCAGGCTATCATCAGGATCAAATGAGAGTCTTTGGAAACTGCAAACCACCATGAGTTACGGTGGGTCATCATCATCCTCATCCGTCTTATGATATAATAACTGGCTTTGTAAGAATTCCTTGGAAAAATCTTTCCCAACCAATGGAGCCAGTCCAAGGACCCCACCCAGCAGGCCTGAATGTGTAAGCCGAGCCCCTGCAGGAAGGATGCAGAGTTTTTCAGGATTCGCTGGCATCTCTGTGATGTTACAGGGGAAGGAGGCAGAGAAAAGGGGCAAGCCAAGGCAGGCTGTCTCACCCCCACCCCTGAGCTAGCCACACAAAATGTGGGGGAGACGACGGCAGGCTGCAGCTCCAGTCCCTCAGCAAGGTGGTGACTGGACACGACAGCTCTGAATCAGGGAGCCAACCCGAGGAAAAAGGGACTGATAGGGCCCTTTTGTTATGGAGGGCACGTGGGTATTTGGGGGATTCATTTCCTGACAAAGAATATTGAACTTGGAAACCTTCTGGTTGTAGCTGAAAGAAATCTAACTCAAATTTGTTTAAGAAAAAAAGAGAATTCTAGTTTCCTCTAACTGGGAAGTCTCACTGTGAGTTGACTTCTGTATCTAGGGATTCATCTGTCTCTTACTAGTTCAGTCAGCTCCTTTCCTGTGTGTTGGCTTCCTTCATAGGCCATCTCTCCTCTTACAGGGGTGGGGCTGACCCCTGCAGTCCTAGGCTGAGCCCTCCCCTTATAGCCAGCAATCTCTGTGCAAAGAGCAGGCCTTGCTCCCTGTGGGACCTGGGATGGTCTTGGAGAGGGCTGTGATTGACTGACTTGGGTTATGTGCCCATGCTGAACCAATCATGATGGACAAGATGGGTGACTTGGGACACCCCTGGAGCCCATGCCTGGATCACACATTGGTACCCCTGGAGCTAGAGTGGGGATTCAGCCCTACTTCCAACCTCATAGGCGAAAAATGGAAGAGTAGTTTTCTAAAGAGATGCTAGACATCCAGAAAAGTTTATCAGTTATCCATCATTCCTCAGTGTCTTTTGCCCAACAGGGTATAGGACCAGCACTTTGGGAGGCCAAGGTTGGCGGATCACGAGGTCAAGAGATCGAGACCATCCTGGCCAAAATGGTGAAACCCCGTCTCTACTAAAAATTACAAAAATTAGCTGGGCGTGGTGGCACACGCCTGTAGACCCAGTTACTCGGGAGGCTGAGGCAGGAGAATGGCTTGAACCCGGGAGGTGGAGGTCGCAGTGAACCAAGATTGCATAACTGCATTCCAGCCCGGGCAACAGTGTGAGACTCTGTCTCAAAAAAGCAAACAAATAAAAACATGAAATAAATAAATGTTTAGGTGAATATTAAAACAGCAAATTAAGTAAAATATTAAAATAAAAAGTACTGATCATTTCATCTCAGTGTAGTATTTGCTTTTGTGCCCCTTTTTCCTCTATGCACAAGTAATTTATAGTTGTTTATCAGACTGAGTTTTCACTGTCTTCATTAAAGAATGAAGCAAAATAAAACCAAAGCGGGCCAGGCGCAGTGGCTCACGCCTGTAATCCCAACACTTTGGGAGGCCAAGGTGGGCAGATCACGAGGTCAGGAGATCTAGACTATCATGGCTAACATGGTGAAACCCCATCTCTACTAGAGACAAAAACAACAACAACAACAACAAAAAACCCCAAAAAATTAGCCGGGCATGGTGGCTGGCGCCTGTAGTCCCAGCTACTCGGGAGGCCGAGGCAGGAGAATGGCGTGAACCCAGGAGGCGGAGCTTGCAGTGAGCCGAGATTATGACCACTGCACTCCAGCCTAGGTGACAGAGCGAGACTTCGTCTCAAAATAAATAAAAAATAAATAAATAAATAAATAAAAGAAACCAAAGCTAGGCCAGGCACAGTGGTTCACACCTGTAATCCCAGCACTTTGTGGGGCCAAGGCGGGTGGATCACCTGAGGTCAGGAGTTCGAGACCAGCCTGGCCAACGTGGCGAAACCTCGTCTCTACTAAAAATACAAAAATGAGCTGGACGTGGTGATGGGCCCCTGTAATCCCAGCTTCTCGGGAGGCTGAGGCAGGAGAATCGCTTGAACCCGGGAGGCGGAGGTTGCAGTGAGCTGAGATCGCGCCACTGCACTCCAGCCTGGGCAACAAGAGTGAGACTCCGTGTCAAAAACAAAAACAAAAAAACCCAAAGCTATAAGGAATCGTGGAAGTTGAAGAACCCCAGAAAAGAAGTGTAGCCATTCCTGATGTGCTGAAGTCTCTCTCTCGCCCCCTCTTTCCCTGGGGATCCTTGTCCCTGAGTTCTGTCCAGGAGGCAGTTTTCATGGTTATCCATTATGGTTTCGGATTCAAATGCTGACTCTGCCACTTACTGGTTGTGTGTTTGGACAAGGGATCTAACCCCTCTTTACCTTTACTTGCTCATCTGTAGAGTGGGCGTCATGACAGTACTGACTTCATAGGGTTGCGAGGATTGAAAGTAAAAGGATACGTGTAAGCACTTAGTGATTGGTACAGAAAGACTCAGTGAATGTTAGCTGATGGACGGTCAAATAAAATGTTTCTGATATTCTAGTGACTCACTCACCTGTGAGGAGCCACTTCATACTGAATTCAATTTTTTCGATTTTTTTTGAGACAAAATCTTGCTCTGTTACCCAGGCTGGAGTGCAGTGGCACGATCTCGGCTCACTACAACCTCCGCTTCCTGGGTTCAAGTGATTCTCCTGCCTCAGCCTCCTGAGTAGGTGGGATTACAGGCGCCTGCCACTACGTGTATTTTTAGTAGAGACAGGGTTTCTCCATGTTAGCCAGGCTGGTCTCAAACTCCTGACCTCAAGCGATCCATCCGCCTCAGCCTCCCAAAGTGCTAGGATTACGGGCATGATCCACCGCGCCCGGCCGAATTCAATTTTTTAACCTAGTGGTGGTGTAAATTACTATTGGAGTTAGGACTCCAATGGGAACCCAAAGAAAATTCTATATTGATTTGAACAATGCCACAAAGTCAGGGTCAGAATTTCCACCAAATCTATGATACCTGCTTCCCAGCATTCTCCCTTGTTCTCTCTCTTTCCTTTGGACCACAAATAATTTAAAACCAGTGGCTTCATGTGATATAGACATATAATGGAATATAATCGGTTCATAAAAAGGAATGAGGTACTGATCCACGCTACAGCATGGATGAGCCTCGAAAACCTTATGCCGGGTGGAAGAAGCCAGACACCAAGGACCTAATATTGTGTGATTCCATTTACATGAAATGTCTGGAATAGGAGCATCTGTAGATCAGAAAGTACATTAGTGGTTGCTGGGAGATAGAGAGGTTGGGAGGAAATGGTGAATGGTTGTTAATGGGTGTGGAATTTCTTTTGGGGTGATGAAAATTTTCTAAAATTAGATAGTGGTGATGGTTGCACAACTCTGTAAATATGCTGAAAACCACTGAATTTTTCACTTTAAAATGGGTAAAAATTGCATGCTGTGTTAATTATATCTCAGTAAAACTGTTATTAAAAAAAACAACCAACTGATATGTGAAATAGTAAGAAGTATACATGTTGGTCTCTGCCCCTAGTCTCTAGCATTTAGCTTCTAAAACCCTTGTAATTTCCTGAGTGATAGAGGTGCTAGGAGAATCTTTGATCCTGGTCCTGACGCAGAGCTCCTAAATCCCTTGGAATTTCCTGGGTGATAGGAGAGTGTCTTTTGTCCCTTGGTGGGCCCCTGGATAGCCTCAGGATGGGGGTGGTTGCCAGGGAAACCAACCATGTGATCAGAGGGTTGCTGTCAACCCCAACCCCCATGCCGCCTCTAGGGAGGGAGAGAGCCTGAAAATAGAGCGAATAAACCAATGGTCGATGGTTTAATCAATCACAACTCTGTAATGGTGCTTCTACAGAAACCTGAAACAGGCCAGGTATGATGGCTTACGCCTGTAATCCCAGCATTTTGGGAGGCCCAGGCGGGTGGATCGCTTGAGCCTAAGAGTTTGAGACTAGCTTGGGCAACATGGTGAAACCCTGTCACTACACAAAATACAAAAAAGTTAGCCAGGTGTGGTGGCACATGCTGGTAGTTCCAGCTACTCGGGAGGTTGAGGTGGGAGGATCGCTTGAGCTCTGGAGGTTGAGGCTGCAGTAAGCTGTGATCATGTAACTGCACTGCACTCCAGCCTGGGTGAAAGAGTGAGACCCTGTCTCAAAGAACAAACAAACAAACAAACAAAACCAAAAAAAAAAAAAAAAAAGCAAAAAGAAAAAAACCTAAAATGACTGAGTTCTGGTAGCTTCTGGCTAGCTGAACACATGGAGGTTCCTGGGTGCCACATCTGGAGAGGGCATGGAAGCTCCTGCTCTTTCTCCCATGCCCCTCCCTGTGCATCTCTTCCATCCAGTTCTTCATCTGTATTTATTGTAATATCCTTTATAGTAAATATGTAAATGTAAGTGGAGTGTTTTTCTGGGTCTGTGAGCTGCTCTAGCAAACTAATGGAACCCAAGAAGGGGGTTGTAGGAACCCCGATTTATAGTGGTGAGCCAGAAGCACAGGCCACAACCTGTGCTTGTGACTGGTGTCTGAATTTGCGGGGGAGGGCAGCCTCGTGTGAACAAGCCCTCAACCTGTGGGATATGATGCTATCTCCAGGTAGCTAGTGAAAGAATTGAATTGAATTAGAGAGCATGGAGCTGGTGTTCACTGGAGAATTCACTGCAGAATTACTTGCTTGGTGTGTGTGGAAAAACCCACATGCATCCAGGGTCTCAGGTGTGTTCTGTGTTGTGGTGAGTAGAGAAAAGGAAAAACATACTCTGGTTTTTCCTCTGTGTGTATCTCACATGATGGCATAACTGCTTTGTGCTTAATGAACAGCAAGCAGGGGTGCTGTGTTAGTCCGTTTTCATACTGTTACAAAGAACTGCCTAAGACTGGGTAATTTATAAAGGAAAGAAGTTTAGTTGACTCACAGTTCAGCATGGTTGGGGAGGCCTCAGGAAACTTACAATCATGGTGGAAGGAGAAAATGCATCTTCCTCACAGGTGACAGGAAGGAGAAGTGCTGAGCGAAGGGGGAAGAGCTCTTTGTAAAACCATAAGATCTCGTGAGTACCCACTCATTATCACAAGAACAGCATGGGGAAACCACCTCCATGATTCAGTTACCTTCACCTGGTCTCTTTCTTGATATGTGGGCATTATGGGGGTTACAACTCAAGATGAGATTTGGGTGGGGACACAAAGCCTAACCATTCAAGGTGCCTTGAATGAATGAATGGACCATCAGTCCCTGTGGCCAGGCAGCTACCAAGCATTTGCTGAGCTGTCCTGGGTGCCAAGGACAGAGAATCCCAAACTGTGGTCTTTCCCTCAAGGAACTTGAGAAAGAAGTTAGGAACAGGCCGGGCGCAGTGGCTCACGCCTGTAATCCCAGCACTTTGGGAGGCCAAGGCAGGTGGATCACATGAGGTCAGGAGTTTGAGACCAGCCTGACTAACATGGCAAAACCCCATCTCTACTACAGAATACAAAAATTAGCCAGGCACGGTGGTGGGCACCTATAATCCTAGATACGCGAGAGGCTGAGGCAGGAGAATCGCTTGAACCCGGGAGGTAGAGGTTGCAGTGAGCCAAGATCATGCCATTGCACTCCAGCCTGGGTAACCGAGCAAGACTCCCTCTCAAAAAAAAAAAAAAAAAAAAAAAAAAAAGATAGGAACAGTGACATTCAATGTGAGAATTCCTTGGTTTGTTATTTATTTCTTTATACCTTCATTAATTCCACAAGTATTTGCTCAGTTTTTACGTACATTCCAAACACCATTGTAAGTTCCAGAAATGTAGCATTGTCAGGGCTTATAAAGCTGGTTAGAATCAAATACAAAATAAGTCAGCTTTATAAAAGAGAACTCTCTCTGTTAAAAACAGAAAGCAAACCTTATTTTGTGTTAAAAATCAAAAGCTCAAGGGACCCAGAATAGCCAAAGCAATCATGAAAAGAAGAACAAAGTTGAAGGAATTTCACTGCCAATTTCAAATTTTTCAGCAAAGCAACAGTAATCAAGACATGGTGGTACTGTCATGAAGGTGGACATGTAGACTAATGGAACAGAATAGAGAGTTCAGAAATAAATGCATACAGGCTGAGTATGGTGGCTCACGCTTGTAATCCTAGCGCTTTGGGAGGCCGAGGCTGGTGGATCACCTGAGGTCAGGAGTTTGAGACCATCCTGGCCAACATGGTGAAACCCCGTCTCTACTAAAAATACAAAAAAATTAGCCAGATGTGGTGGTACATCCCTGTAATCCTAGCTGCTTGGGAGGCTAAGGCATGAGAATCGCTTGAACCCGGGAGGTGGAGGTTGCAGTGAGCCGAGATCACGCCAGTGCATTCCAGCCTGGGTAACAGAGTGAGACTTCATCTCAAAAAAAAAAAAAATAAATAAATGCATATATTACGGTCAGTTGATTTTTGACAAGAGTGCTAGGACTATTCAATGAGGGAAAGAATAGTCCTTTCAGCAAATGGTGCTGGGACACTGGATATCCACATGCAAAAGAATGAAGTTTGACCTACACTTCATACCATGTACAAAATTAACTTGAAGTGGATCAAATACCTAAATGTGGGAGCTGAAACTAATAAAACTCTTAGAACGAAATACAGGTGTGAATCTTTGTGACCTTGGATTTGGCAATAGAGTCTTAGCTACAACTCCAAAAGCGCAAACAATAAAAGAAAAAACACATAAAATTGGACTTCATCAAAATTTAAAACTTGGCCAGGCGTGGTGGCTCATGCGTGTAATCCCAGCACTTTGGGAGGCCAAGCAAGAGGATCACTTGAGCCAGTTTGAGACCAGCCTGGGCAACACAGTGAGACCTTGTCTCCACAAAAAATAAAAAATTAGCCAGGTGTGGTCATATGCCTGTAGTCCCAGCTACTTGGGAGGCTGAGGTTGGAGGATTTCTTGAGTCCAGGAGGTCAAGGGTGCAGTGAGCCATGATTGCACCATTGTACTCCAGCTTGGGCAACAGAGCAAGACCCTGTCTCAAACACAACAACAACAAAAATGAAAACATTTGTCTTCAAAGGATACCATGAAAAAAAGAAAAGACAATCCACAGAATGGGAGAAAATATTTGCCGGTCGTATGTCTGATAAAGGATTTATATCTAGGACATAAAAAAAAAACTTTTACAACTCAACACATAATACAAGACAAATGAGGCCGGGTGCGGTGGCTCACGCCTGTAATCCTAACACTTTGGGAGGCCAAGGCGGGCGGATCACGAGGTCAGGAGTTCGAATAAATGAACAATAAAATGTATTATATCCATAGAGTGTAACAGTCAGCCATTAAAAGGGATAAAGTCTCATATGCACTATAACATGATGAACCTTAAAAACATTTTGCTGAGTGAAATGAGCCAGTCATACAAGGTCATATACTGTATAATTTCTTTCTTCTTTGTGTTTTTGAGACAGGGTCTCACTCTGTCACCCAGGCTGGCGTGCAGTGGTGTGATCTCAGCCCACTGCAACCTCTGTCTCTTGGGCTCAAGCGATTCTCCTACTTCAGTCTCCGAGTAGCTGGGATTATAGGCACACACCATCATGCCCATCTAATCTTTCTTTGTATTTTTGGTAGAGACAGGGACTCACCATATTACCCAGGTTGGTCTCAAACTCCTGAGCTCAAGCGATCCACCCGCCTCAGCCTCCCAAAGTGCTAGGATTACAGGCATGAGCCACCACGCCTGGCCACTGTATGATTTCATTGATATGAAATGTCCAGAAGAGGTAAATCTATAATAACAGAAAATAGATTAGTGGTTGCCTAGGGATGGAGAAGGATGAGGGGCTTGGGAGGTGATAGTTAAAGGGTACAGAGTTTCTTTTTGAAATAATGAAAATGTTATAAAACGGGCTGTGCAGTTGGTTGCATAAATCCGAATATGCTGAAAACTATTGAATGGTATACTTTAAATGGATGAATTTTATGGTATGTGATTTAAATTTCAATAATACTGTTACATAAGATATAATAATAAAGATATTTGCCTACCTAGGAAGATGAGATACCCCAAAGCAGTCTAGTATTTACTGCCATAGGATTAAGGGCTTGGTGGATCATGGGCTCTGGAAGGCAGGGGTGGCTGTCACCTCTGGCAAGATAGATATTAGGACAGTGGGGATGTCACCTTAGCATCACGAGTGAAACAGATCTGAACTGATTTTTCTGGGAGCATCGTGAGGGTAGCTAATGAGATGAAGGGTACAGAATGTGTGGTTGTGGCTTAATGGTTGGAACTTTGCCCATGGCCACCTGCCTTTGCTGTCTGGTGGTCTCGGTGTACAGTCTTGCTCTCTCCCTGTGAAGCCCACCCCTGTGCTGTACATGTTGCTCCCGAGGGAGGTAACTATAGCAGGCCAGTACTTTGGCCACTGGTACTTTTATGTGACCAAGAGGGAATTCTGTTAAAAGCACCCTCTGGGTGGAAACGGCCCAAGAGTCCATCGATAGATGAAAGGATAAACAAAATGTAGTGGATCCATACAATGGAATATTATTCAGTCTTAACAAGGAATGAGGCCGGGCGTGGTGGCTCACGTCTGTAATTCCAGCACTTTGGGAGGCCAAGACGGGTAGATCACCTGAGGTCAGGAGTTAGAGTGGCCAGGCAAACATAGTGAAGCTCTGTCTCTACTAAAAATAAAAAATTTAGCTAGGCATGCTTGCGGATGCCTGTAATCCCAGCTACTTGGGAAGCTGAGGCAGGAGAATCACTTGAACCTGGGAGGCGGAGGTTGCAGTGAGCTGAGATTGCACCTCTGCACTCCAGCCTGGGTAACAAGAGTGAAGCTCTGCCTCAAAAAAAAAAAAAAAAAAAAGAAAAGAAAAAAGGAATGGAATTCTGTTGGGGGCAGGGTGGCTCATACCTGCCTATAGTCCCTGTTACTTGAGAGGCTGAAGTGGGAGGATCTTGGGAGCCCAGGAGCTTGAGACTGCAGTACGCTTTGATCACACCACTATACTCTAGCCCAGGTGACAGAGCGAGACCCTGTCTCTATTAATTTTTTAAAAAAGGGTAAAATTCTTAAAATATGGATGAACCTTGAAAACATTACGCTAAGAGGAATAAGCCGGTCACAAAAAGACAAATAACTGTGATTCTTCTTGTATGAAATATCCAGAATAGGCAAGTTCATAGAGACAGAGAGTAGAATCATGGATGCTGGGGACTGACAGTGAGGGCAAATGGAAGTTATTGCTTAATGGTTATAGAGTTTGTGTTGGGGTGATGAAAAAGTTTTGAAAATAGTGGTGATGGTTGCACAACATTGTGAATGTACTTAATGCTACTGAATTGTGCACCTGAAAATGGTTGCAGTGGTAAATTTTATGCTATGTGTATTTTACCACAATGATAAAACACAACCCTGTGTTGTGAGTGGAGGCCTGGAGTAATTGATGTCAGAGCTGACATGCAGAGACCCAAGGCACTGGGTGGACCTCAGATGTAGGGCTTTGTCTCAGTTGAAATGCTGTATGATTTTTTATTTCTGCATAGCAGTGCTGTTTTTGAAATAGGTTAAGAAACTAGAGAAACATGGGGTGGGAATTTGTACTTAATTCAGTACTTCCATTCCCCTATAGTCAGCAGGAAGAGACTGGGATTGCTTGAAGCTATTTCTGTCTAAGGACTCCATGGTAGGATAGGGTTTCTCTTGCCTACTCTGCGTATATGGCAGTGGTTGGATGAAGTTTGCATGATTGCTGCTTTCTGGCTGATAACAGCATGTGGCAGGGGGAGGCAGGCAGGGCCTATGCCCTGCCAGGAAGTGGGCATGGTATGTGGCTTCCCCTTAACATTTGAATCTGATGTGATACCTGTTGTCGCCCTAAACAGAAAAGGGAGATTTCATTGCCCTGGATCTTGGTGGGTCTTCCTTTCGAATTCTGCGGGTGCAAGTGAATCATGAGAAAAACCAGAATGTTCACATGGAGTCCGAGGTTTATGACACCCCAGAGAACATCGTGCACGGCAGTGGAAGCCAGGTGGGTCCCTGCTCCCTCCGGGTCACCCCATTGAACCAGCATCCTCTCGGTTACCTACAGGAACCAGGCCTCAAAGCACTGGCATCCCCAGCCCCTGGAAGAGGCTTGCTGGAAAGAGTCTGTCATAGATGCATATGTAAAAGGACTCCTGGGCAGAGGATGTGACAGCCTGCGTGGGGGCTCTGCTTAAACAGAGGCCCTCTGTCTGGGTAAACTGATGTAGTAGAAGTGGGCTGCTTGGACTTGCAGAGTCTGGGTTTGAGGAGGGAGGTCCCGCAGCTCTGTTGGGTAAATGCACTCATTCCCTATGGATCCTGGGGTCAGTTCCCCAGTGCAGTTTTAGCAGAGCCCCAGGTGAAAATGTCCCTTTTTCCTGGTCATTGGC
The DNA here is from genome assembly GCF_043159975.1 of Macaca nemestrina. Classification (NCBI taxonomy): domain Eukaryota; kingdom Metazoa; phylum Chordata; class Mammalia; order Primates; family Cercopithecidae; genus Macaca; species Macaca nemestrina. Next base: position 65,699,833 of record NC_092133.1, read on the forward strand.
CTCACCCACTTACTGGAGGCCCAGGCCTTGTAGGGTATAACTATGGCCTTGTCAGGCAGGATTGAGGGCTCACGGCTCTGGGCTTCTTGATACTTGATTTAGAATAGCATTGTTCAAGCCCTTGACACAGAAAGCAGAGGAAGCAGGGAAATCCCAGTCTCCTCCTTTCACACTCCTGTTGGTGCTCCCCACACTGGGCCCCCAGGAAGGGCTGCCCCTCCTCACTGCCCTTCCTCCCTCCCCAAGGGGCTGTGGGCATGCCTATGAAGAGCCTGTTCACTTGCTCCCTCCTGTCTGGGTAGGGGGAGTGGTGGGTCTGTAGCTCGCTGAGGACCCTGTGATCAGGGCTGAGGCAGCCCACTGCAGGTTTTCAGACATTTCTGGGTCCCTAAGCCCATCGTGGGACAGGGGTGCACTCCTCTTCTCTCCTGTAGGTGTTCTGGCTCCTCCAGTCTGGCTCGTCTCCTGAGTTGTGGCTGCTGTCCAGCATATGTACTCAGAGCTGGCCAAATGTTTGCTTTAAGGAGGGTGTGCTCACCGCAAGGTTCATGACTAGGATCTCCAGGGTACTCTTTTGTTCTGGGGTGGACTTTGAGACGAGACCCGGGAGCCTTCTCCTCTTGACTCTGCTTTGCTCTTAAGTTCCTGTGGGTGGAACCTGGAGCAATCCACCAAGCCTTTTCTTTGTCCAAGAGACAAGGGCTAATCCTGGCTAACCTGCTCCCTGGGGTTTTGGTTCAGAGCCCTTCAGATTATGTCACAGTGAGTGTCACAGTTGACACTGTCACTAGAGCAGGTGAGCCACTTTATAGAAGGCCACCAAAGCTGGGTGTATCACTACTGGATGGCCCTGCCCAAGGGCTCCCCTGCTGCTCCTCTGTTACTGGGCTGCAGAGACTGGCCCATCCATCTGGCGCCTACACAAAGGCTGCCAGCTGGTAGGTCTCTTGACCATGTCCAGTTGGCTGCTGTGTTGCTCCTCCTTGCAGGTGGCTGGCAGCCCAGGGTTTGGCATCCTGCACTTTCTGTTTGGAACCCACACTGGCCTATCACTCTCTGTTTCCCATGGTCCTTGGGTTTAGCTACCTAAGCCTGGCGCATTCACCACTGAGACTCACCCTGTGCTGCAAACATTTCCTGTGTGTTTTGCAAACATTCCCTGTGTGTTTTGGCTTGACCTTTAGGAGCTAGGTTTGTTAATTAAGGGAGTACCCTCACCTTCTTACCACTGCCCCCTTCATCTCTCCCAGCCTCTGTCCCTATCGTCCTCTTTTCTCAGTCCTAGAATCACTTTATTTCCTACTGTCTCTGTTTCTTCCTCTGCTCCTTTTAAGCAGCCTGGAAAGAGGATGATGACAATAATGATGACAATGTAGTACCATTATAGCAAATTCTTTTTTATTTTTATTTTTTAGTTTTTGAGACAGTTTCACTCTTGTTGCCCAGGCTGGAGTGTAGTGGCGAAATCTCGGCTCACCAACTTCCGCCTCCTGGGTTTAAGTGATTCTCCTGCCTCAGCCTCCCGAGTAGCTGGAGTTAGCGTGCACCACCACACCTGGCTAATTTTGTATTTTTAGTAGAGATGGGGTTTCTCCATGTTGGTCACGCTGATCTCAAACTGCCTGCTCAGGTGTGAGCCACCGCACCCAGCCCAGAGCACTTTTAAGCTTTAATAAATTCAGAAGCACAAATGAAACATTCTTAAAATATCACTTACTTAGTTTTGGGACTTTTGAATAATAAATGTTTAAGTTTTTGTATTAGCCATCGTTTGCCGTATTTAATAAGAGTGACTAAGTATTTTTATTTTAAATTATTAAAAAAAATTTTTTTTAAAGATAAGGACTTGCCAGGTTGCCCAGGCAGATCTCAAACTCCTGGACTCAAGCGATCCTCCCACTTCAGCCTCCCAAAGTGCTGGATTGTAGACGTGAGCCACTGCACCTGACCATAGTCTGTGTATTTTTCAAATAAAGAGTATGTTGTCAGGAAAGAAGAGAAAATGTTTTTTTAAGACACTAAAGCTTTGAGTTCAGAGCGGTTAGGTAACTTTTTTTCCTAGTTGATTGCAGACATAGCTTAGCCTAGGGTGGGTCGCTTCCTGCCTCTTTGGGCAGGCTTGTCACCCTGGATCACCAGCATTCCAGAAACAGCCTTTCTTTCTCAATGGAGCACTCTGGGGAGTTGTGTTTGGCGTAGATCCAGGAACTGGTGACAGGTCCCATTCAGGGGAATCCATTTCTGCAGGCTGAGTTCTCCCAGGCGCCTCCCTGCTTCTTCCAGAGGCAGCCTTCCCTCCACCCAGCCTTCTCTTCTGAGTCTGCAGAAGAGTCTGGAGCCTCCGAATGCAGATGGCCTGGGGCGTGAGGAGTAACTTAGTAATGAGTTTATATCAGTCTGCAATGTAGGTCGCAGGAAGCTTAGCCGGCTTCTCTGGGGAGGGTCATGTGTCTACTCAGCCTAAGATGCCAGCTGCTCTGAAGCCTGAGTAGTAGTGACTCAGGGATAGAAGGTCCTACATTAAAATTGACCAGGTTTTCTTTTACTCTGGCAACAAAGTCCGACTTTAGAGCTGGCTTGTGGGGGAATCTGGGGAAAGATGGGAACAGCAGCAGTGACTTCTGGCCCCCTCACGAGGCCCTGCAAGTAAAGGCTTCAGGCCGATGACCTTGCCTGGGAGTTCGGGCTGGGGCCACTTTGTGTGACTATGGTTTGGCTCTTCCAAGACAGCCTTCTTCTGGGGTCCACAAAGCTCTATGGCTGTGTCACTGCCATGTGTAAGGGAGGTCTAGTGTCATGAGAGTCATGCGAAAGAGACAAGGGGTTAGCTAGGTTGTGGCATGGCTGCCAAAAGTATGTGTGTGTGTGTGTGTGTGTGTGTGTGTATGTGTGTGTGTATATATATATATGCTCAGGTTGGATTACTAGAGGCAGAGAGATAAAGAAGGGAGGTTCTTAGTTCTACTAACCACTCCTCTGGTTAGAACACACAGAATATTATCTTCTGTTCTGGTTATATTTTGAGACAGGGTCTCACTCTGCTGCCCAGGCTGGAGTGCAGTGGTGTGATCATGGCTCACTGCATCCTTGACCTCCTGGGCTCAGGGGATCCTCTCACCTCAGCCTCCCAAGTAGTTAGGACTACAGGCAAGTGCCACCATGCCTGGCTAATTTTTAAGCTTTTTGTAGAGAGGAGGTCTCACTATGTTGCCCAGGCTGGTGTCAAACTCCTGGGCTCAAGTGATCTTCCTGCCTTGGCCTCCTGAAGTGTTGGGATTACAGACATAAGCCACCATGCCTGGCCCCGGTTATATTTTAGAGATCCAAAAAGATTACCTTAGAGGTGGTGAGCCTCTCCTCATGGGCAGTATTCATGTAGAAGCTAAGGAACCAGTGTTCCAGGCTCTTTCTAGCTGATTCCTAAGATATGTATGCACCTAATAAGTCATAGATAATGTTATAGTGCAGGCAAGCTTAGGTTACAATGCAGGAGATAAGTTGTGATATATTCATACCAAGGAATACTGTGTGGTAATGAGAATGAACAGTTGGCAAAGACACTCAACTCCGTGGATGACTGTCATCCACCTCGTGTTGAGTGAAAGAACACAGATGTCAAAGAGCACACACGGTCTCATTTCCCTTTAGACACACCAGACAAACAGGCAGATGTAATTGAGGGTGATAGACGTCGGGGCAGCTGGCAGTTGCCCTTGGACTGGGTGGTAGCAGTAGTGGGGCATCTTACAGGTGTTTCTCCATCTTGTGTTTCTCCGTCTGGGTGCTGGTTACATGGATGGCTACAGCGAACTCCACACTTAGGATGTGTGTACTTTTTGGGGTATGCATAAGACACTTCGGTAAAAAGTAACATTATGATAGTCTGGATTGTTAAGTCACTCCAGTGGGCTAGAGGCTGTGGAATTGCCCTTGGAGTTTCTGAAATTTTCAGAGAGCATGGCTTCAGGTGGGGCGGGAAGGCCACTCCACCTGGGTGACTGAAGAGACCCGTGACCTGTGCGTTATGAAGGCATAGCTGGTTTTCTGTTATTTTTCCATTTTTCTCAGTGCCCAGATGTTGCATATTAGTGACCACTGAAAGGCCAGTTCTGTTTGAAGGCTTTGAATTGCTTCCTAAGAGCTGTACTTGCCCACAAGGCAGCTTTTGAAAAGTGACTCTTCTCTGCATTCACACACAGCATGGCTTTTCAGACAGGGCCACCAGGTCCCATGAGTACAAGCACTTTGGGTAGATGTATTCCTTTCTGTGTGTGTGGGAGGGAATGGTTTATATTTTTCTGTGAAATGCTAAGCCTGCTTTGGGGCCCCCTGACTGCTCTCTCATGTTTCCTTCAGCTTTTTGATCATGTTGCTGAGTGCCTGGGAGATTTCATGGAGAAAAGGAAGATCAAGGACAAAAAGTTACCTGTGGGATTCACATTTTCTTTTCCTTGCCAACAATCCAAAATAGATGAGGTAAGGATGTTCTGGGATTATTGGGCTCTGCAGATGCCCTGGGTTGAAAAAGCTAACAAGCCCTTTTCTCCACAACTTTTCTCTGTTGCTGGCAGAATGGTTTGCATGTCTGGTATTTTTAAAGAAATATTTGCAGAAGTTAGTGTGGTATCATGATATAGTGTTTACTTTTTCACTTACTTTAGTTATTTATGTATTTTTGGAGACAAATCATGGTATTTTTGGCCACCAGGTACACAGAAGCATTTATTAATCTTAAGCAAGCAAAGGAAAATAAAGTAGGTTTAATGGTGGTTGAGAGAGGCGGGAAAGCTCTTTGCCAGAATTGCATGGCATGATGTTTACCTGGAAACTGCCCTGGTTATTGCAAATATGCTCAGAGCCCTGTCCCTCAGGTGCCAGGGCTGCCTCTCCATAGTGGAACTGGTCAGTGGCTCCAGCCCCAGAGATGACCTTGGTGACCTCTGAGGTGACTTGTACCCACTTTCCTGTTTGTCATCTATTTGTTTTTTCATTCATTCATTCATTCATTCATTCATTCAGCAAGGATGGACCCTGACCTACCATATGATAACACTGAACCTCAGCCCTGCAGGAATACAAAATAAATACATGCAGCCTTGTTCTTTTTTTTACATGGAGAGATAGAAAGACACACATACCACAAACACAAACCACCCATGATTAAACTTCTAATAATACGAATTCTGGGGTTGAGTGCAGTGGTTCATGCCTGTAATCATAGCACTTTGGGAGGCTGAAGCAGAAGGATCACTTAAGCCCAGGAGTTCAACACCAGCCTGGGCAATCTGTACAAAAAGTTAGCTGTGTGTGTTGGCGTGTGCCTGTAGTCCCAGTGATGTGGGAGAAGCTTGGGAGATTGAGGCTGCTGTGAGCCATGGTTGTGCCACTGCACTCCAGCCTGGGGGACAGAGTGAGACCTTGTCTTTTTTTTTTTTTTTTGAGACAGAGTCTCCCTGTCTTGCCCAGGCTGGAGTGCAATGGCACGATCTCGGCTCACTGCAACCTCCACCTCCCACGTTCAAGCCATTCTACTGCCTCAGCCTCCTGAGTAGCTGGGATTACAGGTGTGCCCCACCACGCCTGGCTAATTTTGGTATTTTTAATAGAGATGGGGGTTTCACCATGTTGGTCAGGCTGGTCTTGAACTCCTGACCTCATGATCCTCCCACATCAGCCTCCCAAAGTGCTGTGATTACAGACGTGAACCACCGTGCCCGGCCTGAGACCGTGTCTTAAAAACAAGAAAAAAAAAAAAAAAGAATTCTGATATTTAACTATTCAGGGCCCCTCTTGTTGCCCAGGCTGGGGTGCAATGGTGCAATCTCGGTTCACTGCAACCTCCGCCTCCTGGGTTCAAGCGATTTTCCTGCCTTAGCCCCTGTAGTAGCAGGGATTACAGGCACCCACCACCATGCCTGGCTAATTTTTGTATTTTTGGTAGATACGGGGTTTTGCCGTCTTGGCCAGGCTGGTCTCAAACTCCTGACCTTAGGTGATCCGCCCGCCTTGGCCCCTCAAAGTGCTGGGATTACAGGCGTGAGCTGCTGCGCCCGGCCAGGCTCTGTTTTAATACTTCACCAGTAGCGCACATAATCTTCAAGCATCTCTATGAGTTAAGTGCTTATGATTCCTGCTTTACAGATGAGGAAACTGAGTCTCAGAGGGGCTAAGAACCTGTCCAAGGTCACCTAGCCAGGAAGATTCCGTGCTCGTAACTGGTCTACTTTGCTGCAAGATAGTAGCATTTGGGCTCAGGGCACCTTCCACACTTGCAGGGAGTACTCCTGGGTCCCTTTATGCCTTTAGGGTAAGCGCCCTTTCCTGGGCACTGCTTCCTGTGGCTGGAACCCTTACATCTGTATAATTTGTGGAATCAGCAAGAAGGGGCTTGAGAGCCCAGCAGACCAAGATGAGCACAGAGGTTTCCCCAGGGTCAGAGGGCTTATTAATGGCAGGTCTTGGACCAGGGTCCCAGGCCCCACCTCCTATCCAGTGCTCCGCCCACCTCCAACATGTCTAAATGCCTCTGAGATGTTCTGTCTGACCTGTTATGCTTTCAGGAAGCTGTGGCCATGTGTAGACTCTTGCTCTGGTTCTGGTACCTGAGAACACCCCTCCAAGGAGTTCAGAGCAGTTTGGCCTCCACCGTGTCCTTCCAAACCCTTTGGCAAGGCCTGTTGTCAGTACAAGCTTCCCTTGGCTTTTGAGAACTGAGACATGAGTCACTCCCGCTTCCCCTGTGAGAGGTGGGCCTGGGATGAAGAGACTTTGGTGGACTGTGTTTCACCGTTGTTCACATGTGCTCTCTGCAGCACAGGCCATCCCTGTGCTGGGCATGAGCTAGGCCCTGGGAGAGAATGGCCAGAGTGTGTTTATTTTGTATTTCTGCAGTGCTGAGGTTAAATGTTACCGTACAGTAGGTCTTATAACAGCAGGTGCAGCTTGTTCCCCATGAAGGCACAGCCTTCCAGGGACAGAAGTGCTGCAGGAGGTGGGAGGCAATGACCTCATGGGCACGAGGGCCTGCAGGGTGGAGCAGACATGCCCGGGAGGGGGCATTGTGAACAGAGAAGGAGCCAAAGGTTGGGGGCATCCCACCTGCCAACCTTCACCCCCTCCAGAAAATGCTTCTTAGGCTGGGCCAGGGTATTTGCGGTGGTGCCAGTGGAGCACAGTCCCTAAATTTCCCATCCAGAGGCCTGTGCATATTACCCTTTAGGGCTGGCTGAGACCTTCAAGATCGTCCACTTCTAGATCAGCTCCCTGATTCTAGAGGAGCAGAGTGAACCTCAGAAGAGTGAAGGGAACTGCCCAGCAGGAAATGGGCAGAGAGTATGAAATAGGACCAGGTCTCCAGATTGGCCGCCCCACTTTTGTCCCATAACACCTGGTTCTCTGAGGCTTTAGAGGAAGAGGGCTGGTGGAGAGGAGGCAGACAGTGTCCAGGGCTTTTGCAGTTCCTGACTTAGTTGCTACTGAGCAAAAAGTCACTAGTTCTCATCAAGGGCTGCCCTCCCCGGTGCATGCTCCAGTCTGTGTGGCTCCCACCATGAGCTGGGGCAGGGCCCATGTGCTCAGAATCCTATCCCTGAGCTGCCTCTGCAGGCCTGCAGGGCCTGGACCGCGAATCTTCCAAGCCTGCTGCATTTATAGTCACTTGTCCCATTCAGAGTAAAACAGCAAGTATAACAATTATTTTTCTGTTCTCATATCTTTTTAGTTTTTTTTTTTTAAAGAAAACAAAAGCAATATGTAAAACTATCAAAGTAAGATAAAATTATGGAATGTTTATCATTGGATGTCTATCCTTGATGTTTCTCCGCTAATAGGCGAAGTGAAATAGGATCATACTGTGTAAATAGGGGAGTCACCACTTACAAATGGAGGTTAAGTCCCAAAGCTGGTGAAGAGGCACAAATCATGTATAGTCCACATCATTCCCTAAGTGTATGGGACCTGGCTCTTAAAAGCTCAGCAGCCAAGACTCATCTTAGCATTTTGTTTCTCTTTCCAGTTTGGCTCTGGCTTTCTTTTCCCAGGGCTGTGGAAGCCAGGGTCTGGTTGGGAAGTGGGGAAGGGGGCCAGGGATTTCTCTTGCTCCTTTTTAAAATAGATCTGGCTGCGCAGTTGGCATCCAGTTAGATTGGCAAGCCATGTGGCATTACTGTCCCCACATCTTCTGGAGTGAGCTGGATATTGTGAGCAGGTTTCTCCCCACCCTATCTTCGCCCCCAGAGAAGCCCATTGTGTGGATGATCCAGAGATAGAAAGGAGTCTGGGGTCCTCTGGGCCCTTCCCCCAGCCCAGTGTGATCTGGGGGGAGCCACTTGGCCCCTATGGGCCTCTGCTTCATCCCTGACCTGGAGCAATGCCCAGGGCCTTGGGGTACTGGAGGTCTCCCGGCCCTCATCCAGCCCCATCTGTTCTTCTTTGCAGGCCATCCTGATCACCTGGACAAAGCGATTTAAAGCAAGTGGAGTGGAAGGAGCGGATGTGGTCAAGCTGCTTAACAAAGCCATCAAAAAGCGAGGGGTAATTTCTCCTGGGCCCTCTGCCTCAGCCATGCAGGGGTGTGGGGAGCAGGGCTGCATTCTAAAACAGACCAGTGCCCTTCCTGGGGGGCAGTAGTGTCAAAGCCTGAAGACCCAGGCAGGGGAGAGTTGAGGATCTCCAGTGTGGAATGGTGGGGATGGGGATGGTGCAAAGCCCAGCTCTTGGAGGTGCTACCTGAAGGACCCAGGCCTGGAACAGGGGGTTGCCTCCTGACAGGAGTGCTGGGCTATTCAGGGAGTGGGTGTCACAGATGCAGCCTGTTGTACTCAGAACAAGGGCAGAGGAGCCCGCCTTATCCGGGACGTGGACCTCCTGCGGAGGTTTGCAGAGGAATGTAGCTCCAAGAGTAAAATCCTCACTACCCAAAGACTCTTAAGCCGGGTAATTAAGGGAACTATGAGGTTTTCATAACTTAATCACCATGCTGTGATCTAGTTAATTTGAGTACCAGCTGTAATGAAACCAGCACCACTCACAAAAGCAGGGGTTCTGAAAACAGGAGCACTCCTGCCAAGCACTGTTAAGGTGTATGATCTCTGCTTCCATGTGTGAGTGGACAGTGACACCCCATTATCTGTCCCCAGGACTATGATGCCAACATCGTAGCTGTGGTGAATGACACAGTGGGCACCATGATGACCTGTGGCTATGACGACCAGCAGTGTGAAGTTGGCCTGATCATCGGTAACGTATCCCCTTTGTCCATCCATTTGTTCAGCCCATCTTTCCAGGTGGCTCTGCACCCTCCTCGTTGTGTGGTCATAGCTTCTGATCTTGTCCTGCCCAGGTACTGGCACCAATGCTTGCTACATGGAGGAACTGAGGCACATTGATCTGGTGGAAGGAGACGAGGGGAGGATGTGTATCAACACAGAATGGGGAGCCTTTGGAGATGATGGATCATTAGAAGACATCCGGACAGAGTTTGACCGGGAGATTGACCGGGGATCCCTCAACCCTGGAAAACAGCTGTGAGTCCTTAACTTTTGCTTCTAACCACATATGTGACTTAGGGGACATTTAATGAAAGATTTGGGATGGGAGATAAAAAGGGCATAAAGCCAAGTAAGTGATCACAAACAGAAAAGCCTGTCACATTTTTTTTTTTTTTGAGGCGGAGTCTTGCTCTGCCTTGCAATCTCAGCTCACTGAAACCTCCACCTCCCGGGTTCAAGCGATTCTCCTGCTTTAGCCTCTAAGTAGCTGGGATTATAGGCATGCACCACCACGCCTAGCTAATTTTTTGTATTTTTAGTAGAGACGAGTTTCACCATGTTGGCCAGGCTGGCCTCAAACTCCTGACATCAAGTGATCCACCTGCCTCAGCCTCCCAAAGTGCTGAGATTACAGGCGTGAGCCACCGTGCCCAGCCTAAAGCCCATCAAAATTTGCATTATTTGTTGCTCCTTGTTTGGTGAGATGCACAGCTGTAGAGTCTGTAACTGAAAAGCACTTTTAAAATAATCTTCTCTTTGTTTAATTACACTGTGATTGTGCCCTTGTAAAACATCATGACAATGAAAAGCACAGAAATGAACCCATCCAATGGGGAATGGGGCCAGAGTTGAGCAGGTGCTGGTGGTCGGGGAGGAGATCAAGAGGTGAATGGGAGCCCAGGAGCTCAGTAGCCCCTGAAAAAAAAAAGTCCTCAAATTATCCCCTGTTGCACAAAAATTAGTAATTATGAATGGTTCAAAAATGCTCCCCCAACAAAGCACAGAAACATTAGTGTAAATGTAAGGCTTAAAAAATTTCTCTGTGCTGTAGTCACGAGTGTTGCTGTTTATGGTAAGAGAGGCCACATGGTGTGTGGGGCACCTAAGGGAGATGAGTGTCTGTTCATTCATCACATATTTATTGAGCACTTACTATGTGCTGAGCTCTGTGCTAGGCTCTGAGAATCCAAAACAGCACCTTCCCTCTCAAGTTTTACAATCTAGATGGGGAGGTAGGCCAGACATGCAAATATCTGTTGTGCAGAGGAGTCAGGATAAGAAGAGTATAAGTAGAAGAGTATAAGTCATATAGACGTTAGGGAGAACGGAGAAGCAGCCTTCTTCAATGTGAAGCATGAGTAGACACATCAGAGTTGATAAAGAACATCAGACTTACAGGCAGGTTGTTTTTGGCTGTGGAAAGCTCCTGGCTACAGAGGTAAGAGTGATATTATTCAGGTTAGAGCGGGTATTGCTTTCTCTGAGCCACATATTTCCTGAAGTGCCTGCCCACATTTCTCTGTGATGCTGCCATGCTACTAGCTCTCTCTGATCTACCCAGCTTCCTAGCAGCTTTATCCCAGAGTTGGATGCTGTCAGCCTACAGGGAGATGTTCACTGACTCTGTAGACCTAATAGCCCTTATCCTGATGCTAGAGGGAAGCAGGAGTTTACTACCCATGTTGAAACGCATCACCCAAAAGATCTCAATACTGCAAGCTGGACAGTTGGCCTTTCCACCTGAATTAATGGATTTTCATCAATGGCAAGCTCCCTGCCACTGGAGGTGGCAGCAGCGAATAAACTAGGTTTCTCAGTGAGGGAATTCCCAAGTTCTTACACCCAGAGTTGAGCATCTCCGTTGCAGGCTGAGACTGTGGCACCAGCTTGGTGACAAGGGACCCCAGTTCCAAAGCTCTGACAAAGGTTTTTTTAACCACACACACCCACCCCCATCCTGCCCAGTCCATTGACCTGACCCTACTGCCATCAAGTTATTACTGTGCCTATTTGTATGTTTCACTGAAAAGCCCTGAATATGCTTGATGGCAGTGCTGCCTCAGGCACCTCTGGGGGTATTCTGTGACACATGGCACGTATACCCTATTGCATCTCTAAAGTTCTCAAATCTCCACATTCCCAAGCGCATGTGACCCCAAAGGGTTTCAGATAAGAGGTTATGTACTTGTAGTTACTATCAGTCACTTAATGAGAAGCACTTTCTTAGAAGTGCAGGTGGGGCATGCCACTTGTGGTAACTGAACAGGTAATGCCCAGGCCCTTTTTCTTGGCCTGAGTTTGGGAACCCTGCATGGCTTGGGTGTAAACTTGGATCTCTCTGCTGTTCATTGATGCATTTCTGAATTTTTCAAAGAGATGAACTGTATCCCAAGGCTAAACTATAAACTGTGTTTATGGTTGGCTTGCAATAAATGTTTTTGGGATGGATGGATGGATGGATGGGTGGTTGATGATGGATGAGAGATGAGTGGGTGGCTAAATGGGGGTACAGATGAGAAAGTGAAAGTTTGGGGCAAAGTCTCTTTTCTAGAATATGTTTCTCAGTTGTATTAGTCCGTTTTCACACTGCCAATAAAGGCATACCTGTGACTGGGTAATTTACAAAAGAAAGAGGTTCAATGAACTTATAGTTCCACGTAGCTGGGGAAGCCTCACAATTGTGGATCCAGTCATGTCTTACATGGATGACAGCAGGCATAGAGAACTTGTGCAGGGGAACTCCTCTTTTAAAACCATCCGATCTCGTGAGACTTTTTCACTATCACTAGAACAGCATGGGAAAGACTTGCTTCCATGTTCAGTTATCTCCCACCGGGTCCCTCCCACTACAACGTGGGAATTCAAGGTGAGATTTGGGTGGGGACACAGCCATACCATGTCACCAGTTTACTGCGTACTGTAGGTCAGGTCTCATTGAGAACAATTCCAAGGAAATGACAAATTCCCAAGTTGCGTCACATATTCCTGGAAATAGGCTGTAAGTTAAAGAGTTTTTTGCCTGAGCAAATTTTTGCTGTGCCCCCAGGCTTCTATCTGAATCTCTCGATCTTCCCTATGTCTTTTTTACATAGAATGCCTAGTTCTTGAAAGTCATTTTATCCTCTTTGTGGCAGGGAAAGATGTTTCCTCCATTTGACTGATGGGAAAATTACGACCCTAGAATAGGACAGAGATGGCCCAAGACTCATTGTTGAGGTGTGGTCTGGTGTAGGTTTGGAGATTTTTGCCCTGTTTGACAGTTGGAGGTTTTCAGAGTGAGCTTCCAGAATCTCTTCTCACTGGTAATAAGAGATTTGTTATAAAGAGGCATTTTTTATCATTTATGGAGAAAAACCATCAGGGAGGATTTAGGGAAGTGATTTTTCATCTCTGAGTACACATTAGAGGTACATAGGAGCCTTTAAAAAAAATACTGATGTCCAGGCATCCTCTCACCAGAGACTCAGTTGGCCTGGGTTGCCCAGTCCTCAGTATTGTAAAAGCTCCTTGGGCGACTCCAATTTTTAACCAGGATTTTTTTTTTTTTTTTTTTTTTGAGACAGATTCTTGCTCTGTCACCCAGACTGGAGTGCAATGATGCAATCTCAGCTCACTGCAACCTTTGCCTCTCGGGTTCCAAGTGATTCTCCTGCCTCAGCCTACCGAGTAGCTGGGATTACAGGCATGCACCACCACATCCAGCTAATTTTGTATTTTTATAGAGATGGGGTTTCACCATGTTAACCAAACTGGTCTCGAACTCCCGACCTCAGGTGATCCACCCGTCTCGGCCTCCCAAAGTTCTGGTATTACAGACGTGAGCCACCGCGCCCGGCCATTAACCAGGTTTTAAAACCTCAGTGTGTTAGATTTGTGCAAAGGCTCTCAGTGCCCAAGTGGGCTCTAGGCTACCAATAGCTGCTCATTCCATTTGCTTTGATTGAAGTTAGCATTTAACTGAGTACCTGCTGTATACAGTGGACAGGGAGGACATTGTCATCATAGCTCTGTGGCTCCTGCCTTCATTGGTGGTTACTGCATTTGGGAGGCAGCAGAGGAACCTGCTTTGAGTATTCAGGCCCCACCTTGCCCCAGAGTCAGAAGGTCTGTTTCTAAAAGGGATCAGTCTTTTGGCTTCCTTCGTCTCGCCCTTATATTCCAGGCCTTTGATATTCTTGCCACATGCTTGTCTTATACTATGGAGTTAGCCCCACCTTTTATTTCACTTTTAATTCTCCTTCCCCTTTTGTTTCCTTGAGCTTTTTTTTTTTTTTTTTTTTTTTTTCCCCTGAGGGTATCGCTCTGTTGCCCAGGCTGGAGTGCAGTGGTGTGATCTTGGCTTACTGTAGCCTTGAATTCCCAGGCTTAGGTGATCCTCCTGCCTCAGCCTCCTGACTAGCTGGGACCACAGGCAGCAGTACCATGCCTGGCTAATTTAACATTTTTTTTTTTTCTTTTTTTGAGATGGAGTCTCTCTCTGTCGCCCAGGCTGGAGTGCAGTGGCCCAATCTCAGCTCACTGCAAGTTCCACCTCCCAGGTTTACACCATTCTCCTGCCTCAGCCTCCCGAGTAGCTGGAACTACAGGCACCCGCCACCTTGCCCGGCTAGTTTTTTGTATTTTTTAGTAGAGACAGGGTTTCACCGTGTTAGCCAGGATGGTCTCGATCTCCTGACCTCGTGATCTGCCCATCTCGGCTTCCCAAAATGTTGGGATTACAGGCTTGAGCCACTGCACCCGGCTTAAATTTAAAATTTTTTGTAGAGACTGAATCTCCCTATGTTGCCCAGCTGGTCTCGAACTTCTGGGCTCAGGCAATCCTCCTGCCTCAGCCTCCCAAAGTGCTGGCATTACAGGTGTGAGCTACTGCACCTGGCCTGCTTGGACTTCTTGGTCTTCTGCTCTTGCTCTGTGCTGTGTCTGGAGTCTGGGATCTTGAATCCTTTTCCCCTGTGATTCCTTATCACATCCTTCAAACTGCAGAGCACCCACCCCACACAGCAACACAGCAACAGCAGTGACTGCAACAGCAAACGCTGGTGGTCGGTGGTTGGGAGAGCTCTTTGGCCTGGATGGTGGTTGAGTAACTGCGCGCCTTCAAGTCAGCACCCAGATGCCTTTTCTTTTTGTGGTTCTGCTGCTCCATGGAATCTCTCGGCAGCTCCAATCCTGGTTTGCTTGGCCATGGGCCTCTGTCTCTTTTCTTTCCTTGGGCTTCTAGTTGAAGCAGACCCAGGGTGCTGAGGGCTCCTCATTGGTGTGCAGGTCCTTGCCCATGACTCCTCGTGGTTGATGATGCTTCCCTCCCCCATCTCAGCCCTGCCTGGGCCCGCCGGCAGGCAGAGTGGTTGGAACCCTGCTGCACTGCCTCTCACTGCCTATCTGTGGTCGTAGGTGTCTGACTGCCGAGATATCTGGGCATTACCTGTTCAGTTATCACAGGTGGCATGCCCTGAGAGGCAGATCATGACTTGCTGGATTTCATTAATTTCACTTGAGCAGATGGGAAGCAGCCTGTTGGAACAGGAGCCGGTCTCCATGAGCCTTGGTTTGAACAGAGAGAAGCTCGTGAGAGGTGCTATTTGCTTGTTCTGCTGCTCTAACAGGGCCTTTAGGGACTGGGAAAGGACAGACCGTGGCCATGGGCCTCCCTCTGGAAAAGGGGGTATCACTATCCATGTATGTAATAGGCCGTGTAAAAAAGGGAGCAGATAGTTCTGGGCATCTTTAGAAGGCAGAGTGAAAAGCAGCAGGTAGAGGGTGCCCGGAGGCTGATGTTAGCCCATCCTAAGGGGAATGCCCTTTCTCTCGTCACACTGCCAAACAGGGAAGGCTGCCTAGGGAGGAGAACAGGCAGACAGGCTGGGGTAGGGGTGGTCCTAGGTGGCTGCTAGCATGATAGTGACAGCTAACATTGAATGACACTGTCCATGAGACAGGCAGAAATGCACAGTGGTTAGGAGTACAACCTCTGGTGTTAGATCTAACTGGATTCAAAATGTGGATTTGCCACTTGTAAGCCCTGTCCATGGGTAAGTTATATAACCTTTCTGTGCCTCTGTTTCCTCATCTGTGAAATGGGGATAATTCTTATGTCTCCCTCCTAGGGTTGTAACGAAGATGAAATAAGTTAATACAGATAAAGTGCTGGGAAAAGTGTCAGACACATAGGAAGGGCCACAGGCACTCATTATTTAGCCAGATATTGTCAGATAGTGACCTATATTAACCCATATCCTCCGTATCCTCCATATAACCTTACAGGAAGGCAGTCAGTATCTCCATTGCACAGGTAGGGAGGCCAAGGTGAGTAGCTCAGTAGTGGCTCTGCCAGGGCTCCGCCAGCGCTGTTCCACCCCTGTTCAGGGCTACACAGAGGCTGTTCCCACAGGAGCCTGGGGCGGCACCAGACTCAGAAGGGCACTCTCCTGCCAGGGATCCTCTGCCTGGCCGCAGCCAGGTGGTCCTGTCTGGTTCTGTCAGGAGAAGGAACAATGAGGACTGTGTTTTTAAGGAGGCTCTGTGCCCTGTGCTGATGGTTGAGGGCCGGGTGCTCAGGTCTCGGCAGCATCCTTGGCTCCTGGGTGGCTCTGGTTGGAACAGATTGTTTTGCTGTGTCACAGCCAGCTGTGGGTGTGCCAGCTGGGCTCCCGCAGAGGAGCGGCGGGCTGCTCTGATGTGCGCCCACCTCTTCAATCTGCCCTGCTCAGGGGTTCCTTCTGGCCCCTGGCCAGCCAGGATGCGGGGGCTGAATCTGGCTCACGTATGGCATCGAGCCCTAGTTCTTGCCAGCTCTTGGCTGGGCCTTCAGCAATGCGTGTTGGCTTCTGTCTGTACACCTGGCCGCCTCTCCCCTGCAGCTTTGGGCTCATTCTGTGATTGGCTGGTGCATGAACGGGGCTGGAGCAGTGGGGTGAGCCGATTGGCTGTCAGTACTCAGAGACCAGCCCTGGAGTTTAGGGTAACATCAGTGGGGGAGGAGTGAGTTCCTCAAAGCAAATTCTTGATCCTTTTGGCCGGAGAAGGAGAAAATCATGCCAGGGAGGTGCCTAACAAATGTCCTGACAGCGGCCCCAAGGGGAGTGGCTGCCTTTCCCTCAGAGAAGCTGTTTACCCTTTCTGAGCTGGGAAATGGGGACAATACTTCCTCGTCACCTCCTATCCACAGGGCTTGGGGTCTCCCATAGGAGTAGAGGTGAAAGGTCTTTGAAAAGTATAGCATACAAGCCGGGTGCTGTAGCTTGCGTCTGGTAGAGTCACTTGAGCCCGTGAGTTCGAAACCAGCCTAGGCAGCATAAGGAGACTCCCCCTCTACAAAAAATTTTAAAAATTATCTGGGCGTGGTGGTCTAGCTACTCAGGAGGCTGAGGTGGGAGGATGGCTTGAGCCTAGCAGGTTGAGGCTGCAAAGTCAAGATTATGCCACCTGCACTCTAGCCTGGGCACAGAGTGAGACCCTGTCTCAAAAAATAAATAAGTAAATACACACATACATACATACATAAAGATAAAAAATAAAAAGTATAGCATACAGTTTAGGAGGAGATTAAAATATTTTGCACATTTCTATCTGGGGCCTTCTTGACATCTGCAATCTAAATCCTAACGCTCCCCGTGCCTTCAGGCAGCCTTCCCTGCCCGCTCCTGCCTATGGTGTTCTCCTAGTCACAGGCATGGGGTCTGGATACTCCTGCCTTCTCTAGAGTCGTCTTGGCTTCCGATCCCTCTCCCCCTGCTGTTCAGTCACGCAAGAGCATGGTCTTGCCTGCCGCGAGGCTGGGGGCTGGTGAGGGGTGAGTCGGGGCTTCCCATTCCTTTTGTGTCTGTCCCAGCCCTCGTGTGTGGGGCGCAGAGGCAGGCTGACAAGTGCCGGTTTGCCTTTCTCCCGCAGGTTTGAGAAGATGGTCAGTGGCATGTACTTGGGAGAGCTGGTTCGACTGATCCTGGTCAAGATGGCCAAGGAGGGCCTCTTGTTTGAAGGGCGGATCACCCCGGAGCTGCTCACCAGAGGGAAGTTTAACACCAGTGATGTGTCAGCCATTGAAAAGTAGGTACCGTCCCCTCAAGGCTTTCTTGGGGTGTTGGGGCAGAGAAGAGCAATTGGTCCCCTGTTACTTCTTGAGTCCAAGTTTGGTGGCTTTTCCTTCAAGAGTGTCATGGCTTTCCGGGTCCTTGTCCCCTCAGTCTTATCTGAACCGTCCTGGGCCAGACTCCCTGCAGGCACTTGTCACGGTTCATTAAAGAATGACATAGTTAGCCTCAAGTGTACAGGTGATTTTCCTGTCTAGCTACAAGAGCAGCTTCCTCTCCTACCCCCATCAGCCCGTCACCCCCACCCTCCACGCACACTCAGGGTAAGATTAGCGTCCGGAAAGCAGACGATTCAAGCAAGGAGCAAGGAGCTGGTGAAGCCTGGAGCCTGGGTTTTTGCAATTGCACCTTTTGGAATTGGACCTTCTCCAGACCTTCTCCAGACTGTGTTGAGGGCACTAAGGGCACCTTAGTAACCTCAAGGTGTTAATTAGGTGCTTCCTGAAAAAAGACTTCCTTGACCAATAGGATTGGGAATATGGCACATTTATCTTCCATTTTACAATGTTATGGTAAAATAAATACAGACTTACAGTAAAACAGAATGAGAAGTATAAAGTATAAAAAGAATACAGATTTATAGTATCATCAACACACTAAAGAAAACCCAGTTTGCTTTGACTGACTTGTCATTTCCCAGACTTCTTTTGTGCTTGAAACCACCCCTTCCCTTTCACTCACAAATTCTTTCAGGGGAAACCTGTTAACAGCCAGAAATGTGCCCTGGCATGCAATTTGAGAAACACTGGTTAACACATGAGACAGGACAGTTAGAAGGAAAGACAGAGCCAGCCAGCAACTAACTGCAGCCCCTTGACATCACACAAGAAACCCGGGATTCTTTGTCTTAACTGTAACTCACAGGCCTTCACGCAGAGAGGGAAGCAGGTGACCCCGATCCCGCTGGCAGTCTGATGTAGTCTGGTGCCTCCAAGTCTAAAGCACTCTTGTCTTGTTGCTGGCCTCCGTGTGCAGAAGGCTGTACTCCTGGTTAAGGAGACTCCTTGTAGCCATGTGAGGCCACCTGGATAAAGATAAGGCTAGCTTTGCTGCCATCTTTGGTGCAAGGAATGCTATTTTTTTTTTTTTTTTTTTTTTTGAGACGGAGTCTCGCTCTGTCGCCCAGGCTGGAGTGCAGTGGCCGGATCTCAGCTCACTGCAAGCTCCGCCTCCCGGGTTCACGCCATTCTCCGGCCTCAGCCTCCCGAGTAGCTGGGACTACAGGTGCCCGCCACCTCGCCCGGCTAGTTTTTTGTATTTCTTAATAGAGACGGGGTTTCACCGTGTTAGCCAGGATGGTTTCGATCTCCTGGCCTCGTGATCCGCCCGTCTCGGCCTCCCAAAGTGCTGGGATTACAGGCTTGAGCCACCGCGCCCGGCCAGGAATGCTATTTTATCTCTGCGCAAAGTGGTCATTCCCATTGCTCCCTGTGTGGTCCTAGAAATTTGGATGGAGCCAGTGCTTCATAGCTCTGGCTCCTGGGAGAAGATTTGCATTAGCTCTCTTCGAGGTTAGAGAAGGCAGCTGCTGGAATAGGAAAGGGGTTTATCTGGACCAACTCTTCTGCCATACCCATGTGCTGGAGTTTGTTTGATGATTACTCTCCTTCAGGAACAGTAGGTGCAAAGCCCCGATAATCAGGGAGCCTTGCTCCTGAGTTTCTAGCCGTCTCTTTTCATGAGTCTCCTGGTCAGTGGCTGGGAAGAAAGGGGAGCAGGAGACTCGTGGATTGTCTTGAAAGTCACTGGCCAAGTCAGGAAATGCATTCCTTCCTCTTGGCCTGTTTCTGATATTGACCCAGCTAGCTCAAGGAAGCATGTATATTATAATAAAGGCTATCTCAAACAAACAAATAAAAACTATATAAAACATCCTGCAAGAGCAGATGTTAGAGGCATTCTCTAAAATCAGGAGCAAGACAGTATTGCCAGTTTCTATTTTGGCATTGTACTGGAGTCTTAGCCAGTGGGGTTTTTCTTTTTTTTTTTTTTAAAGAAAAGGTGAGAGATAAAGGTGTGAGAATCAAAAAAGAAGTAAAACTGCCATTATTTGCAAATGGTAAAAGTCTATATGGAATACCCCCAAAATACCTACAGACAAATGAGTAGAATGATGGAAGAGGTTAAAAAGATGTCTGGAGATAAGATACAGAAATCAGTTATATTTCTATCAGCAATAATAAAAATATGTACATACTTTAAAATACTTTTTAAAGAATAATTTTAGATTTACAGGAAAGCTGCAAAGATAGAGTGTATATGTGTGTGTGTGTGTGTGTGTATACATGTATGTATACATATATATTTTAAAGACACCATTTACGGTAATAACAAAACTATAAAGTACTTCGGAATGAATCCAACAAAAGATACACAAAACACATATACAGAAAATTACAATTTGGCTGAGAGACATCAAGGAAGGATGTGTAAGCATCCAGGGCAACTCACAGACCTGGAGAGTGGGAGGTTCTCCCGAGCCTCCTGAGCCCTGGGTGGTGGCAGCCATTTCTTCACTTGTTCAGAGGCCACATCGTTTTGCCTCTCCACTTCTCTTCATGGTTCTGGCTTGGCGTAATGCAGGCTGGTACAGTTTTTCCGATTACTACCTGGCATTTCTTATGGAGGAGAACCCTTCCTGGGGCTTTCTCAGGCATTTGACTGTCTTCATCCCATACCACGCACAGGCTTTCCCTTTCTAGCACCTTCGCGCCTCAGTGCTTTGCACTGCCTCGTGTGGTCCTCAGTGCATCAGTATTGGCCTCTAACTTCACAGGAATAAGGAAGGCCTCCACAATGCCAAAGAAATCCTGACCCGCCTGGGAGTGGAGCCGTCCGATGATGACTGTGTCTCGGTCCAGCACGTTTGCACCATTGTCTCGTTTCGCTCAGCCAACCTGGTGGCTGCTACACTGGGCGCCATCTTGAACCGCCTGCGTGATAACAAGGGCACACCCAGGCTGCGGACCACGGTTGGTGTCGACGGATCTCTTTACAAGACGCACCCACAGTGAGTCTGCCCTTTGCTCTCATTGGCACTCTGTACCCATTGTGGGTGGGGACCTTCTCCAGAAATCAGACTTTTGTACCCGGTGAACATTTTTCGGCAGACAAGACAATGGTGTCAGGGGCTGTGGCTCATGCCTGTAATCTCAGCATTTTGAGAGGCCGAGGCAGGAGGAAGGAGTTTGAGAACAGCCTGGGCAACATAGTAAGACCTCATCTCTACAAAAAATAAAAAAAAAATAAATAAATAACATGCCTAGTTCTGGGCAGTAAGGTCAGTGTTGCCCATTTGGGAAGGATCGCCCTTAGCCGATCCTTGCTGGTATTGTTTCTGCACTCCGTTGTTACCTTGCCCTGTCAAAAGTCGAGATGGAGATTTCTGTAGCTGTCGGTCCCGCTGGGTGGAGTGTGTCTGTCTCTCGTCCGCATTTCGTCAGGAGGACCTTGGGTCAGAGGTGTGGTACCCACATTCTTGTTTCAGAAGCTGCTGTTAAAACCCCCCAAACCCTCAGACTTTACTTTTTTAAATGGGCAGCTTGTCTGTGGTTGGCCTCTGAGAGCTGGAGCTGTAGGAGCTGTAAGGTGACCCCACTGGCGAGGGGATGCTTTGTTCCCCATGCAGCCTTCTGGTCTGTCAGTAGCCCCAGCCAGTCCTCATACCGTCTCACCTTAGTTTCAGAAGCCACGTTGTCCTGTGAGAACGTGGCTTCTACTTTTTTAAAAGGCTAAAGGTAAATTCTAAGTCATTATCTAATAAGTTTTAATGATAGCCTGTGACATTATTTTTTTGCACAGGACCTCAGAATTGTTTCCCACTGTACATATAAATATAATGTGCATGTGAAGTACTCATGTCAATACTGCACCTTCACACCCAGCTCTGGTGATGGCTCAAAGAATGTCGACTTAAATTGAAATAGTCCTGGCCTGGCATGGCAACTCACACCTGTAATCCCAGCACTTTGGGAGGCTAAGGCAGGTGGATTGCTTGAGCCCAGGAGTTCGAGACCAGCCTGGGCAATGTGGTGAAACCCTGTCTCTACAAAAAAATCATACAAATTATTAGCTGGGTGTCGTGGTGTGCCTATAATCCCAGTTACTTGGAAGGCTGAAGTGGTAGGATCACTTGAGCATGGGGGTGTGGAGGTTGCAGTGACCTGAGATTGTGCCTCTGCACTCCAGCCTGGGGGACAGAGCAAGATCCTGTCTCAAAAGAAAAAAAAAAAAAAGAGAGAGAGAGAAATAGTTTTGTGTTGCTGAGGCGAAAGGGTTTGAGCCAAGTTAGAGTATGTTATTTGCCAAGGATGTAATTGTATTTTTAAAATATTTTTAAAGTATTTGCAAAATTCTTGATAATGAAACTTTTATTAGCCATTGCTTTCTTTCTTTTTTCTTTGTAATTTCTTGGCTAATTTTTTGGACAAGAAAGCCTAGGGATTTGCAGCATCACATTAGAATTTTTTTAGATTGTAGTAAAATATACATAACATGAAATATATCATCTTAACTTTTTTTTTTTTTGGAGGCAGGGTCTTGCCCTATTGCCCAGGCTGGACTGGAGTGGAGTGGTGTGCTCTCAGCTCACTGCAACCTTAGCCTCCCAGGTTCAAGCAATTTCCTGCCTCAGCCATGCCACTGCACCAGGCTAATTTTTTGTATGTGTTTTTTTAGTAGTGATGAAGTTTCGTCATGCTGGCCAGGCTGGTCTTGAACTCCTGACCTCAAGTGATCCTCGGCCTCCCAAAGTGCTGGCTTAGACATAAGCCATTGTGCCCAGCCCACCTTAACCATGAAGGGTACAGTTCAGTGGTATTAAGTACATTCATACTCTTGTGCAGTAATCCCTATGAGCCAGAACTCTTCTCATCACAGTTTAAAAAATAGCTTTGATTAAATGTTTCTCATTTCAGAAGTAATATTTACTCAGTATAGAAACTTTAACTAGTTCAAAAAGTTATGAAGAAAATAGAAATCATCCTTAATCCCACCCCTTGGAGTTGACTGCTGTTAATATTTTGGGGGAACTGTTTTGCCAGCCTTCTCTATTGACTGCAGACCGCAGACAGAGATAGAACTGAGGAAGTTCTATCTCACTGCTGTCCCAAAGCTCTCTTCTAGACACTGAGAAATCTCCAGACTTTTATGTGGTGAGGGAAAGAGCCAAGTGAAAAAAAGAGTGATTATTTATTGAACCCTTCCTCAGCAGCAGTTACTAATCTGAGCTTTTTAACGAGCTCAGTTAGTTCCCTGCACATCACTGACACCCAGATACTGAGACCCTCATTACTTCAGGGTCAGCTGCTCAAGGTCACCTGAGGTGGAGTGGGTGGAGTTCGCCCTTGTTTTCCCATCTGACTTTTTTTCTTTTTCTTTTTTTTTTTTTTTGAGACAGAGTCTCGCTCTGCCGCCCAGGCTGGAGTGCAGTGGCGTGATCTTGGCTCACTGCAAGCTCCGCCTCCCGGGTTCATGCCATTCTCCTGCCTCAGCCTCCCAAGTAGCTGGGACTACAGGCGCCCGCCACCTCACCCGGCTAGTTTTTTTTGTATTTTTTTAGTAGAGACGGGGTTTCACCGTGTCAGCCAGGATGGTCTCGATCTCCTGACCTCGTGATCCACCCGTCTTGGCCTCCCAAAGTGCTGGGATTACAGGCTTGAGCCACCGCGCCCGGCCTCTTTTTTTTTTTGAGACAGAGTCTCGCTCTGTTGCCCAGGCTGAAGTGTAGTGGTGTGCTCTCGGCTCACTGCAACCTCCGCCTCCCAGGGTCAAGCAATTCTCTTGCCTCAGACTCCTGAGTAGCTGGAATTACAGGCATCTGTCACCATGCCCAGCTAATTTTTCTATTTTTAGTAGAGACAGGGTTTCACCATGTTGGCCAGGCTGGTCTTGAAGTCCTGACCTCAGGTGATCCACCTGCCTTGGCCTCCCAAAGTGCTGGGATTACAGGCATGAGCCATTGCATCTGACTTTTGAACACCATGCTCTTGACCACTGTGCTGTATTATCTTCTTCACGGTGGAGGGCAAAATGTTTTTAGACCTGGAATTTTTGTGTGTGATACTCATGTAATAATGAGAATCTTCTCTTTTTATGTGTGATTATGAACGATTTCATTTTTCCTTTTTACCTCTCTGCATTTGCTAACTTTTCTACAGTGGATATATATGATTTGTGTGATGAAACAAGCAGGTGCAGAAAATGGAATTAGGCTGGGCACAGTGGCCCATGCCTGTAATCCCAGCACTTGGGAAGCTGAGGCAGGTGAATAGCTTGAACCCAGAAGTTTGAGACCAGCCTGGGCAACATGGTGAAATCCTGTTTCTACTAAAAATACAAAAAAATTAGCCAGGCGTGGCTCCAGCTACTAGGGAGGCTGAGGTGGGAGGATCACCTGAACCTGGGAAGTCGAGGCAGCAGTGAGCTGTGATTGTGCCACTGCATTCCAGCCTGGGCGACAGAGCAAGACCCTGTCTCAAAAAAAAAGGGGGGTGGAAAAAAGAGTTAAAGAGTGGAGAAAGAAAGGGTGGCCAGAGGTCCCCAGTGGATGCTCAGTCCAGCTGTTGTGGCGTGTCCCCCCCGCCCCCACAAGGTATTCCCGGCGTTTCCACAAGACTCTGAGGCGCTTGGTGCCGGACTCCGATGTGCGTTTCCTCCTCTCGGAGAGTGGCAGCGGCAAGGGGGCTGCCATGGTGACAGCGGTGGCCTACCGCTTGGCCGAGCAGCACCGGCAAATAGAGGAGACCCTGGCTCATTTCCACCTCACCAAGGACATGCTGCTGGAGGTGAAGAAGAGGATGCGGGCCGAGATGGAGCTGGGGCTGAGGAAGCAGACGCACAACAATGCCGTGGTTAAGATGCTGCCCTCCTTCGTCCGGAGTACCCCTGACGGGACCGGTGAGGGCCTGCTGGGGGCTGACATGCCTGTCCTGCTCCTGCCAGGGACTGAGCCACAGTGGGGGAGGTTGAATTCACCAGTGGATGCCTTTGCACTGGTGATGCATGATTTTGCCAGAGCTAGAAACTTCCTCACACCTGTTTTCCATTTTTATTAACTGATTTGTCATATGTGTGAGTTGCGGCAGTTAAATTTTCCTGGTCAGACCTCCCAGGCAAGTGCTATCTACCTCTAAAACTACAGCCCTGCTCAGAGTAGTGCTCTGAGCTGGGCAAGGTGGCACACGCCTGTCATCCAGCTACTCAAGAGGCTGAGGTGGGAGGACTGCTTGAACCCAGGAGTTCAAGACCAGTCTGGGCAACACAGCAAGACCCTGTCTCAAAAAGTATTAAATGAATAAAAAAGAAGTGTTCTTAAAAGCTGGGCAAATCCCACAGCACTGATTAGGTTTTCCCAAAGCCAAGGTAAGCCAGCAGAAGGATAAACACTCAGTGTACCGTTCTTAAATCTCGATAGAGTATGCATGAGACATTCAGGGCCTGGGGAGTTTTGCATTCAGGCAAATGGTAGCACGGAATCCAACCCTTTATGCTAACCTTGGTAGTTTTCACTGAAGCCGATCATTATGGGGAATCTGAAGAGCTTTTCAGGTGGGTCCTTGGAGTAATGAATGTTTGTGACAGGAATGAGTCCTATGTGTAAGTTACCTAATACCGCATTATAAGTCATCCTTATACTTAGTGGCTTAAAACAACCACCCTTTATTATTGTTCATGCATCTGTGGGTCAGTTGGACAGTTCTGCTCATCAGGGCCAGGTGCGGCTGACCTCTGCCGGCCTCATTCCTGGATCTGCAGTCAGCTGTTGGGTCAGCTGAGACAGATCTCAGATGCCCTTCCACACATGTCCAGCGATTGGTTGCTGGCTGGGGTGCGGGGGTCCCTGGCCCTGTGTCTCATCCTTCAGTGGGCCACCTGTCTGTTCAAGTGGTGGCAGTAAGGGCTGCAAGGGAGAGGGGAAGACTTCAAAGCCTCCTGGAAGCCCAGACTGGGGATAGGCTCAGCTTTGCCTCTGCCACACTCTGTTGGCCTGAACAATCCTAGGGCTGGGCTAGATCCCAGGGGAGGAGAAATTGACTCCATCTTTCAGTGGGAAGAACTGCAGTCACATTGCAAAGAAGGATTTTGCACATGCAGGGAAGGGAATGGTGTGGCTGTTTTCGCAAATACCCCACACCCTGACATAAATTATTAATTTTTGTAGGAGATTTTCATTGTTGCAGCCCTGGTGAAGTCTGTGTATTGTGACAGGTGGTTTACTCACATGCTCCCCTCCCAGTGTGGCTCCAAGTCTGTGGTGGTCAGGGATGTAGTGCCCACTCTTCCTCTGAGTCTGTGCTGCGTCCTAAAGGGAGGAGTTGCAGCTTCTCCTCTGTGTTTGCTATGGGATTCTCCCCTTGAAAGTCCGGAGTCTTGGGGTTACTGGCTGCCAAAAGGCACTTAGCTGTTTTTGACATTCTTTATGTTTTTGACTGCAACAGAGAATGGTGACTTCTTGGCCCTGGATCTTGGAGGAACCAATTTCCGTGTGCTGCTGGTGAAAATCCGTAGTGGGAAAAAGAGAACGGTGGAAATGCACAACAAGATCTACGCCATTCCTATTGAAATCATGCAGGGCACTGGGGAAGAGGTGAGATTACAAAACCATAGTGCATATGCACTGCACACACGGCCAGTGGCACCGGCAGTCACGTGATGACCAAAATCCTCCATGGGATGCCCACATGGATTTGTGTCCTTGTGGCCCAGAAGCACCAGATGCTTTTTGCCATGCCTGGCTTGTGACACTCTGGTGACTGACAAGGCTCTGGAAAAGGATGTTCACTCTGCATGTGTGGGGGGTGTGTTTGCATACGTGTGTGTGTGTGTATACACACTTTGGTCCATGTGCACTGATAAAATTAAAACCACAGAGAGCATGGGAGATCCTTTCTTTTCTCCTGCAGCTGTTTGATCACATTGTCTCCTGCATCTCTGACTTCCTGGACTACATGGGGATCAAAGGCCCTAGGATGCCTCTGGGCTTCACGTTCTCATTTCCCTGCCAGCAGACGAGTCTGGACGCGGTGAGTCTCTGTCCTTAGGCCTCAGTGATCAGGCAGCACTGAGTCCCCTGTGGCCCGGGTGGGCTGGCCCTTGAGGCCTTCTCCAGCCTCAGTGTCATTCCTAGGTGACAGTCACAGTCACAGTGGGTTGAGCCAGGCTTTATTTCACAGCCTGCAGGACATACTGGGACTCTTCTCTCTTCTTTTCTCTTTGAAAGCAGTCACCTTTTCTGGGAAACCTTCTGGTCCTCCAGGCAAAAATAGAACCTTGTCCTCTTCTGTGTCCCCTGTTCATTTGATTGTTGCCTTGCTTATAGCACTTCTTACACAGTTAGTTCTTAGTGACAGTGTCTTTTGTTTCTGCTAGTGGTATACTCCGTGAGCAAGGACCTGTATCCCCACATGCCCTAGCACAGTGTCCAATCAGAGGAGATAATAAATGTTTGTTCAATACACGGGATGAATCAGGGTCCAGGATCAGAGCTTGAGCACCTGCTGACTACTGAGTACTGGGCTCAGAGCTGAAGGTTACAGCTCCTGTCCTCTGGAAGGCCACAGTCTAGTGGGGGAGCCGAGTCCCTAACACCAGCGGCTCCAGCTCCATGCAGTCAGGGTTGGGGAGTGGATTCTGGGCAGAAAGAACCAATGGTGCAGAGTCACGGAGGCAAGACCCAGCCTGTCACGTTGGAAGAGCTGTAGGTAGCTCTGGGTGTCACAGGTAGAGACATAACCAGGCAGGAGTTCTGGAGGTGGGTCTTAGGCCAGGGTTTAAGGCTTAATGAGCAGCCCTAGGAGAGCTAGGTATGGTCACCTGCCTCTGTAAACCAGTTAATCCAGTCACGTCGCTGACTTGGGACTTTTTTCTTCTGAAACTCTTTTAGAGCTCAGGAGTTAGATCTATGAAAACTTGAGGGTTTTTTTTTTTTTTTTGTTTGTTTGTTTTTAAAGCACTTCACTTAATACCTTCACCTTGGATTCATCACAGTCAACACACACCCAGGGTACTTTTTTCCCCAGGAAGTGTTTTAACTTCAATCCAGTGAAACCTACAATGTATTTTAGGTAGTCACAGCATTACTAAACTCTTAGGATCCTTTAGTTATAGTGTCAGTAGACTCTTCTGTACAGCTGGTTATGCCAGTGGCAGTACCAGGCTAAGAATCGGGTGGTCTGGGCTCTCCATTATTGAGTGCCGTCTTTGCTGTCTGCTGGGTGAACTTAGACATCACTATTTACCTAATGTACCTCATTTTCTCCATCTGTGAAGTGGGATTATTTCAGACCCCTATGAGGATGGTGAGGAGGGTCTGTCATATTTTATTGGTTTGTCCTCAGATGTTTGAACTCTGTCTCCGATGTTGTGAGCCCTCAGCAGTTGTTGACTCAGGAGGGAGGGTTGGAATTTTGTATTCTCCCCTTCTGGGTTAATTACATAGGACTCTCCTGGTGCTTTTTATGTTTTAGGGAATCTTGATCACGTGGACAAAGGGTTTTAAGGCAACAGACTGCGTGGGCCATGATGTAGCCACCTTACTAAGGGATGCGATAAAAAGGAGAGAGGTAACTATTAAAATAATGTTTTTAAAAATCTTTACTGTTTTAGGGGTTTCTAAAACGTGTGTTTGCCTGTTGTAAAGAATTCAGGCTGGGTGTGGTGGCTCACACCTGTAATCCCAGCACTTTGGGAGGCCGAGGCGGGTGGATCATGAGGTCAGGAGTTTGAGACCAACCTGGCCAATATGGTGAAACCCCGTCTCTACTAAAATTACAAAAATTTGCCAGGTGTGGTGGTGCCACCCGTAGTCCCAGCTACTCGGGAGGCTGAGGCAGAAGAATCGCTTGAACCCAGGAGGAGGTGCAGTGAGCTGAGGTCGTGCCACTGCACTCCAGCCTGGGTGACAGAGCAAGGCTCCATCTCAAAAAAAAAAAAAAAAAGAATTCAAACAATACAGAAGCATGTGACCTGGCCAAGAAAAGCTCCCTATTTCCTGACTCCACTGCCCGCAATGAAACAAGGGCTCATAGGTTTATGTTGTTAAAGGATTATTATTATTATTATTTTTAGAAAGGTAAATCATGACTCTCATACAAATTGAAAAAGAGAGAAGCAGCCCCTGACAGGTGGGCACAGCCTGACACTCTCAATTATGCCTTGGTGTTCTCCTGCGGAACACAAACAATTTCACAGAGTCCACAAACAATTACAGAGCGGAAACATCAGACACAGCCGCTCCGTCCGGGACCATGATGGATTTAGACAAGAAAAAGATCAGTCTGTAACCGTAGAATTGCCCCTGGTTCCTGACAATATCCAATCCAGGGCAAAGCCCCAATTCTTTAAACCTTCCCCCAAACCACAACACAGACACAGATCCAAATTACATTTTTTTTTTTTTTTTTTTTAGAACTTTAAAGTTTCCTTTTTTGAGACAGGGTCTTACTCTGTCACCCAGGCTGGAGTGCAGTGGTGCAATCTTGGCTCACTGCAACCTCGGCCTCCCAGGCTCAAGAGGTCCTTCCGCTTCAGCCTCCCTAGTAGCTGGGACTACAGGTGGGCATCTACACCTGGCTAATTTTTGTATTTTTGGTAGAGATGGTGTTTTATCATATTGCCCAGGCTGGTCTCCAACTCCTGGGCTCAAGCGATCTGCTCACCTTGGCCTCCCAAAGGGTTGAGGTTTTTAAATAGAGGTGGAGTCTTGCTGTGTTACCCAGGCTGGTCTTGAACTCCTGGGCTCAAGTGATCCTCCTGTCTTACCCTCTCAAAGCGTTGGGATTCCAAGCATGGGCCACCACACCAAGCCACTTTCCGAGATGCCCCCTGGGGTGTGTTCTCCAGTGTTGCAGTGAGTCAGTAAAGCCCGACTTTGTTAGATTACAGGTGTGTTTCTGGTGGTCTTTGGTTGGAGGATGTTGAAAAAATATAAAATGAAAAATTTCCAATATTTAACTCATTAATTTATTAGGGAGTCAGTAAGAGACTGTTTCACATTTTTTTTCTTTTGCCTTTTTTCAAACCCCATTACACTGAGCAAAGTAAGAAATTTAAAAAACAAAACAAAACAAAAACACTTCAAATGACAGTCTAAAGAGCAGACAGATACCTAGGCACTAGGCAGTCAGGGAAGCTGACATGAGTGTCGGAAAGAGGGCTGATTTGTCTGCTGTCTTTTGCAGTTAAATAGGAAAAAAAGAAAGAGGGCTGAGTTGCATCTGGAAGGGTATGCTACACAACTTACAATATTTCATTGAAAATATAGCTGCAGGTTGGGTGCAGTGGCTCACACCTGTAGCCAAGGCAGGAGGAACTTTGGGAGGCCAAGGCAGGAGGAACGCTTGAGCCCAGGAGTTGGAGACCAGCCTGGGTAACGTAGTAAGACCCAGTCTCTACAAGAAATTAAAAAATAAAAAATTAGCCAGTCCATAGTGGTGCACACCTGTGGTCCCACCTACTTGGGAGGCTGAGGTGGGAGGATTACTTGAGCTTAGGAGGTTGAGTCTGCAGTGAGCCATGATTGGGGTAGTGCACTCCAGCCTGGGTGACAGAGCAAGACTCTGTCTCTTAAATTAGAAAGGATACCTGGTGATCTATTTTTGCCTGTTTCACAACTGTTAGTGTTAATTCTTCTATCTTGCTTTTCACGCATATGCCAATACACACACACACACTCTTAAAAAATAGGAATTATACCATTTATATAACATGACAACTTGTTTTTTTGATTTAATATGAAACAGGTATCCTTCCTCATCATTGCATTTAGACCAACCTCTTTCTTTTTCCTGGCTGTGTAGGATTCCAGCATATGTCTGGATTGCGGTTTACATAGCCCATTTGATCTACACTTGGATTGTTTCCTTTTTCTGACTTGCACGTCATGCAGTAAATATCCTTGTATGTGTGCCTTTGTGCACCTGCATGACTATTTCTCAAGGACAGATTCTGAGCAATGAGTTTGATATTTTCCGTTTTGCCCTCTGACAGGCCATAATGCTTTAAACTCCAAAGGGAAGAAGCTATTTGATCATTGCTGCTTGTCTCCCCTATTCTATGATTCACTCTAATAGTATCTGTAAAATGGGTAGAATACTTTCCCTTCCTTAGATCTCATGTTTCAGATATATCCTTAATAGCAGAGGTTTAGTCTGTGAAGGAACATTCATTATGTTTTTGTAGGCTGGTAAGAAAACCATCTAACATGATAACCAGGGGCTCTCTGACTGCAGTGCAGCAGACAGAACCAGCAGCATTCGAGCCAGGCATAATGATCCTATTCCTAAAGCTGTGTCCCTTTCTTTGCAAAGGAATTTGACCTGGACGTGGTGGCTGTGGTCAACGACACAGTGGGCACCATGATGACCTGTGCTTATGAGGAGCCCACCTGTGAGGTCGGACTCATTGTTGGTGAGTTTCCTGGAAGGTCTCTCCCTGGGGAAGGGAAGGCTGGGCTTTCCCTGTTTTGTGGAGCCTTGGCCCGGCAGCTTGGTCCTCTGTATGGGGTAGTCTTATCTGTCAGTATCGTTTCCTGACCACCTCCAGAGTTCAGGGCTGGATGAAGGCTGCAGAGTCTCCAACGGGGGCCGGGGGTCAGGGTCTCTTTCCTAAGACACCCATAATGCTACACATTGCTTATGATCAGACTGTCATGAACTGAACTCTTGAGGAATGAGGCCCCAAAAGGCTCACGTGGCTTGAGTGGAGACAGGTACCTGGAGCGGGACTGGCAAACATGGCAGCTCTATGGGCCTTGTATGGAGGGGCTCTGGGCAGGTATTGCAGAGGGATGGGGTAGGGAGGGAGTCTGAGGCTGGAAAGGAAGTAGAGAGCACTTCCCATGCTGACCATGCTTAGAGCATGGAAAGGGGCAGGATGGTCTTGGGCACCATTTTGCCTTTAGCAGCCACTGTTTGTGCTTGGTCCCAGCCACTGAAGGGGGTTGCAGAGAGGTGGTCACTGCAGCTTGTTGCCTTGTAATCCAAACACATTAGGGGTCTGGGCCTCGAGCACATCGTTCCTGAAGCATATTGATTTGGGCTATGAGGAAACCATTTGTCCTGCTGGTCCTGCTCCTCATGTCAGGGGATGCTGGGAAAGACCCCAGAGAGTTTCTTAGCCAACATCTGCAGACTCTGCCTGGCCAGTGAGCAGTGGCACCCCTGCTACTGGATCAGTTGCTGAGCATCTAGAGCTTGGGAAGAGGCCCCAGCAGGCTGCCTTCCAGGTGCCAGGAAGAATTTTTCATTCATTGTTAAGCCACTTTTCGCTTCTGTTGAAATTAAAAAAAACTAGGGAGCAGCTCTTGGTGAAAGGTTGTTTGGGGCCTGGCTTTCTCCACCCAGCCCCTCCCTTTCTTTCTATGAATGGGCTTAAGTATGAAATGCAAAGCTAGGGGCCCCACCTTCCCTCCTGGGAGGTAGACCCACCTGTTTCCTGGCACCAGGCTCCAGCTACATTTCATAACTACTTCTTCTTTCCTCCATCAATTGATCTCTTTGCTCAGGACTCACATAGGCAAGATGTATAGTTTCCATGTTTTGACTTTCTTTGCATCTCCCACTCCCATCATCTTCTTTGCATCTCCCACTCCCATCATCTTCCATTTTTGGAGCTCCTCTTCTCTCAGTTTTAACCTTGGGTGAAAAGGGGGCTGAGAAAACAAAGAACAAACATCATCCAGCTGTACAGTCTTTGAACTCTACTTAAGTTTCTTCAAAGGGGATGAAAACTACCAAAGCCCTTTTGGTCTGGTCAGGGGGTGTGTCTTGTGTCCTCCTGATGAAGGTTCACCTACATCCCACCCTGGATGGGTGGATGGTGCTCCTGGGTGCATCATTAGCATCATCCTGGGAGCTTGTTAGAGACGCAGGCTCTCAGGTCCCGGCCCAAGCCTCTTGAATCTGGATCTGCTTCTTAGGGTCCCCAGGTGATCCAGGTGCATATTAAAGTATGTGTGTGAAGCACTCTTCCTGGGTTAGTTGATTGGTTTTTAAATGTCCAGTCTATTCAGTGAGACAAGTTCAGTGACCACAAGCTTGGATATCATGGCAATTAAAATTGCTGTGAAAGTTGCAGGATGCTTGCCTTCAGTTTCTTAGCTCCTCTTGGGCTGGAACAGCAGTCTGTGGTCCTTCTATTTTAAGTGACTCTTCTCTAGGGAGTTCAGGAATGGAAGTCAGAGATTCCTGAGCCCCTGGCAAGCATATGCCAGGTTACATGTGTGCGGTGTGTGGGTCCACCCAGAGAAAGGTGTCTTTTTCATAGAACAATCATCTGATCTTCAGAGGTCTGATACAAAAAGGATGAAAAACCATTGCTTTTGAAAGCCCCCCTTGAAATGCTGAAGACACTGTCCTGCCCTGAACTGTGGGCTTCATCCCAAGATATGTAAGAAAGCTTATTGAGCAGGCATAGTCCATGACCAACCATCCTTGTCAAGAAAAGATAAGTGGGCCTGGGCATGGTGCCTCACGCCTGTAATCACTTTGTGAGGCTGAGGCGAGAGGGTAGCTTGAGCCCTGGAATTTGAGATGAACCTAGGCAACATGGCAAAATCCTATCTCTGCTAAAAATTTAAAAAAGCCAGGCATGGTGGTGGTTCCTGTAGTTCCAGCCACTTGGAAGACTGAGGTGGGAAAATCACTTGAGCCCTGGACTTAGAGGTTGCAGTGAGCCGAGATTGCGCCACTGCACTCCAGCCTGGGTGACAGAGCCAGACACTGTCTTGAAGAAAAGAAAAAGAAAATAAGTGAATATCCATAGTATAATAGAAGATAATCCCCTAATATTTTATACACATACATATAGGCATGTATGTATTGTATAGGCATGTATGTATTGTAGAGGCATGTATGCATATTGTTGTGTGTCTATGTATATATTTTTTCTTCTGGTCTGAATGTTGCCTAAATCTCTACCATTAACGCTCCATCTCTTTGCTATAAAGCAGTTGCAAGACCCCCCAAATGCAAGGCCACCGCTCCTCACTGCCCCTTTGTGTGTTCCAGGGACTGGCAGCAATGCCTGCTACATGGAGGAGATGAAGAATGTGGAGATGGTGGAGGGAGACCGGGGGCTGATGTGCATCAACATGGAGTGGGGGGCCTTTGGGGACAATGGGTGTCTGGATGATATCAGGACACAGTACGACAGACTGGTGGATGAATATTCCCTAAATGCCGGGAAACAAAGGTAACCCCACCTGGCGGAGAGGGCACCCACAGTTGGAATGGGGGACAGCACTTGGCTGCATTCTGCCACTTGCAGTGGAAGAAGTTTCTAGGAGGAGAGGTGTGAACAGAGGCTTCAAGACTGGACCCCCTGGCTCACTCCTGACCTTGGCCTTTTGGACAGCAGAGAACCAGGGAGGACCGACCCCCAACATGGTACAAGATGGCCCGGGGTTGATGCCTGTCTAGGGGCCACCTGTGACTGTTTTTTAGCCTGGAGGATTCTGGCCTTCCGATCCTCTTGCTGTGTTCCTTCCCCATCAGAATAACAAGGGGGTGGGGTGAGGGTGGCTGGGTGGCAGGTTGGGGTGAAGCAGAGGCCCTGTGGCAATTGTACTTCCCTCTGCGAGCCTCCTGCACCACCTAGTGGCCGTGTGGAGCTCTGCAGCTCAGGTCTCAGGGACCATGTCCAAAATGGCAGTGTCTGCCATACTCCGAAATGAGACAAGTGACCCTTTGTCCCAAGCCCCCAGGAATCAGGCCATCCTCTGCCACGGCCAGGATGAGTTGGTCCAAGTTGTCTCCCAGGAGCAGAAAGAAGGGCTGGAGTAGCACCCAACACGAGTCATTCCCTAGCCCCCTCAAGGTTTTTGCTGTTTCTGAATACCACCTATGCTGTTATTTACTTAGTGTTTTTCTTTAAATCAGCTTATACTCCTTTTTTTTTTTTTTTTTTTTGAGACGGAGTTTCGCTCTTATTGCCCAGGCTGGAGTGCAGTGGCGTGATCTCGGCTCACCACAACCTCCATCTCCCGGGTTCAAGTGATTCTCCTGCCTCAGCTTCCCCCAGTAGCTGGGATTACAGGCATGCGCCATCACACCCGGCTAATTTTATATTTTTAGTAGAGATGGGGTTTCTCCATGTTGGTCAGGCTGGTCTTGAACTCCCAACCTCAGGTGATCTGCCTGTCTAGGCTTCCCAGAGTGCTGGGATTACAGGCATGAGCCACCGCGCCCGGCACTTATAGTCTTTACTGACATTTAATGAAGGAGGAAAAAGAGGGAGAAACAGTATTACCATAAACAGATGGTAACTATAAAATGAGTATAGTGAAGAACTGTGTTATTCAAGTCCAGCTAGATGCTGTCGCCTACCAAAGGCCCTGAGCTAAAACCCCCTTTGGCCTGGGTGCAGTGGATTATCAAAGTAATCCTAGCACTTTGGGAGGCCAAGGCGGGCGGATTGCTTGAGCTCAGGAGGTTGAGGTGGTCTTTGTGGTGGAATGAGAAGGACTGGATGGGACTTGGTAGTGGTGTCCACCCCTCTGTGATTCCATTGTGTTTCATGTTCTTCCATGTACCACATGAAATAGGAGGAATCCTGGAGTATCCGAATTCCAGGGGACTCTTCTCAGCTTTGGGACACTGGGCTTGGGCATATGCCATGGAAATTAATCAATCCTTTGTTATTCCTTGAGACCCTTGAGCATGGAGAGGGCAGGAAATTCAAAGTTCCAAGAACAGGTTGACCTCCAGTATGTTGTGGCCACTGAATTCTCCCTTCTGTGTGGCTTTGTCACTCTGCTGTGGGCTTGACCAGTACTCTGGGTATTTGCAAAACCTTTAGAAAAATCTAGGAACTTTCCTCTTTTTTTTGTCTTCTTGTTCCTTTAAGACTTAGCCCAGTCATTTGCTTATTCTGCAGATATTTTTTGGGCACTTTACTGAGGGCCCAGTGCTATGCTATGCTGTGCTGTGCCCTGGGGACTCAGAGCTGAAAAAGGCACACATGCCCTGTCCTCTTGGGGCTGTCACTGCAGCAGTGGTGGTGGGAGGCAGTGAGCTCATGTGTGTTATGAAGGAGGAGAATGGTGAGGTGTGTGGGAACCTGAAACAGGCAGGTAGAACCCAGGATGGAGGAGGAGGACAGGCTCTCAGGGAAGTGCCCTTGGGGCCGAGAGCTAGAAGGTAGCTGAGGAGGGAGACCAGTTTAGCGGGTAGACATGAATGCTGGTGGTGGTGTTTCTGATGTGAGAGAGTGGAGGACTCCCTGGTCCTCCCATGCTGCCTCTGCAGCAGAGCACAGGGATGGGCACTGGCTGTTGGTGATGCGCTTGAGGGGCAGTAAGAGACGCGGAGTGACCTTGAGACCAAGGGCTGACAGTCCTCCTGGCCACTTCCCATAGACACCCCAGGCCCCTCCTCTTGTCTCAGGTATGAGAAGATGATCAGTGGTATGTACCTGGGTGAAATCGTCCGCAACATCTTAATTGACTTCACCAAGAAGGGATTCCTCTTCCGAGGGCAGATCTCAGAGCCGCTGAAGACCCGGGGCATCTTTGAGACCAAGTTTCTCTCTCAGATCGAAAGGTGAGTGGGCAGTGCCTTCCCTGCCAGCACCCACCCTTCAGAGGTCTCCTGGCCAGTGGATTGTGATGGGGGTGGTAGGGACCCTAGGGGACATTGGCCATTTTTGAGGATGTTTTTTCTCCTCTGGAATAGCAGACCCTGGGCATCTGCATAGTGAAATCTTACAATTTTATTATAAATTAATTTCCTTGGCCTGGCGCGGTGGCTCACGCCTGTAATCCCAGCACTTTGGGAGGCTGAAGCGGGTGAATCGCGAGGTCAGGAGATTGAGACCATCCCGGCTAACATGATGAAACCCTGTCTCCACTAAAAATACAAAAAATTAGCCGGGTGTGGTGGCATATGCCTGTAATCCCAGCTACTTGGGAGGCTGAGGCAGGAGACTCGCTTGAACCCAGGAGGTGGAGGTTGCAGTGAACTGAGATCGCGCCACTGCACTCCAGCCTGGCCTGGCAACAGAAGGAGACTCTATCTCAATAAATAAATTACTTACTTTCCTTTTATCCATCCTTTATGTTGGGGCATTATATTGATTTATTTGAAATTATGTGTGTAAGAAGGTTATATGGATTCCATTTCAGATGGTAAAGGTGCACTACACATACTTGAATTGGGGGTGCATAGGGCCCACCCTGGATTTATCTGAAAGGCAGCCTGGGGTTCAGTGCCAGGCCACCTAGGAGCTGATGCCCCTCGGCACGTTGTTCTACCTTCTTTCTACTTTTCTCCTGTCCAGGGAACGTTTCTTCCTTGCCTGTGCTGTCTTCCAAGGCACACTGTGTGAGAAGGAGGAAAAATGGTCAGAAAAAACAAAAGCAATTGTGCAAATATTGTGTTCTTTTTAGAATGGTCATAATAACCTAATGTAGGCTCTGTGTAGGCTGGGCATGGTGGCTCAAGCCTGTAATCCCAGCCCTTTAGGAGGCTGAGGCGGGTGAATCACTTGAGCTCAGGTGTTCGAGACCAGCCCGGGTAACATGGCAAGACCCTGTTTCTACAAAAAGCACAAAAACTAGCTGGGTGTGGTGGCACATTCCTGTCGTCCCAGCTATTTGGGAGGCTGAGGTGGGAGGATGGCTTGAGCCCAGGAGGTGGAGATTGCAGTTAGCTGAGGTTGCACCACTGCACTCCAGCCTGGGCAACAGAGACAGACCCTGTCTCAACAACAACAACAACAAAAAAAAAAAAAAAAAAAAGGAAAAAGAAAGAAAGAAAAGAAAGATATTAAACCTTAAACAAAAAAAACCTAACAAGCCTATACATTGCTCTTACCCAGGCAAAATGGTTTTTAAGTATACAGTTCGGTGGCATTAAGTACATTCACATAGTCGCACAGCTATCACCACCATCCATTTCCGGAACACTTTTCATCTCCTCAGCTGAAGCTCTGTACTCAGCAAACACTAACTCCCCATTCCTCCCTTTCCCCACCCCAGCAACCACCATTCTACTCTCTGTCTTTTTGGATTTGACAACTCTGGATACTTCATATAAATAGAATCATATAGCATTTGTCCTTTGTGACTGGCTTAATTCACTTAGCATAATGTCTTAAGGTTCACCTGTATTGTGGCATGTATTAGAATTTCCTTATTTTTTAATTTTTTTTTTTTTGAGACGGAGTTTCGCTCTTGTTGCCCAGGCTGGAGTGCAATGGCGCAACCTCAGCTCACCATAACCTCCGCCTCCCAGGTTCAAGTGATTCTCCTGCCTCAGCCTCCTGAGTAGCTGGGATTACAGGGGCGTACCACCATGCACATCCGGCATGCCCCACTAGAAATAATTTTGTATTTTTAGTAGAGATGGGGTTTCCTCATGTTGGTCAAGCTGGTCCCAAACTCCCGACCTCAGGTGATCCGTCCGCCTTGGCCTCCCAAA
Source organism: Macaca nemestrina (assembly GCF_043159975.1). Taxonomy (NCBI): domain Eukaryota; kingdom Metazoa; phylum Chordata; class Mammalia; order Primates; family Cercopithecidae; genus Macaca; species Macaca nemestrina. Next base: position 65,737,609 of record NC_092133.1, read on the forward strand.
GTGCTGGGATTACAGGCGTGAACCACAGCACTCGGCCATCATTTCCTTATTTTTAAGGCTGAGTGATATTCCGTCACACACACACTGCATTTTGTTTATTTATTCATCCATCCATGGACACTTGGCTTGCTTCCACCTTTCGGATATTGTGACAAATGTTACTATGAACATGGGTGACCAGTATCTCCTTTAGTCCCTGATTTCAGTTTTTGTGTGTGTGTATGCACCCTAAGTGGAACTGCGGGATCATACGGTAATTCCCCATTGAATTGTTTGAGGAACCACCATGTTGTTTTCCACAGTGGCCGTAACATTTTACATTCCCACCAGCAGCCCGTGAAAGTTCTAGTTTCTCCACATCCTCGCCAACACTTGTAATTTTCTGGGTTTTTTGAGAATAGCCATCCTAAGGGGTGTGAAGTGGTGTGGAAAGTCTTTTCAAGCATAATAGCAAAGAAAGAAATCATAAAGAAAAATAGCCAAATATAGCTACATAGCATCTATAAGTAAAAAAAAAAAAAAAAAAAAAGTAATCAAACTTAAAAGGCAACAGTAAACTGAGGAAGACATTTGTACTGTGTATGACAAGACGCCTAGCAGGGCATGGTGGGCTTTGGCAGGTCTGGTCTACACCTACTCTTCTCCACCGGCTGTGTGCTTTGCGATACTCAATTTCTCCCAGCCTCAGTTGCCTTATCTTTAAAATGGGAATAATCATACATGCATTGGTTGGTTGAGGAGTAAGTAAGGTAATGTATGTAAAATATATGTTACATGATAAGTCCTCCAGGAAACCTGACTGGTCTTCAGTGTACCATCCCAGTCATCATCATCTCTTTCAATTTAATATAAACAAGACAAACACATACCAGGAGAAAAGTCTTGAGACATAAGAAGTAGTTTATATGGCCAAAAAACAAACGGGGAAAAAAAAAAGTCATCCTCACTAATAGAGAAGAATATAAATTAAACTATAGTCTTGTGATTATGATGCCACCTTATAAAACTGTCTAAAGTTGTAAAAAATGGTATTTTCCAGTGAGAATAAGTGTGGCCAAATACTCTGCTGAAGAGAGAGTAAATGGATAAAATTTTCTGTAAGGCATCTGGCAATGTGTAGCAAAAGAAATTTAAGATTTATAAACAAACTTTATCAAATTTGTGAGACTGAGCTGCCCAGGCTGGAGTGCAGTGGCACAATCTCAGGTCACTGCAACCTCCGCCTCCTGGGTTCAAGCAATTCTTCTGCCTCAGCCTCCTGAGTAGCTGGGACTACACGCCACCATGCCTGGCTAATTTTTTGTATTTTAGTAGAGACAGGGTTTCACTGTATTGCCCAGGCTGGTCTCGAACTCCTGAGTTTAGGCAATCTGCCTGCCTCGGCCTCCCAAAGTGCTGGGATTACAGGCGTGAGCCACCGCTCCCAGCCTAAAATGTTTCTTTATAATAGCAGAAAATTGCAATTAACTTGAATTTCTCCGAATGGGCTAAAGAAATCATGGTGCATCCCTAGAAGGAATATTGTGGCAGCTGTTTCCAATCCTGTTCTCAGATAAGGCTGTGGGAAATTGCTTAAGGCATGAAACAGGAAAGAGAAAGAAAATCACATATCAAGGATAATCCCATTTCGCATATCATGAGAAAGCATACCAGCTAGGAAAAATAAACTGGAAGGAAATATATTAGAATGTTAATAGCATTTTCCTAGATGTTGAGACAGTGGTTTAAATTTTCCAATTTTTATTTTGCTAGATTTGCCAAATTCTCCACAATTTAACATGTAACACTTGCCCTTGACTCTGTTTGTGGATGAGTACAGTGACTGGGGGGGGCCATCCTTCGGAGGCGGTCCCCAGGCTGCTCTTGTGGGTCCCACTTCATCCAGCCCTCTGGCTTTTGTCCCCTACAGTGACCGATTAGCACTGCTCCAGGTCCGGGCCATCCTCCAGCAGCTGGGTCTGAATAGCACCTGCGATGACAGTATCCTCGTCAAGACCGTGTGTGGGGTGGTGTCCAGGAGGGCCGCGCAGCTGTGTGGCGCAGGCATGGCTGCGGTGGTGGATAAGATCCGAGAGAACAGAGGACTGGACCGTCTGAACGTGACTGTGGGAGTGGACGGGACGCTCTACAAGCTTCATCCGCAGTGAGTGGGCCTTCCAGTTGGGATGTGCAGAGCTTGCTGGGATCCCTTTGGATTAGGGGGTATCGGTGTGGTTCACGCTGGGGAAATTCCCTGCTGGAGCCCAGCCAGCCTAAAGGCTGTGCGTTCAGGAACTGGAGATTATCTGGGACAAGGTAATGAACAGTTTGTAGGGTTTGACTGGGATCCTTAGGGAGATATAGAGAAGTGGCTTCACTTGGCCAGCTTACACCAGTGGCATGATGTGACCCTCACTCCACTCCTCCTAGGCCCTGTTAGGTGGGGGCTGGGCAGTGGGAGAGGAGGTGAGGGTGGGCATGGGCTCACTCATAAGCCTGGTGAGCTGTAGCCAGGCCAGAGGCTGCGTTGGGTAAGTGTGGAGAGGATATTAAGAAAGGGGAGGAGCCGGGTGCAGTGGTTCACACCTGTAATCCAGCACTTTGGGAGGCCTAGGTGGAGGACTGCTTGAGTTCAGGAGTTTGAGACCAGCCTAGGCCACATAGTGAGACCTTCTCTGTACAAAAAAATTTTGAAAATTAACCGAGGATGGTGGTGAATGCCTGTAGTCCCAGCTACTCGGGAGGCAGAGGCAGGAGGATTGCTTGAGCCTGGGAGGTGGAGATTGCAGTGAGCCCAGATCACGCCACTGTACTCCAGCCTGGGCAACAGGGTAAGACCCTATCTCAAAAAATAAAATGGGAAAGGGGGAGAGCCACTCTCTTGTTCATCTGCTGAATCAGTTTGCTAAGACTTGAAAGGGCGGGAGTGGTTTGGGCCCTGGGCTTCATGGCAGGGAGGGGTAGGGAGTGGCCTCTCTCTTGTCAGGCGTCTGATCCCCCATGCCAGAGAAGGACATGTGATTGCCCTTGCTGTGTGATTGTGATCCACCACATGTCTCAAAGCTTGGCTTTTATGAATAGGGTGACCATATTCTTTATTGTCTACACTAAGGTACTCTTGCCAGTCAGGAGTGCTAATAATTATTACTCTGGGACTGTAGGCAAACTAGGACCATCCCAGATAAATGAGACCACAGTGTCACCCTACTTATAAACAACTTCACCCAACTCAGTGTAGACGTTACCTGCTTACCTCATGGCCGTGGCTTGGGGTGGAACCATCTGTCTTGCTCCATCCTCACCTCTGTCTCTCCTGCTTAATAGCTCTCCTTGCCATCAGCTGAGGCAGCACACAGGAGTGGTTTAGGGCTAGGCTTTGGAGCCACATACTCTTGGATTTAACCCTGGCACTGTCACTTAGAATCTGTGTGCAATTCTTTTTTTATTTTTTATTTTTTTTATTTTTTTATTTTTTTTTTGAGACGGAGTCTCGCTCTGTCACCCAGGCTGGAGTGCAGTGGCCAGATCTCAGCTCACTGCAAGCTCCGCCTCCCGGGTTCACGCCATTCTCCTGCCTCAGCCTCCCAAGTAGCTGGGACTACAGGCGCCCGCCACCTCGCCCGGCTAGTTTTTTTTTTTTGTACTTTTTAGTAGAGACGAGGTTTCACCGTATTAACCAGGATGGTCTCGATCTCCTGACCTCGTGATCCGCCCGTCTCGGCCTCCCAAAGTGCTGGGATTACAGGCTTGAGCCACCGCGCCCGGCCCTGTGTGCAATTCTTAATCCCTGCAAAATCTCATCTTCCTCATGGGGTGGCAGCCGCTGGCAGGACTAGAAATTAGATCTATGAAGTATGGGGCACCTGATAGGTCCTCAAACTCCTTGACTCAAGCTATCCTCCCACCTTGGCCTCCCAAAGTGCTGGCATGAGCCACCACACTTGGCCCACCTAATAGGTCCCCAACCAAGGGCAGTGACTACTTTTGAGAGCCCCAAGCATCTTCAGCCTGACCCTGCCTTTCATTTTCAGCCCAAATTGCAAGTATGTAGATTCAGCCTTTGTTCAGATACTATCTTCACTGGAGGGCATTCCTGTCTTTGGGAGCCAGGCTGTTGATGGTTGGGGGCTGGGGGTCTCAGGGCTGCAGCTGGAGGTGGGTGATATTCATTCCTGCATAGCCTCCTGAACCGATCCAGTGCTTGGTCCGCTTGGGCCTGCCTTAATGATCCATATCGGCCCCTAACATCCTCCTTGGTTTTGAGGTCCCCTTGGAGCCTCAAGCTCCAATGTGGCTGTGTGTGTTATTCATGTCCTAGCCCTCATAAGCCATACAGAGCAGTTGTGTTTGGATTCGCAGTTGGGCCTCTCTGCCGAAAACTGTGACAATGGGATTGACCGTAGGCCCACTTGCCTCCCAGCCATTCTCAACTGGCCACAGCTGCTTCTAAGCAGCCTCCCTCCCAACTGCGTTCACGCTCCTTATTGTTGGGTTCAGAGTCTGTTTGACTTCCGATGCTTATGCCCCGATAAACCCATCACAAAGTCGAAGAATCCTAAGTTGAATCATCACCAGTCAGGGGGCTGTCTGTGCTTTGGTGTTTTCAGGTAGGCCCAGCATCTCTCATCTTCCTCCAACTACCTTCTCCTGTTTTCTCATCCTTTTTAGCTTCTCCAGAATCATGCACCAGACGGTGAAGGAACTATCACCAAAATGTAACGTGTCCTTCCTCCTGTCTGAGGATGGCAGCGGCAAGGGAGCCGCCCTCATCACGGCTGTGGGCGTGCGGTTACGCACAGAGGCAAGCAGCTAAGAGCCCGGGATCCCCAGCCTGCTGCCTCTCCAGCACTTCTCTCTTCGAGCGGCGACCCCCTACCCTTCCAGCGAGTTGTGCTGGGAGACGCCGGCGCTGGGGCCCGCCGGCGCGGGGAGGAAAGCAAAATCCAACTAATGGTGTATATTGTAGGGTACAGAATAGAGCGTGTGCTGTTGATAATATCTCTCACCCGGATCCCTCCTCACCTGCCCTGCCACTCTGCATGGTTTGATTTCGACCTGGTCCCCCACGTGTGAAGTGTAGTGGCATCCATTTCTAACGTATGCATTCATCCAACAGAGTTATTTATTGACTGGAGATGGAAAGTCACACCACCTGATGGGCCTTCTGGGCCTCCAAAGCCCATCCTTGGGGTTCCCCCTCCCCGTGTGAAATGTATTATCACCAGCAGACACTGCCAGGCCTCCCTCCTGGGGGCACTGCCTGAAGGCGAGTGTGGGCATAGCATTAGCTGCTTCCTCCCCTCCTGGCACCTATATGGCCTGGCATCGCATCGTGGTGTGTCAATGCCACAAAATCGTGTGTCCGTGGAACCAGTCCTAGCCACGTGTGACAGTCTCGCATTCTGTTTGTCTCGTGGGGGGAGGTGGACAGTCCTGCGGAAATGTGTCTTGTCTCCATTTGGGTAAAAGGAACCAACCAACAAACAATGCCATCACTGGAATTTCCCACCGCTTTGTGAGCCATGTCATATGACCTAGTAAACTTTGTACCGATTCAAAGACCTGAGTGATGCTTAATGGCTGGGGACGGGGGGACAGGCGGAGGGGGGCGCGGTTTCTTGGGATGTGGCAAAGACCAAACATTGGGGGAGTTTTGTGGCCTTCTGGGTGGAGGAGGTTTTTTTTTTTTTGAGATGGAGTCTTGCTGTCACCCAGACTGGAGTGCAATGGCACAATCTCAGCTCACTGCAACCTCTGCCTCCCAAGTTCAAGCGATTCTCCTGCCTCAGCCTCCTGAGTAGTTGGGACCACAGGTGCTCATCCCTACATCCGGCTAATTTTTGTATTTTTAGTAGAGATGGGGTTTTCACCATGTTGGCCAGACTGGTCTCGAACTCCACACCTAAGTGATCTGTGCCTGCCTCGACCTCCTAAAGTGCTGGGATTACAGAACAAGGCCACTTGGCTTCCAGGCTGCTTGGGTTCAGTGAGAGGACCGCAACACTGGTCCCCTCTCTGCCATCCCCACACGGATCCTGCCCTTCATCTTCCTCTCTGCCAACCCCAAGACAAAGGATGAAATGTGCCCTGCCCCACCCCCTCCGCCCCCTCCACCCAAACACAGATGAAATCTTCAAGCAGCCCAGGGTGACTGCACTCTCCCACTCCTGGATCTTTTTTCTTTATTTTTATTTTCTGTAGACAGGGTCTCACTATGTTGCCAGGGCTGGTCTGCAACTCCTGAGCTCAAGCAATCTGCCCGCCTCAGCCTCCCACAGTGCGAGGATTATAGGCATGAGCCATCACTCCCGGCCCATCCCTCCTGGATCTTAGACTGACCCCATCCCTAGGAAACTAACCCTTGTCTGACCCTTTTACTCGCCCTATCCACCCCCACCTCAAGAGATTCCCGGTCCATCCCCAGGCTGCCATTTTGGATTCTCCCCTAGCCTTTGGTGGGTTCCATGTCACTCTGCACCCAAGCACCCTGTCATGTCCCAAGCCACAATTGCGGCTCTAAGTGGCTTTCCACAGGACTGATTGCCAAACCACCTGGTTTGGTGAGATCAGATTCCCTTTATTAGGGGCATGGTACTGGTGTCTGTGGAGCAGGGATTTTTTGGAGAAGACAGGTAGCATTACACCTTCCAGTGTGCGTTGACAATGTTACATGGTTCTTCTGCAGGGGAACCAGGGCGTGGAGGCTGAGTTGGCAAGCAGGAGGAGGTGTGCCCTTGGGATGGGCTGGGCCAGACCTGGAGCTTTCTGGGAGTTAAGACAGTTGCTGCTTTCTGCCCTCCAGCTTCTTGCTGCAGAAGTGGGAGTGGGTGGGAGCTGTGCTGCTGCTTTGTAGGTGGCTTTTGTATAAAATAGTTAAGAGTCATGGCTAACAGCCAGGTGTGGTGGTTCACATCTGTAATCCCACCACTTCAGGAGACAGGCAGGAGGAATGATTGAGCCCAAGAGTTCAAGACCAGCCTGGGCAACATAGCAAGACCCCATATCTACAAAAAAACTTAAAAATTAGCTGGGTGTGGTGGTGTGTACCTGTGGTCCCAGCTACATGGGTGACTGAGGCGGGAGGATCCCCTGAGCCCAGGAGGTTGAGTCTGCAGTGAGCCGTGATGGTGCCACTGCACTCCTGCCTGGGTCTCACAGACAGAGACCCTGTCTCAAAAAAAAAAAAAAAAGTCCTGGCTACCATGTATTGGGCACTTAATCTGGCCTGGCCTGCTAGCTTATAGGCATGACTCCCATCGTTCCTCACAGCATCCCTGTGAAGTAGTGACGATACTGGGCAGAGGTCACAGTGACTTGCCTGAGGGGAGACAGCTGGCTTTTTTGACTCTTAATCACCATCTACCTGGGCTGTATCTTACATCTTAAATACTGAGACAGAGAAGTCCTCCGCTGACTCAGTCACTGGGCTTCGTGAAATAAGAAGTTTCCTCCTTTGTATCCGCATCCTGATGGCGAGTCAGTGTCATGGTTGCATTGCCCACGGATATGTTTTGTTTAGCTTATGCAAAGTTTACAAAAATGTGGGTCAAATTCAACAAATATGGAAGACTCACATACAAATGTGGATTTATAGCTTCTCTCGAAAGATTTAGGAATATCTAGCAACAGTGGGCTCCCATTACCATGTGGCAACGCTTGTCCAGAGCTGAGTAGTTCCTGTCCCCTTTGAATGCCTATCCTCTCCAGGTTGCCATGGCCCCCACCACTCCCTAATAGCTCAAACTGAGGCTGGAAGTCAGTTGCCTTTTATCATCACATTTGCAGCTTTTCTTTTATACATATTCTTGTGTGCCCCAGGAAGGCATTTGAGCTTGCATCTCTTAGATTAGATAAATATCAGCTCACACTGCCTTTTCTGACCCTTACTGGATTCCCTGAAGTGCTCTCTGAGGTGGGTGGCTGAGTCCTCTTAGAGTCAGCATCCTTTCTGGAGTTCTGGCCCCATGTTGTCTTTGCCTTGGTGTACTGAAAGATGGGCATGAGCTGAACTTTCAGATCGGTCTTCTCGATTGGCTACTTCTCAAAGGGTGCTACACCTTGTTCCGCAGCCAGACAAGGCTTCAGGGTTCAGCAGGCACCTGTCTTAGTCCATTTGTGTTGCTTTCATGGAATACCCGAGACTAGATGGAATACCCGAGACTAGGTAATTTATAAAGAAAAGAGGTTTATTTGACTCATGATTCTGGTGGCTGGAATATCCAAGATTGGGCAGCTGCATCTGGTGAAGGCCTGAGGCTGCTTCTAGTCATGGTGGAAAGTAGAAGGGAATTGGTTTTGTGCAAAGAGATCACATGGTGAGAGAGGAAGCAAGACAGGGAAACTGAGGACACCAGACTCTTTCTAACAACTTGTTATCTTGGGAACTAGTCCATTCCCACAAGAGTGAGGATTAACTCCAGCTGGAGGGCATTAATCTATTCATAAGAGATCCATCCCCAAGACCCAAACACCTCCCACTAGCCCCTACCTCCCAACACTGCCACATTGGGATCAAATTTCAACATAAGTTTTGGTGGGGACAAGCAAACCATACCCAAACCATATCCCTGATCCATCCTGGGGACGCCCCGCCTCCCCACAGGTAGCCTCGGCGGGGGCTGCATCCCCAGCCATGAACAAAGTCTCCTTAGTGTGACACCTTTTGACTCTCGTGGAGAGGGAGGGCGTGGGAGTCAGCTCGAGCTTATCTTCCTCGGTGGGTGTGAGCCACGGGCAGCAGCGGAAGGCAAGCCGGAATCCAGAGCGAAACCTGGGGGAGCAAGGGGCACCTTGAGCCAGGGAGTTAGGGGCACAGGAGCTGTGATGTGACTGCCCCACCCCTAGGAAACTGAGTTCCTTCCAGGGGAAAGTCACTGTCTCTCTCCAAGAGCCTCCCACGGCTCAGGGGCTCTTGAGAGATGCCTTCGTGGGTGAGTTTGATTTTTGGAAACTGCCAGAGTGTTCTGGAGTGGGGTCTAGTGAATGAAGTGGGTGACTAAGCTGATTTAGGTCATCTGTTATTGCAAACAAACAAAAAAACACCCCAGCATAATTACTAAAAAACCCCACACAAACCCAGCAGATATTCTTGTTTGACTTGTTAACTGGCTTCTAAGGGAGGAGTCAGAACTCCTCCTGCTAAAACACAATGGAAGCTTTGGCAACTTGGGAGAACAAGGATGCTTTTCCCAAGGGGACTGCATTGAAAAACCCACACTTGGAGCCACCAAGTTCTGGTGCATTTGCCTGAAAACAAATAGCTCTCCCCATGGCAGCACTGAATGGGAGTTTAGAGCAAGCACACACAGTGAGTGGAAGAAATCAGACAGCAGAAATGGAACGCCGGCTGCTCAGAGAGGGGAATGATCCAGAAGCGATGTCAGGATCTTGTAGAGCCTGGGGTGTTGTTCAGACCCCCAGGGACTGTATCTCCCTTGGGTAGCAGGAGAGTGATGAACCCACAGAGACAGTGGGCTGGTGGCCCTCCCTGATGTCGAGTCCCTGTCTCCAGGTTTTCAATCCCACAAGTCTTTAAAAGAGAAATGCGTGGTGTGGGGATAAGATGACAGGCCTTGGAGACATATGGAGTCCTGGCTTTACTGTTTGTTGTATGAGTTTGGGAGCATCTTCCTTTCTGAAGCTCATTTCCTCATCTGTAGAGTGGGGATGACACCTGCTTCTCTCCTATTATCTACTTCCCTCTCAGAAGATAGAGGAGAACCCTTCAGTAAGCATGCAAAAAATCATAGCTCCTTACTTCCTTTTGGCTTTCCCCAGGCGGGTGAAATGTCTGAGCAACAAAGATCCTAATGGCATTATGAGTAGCCTGGCTATCTGGCCAGGGAGGTGACAAAAAACACGAACAAAGAGGTCTGAGGCCAACTTCGCCCACATCATTATCTCACTGAGGTGAGACTGTGTCCACCTCTCACTGCCCCTTACTTGTCCCACCTTCAGGGTTTTCTGCAGCTGAAAGGCCTGCTCTGCAGGACTCCTGGGGCTGAGTTCCTGCCTGGCTCCTCACCCCCCACCTCTCCAGGTGCCCCAGAGCTCGTGCAGGCCCCTCTCTAGGACTCATTTCCTCAGAATCACAAGGGCTAGGGAAACCGGATGATGCCAGGAGAGTGAGATTCTGGGGCTCTCCTTCCTGGCTGTCTCTGCCAAGGTCACTTCTCAGCTGCCCTGAAAGCCCCTGGAGGACAAGGCATGCACTGTGACCTTTCCAGGGAGCAGCCTGTCCCACCCCTGTGCTGGCCCCAGCCCCCATCCCTGCTTTCACTGCCAGATGGGTGCCGCTCACTTGGCTCCAGGAAAGCCCTCAGTAGGAAGCTCGTGAAAATACTAGAACAGAAGTCAGTCCCTCCCTCCCGCTACTTGGCTCTTCTTTCCGCCGTCTCTCTGGCCCGCCCCCTCTCTCTGATGCTCCCCTTCCCTCCATCTCTCTGGTCCTCCCTTCTCTCTTCTTCTTACCCCAGACACAGAACCCAGAAGAGCCAGCAGTAACAGACGGTTAGAGCTACAGCCTGGGAGACAGGGTGAGGCTTTGGGGAGGATGGGGGCTCAAGCTAGGCCCAGGCCAGAGGGAGGATTATGCTGGGGGCTGAGTGTGAGGACGGCTTTCTCGTGTAGGCTGGGGGAACAGGGCCACAGGCTCCAGCAGGAAGGAGGGTGGATGCCTGAGCTGTGCAGGGGAGCCCAGCTGGGGCCAGGCAGTGGAGCTCTGAGGGCAGAGGGTGGGATTGGAGTGGGGGCTCACCTGTGGTTGAGGCAGCAGTAGATGATGGGATTGTACATGGTAGAGCTCATGGCCAACCAGAAGAGTGCCAGGTAGACCTGCTGGATGAACTTGTGGCAGTAGATGTCCTCTTGGAAGCTGCCCAGGATGAAGTAGAGGTGGTAGGGCAGCCAGCAGATGGCAAACGTCACCACCACCAGCACCATGGTCTTCACAAACTGGTCCAGGAGAGGCTCAAGTTACTTCTCAGTGCCCAAGTCCCAGCCCCAGCCCTCCAAGGGCAGACGTAAAGCACCCCTTCAGCCCGCCTGGGAATCGCTCCACACTCAGACCCCATTAGCTCTATTACTCAGGCCCCTGAGCATGTGTCGCCCAGACCTTCCTGAACCCCCAACCTCAGGGACCTTTGCTCAGGCCGGTCCCTCTGCTCACACTGCTATCCTTCCTTTGAAGTCCTCACTCCTTGAAGCCCAGCTCAATGGCCACTTCCTACAAGAGGTGTCTGGGACCCCTTGATTCGCTGCAGCTCCCCCTCCCTGGAGAGTGGCTGAGCTCTCTCTCCTAACCCCATCCCTAGGGGAGCCCTCGTGTCAGCTATGCGTTCCCAGGTCGCCCCCTCTCTGGGATCTGTATGGGCACAGCCCTTCTCTCTGTGGGCTGTGAGGTTCCAACTAGGGACCCCTGCCTCTGCCCACGGGTCAGCTTCCGGACCTCCCCCTCCTCAGAGCCTGGCCCCTGCAGGCACACTCCTGCACTGCTCGGGAGCCCGCATGCCAATTACAAAAGGTCTGGGGGTTCCTGGGCACCCTGATCCTCACGTAGGATCTGGGCTGAGACCCTGAGGGTGGAGCAGATGGAGGCCAGTGCTCCATGAGGGGCACCAGATGGCGCCCATGTGCAGCTACCTCCCCAAACCACCTGTGAAAGATGCCTACTATTGGGTGAGAAGCCGTGGCTTTGACCTGGCTACATGATGTGGTTAACCCATTACCTCCCCTGTTGCCTGGCAGGAAGGGGGCAAGGACAAGCTTGGACTGGAGGAGGGTGAAGGGGGTCTGGGACACAGAGGGCTACATCAGGACCTTCAGGGGGGCCTTGGATGGCAGAGAGTAGGGGGATACTGGCACTTCCGGAAGAAACTGGAGACAGATTTGATGAAGCTGGACAACAATCCGGTCTCCACGACTTCTGAGGTCCGCAGTTCCAGCCTTTGAGGGCTCTCCTGTGACAGTCTAGGCACCTTCTATAGTTCTGTGGGGCTTCTCAAATTCAACATTCTGATTATTCAGTCTAAGATTTTAATATTTTATCATTCTAAGATTCTTGGGGGTATCTGAATTCTATGGGGCTTTAGGAGTCCCTAACTCCCCTAACATTCTGGGAAGTTTCTTTAATTTTGTGTGTGGCCAAAGACCAAAGGGAAATCTGCCCGCCTGGGAGGAACGCGGTCAGGCTCTGGCCCCAGGCTTCGCGCAAAGGCAGCTTCCGCAAGCTTCTCCCGGGCGCCCTCTTGCGGACCGGCCTTGAGACCTCAAGGGCGGCTCCCCAGGGCGGGGCCAGGACCAGCCCCGCCCCCGCCAGGCCCCGCCCCCGCTCCCACCTTCTTCTTGGCCTGCAGGTGGCGCAAGTTGGCACCGTGGGTCTGCTGTCCGGGCACTGCGCGCCTCCAGAGCGTGAGTCCGATGACGCTGTAGGCGACGAACATCACCGCGAGCGGCAGGAAGTAGATGAGGGCGATCACCACGAGGTGGTACCTGCAGGGAGAGCCGGGGGCCTCGGCAGTGGGCGGCCCGGGGACGACGCCGAAGTCGGCCAGTGCCTGGTCCTGGGACCCCGCGGGCACTGTGGAGCCGCCCCTCCGGACCCACCCTGAGCGCCTTCCAGGGACTTGGTTTGATTTAAACAAAAATAAAGGGGACACTGGGTAGCCTGTGTGCCAGGAGACGGCTTCCCCTGCAAAAGGGACGCCAGCAGTAGCCCTGCGTCCTTCCACGTGATAGACACGTGTCAAAAAAAGGAAAAATGAGCGAAACAAATTAAAAAGTAACTTGTTGACAATTTAAAATACCATTAAGCACAAAGGAGGCAGTAAAATTATCCCACTCCCACCACTATTAACATTAACCATTAATATCTGGCATATTTTTTCAAGAATCATATGTATGAATAGTAGTCACCCCTGATGGGAGTTTCACTTTCCCGGGTTTCAGTTACCCCTCTCAACTGCGGATCCGAAATAGGGATGGACAGTACCACGAGATATTTTGAGAGGGAGAGACCTCATTCACAGAAGTTTAATTACAGTATATTGTTATACTTGTTCTGTTTTATTAATAGTTATTGTTAATCTCTTACTGTGCCTAATTTATAAATTAAACTTTATCATAGATACGTTGAGAAAAAAATAGTATTCATATATATAGAGAGAATTCAGTACTATCTGAAGTTTCAAGCATCCTCTGGGGGTCTTGGAGTGTATCCTACAGTATAGCCATATATGTATATGTATGTGTATATGTATATGTATATGTATATGTATGTGTACGTGTATGTGTATATGTATGTGTGTGTGTGTATGTGTATATATATGTGTATGTGTATATATATATAATCTGTATCTGTCTGGATGGATAGAATGACTGGTGTTAATAAGACTCCATCTGTACCAACATCGCTGTGGGGGAATGGGACAGTGGAAAAGCGCCGTATATCACATGCTGCTGTGTCATCTGCTTACGGTCATCAGCATTTGGCTGGGAACCTGTTTGTGTCAGCAAATGCCTTTTCATACCATCTTTGAGGAACTGGTGCAGAGTACCACTGCATGGCTTCCTACTCTGTCCCCAGGGAGGACACTGGGTTGTGTTGAGGCTTTTCATTTCCTTTTGGAAACAGTGTAGGCCAGGCGTGGTGGCTCATGCCTGTAATCCCCAAACTTTGGGAGACCAGGATGGGAAGATTGCTTGAGACCAGGAATTTGAGACCAGCTTTGGCAAGATAGTGAGACCCTATCTCTATAAAAAAATTTTAAAAATTAGCCAGGCGTACTGGGGCACATCTGTAATTCCAGCTACTCAGGAGACTGAGACAACAGGTTCACTTGAGCCCAGGAGATCGAGGCTGCAGTGAGCTATGATTGGACTACCGTACCCTAGCCTGGGCAATAGAGTGAGACCCTGTCGGAAAAAAAAAAAAGACAATGTCCCCAGTCCTTAGATCTCTGGTTTATGACGCTGCAACCTCTCTCTGATGAGCTGCAGGCTGGGGACTGACTCCCAGGCAGATCTGCAGTGGGAGCCTGTGGAGACAAAAGTGACTCCATCTTGGGTGCCCTCCCCCGTGTTGACTTCTGATGCACTCCAGTCTTGTGAATGCCTTCTGATTTCTACTTTATTTACTGTTCCTAGTGAAAGAACTTGTCAACCTTGATGTTACTCCACAAATCGTGAGCCGTGATGCACATAGCGTTCTTGCCTGTTCTGGAGGGCTGCCTTTCGTTGTCTTGTTGGAGCACTAATACCCTTTCCCTATGGTATCTAAGCGTTGCGTCTGGGGAGTGAGAATGCAGAGCTCCACCTGTCTTGTGGCCATCCAAGATCCTGCTTCTGTCTGTAAATTCCCTCAATAAATCACCCAATACTAACAAACTGGATTTGTTCTGCCTCCTTCTTTGGGTCTCAGCTCCTTTGGCATTCGGGGATCCCTTTCATAGAACAGAGTCCTTGGAACATTCCACCAAAGGGGCCTGAGACCCTTGGTCCTGTCATATGACTTTTTCTTTCTTACTGGGAGGACTGAGGTGTTCCCAAACCTCCTGCATCTACCTGCCACGTGCTGGCCTTGCTGGGCCCCTTTCTAGAGGTGCTGCCACCCCAAGGGAAGGGGACCCATGGTGAAACCACCTTTGTAAAATTATAACGGAGGAAATTATGACAGTGAAAGAAATCAGACCTAACCGACTCTGTCTTGCTTCTAACCCTTAAGCTGTCCTTGTTCGTGCCTGGGCGTAGGCTGAACTATCTTTGGGAAGGAATTCAGTTCATAATTTTACTCTGAAACAAAATTGACAACAGCCCTTTCCCGAAAAGACCCCCTACTTGCCTGGGGTCCAATCTGCCTTTCCAGCACTAACAAATTAGCTACAAGAATAGAAATTAATTTAGGGGTCATGCAGCCTCCGGCTCCAAGAGTTTGAACCTCCCCAAATTCCTGGGAGTAACATCACTATAGTAAAACCTAAGAAGAGTGCTTGAGATATTTTCCAGACCCTGCACTCGTGGATCAGCTGACACCACCCAGGCCAGCAATCTGACTCAACCAGTTCTGCCATCACACCCAGGAACAGAAGACAGCAAGAAAACCTCATTTCGACATCATATGATTCCATCTCCAACCCGACCAATCAGCATTCTCCATTTGCCAATCCCCTACCTGCCAAATTATCTTTAAAAACTCTGATTCCTGAATGCTAAGGGAGACTGATTTGATTTTGTTTTTGTTTTTGTTTGAGATGGAGTTTTGCTCTTGTTGCCCAGGTTGGAGTGCAGTGGCGGGGTCTGGGCTCACCACAACCTCCACCTCCCAGGTTCAAGTGATCCTCCTGCCTCAGCCTCCCAAGTAGCTGAGATTACAGATGCCTGCCACCACGCCCTGCTAATTTTTGTATTTTTAGTAGAGACAGGGTTTCTCCATGTTGGTCAGGCTAGTCTGGAACTCCTGACCACTGCCTTGGTCTCCCAAAGTGCTGGGATTACAGGCGTGAGCCACCGCACCTGGCCTAATTTGAGTAAATTAAACTCTGGTCTCCTGCACAGCCGGCTCTGCATGATTACTCTTTCTCCACTGCAATTCCCCTGTCTTGATAAATCAGTTCTGTCTAGGCAGCAGGCAAGGTGAACCCATTGGGTGATTATAAAGGCTCCAGTCAATCTCTCTCCTAAAGTCTTGTGTTTAGAATTCTGCTTGGGTTCTTGTGCAAACATGCCAATTGCAAGAGGTTCAGGCACTCCTAGACTCCCTGATCCTCAAGTAGGCTTTGGGTTGAGAACCCCAGTGTGAGGCAGATAAGAGGGGAGGAAAGGCAATGAAGGCCAGGGCCCATCACCTTACAGAGTGAGGATCAACAGGGCCCCCTGTCTCGGTGTCCAGATAGGGAAACTGAGGCCCAGAGAGGCACAGGCAGTCTGTGTCATATCAGTCTACAGATTTAATCATGACCCAATTTCCCCTTTTCTGAGGGTCAGCACTGTGGGAGTCAGAACAGGGCTCTTGTCCAGCCTCTTGTTTAAAACATGATCTTAGGCAAGTCAGGGCTTTCCCTCAGCCTCAGTTTCCCCATCTGTAAAAGGAGGAGGCCATCTCTAAGTCCTTCCTTAGCAGGAGCCACACTCCTCTATTGCTTGCTCCCAGGATGTTGTGCAGGACAGGAATTCACCCTGGGCTAGGTCTCCATGCAGAAGGCAGAGGGAGAGAGTCCCAGGGGCCACCTTTTTTTGTTTGTTTTGTTTTGTTTTGTTTTGAGACGGAGTTTTGCTCTTGTTGCCCAGGCTGGAGTGCAATGGTGTGATCTTGGTTCACTGCAACCTCCGCCTCCCGGGTTCAAGCAATTCTCCTGCCTCAGCCTCCCAAGTAGCTGAGGATGGATCACCCGCCATCATGCCCGGCTAATTTTTATATTTTTAATAGAGACGGGGTTTCATCACATTGGCCAGGCTGGTCTTGAACTCCTGACCTCAGGCGATCTGCCCGCCTCGGCCTCCCAAAGGGAGTCTTTTTGTATTTTGATTTTGGGGGTGTGTGCATGTGTTCCTGGAGAGGGCATCTTTAATTTCATCAGATTCCTAATTACACACAGTTACATGAGCCTGTGGGGATGGAGCCCTCATACTAAATCTCTAAATTAGGCTCTCCCCCAAGAAAAACAATAACACATTCTCATACTTAAAACCAGGCTTTCCCCAGATCCTTTCGGAATTTTAAGTAACACCAAAGTATGGCTTTCCTAGCCCGCCCCTGCCTGCCTGTTCTTCCCGGTTGCCAGAAGCTGGGTTGGAACTCGCTGTTCCCAGAGAGTTGGCGTGCGCAGTGGTCCTGTATTAAGGTGGAGAAATACCGCCTCCAAGTGGCCGGTGTCAATATGTTCTGCTCTCCACCCTTTCCTGAGCCAGAAATGTATGGAAACTGCTCTCTGTGAGAGGGTGGGGGTGCAGGGAGAGATCAGAGACCCTGGGCAGTTCCCAGGAATGGCTTCTCAGAGGAAGGGCACTTTCCCTAGCCCTGAAATCCACAAAAGCAGCCTTCTCCTGGCAGGTGCTCAGGACAGATGGAGACCAGGCAGGGAGGGTGTTGGAGGAGAGGTGTGTTGCCATGGCTACCTGGCAGCCCTCACCTCAGACCACGCACACCCTCATGCTTGGGGCAGCTGGGACTTTGTGGGAAGGATCTGTCACCTCCAGGTGTGTTTTCATGTGTCCCCTATTTAAACTACCACATGCTGGGTACCAGTTTTGTGCCAGGCATGGTGCTAAGTAAGGGCTTCACGTACACTATCTCACTGACACTCACAAAGTAAGGTACTACTATGAATCCTCATTTTAGAGAGAGAAAGCCAGAGGTTCAGAGGTTATGTGAGTGTGAGGCATCCCCGGGCCAGGCGGGAGCAGGCCACGTTATGGGCCTGACTGACCGCAGAACCCCAGTCAGTTCTTTAGCCTCTACCAAGCAATGGCTCAGTGCCTGGGGACCCCAGAGACATAATGTGAGATCCTCAGAAACTGAGGCCAGAATGGAGAAAGGACTCACCCAGGGTCACACAGCAGCTGGGCCATACCTGAGTCCCTCTAACCCTGCCCTCCCTGCCTCCAGCCTGTGATGCCCACCTCAGCAGCCTGAAAATGTCCCAGGCTTCATCATGGATGCTTTCTGCCTCAGTCTCCTGCCGCTTTGTGGCCTGAGCATATACAGAGTCTCCCCCAAACACGTGCCTACACATGTCCCTAACATGTGCCCGAGTGCACGCACCTCTACAAACATGCCCACACACTTGCACGTGCATACACCGGCAGAAATGGGTGCCGCGTGTGCATGTGACATGTACAGTCACATACACGTGTGCATGCGTGCATATCCTTATCTAAGGATGCACGGGTGCATATTTGAGTAGCAGAGTGGTGAGGAGATTGGGTCCTGGGCAGGACTGCTTGGATTTGAATCCCTAGCTGGATTTGAATTACTAGCTGTGTGGTTTTGGGCATGTTACTTAGTTTTTCAGTGCCTCAGTTTCTTCATCTAAAAAATTGTAATGATAATAATATAATACATACTCCATATTGTTAGGAGAATTAAATGGGTCAACATCTATAAAGTGCTAAGAACAGATCGGCTACATCGTGTGTGTTGTTTACTAAGCATACAGGTATATTCGCATAATCCCATGTACACTCACTCATGTGTACACCTATGCACACACACCACACATGCATGGACATGGATGCATGCACGCACACACACGTGCACACGCACACACAGTTGCCCTCCACAATCCCCCAGAGGCCTTACACGAGGAGCGTCTTGCCCCCGCTGTCTTCGGGCCAGGCCACCACGCACTTGGTGGCACCCTGATCCATGGTGACGGTGGAGTAGAAGCACTGGGGGGAGGCCAGGGCGAGAGCCACCAGCCAGATGCCAGCAATAACCGCCTTGGTGCCGGGGGCTGAAAGCCGAGGCTGGAAGGGATGGACGATGGCCATGTACCTGTGAGCAGAGGGCAGCATGAGTGGCAGGGGCCCTCCTGTTAGCCCAGCTCCCTTTCCCCTGTCTCCCTCTCTCCCAACCCAGGCCCACGCCCTCTAGCCCTTCCCCGCACTGCTGCCATCTGTCGATGTCATAGTCTCAGCCGACCTGCAGAGAGTCTGCTGGGCTGGTGACTTTCCCGCAGCCACACAGCACACCGATGCCTTGGAACCCCAGCCCAGGTACCCCAGCCCATCATTTCCCTCTGGGCACAGACATGCCCTTGGAGGGCCACAAGAAAGCCACACTGGAAGCCCATCTCAGGGCAAGACCGAGCATCCAACATTAGCCTGAAGCTCAGCCCTGAGCAGCGTTGGGAAAATAATTGGCCCTATTAGATTGTAATTGCAAGCATTCTCAACATTTTCCCCTTGTGTAATCTATCTGGAATAATAAAAAAAAACAGTATAAGACATTTCTTTGGAGTGAAAGAAAGACAACAAAACAAAGAACACTTTAGAAGATCGCTAAAACATCGCCCATTTCCCCTACAGACTTGAACAACTCGTCTAGTGCATCTAGTACAAAGTCCTTCTTTGTGTCTAACCCTCAGTCTACCTTCTTCAGCTCCACAGTACCCCCGCCTTCCAGATTCATAGTTTTGGACCATGACCAGATTTGGGAGGCCATTCTCTTGGTTCTACCCAAACATGCTGTGTGACCACAGGTATGTCAACACCCTTGTCTGAGCCCCAGCTCAGTGAGGAGGCTCCCCCCAGCTTCCCCAAGGCCCCTCTTGCCTGTCGGCAGCAATGGCAGTCATGGAATAGATGCTGACAAACATGGCTGTGATGGGGAAGAGGTTCTGGAAGTAGCAGAAGGCACGGCCGAAGTACCAGATGTTGTGGCTGGCATAGACAAAGTTGAAGGTTGCATTGAAGGCAGCCATGCAGAGGTCGGCCAGCGCCAGATTGACAATGAAGTAGTTGGTGACTGTGCGCATCCTCCGGTGGGCCAGGATGATCCAGATGATGATGGCATTGCCCGTCACGGCCACCAGCACCAGGGCCAGGTAGGCTGTGGCCCACAGTGCCAGCTGCCAGCCGGGCATGGAGAAGGCTGTGGTGCCCGTGGTGTTGCTCTCAGGGCCAGATGAGATATTGACTTCAGTCACAATGTCACAGGTCCCCATGGCTGCTTCTGGGTCTGGAACAAAGGGCCTGGCTCCTCGGCTCCTCCCGGATTTGCTATGGAAGAGAACTCCCCTTCAGAGCATGGGTATATGGGGGCAAGGGGAGGAGCAGATGCCAAGCATGGTGACACATCAGGAGAGCCTGGGACCACTCCTAGGTCTCAGGCAAAGATGAGTTGCGCTGAGCACAAAGCCCAGTCCAGAACCATTGTTATTTCAGATTCCATCCTGCTGGCCAGACTTCTTGAATATCTCGTAGAAATACAAAATTCAAATCACAGCGTCAGAGCAGAAAACATCCTTATAAGTCAACCCCTTCGCCGAAGAGATGGAAGACGGAGATTCCAAGAGGGGACGGGACAGCCCAGGTCACTCGGGATGTTGGTGACAAGTTAGGGTTCGAACCCAGGTTTCTCGTCACATAATCCAGGAAACCTTCTGGATCAGAGGAATGCACAGTGGGAGTCTCTGGAGTCCACAGGTCAATGGCGTAGCAGCCTCTCTCCAGGCTTTGGGGTGTGAGCCGGGCTGGGGGCTGGGTGCTCAGGGCTCTTCCAGCTGCCAGCCCTCACCGCAGCTTCCCTGCCTTTCTCTGGGGCAGGGCCGGCAGGGGGCCTTGGCAGAGGTACTGCCTGCTCACGAGGTGGGGCTTTGGCTCCCACCCCTGGCCCCACCCCCTGCTTGGCCTTGTCTCTTGAAAGATTTAGGACTAGCTGCCGAGGCAGGGAGAGACCTGGGGGAGATGGGGCTGGCACGGAGGGCCCAGCTCTTGGCGGGTGTTGACTTTCACCCCAGGACAGGAGCTACGTTTAAAGAGTGATTCTGAACAGAGAAGGAGTTTGAGCCTGGTTTGATGACTCCAGGCAAGTCTCTTAACCTTTCTGAGCTCTGTCTACCCCATCTGAAAAATATAGGGAAAAATGGTGTGCATCTCACGCTACATTTGTGAATTTTAAATGAGATAATATGCACAAAGTCTATTTAGCACAGGGGTTGGTACATAAAAACTATGATTGGAGTTTCTGGCCCCAAGGGAGGACCCCACAGCTCTGGGCGCTCTAGGAGGAGAAGCCAGAACCCGGAGCATTTCCAGCGAGTTCCCAGGTGATACTGATGCTGCTGGAGCCAGCACCTCACTTTAAGAACCACCGTCTCAGGACAAAGCCAGGGCTCTTCCAGGAACCACAGAAAAGCTGGAGTTTTAATCCCTGAGAAGCTGCTCTAGGTTTGCCCCAAGATACCTGTTCCTGGTCATTGACTGTGTAAACGTGTGTGAAGCTGTGAAGATGTTTCTGAGTGACTGTATGTGCGGCTGACATGTTAAGCTCACACACATGCATGAACCTGTGCGCACCTGTGGTGTGTGGACCATGAAGGCAGGGCAGGCTTAGCGGGAGTGGAGGAGGGCATGCTCTTCATTAAAGCAGGGGAGGCCTCTCATTCACCAGCAAACCCTCGCACAGCAGCCTCTGTGCTCCCAAGGCTCTGCCTTGCACGGCCTGGGTTTCTCGTTGGCTGAGCCTTGGCCCCCACACTCCCAGTCAATTTTTTCTTCTCCCTATGTGTCACTTCCCTGACACCCAGCCCCTTGTCTCCCAGGGTGAGCTGGGAAAGTCCTTTAAAGGCCTCTAGTGCTGAAGAGATTGTGCCACCCATGGAATCCAATATAAAAACAACGCTAAACCATAAGTCATGCAACGTAAACATGCTGACACTGAAAGAGCTTCTTTATGGATTTTACTGATTGTGAACTTCTGGGTAAGTTCATCACAATCAACACTGAAATTGTATCTATTGTTTGGTGTCCCTGCTGTGCAGATGTGAGGAGCATGTGCTGGGTCGAATGGGAACCCCATCCTTGCCCTTGGGGAGGGGGTGCTTCCTGGGCCCCTACCCCTCCCGTGGGTGTGTGCCTGTTTCCTCTCTGGAGCGGCCTGTTTGGACTTTGGATCCTAGCAGAAGGGTCTCCGCCTTTGATCTCTGTTGGTGGCAGCAACAGTAGCAGTACTTTAGGACTTGATTCTGTTTCATGCCCATCTGGCCAGGGTCCTAAAGGGCAGAACGTGTAGAACTAAGAATGGAAGCCCAAGATAGCCTGCTCTCTTTGCTGTCCTCCTGCTCCCAGGCAGCGGGGCTTTGTGAAGCTTCAGGTGCAAACCCAGTGCAGGGCTGGGATGTCTGAGCGCCTGTCACCAGTCACAGAAGCCCAGCAAAGTTCAAGTTCCTTCCTCCCCACAACATTCCACCACTTCCACTGTGTATATAAAGAGGATTATGTTTTGGAACTTGTACATCTGAGTTTTAATTTCCCCCTTAAATTATCTGCTCTTGCAGCTTTCCAACTATGTGCTATGGTTTGAAGTCTCGTGAAAGGGGAAGATGCGGGCCTCCCAGGATGAAGGGGTTCCTGATCAGCTTTGCTGCTTGGCACTAGCCTTCTGAGTCCATAGCTAGACAGCGATCCCAAAGGTCAGTCCTTATTTTATTTTATTTATTTATTTTTAGATGGAGTCTCTCACTGTCGCCCAGGTTGGAGTGCAATGGCACGATCCTGGCTCACTGTAACCTCTGCCTCCTGGGTTCAAGTGATTCTCCCACCTCAGCCTCCTAAGTAGCTGGGATTACAAGTGCATGCCACTACACCTGGCTAATTTTTGTATTTTTTTAGTAGACATGGGGTTTCACCATGTTGGTCAGGCTGGTTTCAAACTCCTGACCTCAAGTGATCCACCTGCCTCGGCCTCCCAAAGTGCTGGGATTACAGGCGTGAGCCACTGTGCTTGGAAGGCCAGTCCTTTTAAAAGAGAGAGAGAGAAAAATGCCAGGCATGGTGGCTCACGCCTGTAATCCCACACCTGAGCCGATGGTGCCCATTGTGTGTGTCCGGGAAGCAGACCCTGCTGTGTAAGAAACACACCAGCTGTTTCTCAGGGAGCTACCATTTGGGTCAACACTTGGGGCAGATGGGGCAGGAAGCAAGTGTGACTGAAGCACGACATCGTGCTGTGGTCCAGGCCCACAACAGCCTTGGTAGCCCCATGGGTAATTGGAACTGGAACAGCTTCAGAGTTGCCCTGTGTGGGGCAAAGTTAACCAGGCCTTTATATTTCCACATTGGTCACTGGACATGGGCCACCCCAAGAAAGCATGTGATTGTTGTCAAGGCAGTTGAGGTGAGGCCTGCAGTGGGGGAAGCTAAACATGGTCCTGGGACTGCATGCCTGTCCAGCAGCTTGAAGGGGGCCTGGGAAGCTCAGGGCAATGTCCACCACAGCTAGACAGCAGCCGCTCCTTCAGATGGGCGTGTGCTGGCAACTGTGCCTTGCTGGTTGGTGTAATTGTGACTTCTGGGCTAGAGGCTTAAAGACCAGAGTCGGGAGAGGAATGATCTTCCAGGGAGTTTGAGGAAGAAAAGGATGGAGAGCTGTGGTGTGTGAGAGAAGTGGGCGGGAGAGGAAAGGGGGCTCCAGGAAGCATTGTGGAGGAGGTGTTGCCATCAGCGCCTGGGGAATGCTCTCGGCAGCGGCCTTTCTTTATCTGGGAGGCTGCTCTGGGCCCTGGCTTCAGTGGTCACAGGTAGCATTGCGGGACACTAGCGCTGAGGGTCACCCTGTCACCAGGGCAATGCCGGGGGTGCCAGGAGGTGGCCAAAGTGAGAGGAGGACATGGGGTTGGCAAAGGGTCAGCCCCTCGGCTGAAAGGCTCCAGTCCTGCGCCCTGTGGTGGGTCTGACCCTGAGCAGCTGCTCCAATGATCGTCCCAGAGACAGGAGGAAGGGCCACATCTGTATTTGCAGAAGCTCCTGGTGGGGCCACATGAGGACAAGAAGAAGAACATTTTTCATTCTGCTAGATGAATCTGGTTCCATGGACCATCCTTCATTCTGAGACCATGCCTTCCTGCTTTTTGAGTTCTTTCATGAAATGATGGTGATGGCAGATGGTAGTTGTTGATCTGGTTTTGCTTTTTCTTTAAAATTCCTTACTTGGTGAAATAAAAAGTCAGTGACCTGTATGTTTTCCTCAATAGGTTTTTGTTTGTTTGTTTGTTGTTGTTATTTGTTTGTTTTTGAGTCCCACTGTGTTGCCCAGGCTGGAGTGCAGTGGTGCAATCTTGGCTCACTGTACCCTCCACCTCCCAGGTTCAAGCGATTCTCCTGCCTTAGCCTCCCGAATAGCTGGGATTACAGGCGCCTGCCACCACGCCCAGCTAATTTTCATATTTTCAGTGGAGACGAGGTTTCACTATGTTGGCCAGGCTAGTCTTGAACTCCTGACTTCAGGTGATCTGCCCACCTCAGTCTCCCAAAATGCTGGGATTACAGGCGTGAGCCACCATGCCTGGCCCCTTCAAAGGGTTTTTAATATTATATTGGCCCACGAAATTCAAAGACCCAGAAGCCTCTATCTATTTCCTCATTTAGAGAAGAGGAATGAGGCTGGGCACGGTGGCTCACACCTGCAATCCCAGCACTTTGGGAGGCTGAGGTGGGTGGATCACCTGAAGTCAGGAGTTGGAGACCAGCTGGCCAACATGGCGAAACCCCATCTCTACTAAAAATACAAAAATTCGCCAGGTACAGCAGCAGCAGCCTGTAATCCCAGCTACTCGGGAGGCTGAGGCAGGAGAATCACTTGAACGTGGGAGATGGAGGTTGCAGGGAACCAAGGTGGAGCCACTGCACTCCAGCCTGGGCTACAGATTGAGATTCCATCTTAAAAAAAAAAACAAAAAGAGGTGTGGGAGCTCCCAAGAGGGGCAGGGCAAGACCTGGTTTCATCCCCAGTGAGGTGGGGCTCAGGTCCCCTTGTCCTGCCTTCACTGTTCTGTTGGCCTCCACATCCCGGAGGCCCATCGAAACCACTTCCCTGGTCACCTCGTTGTCACACTGATGGGGGGCAGGGCTTCTCAGATCTTGGATTGCATCTTGTTTGTGTCCAGCGTCTAGGAGTGGCCAGAACATTGTCAGTGTCCTATAAAGGTTGGTTGAATAAAAATGATGAATAAAATGTAAAATACTACACCAGTGAGGGATGGGGAATCTTATGTATATATTATTTTTTATATCTATGTCTATGTGATATAGATATGAAAGTTCTAAGTTAATGGTGGGATTTCGAGTGGGCAGGGCAGTATAATGCCTGACACACTGGCACATAGTAGATGCTCAATAAACATCAAATGAATAAATGAGTAACAAATGATGAGTAAAGTCAAAATTATCACCTTGTTAGGGGTGAATGGGTAGCATTTTTATTTTTATAGGCCCTAAAGCTTAAAGTAAGAGAATATTTCTCCATAAGTCCTGCAGGGATTTTGTAGCAGGACCTCAGAGTCTATAGCACTCCTGGATTTATTTCTCACAGATAGTCCCCTCTTAGTCTATAAACCAGAGGGCCCCAGGCTGGCCCCTTTAGGAAGTGAGCTCTGTGCCCCCTGCCCTTTGGCCTGGGCATCAGTGGCCCAGAATTTGGCACTTCAGCTGGGAGAGGGAGAGTTGGCCTCTGCCAAGAGCACAGGCTGCCGCTGACATCTTCTTTAAACACTGAGACGGTGCTGGGGGTAGCGCCTCACCCTGAAAGCCTGAAGTTTATCTAGCTGGAGAAGAGAGGCGGGAGTGTTTACATCTGCTGTGGTCCTGGTGTACACAGAGATCTTAACACAAAACGTGTTCATTTCTCAACATCGGGCTCCAGCAGAATCTGTCCATCTATGGCAGGTGGAGGAGGAAGTGGGTGAGGCTCGTCTTAGGAGAGGACGCCCTGACACCCACTGGCTGGTTGGGTCACGGGGGAGTCATCCCAGAGCCAGCCTGGATATTGCAGACAGAAGGAACCTGGTGTCTGCTCTGGGTGTTGGCGGATGTGGCAACATGCGCTGTGGCATGGCTGAGGGGAGGACAGAGCTGGCAAAGGGCCTGCCTGCTGAAAGGCTCCAGTCCTGTGTGTTGTGGTGGATCTGTCACTGAGCAGCTGCTCCAAGGCTCAGCCCAGAATTAGGAGAAAGGGTCTCATCTCCTCCTTCAGGAGGCTCCTGGACAAGCTGGGTAGCCAAGACCCAGCCTTGCAGAGAGAACTTACCACACCCTTCTGTCAAATGGATGGTTCATGAGCTTCAAGCTTCAGAGGAGGGAGGAAGAGGCCTTTAGGGGTGGTGGAGAGTGAGCTTGAGTGGCTCTGGGGGGTCATGAGGGAGGGGACATGGGAATGAGCCCCAATCTTGAGAGAAAGTTCAGAGTAGCCTGGGGGAGCCAAGGGTTCCTTCAGGAGAGTAATGAGAGATGCAGCGAGTATAAATCCTGGTCACAACCCCAGGAGTGCAAGAAAGATTCTCTTTATTCTCTGAAAAGCAACTTGATCTTGACTCTGAGTCCTCATCTTGTTCAGCTGGCAGGGAAATCCAACTTATTACTCCTGGGCTCCCACTTTCCCCCTCCTGGTGCCGTCCACGGTGCCAGGGCATCTGGGGTGCGCCTTTACTGGTCATTAATCTACACGGGTCACTTTGGAGATGCCTGCTGTCCATTTCTGCAGGGTTCTTGAGGAAGGGGGTGGGGACTGTTGTTTCTGAGACAATCCTGGGCCCTGGGAGTTTGGGGCTTAGCTGAGCATTGGGTCCTGAAGGCCCAACTTCCCAGAGCTCCTCTCCTTCCCTCATCTTGGCCATTCCTCTCAGGGTCTTGCTAGCGGGAGGAACTGAACACCCATTTCTCCCGGCCCCACAGTCCTCTCTTCTCCCTGCCCTTTCAGGAAGTCCTGCTTCTGTAAGTAATTCAGCCTCTTCCCCCAAATCCCACCATCCTTCATGCTCTTTCATGATGCCTTTGATAAGACCCAGAACACCGGCAACCAAAAAAACCATTCTGCTTTCCTCCAGGACATGCAGACTTTTCATCTTCAGACCTTACTAAGAAGGGAGAAAAATATTTGCATTCCATCCCTGGAGCATGGCAAAGGAAGGCAGGAAAAACTAAAGCTAGGTTTCCACATTAAAGCTTTGGAATATCCATTTCCTGCCCAGAGATGAGGCTGGAGAGGGAAAGTGAAGGCTGATGGAGAGAACATTGAATGCCGTTTCTGGGGCCCCTTGTCTGAGGCCATCTTATCAGTTCTTCAAGGACCCCTCAGATGCTACCTCCTCGAGGATGCATGTGACCTTTGGGCCAATGACTTTCTTATTTTTTTTTTAATTATAAAATTAGAGACAGGTTCTCCCTGTGTTGCCCAGGCTGATCTTGAACTCCTGGGCTCAAAGTCCTCCTGCCTTGGCCTCCCAAAGTGCTAGGATTACAGGTGTGAGCGCCAGTCCCCAGGTGGCCTTCTTGACCATTGATGTTGCCCCTGGGGTGGTACACTCGGGATAATTTGCAAAACATTTTTTCCCTGCCCATGTCATAGTAGGGGAGCTGACATGAGCCCATCCCAGGCTTGGCTGTGTTTGAAATTACAGTTGACTAGTTCTCATGATATCAATTTAGGTTGCTCCAGTTCAATTCCAGTAAAATGATGTCATAAAGCTGGGGGATTTGGAAGACTCCCTGACCAATGGAATACAGCGATAAAGTAAGGTGTTACATGCCTTCAATTCATGTTGGAATACCATCTAGTCTTTGCCATACTTTGTATAAAATTTTTTCACTCAGCCAAAAATATATCTGGACCCATAGGCTTTTCCTTCTATCCCCACTGGTCCAGGTCACCATTGTAACCAGATTTGCTGCGATAGCCTCCTCACTACCTTTTGCATTCACTCGCTCTCCTCCACTCCATTCTCCATGTCTGCTCACAGTGATCTCTCCAAAAACACAACCTGGCCAGGTACTTCCTGCTTTGAGCTCTTCAAAGACTCATTGTTCTCATGGTTAAGAGGAAATAACCCCACTCCTTCACCAGCTGTGATAGCTCATTCTCCCTCAGGAACCACTTCCCCTTCTTTCCTTTAGAAACAGAACCTCCCTGCCTGTTAGCTGCCCCCTGACTGACCGGCTAAAGTCTGCATTTCCAAGACTCCCTTCCAAGCTACAAGTGGTCACATGATTAAGATCTGACCAATTATATGTGGGCAGAAGTGACACACACACACACACACCACTTCACCGTCTCATCTTTAAAGAGGGAGCTGATGACTCCCCAGTTCCGACTGCTGGGCAATGGCAACAACAGGGGCTTCCATCTTGAATCCACAGAGGGAGGCCATACTGAGGATGGCAGAGCCTGGGCAGGTCCCAGGGCTCTTACGTGAAAAAGAAAAAGGAAACAGGTTGGGCATGGTGGCTCACACCTGTAATCCCAGTATTTTGGGAGGCCGAGGCGGGTGGATTACCTGAGGTCAGGAGTTCAAGACCAGCCTGACCAACATGGAGAAACCCCGTCTCTACTAACAATACAGGCGTGGTAGTGGGCACCTGTAATCCCAGCTACTTGGGAGGCTGAGGCAGGAGAATCGCTTGAACCCAGGAGGTGGTGGTTGCAGTGAGCTGAGATTGAGCCATTGCACTCCAGCCTGGCAACACAGGGAGACCTTGTCTGCCTGTTCTTTGAAACTCAGTCTAAAAAAAAAAAAAAAAACAAAAAAAGAAAAAAAGGAAACAAAACAAAATAAACTTCTCTCTTGTTTGAGGCACTGCATTTTACATCTTGGGGTCCCTTTATGATGGCATGTAACTCTAAATAATCACTAGCCTTCAAAAATTTCTTTGATGCTTCCACAGGTTAACTATTTTTGTTCTACATTCTAAGAGCATTCCTGTGCTTTTTTCCTTGTTAACATCCTGATCCATCACATGTATTCAAAGTGTGTTCTCCCTACCATACTAGGAAATCCACGAAGCCAGGAATGATGTCAACCTTGATGGCAGCCATATCCTCCCTGTCCTCCACTGTGATTGGCTCAACGATAACTTCTAATTAAATAAATGAAAGGTGCACTGATGAATGAACACACTGGAACAACTTGGATATGATACCATGCATACTTTTTGCTGTAAGTAACAGTAACTTAAACAAATATCTTTCTCACATAACCAGAAGTCTGGAAGTAGGTGATCCCATGAGAAACAGCTCAGTGATTTCGAAAGCTCTTTGGAAACTTTGATTTTTCTTGCCCTTCCCCGCATAGCTGCAAGATGGCTGCAACAGCTGCAACGATCTTGTCCTTATCTAACTGCACTCTCATCCCAGGAAAAGAGCAGGAAGGAAAAGAAGTCTCCTTCTAGGCTTCTCTCTTTTGGTCAGGAGGAAAGCCTTCCCCAGGATTCCCCCCAGCAGATGCCCCTCACATCTCATTGGCCAGAACTAGGTCACATGACCACCCCAGGCCACATGGGAAGCTGAGAAAGGGAACTTCTTCCTTCTTCAGGACCCAGCAGGAATAAACCAGTTCTAAGAGCCCTTGCCCCTCCTTGCCCAGGTGGTCCCGTTCGGGAAGCCCCAGGGACAATAGGGTATCATGATGTGGTCACGAATGAAAAGCCATGCTTTGTGCTTGATGCTTGCTGGAGGATGTCACATTCTGTCTCTTGAAATTCTCTCCGTTGACACTGGCCCACCCAGCCTTTCCCTTGACTCTGCCGATAAGCTCACTCGTTTCAGTGCAATCAGTGATTGTTATCTCTGTGGTTACAGCGTAGCTACTATTTACTGAGCACCAGCCACATGCCTGGGGACTGAACAAGTTGCATAACCTCTTTGTGCTTCCTTTTCCTCACCTGTAAAATTTGTACTACCTCGTGGGATGGTTATGAGGATTAAATTAGTTAATACAGACAAAGTGCTTACAACAGTACCTGACGCAAAGAGCTAAATAAGCATTTGCTGCTGTGAATTGTTTATATCCTCATTTCACAGATGGAATAAATAACGTGTCCAAGGTCACACAGTCGGGGAACCAACAGTGAAAGCCTGGTTTCCCTGACTCCAGAGCCCACAGCCTTTCTTCTCTTACCGCCAGACCTTGCTGTATCTGCAAGTTTCTCCTCAGTGTCTCAAATGTGGGATGTCTTGCCACAGACACTATTTACTAATTCATTAATCCACCTCCTCCTGGAAATCTTCCAGGGAACTTGCTCTCTGCCCCTCACTGGTACTGGGAAGGCCCTTCTGGAGAACATGAGGAGCTTCCTCTTGTAGGGCTGGGAATGTCGGTCCTGCCCACTGTTGTGGTCAGCTGCAAAGACACAACGTCATCCTCCAGAGATGCCCAGTCCTGATGAGGACACTGAAAGCCAGGACAGGCACTCCCTCCAGGTCAGACAGCCAAGTACTAGGGCAGCCGCGGCTGGAACTCAGGCCTCCAGGCTCAGTGCCCAGCACCCATTCCCTGCTCTGGGCTTCCTCCCTGTGAGCATTTCACAGAGACAGCGGCTCATCCAAAGGAGACCCTTACTCACAGTAGGGCCAAGAATGGGGCTTGTCTGGGAGATCCTGGCCTAAGCATTAAAGCGGAGACCATGCCTTACTCATTCCTGACCCTCCACTGCCACCCTGGCTCTTAGGTGGCCCAGCCACATCCCCTGCAGAGAGATGCAGACTGTAGCCTGAGCGCGGGAATGCCTGTAATACACAGATAATGACACTAGAGGGCAGCCTCACTGCTTTAATCCTAGTGACCGCAAAGGCTTTTAAGAAGCCTCCACCAGATTGAGGAGGAGGATGATGATGACGGTGGTGGTGGTGGTGGTGGTGGTGGTGGTCGTGACTGAGACTAGTATGTATTGAGCCAAGATGATTTATCATCTCTAGCCAGCAGGTCTTCTGTGCATACCATGTTCTGCTGTGTCCTGAATCACAGAAAACGGACCAGCTGCACCGTTACCCAAGTCTGAAACCTGGGCATTGCCATCAGCTTCCTTCTCCCTCCCTCTCTCCACTCTGCCACCTACTCCTGTCCATTCTATATGCTAAATCTTGTCCCATCCCCATCTTTCCAGGCCCACAGTTTGTCCTTCTCCTCCAACTTTCCATTCGATTTACAGAGAGCCAGTCTCCTGCCTCAGGCCCTCATGCAGGCCAGTGGTTCCTGAACTTTGCTGCACATTGGAATTTCCTGGAGCTTCCAAAACTCCAGCTGCCACACATCAGACCAATTAAGTCAGGATGTCTGGGGGTGGGAACCAGGCATTGGTACTTTTTTTTTTTTTTTTTTTTTTTTTTTTTTTTTTTTTTATGAGACAGAGTTTTGCTCTTGCTGCCCAGGCTGGAGTGCAATGGTGTGATCTTGGCTCACCGCAACCTCCACCTCCCAGGTTCAAGCAATTCTACTGCCTCAGCCTCCCGAGTAGCTGGGATTACAGGCACATACCACCATGCCTGGCTAATTTTGTATTTTTAGTAGAGACGGGGTTTCTCCATGTTGGTCTGGCTGGTCTTGAACTCCTGACCTCAGGTGATCCGCCCGCCTTGGCCTCCCAAAGTGCTGGGATTACAGGCATGAGCCTCTGTGCCCGGCCATGCGTCAGTACTTTTTAAAGCTCCCCAGGTTGTTCCAGTTTGCAGCCAAGTTTAGGCAACACTGTGCCCTCTGTCTGAGACCCTCTTCCACATCCTTTTACCTGGGCAACTCGATAATCAGGCAGGTCTCTAACATTGCTGCCCAACCTGGACAGCACAGAGCCATCGACTGCTCCTCCCCACAGCCACACTTAGCATGCTGCATTGTGACTGCTTCTTCAAACACACGCCTCCCTACCTGTCACTACCAACTGCCCTCCCTCCACGGAGAGAAAGGATTGGGCTCCCTGCTGCATGTGTGTGCAAACACGGGAATGGAACAAATCTTTATAAGAACACAAGAAGTGAGTTTTATTATTCTTAGCAATTTTGAAATTTGCCCCAGGTTTTTATTTTTGCAGTGATCTGTTTACAGTGTTTAAAGCGCAAAGAGATACATTTTCTTTTCAAATACAGATGTAGATATAAAAGCAGCTGTACTTAATACTCTCAAAGCCACTTTGTTCTATTTTCTACTTGAAATTTCCAAGCTGTGGCTAATCCTTACCCACGGACCCTGACTCTATGGAAAATACCCCCCAATGCTTATGGTATATGGAAAACCAAAACCAAAACAACAATTTTAACCAGGAGGTGCAAGCATGGGGTGGATAGGCTGAGTTAACCCGCAAGTGTCTGTGGCTGGGGGTCCTGCCTGTGCTGGGGTAGGGGTGGGCAGTGGATACAGGGTTTATCTCGAGGGGCTGCAGCCCAGTATTGTCTCCCCTCTAGAGGGTCTATAGGTCAGTGTCCCATTTTACAAAGGAAGAAACCCAGACAAAAGGCTAAATGAATTGTCCAAGATCCTGTTACTAATAAGTAATAGAGGGAAAATTCAAACTTAGCTTTAACTGACTATCTATATTCTTTCTATTATATCAGGATGGGTCAAAGTTCCAGAGCTGGCTGGGTGTGGTGGCTCACGCCTATAATCCTAGCACTTTGGGATGCCGAGGTGCCTGGATCACTTGAGGTCAGGAGTTCAAAACAAGCCCGGCCAACATGGTGAAACCTTGTCTCTACTAAAAATACAAATACTAGACTGACGTGGTGGCCTGCACCTGTAATCCCAGCTACTCGGGAGGCTGAGGCAGGAGAATCCCTTGAACCTGGGAGGTGGAGGGTGCAGTGAGTCGAGATGGTGCCACTGTACTCCAGCCTGGGTGGCAGAGCAAAACTCTCATCTAAAAAAGAAAAAGAAAAAGAAAAAAAAGTCTGGGCGCAGCGGCTCGCTCCTGTAATCCCAGCACTCTGGGAGGCCGAGACGGGTGGATCACTTGAGGTCAGGAGTTTGAGACCAGCCTGACCAACATGGTGAAACCCCCTCTCTACTAAAAATAAAAATTAGCTGGGCGTAGTGGCAGACACCTGTAATCCCAGCTACTCAGGAGGCTGAGGCAGGAGAATTGCTTGAACCCAGGAGGTGGAGGTTGCGGTGAGCCAAGATTGCGCCACTGCACTCCAGCCTGGGCAACAAGAATGAAACTCTGTCTCAAACCAAAAAAAAAAAAGTAAAAAAGTTCCAGAGCTGCTTTCACTTCACTTTTAAATTTTGCTTAATTTAATCTTTATCAAAGTGATATATTTATATAGTTTAAGAAGTCAAATAATACCATAAGAGTAATAGCAACAGAAAGTGGTCTCCTCTAATACTTCCCTAATCTTGATTCCTGTCCCCAGAGGTAACTGATTTCAATTCTTTTAGTCATTTTTTCTGGAATTTATATCCATATGTCTTAACATAATAACATTATTATTTATTTTTTCTTTAATAGTTAAAAACTTTTTTTTTTTTTTTTTTGAAACAGTCTCCTTCTGTCACCCAGGCTGGAATACAGTGACGTGATTATAGCTCACTGCAGCCTTGAACTCTAGGCTCAAGCAATCCTTCTGCCTCAGTCACCTGAGTACCTGAGACTACAGGCATCCGCCACTGCACCCGGCTAATTTTAAAAAATGTTTCGAAGAGATGAGGTCTCAGTATGTTGCCCAGGCTGGTCTCCAATTCGTGGGCTCAAGTGGTCCTCCCACCTCAGCCTCCCAAAGTACTAGGATTATAGGTGTGAGCCACCATGCCTAGCCTTACTTTTTTCTAGTTTTAATGGCTTTCATCAGCATATCCTTCATTTGAAGTCTCTACTTTTCAGAATTTATTAAAATTTCCACTCTAGACAAATACATGATTAATTTTGGTAAACTTTCCATGGGCATATGAAAAGGATGTATATTTTGTATTCATGGCATTAAAAATTACTATTATTATTATTTTATGAGATGGAGTCTTGCTCTGTTGCCGAGGCTGGAGTGTGGTGGTGCAATCTCGGCTCGCTGCAACCTCTGCCTCCCAGGTTCAAGTGATTCTCCTGCCTCAGCCTCCTGAATAGCTGGGACTACAGGCACGCGCCACCATGCCTGGCTAATTTTTGTATTTTTTTAGTAGTGACGGGGTTTCACCATATTGTCCAGGCTGATCTTGAACTCCTGACTTCTCAAACTCTTCACCTCAAGTGATCCGCTCACCTTGGCCTCCCAAAGTGCTGGGATTACAGGTGTGAGCCACTGCACCCGGCCAAAAATTCTAAATGTACCTATTAAACTAAGTTTATTGATTTTATTGCCCAATCCTGTATACATGATTATTGTTCGCTTACTTGATTTATCAAGTTTTGAACATGTGTATTAAAATGCCCAACTATATTGTTTTATTAATTTTGTCTGTAGTTCTAGGGATGTTTACCTTATATATTTGGCTGCTGTTGTTAGGTACATAAAGATTTCTGGCTCTTCCAAAGGTTTTTCTTTTTTTCTTTTCTTTTCCTTTTCTTTTATCTTTTCTTTTCCTTTTTTTTAATCTTATCTTTTCTTTCTCTCTTTTTTTTTTTTTCTTTTTCTTTTTTTCTAGACAGGGCCTGGCTCTGT
The DNA here is from genome assembly GCF_043159975.1 of Macaca nemestrina. NCBI lineage: Eukaryota > Metazoa > Chordata > Mammalia > Primates > Cercopithecidae > Macaca > Macaca nemestrina. The sequence continues at coordinate 65,771,651 of NC_092133.1, forward strand.
CACCCAGGCTGGAGTGCAGTGGCGCCATCTTGGCTCACTGCAACTTCTGCCTCCTGGACTACAGACACACACTGCCACTCCCGGCTGATTTTTGTATTTTTTTTTGTAGAGACAGAGTTTTGCTATGTTGCCCAGGCTGGTCTCAAATGCCTGAGCTCAATCAATCCACCCATCTCGGCTTCCCAAAGTGCTGGGATTACAGGCTTCAGTCACGGCTGCTTTTCCAGAGGTTTTAAAGTTACATAATATACTTCATCCAGTTTCATGCTTTTCTTCTTCTTCTTCTTCTTCTTCTTCTTCTTCTTCTTCTTCTTCTTCTTCTTCTTCTCCTTCTCCTTCTCCTTCTCCTTCTCCTTCTCCTTCTCCTTCTCCTTCTCCTTCTCCTTCTCCTTCTCCTTCTCCTTCTCCTTCTCCTTCTCCTTCTCCTTCTCCTTCTCCTTTTTTTTCTTTTTTTTTGAGACAGGGTCTCACTCCTAGGCTGGAGTGCAGTGGCGCAGTCACAGCTGACTGCAATCTCCACCTCCTGGGCTCAAGCGATTCTCCTGCTTCAGCTTCCTGAGTAGCTAGGACTACAGGCTCCACCATGCCTGGCTACCTTTTGTATTTTTGGTAGAGACGGGGTTTCACCATGTTGCCCAGATGGTCTCAAACTCCTGGGCTCAAGCAATCCTTCTGCTTTGACCTTGAAATGTGCTAGGATTATGGACCTGAGCCACAATGCATGGCCGTTTTATGCATTTTATCTTGTCACATTGATATTAATGTTGTGATGCTGATTTTTTTTCGTAGGCTGCCTTTGCTTGCTACCTCTTTGCCTATTCCTTTATTTTCAACTTTCCTTGTTCACTTTGTTTTTGGTACATCTTACATTAACCATATATAGCTAGATTCTTTTTCAATGCAACTGACAATCTCTTGAATAGGTGCATAAACCCATTCATATTTGTTGTAGTAACTGAAATATTTTTATTCCTTTCATCATGTTTTACATTTATGCTTTATTTTAGGCAACATGGTTCTTTTCTCTGTATCTCGTTCTTTCCTTTTTTTTCTTGGTCAAATTCTAGAATACCTGCTTTGGAGTTTCTAACCACCTTAATTAAAGTTTTAGTTCTCTAATAATACATAAAATTAAATAGCTACATTTTCCCCAATAAGATATTTTACTTACTTTTTATTTTTCAAGGTAAATAAAATTTTTAGACAGTTTTCTGCCCCCCATTCTCTCCTCTTCTCCACTCAAGGTCCTGGGTTTCACCGATATCATTTAACTTCTTTAGTCCTTGGAGTATTTTTTCGTTTTGTTTGCTTTTCTTTTTATTTTTTGAGATGGTGTCTCATTCTGTTGCCCAGGCTGGAGTGCAGTGGCATGATCTCGTCTCAGTGCAGCCTCCGCCTCCTGGGTTCAAGTGATTCTCCTGCCTCAGCCTCCTTAGTAGCTGAGATTACAGGTATGCGCCACCATGCTTGGCTAATTTTGTTTTTTTGTTTTTTTTTAGTAGAGTTAGGGTTTCACCTTGTTGGTCAGGTTGGTCTCAAACTCTTGCCTCGAATGATCCACCTGCCTCAGCCTCCCAAAGTGGTGGGATTACAGGTGTGAACCACCTTGCCTGGCCTGTTAGTTTGTTTTTAGAGAAACATTGTGTTGAATGGTAAAGCTTAGCACACCCCAGCACCAGGAATGGCATGGAGTTGCAGCAACAGGGACAGGCAGGTGATCCCCACAGAGCCTTACATGGCGAAGAGGATGAGGAAGACGACCATCAAACAGAAAAGCCCCATGGCCTCAGACAAGGGAAGCCCAGAATGGCATAGGAGAAGAGCTGCTGCTTGAGAGATGGGTTCTTGGCATAGCCAATGATCAAGCTGCCAAACACAGTTCCAATGCCAGCCCCTAAAACAGCCACACCAACTGTGGCTGCCCTAGCACCAATCAACTTGGCTGCTGTGTCAATGTCTCCAGAGACAACACTGGTCTGGAACTCTTGTTTGGCTCTTGGAGTTGGGGGCTGCTGTAGGAAGGCTGTTTAGATGAATTCTCTGAGCTGTTCAAGAAGGAGGCAGACACAGGCCCTATTAGACACCTGGTACAACAGCAGATCAGAGCTGGAGAAATGAGTACTGCCCCGGTGGTCCATATTTTTTTCAGTCTCCCAGCTTTAGCCCTTGGTTTCAGCTGTCTTGGAGTATTTTTAAATCTGGATTATTTATTCCAAGAATTCTCACTTAAAAACGTATCTATATCTACACACACATACACACACACACACACACATTTCATACCCAGTCATGTTATCATAATCCATTTAGGTTTTTTCTTTTTTTGTAGAGATGAGGTCTTGGTATGTTGCTCAGGCTGGTCTTGAACTCCTGGGCTCAAGAGATCCTCCCGCTTTGGTCTCCCAAAGTGCTGGGATTATAGGCATGAGCCACCATGCCCAGCCCTAGATTTTTTTTAAATAAATTTTATTGTGTTTATTTAAGATATACATCGTGATATTATGGGATACATATAGATAATAAAAAGGTTACTATTGTGGAGCAAGTTAACATATCCATCATTTCACAGTTACCTTTTTTTTGTTTTTATGGCAAGAACAGCTACATCTACTCATTTAGCATGAATCTCATTGACAGTACAATTTTATTACCTAAAGCCCTAAGTAATAAAATTAGATCTACATCTTATTAGATCTACCTACATTAGATCTCTAGACTTCTTCATCCCTCATGTCTGGTACTCTACTTATATCTTTCCATTTCTTTCTCCCTGACTCCCAGCTCCTGGTAACCACTGTCTGGTTCTCTATCTTTGTATATTTCAATTTTTAAAAAAGATTCCATATATAAGTGAGATCATGTAATATTTTTATTTCTGTTTGGCTTGTTTCACTTAGTGTAATGTTCTCCAGGTTCATCCGTGTTGTGGCTAATGGCAAGATCTCGTTCCTTTTTAGGGCTGAATATATGTGTTGTATACATGTACCAGTATCTTTATTCGTTCATCTGTGGACAGACACTTGGACCCATTTGGCTGGGTCCTGAGTTCTTGTCCTGTGTCCAGGAAGAATGAACATGGGAGTGCAGATATCTTTATGAGGTGGTGATTTCACTTCCTTTGTGTATATGCCCAGAAGAGGGATTTCTGAGTCCTATGGTAGCTGTATTAGTCTATTTTCACATTGCTATAAAGAACTACCTGAGACTTGGTAATTTATAAAGAAAAGAGGTTTAGCTTACCCACAGTTCCACAGGCTGTACAGGAAGCATGGCTGGGGAGGCCTCAGGAAACTTACAATCATGGCAGAAGGCAGAGGAAAAGCAAGCACATCCTACATGTCTGGAGAAGGAGGAAGAGAATTAAGGGGAGGTATTACACACTTTTAAACAACCAGGTCTCATGAGAGCTCACTCACTATCACGTGAACAGCAAGGGGAAAACCTGCCCCCATCATCCAATCACCTCCCACCAGGCACCTCCTCCAATGCTGGGGATTACAATTTGACATGAGATTTGGGAAGGGACACAAATCTAAACCATATCAGTAGCATTCATTTGGATTTAACTACATCTATTGCTCACTACTGTTTTCTCTTTGTCTTCCCCCGATCAGTGGCTCATGTTACGGGATCCTTGAAGGTACCGCTTTGCCAACCGGAAACGTCTGTGGCCAGTGGTGCCTTTGCCTGAGTTTTACTTGCGCCCACTGGGCTCCTTCTATCTAGTGACCTGGCAGGCTGCACTTGAGTCACGCTACTGGCCTGGATCCCATGCCTACCAAGGGTGAGCCAGGCACAGAGCGGTAAATGGTGCATGAGTGAGTGAGCATGGGGTCTGGCCACTGCACACAGTCAGGCATGCCAGCTGTGGTGGGGTGGGCAGCTCCAGGCGCCAGCATGGGTGCTGGCTCCCTGCAAGGCTGCAACTGGACCAGGCGTACCACAAGTGGCCTCCAATGTGGGCACCTGGGAATGCAGTGGTGCCCAAAAGATTGGGGAATGCCAAGAACCACAGAGCCCCAAACAGGGTGTCACAGCCCTGTGCTGGGGAGCTCCTAGGTCTAGGATCCCCAAAGGGCTGCAGCTCTTCTCTCCTTCTCATGGTCCACAATGTGGCAATCCAGCGGGTGGGTGTGTTTCAGCTCTGTTTGTGTTACAGCTCTTTCAGTCCTGCCATTTGGCTGGGTCCTGAGTTCTTGTCCTGTGTCCAGGAAGAATGAGGCACATGGACAATTGGAGGGTGAGCAAGGTGAAGAGGTGCTTTATCGAGCAATAGTGCAGCTCTCAGGAGACCTAAAGTGGGTAACTCCTTTCTGCAGGCAGGTTGTCCTGACAAGTGCAGCTGTCAGCAGAGAGGAGACCTGGAGTGGGTAGTTCCTATTCACAGGCAGGTTGTCCCGATGTCTCTGTGAGTCTGGTTGAGTCCAGGGTTTTTACAGGCTTCAGAAGGGAGGAAGTGTGTGCTGACTGGTTCATGGGCAGCCATGGGTGGGCCTGGAAAAAACACCCTTAAGTTCTCACTCTGGGCTGTGGACTCTACACAGAACTGACAGCCTGGCCCTATGCTTTAGGACGTCCCTGGCTTGAATGTGAGGCTTCACCAAGGACCTGCCCCTTTCCACCCAAGAGTCTATATGCCTCCTGCCGCCATCTACATGTCATCCGTGGCACCCAAGCAGTTCCTGCCAAGGCCTGGAAGGCTGGCAGGCCCATGCTGAGCCACCCTCAGTCCCACCTCAGCCTCCCTCCCAGGCTTGTTTGTGCCCAGAGTCAGGAGGGGGCTGAGGCAGCAGGGGGCTGGCATATCAGCACCGTCCCAAGCATGCACACACCCGGTTGGGTCATGAGAGTACCCGGGCTTGGTCACAACCTTGCTCCGTAATTGGAGCAGGCACTGGGGGCAGGGAGAGGCCAGGCAGTGGGAGCAGGCACTTCGAAGCCTGCAGGGCAGGGAGCTTCCTGGGCCCCTGAGAGTACAGGGATGCTTGGGTCTGTAGCTGCGGCTGGGCAGCTGCAGCTGTGCCCAGGATGGCAGGGCTCCCACCTCGCCAACTTGGAAGGAGGTGGGGCTCCCATCTGTTCCTGGCTCCCACCAGCTCTGTGGAGCACGTAGCCCTGGCTGAGCTACAGAGACAGAGTCTCTCTCTCTCTGTAGGCCAGGCTGGAGTGCAGTGGTATAATCTTGGCTCGCTGCAACTTCTGCCTCTCAGGTTCAAGCGATTCTCCTGCCTCAGCCTCCCGAGTAGCTGGGATTACAGGCACATGCCACCACACCTGGCTAATTTTTGTATTTTGAGTAGAGACAGGGTTTCACCATGTTGGTCATGCTGGTCTTGAACTCCTGACCTCGTGATCCACCTGCCTTGGCCTCCCAAAGTGCTGGGGGTTACAGGCATAAGCCACCGTGCCTGGCCGCATTTTATAGTTTTTAAAAACCCAGAAAATCTTATTGGAAGCTTATGTCCCATTGGCCAGAACTGTGTCATCCAGCAAGGGGAGCTGATAATGAGTACATTTTACTCTTCCAGTCTCCATAGTGGAGTCAGAGAAGGGAACGGATGGAAATGGGGTTGACTAGCCAGCCAACAGCAGCTGCTACGTTTCTTCATCTTGGATTTCGCCTCCACATCTCTTCTTGTTCCTTTCAGATTCCCACTTCTTTATGTTTTTGCTCTATACTGCAAGACGTCTCTCTCGCAATGTCTTCCGGACCACTGATTCAATTCTTAGCATTTACTGTCTTCTAATGAATTGCTATATTTGAAAGTCATGCATTTTAGTTTGCAAGAATCTTTTTGAGTGTGCTCTGATCACATCTTGAGAGTTCCCATACCCGTTTCCCTCCTTTCTCTTTGGGGTTCTTTTCTGCCTTTCCTACTAGTTCACCTAGGGCTTCCTCCTTCGTGTTACTGAGTCCTCTTAAACAGGTGCAATTTTTCTTTACTTGCTCATGTTTTTTTCCTCTTGGTTCCCCACAGGGACAAGGCTGTTGATATTTCTAGAGTAGGGCAAAACCAGTGAAGTGCTGGAAGATCATGTACTTTGTGTTCTCCTGGGCCCATGGTGAGGGACGGGTCTGGCAAACTGTCACTTCTTCACTCTCTCCTTCCCAGTTGTCCTCAGAGTCTCATGGCCATCTGGGATCCATCAGTCAGCTCGTGCAGTTTCCCCTGCTCCACAGAGGTCAGGTGGGTAGGGCAGGCCCCCAAGGGCCACACACAGCCTGCAGCAGAAGCAGCCCCTCCCTGAGAAGAGTTCTGCTGGTGGGGTCATCTCCAGACACCAGAAATTCCCTGCCATCTGATGCTGAAAGGAGGACGTGCCTTCTCTCTGGCCACTGGCCTCTCAGCTCTTGCTCAGGAGACAGAAACCCCAAACCCGTTCTTGTCCTTGGAGATGTCAGGGCTCTCTGGGCTTCAGGTGCACCTCAGGGCTTCCTGATTATGTTACCCAAAGAGTGAGTGAACTGACAGGGTAAGGGAGGTGAGGAACACTGCCATTTAACGCTTCATTATGGAACTTTCAGGATCACTGGAGCCATATTTATATAGGTTTGACTGTTGCTTAATACCTCGATATTTGCTGTAGAAACAGATGTTGTAAATCCAAGTGCATCTTTCCTGTTTGCCAAAATGGGCCCAGCAAGGCTTCTCTGGAAGCATTCTGTCAGCAGTTTGATTCAATTAGATGAGTGCTTTCAAACAGTGGGTTGTGAATAGAGTTCAAACAAAAGGATGGTATAGGAAATAAAAGAATGCATCACATGGTAAGGGCGAGTTTGTTTCAGGCTCAGTTGCGTGATTTGTATGCACATTGTGCTATAGTATATCATACATTTCCGGGTAATGTTAAAAACATATGAGCAATGCTAAGCTAGAGGACATTCTGGGGGCAGTTGACGTGACTTCCTGAGAGAATGAAATTGGAGGGAATTTAGATCCGTTACCAAAAGAAGTCTATGACCCCTCTAGCTCCAGCTGACTTTAATTACAAGGTAGCCTCACAGCAGTTACACTGCACTATAACTAAGCACTAAATAGTAGGTGAAACTGAGCACCCACAGTGAATGTTTCAGCAGCCCCTAGCAGTGGTCTTTCCCCAGACCCCCTACTTCTATCCCCCAGGAATTCCGGGCTGACTTGGTTTCTCTGCAGTTGTGAAATGCTCAGGGCTGTATGCTCTGGCAGAGTGAGAAACTTTGGGCAAAAAATCTGAGACTGTCTCCTTTTGGGTAAACCTGGGAGAATCCTTCCTGTCTTTTTCTCCACACAGAGTGATTATGATGACCCATGAGAAAGAAAAACAACAGTTTAGTCGACACATGTTGTAACGAAGATTGTATTTTGTTAATGAAGCGCCTTCTGTTTATTCTGAACAAGGCTGAGAGGGATTTGAGTGTGTAAGATAGAAAGTAGGTGCTGCCGCTGAGCTGAGCTCAGTAAACAGGAATGAGGAAGTTAAAATGCCCTGAGGGAAAATAGGAAGTAGGAGAAAGCCAGAAAGTCTGGGAGCAGATAACTGACGCCTCCCGGAGACCCAACAAGATTGTCATCAAATGGCAACTGAATTTCAGGGGAAGCCTGGGGAAGGACAGAATTCTGCGGAATTCAGCAGAAGTCTTCAGCTGCCAGAAGTCTAAGGTGGGGCTGCCGGAGAGTCAGTCCTCATGGCTGAGGGGACAGCTGGCTTCCATGTTTAATGAGCACCTACCTGTGTCCGGCACCCCCCAGGCACCCAGACACCGGGGTGGCATCTGGAAATAAGATGGTTCTTCCCACCCACAGTGCTGACAATCCAGCAAGGAAGGGGGCACTCTCCAAGTAAATCTGCATGTGGAAAGTGCTCTAATATATGAGGTGGAGGTACTTTGTCAACCGCAAACTGTAAAATCCACCTTTAAGGGCTGCTGGTGTTCCATAGCAACCAGCACATGGCCAGACGCTGTGGTTCGTTGATTGCTGCTCATGAACCAGCAGATCCGTGTGTGTTTTTGAAAGTAAAAGCCTTCCAGCCTTTCTTCTGCCCACCTTCCTCTATAATCACAGGTTCAAGTCCAGACCCCATTTCAGTGTCCCCTACTACTCTATCCTTGGTACCCTCAGGCTGCCCTGGGAGCACAGCTGACTCCCCTGAGGTTCCCCTCCCCCAGAAGCACCCAATCTTTCCCAGAGCAGCTGCCCTGCCCTCCTGAGTGACAGGTGGAGCTGCTCCGGGCATGATGCCCAGGCACCGGGACATCGAACCTCTTCCAGTATGAGTCAGGCAGGCCTGGTCCAACATCCCATCAGCCAATGCTCCCCAGCTGCTTCCCCGGAATGCCTGGCTGAACCCCAACAAGGCCAGGCCCTGCAGGCAGATGGCTCTGAGACTCTTCCTCTATCAAAGCTCTGCAAGATGTCTGGGCGCGGTGGTTCACGCCTGTAATCTCAACACTTTGGGAGTCCAAGGCAGGTGGATCACCCGAGGTCAGGAGTTCGAGACCAGCCCGGCCAACATGGCGAAACCCCATCTCTACTAAAAATACAAAAGTTAGCCAGGTATAGTAGTGGGCACCTATAATCCCAGCTACTCGGAAGGCTGAAGCAGGAGAATCGCTTTAGCCCGGGAGGCGGAGGTTGTGGTGAGCTGAGATCGTGCCGCTACTATACTCCAGACTGGGCGACAGACAGAGACTCTGTCCACATCTCCCCCCAACAACAACAACAACAAAAAACCAAAATAAAACAAAACAAAAAGCTCTGCAAGACCAGCCTGGAGTCTCCTCATCTAGAAGGGCCCCTCTCCTGTGGCGATAAGAGGTGTGAATGGCATTTTCTCAGCCTGTCAGCCACCTGGCATTGGCCACTTACAAGAATCTCTTAATTAGAAAATGTGCAAAGGATAAAAACAGGAAATTTTCAGAAATGTGTGTCCTCAACCTCACTAATCATCATAGACATGAAAATTAAACAGGATATTTCTCATTTAGAAAACATTTTATTGTGCAATACAGCACATAAATAGAAGAGGACACAAACTTAAATATATAGCCGTGAGCAACACGCCACCCTTTTAGCTTGAGTTTCTCTATCCACTCATGTGGATGTTGGACACAATTATGTCTAAGATCCTCCCAGCTCTGGGACTTCTTGAATCACCACTACTGTCAGTCTTGGTTTACTGCTAATTCTCTCAATGACCTGGGGAAATAGTCTAACCTGTTTTTTCATTTGTAATTGGGCATACAAACAGTTACCCACCCTGCCTCACAGCACTGATTCAGGTGACTCCAAAAAGATTTAAAATTTTTTTGGGAGGTATAATAAGCTATCAAGCAATCCAAAAACTTTTGGTGGAGAAAGCCAGCCAGAAGACAGATACCTTACAAGGGTGGATGCCAAGTACAGGGCTAGCCCTGGGCTGTGAGGAAGAGAAGTGGCTCTGGGGGTCTCGGAGGCTTTGCCTCTGAAGGTGAGGGAAGATTTCCCCTCTACTCTCTGAGGGTTTCATATATATATGTATATATGTATACACACACACACACACACACACACACACACATACTGCCGAAAAATGAACAAGTCCCAAAAGATGCGCAGTTGCACCTGGGGTCCAGGCTGGGAAACTGGTCATACAGGAGAAGAATGGACATCTGCATATATATATATTTTTTTAGACGGAGTCTTTCACTGTTGCCCAGGCTGGAGTGCAGTGGTGCAGTCTTGGCCCACTGCAACCTCTGCCTCCCAGGTACAAGTGATTCTTGTGCCTCAGGCTCCAGAGTGAGATTACAGGCACCCACCACCATGCCTGGCTAATTTTTGCATTTTTAGCAGAGGCGAGGTTTCCTCAGGTTGGCCAGGCTGATCTGGAGCTCCTGACCTTAAATGATCTGCCCGTCTCGACCTCCCAAAGTGCTGGGATTACAGGCGTGAGCCACTGTACCTGGCCTGACATCTGCATGTTTCTATTTGAGGAGAACTCCCTTCCACTTTTTTCTTTTATAAAGGTGTGACCTCATCCTTATGAATGGAGGTACAGTATGTTTTGGGAAATAGTTATTATTATATTGAACTTACTGTTGTGTGTCCTGCCCCACATACCCTCCCCACTACATCATGAAATGGCCCAGCACCCCTATGCTTAGTGACCCACTAGCCTTCCCCAACTCATGCACTGCCATCACCTAAGGGCAGTGCACAATCAGAGCCTGTTGCCTCAGAAAGGCTCACCAGACACAGCAGAACTCTAGTAGGCTCTGCCAGCTCCTGACTGCATTCCCAGCCCTGGGACCCCAGCCTGGAGTGACCATCTCCCATAGCATATACCCACTTGCCAGATTCAGGACCCTCTAGTTTGGTTCTGTCATCTGGCCTAGGCCACTGTCTGCAGAACTCCCCAGATGTCCCCTTCTAAAGGCTGAAGATAGTTCTTCTGTGGGTTCCAAAGGCTTCATACACCTGCTGGTATCACCTCTCTGCTCCCCCTACCATTGCTGGGGATAAAGGCCCAGAAAGCCTGCTGAAGTCTCAGAACTTAAAGAACCTGACTTATGTTCCATTTCCACCCCCAAACACACAGACAGAACCTCAGGGTATGAAGAGCAGTTTCCAGCACACTCAATACCTTTCTACAACACCTCCAATGGCTGCACAGGGCTCACAGCATGGCTGTGTCAATCATCCACTAATAGACACTGTGGTTGGTCAGTTAGGTCATCATGAGGCCATCCACTCTCCCCAGCTGGTGGTCAGGAGCAGTCTTTCATCAGGGGATGGCAGGGGACAGGAGGAAGGACAGGAGTTCTGGGATGGGGGCTGCAAGGACGGCTGTTCAGTAGCCAAGGGTAGGAATGGCCCAGGGATGCATGGAGGAGGATCTGGGCAGTCGGCCTTCTGTGGGGGCAGTGGTGGGGGCTGCGGAGAGGAAGCCAGAAGGAGCAGGGCTTTTAGAGGCAGCTCTCCAGGGGATTTCTAAAACAGGAAGCCGCTGGGGTGACCCAGGCCCTTCTGAGTAATGAGCATTTTGCACGTCCTTGGAGGCTGTTGTCCTGAATCCCCTTGGGCCCAAAGTCACTAAAATGTGCCCATCTCCCATGTAGGACCCTAACACGTGTGATCATAGCCCAGTCTGGTTGTTTGACAATCATTGCAGAATAAGTTGTGTAATTTGCAAAGCCAAGCATAAAACATAAATAATCACTGTTGTCTTTAACTTTCCTCTTAAGTATAGAGCATAAAACTTTGAGGAGGTTGCTTTCAACTTCAAAAGAATTAGGAACTAGTGCCATGGGACAGCATTTCCCGAAGTATGTTTCAAGATATGCTAGTTCCTTGAGATGTTAATAGCTGGTGTCTAGGGAAAACGTTGTGTCCTCAAATACAGTTCAGAGAGGCTACATATCCTTCTTTCCTCTTAGAGATAAACAATACTGTATCTGTTCTCACTAAAGGCTATGAAGAAGTCCTGCAGTATTTCCTAGACTTATTTAATGGATCCTTTAAAAAAAAAAAAAAAACACTTAAAATCTCTTGGAACTACTATTTTGCAGTAACCTGCCTCTCTATGTAAAGCTTCAACTCCAACCAGTATTGAACTGCCAATATTTGAACTGAGTGTATTGTTCCAATTTGCTTTTTAGCCACTTAGTTAAATCATTTTATTCTAATGTAGCTGGGGCTACAACTGCATTGGAGTAAAAAGCACATTGCTTGCTGGGTCAGGGGGCACTTTAACTTTTTTTTTTTGAGATGGAGTCTCGCTCTGTCGCCCAGGCTGGAGTGCAGTGGCGCGATCTTAGCTCACTGCAACCTCTGCCTCCCGGGTTCAAGCGATTCTCTTGCCTCAGCCTCCCGAGTAGTTGGGACTGCAGGCACCCGCCACCATGCCCAGCTAATTTTTTGTATTTTTAGTAGCGACAGGGTTTCACTGTGTTAGCCAGGATGGTCTCGATCTCCTGACCTCGTGATCAGCCCGCTTTGGCCTCCCAAAGTACTGGGATTACAGACGTAAACCACCGTGCCCGGCCCACTTTAATGGAGAAAAATCAGTTTACTTCTTTGAACTTCAGTTTCCTTATTTGCCAAATTCCATGGGTTGTGAGATTTAAGAGGTAATTATGTGAGAGCCCCCAGCTCAATGCCTGATGCTAAAGAAATAACTAGTAGAGAATGAATATAGGGCCTTGGGAGTTGAAAGACAGGAGTCATGGAAAACCTGGACAACGGTAGTCTTTTTTCTTTTTCTCCTTTCCCTTTTCTTTTCCTTTTTCCTTTCTCTCCTCTCTCCTTTCCTTTCTTTTCCTTTCCTCCTTTCTTTCTCTTTCTTTTTTGAGATGAGGTCTCACTATGTTACTCAGGCTGGTGTCAAACTTCTGGCCTCAAGCAATCCTCCCGCCTCAGCCTCTCAAAGTGTTGGGTTTACAGGCTTGAGCCACTGTGCCCAGTGAAGTCCTTTTTCTTTCTGTCTTTTTTTGTTGTTGTTGTGTGTGTTTTGTTTGTTTTTTGTTTTTTTTACTCATCACTCTACTAATGAGGATGAAGTCCCATTTCAAGAATAAATATATAGATTCAAAATTGCAGTATTTCGGGGGAAGAACTAGAGGAATAGTAAAGAAAGGGATGGGTATTTGAGTTCCCTTTTTTTTTAAGTATCTATGAGGCTGGGCGTGACTCACGCCTGTAATCCCAGCACTTTAGGAGGACGAGGTGGGTGGATCACGAGGTCAGGAGCTCAAGTCCAGCCTGGCCAAGGTGGTAAAATGCCATCTGTACTAAAAATACAAAAATTAGCTGGGCGCAGTGGCAGGTGCCTATAATCCCAGCTACTCGGGAGACTGAGGCAGGAGAATCACTTGAGCCCAGATAGCAGAGGTTGCAGTGAGCTGAGATCGTGTCACTGCACTCCAGCCTCAGCGACAGAGCAATACTCCATCTCAAAAAAAAAAAAAAAAAAAAAGGATCTATGAATGTAACAGTTAGCTTTTGCTGTAAAACAAATTACCCCAGAATTTAGTGCCTTAGTGCCTTAATACAACAATCATGCATTAGTTCATAATTCTGTGTGTGGACAAACTTGGGCTGGACTCAGCTGGGTGGTTCTGCTGGTCTTGCCTGGATCCACTCACATGGATATAGTCAGCGGTTGGGTCGATGGGCTGGATGGGCTAAGATGGTTTCACTCACATGTCAGGCAGTTGGTGGCTGTCAGCAAGGAGCCATGGCTCTACTTCATGTGGTCTCTCCAGCAGGCTAGCTCAGAAGTGTTCTCATGACAAGTCAAGGCATTTGATTCCTAGGCTTAGAACTCAAACCTCACTTCCATCACATTCTATTGATGAAAACAAGTCAGAAGTGCAGCATAGACTCACAAGGTGGAAAAATAGATTCTACCTCTTGATAGAAGCTGTAAGGAGTTCATGGTCATTTAAAATCTCCCAAATAGAGGTTACTCTTGTGTATTTGGTGGAATGGGAAGAAGTCCATGTGCAAACTCCCTTGCGAATGGTTTCACAACTGCTTGAAGGAATGTCTTCTTCCCTGTGTTTCCTGTACTTGTTTCCTCTGCTTCTTGCCCTTCCTCTCTTTCATCCATTCTAATAAGGCTTTCACCCCGATGCTCTGTGGAAAGAGCTCTCATCAGGTCATTGTGACTCACATCTTGCAAAGCAAATGGATGATTTTATGTGCTGCCCCTACTTGACCTCTCAGGACATAGTGGAAGCCTTGGCGCAGGTTGGAAGGGGAGTTGCCAGGACACGTAATCCTTTCCCACATCTTTTCTCCTTCTCCAAGCATCCCTGTCCCCTCACTGGCCTTATTTTCCTTCTTCTTTACTGACTGTACCTTCTCCGTTGCTGCCTCTCTCATTCTCAATGTAGGAGGGCCCAGGGTCGGCCTTTGTCTCTCTTTTTTCTTCTTGCTATACTTTCTCCCTAGATGACCTCATATAGGCCATAAATGGATCAAATGACTCTCAAATCTATATCATCCAACCCAAACCTCACCTCTGAGCCCCCCAGACAGCTGCACCTGGATTTTGAAAAGACATCTCAAAAAATAAAATAGCCAAATAAAGAAATTGCATTTTTTAAAAAAGCATATGTGCTGCTGAAACAAGCACAAAAGTAATTCCAGTTTTGGGCTAACCTCCCTTGCCACTCTTCTTGATGTCTCTTGCCTTTGTAAGTGACAGCAACATCTACCTAGTTGCTTGAGGCAAAAGAATTTGGGATCATCCTTGGTTTCTCTTTTTCTCACACTCCACACCCAGTGCATCAGTAAGCCCTGCTGGCTCTACCCGTAATGTATATCCCCAATGAAACTGCTTGCCACTATTTCCAGTGCTGTCCTCTTAGTCCAAGTCAAAACCTTCTTGCACTGGGACTGCTGCAATGGCCTCCTAACCAGTCTTCCTCCTCCCTCCCCTTCTGTAGGTTCCCCCAACTCCTGTCCATCCTCCATACAGGAGCCTGCCCAAGCACAAATCAGATTCTGTATCACCTTCCTGCTTAAAACCTACCAATGGCCCTCAGTGAAACTAGAAATAAATCTAAACCATTTTCTAAAGCCACAGGCTCAATGTCTCTGACCTTGCCTCCTTCCACTCTCCCAGGAGCCCATTGCATGAGCCACACAGATCTCTCCAAGGCCTTTCCTGTCTCCTGCCTTTGCACTTGCTGTTTCTTCCACTTAAAAGCTCTACTCTCAGATCTTTAGCAGGGATCCATATCTGAAATTATACTTTTCTGTTTTCCTTTATTTATTTATTTATTTATTTTCAGGCACGGCCTTGCTGTTGCCCAGGCTGGAATGCAGTGTTGCAATCATAGCTCAATGAAGCCTCAAATTCCTGGGCTCAAGCAATCTTCTTGCCAGTGACTCCTGAGTAGATGGAACTGCAGGCATGCACCACTGTGCCCGGACGGTTTAAAACATTTGTTTTTGTAGAGACAGGGTCTCACTTTGTTGCCCAGGCTAGTCTCCAACTCCTGGCCTTAAGCCATCCTCCCACTTCAGCCTCTCAAAGTGCTGGGATTACCAGTGAGCCACTTTGAGGGCTGAAATGATACTTTTCTTTTTTTTTTTTTTTTTTTGAGACGGAGTCTCACGCTGTTGCCCAGGCTGGAGTGCAGTGGCGCGATCTCGGCTCACTGCAAGCTCCGCCTCCCGGGTTCCCGCCATTCTCCTGCCTCAGCCTCCTGAGTAGCTGGGACTACAGGCGCCCGCCACCGCGCCCGGCTAATTTTTTGTATTTTTAGTAGAGACGGGGTTTCACTGTGGTCTCGATCTCCTGACCTTGTGATCCGCCCGCCTCGGCCTCCCAAAGTGCTGGGATTACAGGCTTGAGCCACCGCGCCCGGCCAGAAATGATACTTTTCATGTGTCTGTTTTCATGTGTTGCATGTTCCTACAATCCCCCACTCTCCAAGAGAATAGAACAGAAGCTCTTGTGTGTCTTGTTTGCAGTTGTATCCTCAGAGCCTGGGCAGGACTTGACTCATAGGAGAAGCTCATTGTGCATTTGCTGACTCATCTATTGACTGTGAGAATTACAGCTAAGATTGTTAGAGCTGGAAGAGAAACAGGCCAACCTCATTGTTTCACAGGTGGGGAAACAGAGGCACAGACAGAGTCCTTTGCCCAGTGGCATGAATACAGACATACTCAAGTCAAGTTGGTCATGCATGATTGTTAGCTTCTTTTTCACAAACTGTAATAGCCACTAAAGGCAAGGGTTAGTCATTTCCCCCTAAATCTCATTGCCAAGCTAACATGAAAACAGATCTCAGGACGGATTCTGCT
The DNA here is from genome assembly GCF_043159975.1 of Macaca nemestrina. NCBI lineage: Eukaryota > Metazoa > Chordata > Mammalia > Primates > Cercopithecidae > Macaca > Macaca nemestrina. Next base: position 65,787,433 of record NC_092133.1, read on the forward strand.
GCCCATACAAATGTCTATAAAACAAACATTTATTAGCAAGTAGCCATAAAATTGGTTCATACAACCTCTTCTGTGAAACTCAAGAAGGCCCAGCTTTCTGTCCTTTTAGGAACTTTTCCACCTTGCAGGAAGGGTCTGCTGGAGGAAAATACAATGTTCTAAAGGCAAGATTCAGTTTGACCGATGGCTGCATTGGAATACTTCGAGACAGAAGCACTCTCAAGCCTTTAGCTCAGTATATTATCCATAAGTGAGAATTAGCAGCTTCCCAAGATTCTTTGACACTGTTTGAACAAGGAATGGGTGGGGCCAAAACTATTTTAGCCAATCTAAATACCTTGAATACTGTTAATTTCTCCAAAGGAGACTCATTTCTAATACCTGTTATGCTAATTAATAAGCCCAGAATTTTACCGCATTCATTATGCTAATTAGAAAGGCCTTGGGGTAGATTGAGATATGGATATTTGCATGGGATACTGAGCGATTGTTCCAGACTCTGCACGCCTCTGAACTCCCAAGTTCATTGACTTGAAGTTGGTAACTTAAAATCAGACATGGTGGAAGTATTTACTTTATGGAAATTGGAATCCCCCACACCAGCCAGTTTTTAAATATTTACCAGTATATCAGTGGATAGCTGAGTAAGTGGCCTCTGGAATGTGGCTTTCTGGTAAGATGTTGGCTGACAACCTTACCCTCATGACTACCTCTGTACCAGTGATGCTTAATTCTGGCTGCACTTTAGAAATTACTTGGGGGAGGCCAGACACAATGGCTCATGTCTGTAATCCTAGCACTTCCGGAGGCTGAGGTGGGCTGATGATTTGAGGTCAGGAGTTCAAGACCAGCCTGACCAACATGGTGAAACCCCGTCTCTACTAAAATACAAAAATTAGCTGGGCGTGGTGGTGGGGGGCTGCAATGTCAGCTACTTGGGAGGCTGAGGGAGAAGAATCACTTGAACTTGGATAGTAGAGGTTGCAGTGAGTCAAGATCATGCCACTGCACTCCAGCCTGGGTGACAGAGCGACACTGCCTCTCAAAAAAATAAAAATAAAAATAAGAAATTACCTGGGGAGTTTAAAAATAATACTGATTACCAGGTTCCTGTTGGTGGGGATTTTGACTTGACTGCAGTGGGGCTTGAATATCAGGATACATTTAAAGCTCACCAGGTGCTTTTCATCTGCAGCTAGGGTTACATTCACACCTGTATGTCACACTATGCCACACATTCTAACAGTTCTACAAAAAAGTAATGGCAAAACCAGGATTTGCACCAGGCCGACTGGCCTCTAGGCCAGAGTTCCTGGCTAAAGAAGGAAAAGAGGGAAACAGATGGCCATTTCTTCTGAGGTCTCAGTGTTTGCAAATATGATTCAGGAGGAGCGCTAATGCTTGGGGCCAGGGTCAGGGTTGCAGGTGGGGAGGCACAATGAAGGAGCCCAGCAGCCGGGGAAAGGCTGTGCCAGCCCCAAAGAGCTCCAAGGCTCTTTGTAGGGATGGCTCACCTCAAGGTCTTAGGGAGAGCTGAGAGGGCTTGCTAAGAAGCTTGTGTGTCACCAGGGAATATTTGAAAGATGAGAGAAAATGAAGCTGGTTGGAGAGGCCAGAAGGGAAGAATAGAAGTCCAGGGGCAACTAGGAAGGAAACCCGATGGAGGAGGTGTGTGGCAGTTGGGACTGTAGTTTAAATACGGAGAGTGAAAGGGAACTAGGAGGCTAAAGTAGCCTTCCAGGGTATGAAAAGGATTCCAAGCTTCTATGGGTGGGGAAGAGACTAGCACCTCAAATAATGGGTGTGAACTTAGCTCTGCAGGGCTGGATGGAGGCTCTAGCCCTCAAAGAGGAATAAAAAGTTAGTCTTCCTCCTCAAAGGACAGAAAGGACAACTTTTCTTTTCTTCTTCTTTTGGGACAGAGTTTAGCTCTGTCATCCAGGCTGGAGTGCAGTGGCGCAATCTTGACTCATTGCAACGTCTGCTATCCAGGTTCAAGTGATTCTCCTGCCTCAGCCTCCCGAGTAGCTGGGATTATAGGCACCCATCACCATGCCCGGCTAATTTTTGTATTTTTAGTAGAGCTGGGGTTTCACCACGTTGGCCAGGCTGGTCTTGAGTTCCTGACCTCAAGTGATCCCCCTGCCTTGGCCTCTCTAAGTGTTGGGATGACAGGCATGAGCCACTGTGCCCGGCCAAAATGGACAACTTTTAACCCTATGGTAAGCTGTCTTCTTGGCTCTCAGATAATCATTTGAGGGCAGCTTGCATTCGTCTCTGGTTCTCTTTCCACCTCTTTTTTTCTGTTGTTTTTTTTAAACCAGGATCTGTCTTTGTTGTCCAGGCTTGAGTGCTATAGCACAATCATAGCTCACTGCAGCCTTGATCTTTCGGGCTCCAGAAGCGATACCCCCACCTCAGTCTCCCAAGTAGCTGGGACTACAGGCACGAGTCACCATGCTTGGCTAATTTTTTTTGATTTTCAGTGGAGACGAGGTTTGCTACGTTGCTCAGACTGGTCTGAAACTCCTGCACTCAAGCAAACCTCCCACCTTGGCCTCCCAAAATGCTGGGATTACAGGCATGAGCCACTGTGCCTGGCCCTGGTTCTATTTCTCTACCCCACACAAACATCCTCCCAAGGTTTGCTCGTTTTGTACCAGGAAACTGGTTTCCTTTTACCCTTCCAGGCATGGCACTGCCTCCCTCCCACCCCCCAACCTTGCTTTCTTCCTCCTAGGGCAGAGCCCTGGGGGCTAGAGCCAGCCTGGACTCAAGTCTCTGAGACTGTCCTTCTCTGTTGAGTTTGTGTATGCAGGAGCCCTGGGAACCCAGGACTGGGGACTTGTATAAGAGTGTCATTCCTGAAATCACCACCAGGGACCCCACCCAGCACTGCTTGAGCTTATGACCTCTGTGCCATGGATTTAATTACTGAAGGCCACAGCAGGGATTGTCTGGCTCCCAAGTCCCAGGCTGAGCTAGGCTTGGGGAGACAGGAAAGCAACAGTGAGTAAAACTGGGACCATCTAGCATGAGAGACAGGCTCACAGCCACCTCTGGTCCCAGGCTGAGAAAAGGCCAGGTGGGAGGAGGCTGGGTTAGTGGTTGGCTATGTGCAAGAGAGGGAGCTGCCTCCCTCATCTGTAGTTTCTGTTTGTTTGTTTTTTGTTCTTTTGAGACATAGTCTCCCTTTGTCGCCCAGGCCGGAGTGCAGTGGCGGGATGTCGGTTCACTGTAACCTCCGCCTCCTGGGTTCAAGCGATTCTCCTGCTTCAGCCTCCTGAGTAACTGGGACTACAGGCGCGTGCCACTCTACCGGGAGTGCAGTGGCTTGATCTCCGCTCACTGCAAGCTCCGCCCCCTGGATTCACGCCATTCTCCCGCCTCAGCCTCCCGAGTAGCTGGGATTACAGGCGCCTGCCACTACGCCCGGCTAATTTTTTGTATTTTTAGTAGAGACGGGGTTTCACCGTGTTAACCAGGATGGTCTCGATCTCCTGACCTCATCATCCGCCCGCCTTGGCCTTCCAAAGTGCTGGGATTACAGGCGTGAGCCACAGCGCCCGGCCTCTGCCCGGCTAATTTTTTGTATTTCTTAGTAGTGACGGGATTTCACCATTTAGCCAGGCTAGTATCGAACTCCTGACCTCAAGTGATCTGCACGCCTTGGCCTCCCAAAGTGTTGGTATTACAGGCCTAAGCCACCGTGCCCGGCCTTGTTTTTGTTTTTGTTTTGGAGAGAGGGTCTCACTGTCTCCCAGGCTGGAGTGCAGTGGCACAATCACGGCTCACTGCAGCCTTGACTTCCCCGACTCAAGCCATCCTCCTGCCTCAGTCTCCCAAGTAGCTGGGACAACAGGCGCACCACCGTGCCTGGCTTTTTATTTATTTTTTAATTATAGAGTCGGGGCTTGGCCATGTTGCCCAGGCTGGTCTTGAACTCCTGGGGCTCAAGCCATTCGCCCGCCTCAGCCTCCTTAAATGCTGGGATTACAGGCGTGAGCCACCGCGCCAGGCCTTCAACCTAATTTGAAGATGGCGTTTCCTGGGAGGAACCCTTCCCAAGGCTCGGTTATCACCTGGCAAAAGAAAGGGACTTCCGAGGTCGTTTGGTGAAGGCCTTCAGCAGATCTGTTTCACGAGCAAACCCCAGACTCCAGCTCCATGGGGGCCTATTGGCCCCACCCTGGTCTACCACACATCCCAAGATGCCGTACTCCGCCTCCCTGAGGCCGAGCAACTCCACTTCCTTATTCCATTCACGTTTGGCACACTCATTTGCACTTTCAACACCTGGGCGATTAATTCCTGCCCTTTTCCCATAGTTTTCCCTCTTGACAACAGAGGAAAGTTCGCATTTCTAAGTACCCCGATCAGGCACGCTCGCTGTCTCCCTAGAGCACCTCTGGGTCACACTCTCCCACGCCCCCCTGCATTAGCACAGGCGTTGCCAGAGTTGCACTCGAGCTATTTGCAAGACCGTCTCCCGGTCCCATCCCTTCTTGGTCCCCTCTAGGGCCCAGGCCTGCAGCTCCGCCCCTGGCCCGCCCCCTCCCAGAGGCTGGGCCGCCGCGGCCTCCCATTGGCCGCCAGGGCTGGCAGGCTTCCCGGCTGGGGCTGTGATTGCCGCGCGCCAGTGTCAGTCCCGGAGAGAACGCCGGTGGCGGGGCTAGTAGCCGGGCAGCCGCAGGTGGGGCCTCGAGCTCTGGCTGAGAGACCAAGCCGGAGAGCCCCGGAGCCCCCGTAACCCGCGCGGGGAGCGCCCAGAATGCCGCGCGGGGACTCGGAGCAGGTGCGCTACTGCGCGCGCTTCTCTTACCTCTGGCTCAAGTTTTCACTTATCATCTACTCCACCGTGTTTTGGGTGAGTGACCCCAGTAGGGCCCCGGGATGGGGGGTGTGGACCACACTCCGACCGCCGCCTCACTAACCCGGGGTTGGGTCCAGACTTAACCGCTCCAGGGAGTGCGCAGGGGAGCGCGCGCGAACTCCTTGTCTTTCTACCCGGGAACTGGAAAATTCTGGCGGCCAGAGCTCAGCCTGAATTTTCAGCCGCCCTCTCGGGAGTGTTAGAGCTGGTTGCCGACCGGCCGAGTGCCACCTGGCTCACCTGTGTGCACCCGGTGGGCGGTTTGCCCGCTGTGCGTCCGCTGGCCGACTGGCTAGGACGAAGTGACCGCGCTGGCCGCACCCACCACGCCTACCCGGTAGGACTGACTTTGCCTCTGCATCGGCCTGTGGAGCTTAAGTAGTTAGGCTTTGCAGTCGGGGTTGGGAGACCTGGATTCCGGGTCTGGTCCCTGCTAATTACTTGCAGATGCCCCTGAGCAAGAAAGACGCTTCCCCGCTGCGTCTTGGTTTCCTCTTTGGTGGATGCGCGTGCCTCCTGCGTGGCGAGGAGGATTCCATCAGACGACGTCTCCTGCACTCCTAGGTGCTCAGTTTCCGCTGTCGCTGGGCTTCACCTCCTCCTCTGCCTTGTTAGGGGACAGGATGGTAGCGGTTAGACATGAACCAAGCTTTGAATTCCGTCGCTCCCAGTGGTCTTTTATTTTACATTTTAATTTTTATTTAACACATTGCTAATCTCTGTATTGTTCGAATTTTAGTTTGTGCATTTCTGAAATGAGCACTTGCTGAGTGATCTTGGGGAGGTTACTTAATCCTTCTCGGCCATGGTTTCCTCATCTGTAAATGGACACAGTAATTATTTTCAACATGTAGGATGCTCGCGGAGATTAAATGAAATAGGCCGGGTACGGTGCCTAGCTAAGAGCTCAAGAAGTGTGAGACATGATTACTATCATGCGCAGGGAATCTGGACACCTGTGGTGTAAGCTGCCCCAAAATACTGGGTTTCTGTAAGGGTGTCTCAGATTAGGCTGGGCCCTGGTCTAGAGATGAAGATATCTTCCTACAGGCCAGCTCTGCCCCGTCACTCCGGGATCACTCCCTGCCTCCAGTACGCCAGGAGAGCAGACTTGGCCAGGGACCCCAGGGTGGTTACTGACACCCCTTTCCCACCAAACACACACACTCTCCCCTGTTGTCCTCCTTAACCCCTTGCTGGGTCTCTTCTGCTAGCAGGAGCTGCTGGATTTGCCATCAGGACTGGTTTTGCCTGTGACCCCTTTGTGGGTGGGGCCTTGCCTAGTAATCGGAGATCCAGATTCAGCTCTGTTACTGACTTATGGATATCTTAGGCAAGTCACTTCCCTGTTTTGGGCCTCAGAACTGTTCGTTGACTTTTCCATCTATAAAACTAGTCTGAGACCAGTTTCCAATCCAATTCTCTGACTCCAGGTAATGTGGAAGAGAGATGAGCAGTATGTTTGGGGTGGGAGGGTGGAGCAAGGACCTGTTAGTGGAAGCTCCAGGGAGACAGAAGGTCATATGTGGGATGGGAGTGCGGGTGATTTGAGCTAGAAATCAGCGGTTGCATCAGAATCTACAGATTCTTGTGCCCTGGCATAGGTATTTATTTAAATTTACTTAAGCTTAATTCTAGTAAATTACTTACCAGAATTAAGGTAATTCTAGTGTGCAGTCAGTATTGAAAACTGCTGCCCTAGGTGGTCTCATAGGTCCTTTACGTCCCTAGGATTTCTGTGCCTGCCCTTTGTCTGGCCTGTGAGCCCCTCTCTCTGTAGATCAGAATTGAAAGAGGAGAGCCCAAGATTGATGGATAGGGAGGTAGGAAGATGGGAGTTGTATTTCGGGCTTCACCCTTTCCCCAGATGTATAATTACTAACCAGTCTCTCTACCTCCTCACACTTCCATTTTCTCATCTGTAAAATGAATAAGTGAATCTCTGCCCTGCACCTCACTGAATTATTTTAGGATTAGCAATATGGGGAAAGAGTGACATATGAGCAAAACAAGTGCAGTACAAACATACATCATGCATTTAAATAAAACCGACCTCTATTTTTTTTTTTTTTTGAGATGGAGTCTTGCTCTGTCGCCCAGGCTGGAGTGCAGTGCAGTCTTGCCTCACTGCAAGCTCTGCCTCTTCCCGGGTTGACGCCCTTCTCCTGCCTCAGCTTCCCGAGTAACTGGGACCACAGGCGCTCGCCACCATGTCCGGCTGATTTTTTTTGTATTTTTTAGTTGAGACGGGCTTTCACCGTGTTAGCCAGGATGGTCTCGATCTCCTGACCTCGTCATCCGCCCGCCTCGGCCTCCCAAAGTGCTGGGATTACAGGTGTGAACCACCGCGCCCGGCCCCCGAACTCTAATTTTTTTTTTTTTTTTTTTTTGAGACGGAGTCTCGCTCTGTCGCCCAGGCTGGAGTGCAGTGGCGCTATCTCGGCTCACTGCAAGCTCCGCCTCCCGGGTTTACACCATTCTCCTGCCTCAGCCTCCCGAGTAGCTGGGACTACAGGCGCCCGCCACCTCGCCCGGCTAATTTTTTTGTATTTTTAGTAGAGACGGGGTTTCATTGTGTTAGCCAGGATGGTCTCGATCTCCTGACCTCGTGATCCGCCCGTCTCGGCCTCCCAAAGTGCTGGGATTACAGGCTTGAGCCACCGCGCCCGGCCCCGAACTCTAATTTTTAAGGCTTTGCTCTGTCGCTGTCCTTTGCAGCTCCCAGAGAAGCCCACTCAATGACCCTTGCCTTGCTTCTCTTGGGCAGGGCGGTTCTCAGAACTTGGACTCCCTCCTCTGCCGACTGAGGTTGCCTTACTAATCCTTAACTCCCATCTGGAGAAGTATTTCTGTTTAAAATCTCCACACCCATGCCAAGAACTCAGCCACCTGCCAGCTCTGCCAGGGCAGCTCCAGGTGCCAGAGTTTGACTGCAGGGCAGGGCCCAGTGTGAGTTAAGTAATTTGTCCTGGACCAGGTTTACTGTTATTTGGAAACCATTTACAGGAAAGCCCATTATCTCTGGGTCCATCTCTGGGGTTGAGGGAAGGGTTACTTGCTTTATAAGTACAAAGTGCTAACAATTTGCATCTGTTTTTAGGTCTAGAGGGTTCATAAGTTTTATGACAGGCTTGTACCTTCTGTAAGACTTTTTGCTTACTTTAAAAATTACTACTGGGGCTGGGCCCAGTGGCTCACACTTGTAATCTCAGCATTTTGGGAGACTGAGGTGGGAGGATCACCTGAGGTCTGGAGTTTGAGACCAGCCTGGCCAACATGGTGAAACCCCATCTCTACTAAAAATACAAAAATTAGCCAGACGTGGTGGCGTGTGCCTGTAATCCCAGTTACTCAGGAGGCTGAAGCATGAGAATTGCTTGAACCCAGGAGGCGGAGGTTGCAGTGAGCTGACATCGTGCCATGGCACTGCAGTTGGGAGACAGAGCAAGACTCGGTCTAAAAATAAAAAAAATTACTATTGGCCAGGTGTTGTGGCTGATGCCTGTAATCCTAGCACTTTGGAAGGCCAAGATGGGCAGATTGCTTGAGACTGGGAGTTCGAGACCAGCCTGGGTAACATGGTGAAACCCTGTCTCTACTAAAAATAAAAAAATTAGCTGGGCGTGGTGGCATGCACCTGTAATCACAGCTACTTGGGAGGCTGAGGTGGGAGGATCACCTGAGCTCAGGAGATGGAGGTTGAAATGACTTGAGATTGTGCCACTGCACTCCAGCCTGGATGAGACTCTTGCAAAAAAATAAAAAATAAAAAATAAATTACTATTGATGGAAATGCATGGTCTCCATCATGATGGCTTGGTACAAAATTTAGAAGTAGAAAAGGGTAAAACTGGGTGAGGTGTAATCCCAGCACTTTGGGAGACCGAGGCAGGTGGATCATGAGGTTGAGAGATCGAGAACATCCTGGCCAACATGGCGGAACCCAATCTTTACTAAAAATACAAAAATTAGCTGGTGTGATGGCGCGTGCCTGTAGTTTCAGTTACAGCTAGAGGCTGAGGCGGAGGATCACTTGAACCCAGAAGGTGGAGGTTACAGTGAGCCTAGATAGCGCCATTGCTCTCCAGCCTGGCAACAGAGTGAGACTCCGTCTCAAAAAAAAAAAAAAAAAAAAGAGAAAAGGGTAATGGTTAGTGAAGAGCCTCCCCTCCTACTCCTCTCTCCTGGCCTGCCCAGTCCAGAGGGGGCCTTTGTTATCAGTTTCCTGTCACTCTTTTCTGAGCTATCCTAGTCAAAGGATGTCCTAGGCCAAACATATGTATATTTAAAATAAGGTAGCACACTATGCACAAAACTATGTACCACTAGAGTGGAATCTATGCCACATTTATTTAGTAGTCCCCAGCTGGGGACCTCTTAGGTTGTTTCCAATGTTCATTCGTTCTTTCTCCTTCTTTCCTTCCTTCCTTCCTTCCTTCCTTCCTTCCTTCCTTCCTTCCTTCCTTCCTTCCTTCCTTCCTTCCTTCCTTCCTTCTTTCTTTTTCTCTCTCTTTTTTTTTTTTTTAACTGAGAACAGTGACACAGTGAATATCTCTGAATGTGTCATTTTGCATGGGTGTATATGTCTGCGGAGTAATTTCTAGGCATGGGGTTGTTGAGTTAAGGGGTATGTGAATATATGTTATACATGCAGACACACGCCTGTCATCAGTGTATATAGCTTGATAAGTTTTCACAAAGTGAACACACCTGTACAGTGAGCCCCCAGGTCAACCAGCAGAATGGACAGCGGAAGCCAGATACCCCTCAAGCCCTCTTCTAGGCACTATCTTTTACCTTTGGGGGTGGTCACCACTGGATTATCTAGCAGTATAGAATAGCTTTGCCTGTTTTTGTATGTGTATTTAACATTTTGATGTTATTAAATTGTCCTATATAGAGGTGATACCAATTGTAATATTATTTACTTAATATGCTTATTTAAATTTACTTTTTTTTTTTTTTTTTTTGAGACAGAACCTCACTCTTTCACCTAGACTGGAGTACAGTGGTGTGATCTTGGCTCACTGCAGCCTCTGCCTTCCGGGCTCAAGCGATTCTGCTGCTTCAGCCTCCCGAGTAGCTGGGACTACAGGCACCTACTAACACGCTGGGCTAATTTTTGTATTTTTGATAGAGACGGGGTCCCACCATGTTGACCAGACTGTCTCAAACTCCTGACCTCAAATGATCCACCAGCCTGGGCCTCCCAAAGTGTTGGGATTACAGGCGTGAGCCACTGCGTCCAGCCTAAACTTACTTTTTAAACTTAAATTTCTTTTTCTTTTTTCCCTTTTTAAAATTATATATATTTTTATTTTCTAGGCACATAGATTCAAGTTGCCCTGAATATACACGCCTTTAAATTTATTTTTAAAAGAAGGTTTTATGTTAGTATTATGAATGAGAAACCAAGACCCCTCATCATAAATAGCAGGTAAAGTTTTAAAGTAAATATAGTACGGGGAAAACAAAACAATGATACTAAATCCTAGCTAGATGTCGTGGGTGCTGAAGGCTGTGACCCTGATGCCCACCCTCTCTGTTCAAAAGGTAGGTTGGCAAGTCCTTGATGCAATCGGAGGGGTTGAAAGGGCATTGAATGAGGAAAGCTCAGTCTGTAAGTCCCTATGAATATGCCCCTAAACCACTTATGGTTATCTGTCCCACACTCAGGGCCCTCTTGTTTTCAGCAGGGAACTTTGGGGCTGCAAAAGGGTGTGTTTGAGGCTCACTTGGCAGAGCTGGCATATACCCCAGGTCTCCGCATCCTCAGGCCAGTGCTCCTTCGCCCTTCCAGTAAGTCATGGAGATGTCTGCGGGAGAAATGAGCTCACACAGAGGCACTTAGAGCCTCCTCTTCCCACCATACAGGGTGAATCATTCTGACACATGCACCCTCAGCCTGTTGGGGACACACCTCTAATTTTAGCACTGCCCACAGGGTATCTTAGAGATCCGCTTACAGGACTGCTTTCCTTGCTGGACTGTGGGCTCCCGGAGGTCAGGATTGTCGCTCATCCATATCCTCCTCTGAATGCTGGCCCTGGGGCCTGCACACACAGTAGGTGCTCAGGAGAGGCTTGTTGCATGATGGTGATTGAGTCCCACTTGTACCTACAAGGCGGGATCCAACGTGGGGCAGAGGCCTGGCTGGGGGTGTAACCCGCAGTGGTCAGGTCTGCTGAGGCCTTGACTTTGCAAAGTGGGCAGGGCTGATCATGGTGCTATGGGCTCCCCTCAGAGCACCAAGCCTATTTCCTTGATAACAGGATAGGACTTTCAAGTGGGTAGAGGTGTCATGGCTGGGGAGTGTTGACTAATCAGGAAGAAAAGGACTTGGTGGGAGTTGGGGGCAAGTAGGGAGGAGCTGAAGGTGGATAGGTCATGGAGGCAGTGAACGCCAGAGGCAATAGAAACTCTTTCTGGGCCTTCTCCAAGGATGAACCTACTTATCAGAGCTTGGCCTGTGATTTCTTACATTTCTTATAGTTTAATGGTTAAGAGTGTGGATTCTGTACCCTGTTGCCTGGGTTCAAATCCCAGCTCCGAGACTTAAAGTTTAAGTGGCCTAGGCATAACTTCCATGCACCTCTCTAAATGGATATTATGTACCTACCTGAGAGTTGCTGAGAAGATTAAATGGATTAATACATCTGAAGAGCTTAGAGCGGTGCCTGGCACATGACGAACACGCCATCAACTACTCACGAATTAGCCGTTCTTTTCCTGCCTTCCTCTCTGGCCTTGCTGCTCAAGAGCCATAGACTAAGAATGAGAAGGGCTGTTAAAGACACCTCTAGTGCAGCCTTTTAAATTTACCGAGGAGAAATCAGAGGCCTGAAGAGAAGTGAGTTGCTTGAAAGCCCACGGCAAGTTAGTGACAGGCCAAGACCAGACCCAGGTTGCCTGACTCCAGTTTCTTCCTCGGGCCCTCATGACCTTTCCAGGCACCGTGTATGTTCCTCCCTGTTGTCAGGGTGACGGTGGAAGATAACCTTTCTGAAAAAGGCCACATCCCTGGCCTCCCAGTGAAGCGCTAGGTGAAGCCAAGCCAAAAAGAAAGCACTTCTCTGGAGACAGTTTTCAGAAGATTTTTTTTTTTTTTTTTTTTTTTTTTTTTTTTTTTTTGAGACAGAGTCTCGCTCTGTCGCCCAGGCTGGAGTGCAGCAGGACGAGATTTTTACTTTTGAGAAGAGCTTTCTTGTTTTTGTGAAAATAATACATGTGCATAGCTTAAAAAATTAAGCCATTCAGGAAAGTACAATGAAAACAACAAAAGTCCCCTCTGATTCTACCACTGGGATTCAACCACTGTTATGTGTCGGTAAACATCCATCTGGACATCTTGTAAATATATGTAGACATTTTATTTCTTTAATCATTTTTCTTGTTGTGTTTGATTTGTCGGGCAAAGTTCATTTGCTGGCTGTAGATAAGCAATCCAAATACTGAAACTCAAATAGTGAAGATGAAAGTGGAGCAGCCTTCATATTGGAGAAGTGGCCAGCCATGCCTAATGGGCCGTCAGAGATGATCTCACAGCGTCAGACTGGGCTCAGGCCTCGGGCACAGAGAGGTCCTCCCCTCCCCCAGTCTGGCCACAGAGCCTTTAATATCCAGAGAATCAGGCCTGCAGCCCTGCCTGGGGTGTGGAGAACCTTCCAACACCTTCATTTTATAGATGAGCAAACTAAGGCCCTGAGAAATGTCCTTCGCTCTTAGCCTCGACTTTGTACATGGTCTCCTTCCCCACTTTAATAGGGGAATTGCTTTGTGTCATAGGACTGGACCTTGCTGCCTTTGGGTTGGTTCCTGGAGAAGCAGGAATAACCACCTGCCCTCCTGCCCGGAGCCCTTTCTTCCCAGGTGATTCACAATGCCACCGTGGGGTGGGGCTCGCGGTCAACCTGATAAGGGACTGATAATGACATTTCTGTACCAACTGGCTCCCCACAGGGGAAATATGTTTTCTGGGTAAGTCTGGTCAGAAAACTTTGCGGGGGTAAAAAAACAAAACAGACAGACAAACAAAAAAACAAGCTTTCCCAGAGAGAACTTTTAGATGCGAATGGGTTTGACTCGACTTCTTGTTGGAAGGCAGGAGCATTCAGTCTTAACCAGCCGTGCTCTCTGGTTGATTTGTTTGTTCATTAAGTCAACAAATAGTTATTTGATGCCTACTGAGTGCCAGGCGCTGTGATACTGTGATAGGTGTGGGAAACAACTATGAACAAGGCAGGCTTAGTCCAGGCCCTGGAAGACAGACAGAGCAGTAAATAAATATCACTTGGGATAGGTGCTAAGGAGAAAATTAGGAAGCAAGTGGGGAGGGATGGGCGTTTCTACTTTCAATGATGTGGTCAGGGAAAGCCTTTATGAGGAGCTGACATTTCAGCTGAAGCTCAAATAGAGAATAAAGACTTGTCCAGAGAATAAAGACTCTGGACAGCCATAAAGACTTGTCCAGAGCATCCCAGGCAGAGAGAGCCATGAGTGCAGAGTCCCTGAGGCAGGTCGCAAGCATGGCTGCCGCAGATGAGGAAGCCCAGGAAGGGCCGTGCTGTGGGTGGAGAGGGTGGCAGGGGCCTGGTTGTGTGAAGAGTTTGGGGTTCGAGTGACTGAGAAGCAGGGTTTCATTGTCAGGCCCTGTGGTCTTGCCATCCAGAGACCTAGATCAGGTGTTGGCTATTCTGTGTGACATTGGGTAAAGGACCAGCTCTCTGAGCCTCCAAGATGCCTCCTCTGTGGGTACCCCAGAGGGCGATGGGGAGGATCGTGTGAGATGAGAGGTACAAAAGCACAGGGTCTACTCTAGGGACCCCCGCCCACGGAGGGAGGGAGACTCTAGGGCCCTCCGCCCATGGAGGGAGGGAGAGTCACCTGGGAGTCTTGCATTGCCCAGGGGTAGCTGGGGAGATGATGAGATGAGATGAGATGAGATGAGATGAGATGAGATGAGATGAGGTGATGAGATGAGAACTTCTGGAATCCGTCTTGTCAGAGGAGGCTCCTTTGCCCCTAGGGGTACTCAGCCTGCCTAGAACAGATGGCTGTGGAAGCAGCTCCTCCAGTCAGATGGTGTGACCCCTTGGGCGTGCATGTGGTCTTTTCTAGAGGCTGGGCCCCTCCCACCTCTTAGTTTCTTGGCTACCATGGCACACTGTCAGAGGCACTGGGCCACAACAGGCACGCAGGGCCAGGCAGGCTGTCTGAGAAGTGTCCTGCAAGGCTCTGAGAGGTCCTAGCCCTCAGTCAGCATGAGTTGTTTAGCTCCAAGTTAGGCCCCTGAGCCGGTGGAGGTGAGGAAGAGACACCATAGACTTACGGTGTCACCTTCCCCAGCTAGAGGGTCGGCCTGTGAAGGGATGGCAGCCATCTCTGCCTCTGGTGGTGTGCCGTGGTAACCCAGGAACTAAGGGGTGGGAAGGGCCCAGTCCCTGGAAAAGACCACATGCATGCCCAAAGGGTCAGACCAACTGGCTGGAGGAGCTGGTTCCATCAAGGGCCAGTCTGAGCTGGGCTGCGTGACTGTGGTGGCCTGACTGCCACATTTTGCTTCATCTCTTTGGATTCTCAGAGTGACCCTCGAGCTGGGCAGGACAGGGAGTCTTGTCGTGTTTTACAGAGGAGTCCTTGGGAGGACTCTGAGGGCTTCACTGGGCAGGGAGGCCTCGCAGAGAGGAGTGGAGATGAGTCTTGGGAGAGGGAGGGCGGGCTACAGAATGTTTCTTGGGCCTGAGTGTTGAGGTCAGAAATGCCCTCTGGGAAGACCGGGTCTGGAGGCCAAGCAGCGCTGAGGAGGATGAGCACTTCTTGGTTGGCGGGTGAGGAGAATGTCCATGTGACTAGTCATGGAACACTCTCTGCGCCTTGGTTTTCTTGTCTGCTGGGAGGGGATAGCTGTTGTGCTGCCCACAGGGGTGAGGCTTGGATGAGGCAGTGCCCACAGAGCTCTGAGTGGGCATCTGGCTGGGTAACCGTTCATGCAGATGCCGGGAGGAGACGCCATCTGCCGCGTGTCTCGCCACACTTTGCATCATCTCTCTGCATTCTCAGAATGACCCCGTGTGCCTTGTCCCATTTTACAGAGGAGGAGACTGAGGCCTGAGCATGGAAGTAACTTGTGTGAGAACCATCATTTGCATCTGTTCCTGAGACAAGAACCGTTTCACTGTGGGAAAGGTGCCTGTTGGGTTTTAATTTTTTCCAAAAGGGACTTTCTCGCCAAGACATTTTGCATCTGGGCCTGCAGGGAAGCAAATGTTTCCCTGGAGGGTGGAAGGAAAACAGCCTTGGCCCAGACGGGCTTGTTTTTCCCTCCTCAGAGCCCTCCTACTGCGTGGGAGAGCAGGAACCCCCGACTCCTGGGGCTGCTGGAAGTCCCTCTCAGGATGTTGCCTGTGACCTTATATGAGTGACACAGCACCCCCTACCCACCCAGGCTGTTTCCCATCTCCTACCAGAGGGTTGGCCATGCCAGCCTCTCCAGCTGTGCTGGGTGTAGTGTGGGGAGACTGTGGGTGCTTGGGGTCAGGGTGTTCATTTCTGGGCACTCACCGTGTGCCAGGTGCTGGGTGCAGACATGGGCACACTGTGGCTGGTGGTGGGCTGAGGCCAGCCTCTGGCCCGCCCTGTGGCAGATTGGGACCATCTCCTAGGTGCAGTAGGGTGGGGTGTCGGCTGCTGAGACTGCACAGGATTCTGAGACTAGGTCACTTCCCAGAGTCAAAAGACAGTACCTTCTTGGCCAGTGGACCTTGACTTCATGGCTCAAGGCCTCCTACCCTGGGAGGATTTCACAAGGACATGTGTCTACTCCCGACCCGCCCCCATCACCAGAGCTTCTGATTCAGTGGGTCTGGGCTAGGCCCAGGCACCTGTAATTAAAAAAAAAAAAAATTATAATTATAATGACAGGGTCTTGCTCTGTCACCCAGAGCAAGTGGTGCAGTCATGATTCACAGCAGCCTTGACCTCCTGGCTCAAGTGATCCCCCCACCTCAGCCACCTGAGTAGCTACAACCACAGGCACGTGCCACCATACCTGGCTAATTTTAAAGTTTTGTGTTTTTTTTTTTTTGTAGAAACAGGGTCTCACCATGTTGCCCAGACTAGTCTTGAACTCCTGGTCTCAAGTGATCCACCTGCTTCCACCTCCCATAGTGCTGGGATTACGGGCATGAGCCAACGCACCCAGCTTTATCCGTAATATTTTTATTTATTTTTATTTTTTAATTTAATTTTATTTTTGAGACGGAGTCTCACTCTGTCATCCAGGCTGGAGTGCAATGGCGCGATCTCGTCTCACTGCAAACTCCGCCTCCCAGGTTTACACCATTCTCCTCCCTCAGCCTCCCGAGTAGCTTGGGACTACAGTCACCCGCCACCACAACCAGCTAATTTTTTGTATTTTTAGTATAAACGGGGTTTCACTGTGTTAGCCAGGATGATCTTGATCTTCTGACCTCATGATCCACCTGCCTTGGCCTCCCAAAGTGCTGGAATTACAGGCATGAGCCACCGCGCCTGGCCCTACTTATAATTTTTAAACTTCCCTGGGTGATTCTAATCTGCAGCTGGAGGCGAAACCACAGCTCCGGGTGGTATCTGTAAGGGAATTCTGATGGTACTGGCGATTTCCAGGACATCTTTCTCTGTAGGTGAATCCTGAGTGATTTGAGACCTTCTTCTGACCTCTCTTACAATCTGGACAGGTTCTCTGAGCTGGGGAAAGTTAGCAAACACAGTTGGGAGAGGCCCAGAAAGAAAGAGAACACTCTAGCCAGGGGTTTGGGAGAAGAGTAGGGGGAGTCAATAGGGCCCCATGTAGGTGAGGAAGGGTTGGTAGAGGTATGTGGAGACCACCGGCCTGGGAATGTGGGAGACTATGAGAGCTGGCTTCTCCTGCAGGGAACCAGGATGTATGTTGTGGGAGGGAGAGGAGTCTCTGAGTTGTAGAATTTTGCTTTCCTTTTGGTTATCTTCAAAACATTCTTTTATGTGCTCTAAAGACAAGGTTTCTGTGCGGTTACCTTTGTAACCGAATAAGTTTCTATAGAATCAGGCTTGAGTTTTATGAGTCAGGGATTCAGAAACTTGTGGGGTGGCCGGTGATAATTCTTCCTCCTTAAATGATATCTCGAGTTTGAGAAGTCTCGATGCAGGATTATCGTGTTGGAAAGCTGGCTGTGATCTCCAGGTCAGTGACCCCAGTTCTGGCCCCCATAGGAGAGGTGTGGCAGGCGGTGATCTATCCCCACTTCACAGATGGTGAAAGAGGGCCAAACAGGGGAGAAGACGTTGCTTGGGGTCATGGTGGTAAGCTAGGGGCCAGTTAGCAGAAGGATGAGGCCTTGATTTCTCACTCTGACGGGTGAGCTCTGTTGTGGGTTGAGTCGTGGCCTCATTAAAAAGGTATGTTCTTGGCTGGGTGCGGTGGCTCACACCTGTAATCCCAGCACTTTGGGAGGCTGAGGCGGGTGGATCACTTGAGGTCAGGAGTTAGAGCCCAGCCTGGCCAACATGGTGAAGCCCCGTCTCTATTAAAAATGCAAAAATTAGCCGGGCATAGTGACACATGCCTGTAATCCCTGTTACTTGGGAGGATGAGGCAGTATAATTGCTTGAACCTGGGAGGTGGAGGTTGCAGTGAGCCGAGATGGTGATACTGCACTCCAGCTGGGCATCAGAGCAAGACTCCGTCTCAAAAAAAAAAAAAAAAAAGTATGAAGGTATGTATGTTTAGGTTCTAAAACCTGTGAATGTAACCTTATTTGGAAAAAAGGTTTTTGCAGATATAATTCAGTTCAAAATCTTGAAATGAAATCATCTTAGGTGACCTGAGTGTGCCCTAAATCCAGTGTCAAGTGTCTTTATAAGAGAAAGGCAGAGGGAGATTTGAGATGGACAGAAGAGGAGGCCATGGGCACACAGAGGGAACTGAGTACATGGCCTTCTGTGAGCAGACGGAGGCAGACAAGCCGAGCAACTCTGGGAGCCACTAAAAGCTGGCGGAGGCAAGAGGGCTTCTCCCCTAGAGCCTCTGGAGGGAGTATGGCTCAGTAGACACCTTGGCCTCTGGCCTCCAGAACGGTGAGAGATTAAACTTCTGTTTTAAGCCACCCCATTTGTGGTCATTTGTTCAGGCAGCCATAGGAAAATGCAAGCCCTTCTGCCTCAGCAGGTGGCCTTACTAGGGAGGGGCCCAACTGAGCAGGGCCCTGAGAACCACCTTCCTTCTGTGGGTTGTGCTCAAAACCAAGGGGGAAGGAGCAGGGCGAGAACAGGGGGGCTGGGGGAGGAGTGAGACTGTGGGTAGTGAGGTTTCTGGCCCCTCCTCAGGCCAGGGGGCCATGCCCTACAGCTGGTTTCTTAGGGCTTCCCCTTTGCAAGGAAAACCTGATGGAAAGAGGTTAAAACTGAGGAAGGTAGATGCGAGCTAGCTCTCGGGAAGGACTTGCCAGTTGTGAAAACAGTTAAATCAAAACTGCTTGCCAAGCTGAGCTGTAAAACATGGGATTCCCTGACAGCTTCAGAACAGGAGCGTCACCCATTGTGTGGGGCAGTTAGGATGTGGCCTGGACTTCCAGTGGGTTGAACTTTGAGGGGCCATAGAGGGCATCTAGTGCTACCCCTTCCTTTCAGAGATAAGGAAACCAAGCCCCAGGCTACCCAGCATGTGCCCCTGGTTCTAAAACTCTGCCAATGGGACAATCTCTAGTGTGCAGGGGGGACAATGGACACTACTCAGTGGTTTCAAACCAGGAGCTTCCTGTCCAGCCAGGGTGTGGGGACAGAGTGCTGACTTGTGACTTCTCACAGAGAAGAGAAGAATGTTCCCTGCCGGGTCAGAACCCAGGCTGAGGGAACCCTGTTCATGTCTCTGGCTTGGTTCTGACTCAGCCTCTGACCTGGGAGGGACCGGGTCACAGGAACAGATGAGCCAGCCCTGTCCCTGTCCCCTTGAGAAGCTGGCGCTCACTGAGTCCTAGCAGCGTGCTCCGACAGCTGCAGACGTTCTGTGATCTGGGTGGAGCAAGCAGGCCTGGCCAGAGGCTCCCAGGAGGCTGTGGCAAAGACACTTAGCTTCAGGGTGTTGGGCTCTGGGCTTCCCCTGGGGGTGGCAGTGGCCACTTGGCTTTCCAACCACTAGGCGGGTAGACTCATGTTGAGAGCAGAGACAAGATGAGGGCAGGAGTTGTTCAGGTACCCACAGACCCTGAGATGGAGTGGGGCCTTCTTCTGGCCTGTTTGTTTCTACGGTATCTTCCTTCTCCACTGTGGTCTCCTGGTGCTGGCCTCACATGGAATGAAACTTGACTTTTTTTCAGCCAGGAATTCCCCCACACTCTGTCTAGCTGGGTTGTGCCTTCTGCATCCTCCTAGGTTGTCCTATATTGTCTTTAAAACTAACAGTTAACGAGCTCTTCCTGTGTGCCAGGCTCTGGGCTGAGCTGTTTTCTAGCCATTCTTTCATTTCATCCTCCAGCAGCCTAAGAGACAGCGCTGCTCTTGCCTCATTTGCACTTGGGAAGGAGATGCTCAGAGAGTTAGGTAACTCACTCGTGAGAACTGGAGGTGGGGTGTGAAGCCTCTCTCTCTCGGCAGACTTACCGCTTCCTTCCTGGCCTAGATGTTTGTTCTTCTTTCTTGGGAGAACTTTTCTTAGAGAGATGGACTTTTTGGGGATGTGTTGTTTGTCCATTGGTTTGGTCATTTAGTCACTCATCAAACATGTTCTAAGCATGAGGGTGTCTCTGATCCTCCCCGAGGCTCTGCGCTTCCAGAAGGCCATCCCGGCTAGATTTGTAACTTTATGTAGAAGTTACAAGACATTGCTAACACAGGGACTGGTATCTCTGCTGGAGTAGCACCAGCTCCCCAGGGCAGAGGCCACAGGCTCTCCCAGGGAGGTGGGCTGGTTGCCACCTTGGGATGGAGGGAGCAAGCTGACCCGAAGTGGCACCGGACGCCAGGGCCCAGGTCCCATTGCCTCTCTGGAGCCGCAGGAAGGCAGAAGTGAGGCCAGCATCACTGTCCTTCAGAAATGCATCCTTAAATTTTTCTTTTTTTGGAGAGGATATGCCAGGGCGTGAGAAGTCTTGTTCCTGATGAGGGAGGGCGGCCTGTGGCGGACAGATCACTGGCCTGGGAGATGGGAGACCCAGGTTGCAGCTGCTGAGTGAGGGCTAATTTGCGGTGTGACCTGGTGGGAGTGCCAGCCTCTCTCTCAGCCTCAGATTCCCATCTGCAAAATCATGGGGTTGGGCCAGATCAGCGTCCCCCCCGCTGATTCCTGGTGGTGCACGAGATGATCATAGGTGGGCTATGGGGGAACATTTAAACATTTTAATGTGCATGTGGGAAGTGTGATGTGTATTAAAAAAATAATTAGTACCTCAAACTTGTGATTGTGTAGGTCTTGATTAGTTTAGGTCAGGACTGTATTTACTTGAGTAAGAAAAGCCAGTGAGGTTTTATTAAAACATTGAGTTAATAATAATGCAAGTAGCTGGCCAACCTGACCACGTGGAGACGTGATAAGAGAATGGCTGGAGTTTGGGAGACACTGGGAGTTCTTAGTAGTTTCTTCCAGCTCTTTTCTGAGAATGTAGGCAGTGTGGCATCTCCTGGTCAGGTGCAGACACTTAACACAGTCTGTGTACTGCTGACTGTTAAGGAAGTGGCTTCTCATTATGGTCCGGCATCTTACATTTACAAAGGAGTTTCGCCACCTCAGAGTCTCCTTCGCGTGACCATTATATTCCCATGTCACAGTGGAGAGGCAGTTGGCGCTCTGAGGGAGATGGTCTGTCCAGCATCACGCAGCTCGTAAGTGGTCCAGCGCCTCCAGCTGGCCTAGGCTCTTTGCTGGGTCGCATCAACGCCAGCCCTCTGGGAGCCCGTTTCTGACATTTACCTCCTTTCCCGGCTGCCACTTTCTGCACAGGGTTTCACAGTCATATTGGCTTGTTGCATGCATCTTCTCTTGTCCTGATATTCTTAAAGCAAAGGAGAAAAGGATTTAAGATGACAAGTGACCCTCCCTTTCCCTTCCCCCAGGCCTCTTCCCCATGCAGCGAGGAGCATGTTCTAAAGCCCTCGGCACCCTGTTTCCTAATAGGTGCACTTGGATGTGTAATAGGCAGGTTCCCATTACAGCCTGTATTTAGCTCCAGGGTAGCAGTTAGTGAAACATCTGGTTCGGGCATTAATTCCAGGCCAGAACAGGCCACCAGACCGAGGCCTCGGTGAGCTCACCCTTGCCTGTGGCCACTGAGACTTTCCTGATGGCATGGAATCTGGTCTGGAGTTTTAGGCAAAGGAAGATTCAAACCTGTAGTAAATAAACCTCTTCCTTTAGCCTGGTATGGTGGCATGTGCCTGCAGTCCCAGCTACTTGGGAGGCTGAGGCAGGAGGATCGCTTGAGCCCAAGAGGTTGAGGCTGCAGTGAGCTATGATCACACCACTGTACCCCAGTCTGGGCAACAGGGTGAGACCTTGTCTCCTCTAAACAAAACAAAATAAAACAACACACACCCACACACACACACACACATGCACACACACACACACACACACACAAAAACCTCTTCTTGGAAAACATAGAACTTGCTTGCTATAGACAAGGTAAAAGAATGTTCTTGGATATAGTTATAGCCACAACACCATTGTCATGCCTAAGAAAATACTAAGTTTATGCCAAAGCATACCTAATTGTCCCTAAAACATCTCTCATAGCGCATTAAAAAAAATCAGGACGCAGCATCACAGCTTATACATTGCTTTGGGTTTCTTTTTGATAAAAAATGGCCCAGTACATCTGAAACTTGAGGGGTGACCTCTGAGGCCCTGAATGTTATAGGTTCTGGGGTCCTGGTGGGGACTGTCGTGTGTTACTTGCCTACATTGTCCCTGATCCAAGACCTACTGGGGCCAGGTGGTTCCTTTCGTTGCTTAGGGGAAATTCAGAAAGCCAATTAGGAAAGGCTTGCCTGGAAAACTGTCCCCACCCACGAGACTCCAGGCCCCGCCCCCTCCCCCACAGTCTCATTAGTAGAGCTGATCGGTGTCTGGAAGCCAGACCCAAGGCTCCCTGAATCTCCACCCGTAATCACCAGGTGCACACACTGGGCCCCGTGCCAGGCACTGGGGAAAGATGCTCTAAAGGACTGAAAGACCCCCAGCTGGCGGTCCACAGCCTGCCTGGGGAGACCCAATGTGCCCTGGTGTGGCCGGTCATGGCTCTTGGAAAGTTAGTGCACTGATGTGTGGGGCAGCGGCTCTTTGTTCCTTGGTTCTGATGCTTGGGATAGGCTGGGGTAGGGCCGAGAGAGCCCCCTTCTCTCATACCAGACGGGGAGCATTATCAGGCGGCTGGAGTATCCCCTAATCAATACTTCCTGTATCAAGCTGCGATAGGGGAAATGGACTTTTTTTTTTTTTTTTTTTTTTTTTTAAGTTAAACCCACAGAAAAATGGAAGGAAGAATTCAAAGAACATCTGCCCACCTCTGAGTTATCAGTTGTGAACATCTTGTCTTAACAGCTCTCTCTAAATACACCACTTCTTTTTTTTTGCCAACCTAGCTACAAGGAGACTGCAATCATTGTGACCCCACTCCTCTAAATACCCCAGCATTCAGCTTCCCAGAAAGGGCATTCTTCCTCACACCACTGCTGTTCATCTGATTTAAAAAAAAAAATCACCATGAAATCAGACTTTTCAGTCCTACATACAGGCCACATTTCTTATGACATTCCTGTGTTGTAAGAAATATGTTTGTTCTTTGTCCCCAGTTCCTGCTGAGAGCTCTTAAAACCCTTGGAATTTCCTGATAAGAATGCCTTTCGTTATTAATAGTGAGCCCATTTCGTCACACCTGAGTTTACGCTGATGAAACAACTTAGGGTAAGGCCCTAGACGGCCTTAGGATGGGGCGAATCACCAGAAACACCAAATAATTAGAGGGTTGGACAGTTCAGCCTCTCCCATAGGCTGGACAGAAAGGGTGTGGGTGGTGGGGGATGGGAGCTGGAGATTGGGCTCTATGTAAAACTTTTTTTTTTTTTTTCCAACTCTCAACCAGTAGAAGAGAAAAACTCTTGAACAATGAGATTAGATGAGCTTCTGGGTTTGGGAACTCACTGAGGTGTTGAGGGGTGGGCGTGGGCCCAGAGTGGGCCTGGGAGCTCCCTGCCCACCTTGCCCAGTGCATCTCCTTCTGGCTGTTCCTGAGTTGTATTATTTGTAATAAACTGGTTAATACAAGTAACCCTGAGTTCTGTGAGCCATTCGTGCAAATTATCAAACTTGGGGAAGGGGTTGTGGGAACCCCTGACTTACAGCCAGACTTTGAGTCCTGGACTTGTGATTGGCATCTGAAGGTCAGGCAATCTTGTAGACTTTTTTTTTGCGTCGGAGTCTCACTCTGTCGCCCAGGCTGGCCGGAGTGCAGTGGCTTGGTCTTGTCTCACTTCAACCTCTACCTCCCAGGCTCAAGCAATCCTCCCACCTTAGCCTCCCAAGTATTAGGTTGGTGCAAAAGTAATTGCAGTTTTTGCCATTACTTTTAATAATACTATATTTTTTTAAATAGCTGGGACTACAGGTGCACGCCACCACGTTCAGCTAATTTTTGTATTTTTTTGTAGAGATGAGGTTTCGCCATGTTGCCTAGGCTGGTCTCAAACTCCTGAGCTCAAGCAATCTGTCCACCTTGGCCTCCCAGAGTGCTAGGATTGCAGGCATGAGCCACCATGCCCAGCCTAATCTCGTGGGCTTGAGCACGTTAACCTGTGGTATCTGATGCTAACTCCAGGTAAATGGTGTCAGAATTGAATTACATTGTATGACACCCAGCTGGTCTCTCAAGAGAATCAGAACTGGCTGATGGTGTTGGAAAGCACCTCATTCCCCAGATGTCCTTTGTGGCTCATATTTTACCCAATCCAGGATCCAACCAAGGTTTGTACATTACTTCTGGCTCTATATCTCTTTAATCTCCCCCAGCCTAGACTATCTTTGCTTCTTTTGAGTCTTTTGACGCCTCCAGGCCACTTGATCTGTGGAATGTCTGGATTTGCTTCAGAGCTTCACAGCTTCCTCATGATTAGGTCATGCCACACATTTCCTGCAGGAGCATTTCACAGGGGGTGCAGCGGGAAGTACGGAATATCCCATTAGGGGTGTGTGGCCACACTGATGGCCACTTTCCCCACTTTCGTAGTAATACTAAGCCAGATAGCACACACCATGGTTGGCCATCCTGAACTTGACCAGCCCTCTCCATTGCAATGGCACCTTTCCCCATCATGATGAACACATAGGCTGATGTGAAACACTCTGGTGAAAGAACTTTTAAAAGTTAATCTGAATATGAGACTCCCCTGCTTAAATTATTTCAATTATTTCCCTATTCCAGCCTGAAAATACACTGCCTGCTTCTGGACACCCTTCACATGCCCACTGTGGTCCAGGCCACTGTCACCTCACATTGGTCACCACAGTAGCTCCCTGACCGGCCCATCCCACCTCCATCTCCTAGTCTCTTGGCATAGCAGTCCAAGCAACTCATTTAAAGATCACAGCCAGGCGTGGTGGCAAGCACTACTTGGGAGGCTAAGGCGGGAGGATTGCTTGAGCCCAGGAGTTCGAGACCAGCCTGGGCAACATAGCAAGACCCCCGTCTCAATTATTTAAAATAAAACAAGATCACAGTTGCAACAGAGCACTTCTCTGCAAACTTTCAGTGCCTCCCACCCACTCAGAGCAAAAGTCAGTCTTCTCAGTGGCCTCAGAGTTCCTTCCTGATCAGCCCACTGCCTCATCTCCTAGATGCTCCCTCTCCAGCAGCCCCATCCCCCTTGCTGTTTCTTGAAAACACAGGCACATCCCAAGGCCATGGTGCCTGCTTGGATGCTCATTCACATATCCGTGTGGCTTGGTGCCTCCTCTGCTCCAAGTCTTTTCTCAAATGTCACCTTCCCTGGCCACACTGATGGCCACTTTCCCCAGCTTCCCTAGCCTTCTTCCCCGTTTTATCTTTCTTGGTAGCACTTATAACCATAGCATAGTAGATATTATTCTTACATATTTGCCTCTCCCCAAGTAGAATGTGAGCTCCACCAAAGCTGGGATTTTTGTGGTTTTCTTTCATTGCTCTCGTTGCACATCCAGTTCTTAAAATAGTAGCTCCCAAAGTGGGTCTAGGGACCTCTGGGTTCCACTGTCAGGTGCTCTTGCATCTAGAACCACTTTCATAGTAATACTAAGACTCCTATTGTCACTCTCTCGGGAGCATGTGATGGAGCGTCCCAGAGGCACCTGAACACTCGATGTGGGAATGGAGCCGATGAGGAGCAGATCTGAGAATCCAGCTGCCTTCTCAGCAGCCAGACGTTAACATTTACAAACATGCAGAGCCCACGCCACTCTGCTCACTCAGTTTTTGTGTGTTTTTGGGGGGGAATTTTTTAAGTAAAAAAATAGGCTATTTAACATATAAATCAATATTTCTTTCTTTTTTTCTCTGTCTCTCTCCCTCTCCCTTCTCTCCCTCCCCTCCCTTCTTTCCTCCCCTCCCCTCCTCTCCCCTCCCCTCCCCTCTTTTGACTCTAGTACCCAGGCTGGAGTGCAGTGTTGCAATCACGGCTCACTGCAGTCTTGACCTGAGCTCAGGCCATCCTCCCACCTCAGCCTCCCAAGTAGCTGGGATCACAGAGCCGTGCCACCACACCTGGCTAATTCTTACTTTTTGTAGGGATGAGGTCTCCCTGTGTTGCCCAGGTTGGTCTTGAACTTCTGGACTCAAGTGAACCTTCCACCTCTGCCTCCCAAAGTACTGGGATTACAGGCATGAGCCACTGCTCCGAGCTGTCTCTTGTTATTTCTAAATGAGCTAATAAATATTTAAAATAAGTCTTAGTTTTAATTTATGGTAAATAATTGATGGATATCATCATAAACAAAAGCTCCAGATCTTCAAACATTTTTAAGAATGAAAAGGAGTTTTCAGGTCAAAAACTTTGAGACCCATTGGCTTTAAATAATGCCTGGTGTGCAACAACCACTCAGTCAATAGATGTCATATGAATAAATGGACTTCTTGGCTTAACCCATGAGACCTGGCCTTGGTGCTGTGGCTTCTGTGAACCTCCCTGTCTGCCTCCCCTTCCCTTGTCCTCTGCCTGTCCTTGATTCCAGCTCTGCTGACCTGACCTGCTGTTCCTGTGGTACCTTCATGGGCATCTGGAACTCCTTAACCCTCTTGTCCACCTTAGGAATTCCTGCTTGTCCATTAAATGGACTCAGTTCAAACATGACCTCCTCCAGGAAGCCTTCCCTGATCTTGCCTTTCTCATTTAGTGTCTCCTTCTCTCCGGCGCCTTTGCACACATGATCCCATCTACCTCAGGGTTTTGATGACTCCCACATGTGTTGATGTGCTGGTAGGTCTCTCACCAGACAGAGCTTCTTGAGGACAGGAACTCATCTGCTTATTCCCAATGTCTGCTACATAAGAGGGGCTTAATGTATGTGGAATCAGTGAGTGCTGCCTTGGAATTCAGAATAGGGACTCCTCCCTCCCTGGAATTAACCCTGGACCAAAGAGGGTCTGAAGGGGAAATGGTTTCTGGCTTCTGACTTGGGTTTTGAAATGTCAGCATTACAACAGCACTACATGGTTACTGGGGAAGAAGTAACATTTACTAAGTGCCTGCTGGGTGCCAGGAGCTTTCGCGTGGCATCTGGCTTCAGGACATTGTGGTTTACTTGGCCATTGTGAACAGGCTTGGGCCCTAACCACTTTCTGTCTGGGTTCCATGAGGAGAGTGTGGTCTGGTAACTAAGCCACCAAACTTCTGTGAACTTCTGGGACATCCTAATGCATTTGCATAGTACGTGCAGACTATGAAGTTGTTGAGGGCAAAGTTGTGTGTGTTGCTGGATCTTGCCACCATGTCCTGCATGCTGTCCATAAGAAATACCTGGAATTCTCTGTCCAAAGAGCATAGTTAATGCTGTCAATGTCACTACCAGCAAGGGCTTCCCATTGTTGGTTTTATAGATATTCAGAAGTGGAGAGATATCCCTGTAGCAGGGGTGATCCAAGAAGGCTTCCCAGGGGAGGAGGGCATTTTCTTGTTTTTAGACAGAATCTTGCTCTGTCACGCAGGCTGGAGTGCAGTGGCACGATCATGGTTTGCTACAGCCGTGATCTCCTGGGCTCAAGCAATGGGAGGAGGGCTTTGAGCTGAGCTTGGAAGATGGGTATGAGCCCCTTTTGGCTTTATTATTTCCAGGAAACCATGCCTTTCCGAGGCTGCTATGGGAGGCAGTGCTGGAGGTGTGTGCCTTCATCAGGCTGGGGAGGGAAGGCATTGCTGTCTGCTTTAGGGTTTTACCCTTGCAGAAATGTGACATCCTTGGGCTAGGTGGGAGAGCAGAGGGTAGCCCGTGGGGACGGAGTCAGAGCAGTGTGTGGGGCGAGAGGAGGAGACAGGCCGCCCGCAGTCTGCTTATTTGCCAGGATTTGAGGGGAGTTTCCATGGACTCCCGGAGCAGTGGAGCAACCCTGGGGGTTGTCATGCCAACTGGGAAGCTGAGGCTCAGAAAAGGTAAGGGACTTCCCCAAGGTCACAAAGAGTTGGTAGCAGAGCTGGGATTGGAGCCTAGGGTGCCCATGTGACCAGCTGCCCAGTGCTCCTTTCCTTTCCCCTTTGTCCTCTTTGGAGACATGAGCCCTTGAACTGGGGCCCTATGTCTTCATTAAGGCCCTGCGCATTCCAGACACTTGAGATCTGATTGCCGCCTCTGCCTTCTATCCGTAGTTCAGGGGCAAAGGGTACAGTTCAGATGTGGGATTCCATGAAAAGGGGGAAAGAATAAACCAAGGGCCACATATGTAAAAAGCAATTTGATGCATTTCTTTTTTATATAGAGAACTACATCTGACATTAAAAACAAGATCCATGAAATAATCATAAGCCTTAGCACTGCCCAAGTTGTGTAGAGATAGTTTATATATGCCCGACTCAGCCAGGTGTCTCCTGGGAGCCGGCAATTCTGACTGAGCCTCACATCCTTGGCTCCTGCTGTTGGAGTTCCCTTCATCTCCGCCCACCTCCTCCCCACGCCTGCTCTCCCCACCGCCTGCTTCTTTTCAGATGGCTCTCCCTCATGGTGGCTTCTCGTCTCGGCAGCCCAGAGGGGTCAGGAGAGTGAGACCACAGGGCACTCCCAGACCCCTTCCCTGGAACTCCTGTTGCCCTCACGTCGGGCCCCATGAGGATAACTTTCAGGCAGTCTCTAGGGAAGACCCTAGGCCAGTGGAGGAACAGGGGATGCATGGAGCAGTTCCCAGACAGGGTGGGCTCCGAAAGGCTGCCAGGACCTTGGACTGGAGGCTGTTGTATAGGACAAAGGCCTCCTGTCATCTCTGTGAGCCCGTGTCTCCTTTCAAAGGGTCTGAGAGAAGGGAGACCTGGGCCATCTTACTCACTCCTGCTGGCGGCGGCCTACAGTTATGAGTGGTGGAGGCTTAGCTGATTGGGTGCTGTGGGCTGCAGAGGGACACGGTCCTGGCCAGAAGGAGGAGGAGGGGTGACCAGCAATGCTTTGACACAGGAATATACCCGTGAGCGGTTACCCTGGGAGGAGGCAAGCCCCACCCCACCCCACCCCACCCAGCTCTTCATTCCTGGGCTCCCTAAGCCCATACCCAGACTTCCAGCCTCCATTCCCCATTCCTACCCCTCAGCTGGAGCTCCAACCCCAGACAGAGGATGCTGCCAGCAGTGGCCTGAGCTGGGGCTTCCTGTCTCGCCACCAGGGCCAGACGTCCAGGGTGCATCCGGGAGCACTGTCTTCTGCTCTGATTGACCTCTGGCTACTCAGTCAGCTGGGTCTGCGGGGGCCTGGCCGGAGGTCCACCCGGGGCTGAGATCTGTGAACAAAATCACCAGGCACCATTTCCCATGTACGCTGGGGACACAGCCCTGGGAGGCAGGCTCTGACTCTCTTGGTTCAGACACATGGAAGGTGGGGAGAGAGAGACAGAGAGGTCTGGAGAGTGAGGGAGAAAGAAAAGCAAGGCGAGGAGGGTATTGGGTGGAGATGAAGTCTCTCTTGACTCTCCTTCCCATGGCTGTTTCTGTGGTTCTCCGATTAACCATGAGTCATTCTTATCCTTAAGCCTTGGAAGGCTCTGTTCCAGACTGGGATCATCGCAGAGTTCCTTCTTTGGGCTTACAGGCGTCTGAAGCCATAAACCATTTCTCAGATTTATTCTTCCAGCAGATATATTAGGCCAGTCCCTGTGTTCAGGGAGGGTCCAGTTGCGTGAAGTCAAACTCCGTGCATCCTTCAGAGTCCTTCTCTGGTTTCCCCAGGAGGAAGTAATTGCTCTGCATCTTGTCTCAGAATGCCTTGGTCACTTATTTGTTCTACCGCTTCTACCTGCCTGTCCCCAAACTCTTCCCCCAAACAGCCCAAGGCATGCCACCCCCACTCCCACCCTGTACTTCATTCATTTGTGGTTGTCCTCGATGAGAAATTCCACTCTCTGCCCTGGCTGGATTGAATAACTGGGGTTTGCAAAACTCCCAGCATAGCTCCTTCACAGCCTGGAATGTGCTGTGTGCCTGTGGGAGTCTTAAATCAAATTTCTGCAACTATTGCCAACAGGAGGGGTAGCAAAACAGACTGGTGTGCCCACTTTGCTTCCTAGAGAGGTTTGTTTTCCAAAGGCCATGTTTGTCACCTTTGAACTGATGAACCCAAGACTTTAGATGTCTTTCTCCAGCTCTGCTCAGACACCATGGAAAGCTTGAGGGAGGCAATGAGAACTGTTGTTAAAGAAGCCATAATTGTTTAAAGAAGACATAAAATAAGAAGGGATTATTATTTATTAATATTAATAAAGGGATAATTTACAAATAATAAATATTTATTTACTATTTATTCCATTTAGGAGCAGGAAGACCTGCTAGAGTAGAAATGCCATTTCTCCCCAAACGGATCTATAGATTCATTGTGGTTCCAATCAAAGTTCAGTTCAGTTGATTTTTTTCCTGAGACTTGAGAAGATGATTCTAAAATGTGTATGGAAGATTCGAGATCTAAGAATATCTAGGACACTTCTGAAGAAGACAGGAAGAAGAGACTTGGCCTACCAGATGGCATGATGTGTTGTAAAACTGAAGTTATTACAATAAGGAGGTTTGTTTAGAAACAGACAGAACAACCAATGGAGGAGATAGCCAGAAACAGCCCCAGGCTTATGGAAAACCTTAGAGTATGACAGTGGGGTCATAGCAGATCAGTGAGGACAGAAGGACTGGTTTGATCAATGGTGCTCTGACATTAACAAAAGTAACAAACAAAGTTGGGCATGGTGGTTCACACTTGTAATCCCAGCACTTTGGGAGGCTGAGATGGGAGGATCGCTTGAGCTCAGGAGATCGAGGCTGCAGTGAGCTATGATCACGCCACTGCACTCCAGACCCTGTCTCAAAGGGTCTCAAAAAAAAAAAAAAAAAGAGTAACAAAAGAGGCTGTGTCAGAGAATGTCAGGGACCAAGGATTACAATTAACTGGGTTCTCTGTACTTGATGTCCAGTTTTTATGAAGGAAGAAGTCCTGTCCAGAGTCAAGGCAGGATTGACAGCAAAGTACAAGTGACAAAGACAAGTGAATGCGTCTTTGCTGGTGGCAGGAGGCAGCCTCTGCTGCTTTCTCAAGAGCTGGCTTTGATTTGGGGTTGTGGGGGAGCCCCGTTCCTCAAGCATAAGTAGGGCCAGGTCAGTGGGATGGAGGTTCAGTGTCCCCAGAGCTTAGAGTACGGCCTGGTGGTCCTGGAGGTGGGGCTGGTGCTCCCTAGGGGAGACAGAATGGGCCCTATAGCAGTTTGGATTGGGGGCACTGCCAGGACCTCCTATCCTTGGTCTGTTTTGCTTTCCTTACAGGAAAGGGGAGTGGGAAGGCAGGAACCCAGCTGCCCTGGCGATGTAGGAGAGAAGACTGTTTTCTCCTGAGTAAGTTGGTGAACACTTGCTGAGCCTTCCGTAGCTTGTGGCAGGAGGGTTGAAGCATGTGCCTTTTTCTTTTTCTTTGAGACAGAGTGTCACTCCGTCGCTAGGCTGGAGTGCAGTGGCGCGATCTTGGCTCACTGCAACCAACGCCTCCCGGGTTCAAGTGCTTCTCCTGCCTCAGCCTCCCAAGTAGCTGGGACTGCAGGTGTGCGCCACCACGCCCAGCTAATTTTTGTATTTTTAGTAGAGGTGGGGTTTCACCACATTGGGCAGGCTGGTCTCGAACTCATGACCTTGTGATCCACCTGCCTCGGCCTCCCAAAGTGCTGGGATTACAGACGTGAGCCACCGCACCTGGCCACCTTTTTTTATAAGGATGGAGTCTACCTTCAGGAAGGAACCTTGAAGGAGTGGTGAGGGGCAGCACCAGTGAGAGACGCTCTAGACTTGTGCTGTCCAAAATGTGGCCACCAGCTGCTACCTGTGGTTGAATTTAACTTAAAGCAAAATAACATGGAAAGTTCAGTTCCTCAGGCACCAGGGCCCCGTTTCAAGAGCTTGCTAGCCACACGTGGCTCGTGGATACCACACTAGGTGTTGGCATCATCTAGGAAGTTCTTTCAGCACTGCTGCTCTGCTATTGTCGGCTTTGTATTTTGCAAAGGTGTTTCCACCTCTTTCCCCCCAGTTCTTCACAAAAGGCCCGTTTGGTAGCCTTAGTGGCTGGCCAGGCAGATGAGTTTTGGTTGTGAATCCTGACTCTCTCATGGGTTCTGTGCTGCTTAGTCTCTTTGGGCCTAGTCTGTGAAACGAGATTAGTCGTTTCTTGGGTGTTTGAGGGGGTATGTTGATGAAAGGAAATGAGAT
The DNA here is from genome assembly GCF_043159975.1 of Macaca nemestrina. Taxonomy (NCBI): domain Eukaryota; kingdom Metazoa; phylum Chordata; class Mammalia; order Primates; family Cercopithecidae; genus Macaca; species Macaca nemestrina. The sequence goes on from NC_092133.1 coordinate 65,819,210, forward strand.
GATGCAGGTATGACCCCTGACAGGATAGTGGCACAGCATAATCACTATAAGAGCCAATAGGCTTTACTGTTTTACAGGTGAAAAATGAGGCCCACAAGCGGGAGTGACACGGCCAAGGGTACTGAGCTCACCCATGGAGGCCCAGAACTCCTGCCTCCTCTGTTGCCTCTGCTGCTCCCGCCAGCACCCTGCTCTGGGACAGGGGAAGCTGGGGCAGCAGTGTGCAGAGCAGACGACTGTCTGCAGGGTGGGCTTGGCCCGGGGCCAGGCAGGACGGGCCTCGGGGCAGAGGGCCTCAGGAAGGGAGGTGCAGGGTTTCTCTGGGCAGGAGGAGGGGGCCCTGCTAGTCTCACTTTATTCAAAACCTCTCTCAAGCCTTGGAGTGTAGCTCTTCCCCACCCCCTTTCAAGCTAGAAAGTCTGAAAAGCGCTTTGTTTTGGCCCAACATGGAGCCCTGGACCTCGATTGCTCCATGAGACGGTTGCAGAATGAAGTGGTTCTCAGGGCCTTCCAGGAACTGCGGGCTCCGACGGGGCTCATCCTGAAGTCCCGCATTCTCCCTCTTCCCTGTCCCTTTCATTCAAATTCCTAGAGCCCTCTTCACCTCTCCTGGCAGGAATGATATTTGCTTCCTGTAAACCAGGGGTTCTTACTTTTTGTGTGCCAGGGACCCTTTGGTTCTCTGGGGAAGCCTGTGGATCGATCCTTTTTCAGGACAAGATACTTAAATGCATAAAATGAAATACACACGGTTACAAAAGAAACCAATTATAGTAGGATACAATTATTAACATTTTATACAACCAAATTTTTGATGTAATAATGTGCAACTTTATCAGTGCATTCACTCACAAGATCTAGCAGTGACTAGCAGTGAGTCGAATACTATCGTAAGTTTGAAGTAATGAGGAATGTAAATGACATTTTAAGATATGAGATTTCTACTGCTGACAAAATTGCAGGTGCTGTTAATATTACTTCAGTTTGTTGCCACATCCCACATGGAAGGGATATTTCAGTTAGAGGTAAACAAAAGTAAAGATGTGGATTTTTCTCCATCTCCAGTTTGAAAGCTCCCTAAATTCCATCCATGGGACCATCAGTTCCAGCCTCTCTTACCCTCCCTTCTCAATAGTCTTCTGGCCCCTTGTGAGCCTGCAGAGAGTAATACAGGGCCTGGAACACAATAGAGCCTAGCGTTTGCCTTTTGGGGCTGAAAATGGGCCTTGCAGGTCCTCATTAAGCACAGATTTGCCCCAGCTGTGGTGAGCCAGCCAGGACGGGTGACCAGATGCTTCCTTCAGGAGGCACAGGTGCTGGAATGCCTCACAGAGTCTCCTGCTTCCCAGCAGCTGCCTGGAGCTGGGCCTCTCCCTGCACAGGAGGAAGCAGGGTTCCAGGATGCAGGGCTCAGAGGGGACCTTCAGGCCTGGTTCATGTGGGGCCACAGGGCTCCTCTGCAGCCTGTTGAAGATGCCATGTGGTTCACAAAGCCTGGGCTTTTGGGCTTGGCTGTGGGCTGCCAGCAGCTCGCATTTTCCCTCTTTGGCCCTAAATGGGCATGGCCGTGTGCCCCCCACCCCCAGCCCTGTTTAGCTGAGGCCATCCTGCTTGACAGATGGGCCATTTGCTTCCTGTGCTAGAGCTGAGTGGCCGGCTGCCTAGTGGAAGGCTATAATTAGCAGAGTGGAGCGGATGGGATTGCATGCTGGCATTGACAGATAATTTTATCCTCAGATGGATAAACTGATGTCATCAGAGATGTAAATATCATTTGGAAATTTCAAAGTTCCTGGGAAGGTTTATGCCGGCCTCTCCCCATGCCTGCTGCTCTTGGGGGCACTTGAATGGGGAGGCCAGAGAGGCCTGTGCTGTATGAGGAGCTGCCTGGGAGTTGCCTGCCAGGCTGCTGGGAGGGTTGGGGTGGCAGCTCCTTCTGCTAGACCAGGAGAAATAGGGCCTAGGATGGCTTGAGGGAGTCTTTACATTTGCTTTGGGAGCTTTTCCCATGGGGTTTATGGTCTGGAAATGTCTCAAGGCTAACTAGCAAGGAAATGGCAATGCTTTATAACAGCAGAGAGTGAGATCAGAGCAAGGGAAGTTTTGTTTTCTGCTGGCAAGGGTGTTCTGGAGTGGGTCCCAGGGCTCTGGGGAGCTTGTAAAAATAGAAGAAGCCACTGACTGCCTTTATGGAGCGGGTTGGGGTCAGTTCTGCTCAGCATTGGGGCCAGTGGCAGCTCCGGTACTTGGGGGATGGTTTCCAAAGCAGAGTACCTTCACTCAGAAGCACAGCCTCAGGCAGGAAGGAGGAATGGGAACAGGCTGGGGGCAGGGGAACGGGGAAGGATGTCAGCTGTCCCCATCCTGCCAAGGAAGAAAAGGATTTTTTTTTTTTTACAACAGGGAACATAGAACTTCCAAAAGTATATTGGGCCAGTTCTGAAAATGTTAAGATATAATAGTTGTGTTGGTTCCACGACAGGGTGAGAATTATGCTTTTTATCAAAATGGAAGATAAAACCCTACCTCTGCCACCCTCAAGTACCCGAGTCCTTGAATATTTTATTTACTCCATGCCTGGGCTCCGAAAACTTCCATGCTCTATGGGGTTCTTATTTAACCATGATTCTCTGCTTTGAGGTGGATGAGCCTCAGGGCTCTTTTATTTGTCCAGGTTGAGTTTAGTGAATGATTCCTCACAGGTGGAGTCACTGAGGAGGGGGATTGGCCTTTTTTTTTTTTTTTTCTTTTCTTCTTCTTTCTCGAGACGGAGTCTTGCTCTGTCACCCAGGCTAGAGTGCAGTGGCGCAATCTTGGCTCACTGCAACCTCCACCTCGCTGGTTCAGGCGATTCTCCTGCCTTAGCCTCCTGAGTAGGTGGGATTACAGGCACGTGCCACCATGCTCGGCTAATTTTTGTATTTTTAGTAGAGATGGGGTTTCGCCATGGTGGCCAGACTGCTCTCGAACTCTTAATCTCAGGTGATCTGCCTACCTCAGCCTCCCAAAGTGCTGGGATTACAGGCATGAGCCACCGTGCCCAATCTGGACTTGGCTTTTTAATGGCTGCTCACCATTGCTTTCCGAGGACCTGGGGTACTTAGGCTGCCCTCGAACAGTGATTTCTCCATGTTCTGAGTTTTGGAGTATGACTGACCGGATAGTCTCTGGTTTACCTTTCTTTACCAAAAGTAAATATTTTCATGGTCTCCATTTTCCTGTAGAGGGTGAGTATGTGTGTATGTGTGTGTGTGTGTGTGTGTGTGTGTGTGTGTGTGTGTGTGTGTGTCCTGCCTTCTAAGGCCAACTTGTTAGTAAGTGGCTGGTGGCCGAGCTTGTCAGTGTCTTGAGTCCCTCCTGGCCCATGTGTTGGAAAGGCATCCTTCTAGACTGGGGGAAGGGTCTCACTAATCCTGGATTAATTTTCAAGCCAAGGGGAATGGCACTTAGCCTTGAAACATAGCAGTGTACTGGATCCAAGTGAGATGGTTTCCTGGTAATCCTCTGTTATCCTGTGTTTCTGCATAAGCTCTGTCTGCTTGTTTGACTTCTGGCTTCCCTGTCAGGCATCAAAGCTTACGAGGAAGCAGTCACTTCCCTTTACTCAGGATTTAGCTCTCTTTAGAAGGAGGTCATGGACATCTACTTGAGGACATGATGATCAGTAAGGAGACCCATGAAGTCAGTTTAAGGCTCAGGCAGCCCTGTGAGTGGCTGGAGGGGCAGCCTCCTCGGTGTTCTGCATGGTGACACTGGGATGGCTATGCTCATGTCACTTCCCACCAACATCTGTCTGTATCATCCCTTCCTTTCCTTGGACCCTAGCTGACAGCACCATGTCACTTACTCTCCCATGCTGCCTTCAGCTTAGTGGAGAAGTCCAGTTATCTGATGACTTGTCCCTGCCCTTTGGAATATGTGGCCCAGAAAGTCAGAATCCTTGGACAGTCAGGGGACTGGGTAGACAGTGCCTGACTTGAATTCAGAGGGTCTGTTGGAAAGCCCAGATCTTGTTCATTCAGCAGATGTTGATCATAAATGCTGATTCTACTTCCTCAGTGTCAGAATGTCTAGGTGCTGGGGATGTCCGAAGCAATTGAAAAACCCCTCCTGGAGCTTATGTTCTAGTGAGGAAGACAAATTAAAAAAAAAAAACAAAAACATAAAAAAACCAACCAGAAATAGTGTAGTATGTTAAATATGGGTAAGTTCTAAGGAGAAAATAAAAAAGAGAAACGAGATCAGGAGTTTCACGGGGAGGAACTTCCCATTTGTAAATAAAGTGGCCCTGAAGGGCCCCCGTTTGCAGGTGGTAACTGAGCAAAGAAGAGAAGGAGGTGGGGGAGTGAGCCATGCAGGTGTCAGGGGAAGAGCATTCCAGGCCGTCAGAACTGTCTGTGCAAAGGCCCTGGGGTGAGCACACATGGCAGTTGACAAGCAACAAGAAGCCTGGGTTTTCCTGGTGGAAAGTTACAGGGTGTTCTGTAACAGCATGTCCACTGTTAGAAAAGTTGAGAGTGAGGGATTCTACTTGCGAATTCCCTCAAAATTCTTCCTGCTTCAACCTTTGGCCTTCTCTGTGGTCATCCTGAAAGTAAATTCTGTGTTATGGTACTGTGTGAAATGTCTGTCGCCCTGAGCACTTCTGGAATGTTTTTTGGGTGACCTGCCTGTTTAATACAGGTCACGGCGGCCTCACACTTCCAGGTCTGTAGTGTTTCCACGTTCATTCTCTCACGAAAGCCATGGTGTGAGCAGTGCAGAAATGAATGTCTTCATGCCTGCCTTTCAGATGAGAACACAGAATCACATGGAAATGCCTGTCCAAGGCCAGGGTTAGCAAGTAGCAGAGCTGGGGCTCGAACCCATGTTCTCTGACCCTCCAGCCAGTGGCATTTCCCCTAACCCATCTGTACTCTCCTCTAAAGTGGCATCTCCACATTGGGTCTGTATTAGTCTGCTAGGGCTGCCATAACATCAAGTACCAGACTGAATGACTTAAACAACAGACATTTATTTTCTCACAGTTCTGGAGGTTAGAAGTCCAAGATCAAGGTGGCAGGGTTTTTTTTGTTTGTTTGTTTGTTTGTTTGTTTTTGAGATGGACTCTGACTCTGTCACCCAGGCTGGAGTGCAGTGGCACAATCTCGGCTCACTGCAAGCTCCACCTTTTGGGTTCACGCCATTCTCCTGCCTCAGCCTCCCGAGTAGCTGGGACTACAGGAACCTGCCACTACGCCCGGCTAATTTTTTGTATTTTTAGTAGAGATGGGGTTTCACTGTGTTAGCCAGGATGGTCTCGATCTCCTGACCTCATGATCTGCCCGCCTTGGCCTCCCAAAGTGCTGGGATTACAGGCATGACCCACCGTGCCCGGCCTGCAGGGTTGATTTCTTCTGAGGCTTGTCTCTGACTTGTAGATGCTGCCTTCTCCCTGCGTGTTCACACGATCTTCCCTCTGTGCGTGTCTGTATCATAATCTCTTCCCCTTATAAGGACACCAGTCATATTGGATTAGGGCCACCTTAGTGACCTCATTTTAACTTTAATTAGTTCTTTAAGGACCCTGTCTCCAAATATAGTCACATTTCGAGGTACCGGGGGTTAGGATTTCAATAGAGGAATTTTGGGGAAACAGTTCAGCCACTAACAGGACCCTTTATGTGCCGTAACCTGGGGCAAGCCTCCCACACAGCAGGTACCACAGCCCCAGATGACTGTTTGCTTTGGAAAATCAAGTGACCTTAGTCTCTCTCTCACCCTCTGTTTTCTTGCTGCAGCTGATCGGGGCCCTGGTCCTATCTGTGGGCATCTATGCAGAGGTCGAGCGGCAGAAATATAAAACCCTTGAAAGTGCCTTCCTGGCTCCAGCCATCATCCTCATCCTCCTGGGTGTCGTCATGTTCATGGTCTCCTTCATTGGTGTGCTGGCGTCCCTCCGTGACAACCTGTACCTTCTCCAAGCAGTGAGTGGACCACACCACCCCTCAGCTGGGACTCCCCAGGAGAGCTGCGGCGCCTGCCCTTGTGCCCTTGGGCAGCTCAGTTTCTTTGGTCCCTGCCTCAAACCACCTCCTTTAGAGAGCTCCTTAGATCAGCCCATCTGATCACACTGGCCCAAGAGTGCCCAGGCCACCTCCCCTTCTGCATGTTAAAGCTGATTGGAATACTGCTCTTACTTAAACTCTGTGTTCATCTGGATGCTCAGTTGTGAGTAGGAAAAACCACACTCAAATGAGAGCAAGGAAAGACAAAAAAAGGAGGTGGTGGTGAGTCATTAGCTCATGCAACCAGCAAACCCACACTGGGTCCAGGGGTTTAGATGGCGCCACTGGGCAGGGTTGGGCAATCTCCCCAGCCCCTCCCAGCCGGGGCTGCCCCCTTTGCGGTGGTCGCTGCTGGCCTCAGGCCAGCAGAGTCCTTATGGTTCTAGATTTCAGGGAGTCTTTCCTACCAGCTCTGGCCAAAGTTCCAGGACTCTGGTGGGCCTGGCTTGGGCCATGTGCCCATTCTGGGATGGGGCATGGGGAGTCAATCCTATCTGCATCCCATTATTGTGGGGTGAGGGATGACTCCCCAAAGTTGGGGGTAGTGAGTAGGCAGATCCATTCACTCTGCACTTGTGTGTCTCTTGACCACATTGTCTCCCCCTATATGGGAAGCCCCTGCAATCCGCTATAAACCGGGTTTGGGTGCTACTTGAGGCTGGAAGTTGCTGAAATCAGTTTGGATAATGCCTGCTCTCTAGTAAAGGGCAGAGGTGGGGGTGCATATCCTCTAAGCTTCAGCCATCCCCCTCACCCACTCTGGGGGATCTGGGAGGTCACATCTGAGGGTTCTCTGTGGGGAGCTGGAAATACTGCCCCGGCCTGCCCATTAAGCCTGGCCCAGCCCCTCTGGCTCAGTGGCAGTGAGGTCCAGCTCTCTTATGGTGGTGGGGGAAGGGTGTGCTCTTCCACATAGACCCCCAAGACAAATGGAGGTGACGATCTGGCTGGGACAGCTGAGTCACTCTGCCGCCTTCCGGCTCCAGAGACAGATTTTCCTGGGGCCTGCCTGTCCACGTCCACGTTCTCAGGGGAGGAAGGGGCAGAGGCCTGGGAGCTGATAGGAGCTCCCCTAGGGACGCTTCTCCTTGTGCTTGCTGTTGGAGCAGATGGTGCATCCCCTGTACCCCACACATGCCCTCTGCCCCTCTCCAGGTGAGTCTCTGAATTCTGTTTTCCAGTTCATGTACATCCTTGGGATCTGCCTCATCATGGAGCTCATTGGTGGTGTGGTAGCCTTGACCTTCCGGAACCAGGTGGGCCTGTGGATTTGTGTATCGGCCATGTGTGTACGGAGCACCCACTGTGGGTGCCTGAGGCTGTTAACTAGGGGTGCAGCAGTGAGCAGGGCAGATAACCCCCATGGAGCTTTCATTCTGCTAAAAGAGAATGACAGACACTGAACAAGTAAAGCAGTGACTAAGAAAATGAAGCAGGCTGACATGAGAGTGCCTGGGGAGGAGATGGGAGGACCGTGCTGAAATGGTAAAAGGAGCCAGCCGAGTGAGGTCCCAGCAGAGGGAAGCTGAGCAGAAATGAGCTTAGCATGTGAGCAAAACAGCATGGAGGCCATGTGGCTGAGGATGGGTGGGGTGGAGAGGGGTGGAAGGTGACGACGAAAGGGCTGGTCAGGCAGGTCACAGAGGTCCTTGTAGGCCATGAGTTAGGAGCTTGGAGTTTTTTCTAGAGGTGGCAGGAGCCTTTGGAGAGTCTTACGTGGGAAGCGATGTGACCCAGTTTATATTTTACCATGGCTGCTGAGTTGGGGAATGGACAGGGAAGAGTTGAAGGTGTACACAGGGGCCCAGCTGGGAGGCTGTGGGGGTCATCCTGGGAATGGGGTAAGATGACTTGGACTGAAGTGGAGGCGGTGGGCCTGGGCTGAAGAGGTGATTTGGTGTGTGTTTTGGAGGCAGTACCGTCAGAGGCTGTTGTGCTGTCGAGAGGAGTGAGGAGAGGGGCAAGTTGACAGGGTGATGCCTGGCATCCTGACCCTGGCAGGGTTTGCAGAATCAGGGCGCCTTAGAGCCAGAAAGGTTCTCATGGCTCCCGGCTCCGGCTCCTTCAGGCAGGATGTATGCACTTCATACTAGCTGTGCCACCTTGGGTGAATTGCTTGGCCTCATGGATTATTAGGGGACACCTAGCTCACAGATCTGATGAGAGAATGCATGTGAAGGACTGGGCATGGTTCTGGCACATAGTGGTCAAGTCCCCACAAGAAGCTGGTGGTGGAGCAGGGCTGACTCCAACCCAGGACTCCGTCTTTTCTCCCATAATCTTCTTCCTTTGTCCTCATCCTGCATTGCTGCCATAGGTGGGGCTCGAGGAGCAGGGCATGTTTGTAGAAACCCCATTCTCTGTGTCCACTGCCTGGCCTGCACCCCTCCCTGCCCCAGATAGCTTGGTCCTGGTGCAGCTGGACAGTCGCTGCTGGGACATGCATTAGGGCTGTGAGCCAAGTTATCTTTTTTTTAAAAAAAATTGTTTATTTATTTTTTTGAGGCAGGGTCTCACTCTGTCACCCAGGCTGGAGCAGTGGTGCGATCATCGCTCACTGCAGCCTCGAACCCCTGGGCTCAAGTGATCCTCCGGCCTTAGCCTCCAAAGTAGCTGGGACTACAGTCATGCACCCCTGTGCCCAGCCAAATTATCTTTGTTGTCAGCAGTTGCTTTTAAGGCAGCAGGTGCTGTCCCACAGCCCGCGTTGTGCAGACCTCTCAGATGGCCCAGGGTCTGGCCCTGTGAAAATGTTCATGGGAGTGTGATTCCAGCTCGGGTGGGAGCAGGGACCACACTAGTTCTGCTGGGACCTCCTGCAGTGGGACCTAACTACAGGCAAGTCTGCACACCTGGAATCCAGGGGCCTTACTGTCTTATGAGCCCCAGGAAAGGGGCTTTATTCCATTTGCCCATGAGACTGCTTCTCCCTTTTCCTCTTTTCTACCTGCCTCTCCCTTTGCCTCTTTTCTGCTTATCAGAGCCTCTCTTCTGAGCTGGCAGATCCAGCATGCTGGTTCACTTTCCAGCAGACTTGAGGGGAGAGAGCTTTATTCCATTTGCCCATGGGGCTGCCTCTTTGTGCAGGCAGCAGAGCTCCTGGCCAGCCTGCGGCTTTCCAGGGGCTACTGGTTAGTGCTTTCCTGGCTGGAGCCCAGGTCCAGTTTGTGGCCAACTAAACAGACTGCTGGATAGAAGGAGGAATCTCCACTAGCCCCTGACCCCAGACAAGGTTTCTGCTGCTAGGCATGGCTTGATGGTCAGACTGGAGCGGCTTCTCCACCCATACAGGGGCAAGTGGCCATCCCATCAATGGAGTCATGGAGGCACACAGAAGTTAAGAATTCCCCCGAGAGCACACAGCAAGGCAGAGGCGCCTCAGGAATGCTTCCCAGTCCTGTCTTGCTACGTGCCCCTCCCTGTCTCTCTTTTCTACTTGTCAGAGCCTCTCCTCTGAGCTGGCAGATCCAGGATGCTGGTTCACTTTTCAGCAGCTGTGAGGGGAGAGATCTTTATTCCATTTGACCATGGGGCTGCCTCTCTGTACAGCCAGCAGAGCTCCCGGCCGGCCTGCGGCTTTCCAGGGACTATGGGTTAGCGCTTTCCTGGCTGGAGCCCATGTCCAGTTTGTGGTCAGCAGCATGCATGGCCTTCATAAACCATCCTTCCATGATGGGCAGCAGTTCTAGTTTCTAGCGCACTGCTGCAAAGGCCATTTGATTTGTCTCTTTCCGGTGCCCTGTAGGTCAACAGAACATCACCTCCTTTCAAGTGATGGAGCTGGGCTGAGGTGAAGGCCTTGGCCGGCGGAACGTCCAGGGGCCCTTCAGTGCTCACAGCTTAGGTTTCCGTGGGCCTGAGGTCAGGCCTGATGGTTTCCCGTCGTCCCCAGACCTTGCAGGTGCGGTAGCCTGTGAAGGGTGCTCCTTCCCCTTGGGTGGTGTCGCCTCATGGGGAGGGCCTTGGTATGCAGCCCAGGAAGGGTCCTCACTGACGCCTCTCTGCTGTTTGGAGGCTCAGGCCATGATTCATCATCTTGAAAACTTAAAAAATGAGATACAAAATTATAAATGCAGTAAGATCTCTACAATGAAAAAAAAATAGGTCTAGAAAAAGACTTAAAGGAATGGAAATATCAGCATGTGAACTCATATTTCCTCTGAGGGATGAGACTAGGGTGATTTTTCTCCTCCCCTTTATATTTTTCCCTAGCTCTCAATTTTTTTTTTTTTTTAATAATCAAGGGGAAAATATCACAAAAAGAAAAATAATATCCCTTCCAACTCTAATGTGATATGATTTTGTAAAACAGGAGTCAGGCCAGTGGTGGAGATGGGGAAGGAGTGGCCTGGCTGTTGATGATGGTAGGAAGGGCAGTGTAAGATGAAGAAAAAGGTGAGGAGCAATCAAGGTCAACCTCCAGGAGGAGGTGATTTCCCAATTCCATTTTTCCTTGATCAAGAGGATTTCTCTGAGCCACAACGTAACAAGTTCAGTCTCCAGTGCCACGGGCCTTGTTAACTCTGAGTTATGACAAATCAGAACAAGTCATTAGGCTAAGGATTACATGTTGGGTTCTCAGCGAGGTGCACAGACCACAGCCACAGCCAGGCATTGAAAGCTAAACAGACTCCTGGATATAAGAAGGAAACTCTCCCAGCCTTTGACCCCAGGCAAGATTTCTGCTGCTAGGCGTGGCCTGGCAGTCGGACTGGAGCCGCTTCTCCACTCATACAGGGGCGAGTGGCCATGCGCTGGGGAGCCGGGCACAGAGCAGGCCTTAGGAGCAGGAGAAGTATGATACCCTGACCCCAGCCAGGGGCCAGAGGAGGACCTGAGTGACTTCCCCAGCTGTCTGGGTCTCAGCCCTCTTGATACTTGCTCTTGTCCCAGCTTGTTCTGGGACTTCTCGTGAGGGTGTCAGGTGTCAGAGGTGGGCAGCTCCTCATGTTCCCAGCCAGGTGCAGCTGAGCATGGACACCTGGAGGGTCCGGGCAGTAGCGGGTGTGTCTATATCCCCATCCCAGGCCTCCTCTCTCTACCACCATGGTAGGATCAGTGGACACTGTGGTCAGGGAACAGTGGGGAGCACCAGCCTGCCTATTTTATCATGGCACTGGCACAAGCTGGCTCTGGGCACAACCTTGAGGTCAGAGGCAGGAGAAGGTAGGTGGCACCATGGCTGTCTTGGCCAACACCTGAATATATACAGTTGTCCCTTGGTGTCTGAGGGGGATTGGTTCCAGGACATGCCCCCTCACCAAAGGATACTCAAGTCCTTTACATAAAATGGTGTAGTACTTGAATATAACCTACACGCATCCTTCCGTAAGTCACTCCTAGATTACTTGCAAATACCTAATACAGGACCGGGCATGGTGGCTCACGCCTAAAATCCCAGCACCTTGGGAGGCCAAGGCAGGCGGATCATTTGAGGTTAAGAGTTCGAGACCAGCCTGGCCAACATAGTGAAGCTCTGTCTCTAGAAAAAATACAAAAAGTAGTTGGGTGTGGTGGTGGGCACCTGTAATGCCAGCTACTAGGGAGGCTGAGGCAGGAGGAGCGCTTCAACCCGGGAGGCAGAGGCTGCGGTGAGCCATGATCACGCTACTGCACTCCATCCAGCCTGGGTGACAGAGCGAGATTCCGTCTCAAACAAAAAACAAAACAAAACAACCAAATACCTAATACAGTATAAATGCTGTGTAGATAGTTGCTTATACTGTATTGTTCTTTAATTTGTATTTTTTTTTTTACTGTTGTGTTGTTATTTTTTATTTTTCCTTTTCCCAAATATTTTCCATCCACTGTTACTTGAATCTGCGGGTACAGAACCCGTGGATGTGGAGGGCCGGCTGTGTGTCTTTCCCACCTACAGCAGAGCTGTTGGCCGTCCAGAAGTAGAGAGTGCTCCTCGCTGGTCTGGCCAGGCTCCCCAACAGGTGTGCCCCACTGTGGACAGCCGTCGGGGAGTGAGGCTGGAGCCCCCAGTCCCAAGGACACTGAAACATAACCCTCCCCCACCATGGAGATGAGCCTGTGACCCCGGTCAGGCTCTGAGGGAAGGTCTGGCAGATGCTCACTCCACACACCCCTTCCTGCATTATCTTTTCTTCTGGCTCCCTGGGTTCTCTTCCATTCCTAGTTGTCACATTAGGCTTCTATCGGGACTGGAGCAGAGGCTAGGGTCCAGGGGCAATGAGGACAAGTCCCCATTCTAGAGGGACTGGGGAAAGGCTGAGATGATGGCTTGGCTCCAGGCGCAAATGAAGGAAGAAAATCCTGGGCCAAGCACCTCTCCTCCAAGTGTTTGTTTTGTTTTTGAGACAGAGTCTTGCTGTGTCACCCAGACTGGAGTGCAGTGGTGCAATCACAGCTCATTGCAGCCTCAGCTCCTAGGCTCAAGCGGTCCTCCCACCTTAGCCTCCTGAGTAGTCGGGACTACAGGTATATGCCACCATGCCTGGATAATTAATTGTGTGTGTGTGTGTGTGTGTGTGTGTGCAGATGAGGTCTCACCATGTTGCCCAGGTTGGTCTCGAACTCCTGGACTCAAGTGATCCTCCTGCCTTGGCATCCCAAAGTACTGGGATTATAGGCAGGGACCACCGTGACCAGCTCCTCCTCCAAGTTTGAGAGCTAGGCCCGCACTAGACCAGCAGCAGGGCCTTCCCAGCCTCAGGTCTCAGGTTGACATGGAAGTGGTGTTAGCCAGAGGCAGCCTAGGGGAGCCCTAGCCTGCTCCCTCCCCAGAGGGGGTCTTAGTCCTATGCAGGCAGCTGGCCTGGTAGGAGACTCCAGCAGCCGCCCCTTCCACTCCTTTTCCTATCCCTCTGTCCTCTGTGCTGGAGGAGCTGCCGCCACATGCCTCACCCGCTTCAGTTCCTCATTCATTTAAAAACCCTGAGAGAGGGGTGATGTGGAGGCTTCAGATAAAAACTAGGTTTAAAAGACAAAGCTAGAAAGGACAGTTCTTCATAGCTTTCTTTGGTGCTTTAAACAACATGCTTTCAAACTTTGTGGCCTTTGATGTTTGCTTACTCTTTGCTTAATTTAGCTTGGTTTTCTAGTCCTCACTGGAACTGCTCCTGCTGGCATGGCCTGGTTTGGAGGGGGATGGGGTGGGGGCAGTGGCACTGCGTATGTTGGGCATCTGAGAAGGGCAGAGGAAGCTAGAATTCTCTCTTCCCTGTCCTCTGAGTGGCTCCCCTGGTCTCTCAGAACATTACCAGTACTGTTAACGTGGGCATAAGCACTTTCCAGTTAACAAACTGCACAGCCAGCTTGCCTCATGGGATCTTCTCACACACACCCCCCACCCCACCATCGCCCCTCACAACACAGGAACCATCTCAGTGTCCTCCTCGTCTCCCTGGTACACATACACACGTGCACACAAATACAAGTAGTGCACACTTGCAAGAGCCAGCACGCCTCAAATTGCTCCCTGATGGGTGTTCGGGGCAGCTGCTGTCCATGAAGCCCAGGGACATCTGTTGCTCCTGCAGGGCCCCTCTTCCCCCAAAAACTGGGCTCAGCTTACCAGATGGAAGGCCTAGTTTTTTGAGGCCCCTCTCGAAGTCCGAACCTTGGAAAGTGCCCAGGAGCCGGGATGGTTTGGGGATGGTTTGGAGAGGCAGGCTGTGGCTGTTCACCAGAGATGCAGAGCCTTTCCCCACAGCCACAGAGCAGCCTCTACTCTGCCACTTCCCTTCCTTCCTGCCCTGGGCTTCCCACCTTCATCACACCCTGTTGGCAGCCCTGGGAGAATCCAAACAGCACAGTGGCCAGTGGGGGTGCTGTAAGTGGGCCAGTGGGCCCAGGTAGGTGCAGAGGACATGGTGTCCAGGACTGTGTCTGTGGTGCCTCGAGAGTAAGGGCAAGCTGCCTGGGAGGAACCTCCCCACGTGTGGCCTTAGGCAAGGCCCTGACCCTGGCGGCACCCCAAGAGTACGTAGCTCAGCCAAGCGTGTCGTTCAATGCTGTAAGCTCATTCCCCTGCCCCACCCTGGATGGCAGACTGGCCCCACCCTGGTGTCCTGTTTTTTAGGCACCCGCAACCACACCCTAGCCAGCTGGCTTGTCCCTTCATCACCCAGAGGAGCAGGCACCCAAGGATGAAAAAGCTTCGTGAGCTGGGGGCCTCTGGGAGGGTGGGCCCGGGGCCAGGAGAATCCTTGTTCTGCTCAGGCTGCTCGGCTGGAAGGCAATGCTCCCACCCAACTTCTGCCCTGGGGGTCAGTGCCAGGCCCGCGAAGGGCCATGGGTTGGTGAGTTGACAGCCGTTCACAGGAGCCTGCATCTCCTCTTTTCTCTTGGGGCTGACTCCAGTCTTCTGCAGTCCCAGGCCTGCTCCAGAGCTGCGTTTATCATCAGCAGAGGACTTTCCTTCTGGCTACGAAGGCCAGTTTCCCCGAGCCCATCTCCTTTTTTTTTTTTTTTTTTTTTTGAGATGGAGTCTCGCTGTGTTACTCGGGCTGGAGTGCAGTGGTGCCATCGTGGCTCACTGCAGCCTCTGCCTCCCAGGTTCAAGCGATTCTCCTGCCTCAGCCTCCCAAGTAGCTGGGACTACAGGCGCATGCCACCATGCCCCGCTAATTTTTGTATTTTTAGTAGATACGGGATTTCATCACATTGGTCAGGCTGGTCTCGAACTCCTGACCTCAGGTGATCTGCCCACCTCGGCCTTCCAAAGTGCTGGGATTACAGGTGTGAGCCACTGCGCCAGGCCTCGATCTCCTTCTTTACCTTGACTTTGAGCAGAGTGAGGCTCAGGGAGGAGGTGGGTGCTAGAGTCTTTGTTCCTCTTTTCCTGATCCTGGAGATAATTTTGGGAGATGGCTCCAAACCTGAAACTTGGTTTCTTAGCAAGTTTGTCAGACTGGGAGTTTGACACCCTGGTCCCAGCGGCTCTCTGCCAGTGGCGAGCTGGACGACCTTGGACTAGCCATATCGCTCTATGGGCTGCAGGGTGTTTGTGAGAGTGGGGCTGGCCAGGACTCGTCCCTCAGAGGCTGCCTCCATCGCAGTCAGTTTTTTGAATAAGAGCTGGGGCCTCGGTTTCCCATGGGATTTGTTTTCCACCACCGACATTTGGGTGCAAAGTAGTACCATAGAGCATTCGTCTCCTTGAAAAACAGACAAATCTTGAATAATAACACCAGGACCTACGATGTGCCTGGTGTCCTGCTAAACACCGTCACAGCTTTTGTTTATTTAAATCTCACAACATTCCTATGAGGCAGAGAGTGTTTTCCTCCTGATTTTTCAGGTGAGCAAACAGAGGCTCAGACGTTACAAGAAGTAGCGGAGGCCCGGGTGGCTGTGGGGACCGTGTCCTTGATTATGAGGCTTGACAGCCCCTCTGGGACTTGGTTTTTGATCCTCAGAGCTGGAAGTTACCTTAAAGATAGGCCTACGGGTTTGGCTCACAGTGGAGAAGCTGAGGCCCAGAGAGGAGAAGTAAGCCATGATGGGGCCTGGAACCAGGATCGTGTTGTCCCAGCGTACGCTGTGGTGCCACCCCCGGGAATTGTCTGGCTCTTCATGCCGGCACCGCAGCCGAGAATGCCCTCTTTGTCCCCAGTCTCTGCTGATACTCGACCTCCGTGCTCTGAAAGCTGCAATTGTTACAGTGAGCTGGACTGCCCCTGCTCCTGCCCCCGCCCCTTCCCACTGTGGGGCCCTTTGTGCTCCTGGGTCTCAGCACAACAGCCAGGCTGTTGATCCAGAAAGTGCAGCGTGACTGGGAGAGGGCGGCCTGCCATGTTCCTCCTGGCAGGGATTGTCCCAGCCCCAGCCGAGGGGGACTGAGCGCTGCAGTGATGAAGAGAGCGGTCCATGTGAGGGAGGTCAGGAGAACTGAATTCCAGTCCTGGCAATACTCCACCCAGCCTGCTCTGTGACCTCACTCCCTCCCCAAGTCTCGGTCTCCTCATCTGTAAAACAAGAGGCTGGATAGTGGAGGAGTGTGGAGAGGCGCTCTGGAGGGCAAAGGGAAGATTCCAGTGTGGGCCCATCCCCGGGCGGTAGAAAGAACACTGGGCCTGGGACCAGGACAGCCAGGTCTCAGCTCAGGCATGGCGGCCTCAGAGCTGTGTGTCCCCAAGCACAGCCCCAGCCTCTCAGGGCCTGGGCTGTCTGGTCTGTAAAGGGAGTGGAGTGAATTACTCCTGCTGGGACATAGCACAGGGACTCAGGCATCAGGTGAACACTGGAGGCACCAGCACATGGCATTCTCTACCCATCCAGGCTTCCGGGGAACCTTGAGTTGGACTCCAGGAGTGTGTGGTTCTTTTTCTTTGTAATTTCTCCTTTTGAATAGACCATTGCCTTCCTTAACGACAACATTCGAAGAGGAATTGAGAACTACTATGACGATCTGGACTTCAAAAACATCATGGACTTTGTTCAGAAAAAGGTGAGCCAGGTGCTTTGGGGTAGAGATGCGCCTCCCGTGCCCATAGCCCCCCATTCAGGCCCCTGCTCAAGAAGATGGGGTGAGGGGCCAGGTGACTTATCCATTCCCAAAGCAGGTGACTGGCCAGGTTGGGAGGCAAGGGTGAGCATGGATGGTCCACCAAGAATGGGGAAGCCAGGACCCAACCTTCTCAGCCAGTCCTCTGCCCACATTCCTGGCCCAAAACCTTGTCACCCTTCTGTCCCTCTCCAGTTACACTGGCTTCCTATCCCCCACCCCCAAATACAAAGTCAGGCGTCGCTACAAGCAACCTTGTGGGGTCCTAGGGTACCACCCTCCAATGGGCAAGGATCCTCCTTCCTTGAGGGTGAGCAACCTCGAGGGGAGAAACCTCCCCCAGTCCAAAGCCCCCTCTGCCAAGTCTCTTCAGTGACAACTCACTCCTTGTCAAGTGAAAGACAGCCCTGATTGGGAGAAAGCTCTTCACTGATTTCAGTTTCCCCCAAATATGGGACACTGAACCAGACTCCTCTCTTACTTCCATGACACTTCTTGAATGTGATGATGATCCTGTTCCTTTTGGGAGACCATCTCTCCCCTCTAGGTCCACCCAAATCTGTTGGTGCAATACTACTACTAATAATAGCAGTGGTAGGGCCAGCCACTGTCCTGGGTGGCTTTTGCATATCAACTTCACTTGGTCCTGAGCCTCAGCTTCCTCACCTGCATAAGGGGAATAATGACAGGAAGTTCTTGGGGTGTCGTCATGAGGATTACCTTGACTTAATTTAGGAGACATGCTTAGAACGGTGCCAGGCACAGGGTGAGACCACAGCGCCAGCCGCGGGGATCATTGGTATGTTTTCCTGGGTGAGGACAAGCAGAGTGAGGGCCGCAGGACCACTCAGCCGGGGCAGCACTTCCTGGGACATAATCTTGGGGGCCTCAGCTGGCCTGGGCCCCTGTGCCAGCCCTCAGTGGGGACCAGCCTCTCCCCACACGCAGGGCCACTTGCTGTGGCCGCACCCTTGGCCCAGACCTTGTCTTCAGTCACAACAGGTGCAGCCTCTGGAAGGCCTTTTCCTGCCAGGGATGTGCCTGCCAGCTTGGGCCGGGAGAGCTGACTTCTGCTCCGGGTGGAGTGAGATGTTTTTATTGGAACCAGCCTTTAGCTGGCTTGGGGATTTCATGTCTCCTGGGGTGAGGTAGGAGGTGATTAATGCTGAATGAACACTTGCTTGGTGCCAGGCCCAGTTCTGAGTGCTTCATGCATGGCACTATGTGTAATCACAGCTCAGCTGTGCAGAGCTGCCATCTTTATTCTTGCTTTACAGACAACTCTCTGAGGCTCAGAGAGGCTGACCAGCTTGCCTGAGGTTGCACAGCAGGGAGTGGTGGTCTGAGGATTTGACCTTGGGTCTGTTCCATTGCAAAGCAAATGCCCTTTGAACTGCATTGCAGAAAGACACTTCCAGGTCCCGAAACCTGATGGCTTAAGGGGCACTGTGGGGACTCTGAAGGGTATCTGGCTACCAGGACATGTACCACAGCCCTGGTTGAGCCCTCCAGTCCCAGCTCCCTGCTTCAGCTGGCTGGCAAAGCTTTGCATGGTCCAGCCTGTGCTGCCCTCTCAGCCTTATGCTCTGCGCTCTCTCTGTTCCAGGCTTGCTGGCCTCCACACCTGTTGCTGAAATACAAGCTTGTTTCTGTGTGGGGCCTTTGCATGAGTCGGCTGGCTTCTTCCTGTTTCCGTGTTTCAGAGGAAATATCCTCTCTATAGAGAGCCCTTTTGTGACCTTCCAACCTAGAGCCGCCCCTCCCCAATCTTCCCCTGTTTCTCCATTTCCGGGGTGCACAGCACCTTTCCATCCAGTGCTCACTCTGTCTCTCCACTGGAATGTGTTCCACCTAAGCAGGGGCTGCGTTGCTTTTGCTCACCCTGTCTCTCCAGTGCCCAGGACAATGCCCGGCACATACCAGCCATCAGGAGGATTACCAACTACTTCCTACAGGAGCAGGGAGGGGAGGCAGGGAGGGTTTGGCTAAGGGGAGAGTCCCAGGCAGATTGTGAGGTTCGGGTGCTCTCCTTGCTAAGGGCAGGGCCAGCTAAGCTGGACAGGGTGGCTCCTAGGGCAGGTGCGAAGGTCAGTTGAGGTGCAGGGACTTTCACAGAGTCATGCTTGGTCTCTGGGACTTCAAGGGCCATCTTTTCCAGCCCAGCACCTGCACTTGGGGACACGAAGATGAAGAAGGTAGAGGCCAGTTGTCAAGGAAGCCCCTTTCCTCCCAGTGTCTAGTCACTATCCTGATATTCCATCAAGAGGCAGCCCAGCCTTGGCTTCCATACCTCTCCAATGACAGGGGGTTCACTACCCTGTAGGCAGCCATGTCACACTTTGACAGCTCTGACTTGAAAGTGTACAGCCTCTCCCTGCACCAGGGTGACCCACATCATGAACTGCGTCCGTCTTCTGGCAGGGCCCTTTCCTGTTGTGGGAGCAGGGCCCGGGTGATGACGGCAGCTCCTTTTTCCTGCTTGCTTCCCTCCTTAGTTCAAGTGCTGTGGCGGGGAGGACTACCGAGACTGGAGCAAGAACCAGTACCATGACTGCAGTGCCCCTGGACCCCTGGCCTGTGGGGTGCCCTACACCTGCTGCATCAGGAACACGGTAGACACTGTTCCTGTGGGGGGTGGGGGGCTGTCGGGGACCCCAAATGGTACAGCTCTTCTTTTGTTTCTCTCCCCAAGTTGAAGATGGGTGGTGTGGGTGGATGGCGGGGAAGTAGGAGTTGGTGGCAGAGCGGAGGCTTTCCTGATTCTCAAGGGCTCCTGAAAGTGGAGCTTCTGGGGGTTGGGGGTGGGGAGGCCATATCTTTCTTAGTGCTGTTGGTTAACATCTATTGAGCACCTACCTTGTGCAGGCCTGCTCTGGGCACTTTGGTGGTATTTACTCATTTAGTATTCACAACCCTGTGAGGTACGTACTGTTATTTTACCCACTTTACAGATGAGGAAATTGAGGCACCCAAAGGCTGGGTGTCTTGCCCAAGGTTGGCAGGGCTGGGATGAAGTGCAGGCAGCGGTTACCTGAGCTACACTCTGGAGAACTGTGCAGGCCAGGTGAGGGCAGCAGGGAGAGGCACCCAGGCCAGGGGAGCTTAGCGGGGAAGAGCTGGCTCTGCAGTGTTAGTGGAGCCTGGTAGGACCTGCACCTTGGACATCTCTATTAGTCTTTAGCCTTGAGGTCCTGGTGATCATCAGCAGCAGAGTGCTTGGAAGGGGGTCTGATGACGTAAATGCCAGCCTCTTCCTCTCCCCAGCACAATCCTCTCGGCTCTGTCACCTTGGTCATTTGGGATGATGTCCTGTGTAGTCAGCGCTTAAGTGAAAGTCTTCATCAGTCCTTGTGTTTGACAAATGTGTCCAGAAACTGTTTCAGGATTGGAACGAGGTGGAGAGCTTTGCAATTACTCATGGGCCAGATAATCATGGAAAGTTTCTCTCCTGACATCCCCACCATTCTGTGCCCACTGCCAGATTCTGTAAACTGAGCAGCTGCGGGTGGGGGCCTCGCCCATGAGTCAGAGAGCCAGTGCCAAGTGCACTAGCTCTAAAAAAGGCTGGGCCAGGAGGGAAACTTTGTTTGGAAATGTTAGCTGCCATTTTAGGGTAGTTCTCTGGGAAGGGGGTTGCTGAGGAGGAGCAGAGTTTCCAGAGAGGCCTGCATGGGGCGATCCTGAGCCTCGTCACCCAGGGCAGCAGCATCTGAATACCTAAGCTGAGATGTGAAAGCCGAAGTTGTATTCATTCATTCATTCAACACATTTTGGCTGAGGACCTACTCTATGCCAGACACATTTCCAGGTTCTGGGGGTGTAGCAAACAAAGTCTCTGCCTGCGTGGAGGTGACATCCTACTGGAGAAAACTGACAAAATAAGTAAAAGATAGTTAGAGGGTCATAAATGCTAAGGAGAAAAAGAAAGTAGGGCATAGAGGATTGCAGTTTGGGATACTGAGAAAGGTGAGATCTGGGTGAAGCTCTGAAGAAAGCGAGGAAGGTGTCTGGGGGAGGGGCATTCCTGGCAGCAAGAACAGCTGTGCCAAGGCCCCGGGTGGGAATCACCCCAGGGCGTTTGAGAAATGCACGGAGTGGCTGGAGCACAGGGAGTTACAGGGGAGGATGGTAGGAGTGGAGTCAGGGAGGAGTGACGGGGCCATACAGGGCTGCATGGAAGAGCGGCACTCTGACTTGGTTTCACAAGAATCAGCCTGGCTGTTGTGAGGGACATGCTAGATGAAGGGATAGAGTTAGGGGCTGCTACGCAGTGATCCAGGGGTCACAGGTCATCTTGTCCAGGAAGGTGCTCTTGGATCAGCACCTGTGGCAGCGGGAACCAGAAGCGGGATGGGGCAATGAAGGGAGCTGAGCAGTGATGCAGCCTCAGCTCAGTTCGGCTGGAGGCCTCAGCCACATCTACAGGGACAGCCCTTCAGAGTTGTCCCCTACTGGGATGAGGGGGCCAGGCCTTCACACTCCCACCCACATTGACCAGGCATTGCATGAGTCCAGTGGTCCACCCAAGAAGGGACTTGCTGGCTCTGTTCAGCCAAGAACAGACTAATATACCAAGAGCAAAGAGAGGGATTGATTGATAATAAGGAATTGGCTTGTATAATTATGGAGGCGGGCAAGTTCCAAGATCTGCAGGGTGAGTGGGCAGGCCAGAGACCCAGGAGAGCTGAGGGTGGAGCTCCCATTCAAAGGCCGATCAGGCTCCAAACCTAGGAACAGCCAGTGTTTCAGTTCACGCCCGAAGGTAGCCAAGCAGGGAGAAATCTCTTATGGTCACTGAGGAGAGGGCAGTCTTCTGTTCAGGCCTTCACTGATAAGATGAGACCTCTCCCCCTTGGGCAGGGCCATCTGCTTTACTTAGTCTGCTGATTTAAACATTAGCCTCATGCAGAAACATCCCTGCAGAGACACCCAGGATAATGTCTGGCCAAATATCTGGGCATCCCATGGCCCGGTCACGTTGACATATAAAATTAACGATCACGTGAAGTAGTTACTGCAGGGGGCTGACAGCTAAGGGCTGCCCGCAGCATCCCTGCACCAGGCAGGAGAAGACAGATGCTTGGAGCTGGGTGGTGGTGGTGGTGGTGGAAGTGGTGACATTCTGGCTGTATTTTGCAAGTAAGCCTACAGGATTTGCTGGCATAGCAGATGTGGGCGATGAGTGAAAGAGAGAAATCAAGGAGGATACCCAGGTTTTGGTCTGAGCCACAGGAAAGATGGGGCTGCCACTGCCTGAGAGGGGAGGACTGAAAGGAGGCAGGAGGCGACCAGGAGCTCAGTGTGGACATGGGGGGCTTGAGAGCCTGTTCAGCATCCCAGCAGGGATGTCAAAGATGCGGTTGGAGATAGGAGTCTGGAGTTCTGGGGACGACTAGGCTGGGGGTATAAACACGGACACCGTCTGCAGAGAGGGTAGAATCTGAAGACAGCATCTGAATGAGAGCACCGAGGTAGGGAGGAGCCTTCCCCTGGCTGGGGTTATCTGACCCTGTGTTACACATGACCATTGATTCTCCCTGTGCCACCACACCTGGATGATTTTCTCTAAATGTGAAACAGGGCATTCCCTTCCTCCATAGAACTGGTTGATTTGTGTCTAAATCTATTTATTTTACACTATACCATTCAACCTAGGATTTGAACAAGTACACAGGAAATATGTAGTGTAAAAAACTAAAATAACATTAAAAATCAGGACTGTGGAAATTGTATTCTCAGATGGGAGGCCTAGATGGTGGAGAAAAATATAAAATCCTGCTATCTAAGCCTCAGGGCCTCGTGGACTCACTGAAAAGGAGCTGAGCCTCATTTCTGGTGGCTTGGAGCAGGGCTCCCCCACCTCCAGGCCATGAACCAGTACCGGTCAGTGACTTGTTAGGAACCAGGTCTCACAACAGGAGGTGAGCAGAGGGTGGGGGAGCATTACCGCTTGAGCTCCACCTCCTGTCACATTGGCAGTGGCACTAGGAGCACGAACCCTATTGTAAACTGTGCATGCAAGGGACCTAGATTGCGTGCTCCTTATGAGAATCAAACTAATGCCTGATGATCTGAGGTGGAATGGTTTCATCCTGAAACCATCTTCCCCCACCCCTCCGCACCCCATCCTGTGGAAAAATTGTTTCCCTTGAAACCAGTCTCTGGTGCCAGAAAGGTTGGAGGCCGCTAGCTTAGAGTTTCCTGGCAGCCAAAAGGAAAAGGGAGACATGGTCTGTTACATTGTTACTGTTCAGCAGAACATACCAGTTCTTCAGGAAAAGTAACTTTTTCTCTAACACTCAGCTTTAAAAGAAATGTCTTAAATGAGCTTCCAATAGAGGATTTGAGCCATAGAAGTTCACATAGGGCTGTAAAATCTGGTTATACCAGGATACATCCCTGGGAGCTGTTGGTGCAGAGGGCAGCGTGCTTCTACATTAAATGGCTCCAGACTGCTGTGCCTGCTGAGCTCTTAGGACAAATTTTCACGAACCTCCCCTTCTTTGTTGTTGGCTACCCCTTAGGGGCCTGTCGTGAAGGCCTCCCTCCCTGTCCCATTAGCTGCTCAGTCTGCTCAGGGTGAGAGGATGCACACACGAACCTTGCTGTGATCTTCTAGCTGCCCAGGAGTCCCCTTTCTGACTTCCTGTCCTGTGGCCCTGTGCAGGATGGAAGAGGCTGCTGGACCCTGGTCTTGGGGCCTGTGAACTTCAGCAGAGCCTCTTGCAGAATATCGATTCTGTGGTCAGGCAGGTAAACCCAGGCAGGCTTTACTTTTGGAAAGACTATGGATGCATCCCCTGGCAGGGCGAGGTGAGTCCCCCCTGGGCCTGGAGAAGGGTTCTGGGCTCTGGCACCAGAGAGGCCTATGCCAGTCGCCTGTCTGCTAAGAGACTTATCACCCCCGGGTCACCAGGGCTGGCCCAGTGAAGTCACTCTTGTCACCTCCTTACGTACCATGCAGCTTACCTATTTGTTATGTTCATTATCTCCCTTTCTGCAGCGTAAGTTCCATGAAGGCAGGGACTTTGTCTTGTTGTTCAAGACTTTTGTATTTCAAGTGACTAGAACTGGGATTGGCATGCAATAGGTGCTCAGTTAATATTTGTTCAATGAACGAATGAATGATGAACCAACGAGATGGAAAGCATTCACTCCCATCATGTGCCCGTGCACCTGCTCTCCAGGCCTGACCCTCTCCATTGGGGTCGTGTTTATGGCCTGGAAGGGCCAAAAACACTGGCTGGAACTGAGGCTACCTGGAGAACCAGCTAGACTGAGGGAAGTTATCTTGCCTGCACATCAAGCCCTGACATTTAGATTGACCTAGATGACAGGAGCCCAACCCTCTTTCTTGGAAGGAGAGAAGACACCCTCCCTTACCTTTCCAAGAGCTGGAATTATGAACAAATCACACCTGCCAGCGTTCCTGTGCTTCTCCATGTGTCCGGCCCTGTGATAAGCACTTTACATGTGCATCTCACTTTATGTCCAGAACAGCCCTAGGAGGTGGGGTTCTGTGATCATCACAGCCTATTCATTCATTCATTCATTCATTCGCTCAGTTAACAAATATGTATTAAGTACCTCTGCGTGCCGGTTCCTTGGCAGCCCACCTAAGGTTGGTCATAGCTCCTAAGTGGCAGAGCAGGATCTGGACCCAGGAAATGTAACACCAGAGGGTACACTGGGGGCTCTGCTGTTGACTCCCTGAGTCATCACTGGCACCTGCGGCATCCATCCCCCACGGCAGTGTTCACTTAGATGTAGAGCAGCAGGGCTGGTGGGGGTCACGGGCTGGACCAGGGAGTCTCACTCTCTTCCCTGGTGGTTGGAGAAGGAGACCCTGCAGGGCACGGGTGGTGATGGGAGGTGCCCGCGGCAGCCTGTGAGTTAGGGCTTGCCTGGGGAGGGGTTTGATGAGGTCTAGGGCGTGACCACAGCTTTCCCTATGCCTGAATTAATCAGTAGTTGGGAAATCTGGAGAGCACCTCTCTTCCCAAGAAGGAAGTTTTGGCAGCCCTCTCCGCTGGTGGAGCAGTGGTCTATGGAACAGGGAAGCGTGGCCAGGAGCCCTGGCCTGGACTTCAGGTAAACCACAGCTGACCCTGTGCCAGCTGTGGTCTGAGGTTTTCCTCCCCAGGAGCCAGTGGTACAGGAACAGCCCCACCCCGACTTCTGAGATGGTGCATTACCATGTGAGCAAAGCGGTGCTCTGGGGCGGTCATGGCCCGGGAGCCTGGGCAGCACGCCTTTCTCTGGGGTCCTGATCTGCTGCTCGTGGAGGGGCGGTTCTCCCTTGTAAAAGTCATGGAACCTGCGTTCCTACAGTTTTTTCATGGGGCATTTCTCAGAGGAGGAGGTGGTTATGATGGAGACTCAAGCCAGACTGCCTGGGTCGGAATCTCAGCTCCATCCCTGCTGGACAGTGCAACTCTGTGCTTCAGTTTTCATCTGCAAAATGGGTAGGATAATAGTGCCTTTTTGTGTTAGAACCGTTATAAATATTAGCTATTATACATTTCCATTTCAGACAGAAGTTGTCAACACCATGTGTGGCTACAAAACTATCGACAAGGAGGTAATGTCTTTGAAACGCCTTTCCCTGGAAATGTTGCTCTTCCTGTTCCACCCTGGGGTGATTGGAGGGGTTTATTGAGGTCGGGGTCCTGGCCACTGAGATTTTCCAACATTCCTGGCTGTGACCCAGAGCCAGGGCTGCCCAGACACAGAAGGGCTCAAGGAACCAAGAATTCCCCCAGGCTGGGAGATGCCGCCTGTCGGGGTTTACCAAGCACCTACTGTGGGCTGGGCCACATGAAGCCACCACGGCCCTTCCTGGTACCCGCAGTGTGCTGTGCGCTCAGCCATGCTCAGTACCAGCTTGCCTCTGCCCCTGGGGCCACCTGGGACCCAGGAGTCCTAGAGGATGGTATCCTCCTCTGGGGGCTGCCCCTGGGTCAGCTTCCTGGGCAACACTCCTGGTCTAGGAGAGAAGCAGGGGTGGTGCTGAGAAGGGACCTAAAAGGAATGGTGACCTGACATGCAGAGCAGTGGCTTTCAAAGTGGGGTCCCCAGTCCAGCAGCAACAGCATCCCCTGGGAATGTGAGAAATGCACATTCTTGGGATGGGGCTAGTGGCTGATTCTGACACATGTTTGAGAGCCATAGAACAGCAGTGGTTCTCAACCCGTCAGAACCAATGGCCATTTTAATAACAAACAGTGGTAATGTCCTATGTATTATCCCCAAGTGAAATTCACAGATAACCTGCCTACATGCCCGATTCCAAAACAATTAACATAATGATCTGAGATAAAGTAGAAATGAAATACAGCAATTTACAGCTCTTTAACATAGTTCATCATGTAAGTGCTTAGGCAGTGAGGGGTGCAGGAGAAGATACAATGTAGTCAGGTGTCTGCACTGATGTGAGGCATCCCTGAGGCTGCAGTAGCTACAGGGCAGCTGATAGTAGGCATTGTGTTGGCGACTCACATACCATGGGCATCATTTTTGCCATTGGCATGGGCATGGTTTTTAAAAATGGTGAACAATTCTTGATAAAGTTCTGAATTAAATAATGTATAATCATTCCTTAATTTACCTAGTAGTAGTTCTGGAAAATTCATGGTATATTAAAACCAATGCAGAAATGCTTTTTTCCCCCCCCGCCAAGAGACAGACAGGGTCTCACTGTTGCCTAGGCTGGCCTCAAACTCCTAGGCTCAGGCAGTCCTCCCAACTGAGCGTCCATAGTAGCTGGGACTGCAGGCACATGCCACCATGCCCAGCTCTGCTTTGTTTTTTATATGTACCTAGAGTGGGGCTGTTGGCTTGGATAATTATAGACAGGCTTTCCATGTATGGAAAACATCCGTGAGGCTTTTCATGCAGGGATATCTGAGAAACACGCAGGCAGGGCAGTTGTTTGTGGAGTAGGATTACCCTGAGCTCTGCAGTCCCTCAGCCCCCAACCTCGATTGCTGGGGCAACCAAAAGTGCCACCACGGTGTCCCCAGTCCTCTCTAGAGAACAGTACTGTCCATTAAGAACCAGAATCTAGGGCCACCTTCTCATGCTGCATATGGGAAACTGAGGATCACAACGGTTGAGGGACTAGCCTGGACCTTGTGTAAATGGCAGAGTCGGGGCTGTGGCTCTTGCCAGCCCAGGTGCTCTTCTGCGCTGACCCAGCTCCTTCCCATGCAGCGCTTCAGCGTGCAGGATGTCATCTACGTGCGGGGCTGCACCAACGCCGTGATCATCTGGTTCATGGACAACTACACCATCATGGCGGGCATCCTTCTGGGCATCCTGCTCCCCCAGGTGGGCCGGCCGTGGGTTCAGAGAAAGTGTGGCCTGGTGATTGCAGAAGGGCAGAGAAGGTGCAGAGCGGGAGAGCGAAGGGGCTTTTTCCGTAGAAGTCCAGGACTTGCCCAGGGAGGGCTGCACGGCTGGAAGGAGGGGCGAATGGCAATAGCAGTGGTGGCAAAGCTCTTCCAAGTGCTGTGCAGGCACTGCTGCTTCACTTCTTTTTGTGAGGGAGGCACTATTACGATGCCCATTTCACAGAGGAGGAAACTGAGGAGCCGCAGGCTTCAGTGACTTGCCAAGATCCCCTAGATAGTGTGTAACAGAGCTGGGGTGGAGGCAGAAATCCCAGAAGGGAGGGGCCCTTGCTGATCGGGCACAGCGAGGAACTCTGGGATTTCCTGGGAGAGGGAAAGGGGGCCCAGCTTCTTGGGCAGTGTGGGTGCTGGGAGAAGTCTCTGCTGTGGGTGTTGCCCAGGTCACACAGGGCCATGAGGGCTTGGGACTGGCTGCTTGGATTTCTGGGAGCCGGGAGCTGCAGGGAGGGCTGCCCTGATGCCCAGCAGGCCCTCACCAGCCCTGCCCCTTCTTCTCAGTTCCTGGGGGTGCTGCTGACGCTGCTGTACATCACCCGGGTGGAGGACATCATCATGGAGCACTCTGTCACTGATGGGCTCCTGGGACCCGGTGCCAAGGCCAGCGTGGAGGCGGCGGGCACGGGATGCTGTTTGTGCTACCCCAATTAGGGCCCAGCCTGCGATGGCAGCTACAGCAAGGACCGTCTGGGATAGCACCTCTCAGTCAACATCATGGGGCTGGACAGGGCTGCGGCCCCTCTGCCCATACTCAGTACTGACCAAAGCCAGGGCTGTGTGTGCCTGTGTGTGGGTCCCACGGCTGCTGCCTCCCCAGGGGGCGGAGCCTGGGCCTCCCCTAAGAGGCTTCCCCCAGGCAGCTCCAGAATCTGTGCCCGCCTGGGGCCTGGGGAACAAGGCCCTCCTTTCTCCAGGCCTGGGCCACCGGGGAGGGAGAGCCTGGGGCTCCACTCAGGGCCCATTTCATCTCTGGCAGTGCCTTGGCCGGTGGTATTCAAGGCAGTTTTGTAGCACTTGTAATCGGGGAGAGGGAGTGTGCCCCTCTGGCAGGAGGGAAGGGCATCTGGGGAAGGGCAGAAGGGAAGGAGGGAAGGGCTGTCCCCACAGCCACGCCCATGACCAGGTTGGCCTCTTCTCAGTCTCCCAGGTGCCTTGAGCCCTCTTTTGCGAGGGCGGCTGCTTCCTTGAGCCTAGTTTTTTATGTGATTTTTGTAACATTCATTTTTTTGTACAGATAACAGGAGTTTCTGACTAATCAAAGCTGGTATTTCCCCGCATGTCTTATTCTTGCCCTCCCCCCAACCACTTTGTTAATCAAACAATAAAAATATGATTTATTTTTATTTATTTATTTATTTGCCTTTCCTGTGTGCTGTTTTGTTGGGGCAGGGGTAAGGAAGGCTGCAATCTGGATTTGGAAACCTCTTGTGGATGCAAGGATGAAGAGGGAGCATGGGATGAAGATTTGGTATAGCTTGGGACATAGGCGGAGGTGGTGGTGGGGGGAAGCCACAGGGCCAGAGGTGACCACGCCTGTTTTACCTAGAACCGAGGGAAAGAGCCTGGGCCAGGTATAGCATGAGACTCCACCTCCAGGAAATGGGGTGAACGGGGTACCAGGGAAGCGGAGTTGCCCACAGGTCCACTTACAGCTCTCCCTGCAGCCCTCAGTGTGCCCAGTGGCTGCCGCGCAACGCATGCAGAGCGTGGTGTCCGTCGACCCCTGCTGGAGATGCCGGGACTTGCGTGAATCAGTCCACCCAAACCTTCCGGCCCCAAGACATGGGATCTAGATTTTTTGTGAGGCTCTTAGTAGCCAGGGCAATAGAAATAAAGTAGCAAGAGGCCAGGCGCGGTGGCTCACATCTGTAACCCCAGCACTTTGGGAGGCCGAGGTAGGCCAATCACGACGTCAGGTGTTCGAGACCAGCCTGACCAACATAGTGAAACCCATCTCTGCTAAAAATACAAAAATTAGCTGGGCATGGTGGTGCACGCCTGTAGTCCCAGGTACTCAGGAGGCTGAGGCAGAAGAATCGCTTGAACCCGGGAGGTGGAGGTTGTGGTGAGCCGAGATCCCGCCACCGCACTCCAGCCTGGGCAACAGAGCAAGACTGTCTCAAAAAAAAAAAAAAAAAAAAAAAAAAAAAAAAAAAGACAAAGAAATAAAGCAGCAAGAGCCCCAAACGTCCAAACGTGAAGAACTCTAACAGTGGGAACCGTCTATACACCCAGAAGTCAAGTGGTCAGATGCTTGGTCTGCCATGTGTACCAACCCCATGTGTAAGAAGGGGCAGGAGGAGGGTTTTTAAAAGTATGCAATAACACAGCAATAACAAACACACCATAGAGCATACTTTGCCAGGAACAATATTAACTCTAATCCTCATGACTAGGGTAATTCTTATCTCCATTTTTTTAGTGGGAAAATTGGGCACAGGGCAGTTAAGTAACTTGCCCAGGCAGGCAGCTGGTAAGTGACAAAGCCATGACTTGAGCCCAGGTAGCATCTCTTGAGCCATTCAGCCCCTCTGCTGTACTGCCTCTGTTGCCTCCTCTGCACACACGGTACTAGGCGTGCAAAACCAGTGGAGGCTGCAGCTGCCTCTGAAGCTCTGTCCCGGGGATATTCACTGTAGCCACTGCTGCAGCCTCTGTCTTGTCCCAGTTTGACCTAATGAACACAAGGACAGGTCAAGCTCTGTGTCTGGCTGGAGGACTTGTAGTCCTGGAGACTCTGGCTGTTCTGAGAACCCCTTTTGTGCCCAGAGGGGAGACGGCAGCTGCCTTTAGGGGCAGCAGGATGGCAGGGGCACCGTGGGAGATGGGCTGCTCCGAATCGCTTATCCAAGGTCACCTTACCTGGAACCAGGAACCTGGACTCCCTGTCTTCCCTCTTTCCAGCACCACTCACAGACACCCCTCTACCTCACACTGCTTCTGTGGCCAGCTGCTTCGGTGGACCAGCACTGGTGCCACAGATGGCTAAGTTCCAGCAGACACTCATCTCCTCTTTTCCAAACCTTGGTCACTCACCTCTCAAGAAATGGAAGCATAAATATCTTCTTTTTTGAGAAGTGTGTGTTAATATCCTTTGCCCACTTTTTGATGGGGTCGTTTGATTTTTTTTTTTTTTTTTTTTTGGTAAATTTAAATTCCTTTAAATTCTGGATATTAGCTTTTTGTAAGATGGATAGATTGCAAAAATTTTCTCCCACTCTGTAGGTTGTCTGTTCACTCTGATGATAGTTTCTTTTGCTGTGCAGAAGCTCTTTAGTTTAATTAGATCCCATTTGTCCGTTTTGGCATTTGTTGCCATTGCTTTTAGTGTTTTAGTCATGAAGTCTTTGCTCATGCCTATGTCCTGAATGGTATTGCCTAGGTTTTCTTCTAGGGTTTTTATGGTTTTAGGTCTTACATTTAAATCTTTAATCCATCTTGAGTTAATTTTTGTATTAGGTGTAAGGAAGGGGTCCAGTTTCGGTTTTCTGCATATGGCTAGCCAGTTTTCACTACACCATTTATTAAATATTAAAGAGGGAATCCTTTCCCCATTGCAGGTTTGCCAAAGATCAGATATTATAGATGTGTGGTGTTATTTCTGAGGCCTCTGTTCTATTTCATTGGTCTATATATCTGTTTTGGTACCAGTACCATGCTGTTTTGGTTACTGTAGCCTTGTAGTATAGTTTGAAGTCAGGTAGCGTGATGTCTCCAGGTTTGTTTTTTTTTTGCTGAGGGTTGTCTTGGCTGTATGGGCTCTTTTTTGGTTCCACATGAAATTTAAAGTAGTTTTTTCTAATTCTGTGAAGAAAGTCAGTGGTAGCTTGATGGGGATAGCATTGAATCTATAAATTACTTTGGGCAGTATGGCCATTTTCATGATATTGATTCTTCCTATCCATGAGCATGGAATGTTTTTCAATTTCTTTGTGTCTTCCCTTATTTCCTTGAGCAGTGGTTTGTAGTTCTCCTTGAAGAGGTCTTTGACATCCCTTGTAAGTTGTATTCCTAGGTATTTTATTCTCTTTGTAGCAATTGTGAATGGGAGTTCACTCATGATTTGGCTCTCTGTCTGTTATTGGTGTATAAGAATGCTTGTGATTTTTGCACATTGATTTTGTATTCTGAGACTTTGCTGAAGTTGCTTATCAGCTTAAGGAGATTTTGGGCTGAGATGATGGAATTTTCTAAATATACAATCATGTCATCTGCAAACAGAGACAATTTGACTTCCTCTTTTCCTCTTTGAATACCCTTTATTTCTTTCTCTTGCCTGATTGCCCTGGCCAGAACTTCCAATACTATGTTGAATAGGAATGGTGAGAGAGGGCATCCTTGTGCTGGTTTTCAAAAGGAATACTTCCAGCTTTTGCCCATTCAGTATGATATTGGCTGTGGGTTTGTCATAAACAGGTCTTATTATTTTGAGATACATTCCATTAATACCTAGTTTATTGAGAGTTTTTAGCATGAAGGCTGTTGAATTTTATTGAAGGCCTTTTCTGCATCTATTGAGATAATCATGTGGTTTTTGTCTTTGGTTCTGTTTACGTGATGGATTATGTTTATTGATTTGCATATATTGAACCAGCCTTGCATCCCAAGGATGAAGCGAACTTGATCGTGGTGGATAAGCTTTTTGATGTGCTGCTGGATTCAGTTTGCCATTATTTTATTGAGAATTTTCACATTGATGTTCATCAGGGATATTGGCCTGAAATTTTCTTTTTTTGTTGTCTCTCTGCCAGGTTTTGGTATCAGGATGATGCTGGCCTCATAAAATGAGTTAGGGAAGAGTCCCTCTTTATCTATTGATTGGAATAGTTTCAGAAGGAATGGTACCAGCTCCTCTTTTTACCTCTGGTAGATTTGACTGTGAATCTGTTTGGTCCTGGGCTTTTTTTGGTTGGTAGGCTATTAATTACTGCCTCAATTTCAGAATTTGTTATTGGTCTATTCAGGGATTCGACTTCTTCTTGGTTTAGTCATAGGGAGGGTGTATGTGTCCAGGAATTTATCCATTTCTTCTATATTTTCTAGTTTATTTGCCCAGAGGTGTTTATAGTATTCTCTGAAGGTAGTTTGTCTTTTTGTGGGATCAGTGGTGCTATCCCCTTTATCATTTTTTTATTGTGTCTATTTGATTTTTTTCTCTTTTTTTCTTTTTTAGTCTTGCTAGTAGTCTTATCTATTTTGTTAATCTTTTCAAAACACCAGCTCTTGTATTCATTGATGTTTTGAAGGGTTTTTTGTGTCTCTATCTCCTTCAGATCTGCTCTGATCTTAGTTATTTCTTGTCTTCTGCTAGCTTTTGAATTTGTTTGCTCTTGCTTCTCTAGTTCTTTTAATTGTGACGTTAAAGTGTCGATTTTAGATCTTTCCCGCTTTCTCTTGTGGGCATTTAGTGCTATAAATTTCCCTTTAAACACTGCTTTTGCTGTGTCCCAGAGACTCTGGTACATTGTGTCTTTGTTCTCATTGGTTTCAAAGAACCTATTTATTTCTACCTTAATTTCATTATTTACCCAGTAGTCATTCAGAAGCAGGTTTTTCAGTTTCCATGTAGTTGTGCAGTTTTGAGTGAGTTTCTTAATCCTGAGTTCTAATTTGATTGCACTGTGGTCTGAGAGACTGTTTGTTATGATATGAACAGACACTTCTCAAAAGAAGACATTTATGCGGCCAACAAACATATGAGAAAAAGCTCATCATTCGTCATTAGAGAAATGCAAATCAAAACCATAATGAGATACCATCTCACGCTAGTTAGAATGGCAATCATAAAAATGTCAGGAAACAACAGATGCTGGAGAGGATGTGGAGAAATAGGAATGGTTTTACACAGTTGGTGGGAGTGTAAATTAGTTCAACCATAGTGGAAGATGGTGTGGCGATTCCTCAAGGATCTAGAACCAGAAATACCATTTGACCCAGCAATCCCATTACTGGGTATATACCCAAAGGATTATAAATCATTCTACTATAAAGACACATGCAGACGTATGTTTATTGCAGCACTATTCACAATAGCAAAGACTTGGAACCAACCCAAATGCCCATCAATGATAGACTGGATAAAATAAATGTGGCACATATATACCATGGAACACTATGCAGCCATAAAAAGGGATGAGTTCATGTTCTTTGCAGGGACATGGATGAAGCTGGAAACCATCATTCTTGGCAAACTGACACAGGAACAGAAAACCAAACACCGCTTGTTCTCACTCGTAAGTGGGAGTTGAACAGTGAGAACACATGGACACAGGGAGGGAAAGATCACACACTGGGGCCTTTCAGAGGGTGGGGGGCAAGGGGAAGGATAGCATTAGAGGAAATACCTAATGTATACGATGGGTTGATGGGCACATGTATACCTATGTAACAAACCTGCATGTTCTGCACGTGTATGCCAGAACTTAAAGTACAATAATAAAGAAAGAAAGAAAAAAAGAAATGGATGGAAGCAGAGTACCAGGAGAGGGCTTTGTCCATCCTGTGGTTGGGGACTTCCTGGCCATGACACCCTTTTGTGCTTCAAAGCCAATGGCATTATCTTGGCCTCTTGTCTCACAAGGATGGAAGAATGATCCATAAACGATTCCTTTCCCACACCATGACACACATAGAAAATAATAATATTTGTGCAGCCTACATCATTTGTGAAGTTGGGGAGATTTTGGGCTTTGCTTTTCGATTTATTATATAATTATTTTTTATAAGATGCATTAAGGAAGACTGATTTTGTATAAAAATGTCCAATACAATATTCTTGAAATATATTTTTAACAATTTATGGAGGTATACGGGATATAAAATAAACTGCATGTATTTAAACAGACAAATGTGTCAGTGAAACCATTACCACAGTTAAGATAATGAACACATCCATCACTCTAAAAAATGTCCTCTTGTCCCTTTGTAATCTGTTTATTATAACCCTTCCCGCCACCCACACCCTATGCTCAAGCAACTAGAGCTCTGCTTTCTGTCTTTATAAATTACTTGGTATTTTCTAAAATGTTATATAAGTGGACTCATACAGCATGCACTCTTTCTGTCTGGCTTCTTTCACTCAGTAATCATTTTAAGATTCATTCATTTTGTAGCATATATCAGAAGTTCATTTCTTTTTTTTTTTTTTTTTTGAGACGGAGTCTGGCTCTGTCGCCTAGGCTGGGGCGCAGTGGTGTGATCTCCACTCACTGCAAGCTCTGCCTCCCGGGTTCACGCCATTCTCCTGCCTCAGCCTCCTGTGTAGCTGGGACTAGAGGCACCCACCACTGCACCCGGCTAATTTTTGTATTTTTAGTAGAGACGGGGTTTCACCGTGTTAGCCAGGATGGTCTCGATCACCTGACCTCGTGATCTGCCCATCTCGGCCTCCCAAAGTGAGAAGTATACTGTTATATGGATATACCATGGTTTATTTATCTATTCACCTACTGATGGACATTTGTGTTTCTAGTTTTTGGTTGTTACAAATAAAGCTGCTATGAACACTTGTGCATGTGTCTTTATAAAAACACGTACTTTCATTTCTCTTGGGTAAATATCTAGAAGTAGAATGGCTGGATTATATGTAACTATATGTTTAGCTTTTTAAGAAAGTGCCAAACTATTTTCCAAAGCGGTTGCACAATTTGCACCAGCAGTGTATGAGAGTTCTGGTTTCCCTACATTCTTGCCAGCAGTTGGTATGGCCAGTTTTTCTTAGTCATACTAATGGGTGTGTGGTGATATTTTACTGTGGTTTTGATTTGCATTTCCTTAATAATCATGTTGAGTGCTTTTCTTAGACGTATTTGTCATCCACATAATTTCTTTGCTGAAATGTCTTTCGAAATATTTTCTTAAAAAATTAGATTGTTTTTGTATTATTGAATTTTGACAACACTTTGTATATTCTGGATACAGGTCCTTGATTAGTTGTATGATTGAAAAATTTCAGTCTGTGGCTTGTCTTGTTCTCTCTCTCTCTCTCTCTCCTTCATGTAGAGATTGGGTCTCACTGTGTTGCCCCAGCTGCTCTTGAACTCCTGGGTTCAGGATCTTCCCACCTAAGCCTTCTGAAGTGCTGGGATTACAGGCATGAGCCACTGTGCTCTGTGGTGTGTCTTTTCAGTCTCCTAATGGTGTTTTCCAAAAAGCAGGAGTTTTTAACTTGCTGAACTCCAATTTATCAATGTTTTCTTTCATGCATGATGCTTTTGGTGTCATAGCTAAGAAATGTTTGCCTAAACCAAGGTCACAAACGTTTTCTCCTACATTTTCTTTTAGAAGTTTTATAGTTATGTTACAATTATGTAAAGCTCTTACATTTAAGTCAAGGATTCATTTTGAGTTAATTTTCTAATATGCTACAAAGTATGCATCAAAGTTAATCTGTTTTGTACATGCATATCCAATTGTTCCAGCACCACCTGTTGAAAGCAGAGGTGAATTTCCACTGAATTGCCTTGGCACCTTTGTTGAAAAACAATTGACCATATATGTGTAGGTTTACTTCTGGATTTTTCACTACGTTTTGGTCAGTGTTGCATAGCAAATGTTGGAGCAGACATCCTTGACTTCGTCCTGATCTTAGGGGGAAAGTGTTCAGTCTTTCATCATTAAGTATAATGTTAGATGTAGGTTTTTCATGGATATTCTTTATCCAGGTTTACTAAGTTCTTTTGTATTTCTAGTTTACTGAACATTTTTGTTGGGACTAGATGTTGGGTTTTGTCGAATGCCTTTTCTGCATATTTTAAAATTTGCGAATATGGTGAATTTCATTGATTTTCACATGCTGAATTCCTAGAATAAGCCCCATTCAGTGATGATGATGTACCCTTTTAATACATTGTTGGATTTGGTTTGTTAAAATTTTGTTTAGAATTTTTGCACCTTTGTTTAGGAGGATTGTTTTCTTGTAAAATCTTTGTTTCGTTTTGGTATCAAAAGTCATGCTGGCTTCATAGCATTAGCTGGGAAATATTCCTTTCTTTTCAATTTTCTGGAAGAGTTTGTAGAGTTGGTGGTATTTCTTCTTTAAAAGTTTGATAAAATTCACTGGTGAAGCTACCTGGAAAATCTTCTTTGTAGAAAGATTTTAAACTATAAATCTAATTTCTTTAATTGATATAAGATTACTTATTTCTTCTTGAGAGCTTTGGTAGTTTTGTCCTTCAAAGAATTTGATAATTTCATCTAAGCTGTCAAACTTATTGGCATAAAGTTGTTCATAACACTCCCTTATTATTCTAGAACCTGTAGTGATTTCATCTCTCTTATTCCTGGATATTGGCAATTTGTCTTTTTGTCTCTTTTCCCTAATTAGTCTGAGTGGGGTTTATGGATTTTAAAGATTTTCTCAAAGGGCCAGCTGGACCATTCTCATGAGCATATAAATAGGCTCTTAGTATTCCCATCTTAAACAAGCACACAGACAAGCAAAGTCTCCTGATGATTTCTCCTCTCCAGCCCCTGCCCTGTCTCTCTTTCCCTTCACAGCAACTGCTTTGAAAGAGGGTCTGTCCTCTCTGTTTCTGGTTCCTCTTCTCCCATCATTCTTGGACGTCCCTAATTAGACTCTTGTCCCACTCACCCCAAATTGCTCTCATCAACATCACCAGTGACCACTGCATTGCCAGGTCCTATGTCCCTGTGGCATTACTCAGCTCCTTGGCTTGTCTGCCACATGTGGCCAGTTGATCATTCTCTCCTCCTTGAAATGCCTTCTTGTTTTTCCTCCAAGACACCAACCTAACCTAGTTTTTCTCTTACTTCTGAGGCCCCCTCTTATGAGTCTCAGTTGTTGATTTCGCTTTCCCAACCTCAGCATTTGAGGGCCTCATCTGTCTTTTCTATCCACAATCCCTGGTTGACCTCCTCCAGCCTGGAATTTGAGGTCCTATCCACCACTCTAGCCTCAGCCCTGGGTCCCTGCTCTAGTCAGCAGGTCACCAGGGCTGACTCGGTTCATTTGTAGTTCACACGATTCCATCTGTCCTCTCACAGGAAGATCTAGCTCCCAACACTTTCACATCCTCCCCCGCCTTCCCATCTCCTCTGAGGCTCATTTCAATTTTGTGTGTGGAGGGACTTCTTTTATGACAACCCATTTTGCAGGAGAGAAAGATAAAGGCCAGACTAGCTTAGTAAGTTGCAGGCCAAGAGGCCCTGCCAGCAATCCCAGAGCCTGGCTCCTTCCAAGCTCTTGCCTTGCCTACCACCTTCCTGGGGCCTGAGAAGCACCTGGAAATATTATGGGGCCACTGGCTCTGGCACAAGGTCCTGGCTTTCTATAGCTTGTGACACCTTGGAGGGAGCCTGATTTGCAGTCCTGAGAGCCCAGGCAGAAGGCACAAGTGTTCCTAGCAAGAAAATGAGCAGAGTTGACTTGGGGGCATGTGGTCGCTAGGTGGCGCAGCTGACCCACTGCTTGGCACCCAGCACTCAGCAACTCCACCCTCTCCACTCCCTAGAGCCTGGGCACCTGCTTGGGTGGCAGCAGGAGTCTGCCTTCCACCCCGTACCCCAAAAAGAGCAGACCACAAGGTGAGGGGACCTAAAATACTATAGGTCCTGATTATAGTAGGCGCTCAATAAATAATTGTTGACTAAAAGAGTGATCATTTTGTGAAGCTGGGATAGATGAGACTTTCCTACTCCCATTTCATAGGCTGGGAAACAGGCTAGATACTAACAATAGGGGTAGCAACCAAGGTTACTGTTATTGGCTCTCATTCGGTCACTATGTACCAGGCATTTGCTTAGCACATTTCATTCTTCATCCCATTTAGTCATCACAGCAAAAAGGCAGGGCCTTTATGATTTGCATTTGGCAAGTAAGGACATAGAGGCTTAGAGATCAGCTGACTTATTCAGGTCATACAGTTAGTGGAATAGATGGAAGAACCAGGATTTGAACTACTCTGCCTGCATCTGAGTAGCTGAGTAGGATCAGGGCCACCTGTTGGCCCAGTGCTGCCTCCTTCCCCCACCAATAGGATCTGAGGTGAAGTCTCCCAGCAGTGCCTCCACCTGGGCATCATGTGGCCACCAGAGGGAGGCCTCCGTCTTTAGACAGCTGCAGAGGGCCCTGGACTGAGGCTGGGGAGGGTGGCCACGACTTAGATGCCAGAATGAGAAGTGGGAGTGCTAGGGCTCTGGAGGGCAGGTTCTTCGTCTGCAAAAGCAAGAGGATGATCCCCAGTTGGTCGGGTCTCTGTGAGGAGGACATGGGATCATGCATGGAAAGTTCTTAGCTTCCGCAAGGGCTCAGCACCCACCCCTCCCCCAGCACTTGCCCTTGCACTGAACAGGCTATAGTAACAGGTCATGATAATAAACCGCAATCACAGGTATCCATTTCACTGATTTGTTTGTGTATGGTCAGTCTCCCCCACTGGGGCGTGGGATCGTGACCTGCTTTCTGCTCTGCTGTCTCCCGAGAGATGAGGCTGCGGTGCCTGAGACATAAGGGGTGCTCACTAAGCAGGTGCCAACCCAGGGAACGGAAGTGGCCTGGCACTGTGGCCCCTGCACTGTCTGGGCCCCCAGGACTCAGTGGGCTCACTGGATCCCATGTGTGAGCCCCAGAGGGCCAGGCTCAGTGTGCTGGACTCCTTATAGGCTGTGGTCAAACCTTTGTCCCTCTCTGGCCTCTACCTTTTCCTCTCCAGAAGGGGCATCTAAGGCTTTCCAGGTGTAATGGCTCAGGGAGTGGCTGTGCCAGATGTACGGGTGCCCTTTAATGCCACCTGTCACCTCGCTGGTGGCTGCACTGTCCCTTCCTCTCACTGCTCCTGTGTCTTCTCCTCCATCTGCCAAAGTCAGCATGCCAGGGCTGCCCCCAGTCCCAATATCCAGTGGAAACACCCGGAGAAATCACACAAATAGAAAATATCCACATCAAGCTTGAGAAGCTAAGCCTGCGCTTGAGGCAGTACTTGGAGCAGTTCTAGCAGAAGCCCACACCGACACCATCAGCAAGGAGCTGCCGGGGGCTCGGCCTCCTGAAGGGGGATTTTATGACTGGCCTTAGCTGCCCTCCTGAGTCTGACAAGGGCTCCATTGGGGAACCTCTGGGCAAGTCGGTGGAGGGCCCCTCAGCATCATCTGGGCCTTACTGGCAGCAAAAGTGGGTCTCAGAAACCAAGTCCCATGAGAGAAGCCACCTGGACAGAGAGTGGGCAGTGAGAGCAGGACACAGGTTCCACCACAGAGCAGCAGAGACACCCAGAGGCTCCTGGCCCATGGTGCCTGGGGGATCAGAAGGACTCATACCCGGAAGGGGAATGGGCCTGTGGAGAATGTTACCTTGGCCAGGACCCGGCTGGCACCACATACCCCAATATCCCTGCCTTGGCTCTGTGAGGAGGGCTCTGCCAGGGTTTGAGGGGCCTGCGTGGGAGCCAGGGCAACCCATGCATCCAAGGGCCTGTGGAAATAACTCTCCGTTAGAGGAGCCACCAGGAGGAAAACTGGGCCCATAGGAAAGGGGGCAGTTACAGGGAAAGGAGAACAAGAGGGCGAGGATTGCGTCTTACGATCACTGTAGCTCCTGCACCTCCCAAGACACGTAGTAGGTGCTCAATAAGTCTTTGTTGACTG
Organism: Macaca nemestrina; assembly: GCF_043159975.1. Classification (NCBI taxonomy): domain Eukaryota; kingdom Metazoa; phylum Chordata; class Mammalia; order Primates; family Cercopithecidae; genus Macaca; species Macaca nemestrina. The sequence continues at coordinate 65,858,746 of NC_092133.1, forward strand.
GACACACAACTCGGAGTACAACCTTCCTCAACTGAACATTGTATTGGCAAAGACAGAATATGTGTACTTCAGGCTCTATGTAAGGTGCAAGAGAGTACTTCTATTAGATAAGAGCAATCCGTGGTAGGAGACAGTGATAAAAAATACAGTAACTGACTTCAATTTGCATTGAACGCAACAAATAGCAGACCTGAAAATGTAAAAATCAAATGCAAGATATCAAAGGGCCAGATGGAGAAATGTGCAAAGGATGCAAAGGAAAAGGTTATGGACAGCACATCACTGAGAACACACAAGGACAAGGGTCACGGAAGTCTCACCCGAGCGCCTGCCATACCCTCCCTCTACCAACACCCCCACCACCCTAGAATAAAGGAAACAGAGGAACAAATAGAAGTTGTTAAAGAAGTAAACTCTTGATTTTTTTTTTTCCTTTTTTTGAGACAGAATCTCGCTCTGTCACTCAGGCTGGAGTGCAGTGATATGATCTCGGCTCACTGCAATCTCCACCTTGTGGGTTCAAGCAATTATTTTGCCTCAGCCTCCTGAGTAGCTAGGACTACAGGCACGCGCCACCACGCCCAGCTAATTTTTGTATTTTTAGTAGAGATGAGGTTTCACCATATTGGCCAGGCTGGTCTCGAACTCCTGACCTTGTGATTCACCTGTCTTGGCCTCCCAAACTGCTGGGATTACAGGCGTGAGCCACCACGCCCAGCCATAAACTCTTGATTTTAAAAAGTAAAAGAACTCGTAAAACTAACAATGTGCAACTCCTATGGGGCAGTCCTTCCCAATGTCTTCAATGCTTATAGAGAAACATAATATCTATGAGTTCCCTGGGTAAAGGGAGGAGGCACCCAGGCCCTGGGCTTGGGGGATTAGAAACTCAACTACCTGTGGCCCACTCACTGCCCGCAGATGAGCCCTAGAGACACTCACATAGGTGCTCTAGGAGACCGTCACGAGGGTGCCTGTTGCAGCACTGTTTGTAATAGTGAAAAATGGGAGGACTGTGGTATGTTCCCGTGTGGAATATTATACAGCACTTTAAATGAAGGAACTAAAATTCCATGTATCCATGCTCAAGAACACAATGCTGAGGAGATAAGCTAGTTGCATAATGATACATAGGGCTGGGTGCTGTGGCCCATGCCTGTAATCCCAGCACTTTGGGAGGCTGAGGCAGGTGGATTGCTTAAGCCCAGGAGCTTAAGCCCAGTCTGGGCAATGGGAGACCCTGTCTCTACAAATAATAATAATAAAAAAACTAGCTGGCCATGGTGGGCTGCGACTTTAGTCCCATGTACTTGGGAGGTTGAGGTGGGAGGATCTCCTGAGCCCAGGAAGTCAAGGCTGTAGTGAGCTGTGATCGCACTATTGTACTCCAGCCTAGGTGACAGGGAGACCCTGTCTCAAAAAAAAAAAAAAAAAAAAAAAAATATATATATATATATATATATATATACATATATATATATATAGCTTCTGCATGTCTGTAAGAAGAAAAGTAAAAAAAAACTGGAAAGAGATATATCAAATTCATGAGACTCTCTAAGGGGAAAAGGAAATGCGCCTGTGGATCAAATGATATTCGACTTTGTAGGAACAGCTTTATTTATTTTCTTTAAAAATCAGAAGCAAAAATGTTCAAATGTGAATATTTGTTCATTTGGGATATCCATAGATGGAAATGTATGTTATTCTCAGTAGCTTTCTCTACTTTTTGGTGATTTTTAAAAAATTGTGCTAAATATATTAATACATAACATAAAATTTACCATTGTAACCTTTTCTTTTTGAGAGTTTTGCTCTGGTTGCCCAGGCTGGAGTGCAATGGCGCAATCTCGGCTCACCGCAACCTCTGCCTCCTGGGTTCAAGTGGTTCTCCTGCCTCAGCCTCCCAAGTAGCTGGGATTACAGGCGTGCGCCACCACACCTGGCTAATTTTGTATTTTTAGTAGAGATGGGGTTTCTCTGTGTTGGTCAGGCTGGTCTTGAATTCCTGACCTCAGGTGATCTGCCCGCTTTGGCCTCCCAAAGTGCTGGGATTATACGCATAAGCCACTGCACCCAGCCCCATTTTAACAATTTTTAAGTGTACAATCCAGTGCCATTTAGTGTATTCACCATGTAGTGCAACCATTGCCCCTATACATTTCCGTAACATTGTCTTCATCATAAACGGAAGCTCTGTACCCATTAAGCCATACATCCCCACTTCCCTCTCCCTCAGTCCTTGTAATCTCTATTCTATTTTCTGTCTCTATGATTTTGCCTCTTTTAGGCTCCACACAAGAATGGAATCATATGATATTTGTCCTTTTATGCCTGGCTTATTTCACTTAGCATAATGTTTTCAAGATTCACCCATGTTACAGCTTGTGTCAGAATTTCATTACTTTTTATGGCTGAAGAATATTTCTGGATGGGTTGGTGGCTCACACCTGTAATCTCAGCACTTTCAGAGGCAGAAGCAGGTCATTTGAGCCCAGGAGTTTGAGACTGGCCTGGGCAACATAGGGAGACCCCCATCTCTACAAAAAATACAAAAATTAGCCAGGCATGGTGGCACATGCCTGTAGTCCTAGCTACTCCAGAGGCTGAGGTGGGAGGATCACTTGAACCCGGGAGGTGGAGGTTGTAGTGAGCCGAGACTGCACCACTGCACTCCTGCCTAGGCAATAGAGCAAGACCTTGTCTCAAAAAAAAAAAAAAAAAAAAAAAAAAAAAAAAAAAATTCCATTGTATGCATATACCACATTATGTTTATCCATTTATCTATTGATGAACATTTGGGTTATTTCTACATTTTGGTCATTATGAACAATGCTGCCATGAACATTGATTTACAAATACCTGTTTGAGTTTCCACTTTTGATTCTTTTTGGGAGTATATATCTAGAAGTGGAGGTGCTGGTCATATGGTAATTCTATCTTTAGCTTTTTGAAGAACTGCTGAGCTGTTTTCCACAGTGGTTGTACTGTTTTACATTTGTACCCACAATGCCTAAGAATTCCAGTTTCTTCACACCCTTGCCAACACCTGTTATTTTCCGTTTTTTTTTTTTTTTTTTTTTGACAATAGCTGTGATAGGTAATTTCATGTGTCAACCTGACTGGGCTGAAGGCTGCCCAGATAGCTGATAAAACATTATTTCTGAGCATGTCTGTGAGTTTGTCGCAGAAGAGATTAGCATTTGAATCAGTAGACTGAGTAAAGAAGATCTCCTTCCTCAATGTGGGCAGGCATCATCCAATTCTTTGAGTGCCTGAATAAAACAAAAAGGCAGAGGAGATAAGGCGTGGTGGCTCACGCCTGTAATCCCAGCACTTTGGGAGGCTGAGGCGGGCAGATCATGTGAGGTCAGGAGCTTAAGACCAGCCTGGCGAACATGGCGAAACCCTGTCTCTACTGAAAATACAAAAATTAGCCAGGCGTGGTTGCAGTGAGCCGAGATCACACCACTGCACTCCGGCCTGGGCAACAGAGCAAGACTTTGTGTCAAAATAAATAAATAATAAATAAATAAATAATAAATAAATAAATAAAGCAGAGAAAGGGCAAATTCGTTTTCCCTGCTTGAGCTGAGACATCATCTTTTTCTGCACCTGGACATTGGTGCTCCCAGTTCTTGGCCTTTAAGACTTAGAGCAGGACTTACAACATTAGCTCCCTGCTTCTCAGGCCTTCAGACTCAGACTGAATTACATCACCAGCTTTCTGGTTCTTCAGCTTGCAGATGGCAGACTGGGGACTTCTTGGCCTCCATAATGACACGAACCAATTCCTGTAATAGATCTCCTTTAATGTATATCTCTCTATATGTTATTGGTTCTGTTTCTCTAGAGAACCCTTATACAACAGCCAGCCTAATGGATGTGAAGTGGTATCTCCTAGTTTTGATTTGCATTTCTCTAATGACTTCATGATGTTGAGCATCTTTTCATGTGCTTATTGGCCATTTGTATATCTTCTTTGGAGAAAAGCTAATTTGGGGCCAGGCATGGTGGTTCACACCTATAATCCCAGCACTTTGAGGGGCTGAGGTGAGCAAATAGTTTGAACCTAGGAGTTTGAAATCAGCTGGACAAATGGCAAAACTCTGTCTCTACTAAAAATACAAAAAAAATTAGCTGGGTGTGGTGGCAATGCCTGTCATCCTGGCTACTGGGGAGGCTGAGGTAGGAGGATCACTTGAGCCTGGGGAGGTCAAGGCTGCAGTGAGCAGTGAGCGCAGTGGCACGATCCTGCAACAGTACTCCAGCCTGGGCAACAGAGCAAGACCCTGTCTTAAAAAAAAAAAAGTAAATTTAAGTCTTTTGTCCATTTTTGAACCAGATTGCTTTTTTTTTTTTTTTTAATTGTAGGAGTGCTTTACATATTCTAGGTATCAGTCACTTATCAGTTTTATCAGGAGTCTCCAACCCCCAGGCTACGGACAGGTACTGGTCTGTGGCCTATTAGGAACCAGGCCGCACAGCAGGAGGTGAGCAGCGGGTGAGCGAGCATTTCCACCTGAGCTCTGCCTCCTGTCAGATCAGTGGTGGCATTTGATTCTCACAGGAATGCAAACCCTATTGTGAGCTGTGCATTCAAGAGATCTAGGTTGCATGCTCCTTATGAGACTCTAATGCCTGTTTCATCCCGAAACCATCACCCTCCACCCCGCCCCCATTCATGGAAAAATTGTCTTCCATGAAACTGGTCCCTGGTGCCATGAAGGGTGGGGACCGCTGAGATATACGATTGGCAGATATTTTCTCCCATTCTGCAGGTTGTCTTTTCATTTGCTTGATAGTGTCCTATCACAAAATTTAAAACAAAAGTTTTAAATTTTGATGAAGTCCAATTTATCTATTTTTTTTTTGGTCACCTGTGCTTTTGATGTCATATCCCAGAAACCATCACCAAATCCAATGTCAGGAAGCTTTTCTCCTGTGTTTTCGTCTAAGAGTTTTATAGTTTTAGCTCTTACATTTAGGTCTTTGATCCATTTTGAGTTTTGTGTATATCCAATTTTTGTATATGGGGTAAGGCAATGGTTCTTTGCATGTGGATATCCAGTTTTCCCACCATTTATTTAAAAGACTGTCCTTTTTCTGTTGAATGGTCTTGGCACCGTTTTGTTTTGTTTGTTTGTTATTTGCCTTTCCCTTTTAATCCTTTTTCTGCTCCAACTCTCAAAAAATTGCCCCAAAAATCCCAGTAATGAAACAAAAGGGAACTCAAAGAGCCAAAGCAAACCAGCCCAAGAGTAGCAGACTCCCTCCCACAGGGAACAAAGTCTGGATGCTGAGGTCTCCACCCCAAGCCTGGTAGTAAAAGACGTAAAGAATAAGGTCGTTCTGGAGGCTAGCAGTAACCCAGCCCAGAGGGGCTTTCTGCAAGAGGGCACCCCTAACAGGGCCAGACTGTGTAAGAAGTGGTACTTGTTGGCCTTGTCAAAGAGCTCCTTCCCACAGGCATGTGGGAATTGGGTGTCATGTATCTGATAGGAAGCCAAGCCAAAGGCCCCAGCACTGGACGAGGAACTCACGCCAGTGGAAAGCTGCTCCTGGCCCAGCCATGGCTGTGGATCGTCAGACGCTGGATGAACAAACATCCTTGACACCCTTTTGGAAACTCATTGTCCATAAAAATAAGTATTATTTCTGGGCTCTGTACTTTAGTCAGTTGGTCTGTATATCTGTCCTTAGGCCAATACCAAATGGTTTTGATTACTGTAGCTTTGTAGTAAGTTTTGAAATTAGGAAGTATGAGCCATCCAACTTTATTCCTCTTTGCCCAGATTGGATTGGCTATTTGGGGTCCTTTTTCTATACTTTTAGACTTGTCAAAAGAAAGGGGATGGGGTGAATGTGTAGACTCAGGATTCACTCTGTATTCAGCAAAAATTTAAAGAAGGAAATCTACAACTAGATATATATTGACAAATATTTTAACATAAACATCTCTGTTTTATGACGTTTCAGAGATAAAGAATTATCTCAGAATATAAGCAGAAAATAAAGGTTACACCCAAATTAACAAAATTAGTGTGGCCTTCAGTCCTGATGGTTCAGTATTAGGAGATTTAGTTTTAGTGTATCCATAGATCAAATCCGGCTGGGCACGGTGGCTCACACCTGTAATCGCAACACTTTGTGAGGCTGAGGCAGGTAGATCACTGGAGGCCAATAGTTCAAGACCAGCCTGGCTAACATGGTGAAATCCTGTCTCTACTAACAATACAAAAATTACCTGGGCGTGGTGACATGCCTGAAATCCCAGCTACTCAGGAGGCTGAGGAATGAGAATTGCTTGAGCCCAGGAGGTGGAGGTTGCAGTGAGCTGAGATTGCACCATTGCACTGCAACTTGGGTGACATAGTGAGACTCTGTCTAAAAAAAAAAAAAAAAGAAAAGAAAAAAAATCAAATGCAATACCCATTTCTAGAAAAACTCCTTCTTCGTGAAGAACACAAAACACCCATAAGTCCATATGTGCCAAACTGTGCCTCAGTTAAGTAAGCACAATAACATATTTTAAAGCTACAAACAGAACTTACAAAGTAGATAAAAAAAAAAAAAAGGAAAACTACAATCATAGTGGGTAATGTAAACATAAATTTCAGAATTCCACAATTCAGTAGACAAAAAAAAAAAAAAAAAAAAAAACCAAACACACACACACACACAAGGAAATTGGGGGTTGAATAATTAAAATAAGAAGATTATATATATATATATGCATTTTTTTTTTATATGAAGTCTCACTCTTGTCACCCAGGCTGGAGTGCAATGGCGCAATCTTGACTCACAGCAACCTCCGCCTCCTGGGTTCAAGTTATTCTCCTGCTTCAGCCTCCCAAGTAGCTGAGATTACAGGCGCCTGCCACCACACCCCACTAATTTTTGTGTTTTTAGTAGAGACAGGGTTTCACCATGTTGTCCAGGCTGGTCTCAAACTCCTAACCTCAGGCGACCCACCTGCCTCAGCCTCCCAAAGTGCTGGGATTACAGGCGTGAGCCATGGCACCCGGCCTATATGCATCTTTTTTTAAAAGGGACAAGTCTAGCTCTGTTGTCCAGGCTGGTCATGAAGTCCTGGCCTCAAGTGATCGTCCTACCTCAGCCTCCCAAAGTGCTGGGATTATAGGCGTGAATAAACACTATTAAATAACCTCTGAATTTTTAGAGTTCATAAAATGTGAAATTTAAAATTATCAAAAGGAGAGCAAATTATATAAAACTTACAGGATGCATTTAAAACTCTTCACAAGAGAAAATATATAGATATAAAGATTTTTATTATTTAGAATAAAAGACTTAAACCAGACTCACGCCTGTAATCCCAGTACTTTGGTGCAACTGAGGTGAGAGATTGCTTGAGCTCAGGAGTTCAAGATCAGCCTTGGCAACATAGCAAGACCCTCATCTCTTTAAAAAAAGTAAAAAAGAAGAAGACTTTAAACCAAGTTAATTAAGTATTCAACCTGGCCAGGCACAGTGGCTCACGCCTGTAATCCCAGTACTTTGGGAGGCCGAGACCAGCAGATCACCTGAGGCCAGGAGTTCGAGACCAGCCTGGCCAACATGGTGAAACCCTGTCTCTACTAAAAATACAAAAATTAGCCAGGCATGGTGGCAGGCCCCTGTAATCCCAGCTACCCAGAAGGCTGAGACAGGAGACTAACTTGAACCTGGGAGGCAGAGGCTGCAGTGAGCTGAGATTGCACCACTGCACTCCATCCTGGGCAACAGAGCAAGACTCTGTCTCAAAAAAAAAAAAAAAAAGTATTCAACCTAAGATAAAGATACACAGATGATTAACACTGATGAACAATATTAAGCTCCTATCTGATGTATCTGAAGAAAAGAATAATAATAAAAGGAATAAAATAGACAAGACAATTAAGGAATATCTAAAAGATAAACATTGAAATAAATAAGTAAAAAGAAATATTGGTGAAAAAATTTAATAAAGCAAAACTGTATCTTCTATAAAAGATAAAACATTCGCCCCAGACAAGCCTGGATAAGATTGAAAGAGTAGAAAAGAAGCTAAAATATACAATATTAGGAAGAAGAGATATGATATAACCACAGATATTGAAGAGATGAAAAGAATTATAGGTGAGTATAATGTGCAATTCTATAACAGTAAGTATGTTATAGAACAGTAAGTAACTACTTACTTCTATAACAGTAAGTAGTTTTGAAAAAACTAGAGAAGTGAATCATTTTCTAGAAGACTATGTTACCAAAACTAATTTTAAAAAATCTCAAATAGGTCTATAACCATATACAAGATTAAAATGTGATTAAAAATCTATGACTTTGTACAATTCAATAATAAAAAGAAAAATAACTCAATTAAAAATTGGGCAAAGAACCTGAAAAGATATTTTCCCAAGGAAGATAAACAAATTGCCAGATTGTCAACATCATCAGAGAAATGCAAATTAAAACCACGATGAAATGCCACTTCACATCCACTAGGATGGCTAGAATGAAAAAGCCAGATAGCTGGGCACCATGGCTCATGCCTGTAATCCCAGCACTTTCGGAGGTCGAGGTAGGCAAATGGCCTGTGCCCAGGAGTTCAAGACCAGCAAGGGAATATAGTGAGACTCTGTCTCTACAAAAATAAAAATTAGCCTGGCATAGTCATGTGTGCCTGTAGTCCCCACTACTCAGAAGGCTGAGATGGGAGGATTGTTGGAGCCTGGGAGGTTGAGGCTGCTGTGAGCCATGATTATATCACTGCACCATCTGGGTTACAGAGTGAGACCCTGTCTCAAAAAAGAAAAAACAAAAGCCAGATTATAACAAGCATTGGTGAGAATATGGAGAAATTGGAACCTTTGTATATTGCAGTTGGGAATGTAAAATAGCGCAGCCACTCTGAAAAACAGTCTGGCAGTTACTCATATGATTAAATATAGAGTTTCCATATGACACAGCAATTTTATTCCTAGGTATATGCCTAAGAGAAACGAAAACATATGTTCACAGAAAAATTTGTATACAAATGTTTATGGCAACATTATTCATGGTGGTCAAAAACCAGAAACAACCCAAATGTTCATCAATGAACAAATGGATAAATAAGTTGTGTTATGTCCATACAATGGAATGTTATTTGGCCATAAACGGTGCTGAAATTCTAATACATGCTAGAGCATTGGATGAACCTTTAAACAGGGGTGTTCAAACCTTTGGCTTCCCTAGGCCACATTGGAAGAAGAAGAATTGTCTTGGGCCACACATAAAATACACTAACATTAGTGATAGCTGATGAGCTAAAAAATTTAAGAAAGTTGGCCGGGCACGGTGGCTCACGCTTGTAATCCCAGCACTTTGGGAGGCCGAGAGAGGTGGATCGCCTGAGGTCGGGAGTTTGAGACTAGCCTAACCAACATGGAGAAACCCGTCTCTATTAAATATACAAAATTAGCCGGGTGTGGTGGTGCATGCCTCTAATCCCAGCTACTTGGGAGGCTGAGGTAGGAGAATCACTTGAACCCAGGAGGCGGAGGTTGTAGTGAGCCGAGATCATACCGTTGGACTCTAGCCTGGAACAACAGCGAAACTCTGTCTCAAAAAAAAAAAATTTAAAGTTTAGGAATTTGTGTTGGGCCACATTTAAAGCCATCCTGGGCCACATGCAACCTTTTATCCATGGGTCAGACAAGCTTGCTTTAGGACATTACGCTAAATGGAATAACCCAATTGTAAAAGACCACAGAACTATGTGTTTAGATTCATATGAAATGTGTAGCATAAGAGTTTATGGAGACAGAAAGTAGATTCATGATTGCTTGGGACTGCGTGTGGGGGTAGGAAAATTAGGGGGTGACGCTAAAGGATATGGAGCTGCTTTTTGAGGTGATGAAAATGTTGTAATTTACTTTGATGATAGTTGTATATATCTGAATATACTAAAAACCATTGTGTTGTGGGATCTTTGGGGTGTCACTTTTCTGGCTGGAAACCTGTGTGGCCAGTGGTGCCTTTGCCCAAGTTTCGCTTGGGCTCACTTGGCCTGGCACACTGCACTCACGCTATCTGCCTGGATTCCATGCCTGTCAAGGGCAAATCAGGTGTGGAGCAGCAAGGAGTATGTGAGCGAGCATGGGGTCCGGCCACTGTGCACAGTTGGACACACTGGCTGCTGCCGCAGGGCAGGCAGCTCCAGGTGCTGTCTTTCTGTAATGCTGCGGCTGGACCAGGTACACTGCAAGCAGCTTCCCTGGCTGGCATTAGGGAATGCAGTGTCACCTGGAAGCTTGGAGACACTAGGCACTGCAGGACCCCAAAGAGAGTTACACAGCTCTGACTGGGGAACTGCCAGGTCTGGGGTCCCCCAAGGGCAGCAACTCTTCTCTCCTCTTCGCCAACAACATGGTCATGGGCAAGGGGCCCAGCCTGTTGGTGTTACAGTTTCAGCCCTGTTGGTGTTATAGCTCTTTTAGGGAGGCAGCTCTTCTCTCCTCTTCACCCACAACATGGCAGGCAAGGGGCCTGCCTTGTTGGTGTTACAGTTTCAGCCCTGTTGGTGTTACAGCTCTTTTAGCCCCACCATTCAGTGGGTCTCAAGTTCTTGTCCTGTGACCAGGAAGAATGAAATATGCAGACAAGTGGAGGACGAGCAAGGTGAAGAGGAGCTTTACTGAGCAATGGAACAGCTCACAGAAGGCCCACAGAGGATAGCTACTTTCTGCAGGCGGGGTTTCCTGATGATGGTGCCCTGATGAGAGTGTTGAGCCGCTAGCAGAGAGGAGACCCTGGAGTGGACCACCCCTCTCTGCAGCTGGTCACCTGGACCATCTCATGCTCAGCTCTGGCTGAGCCTGGGGCTTTTATGGGCCTCAGAGGGGAGGAAGTACATGCTGATTTGTCCATGGGCAGTGATGGGCAGGCCTGGAAAAGGCACCAGAAGTTCCCACTCCTGTCGGTGGGACTGGCAACCCAGCCCCCAGCTTTCAGACCCTCCCTAGCCTGAAGGTGGGGCCTCACGGGGAATCCACCCCTTTCTGCCCAGGAATCTGTCTGCTGTTCATAGTGCCCTGGGTCTGCCAGACTTTTCTCCAAGATTGGAGTGGATGCCAACAGCAGGGAGAAGCCAGGCAGTGGGAGCAGGAACTTCTGAGCCTGCAAAGGAAGGGGGGCCTTCCTGGGTTCCCAAGAGTACAGTGATACCTGAGTCTGCATCCACTATTTGGGTGGCTGCAGTGGCACCTGGAGAGCTCCCACCCCAACTCAGAAGGGGCAGGGCTCCCACTTGTTTTTGGCTTCCACTGGCTCCATGGAGGTGCAACTCCATGGCATGTCCCTGCTGCAGCCGGTGTGATGGCAGCTGGCCCAGCCATCTGAAGTGGCCACTGCCATCAATTGCACAGTACATTTTAAATAGGTGAATTGTATGGCATATGAATTATATCTCAATTAAACTGTTAGAAAATCCACGACTTAGAAATGTATCAAGTCTGGATGATTTTACAGTTGACTGTAGTATTAATAAGGTAATGCTAACTTCTGTAACTTCCCTCCTTATATCTCAGGGGCTTAGCACAATGGAAGTTTACTTTGTACTCACATAAAGACCAAAACAATGTTTCTCATTGTTAGGTGACAATCTCCCAATTGTATTTCAAGATTCCATGTTACTTCCATCCTATGTGTCTACTTTCTTTATTTTTTAAATAAGTTTACCTTATTTCAATCATTTTTGGGGAACAGGTGGTTTTTGGTTACATGGATTAATTCTTTAGTGATTTCTCAGATTTTGGTGTACCCTTCATACAAGCAGTGTACACTGTACCCAATGTGTTGTCTTTTATTCCTCACCACTCCCACCCTTACCCAGCAAGTCCCCAAAGTTCATTATCATTCTTATGCCTTTGCATCCTCATAGCTTAGCTCCCACTTTTAAGTGAGAACACACAGCATTTCATTTTCCTTTCCTGAGTTATTTCACTTAGAATAATGGTCTCCAACTCCATCCAGGTTGCTGCAAATGCCATTATTTCATTCTTTTTTATGGAGGAGTAATATTCCATGGTGTGTGTGTGTGTTTATATATATGTATATCACATTTTCTTTATCCACTCATTGGTAGATGGATGTCTACTATCTTTAACAGGTGGTTCCAAGGTCATTGCAAAAGAAGGTGCAAGGAGGATGGAAAATTGAAGGTTCCTGTGCCCCAGGTCTGGAAAGGATCTGCTTCTGCCCTGTTCAATTAGCCAGAACTCAGTCACATGGTACCCTAACAACAAGCAAAGCTGAGAACTGTAGTCTAGTGTGGGCCCAGGAGATAGAAGAAATGCCGAGTCCTTATCAAATTTTAACAAATGGAAACTTTGTTATTCTTATTATTCCAGATGGTTGAAAAACATTGCTAGACACTTTATAAAGCAAACATGACCTTAACAAAATCTGATGAATAAGTTCCCAGAACGTTATAGACCTAAAGTCTGTAAAATGGCCTAAAAAATTATAGACCAATTTCACTTAAGAATATAGATGTGGCTGGGTGTGGTGGCTCACGCCTGTAATCCCAGCAGTTTGGGAGTTGGAGGCAGGTGGATCATTTGAGGTCAGGAGTTTGAGAGCAGCCTGGCCAACACAGTGAGACTCCATCTCTACTAAAAATATGAAAATTAGCCAGGGGTGGTGGTGCGTGCCTGTAATCCCAGCTATTTGGGAGGCTGAGGCTGACAATGAAAATCTCTTGAGCCTGGGAGGCAGAGGTTGCAGTGCCCAGCCTAGGCGACAGAGTGAGACTCTCTCTCTCTCTCTCTCTATATATATATATATATGCAAACATTCTCAGTGCACACAATTTAAAAGTAGGAAATCTGTCAACATAAATGAAGGATACTTTAAAGACAAAGATCACATAATTCTGTCAATAAATGCTAAAAATACTACTTACAATATTCCAAAGTGATCTCTTCTAACAACTCTAACATAGGAATACGAAGATTATAACTAGACATGATTAAGGCTGGGGTTGGAATAAAAACTGCTCGAAACAGGAAAAATAAAGATGAAGTAAAGAGCTGATCTAGGTAAAAATGGGGCAAGGGAAACAGAACTAGGAAATCTGAGCAAGCAAGCCACTATATTTTTAACACTATATAAACACAACAGAAGAGACTTATGTAGTCATAGAAAATATCTTGACTATTCCTTTTTCTTTTTTTTTTTTTTTTTTGAGACGGAGTCTAGCTCTGTTGCCCAGGCTGGAGTGCAATGGCTGGATCTCAGCTCACTGCAAGCCCCGCCTCCCGGGTTCACGCCATTCTCCTGCCTCAGCCTCCCGAGTAGCTGGGACTACAGGCGCCCGCCACCTCGCCCGGCTAATTTTTTTTGTATTTTAGTAGAGACGGGGTTTCACCGTGTTAGCCAGGATGGTCTCGATCTCCTAAACTCGTGATCCGCCCGTCTCGGCCTCCCAAAGTGCTGGGATTACAGGCTTGAGCCACCGCGCCCGGCCGACTATTCCTTTTTCTAAAAGTTCAGGAAAACTAATTTCACATAAAAATAAACAGGAAATACTGAGGTCAAATCTTATTCAAAAGTATTATAGGCTGGGTGTGGTGGCTCATGCCTGTAATACCAGCACTTTGGGAGGCCAAGGCGATTGGATCTCTTGAGCACAGCAGTTTGAGACCAGCCTGGGCAACATGGCAAAACTCCGTCTCTACTAAAAATACAAAAACTACCTGTGCGTGGTGGTGGGTGCCTGTAGTCCCAGGTACTCAGGAGGCTGAGGTGGGAGGATCACCTGAGTCTGGGAGGTCAAGTCTGTGGTGAGACGTGATTGTGCCACTGCACTCCAGCCTGGGTGACACAGTGAGACTGTCTCAAAAAACAAACAACCCCAAAGTATTGTAAGAAAAAAGAGAATAAGGAGGAGGAAAATATTACTACAGAAAGATATACCTGCACAAAAAGTCAATAAATGTGATACACTGCATAAGCAGAATTAAAAACAAAAATCACACGATTATCTCAATAGATGCAGAAAAAGCATTCAACAAAATCCAGCGTCACTTTACAATTAAAACTCTCAACAAAATCGGCATACAAGGGACTTACCTCAATGTAACAAAAGCCATCTATGACAAACCAAGAACTCAATCTCCTTTACAATAGCTGCAAACAAACAAACAAACAAAACAACTTAGGAATATTAACCAAGGAGGTGAAAGACCTCTACAAGGAAAACTAAAAAACACTGCTGAAAGAAATCATAGATGACACAAACAAATGGAAACACATCCCATGCTCATGGATGGGCAGAATCAATATTGTGAAAATGACCATACTGCCAAAAGCAATCTACAAATTCAATGCAGCTCCCCTCAAAATACCACCATCATTCTTCACAGTTAGAAAAAGCAATTCTAAAATTGTTTTTAGAATTGTTTTTAGAATGTGGAACCAAAAAAGAGCCCACATAGCCAAAGCAAGACTAAGCAAAAAGCACATATCTGGAGGCATCACACTACCTGATTTCAAACTATACTATAAGGCCGTAGTCACCAAAACAGCATGGTGCTTGTATAAAAACAGGCACATACACCAATGGAACAGAATAGAGAACCCAGAAATAAACCCAGATACGTACAGCCAACTGATCTTTGACAAAGCAAACAAAAACATAAAGTGGGGAAAGGACATCCTTTTCAACGAATGGTGCTGGGATAATTGGCAAGCCACATGTAGGAGAATGAAACTGGATCTTCATCTCTCACCTTATACAAAAATCAACTCAAGATGGATTAAGGATTTAAATCTAAGACTTGAAACTATAAAAATTCTAGAAGATAACATTGGACAAACCCTTATAGACACTGGCTTAGGCAAGGATTTCATGACCAAGATCCTAAAAGCCAATGCAAAATCAAAGATAAATAGCTGGGACTTAATTAAACTAAAGAGCTTTTGCACAGCAAAGGAACAGGCAACAGAGTAAACAGACAACCCACAGAGTGGGAGAAAATCTTCATAATCTATACATCTGACAAAGGACTAATATCCAGAATCTACAATGAACTCAAACAAAGCATCAAGAATAAAACAAACAATCCCATCAAAAAGTGGCCTAACGACATGAATAAGTTCTCAAAAGAAGGTATACAAATGCCCAACAAACATATGAGAAAATGCTCAACGTCACCAACAATCAGGGAAATGCAAATCAAATCGCAATGCGATACCACCTTAGTCCTGCAAGAATGGCCATAATCAAAAAATAGAAAAAACAGTAGATGCTGGTGTGGATGTGGTGATCAGGGAACACTCCTCCACTGCTGGTGGGAATGTAAACTAGTACAACCACTATGGAAAACAGTGTGGAGATTCCTTAAAGAACTAAAAGTAGAACTACCATTTGATCCAGCAATCCCACTACTGGGTTATCTATGCAGAGGAAAAATAGTCATTGTACGAAAAAGATACTTGCTGATGCATGTTTATAGCAACACAATTTGCAATTGCAATTGTGAATCATGGAACCAACTCAAATGCCCATCAATCAATGAGTGGATAAAGAAACTGTGACATACATATATATATATATCTCCTATATATATATATGCGATGCCTAAGCCATCATATATGTATGTGATATATATATAGGATATATATATGTGATATACATATATATATATATGATGGAATACTACTCAGCCACTAAAAGGAATGAGTTAACGGCATTCACAGCAACCTGAATGAGATTGGAGACTATTATTCTAAGTGAAGTAACTCAGGAATGGAAACCCAAATGTCGTTTGTTCTCACTGACATGTGGGAGCCAAGCTATGAGGACACAAAGGCATAAGAATGATACAATGGGCTTTGGTGGCTTGCGGGGAAGGGAGGGAGCGGGCAAGGTATAAAAGATTACAAATAGGGTGCAGTGTATACTGCTGGGGTGATGGGTGCACCAAAATCTCACAAATCACCACCAAAGAACTTACTCATGTAACAAAACACAATCCATACCCCAATAACCTATGGAAAAATAAAAAATATAGAAAAAAGAAAATCAAACCCAAGGAGGGGGTCATGGGAACTCCAATTTATAGTCAACTGGTCAGAAGCACAGGTAAAACAACCTAGGGCTTGTGATTGGCATCAAAAGTGGGGAGCAGTCTTTGCATACCGAGTGCTCAACCTGTGTTATCTGATGCTGTATCAAGGTAGACAGTGTCAGAATTGAATTAGTGGACACCCAGATGGCATCTGCTGCAGAATTGATTGCTTTTTTGGTGTTTTGGGAAAACCCACAGACATTTGGTCATAGATGTATTCTGTATTAAATGTGGCATGACAGCAGAGGAAAAACAGTTTGTGTTTTCCACACAGTACTCTAGGAAAATTACTAGGCTTTGAAGAAAAAGAAAAATTCTCTGGTCATCTAGGCAAAAAAAACCCCTTAAGTTAGAAGGGAAAGAAAATTGGATTATTATCATACTTTTAGGCAGTAATACTTCATGCCAGAAGAAAATGGAGTAACATATTTAAGATCTTCAGTGAAAGAAAGTGTAAAGCAAGGATTTTATATCCAGCAAAGCTGACTTTTAAGTACAAAAGCAGAGACAAACTGTTACCAACATGTAGGAGCTCAGGAAACGTTGTTTCCATTGCCCCTTCCTGTGGAATCTACTCGAGGAGCTTCAGACAACCAGAAAGAATAGTGAGACACCAGCGTAAAGAATCATGGTGAATGTTGACATATAAATACTTGTAGAATGTAATGGTTATATGATCTGATTGTGTAATTATGGTACAATCCCCCAAAATAATGGGGGCACAAGAAGAAGGAAAGAGCTTATCAAAAATATTTTAAAACATTTTCAGGAATCATATTGGTGGTGATAGTATTAGTATGACTACTCTGATACTGTTGTGTGTACAATGTGGAATAAAGCAAATGAGTGTTTATGAGATTTCTAGTCAGTTGATCCTCTGTATATTGATAACCAGAACTCTTGGCATGGAAGAAAGAAGATACAGATCTAATATAGTAGAGGTTAAATAAAAACTCTATAATATAATATTGGGCCAGATGTAAAATATGGGCTCATGCCTATAATCCCTGCACTTTGGGAGGCTGAGGTGGGAGGATTGTCTGAGGCCAGGAGTTTGAGACCAGCCTGGGCAACATAGTGAGACCCTGTATCTAAAAAAAAAAAAAGGCAGGGTATGGTGGTACACACCTGTGGTCCTAGCTGCTTGGGAGGCTGAGTGTTGGAGGATTGCTTGGGCTCAGGGGTTCGAGGCTGCAGTGAGCTGTGTTCATGCCAGTGCATTCCAGGTTGAGTGACAGGGTGAGATTCTGTCTCAGAAAACAAACAGCAAAACTCCAAATTCTAATATTGAATTTGAATTGGAAAACCCAGTATGAACTGTTGAGGTATTTTATCTTAAAATATTTATATATTTTATTTCTATTTTCTAGTTCTGTTGATCAAAAACGTCTGGGCATAATGACCACCCAAATGCAGTGAGCATTCCTACGACCCAGATTATAGCACTGAAATACCCTTTCCTGTGAAAAATAAACCAGGATTTTAGAGAGATACTGTGAGGTGAATCTGGAATATCTTGTCATACTGGATAGAGAGGAACTTCTTAAGCCACAAAGGTTGTGTCAAAAGGACCCAGGAGTCAACTTGAAGAGGCTTCCAGTAGCCAAAATGGGACAATGTGAGCTTCAGTGAGGAAAATAATTATAATGGACTGAAATCTATCAAATGCTTAACCCATGAGTTCATAATTATACTAAAAAAATAAAACCCACAAACCAATTTGTCTTTTTTGGAGGGTGACAGAGAAGAAATACGTTGTCTTAGATCCTGGTAATTAAAGGGAAAGAATCAAGCATTTATGCCACTTCTGTTATATGAACGGTACCATGGAGTAACCAAATAATAAACACCTTATAAAATCATTCTAGCTAAGAAATAGAATATCTGGTGTGATTTGAAGGTTTTCACCTCCAGTGTCTAGGGCCAGCTTTCTGCCCCTGGCACCCACACCCAGTTCCCAGAGGCTATGGTTCCATTTATTTCTATGCATCCTGGCCCTCACTCTCATCTGATACATGCCCTTACATTCAGGAGATGCTCATAAATCCTCCCTAGAGTGATGTGAACCCAGTCCAGAGTGAGGCTTGGTAGATGTATGGCTTTGCGGGATAGAGAGCCTGCTCGCTGTCCATCCCTCATCTCAAAGAAGAGCTGCAGAGATTTTTCTCCCAACTCTCTCCCACTGTCCCAGGGGTTGTGGGGGCAAATCCTGTGCCTGTTTCTAAAACCCAGACCCAAAGGAGTTCAGAAATGGCAGGGATGGAGCATCTTCAAACTTGAACCTACTTAGAAGGAGGGAAGGCCAGAGGTCACTTAGTTCATCCCATTGCCACCAATTCATGTACAGGATTGAGGAAGCCACCTTTTTGGGAATAAAAATGTTTGACATCCTGTCATCAAGCCCTGGGCCAGGGGGACTCAGTGAACAGGTTCTATTTGACATTTGACTGTAACCTATTCCTTCCTGACTCCAGCCCCAGATCAGTTGCTACCTCAATTATAAAAATTCTTGCCCCTGACCGCAGAAGAGTGAATTAGAGCATGTGAATGACTCCATGGGAGCCATCTCAAGGTTCTGATCCAGCATCTGACCAGCATTATATTGTCATGTAAGAGTCATGCATGCTCACTGACCATTCCTTCAGATAGTATTTTTTGGCCATCTACCAGGTACCGGACACTATGCTAGGCATTGAGATACAGACAGATGAAGAAATGGTTCCTGTCCCCAAGGATTTCATAGCCTACTGGGGTAAAGAGATGGTACAGTGGGTGTGTTCGTCTGCTAGGGCTGCCATTTCAAAATATCAGATTGGGGTCTTAAACAACAAACGTTTATTTTCTCCCAGTTTTGGAGACTGGAAGTCTCGGGGTTGGTTTCTCCTGAGGTCTCTATCCTTGGCTTACAAACAGCCACCATCTTGCTGTACACACCATCTCTGTACACACCCATTCCTGGTGTCTCTCTCTTCTTACAAGAACACCAGTCCTGGCCGGGTGTGGTGGCTCGCGCCTGTAATCTCAACACATTGAGAGGACGAGGTGGGTGGATGACTTGAGGTCAGGAGTTTGAGACCAGCCTGACCAACATGGCGAAACTCCATCTCTACTAAAAATACAAAATTAGCCAGGCGTGGTGGCAACACCTGTGATCCCAGCTACTTGGGAGGCTGAGGCACGAGAATCACTTGAATCCAGGAAGCAGAAGTTACAGTGAGCCAAGATCGTGCCACTGCACTCCAGCCTTGGCAAGAAGAATGAAACTACATCTTGGGAAACAAAACAAAACAAAACAAAACAAAACACCAGTCCTATTTGATTAGGGCCCCACCCTTATGACCTCATTTAACCCTAATTACTCCTTAAAGGCTCTGTCTCCAAATACAGTCACATTAGGGATTAGGGTTTCAACATATTAATTTGTTGCGGTGGGGAGTGGTAGTTGGGAATTCAATCCTTAACAGTGGGTTTTAAGAATTATAATAAAGTCAGGACCAGGCTGCAGGGCAAGAGCACCAACAGAGACTCAGATAACACATGCCTAAATAGTTAGGGGTTATAAATCAAGCTATCAAACTTGCAATATTCTCCTACCTACTCAAAGATGCCTTCATAAAGACCTGAGACTGGCTCCAGGTCCCAGCTCCCAGCCCAAGGCCACCTCACTTCTTTTTCCACTTCTAGTTCCTCTCCATTGAGGAGCCCTGAATGCATGTACGTGGAGGCCCCAGCTTGCATGTCCAGTCTGTTTCCACCTTCCCCAAAGAACTGTCCCTCAAGCCTGGGGGAGTACACATTGGTCAAGCAGTCTGTCTTCTGAAGAATGGACCCAGGGAAGAGATCCACAGAGGCCCTGGAAATGGGCAGGGAATTCTGGGACCATGGGTACCCAAGTGTGTCATGTAGAGAAGAGACAGACTCCCAGTGGGCACGTCCCTTAGGTCCAGGGCTTCTTGCCCTGAAGGGAGATGTTCAGCCAGAAGAAGACATGGGGAAGGGGCTTTGTTACCAACGAGGGCTGTCTTGAATAAAGGCATGGATGTATTGTAGTGGGGCAGAGAGGGGCATCTTAGGAAAATTCATCAAAAAGGGACCCCAGACCCACGAGTGGGCAGTTTTCATGGGGGAGTAGCCCTGCAGTGTTGCAAACACTGAAGGTGTGAGAAGCAGCACAGTACATTCAGGACTCTGCAGCGACCATGACATAGGCGTAAGAAGAGAGCCTGGGATGAGCTGGAGCTCTGGGTGGGGCTAAGTCACGCCATGGAGCTTGGACATGAGAAGAATAGGAGCTGCCAATGAGCGTTGGAGCAGGAGAGAGGCTTGGTCAGGCCTGTGTTGTCCATCCCTCTGCTAGCTGTCAGGAGATAGTTAGAGAAGGGCAAGGCAGGAGGCGGAGAGACCAGTGGGAGTGTATTCCCATCCTAGGGCTGCTGTAACAAAGCACAGCTGCTCCTCTACTTACCATAAAGCCACACCCCTGTGAACCCATGGTAAGTTAAAAATATTGGAAGCTAAAGAGGCATGGAATATGCCTAACCTACCGAACATCATAGCTTAGCCTACCCTATCTTAAACGTGCTCAGAACACTTACATTAGCCCACTGCTGGGTAAAATCATCCGGCAACACAGTACACTGCAGAGACTCTGTTGTTCACCCTCATGACCATGTGGCTGACTGGGAGCTGGGCTGCAGCATCGTGGAAGGACCCTGTCTGAGAGGTGAGGACCCTTCCTCCCAGGTTTGGCACTGCGTATGGCTGGCCTGGGAAAAGATAAAAAGATAATATTTGAAGTATGATTTCTACTGAATGTGCATTGCATTTGCAACATTGTAAAGTTGAAAAATCATTAAGTGAAATATCATAAGTCAGGGACCATCTGTGCTGAAAACTGGGTGGCTTAGAACAACAGAAACTGATCATCTCACAATTATGGAGGCCTGAAGTCTGAGATCAAGGTGTCAGCAGGGCCAGGCTCCCTTGTTCCGGCCCTCTCTCCTAGGTTCTGGTAGTTGGCTTGTGGCAGCAGAAATCTATAATCTTCACATGGCATTTTCCCTTTTTATAAGGACACCAGTCGTCTTGGATTAGAGGCCTGTCCTGCTCCACAATGACCTCATCCTAACTCATTACATCTGCAATGACCCTATTTCCAAATAAGAACACATTCTGAGGTTCTGAGAAGTCAGGACACCAGCATATGAACTTCTGGGAAGAACGTGATTCAATCCATAACAGGAAGCTCTGGAAAGAGTCCTGACACGATCTGATGGAGGCCCAAACTAAGGAAGTGGAGGCGTGGATCCTGAGGGTGGGGACTGGGCATTGGCTTAGTTCAGGCTGCTATAACAATATACCATAGGTTGGGGGCCTTAAGCAACAGACATTTATTTCTCACAGTCCTGGAGGCTGGAAGTCTGAGATCGAGACCTGCATGGTTGAGTTCTTGTGAGGGCCCTCAGGCCAGTTGCAGACAGCCATCTTCTCACTCTAACTTCATGGGGTAGAGAGGAAGCCCTGGAGTCTCTTCTTATAAGGGCACTAATCCCATTGTGAGGACCCCAGCTTCATGACCTCATCTCAACCTAATCACCTTCCAGAGGCCCCACCACCAAATACCATCATAGTGAGTGTTAGAGCTTCAACCAAATACCATCACAGTGAGTGTTAGAGCTTCAACCAAATACCGTCACAGTGAGTGTTAGAGCTTCAACCAAATACCATCACAGTGAGTGTTAGAGCTTCAACCAAATACCATCACAGTGAGTGTTAGAGCTTCAACCAAATACTGTCACAGTGAGTGTTAGAGCTTCAACCAAATACCATCACAGTGAGTGTTAGAGCTTCAACCAAATACCACCACAGTGAGTGTTAAAGCTTCAACACAGGAGTGGAGGGGGGACACACAATTCATTCCCTAACAGGAATGGATTTGAAAGTTACTGATACGGGGTTTGCCTGGTTTGGTGATGGCTGAATATGGGTTGGAGAAGGAGGTGAGAGGTGAGGACCCTGTCTGAGAGGTGAGGACCCTTCCTCCTAGGACCCTGGCTTTTCTGAGGGCATGAGTAGTGGCACTTCTGATATGCAGAGGGCTGACAGAGGAGCAGGGGGTTTGTTTGAAGATGTTGAGTGGTTTTAGGCCCAGGCTCTGGAGCCGGACTCCTGGGTGTGAATCCCACCATCCCCACTTACTAGCTACAGTGGCCTTGGGTAGTCCCTTAACTTCTTGATGCCTTGAGGGGAAGTAACAGCACCTGGGGTCACAGGAGTGTGGGACTCCATGGAGGGTGATAATCCACGTAAAGTGCATCGCCCAGCCTGGCTCACAGTCAGCACTCAGTGAGGTCACTCATGACCTTTACGATGATTGACTAGAGGCTCCATAAGCAGCTGGCATGAAAGGAATTCTGGTTTGAGAGATCATGACCAGCCTGAGAGTTATTTTCCCACCTCCAGTTCCTTCCTGTGTGCTGAGAGCTTGCATGCACGTGTAGATGCCCCAGCCTGTGTGTCCAAGCTCTGTCCACAGCTCCCTGCTAAGAGCTAGATTAACTTACCCTGCAGTAGTGTGCAGTATGAGGGAAAAGGAAGCCATTCCTGGTGAGAAGCTTGAGGGAGGACTAGTCAGAGAGAGTGTGAAGACATGAAAGAAGGAACAGAGAGATTCCCAATGAAGGGATATAGCTAGAGAAGAGCAAGGCAGTGGGAGCCTCCAATATTGAAGAGACTGCGAGTCAAATGAAGGCTGAAAAGTCCTAAATTTAGTTCATAGAGGTCCTTGGTGACATTAGCAAGGACAGTCCCTTGGAGACGGAGGGCAGTTCATAGAGTAGGAGCCAGGCCTGGGGGCTTGAAGGCCTCTGTGAGATGGAATGGAAAACCAAATATTATATGTTCTCACTTATAGGTTGGAGATAAGCTATGAGGGCACAAAGGCATAAGAATGATATAATGGACTTTGGGGACTTCGGGGGAAGGGTGGGAGGGGGCGAGGGATAAAAGACTACACACTGGGTACAGTGTGCACTGCTCAGGCCACGGCTACACCAAAATCTCAGAAACTACCACTAAAGAACTCATTCACATAACAAAAAAAAAAAAAAAGAAGAAGAAGAAGAAGAAGGTCCAGCCCCTGCAGGATTAAGGAATAGAAAATTCAAAGGAAAAGGAAAAGGAACAGGGCTCAAACCAGACAGTGTCTCTCTCATGCTGAAGAAGTCTCCAGAAATTAGTTTGGGGCTGATTCCACGGGGAGAGGAGCTCAGATTCCTTCTATTATGTTGCTCCCAAAGGAATAACCTGTCTCCAGATTTACCTCAAGACCAATACAGCTGCTCCTGCTCCAGCCATCGTGTTCATGTTCCAGCTAGTAAGAAGATGGGAAAGAGTGTACAACACCCTCGTTTTAAAGAAAAGACCCAGAAACACAGAGATCACTTTTACTTGTCTCAAATAGGCTAGAGCTTAGCCCTCAGCCACACTTTGCTGCAGGGGGATGCTGGAAAATGTAGTCTTTTTTTTCTTTTCGAGACAGAGTCTCGCTGTCACCCAGGCTGCCATAGCCACCTGAATAGCTGGGATTACAGACGTGCACCATGATGCCCAGTTATTTTTTGTATATTTAGTAGAGATGGGGTTTCACCATGTTGGCCAGGCTGGTCTCGAACTCCTGATCTCAGGTGATCTGCCTGCCTCGGCCCCTCGAAGTGCCAAGGTGGGTGGATCACGAGGTCAGGAGATCTAGACCATTCTGGCTAACATGGTGAAACCCCATCTCTACAAAAAAAATTTTTTTTAAAAATTAGCCGGGAATGGTGGCAGGCACCTGTAGTCCTGGCTACTCAGGAGGCTAAGGCAGGAGAATGGCGTGAACCCGGGAGGCGGAGCTGACAGTTGAGCCAAGATCGTGCCACTGCACTCCAACCTGGGCGACAGAGTGAGACTCTGTCTCAAAAAAAAAAAAAAAAAAAAAAAGTGCTGGGATTACAGGCATGAGCCACCATGCCCGGCCAAATGTAGTCTTTATTTTGGTGCCCATGCACAGCTTAAAATCCTCCCAAGATGAAAAAGAGGAAGAGGGTATTGGGAAATAGTCATTTGGCCACCACTTGTAGGCAAGGGGGCATGAAAATGAGGGGATTTCAATCAGAAAACTTCTATTTTTTTCTCCATGAATTACGAGGTGAGGTCCCCAGCGACAAAATGTGGTGGGAAGGTTGAATGTGGCACCTGAAGTTTTCGATTCTCACTGAAGGGAAGGGGAAGCCGGCTGCCCTAAGTGGTGCTGGAGGCCTGGCTGAGAGTGAAGTCTTTGTGTCTGTTCTATGGAGGATTTACCCCAACATGCTCACATGCTGGAGGGCGGAGCTGCTACAAGGTGGACTCTCTGAGATGGGGTCTGGGGATCAGGGCATGTGGTTAGAGATGTTCAGGAAATGGACCTTGGGGTCTGGGCTCAGTAGGGAAAGCAGTGTGACCAGGAGGGAGGGGCAAGGTCTTGGAGAAGGTGAGGAAGGTCAATGGGGATGTGTCCTGAGTTCAGGAGGAGAACTATGGGGCCAGGAGGCTGCAGCTGGTAGGAAGTCTCCAGCATCTGCAACATCAGAGTGGATGGCCCCGGGTGGTGCCAGCCTCCAGGGTGTGGGCTGCTGAAATGAAGTAAAGGAGAACGTCCCCAGAGGAACAGAGGTGCCAGGTGAATTTTCCTCAGGATGTGGAAGTTTCCCAGAATGATGGCAGATGGAGGGGAAGGAGTCAGTGTGATACACGGGCTGCTGTTCTTATAAATATAGGGATATTGCCATGTCAATCAGACTGTGACCATGACTGATCACTGGGGGCAGTTCATACTGGAGAGAATATACAGGAAGGGTTTGGGGGTTTCAGTGGGAGGAGGGTAAGTTAGAGGCGGAGGAGGGCAGACCAAGAGAGGCCAGGGGAGGCAGAGGCTTGCAGTTGTGCTCTGGTGGTGAGAGGACCAGGAGATAAGATTAGTTGGCTCCAAGGTTCCAGTGGCACTCTTAAGTAAAGTGGTTTTGAATCCCAGCAGTTATAGTCCAGTCTTCACTCACAGCCCCTGCTTCCAACTACAATAACACACTACATCTTTCCTCAGAAAGTTCTTCCTTGTGCTGAGTCCCACCTATCTCCTGGTAACTTCCTGCCCCATTCCTCCATGCTCTGGGGAGCTGAATTCCATCTGTGCAGTGGTGGCTCCCCAGCTGCACACAGATGAAGAAGGAGTTCCCTTGAGTCCTCAGTTCTGCACAGACATGGATTTGTGCCTTTGCTCTTTAACTGGGCTGTGACCAGAGCAAAGACATGTGGGAACTCTCCTGGCCCTCATTTTAAATGTCAATGCCATCCAAAATTGCATTTGCTTTTTAAGCAGTGTATTAGTCCATTCTCATGCTGCTAATAAAGACATACCCAACACTGGGTAACTTATAAAGGAAAGAGACTTAATTGACTCACAGTTCTGCAGGGCTGGGGAGGCTTTAGAAAACTTACAATCATGATGGAAGGGGAAGCAAACACATCCTTCTTCACATGATGGTAGGAAAGAGAAGAATGAGCAAAGGGGGCCAGTGTTGGGTGAAGCCTGTTATAAAACCATCAGATCTTTTTTTTTTTAAGTTTTTGTTTTTAAATTATACTTTAAGTTCTAGGATACATGTGCACAACATGCAAGTTTGTTACATATGTATACATGTGCCATGTTGGTGTGCTCTACCCATTAACTCATCATTTACATTAGGTATATCTCCTAATGCTATCCCTCCCCCCTCCCCCCACCCCACAACAGGCCCCGGTGTGTGATGTTCCCCTTCCTGTGTCCAAGTGTTCTCATTGTTCAATTCCCACCTATGAGTGAGAACATGAGAAAACCATCAGATCTTGTGAGAGCTCACTTACTATCACGAGAACAGCATGGAGGTAACTATGATTCAATCACCTCCCACCAGGTCCCTCCCATGACACATGGGGATTATTGGAACTACAATTCAAAATGAGATTTGGGTGTGAACACAGCCAAACCATATGATTTTGCCCCTGGCCCCTCCAAACCTCGTATCTTTGCATTTCAAAACATGATCATGCCTTTCCAATGGTTCCCCAAAGTCTTAACTCATTCCAGCATTAACTCAAAAGTCCAAGTCCAAAGTCTCATCTGAGACAAGACAAGTCCCTTCTACCTATGAGCCTGTAAAATCAAAAGCAAGTAGTTACTCCCTATATACAATGGCGGTACAGGCATTTAGTAAATACACCCATTCTATATGGGAGAAATTGGCCAAAACGAAGGAGCTACATGCAAGTTTGGAATCCAATAGGGCAGTCATTGAAACTTAAAGTTCCAAAATGATCTCCTTTGACTCCATGTCTCACATCCAGGTCATGCCGATGCAAGAGGTGGGCTCCCACAGCCTTGGGCAACTCCACCCCTGTGGCTTTGTGGAGTACAGTTCCCTTCATGACTGCTTTCACAGGCTGGTGTTGAGTGTCTGTGGCTTTTCCATGTGCACAATGCAAGCTGTCAGTGGATCTACCATTCTGGGGTCTGGAGGATGATGGCCCTCTTCTCACAGCTCCACCGGGCAGTGCCCCAGTGGGGACTCCATGCAGGGGCTCCATCGCCACTTTTCCCTTCCTCAGTGCTCTAGCAGAGGTTCTCCATGAGGCCTCCACTCCTGCAGCAGACTTTTGCCTGGACATCCAGGCGTTTCCATACATCCTCTCAAATTTAGGTGGAGGTTCCCAAACCTCAATTCTTGACCTCTGTGCACCTGCAGGCTCAACACCTGTAAGCTGCCAAAGCTTGGGACTTGCATCTTCTGAAACAATTGCCTAAGCTATACACTGGCCCCTTTTAGCCATGACTGGAACTGAAGCAGCAGGGATGCACTGGCCCCCAAAGCCATTTTTCCCTCCTAAGCCTCTGGGCCTGTGATGGGAGGGGCTGCTGTGAAGACATTCACATGCAGACATTCATGAAGACATTCCCTGGAGACATTTTTCCCATTGTCTTGGTGATTAACGTTCGGTTCCTCGTTACTTATGCAAATTTCTGCAATGGGCTTGAATTTCTCCCCAGAAAATGGGTTTTTCTTTTCTATCTCATTGTCAGGCTGCAAATTTTCTAAACTTTTATGCTCTGCTTCCTTTTGAACACTTTGGTGCTTAGAAATTTCTTCTGCCAGATACCCTAAATTATCTCTCTCATATTCAAAGTTCCACAGATCTCTAAGGCAGGGGCAAAATGCCACCAGTCTCCTTGCATAGCAAGGGTGGCCTTTACTCCAGTTTCCAACAAATTCCTTATCTCCATGTGAGACCACCTCAGCCTGTACTTCATTGTCCACATCACTATCGGCATTTTGGTCAAAGTCATTCAACAGGTCTCTAGGAAGTTCCAAACTTTCCCACATTTCCCTGTCTTCTTCTGAGCCTTCCAGACTGTTCCAACCTCTGCCTGTTACCTAGTTCCAAAGTTGCTTCCACATTTTGGGGTATATTTATACTAGTACGTCACTCCTGGTACCAATTTACTGTATTAGTTTGTTCTCATGCTGCTAATAAAGACATATCTGACACTGGGTAATTTATGAAGGAAAGAGGTTTAATTGACTCACAGTTCTGCAGGGCTAGGGAGGCCTCAGGAAACTTACAATCGTGACGGAAGGGGAAGCAAATACATCGTTTTTCACCTGGCAGCAGGAAGGAGAAGAATGAGCAAAGGGGGCCAGTGTTGGGGTAGTCCCTCATAAAACCATCAGATCTCATGAGAACTCACTATCATGAGAACAGCATGGAGGTAACTGCCCCCATGATTCAGTTACCTCCCACTGGGTCCCTCCCATGTCATGTGGGGATTATGGGAACTACAATTCAAGATGAGATTTGGGTGGAGACACAGCCAAGCCATATCGAGCAGTAAACCTAACAATTAAGGTACACAGGCTTTGGAATGAGACAGACCTGGGTTTGAAAGTCTTGGCCACTATCAGCTGTGCAATTTTGAGTAAATATTCAACCTCTCTGGACCAAAGTTTCCACATTTGGATAGCGGGGGTAGAGGTGGGTTATTTATCTTTCTCCCTTTAGGGCAAGTCTTTCATGGTTGGAGATACACATCACTGCCTTTCCATCCCATTTGCCCCCATTTCTTTGCTTTGCCTAGAAGGCCACAAGGAAAGACTCCTGAAGATGTCTGAATACTAGGAACCCCAAGGACCAGAAGAATGCATTCACCTGTGGTTCAAGCTAAGTATGGGTAGTGCCAAGATGGTTTCTGATTTGGTCTGTACCATGTACAGTGATTCTGAAGTGGGATCAAGACATCCTTTCTCCTGCCCCAGCATCAGCCCTTTACAGTCTATCTCGGTCTGCTTTTCAAGTACCCCTAATATCTTGGAACTTCCCCATGGTGAAAAGTCTCCTTCCTCCCCTTCCTGACCCCATACCTGTGCCCAATGCCCAAAGAACATTTGGAAGGATGCTCTTAAACTCAAATTCCTCCATTGTTTATTTGCTGAGATAAGGTGTGGTGACAACCGCAGTCCAAGGGGACTACTAGCAGCCTCAGAACCCAGTCACCCAGCCCTAGCCTTGTCAGGGCCATTCCTGGGCTGGGCACACTGGTAGGTGGGGAGGGAAGGGCAGCATTGTCAGAGAAGACAGGCCAAGCTGCAGCTGCCCTACTGGGAGGCTGGGAAGCCTGAATAGCTTCACAGCACTGGGCCCTGCTTGCTGAATGGGGGCTTGGCTCCTCCCTGGCGGTGGTCTGGAATAGATGACATTTTCATTGCAAGCTAACAAGGGGAGAAATCCAATTACTTCACAAAGAGGCTCCTGAAGGGGCCTCACAGCCTGGAGAAAGAAGGGGAGGAGAAGAGGGGGAGAGGGAAGGAAGAAGGGGACTGTGTGTGTGTGTGTGTGTGTGTGTGTGTGTGTGTGTGTGTGTGTGTGTGTGTGTAGGGAGGCTCCCACCCAGACCAGGAAAGGAACAAAGCCCTCAGGCCTCCAGGACATGGCCTCCTGCATGCAGGCAGGGAGATGGAAATGGTGGGCTTTTAATTGATTTCCAATGGGTCAGAGGGTCTGCCTGGAAACTCCAGGTCTCTGAGAGCTCCAGGCAATCAGGCTTCCCCGCTGTGGAACAACCTGAGTGGTGCATAAGATGCCCCAGCCCTGGTCTCTCTGCCTCATCAGACTAAGGTTTCCCTGACCTGAGTCATCAAAGACCCATTATACACTTTTTTACTTTTGTTGCATCCACCTAAACTATTAATCCCTTTTTAAAACATTTATTTAAAGTGTATTATTTAAGCTTAGTATTTTGGAAGTTTATATCCTAGCTGCAAGTAGAAAAAGTAGAAGCTAATTCTAAATAGAAATACAATTCAAATAACCCAATGTTGTTGAACCTCAGGGAGCTGAAAGCCTCTTGGGCTCTCTGGAGTGGCAGGTGGGAGTGGTGAGGTGGTGGGGTTAGCAAATGATTGCAATCCGGATTTCTCCCAGGTCTAATCCAGGAGGAAGAGGATTGAAAAGGGAACACTTCTCTCCTGCAGCCGTTCAAAAGCTGCTCCAGGCAAGGCTGTGCCTCCAGGCCTTCCACTCCTGCCCCCATGGCAGTGGGTGTGGTGGCTTCATGGCCTGGCTGCCCTTAACTTTGGTTGCTCAACAGCTAGCTTAGTCCTCTCTTTTCCTCTTCCGGAAAAGAGAGGCAAAGTGAGGATCTATTGTGTACTGGATAGACCTACTTTCTGTGAGTTGTGGGGTGGTCACTGGAGTCCCAGAAAGTGTGAGGGGCCTGGGGGAGGTGGAGGACAATGGCAGTTCCAGGGCCACAAGCGTGTCCAGTCTCCCGCTCTCCCCCCCTTCGACATGGGAGGAAGGGCTACGGACCCCATCCAGGAGGAAATTAGCATTCGCTTCCTCTGGCTCAGCCAGAGCAAATCGGCCTTCAAAAGCCAGCGGCCTGGAGGCCACACAGCGAGCCCCTTTGTGGCTCCCACGCCGTCACCCCTCCCTCTCCCCCAGCCGACTGAACTCCCCAGTCCCGAAGAGAGCAAATGGGAGTCTCCTGAGGCACAAGGACCTGGGGTGGGGTCGGGGGATAGGGGGTTGTCAGGATTTACTCTTCCTCAATGCCCTCTCCAAATAGGGGGTGCTGCCTGCTTCTCCTGTTCTGAGGCTTTTTGGTGAGCTTTGGTCCCAAAGGAGTTTAGGCCCCAAGGATGGCACAGTGCTAGTCTTCATTCCCCCTGCACCCCTGGGAGATTCAGGCCCAGTGGGAAGGCTGAGGGAGGGGCAGTGCTTGCTAGAAAGTGTGGCTCAGGTTAAGCCCCACCCACTCAGATCTCTGTCCAAAAGTGGACGAGGACCACCCTGGGCTCTGGGGACTTCCTGCTCCCCTCTGATCTCCCCAGGCCATTTCTGTTCTCAGAATGCTGGAGGAGAGGAGATTAGGGAAATGCGGGTCTGATCCAGATACTCAGGGGCACCCCTAAGTCCTCAGTGGGCTTGCCAGTCAAGTCAGTTGCCTGGGAGGGAGGCCGAGGGGAAGGGCTAAGGTGAGGATGATCTGCACAGTCAGACGCAGTCAAGGAAGCTTAAAGAAGGTGAAGAGAGAATAATCATAGCCAACAAAAGCAGGCACCAGGATTTCCTAAACACCTAAGGGATTAACTGCTTTACCCTCCACTACTCTAGGAGGTAGCTGAGGCTGGGTAACTTGCTTAAAAATCCCAGCTAGGCTGGGTGCGGTGGCTCACGCCTATAATCCCAGCACTTTGGGAGGCTGAGGCAGGTGAATCATGAGGTCAGGAGTTCGAGACCAGCCTGGCCAACATGGTGAAACCCCGTCTCTACTAGAAATACAAAAAATTAGCTGGGCGTAGTGGTGGGCACCTGTAATCCCAGCTACTCAGGAGGCTGAGGCAGGAGAATTGCTTGAACCTGGGAGGTCGAGGTTGCCGTGAGCTGAGATGGTGCCACTACACTCCAGCCTGGGTGACAGAGTGAGACTCCATCTCAAACAAAACAAAACAAATAAACAAATAAACAAACAAAAATCCCAGCAGCGGGTGGCCAAGTTTACCTTGTATTTACTTGCTATCTACCCATTCCTAGTCCATATTCTTCACCTGCTTGTGGCATTTGGCTTTGTTGAGACTCAATCTTTTGGCTTCCAGAACTCCACTCTTCCTGGACTCTTCTAACCTCTCTGATCATTCTATGTGCATCTTCCTAGGGGCCCACCCAGGGCCTCTGCTGCCAGGGCACAAAGAGAGAGCCCGCATAGTCTCTAGATTCCAGATACTCTCTGGAGTAGTGCAGTTTGGCAGTGTTGGCCATACCCCTTGAATGTGCCTCGGGTTTATTCCTTGGCCTTCTCATCTGTAACCAGACTCATTGTTTTAACATTATCTCCTCCCTGATGACTCCCAAACTTTTGTCTCCATCCTTGACAAATCCCATGGCCTATGAGACACATTCACCTGGATATCTCAACTCCAAAACACAAGAGGCCATCAACTGAACTCATGCTTCCTCCAAATCTTCTCCCACAGGAATTTCTGTCCTAGGCATCCAAGGTGGAAACTCTTGGGTTCTCATTGATTCAACTCTGCCCTGACACCCTCATCTCCCTTTCCATCAAACACTTCCCCTGCCCCATTGTTTTGCCAACTGAACATCGAGTCACCAAGGTAATTCTGCCTCTGAAATCTCTCCTGCATCAGCCTCCTTCCTCATCCACTAAGTCTCCATCATCTCATACTTTGACTATTTGACATAGACCTCTAACAAATGTCACTGCTCAGTCTTTCTGCTGCAGACAAAGAGCCCTTCAAACCCAGTCTCAGCACAAAAATCTCCCTGCTTAAAGAGTTCTGTGAGGCCGGGCATGGTGGCTCACACCTGTAATCCCAGCACTTTGGGAGGCTGACGCAGGCGGATCACATGAGGTCAGGAGTTCAAGACCAGCCTAACCAACATGGTGAAACCCCATTAAAATACAGAAATTAAAAATTTAAATATAAAATTAAAAATACAAAAATTAACCGGGTGTGGAATTACATGCCTGTAATCCCAGCTACTCAGGAGACTGAGGCAGGAGAATCTCTTGACTCCAGGAGATGGAAGTTGCAGTAAGCTGAGATGGCACCACTGCACTCCAGCCTGGAACAGACAGAGACTCCATCTCAAAAAAAAAAAAAAAAGTTCTGTGCCTTCCCTTAACAAAACTCCTATCACTTGCTCTTCATCTTCCATGTGCTATGCACCCTATACCCCACTATAGGCACTGATCTAAACATTCCTTGTCTTTTCATATTTACTCATTCACATGTCCCATAATTTTTTACTTGATATCATCTATGAGGCAGGCCCTGTGCTCACCGCTGGGAGAGATAAACGTGAATCAGACCCTGGCCCTCCTCTCTGGAGGATGAAGTCTAGTCTTCACGTTGTTGCTATTCTGCCATTTTGATGTACCCTTTTCCATCAGAAAATGTCTACTGTCATAAATAGGAGGTCTTATATTTTTCCCACACACCAGTGCATCATTTTGTGTATGCACTCCTTGGAGTATATACAGTGCACTTTGAAGACATCTGGACTAAGACCCAGAAACAGGAAGTAAACAGTCAGAGTTTTTTGGTTGAAAGTGACAGAAAACCAACTCAAACAAGTAGGAAAGGGAATTTATTGGTTCACATAAGCAGGAAGTGCAGAGGTAGAGTTGACCTTAGAGACTCCAAGAACACATCACCTGTCACTCTCTCTGTCCCGCTCCTCAGGCCTTCTACCTTGATGCCTTCTACTGAAGTGATGGGTGAAGAGTAGATGGTAGATCTGGTGGCAGAAAGCTATGAGCTTATATCAATCCAGCCTAGTGATGCCCCTGGAAAAATATGTTATTTCCTAGCATTCATCTAAAAATCTTAAGAAAGGGTTGTCATTGGCCCAATTTGGATAGTGTATTCATTCCTGAATCAGTAACTGAGGCAAGGGGATGAAGAGCTCTGAATGGATAGGCTTGAATCACATACTCATCCCTGTGGTCTGGAGGGCACTGTGACTGGCAGCTGAAGAAGAACCATATGGAATTGGGGAGGAACAGTTCTCCAAAGGAAGGTGAGTGCTGTAATCAGAAGAGGGGAAAGGATCGGGGGCAGACAAACACAAAAAATGCCACTACAGACAGTGTGGAGGCAAAACTAGACTCCTGATCCTTGATTCTTTCCATTGCATTACAGTGTTGTAGCTAGATGATCAAACCACATATCCTTCAGAAGACAGGTATGATCCTAAGATGGTCCAGTCCTCATTATTGTGCAGGAGCTGCACAGGTAGAACATTTCCTTACTCCTGATGTTTCTTTCTAGACTTCAGTCTGTTGAGGAGACAAAGAAGAGAATTCAGGAGGTTGAGGCAGCTAGGGTTTGCATGTAGTGGAAATATTTTTACAGAGAAAGTTTCAGAAACATGCATAGAGCTCTCTTGAGTTCCCGTGAAGCTAACTAAAAAAAAAAAAAAAATCCAGGGAAAGGACAATTACTTGGGAGAAGTAAGATAAAAAGATTCTTGGAGTTCACACAGGTTGGGGAATCATTTGAGGTTCTACTAACCAGGATGGAGAGACATTGCTTAATGTATGAGGCATTTATATATTTGATGAAAGATTCTAGAAGGGTCATATTTCACTGGTGGG
The DNA here is from genome assembly GCF_043159975.1 of Macaca nemestrina. Taxonomy (NCBI): domain Eukaryota; kingdom Metazoa; phylum Chordata; class Mammalia; order Primates; family Cercopithecidae; genus Macaca; species Macaca nemestrina. The sequence goes on from NC_092133.1 coordinate 65,892,568, forward strand.
GCTAAACTAGCTCTAGAGCAAAGGTTACTGAAGTTCCATTTTTTTAAGAGCTTGAAAACAAGTTTTAAAAATATTATACTTGTCTTTTAATGGCCTCCAGGACAAAAGGCAACCCCTCTTTAATGGAATGCAATAAAATCAAGCACTCAATGATGTAAATTTGCATTACCCAGCATCTAATCAAGAATGACTAGAAATACACAGAATTAGAAATATGTTACCCATAATTAGATGTGGAGGCTAAAGCAACTCCATCTTGGATGCTAATCTGCCATGTTGACTTCTGATTAACCCTGTTCTGGGAATGCCTCTAATATTTCTACTTTATCTACTGTTATCATACATGTTGCCCATAGGTCAAAACAACCTTGATCATAAATTCTTCTCTCAGGCAGACTAACACAGCCTTCTTGCCTTTCCCTGAGGAGTTGACTTCAACCGTCTTATACACTCCTTCCCTGTGGTATATAAACCCTGGGTCTGGGGTAGGGTAACAGTGTGAGGACCCACCATCTTGTCTTACCACCATCTGAAACATGGCTTCTGTTCATAAGTCCCTATTAAATTTTTCTTTCTTATAAACTCTTTGTCAGCCTCTTTCTTTGGGTTCTCAGCTTCCTTGGCCTTTGGGGGGAGGTTTGCACAGATCTGCTCACTTACAGAACACTAGGAGAAAAAGCAATCAATGAAAATACATCTGGAAATAACAGATACTAAAATCATTCTTACAAATATGCCCAACAATTTAGAGAAAAGTATGAATATAATGAGGAAATAAATTGAAGATAAGAAGACTCAAACAGAACTCCTAAGGGAGGAAAAATATAGTGTTTGAAATGAAAATGTTACCAGATAGGATGAAAAACTAATTAAATACTGCAAAAGAAAAGATAAGTGAACTTGAAGACACCACTTTAGAAACTATCTCAAACGAAGTGCAGAGAGAAAAAAAGAGTGAGATAAAAACCAGTATCGTTGACCTATGGGACAATGTCAAGCAGTCCAACAGACATAACACTGGAGTCACGAAAGGGGATGGGGGGGTAGAAAAAACATTTTGAAAAAATAATGGGCAAATATTTTCCAAATTTGATGACAGCTATAAATCCAGATCAAAGAAGCTCAAGGAACCCCAAGCATGATAAATAAAAATAAAATCACACCAGGGAGCATTACATTCAAATTGCTGAAAGCCAGTGATAAAGATAAAATCTTAAAAGCAGTCAGAGGAAAATTAAGAAAAGACATTATGTACCCAGGAACAAAGATAACAATGACAGCAGACTTCTCATCAGAAACTATGCAAGCTGGAAGACAATGAAACATCTTTAAATGCTGAAAGAAGAAAACCCCAAAAACCTATTAACCTAGAATTATATTCACAGTGAAAATACCTTTCAAAAATGAAGATGAAATAAAGATTTTTTTAAAATGCCAGCTAGAAGTAGTAGAATTTGTTGCCAGCAGACTTGCTCTATAAGAAACATTAAAGGAAATTCTTTAGGAGAAGGAAAATGATATCAGGTAGAAACTTGGATCTACACAAAGGAGTGAAGAAAGCAGGAAATGACAGAGATGTGGGTAAATGTAAAATATGTTGATTGTGTAAAGTAAAAGTAATAATGATATATTTGGCAGTTTATAATACATGTAGAAAGTATATAACAACAGCACAAAGGATAAGAGGGAAAAATGGAAGCATCATGTTGTAAGGTTCTTAAAGTATACATGAAATGTATAATATATTATTATAATCTTATTTGATGGTATACTGTGATAAGTTAAGCAAGTATATTGTAAGCCCTAGAGCAACACTAAGAGAGTAATGAAGAGGTATAGCTACTAAGCCAATAGTAGAGATAAAATGAAATCTTGATGTTTCCTTCTGTGTGTAGGGGACCCCATTGGTATAACACACCGGGCCTCTCCCTGCTCTCTCTTTCATTCTGCTCCAGCAAATATTGAGTGGCTTATCTGCTTGGTGAGTTTGGCAGGAGCGGTCCAGGCAACTGGGTAGCTCAGCCCCATCCTTGGGTACAAGCTACCGGCAATGTAAACACATTTCTTCTCTGCCCTTGTGAGCAGGAGAGGCTAGTGATGGTCCAGTGTTGCCTATGACCTGTGGGCATGTCTGACTAATTCTAGGTTTCCATGTTTAGCAGTCTGCTTGCCTGCAACCATGAGCCATGTTCTTCAAAGTCAGCCTCATTGGTAGTAAATGTGATATTTGCTCTCTATCTGCCTTGCTTCTTTGTCTGATTTCTTAATTGGTTTAGAAATCAGTATTTATGGAGATACTTCCCCCACCACAATGGCTGGCTTGACTGCCAGCTCCTGGATAGGAAAAGGATACTGGACTCCTCTCCTACCTGCCATATGTGATTGACCATGGGAGCTTGAGTATGGGGTCCTGGAATGGGGAGGGATTGATGCTAAGATAAGGTAAAGAGAAATATTAATGCACAGGTGCCCTGTGAAGTATGCTGGACCTCTGGGCTCGGAAAGGACCAAGGGAGCCTCAGATGAGCCCAGTGGGGAGGGTCAGCCTCAGTTTTCCTCCTCTCACTCCCCTGCTCAGAATCTACAATATCTCTGCCCCCCTCAGCCAGGCAAGTTATGGCAATGGCACAGCCTGGGGGAAGATCTGGATTCCTTGCCTAGAAGGGCCACTAATTTTCTATGTGAGCCTGAGTTATGCTCCTTCCCACCCCCACCTCCACATTCTAGCCTCAGTTTCCCCATCTAGAACAAAGAAATTATGCTAAATAATATCTTGTAGTGGTTCCTTCTGGTGTTTATGGTTTCCTTACCTAGATCAGACTCCAGCCTAGGGCTATGTACAGGCTTACTTCGTTTGGCACAAGCTGTGTTCTTTTTTTTTTTTTTTTTTTCCAGTTATTTGCTGACATTGGGAAGATATAACACACAAATCTGAATTTCCAGTTTCTCTTGAATTCTAAGTCTTAATTGCTACATAGAAATAATAAGCTGGATTCAAGTGGTTTTTGAGCCCTTTAGGGGCATGGGGCCTGTCGAGGTGACCACAACCCTCCCTGGGCCACTGCCACTCATGCACGTTGCTTGCTTGTCCTGAATGACTTGCACTGGGGTCTCTGCACAGACAGTGGGGAAGCTGCAACATGAGCCCAGGTCTCTGGGAACTTAGGCCAGTGTGACTTCTGCTATATTCTGTGACCAGTCAAGTTCTCTCCGGATAGGCGAAGAGAAAAGAGAGACAATATTTCAAAGCTGCCTGAGTTTATTCTAAGGGAAGCTGGACCTAGGATGGGGGATGAGATAAAGAACTTCATGGGTGCAGCAGGTCTCTGGTGTTGTGTGGGAAACACAAGCAGAATCAGAAGTTGCCCTGGCCTCTCCCTGGGTCCTCTTTTTCCCACCCCCAACTAGTGGCTGAGCCAAGAGGTTGGAGCTAAAGCCCCTCCCCCACTGGCAACTTTACTGATCCCTCCCCTAAACTTTCACTCCAGTGGTTAAATCATTGTCAGAGACACAAGGTCAGGCTACCAGCTGGCTGCCCCATGCAGAGGAGGCCAGTGGTGGTGTTAGCGCATGGGTGAGCCTGCGGGACAACCTGTTTTGCATCTCCATGGCCTGGAATCCCACATTACACAGCCCCAGTTGTACTCCACAGGGTTTCTAGCCCAAAGTGATGCTGAGAAGTAATCTCAGCTTTGCTGACACCTGGCCCAAGGAAGGCTCAAGGGTTCTGGGGTCAGACAGACCTGGAGTTGAGTCCTGACTGCCTATCAGCAGTGTCAATCAAGGTCAACTGAATGCTTGGTGCCTCAGTTTTTTCATCTGTCAAATAAAACAATAAAATCCTACCTCATTGAGATGTTGTAAGGATGTGATGACAGAAGGAGTGTAGAGTGGCAGCACTTGGTAGGCTCTCAGTAATTGTCCATTTTCTTTCCTCCCCTTGGCTCCTAGGGACCTGGTCCTGGGAGTCCTGGGAGTCCTGGGTCTTAGTGTCCTATAGGCAGGGAAGATTGTCTAGAAATCAAACATGAAAATATAAAGCTATACTTCAGCTTTTAGGATGGCAATGAGAAAGTAGCTTCTACTTTTTAATGATGAAATCTCTTAGACTAATCATAATTTACTAAGGATGCAGCCCACTCAGTCCCCACAGCCATCGTGTGAGAATGATATAACTATGGTCCCCACTTGCGGATGGGAAAACTGAGGGGCAGAATGGCTCAGTGAGTTGCTCATGGTCACAAAGCTAATAAGTATTGGAGGTTGCTGCTGTTGTCGGTTTAGATCTGGTCATGGAGCAAGGCTTTGCCCTTTTGAAGACTCAACTCACATGGTAGGGAGTTGTCCCCGCAACCCATCCCCACTTTGGGAAGTGGAGCACTTTTTCCTGGCCCTTTCTCACCTGGAGTACTCATGATAAATAGTCATATCCTTCTCCTTTTTCAAAGCTAGTAGACATTTTGCCACCTCTGGGAAGTCTTCCCTGTTTTAATCTCCAACAAAGATTTTTCCTTCTTCACCCTGACTTCTATGCTGCTCCCAGGGCACCCACCTCCCAGGAGCATGGGGCTCCTTGTCTGCCAACCCAGCAACTCCTCTCCCTGGGTGGAAGGCTGGATGACACACGCCTGGAGGGTGGGTGCCATGCTACATTGGCCTCCATTCCAACCTCCAGCCACGGAGTGCCCTCCTCCTACCCCTTCCTCCTCAGTCCACAGGCTTCCATAACACAAGTACAATCCTCTAGCAGTATGTAGCAAAAGCCTTAAATAGCACATAGCCTCTGACCTAACAGTTCTACTTTGAGGACATTTTTCGAAAGAAATAATAAAAAGGCCGGGCACAGTAGCTCTTGCCTGTAACCCCAGCACTTTGGGAGGTTGAGGTAAGTGGATCGCCTGAGGTCAGGAGTTTGAGACCAGCCTGGACAATATGGTGAAACCCCATCTCTACTAAAAAAATACAAAAATTAGCTGGAAGTGGTGGCACACACCTGTAATCCCAGCTACTCTGGAGGCTGAGGCAGGAGGATCACTTGAACCCGGGAGGTGGAGGTTGCAGTGAGCTGAGATCGTACCGCTGCACTCCAGCCTGAGTGACAGAGCAAGACTTGGTCTCAAGAAGAAAAAAAAGATATATGTATAAAAATGCTCATCTCAGTCTTACCAATAAAGGGCAAAAATTGAACACAACCTAAGTAGCCAGTAGGGGATTTTTGGTTAAATACAATACTTTGCTTCAGTACACAGAATATATGTAGTGATTAAAATGAGGAAGTAGATCTGTGTTTCATTAGCACCAAAAAAGGTTCATAAGATATTAAGGGCAAAAAGATTGTAAGACAAAAAGCATAGACTGACCTCTCTCTCTCTCTCTCTCTCTCTCTCTCTCTGTCTGTCTCTTCATATGTGTATGTGTGTGTGTAGATAGATACATAGAGAGATATATAATATCTACCAAATATAAACAATGGTTCTCTCTGGGTGGTAGGATTAACAAGTGATTTTAAATCTTTTACTAATCTATACTTTCTGCAGTGAAATTGAAGAAATAAGGAAAATATTTATTTTAAAGCTGGATGCCACAAGTTGGGCTCTAGGCATTTCTAGGTAGCACTCCCCCACCTCTGTGGGAGACCCAGTGAGGGTAGGGGAGTCTGGGGAGGTGGGGTGGGCAGCAGGGGCATCAGGCTTGGTTCCTGCCCTGGGTTGGGCACTCACTCTCCATGAGGGACCTTGTTAGGCCAGGTGACTGTCCCACCCCAGCCTACACCTGCTCCGTTAATCTTCCATGTCCCAGCCAGGTCGACAGAGCCCACTGTGTCTATTGATCTAAGAGGAGGGTGTGAGGGCCCAGGAGGGGTTCCTGCTCCATGCCTGTACCTGCCGTTGCTCAGCAGCTGGGGCCTGGGGCAGGAGCGCTTGAGGGGGGTCGAGTTTGTCAGGGCTGATAGATGAGCTGCTGCAGGAAGTGGGAAGGCTGCTCTCTCCTGCCACTTCTCGCCACCTCCCTGGTCCAGGCTGTTCCTGGCAGCGTTAGTCCCTCAGGCAGGACGGCAAACAAAAGAAGCTGAGTTCTTCCTGCAAATGTCCATGAACCACCTGTAGACCCCTCCCCCAGCACATATCCGCAGCACCAAAAGTGTTCTCATTTTAACCTCCCCTGAGCCCAGGAACAGAGGCAAATCAGATACTAACTTTGTCATAGATGAGAAAGGGAAAGCAATTAACATAGAATTAAAATAGCAACATAGGTTTATATTTTATTGATATTGAAAGATGTTCAGAATATCTGAAGTGAAATAAGCATAGTATGGCAAAAGTATAGTTTGGTTTTTTTCATATCTGGAAAGATATCTACCAAATGTTAACAGCAAGTGAGCTGGGATTTGACCAGATCTTTGGGCTCAGATTCCATGCTCATTTCACCATCTCTTGTTCCCTCTTCATCCTGAGATTCTTCCCTCATTAAAAGCTCCTCCACCTCCAGGTAGCCTCCTGGGACTCCTTCTTCTGTTGTGGCTTGGACCACCTCACTCATTGTAGAAACCTTCTTCCCTCACAAGTACTGAGGCTGGGAGCTCTGCCTGAGGTAGCAAAGCTGCATCTACTTTGAAATGTGTACTTAGGAGAGTCCCCCAGCTGATATAATAGAGTCCCGGCCCCTACCCCGTTATACAAGGCCTTTCTCCTTCCCATTATCTGGCATGGTCCTGATGGCACAGAGTCCAAGACACGAGGCTTACGCATGTCATTCTCAAGGAAGGTTCACGGTCTGCACCTAGATTCCATTTACTCTTCTTTTGCACACAGTCCCACTGAGCTTGGCTAACTCGCTCCCCAGGCCATATGTGATGAGGGTCAGCACATTAGAAAGTGGGTGACCTGCTGCCAGAGCCGGGCAAGCTAGAGTAGACAAGGACAGCAGAAAGAGGAGCTCAGGCACCACAGCAGTTTGGGGCATGTGACGAAGAGATGAGCACATCTCAGGAGATCCAGGGGTGCATGGAATTGGGCCAAATACAACATTTGTGATAGCTCCCTAATCACCCAGGCAGGCAGACACAAGGAGCTAACATTTGCTGAGCTTTTATTATTTGCTACACACTTGAGGATGGCATGTGCTCTGTTTAAGCAGGTAAGAAATCATGCAGTACTTTTAAGAGAGTGTGTTCATTCAGTGGACCACCGGAACAAGTTACTACATACAGGGTGGCTTAAAACAACAGAAATGTATTCTCTCGCAATTCTAGAGGCCAGAGGTCAGAAATCCTGGAGGTGGCAGGACAGCACTTCCTCCAAAGCCTACAGGACAGACTCCTTCCTTGTTCCTTCCAGTTTCTGGTGGCTACCTAACTCCTGTCTCTGCCTGTCTTCACATGGCCTTCAATGCGTCTCATGTCTGTTTATTCTTCTCTTTTCTTATATGGACTAGTTTGTGGATTTAGAGCCTCACCTAATCCAGGACGATCTCATCTTGAGATCCTCAACTTAATCATATCTGCAAAGACCCTTTTTCTAAACACGGTCACATTTACAGTGTCCCGGTGGATATTTCGATTGGAGGGCCACTCTTCATCTCACCGCAGAAAGATTCGTATCTAAAATGGTACAAATCTTTACTTGTACATTTTTGAAATGTACCACCTTAATATTGAACTGATTAAACCGCAGTTTGAACTAAATGTTTCTATAAAGAAGTGCGCATTTCCCAAGCAGGCCAGGTGTGTGGGACCTGGATCTACTTGAATTCCCAGAGTCCCCACCACAGATCAGGGTACATAGAGTAACTCAGCAAATTCCAAGGTGATTGGCTCCTTCAATTTCTTTTACATTCCTTTCTCAAACTCCACATGGTACAGTGGGAAACTGGAGAGAAATGAGGAGAGATCATTAGCTTTTCAGTTGGGAGGCAGGAGTTCAAATCCCCTTTCTGTTCCTTGTTCACTCACTTCTCAGCCTCTGAGCACCTCTCCCAGGCCCTTCACATCCACAACTCCCCCGTGAGGCTTTCACCAGTGCAAAGTGTTCCACATCAAAAAAGCTATCCCTTCCATTCCACCAAAGGCATTAAAAAAGAAAATTGAAGTACCACTGTAACTGGGCACAGTGGCTCACACCTGTAATCCCAGCACTTTGGGAGGTCAAGGCGGGTGGATCACCTGAGGTCAGGAGTTTGAGACCAGCCTGGTCAACATGGTGAAACCCCGTCTCTACTAAAAACACAAAAATTAGCCGGGTGTGGTTGGGGGTGCCTGTAATCCCAGCTACTCGGGAGGCTGAGGCAGAAGATTTGCTTGAACCACTGCACTGCAGCCTGGGCGACAGAGTGAGACTCCATCTGAAAAAACAAAAAACAAAACAAAAATTGAAGTACCACTATATTCATTAATTAAAGCTTTTAAGTGATGACATTTCCCTCTAACTTGAAAATAATACAAGCTCAGTGCAAAAAACTAACAAAATGTAGAAGTGAGAGGAAATCCTGCGATTGCACCGCTTAGTTAATGAATGTTTTTCAAGGTGTTTTTCCTAAGCATAAACATGCCTGTATCTTTTGTACAAATGGTTTCATTCCATACCTCTAAAAGAATGTTTATCTTCTTTTATCCATAATTTTTAGTTATTTTCTGGTGGAATGATTTGCATGTTACCTTGTCTGTCATCTTGTTTAAAATCCAGTTTGTTTTTTCCACTAAGCAACATGTTGTGAACATTTCCCATGTCAGTAAGCATTATTTTACAGCACAGTTTTCTATGGGTATCGTAGCCTATTGTGTGATACATAGAATAATATCTGTTCTGCAGGGTTGAACACTTCTCTTTGTATCTAATTTTTTTCCCATTATAAAAGATAATGTTATGAATACCTTTGTTGAGACATGTTAATGCAATTTCTGATAATTTCCTCAGGAGGATTGTCTGGGTCAACAAATTTGGCTATTTTAAGGCATAAGATAATACTGAAAACAAAGACTGGATCAATTTCTAAAACACTTAAAGTAATATGTGGGTGTGATAAAAATTTTAAAAGTACAGAAGATCACTAATCAAGACCAAGGCAACATCATCAGTAACAACAGCTAACAAGTCACTGATGGCTTCATGCAGTCTCCTCCTTTTATATTTTATATAGTATATACACTTATCCTATATTATATTATAAATTCTATACTTAATCTTTATAGCTATCATTTGAGGGAGGTACTATAATTATTCCCATTTCACAAATGACATTGGGGTTCAATCACTAAGCTGGTAGGTGGCAGATTTGTCAGCTGAACTCCAGGAGCCTGACTCTGAAGCCCACGCTGTTGAGCGCTACAATCTACTAGGGAGGGAAGCAGCTCTCAGGCCTCCTGGAAAGGTCTGGGCAGAGGAGAGACAGGAGCTGCAGGCAGGAAGATTAGGCAATGGCGAGTGGCTGGCCCTGGAGGGAGAGGTGGTGGGGAGGCTCCAGGCAGGACCCCCTGTGTGGCTGGGGAACAGTGCCCTTCAAGAGGCAGGACAGAGGCGGGATCCACAGGCATTGCAGAGGACAGTACACAGGCAGGCGAGGTGAGGGTGGCACCAGGGTTCCAGCTTGGGCAGGTGGGTGCCTGGTAGCCCCTTTCACACATGTTGCAGAGGAGAGGCCCAGCCCCGTGGGGGTATGCTCTTGAACCCGGCCTATGCCTCCTTCTGAGGCCAAGGTGGCTCCATGCTCAACCCCCCTCCCTTCGCTAGCACAGGGTCAGAGATGCTCACTGAGGTCTTTGGGAACGAGATCCTGTCTCCCTCCCTCCTGTTTCATGTTGTCACAGATTAGATGCCCATCGCCACCACCCTGCCCTTGTTGGGGTTGGGGGGCTGAGGTTTCCTGATCTACTTTCCTTGCCCCTAAAGAAAGGGGGCTCACCTCACCTCTCTTCTTTGCCCCAAGTGTTGATTGTTCTCACAAGAGGCAGTGACTGAAAAGGGGTCTGCCTGCCAGATATACACCTCTTTCTACCTCCCCTCCCCTCCTCTGGGCCCAGAGTCTCAGTCATTATTTCCTAGGCCTACAGCAAAGCCATGGCCCATAAGATGTCCAGTAAGAGACCCAAAGAGCAGGGGGCAGCCTGGCCCCCACATTCCTTCAGTTCAGTTTTATTAAAAATACCACCGCCACCACTGAACACCTACCACTTGCTAAGTATTCAAGGGACACAGCGATGTCCTAGACATGTCCCCTGCTTTCAAACCACGACTCTAGACCCAGACAACTAGAGTCCTACCGGGGAATAGAGTCTGTGTCAAGGGGACAGAGGTGTGGCCAACCATTCTAAGTGGGGGAGTCCAGGCTGAGCCCCTGGCACACTTGGGGCTGGACCCTGCTCTGCTACTATCTCTGTTGTGACCCTGGGCCAGTCTCTTCCCCTCTCTGGCCTTCAGCCTCCACAGCTGTGAAACCAAAGAATGGGACTCAGTGGTCCCTGAGGCCGTTTCCAGCCTGGGCTTGAGGGAGTTTTGTTCCTGGAGTCCTTTTGAGCTGTTGCTGGGTTTTTGCGACCACTTTTTAAAAGCAGTGAGTGAGAAGAGGCGGGGTGGGGGTGGAGAGCACGGGAACTGTAAAGAAATTCTCAGACTGGTCTGCTGCTTTTTGTGTGTGGACCAGGGACTGGAAAGTGCTGGGGGGAGGGCGGGAGTAGAAGGCCAGGGATGGAGTGAGGAGGGGGAGAGGAGGGTGCCTGGAGGGGACAGAAGAATGAAATAAAGGCAATCCAACAAAAGGAAGTGAAAAGTGAATGACAGGTTTGAGGCTGCAGGCCCTAGGCCGGCTAGGCCTTTAGGGGGAAGAATGGAGACAAATGAGCTGGATTTTCATGCTTGGTGGACGTGAATGAAGGAGCATCTTTTAAAACCCTATCAGGAACTCTTTGGATTGTCATTAGATCTGGAGAGGGGAAAAGACGGAGGGAGGAGATTGCTGAATTTGGCCCCTGGGTGTGAAAAGCTCCCAGATTCTTCGCTGGCGACTGGGGGGCTTCATGCTCTCTCCTTGCCAGAGCTAGGCACACCTGGGCCCCTGAAAGCCTTCGGTAGATTATTTGTCATTCTGAGGGCCCTTGAAATTCAGTGGTGGTTTCCTCCTGCTCTTGGTGGGTGACCCCACACTGGAGCTACAAGGAAGTGGGGGCTGGGAGTGGGCTGGGGGAAGCTCCAGGATTCTGGCTCCTTGGAGGGTGACCAACCATCTGGGTTTGCCAGGGACACGGGACTTGCAGTGCTAACACCGGAAAAGTCTGGGACAAACTAAGATGACTGGTCACCATACTTTTGGGTGGGGGCTGGTAGGGACAAGAGGGGAGGGAGGTGAGTTGCTCAAGGCTGGTCCCACTAAGCCCTGGGGTTAGGCTGGTACCAGAGCCTTGGTCCTGGCCGGCAGCAGGCATCTGGAATACAGGCTGAGAGGATGTTTGTTTTACGTAAAACAAACAAACAAACAAAAAAACCCAAAACATCGGCCGGGCGTGGTGGCTCACGCCTGTAATCCCAGCACTTTGGGAGGCCAAGGCGGGTGGATCATGAGGTCAGGAGATCGAGACCATCCTGGCTAACATGGTGAAACTCCGTCTCTACTAAAAATAACAACAACAAAAAAAAAACTTAGCCGGGCGTGGTGGCGGGTGCCTGTGGTCCCAGCTACACGGGAGGCTGAGGCAGGAGAATGGCGTGAACCCGGGAGGCGGAGCTTGCAGTGAGCTGAGATCCATCCAGCCACTGCACTCCAGCCTGGGCGACACAGCGAGACTCCATCTCAAAAAAAAAAAAAAAAAAAAAAGACAATTTGAGACTTTTGCCTATGGCTGGATATTAGATCATGTTTCAGAATTTCTCATGCATTGTGAAAATAGTTTGGTGGTTATGTTTCTAAAAATATTCTTATCATTTAAAAATGGACACTGAAGAATTTACCAGTGGGATGATAGATACCCGGGATACACTTTAAAATTTTCCACCAAAAAAAAAGTCTGTGCAGGTTTGGGGCGGAGGCAAACTGATGAAATGAGGTTCATCATGAATTGATGGTTGCAGAAGCTAAGGGATGGTACATGAAGACACATTATTCTATTCTCTCTGCTTTTGTCTATGTTTGGAAGTATCCAAAAATCCAAACTCAAAAAACGAAGAAAAGAAAAGGGGAGCCTATCAGTGATGCAAAGTAGCAGTGGTTAAAAGCACTGGCTCTGGGTCAGGACAGCGTGGGTTCAAGTCTAACTGCACCTCTTACTGGGTAACTGACAGCATGTTATTTAACCAATATCAGTGTCATCATGTGTAAAATGCAAATAATAATTATAATAATTAGTCTATGATCTCAGAGACTAACAAATGGAAAGCACTAGCAGTGCGCTTAGACATAGTAAACTCTCAATAAAAATTAGTTGTCATTAAGATAGGTGATTTGTGGGGAGGACATGCCGTTTCAGCCCGGAGATCCCTTCAGATCTTGGATCCTGGGAGTGTGGGTGATTTCCTGGAATAAACCTCTCCTGAAGAGGTCAGTTACTGGGACTCAGGCCTCACCTACACAGTGCACCCAGGCAGGCTGCCTCCCTTCCCATGCCTACAGCCTGCAAAGAGCCCTCTGCCTGCCCCTGTTTTCTGTTCTCAGTCTGATGCGTTTTGCAGAGTTTTCTCCCTACCTCCTCTAGGAAGTCTCAGTGCTGTGCTTATACCTTCATGCCTTTGCTTGACCAGTTTTCCTCTGGTCTCTGTTAGTCAACCAGGAACTGCAAGGGGACAGGTCACAGGATGAGCACATGGAAACTCAGGCATGTGCTGGTTCACATGTAGTGACAGCACACACACAGAAACAAGTGCACACACATGTACAACCCTCAGGCAGCTATGTCAATATCTGCTAACAAATGGGACCAGAGGTTAGAAAGAGGGTAGAAAGCCTGAGATGCAAGAGCAGCAGAAGTGGGGACTTGGCTTTGTTCACTCTGGGGTTCATGGTGCAGAACTGAGTATACTATGAGCAGTGGATGCCAGGGGCTGTCAGCAACTGAAGCCAGGTTCACTGCTGAGGTCTGTGTTGTCAGAATTCAGTGCCAGGTAGAGGGGATGATGATGAGGTAGAGGGCCTTCATTTCAGGGGACTGCACCAAGAGATCTGGACACTGGAGGTCAAGAGCTGACCTCCTGCCAGGATGACAGTCATTCCTGGTGGTGCAATGGTCACAAGAATGGAAATCTTAAAAGCCACCATTTATTCTGCACAGGTGCTGGCACTTGCCTTGTGTTACTTTGTTTAATCTTGACAATTACCCTATGAGAAATTGTGTCCCTTTATAGTTAAGGAAACTGAGCCTCAAAGACATTAGGCCATTGGCTGAATGTCACACATCTGAGAAGGGGCAAGGCTTGGATTTGAACCCCAGGCTGTCTGTCTGACTTTGGATTCAATACTATCAGCTACAGCATTATATATGCAATTTTGCTAAGTAAAAAAAAGATACTGGGGACGGATTTACTGTGGAAATTACATGCTATCTGGAATTTGTTTCAAAATAATTCATGAAGAAAGTGCCGGGGAAAAAGGGTGAGGATGTAGGTGAAATATAATTGGCTCTGAGTAGATAATTCTTGAATCTGGGTGATGAACATCTGAGAATTCATTGTGCTCTTCTCTCTACTTTTGAAATTTTCCATAATACATTTGACTTGCTCTGAGTTCTACCATGGGTGACCTTGAACATGTTGCTGAACCTCTGTATGCCTCTAGTTCCTCACTAGACTTGGCTCCATCTGTCCCTATTGCAAGATTGCAATGCTGCTCAATCTATGCCCAGGGAATAAAGGGTGTAACAACACCTGGATCTGCTGAGACGTGGGTTCCCCTATTTCTAAGGGCAGCCATAGACCCCTTTTAACTAAAGATCTTTCTTTTGCCTCCCACTTCCCAGAAAGAAAAGGTCAGAGACCAAAAGGCCTGTGCATTTGGTCTGTGTCTGAACTCCAGGGATGGAACATAAAACTGTGTGTGTGTGTGTGTGTGGCGTGTGTGTGTGTGTGTGGTGGGGGAATGTGCAGTGTGCTGCTCACTCCACCTGTGTGGGTCTCCTTTTCTCCCCTTCCAAGTCGCCACCTGTTCATTTCTCGTTCAAAAGGGCCCTGGGGGCCCCAGGCAGAAGGGTGGTGCCCAGACCCTGGGGGAGGCAAATGAGGCTCTGGGCCTCCCAAACACTGGGGATGATAAATGGGGTCCGAGTCTTTCAGGCTTCATTATAGAGTCGCCATGGGTTTGCCCAAACCATGGCAACCGATTCAAGCAATGATTAACCTAATAAAGCAGAGGCAAAGGGGAAAAAGATGCATTCAAGACCCCAAGTCAGGCCCTGGTTCTCTAGAGGCAGTAAATTTCCCTTCAGTGGGTGCGGTGTTCAGGCCCCAGACATCCTAAATCTATGCCTCTGGGAGTGGGGGCAGGGAGCCTGTGAAAGCCTGTGTGAATGGATATCAGGGATCAGCTGGGGTGGCTCAAATGCACACATAGCAGTCCCCTGGGCCCTTCTTGGAAACCAACCCAGTACTGGGGACAGGAAGACATGTGCTTTAGCCCCAGGAGTCAAATTACCTGGGCTTTCTTTTTTTGAACTCTGGTATATTTCACCCTGAGGAGGTAGTGATGTGTGTATGCGTGTGCGTGCATGTGTGCGTGCGTGCTTGTGTGTGTGTGTACATGTGTCTATCTGTCTGCCTGTCTCTGGGGTGTGGAAAGCAGGTAGCAAAGATTTCTATGTTTGATCTCAGCCAGAAGGCCGAGAAGCAATTGGAAGCAAAGGTTTCTGTTACTGCCAATGTGATGGCAGCCTGTAAAACACCCACCATGATCTCTGCCTCCTGGTATTCATGTCTCTGGCTTGGATGTCCCCCCTTCACACCTTGGTTGCTTACATTGAGGGAAGCCGGTTGTCATGTTGTGAGCCACCCTATGGAGAGGCCAACATGGCAAGGAGCTGAAGGATGTCTCCGGCCAAAAGCCAGTGAGGAACTGGGACCCTCACTGCAACAGCCTTTGAGGAATTGAATTCTGCCAACAACCACACGAGTGGGCTTGGAAGTGGCTCCTATGCTAGTCAAGCCATCAGGTAAGACCACATTCCTAACTGATCCCTTGACGGCAACCTTATGAGACGCCTGAACCAGCTAAGCCACACCTGGATTCCTGAACCACAGAAGCCACACATAATCAATGTTTCTTGGTTTAAGGAGCTAAGTTTTGGATAATTTGTTATGCAACAATAGGTAACTGGTACAACAGAGGCAGTGTAGCTGGTGATGATGTTAGGAGAGCAGGAGCCTCAGTTCATCTCCATAATGATCAGGTTTGGGTGCTTGGGCAAGTCCCAACATACTTGCCTGCTTAATTTGGGAAGGTCAGTCTGGCTCATGCTTTCTTCGCTAGTCATCTGTAGGAGTAAGACAGAGACGAGACAGGTGCTATAATGAGTCTGCCTCATCTTCATCTCATGAAATCCTGTGAGGTAAGTGTGGTTTTCTCCATTTTTGTAGCTGGAGAAATGACAGCTACAGTAAGTTACTTGCAGAGGCTAAGCAACTTGCCCAAGGTAATAGAATATGAAGTACTGGAGTTGAGATAGATCTCAAGCCTCATGCCCTTTCCACTGACTCAGGAGGGATCTGAGTTTCTCAGGAGGAATCAACTACACATGAACTACGGGCATTGTTACCATAGATCTCAGAAACAATGATACAGTACTGTTGTGATAATCTGTTATCACTTAGTCATATGGGACATCTTCTGAAATAGATTTATAGGCAGTCAAGGATAGGTTATTTTTGTGCAGAGGAGGATATGAAGCAGGAGGGTTAGTGGGCCTCTATATGACTCATTCATCCATTCATTTATTCAACAAATATTCCTTGGTCTTTATGTGCTAGCCAATCTGGGGAGGGAAAAGATTTCTAAACAAATAATTGCAATGCCTTTTATTCATTTATTAATAGTCAATTCACTCACTCATTAATTCATTCTAAAAACATGTGGCATTTGGGCTGGGCTCAGTGGCTCACACCTGTAACCCCAACATTTTGGGAGGCTGAGGTGGGTGGATTGCTTGAGTCCAGGAGTTTGAGACCAGCCTGGGCAACATGGTGAAACCCCATCTCTACTAAAAATACAAAAAATTAGCTGGCTGTGATGGTGCACACCTGTAGTCTCAGCTACTCAGGAGGCTGAGGTGGGAGAATCACCTGAGCTCGGGAGGTTGAGGTTGCAGTGAGCTGTGATCACATCACTGCACTCCAGCCTGGGCAACTGGAGTGAGACCCTGTCTCAAAAAACTAAAAAAATAAAATAAAATAAAATATGGGGGATTTAGACAAAAATGGGTAATCAGTGTTCTGCTCATTGGAGACATGAAGACGAACATAGTCTCTGCCCTTGAGGAGATCTCACAGATCAATGAGGAGTGCATATAAACCATCACTACACTACCTGGAAAATGCTACAATATTCACATGCACAGGGTATTATGGGAGCAGGGAGCAAGGAGGAAGGCATAGTGCAGAGAAAACTCCCAGGCAGAGGTGATATCCATTTTGGAGGTTGGGGAAGGAAAACAAGAGAG
This sequence comes from Macaca nemestrina, assembly GCF_043159975.1. Classification (NCBI taxonomy): domain Eukaryota; kingdom Metazoa; phylum Chordata; class Mammalia; order Primates; family Cercopithecidae; genus Macaca; species Macaca nemestrina. The sequence continues at coordinate 65,909,189 of NC_092133.1, forward strand.
AAGGTTCAGACAGACAGAACAGTGTGTGTGTGTGGGGGGGGGGGGGGGTAGGGGAAAAAGCATTGAAGGGGTACCTGAGTGTGTATAAAGGGAAAACTTCAAGCAAGTCATCACTCCTGGAGGGTAACTATCAGGGCAAATGAGGCATTGTGAGAAAGAGACTGGTGTGGCAGGACTCTGGCCTAAGCATACCTGACTTTTGATGATAAAAACAAATAATAATAGCATATGTAATCCGATTTAATCTAGACCACGATGCTGTGGTAGAGTCTGCCCATTGCCTGCCAGAATCCATTCTTCACTTCTTCTAGGCACATAGTCCCTCTTCCAGCTAGATGAGGCCACGTGATCATATTCTCTTTGTGAAATGTGAGCAGAGGTGATGTGTGCTACCTCTGAGCGTAAGTTTTAAGACTGTAGGTAAGCCTCCTCCATGCCTTATTTCCCTTTTCCACTGGCTGGGACTTATGGCAATGCAGCTTCAACCATTTGGTTGGCAAGGATCTGGGAGCTGGTGGAGGAAGAAGATGAAAGGATCTTAGTCCCAGAATGGTGTCATGGAACAGAGCTCCCCACCTACCTAGAATATTCACCTCAGGTTGAATTATTTGAGTCTCTGCTATAGCAACCTAGGTTTAATCTTACTAGAACCTTAAAAGGCAATATTGCTATCCCCATATTATAGATAAAGAAACGGAAATAAAGGTTAAGGAATTTGTGCATGTTTATACTGATTGTTAGTGAATCAGTTGGAAATTGAGGCCTTATTCATATAAATTCGCAGCTCACACTATACAATTCTTCCCAGTTAGAACATGAACTTTATCCTACGGAATGATTGGAAACCATTTGAAGATCAAACAGGAGAGTTATAATGTTATATTCACGTATTAGATGGGAACTCTGACAGCTGCATGGAGGGTACAATGATGAGTGTCAAGATTAGAGGTGGGGCCAGATGTGGTGGCTCATGCCTGTAATCTCAGCACTTTGGGAGGCCAAGGTGGGAGGATCACTTGAGCCCAGGAGTTCAAGACAAGACTGGCCAACATAGTGGGACCCCGTCTCTACAAAAATTGTTTTTAAAAATTAGCTGTGTGGTGGCATATGCCTGTGATCCCAGCTACTTGGGAGGCTGATGTGGGAGGATCACTTGAGCCCAGAAGATCAAGGCTGCAGGGAGCCATGATCATACCACAGTATGCTGGCCTGGGAGACAGAGTGAGACCCTATCTCAAAAAAAAAAAAAAAGACTAGAAGTAGAGGGATCAGTTAGGTAGTCTCTGCAGATAAGGGATAAAAGCCTGAACTATGGCAGTGGTCATAAGGAAGCAAAGGAGGAGCCATGTTCAAGAAAAAGTGAGAAAGAAAACCAGCAGGACTTGAGGGTTAACTAGATATGGGTAGTGAGAGACCAAGATGAACCCCAGATTTCTAGTATGAAGGATGTTACTTAGTGAGATCAGGAAAAGGGGACAGCATTAGCTTGGGGAACCAGGAGAGGATTCCCATTTTGGACTTCTCAATTGGGCTGCCCTAGGGACATCTGGACATTTGATCTTAGGGCTCAGGAAGGGTAAGTTTACCAGGAAGGGATGGGTGACTCTTGGCCTTTCTCCTAGTTTACAATACACAGGGGTGCAGAGAAAATTCAAATTCATGCAAAAGCCCTTTCCTCTCCAAAATGGGGGAAAATGAGAAGATTTTTCTTTTTTTGAGACAGGGCCACACTCTGTTGCCCAGGCTGTAGTACAGTGGTATAATTTCGGCTCTCTGCAACCTCCACCTCCTGGGTTCCAGCAAGTCTTATGTCTCAGCCACCTGAGTAGCTGGGATTGCAGGTGTGCTCTACCATGCCTGGCCAATTTTTTTTTTTTTTTTTAGTAGAGATGGGATTTTTCTGGCTACTTTTTTTATTTTTAGTAGAGATGGGATTTTGCTATGTTGGCCAGGCTAGTCTCGAGCTCCTGGCTTCAAGTGATCTGCCCACCTCTGCCTCCCAAAGTGCTGGATTACAGGCATGAGACACTGTGCTCAGCTGAGAAAGAGAAGAATTTGAGGCAAATAAAGATGCTAATTATAGTAAATACCATTTATGGAAGCTTAGAAGGCTGGACAAACGTGTTTAATCAGTACAATAGCCCAATTATGTGGCTACTATTTATTTTCCCATCTTCATAAATGAGGAAAATAGTTCTTAGGAGAGACAACGGGGTTTAATTGAAAACCACGAGGTGTGGCAGCACTGGGACTTGAACCTATGTCTGTGGGGTTCTAAAATCATATCTCTTAACTACTTTGATCTCCTGTGTATGCATCTGGAGGATTTCATTTGGGCTTTGTTCTTGGAATAACTAAAGCATGTAACCCAAACAATGAGAGCCCCGTTGAGGGCAAAGTTCCAAACCAGTTCTCCCAGCTAGGGCTGCCTCAGCTTAAACTTCAAAAGTTGTTCACCTCAGGCCTCTCAGATGCTGTCAGAAAGTCCTAAGCTAGTTACTTAATTCTAGCTCCGTAATTTATAAGGGCAGGAGTCCTAAGGTGCACAGAGAGAAAGGCAAGTCAGTAGCAACAGAGACCTTGCTTTCCTCTTCTCACTAGGGAAACCTGACAGTCCTCTGGGTCTGCATGTCCACAGGAGCCTCCCTAGGACTACGGACTGGAATCGTGGGCAGAGGGGGTTGATAGGTGGTTTTCAGTAAGAGAACCCCTCACTCCTAGACGCACCTCTCGCGCTGGATCTGCGTGGTCATTTCAGCACCATGGTCAGGGGCGCGCAGCCGCATTTCAGGATCTCAGAGCAATTGCTAGACAGGCTCAGCTAGACAGGCGTCGGCTCCGTCGGCCTTGGCCCACTGATCCCAGAAGCAGAGGCAGCAGACAGGAGCCTGGAACTTCGTCAGGGGTACAGGGAGGCCAAAGCTCAGGGACCCCTGGACCTTATAAGACCCCAAGGACCCGGTTCTAGTCAAAGGACATATTACTATAGATTGATTCGCCATCTACCAGCTCCTATCTACTCCTATCTACCAGCACAGAGGAAAGAGTTCCAAACTGCCAGCTTAGAACCAGGGCATCAGTCCTAGTTTGTTGCAATAACTCGCCTAGTGATTGAGGGCCTTGGGCGAGTCATCTTCTCTGTTTCCATGGATGTGACCACACTGCCTTGCCCTCCTCATTGGCTGTAGGAGGGTACCGGAGATAAAGCGTCTAGCCTCAAGTCACTCACTGCTCACTTGGCCCTTGGAAGACAGAACAGCCAGGTAAAGTTAGCAGAGTCACAACCCCCCCGACCCCATCCCTCCGCTTCCTCTCACACTTTTGTAGAAATCTGTCTGCAGGGATTTTTAAAGGGGGCAGACGAAAAGGCACACAGCAGAGAGTATTCCTTACATAAATGTAATTACAATGTACCCAGCGGTTGTTCTGTGCCACATTCTCAGGTGAATCCCCCAGACCCTCCCCACACACTGTCTCTAGTCTCAGGGTCTGAAGGGTTTTTTTTTTTTTTTTTTTTTCCCCACAGTTTCCAGTCTTGAGGGGACTGTGGTGCCGTTCACCTTGTGTCAGTCTTGTGGTAGGCACCCAGAAACCCAGCGAAAGGGTATTAGGAACTCCTTCCAACTTCTCTTGTGGATTAGCTGAGGCAAGGAGACTTGTCCAAGGTCACACGGCCCGGTAGTCCGCAAGGGAGAGAAGGGACGGTGTGCGCCTGTGGGGTCGCGTGCGCCACGGGCCCCGCCTACCTTTGTGCCAGCCCAGCGGCCTGGCTCCCAGACATTAGCATTCCAATGGCCCCGGGACGCTTTGTCCTCCGACTGAGGCCGGCTGGGAGTGGGGTGGGATGGGGGCAGGGCACCATAAATCTACCTGCTTGTGTGCCAGCGCGGCTTGACTGGAGGGAGACGCAAGATTCATGTGCTGTTTTTCTGGAAGCCAGTCTTGGGCTCAGACAAAAGCAGAAGACGGGGGAAGAACCATTTGACCCGAGAGTCTTTCCTGCCCGGATTTCGGACACTGTTGGTTTCAGACGGCAGCAGGCTCCGCAGCCGAAGAAGCGCTGGCTGACGGTGAAGAGGCAGGGTCCGGGCAGAGACAGCTAGCAGCGCGGTTTTAAAAGCCCCAGGACTCAAAACGCTGCAAGAGGTGGAAGGCGCGGGGGCGGTGGTGCAAAGCTATTTGGACAGGCCATCCCTAGAAATGTTTCCTAGTTCTTCTTGCTGAGGGGTTCTTTGGAAAGAGGCATGGGCGAGCTTTCCCACGGCAGCGTGATTTTACACACTTAGACGGAGCTCATCCAGCACCGAACCCTAAACTTTGCCCCCCTGATTCAGAGAAACCCTAAACCCTCCTCCGCCTTCTCCCGACTTGGAGAGTGGAGCTGACAGTTTCGGGGGTCTAATTCGCCCCAACCCAAGGTGGCGGCCCAGCAGCTGAGTTGGTTAACCCGAACGTGCGTGTTTTAATTTGTGGGGCGGAGGACCAGTCTGTGTGTGTTGGGTGACTAATGGCTCCTTAATGAGCACCCTCAAAAGCAGGAGAAGGACTGGGCTGTGGGGGAGAACGCAGCTCACCCGGTTGCCTCCTGGAGAACCTTAACCCAGCAAACGCTCCTCCAGCTTCTGGGGGCCGTTTGTACCCAGAGAGTCCCCTGCCTAGATGATGAACACTACTTCACACAGCGTTCCACAGGAAAAAGAATCTTTCCACTTGAGGAATTCCTCTCCAAACCTTTAGTCCTGGCCCAAATGCCACCTCCTCCTGCAAGCTTCCGGCACTCCAGCCCCAAGGTGACAGTTTGATGTTCCATCCTGCGGCTCATACCTCCCCCAACCACCAATATTTCTTGGGCCTTGAGTGATTGTGTCTATATCCTTGCTACTGTCCTGAGAGGATAAAGAGACCTTCTTGATTTTTATGTCTGCCCACCCCGTACCCCCAACGCCCAGCAAATCACAGGTGTTTGCTTGCTTTGTGCAACTCCCAAGCTGCTGACACCTGTCCCCAGGCGGTGCCCCAGGTGGAAAGTTGGCTATTGCAGAGGTCATCAATAACCCATTAATCTCCTCCTCCCAGATTAAAGCCGCAAAATGAAACAACACCTTTGTTCATTCGTTTGTTTGCTGTGTCCCTCTTCCCGCCCCCAAATCCTGCGGCTGATAACTGAGACAAGTCTCCTCTGAGCTAACTTTACAGATTTATGGTAGAGAAGGGAAAATTTCCATTTGAATTGGGTAGGGCATAGGAGAGAAAGAGATGCAAGAGGCATTAACCCCTGAGAAGACATCACCTTTGTACTCTAATGTGCTGGAAAAGCACCCTCTCCACCAGCTCCGGGGGTCTGGCAGCACCACACCCGACCTGGGTTGGCCCACTTCTTCTCAGGACACCCCTGGCCAATTCAAGGAGGTCTCTGGAGTTCAACTAGCAGGTAGGGTGCCTGTCCTCCACTTTCCTATTCCCAAGCAGCAGACGAACTCTGTGGATCCTTACAGCTTAGACCATATTCTCTGAGGTCCTAGGGTCCCTGAAGTCATGTAGGGGTGTTCTACTGGCACTCCTGGGACAGATTTCAGTGCCCATGCTGCACCAGTCCTTCCACCTTGCCAGTAAGAGAGATGGTGTGGCTGGAAAACTTGAACAGTTTCTTGATAAATTTTCAATCAAGGCTGCCAGGTAATGAGGGAGGGGGTGTTGCTGGAGATTCCAGTCAGACACTCCACCTTCTTTGCTCCTGGCTGCTCAGCTCAACAAATTCAAGACACAGCCACCTCAGTGCCAGAGTAAAATATGCTCAGGGGATGTGCTAGGCCTCTAAGCACCTTGGGAAAATTCCTAGGATGCCCAGCCCAGCTGTGTTTCCAAGGACTCTGAGTCTGCAATTGAATTATTACTGTCTGCCTTCCCCGAGTGCAACCAACAGTTGCTCTAGAGCTAGGCTGGTGGAGTTGGGGAAAGGGCTGGCAAGTGAGAGTCAGTAGTCCTAGCTGGAGGCTTGTCTTTCTTCTAAACCGCTCTTTGAAATAAGAGGATTCATTGCCCTACATAGAAAAAAGGGGGCTGGACCAATAATTACTTATAAGACTTCCAGCTCTTCAAACCCAATCTGCCCTGGCTCTAGTCCAGACCTCTAGAAAGAGTGTCATCCCTCTCCTTGGACAGAGGTGCTCTTCCTCAGCTGTAGTGACTGTAGCTCTCCTCTCCCCAACGCACAATGAAGTCACCTTGCCAAGGTTTCCTGAAGGTCCATTTTTTTTAATTGGCTTAAAATCTCACCCAGCAATCCCTAAATAATCTAATATACAAAATATAGACTTTTCCTTGCTGTGAAATCTCATTCATAAATACAAATATGTAAAACGGCGCGGGGGGGGGCATATAATTTACTGTACCAAACTTGATTTCAAAAGACATCATATAATTTACAAACCGATTAACAAAACAAAACAAAACAAAAAACATGCGCGGTGCTCCAGGCACCTGCAGCGCAGCTCACGTTTCAGGCGCAGCTCGCAGGGAGGCTGGGGAGGTGCTCCCTGGCCGGGCTGGGCTTTCCCAGTTCATAGCCTGGTCTTCCGCCCCGGGAGGGCAATGGCTCCGAAAAGTGCACGAGGAGAAGGCAGAGGGTCGCCTTCGTGGCTTTAAGGCAGAGTGAGGCGCCCTGAAACCCCGGACCTGATTGGGAGTAGAGAAGATCGGCAGCGTCTTTGGAGCAGGGCAAGGGGAGCAAGCGCTGAGAGACCAAACATTGGACTGAATCACATTGGAGGAGGGGTGGTAAGAGACTGAGAGACAGACAGACTTAAGTGAGGGTAGGGCGACCTGAGACGGTAGGCGGCTCCGGCCGGGTAGTGCTACCATTCTCGTACTCTTAGAATGAGATTATGGCGTGGTGGCAGGGAGGAGGCCTAAAATGAGCGAAGTTTGCAATGCCCACTTCGCGCGGGCAGCAAGGGCTGCGTGAGTTGGCGCGGCTCGGAGGGCCGAGGAATGAACCCAGCCTGCAGCCCCCGCGGAGGCCTGGGCCAGCCAGGGGTCAGCCAGTGAGAAGCAGAAGGAACAAGTGCTTTTGAGGGTCGACGCCATCGGCCACCCTCTAGGGCTCCGGCTCCCTCCCTCTCCCTTACCCTTGGCACCCACAGCCCAGCGACAGGCAGGTCCCTTCACAGAAAATCTGACAAAGCCAGAGTGCTTGGGCGCAAGCAGGCGGAAGAGGTGGCCCCCCGCAGGCCGGGGCGCTCCTCCAGCGACGCGGCGGGGCTAAGGCTGCCAGCCTGGGAGACTGGGGAGTAGAGGGACCCCCAGTCCCCGGGGGATCCGCCTTCTGGGCTGCCCAGCTCCCCGCAGTGCGGCGCCGGCGACTCCAACGCGTAGAAGCTGTGGTCCGCTATGCGCAGCGTTTGAGTCAGTGCCCAGATGTAGTTGTGGGCGAAGCGCAGCGTTTCGATCTTGGTGAGCTTCGCGTCATCTGGGAAGGTGGGCAGGACACCGCGCAGCGCGTCCAGCGCAGAGTTGAGGTTGTGCATTCGATTGCGCTCGCGGTCGTTGGCCTTCTTGCGCCGACTCCGTCGCTGCTTGCTTAGTGCCAACTCGCTCTTAGGCCGGCTGCGTCCCGCGCGCCGTGCCCGGAGCTTCCTTGGCGCCCCTCGGCAGCCTCCCCCTTCCGCCTCCGCGCAGCTCCCCCGTGTGCGAGTGGGGCTGGGCGGAGCGGACGTGGGGCAGGTCACTTCGTCGTCCAAGGCTCTGGGGAAGGACCGCTCCGTCTCACCGGTCACTTGGACAGTGGACGCACCCGAGGGATGAGGCGTCATCCTACGGCGGGGTCAGAGGGAAGGGTAAGCTTGAGTCTGTCACTGGGCGCAGTCCGCGATTCCAAGGCTAGGTGGAAAAAAACAAAAAGAGCCATCCTCCCAGCCCCCGCCGGGTCAGAGGATCCCTCTTTCCCCTGCCCGTCCCTCGGCGGCCTCCAAATGTTACCTTTCTACCGGCGCAAAATAATAGAGAGCGATGAGCAGCTAGGCCGTGGGGAGCTGAGCGGGCTTCTGGTCGCCAAGTTCAGCTGAGCTGCAGGCGCCCCAGCCTGGGAGTTGCCCCAGCCCCAAAGGAGAAAAGAAGAGAGAATGGGGTCTCGGGCCTCTGTCGCGCTCTCTCCCGCGGCGCGGAGGTGAGACCGCGGCGATTTCCTGAGCAGCAAGTCGTGTGCCCCTTGGCACGCTTTATCTGCTTGGCCCGGGCCAGGAGCGTGCCTGCCCGGCTGCTGCCCGCGCCACCGGCCAATCAGCTCCAGGGCCCTGGGGCCGCGCCACGCGAGCCCGCTCCTCCCCCGCAGGGCACAGCTGGATTCCGGACAAAGGGCCGGGGTCGGGGGAGGGGAGCGCCGCTCTGTTTGCTCTCTCGCCGCGGGCTGGGTCCCAGCAACTCTCAGTTCCTCAAAGAGCCTCGCCCAGTGAGAAGGGCCTCGTGTGGCTCTCGTCTGGCCACCCCAGACCGCTTTGCTCCTAGCCTATCTTTACTTAGCATCTGTCCTGGAGGGGACTTTGATGCCTCTAGTGTACAATGCCCACACGTTACACATGGGGAAATTTAGGCTTAGTGAGGAAGATGGCTTGTCCGAAATCGCATAGCAAGATAGTGGCGGAGACAACCAGGAGCTCGTTGTCCTGACTAGCAGCCTGGAGAAGGGTCCAGGAATTATTCTAAAGTACGCCCTGCTCTCCTGGTGTTTCACTGCCTCTCTTCATCCTGGAAGACAAGGGCCATCACTGAGAGAGCTCCTGCCTATGTCCCTTCCATTCACAGACCTTCTATTGGGGGTGTCCGAGCCTCTGCCACACCCTGAAATGCTACCTCACCCTCCCCAAAGGCGCTTAGAACCCCACCCCCATAGATCTCACTCCAGAGGCAGCGGGTGACTGTGGGGGGGACCCCTCAAGGGGACATTCCATTACTACAAGCCTACTACAGCTTGTGGATAGTATCCCAGCATTCTGTCTAGGAACCGTGACAGGAAGAGTTCTGGGAAGTGTGAGGAGGGGAGGAAGGAACCAGGAGTTCACAGTGAGCTCTTGCGTCTTTTTTTTTTTTTTTTTTTTTTAAACAAACAGACAAAAAAAAACAAAAACAAAAACAAAAACAAAAAACCCAAAAAACAAAAACACAAAAACAAACAGAAAAACACCAAAACCAAAACCAAAAACAAAACAGGGTCTCCTTCTGTCACCCAGGCTGGACTGCAGTGGTGCAATCACGGCTCACTGCAGCCTCGATCTCCTAGGTTCAAGCTATCCTCCCACTTCAGCCTTCTGAGTAGCTGAGACTACAGGCGTGCGCCACTGTGCTCGGCTAATTTATTTTGTATGGCAGGGGCGGTCTTGCTTTGTTGCCCAGGATGGTCTTGAACTCCTGGGCTCAAGCGTTCCTTTCACTTCAGTCTCCCAAAGCGCTGGGAAGCAGAGCCGCGGCGCCCCTCCCCCTTGTGTCTTTTGAACCATCACGGTGTGCAGGCACTGGGAGAAGCAGATAAACTTTTTCTCCCCTTAGTCCTTCGGTCCAATCACAGACAGACAGCGGCTGCCAGCAGTCACCTGCTGCAGCCCCCTGCCTCGGCATCACTCGGGCATCGCACAGTGAGCACAAGGTAGGGACTCCCCAAGCCCCTGGGGTTGCCCCTGGTAGCGCTCTCTGGAAACCTTTCCAAAGGGAGTCTGAACTCATCATCCCTCCTTTCTTCCCCAGCCCCTCCTCTTGTCCCCGCCTGGGACATCCCGTGGTCTTCTGCTTCCGGTCACTCAGGGTGAGGGGTTGCAGCTTCCGCTTCTCTCTCTTGACCCGATCGTGCCTGGAGGAAGAAGCCGAGGCCGGGGGGTTAAGTATCCGGGTTTAAGTCTCCTTAGGCGAGGAAGGCTTCACTTTCCAGCGGATCCAGATATCCTGAGTCTCCCGGAAACTGCAGGAGGGGACAGGACTCGACTTCGAGACTGTAGGGTGGGGTGAGGGGATGAGGTAGGTCTGTGAGTCTGCCCTAGTGATAGCCTCTTACCGCCCAGGCTGCTTGGGGGCAAATTTTCCTCCAAGGAAGAGGGTGATGTGCTCAGGAACCAGGGAGAGGGGTGCTCTAGGACTGGGCGGGGGTGTGGCGCAGTCCTGCCAATCTTAGAAGGTGCTCTGTGAGCAGAGGCTCCTTCCCTTGCTGTAGGGAAATGAAGCCTGAGACCAGGGTCAGAATCAACAAAGGGACCATCTGGGACTGTCGGGGTAGCATTTTGCTGCAGCTCCTCCCTTAGGTCACCACTGGCTAGGAACTTGTCTTCTCCTCAAAAGAATGGGAATTCCAGGCCTTCTTTAAAGATGAAAAAGTCAAGGCCCAGAGAGGGGGAGTGACTCTCTCAAGGTCACACAGCAAGTTCTATCAGAACCACACAGAAGTCGTATCTTCAGACTCCTAGTCCCAGATTTTCCCTTTGAACCAGCAACCCCTCCTTGATTTGGGGGAAAACATTTTTTTTTTTCAAGGCAAAACAACAGATCCCAAAATGCAGAAAATAGAGGAAGTCCTGAGTCTGGGGGTCAGATCAGAAAAGAAGTAATGGTCCCATTTTCCAGGCAAGGGGAGCCAGCATCCATTCAAGCTGCTGCTGCCACTGCTGCTGCTGCTGCCGCTGCCGCTGCCTCTGCCTCTGCCTCTGCCTCTGCTGCTGCTTCTTCTTCTTCTTCTTCTTCTTCTTCTTCTTCTTCTTCTTCTTCTTCTTCTTCTTCTTCTTCTTCTTCTTCTTCTTCTTCTCCTTCTTCTCCTTCTCCTCCTTCTCCTTCTCCTTCTCCTCCTCCTCCTCCTCCTCTTCCTCCTCCAAACTTGTCTGCCTCATACCCCAGCCTTACTTGATTTATTTACCTGCAAATCAGAAACTGGGAGAGAACCAACTTGGAGCTTTTGGGCCTGGGAGAGAAAATCCAAACCATGCTTCTCTAGGTTCTCCTGACCTGGCTAAGCTCCATGGAGGGAACCCTGGCCATGAGCGATCCAAGTACTGCTCTTGTTTCCCAGAGGCCTGTGGATGACTCTCATCTGGCAGTGGACCTCAGATGGGGGTAGGTGGACCTCAGATAGAGGTGGGTTTCACTCTGGCCAGGGCCTGCCTGGAGTGGCTAATGGATACTGAGGAGGTTGGCAGGGTGAGCTTCCCATGCCAGGAAAGACTCTGGGGATTCTTTCAAGCTTTCTTGATAGGTAGAGAATTCTGGGATCTGCTTGGAATTCTTATCCAGCCTCCCCCAAACCCCTCCGGCTCAGGGCCCTCCAGGGCTTGCAGTTCTCCATCACTCCTGCTTTGCGCAAAAAGCAGCCAAGGCCAGGAGCGCGCGGTGGCTGGGGGCAACCGCCTTCTTGAGGGATGCAAGGACTTCCCGCAGCCTTCTTCCAGCCAGGAGGCCAGGGCCGGAGGTCAAGGAGTCTTAGAGGATTAGAGATTGAGGATTCATGCCCTCTGTCTCAGCTGCAGGGGAGGCATAGACCCCTCTCCAAAGTTAATTCCTGTGCCTTTGGCTGCTGAGGCGCAGGCGGTAATGACTCCGTGCGCACCGGCAATGTTTGTGAAATCGCTCTTCCCGCAGAGAGCAGAGTCTGTTCCTGCAGCTCCTGGTCATCCACCGCCCCTAAGACCTCCAGGACTCCCGCACCCCTACACCTCCTGAGATCTAAGTTTGCCTGGAGGCTGAGGGGGTCCCGGAGAGAGGCAGGAGCCAGAGGCCTGGAGACAGCGGGCACATTGGAAAAGAAGGAAGGCAGCGGCCAGCCTTCTTGCCTTCTTGTCGGCGGGGGTAGTTTTAGCATTGCCTGGGGGCTCTTTGAGAGTTGTGCAGGGAGGGAGGGGGGCCATGGGAAGCTGAATAGCTAATGACTTGCCAGAGGAGGGGGATTCTTTCTCTCGCCTTCAGCTCAGCAGTGAAAGAGGGGAAGACAAAAATCTGGCGAGCGAGCTGCCCGGGCCGAGACTGGCCACTTCAAACAGCCCTTCAAACAAAAGGAGACGACGAAAAGAAAGCCCCACCTGTCTCCAGTGTTTGCTAAAATAATAATAAATAGATTTCGTTTAATAAATAATTACAAGAGATTGTAAAGTGGAGTGCTTTGGAAAACATCTACCGCGGGAGTCCGTGCAGCCAGCCGTCACCTGCTCCTAAGGCGAACAACTTTATTGTTAAGCCACCCCCAACTAGTTCGCCTCTGATAAACTCTCCCTCATTTTCACAATGACTGTTTACTCATAGTTAGCACAATATTACCTTTGCCGTGATAAACCCGGAGGGGGGAGACCTGGCCCCTGGCCCCTGGGCACACCTGTCCCAGAAGCTGACACATGGATTTGGCACAGAGCAGGCCTCCCCCCGGGGGCCCTGCCCCCGTGTACATTGGCCCAATTGCCACTCATTTATAACAGGTTGGCTGCAAGGCCTATCTCGGTCCTATTTGTCTTCTTTTATTGAAAGCATATGGTCTCCAGGGGCTCACCAGACCCATATTTCATCTGCCAGGAGCTGGAGCGCTTCCGCAGTCTGGTGCTGCTCAGCGCGCAGCTCCCCACCCAACGGCTGCTGCGCCAGCTGAGGGGATGGTGGAGGCAGGGTGGGGAGAGATAAGGCGCACTCCTCACCCACTTTCGGAGAGAAGCCGTTCCCTCAGAGACTCCCCCTCCCCAGGCCCAGGGACCTCGTGCGCTCTTGAAAGGGTGGCCGGTTCTTTTTCTTGGGTAGGTGACAGGGCGCCATATGCCACCCCCCAGGGCGCACGAGGGAGCTCTGGCCCAGGGAGTCTTTGAACAAAGGGAAGAGAGGGCCCGGGCACTCAGGAAAGCCCGAGGTCTTTATTTCCAGATCCCCCCTCCCTGCTCAGGGCCGCCTCCCCTAGGCGTCCGCAGCTCGCGCGCGGCGCCTGGAAACAAAGTGTCCACATTATCCCCGCCGGCGGCTGAGACCGTCAATGCGTGAAAAGGTGCATTGCGCACCAAGACACCTGTTGAAGCGGCGCCTCTTCTCAGCGCCCCTCTCTGCTCTGCGCTCGGTCAGGAGCCGCGCAGGGAGCGGGGGGTGGGAGGAGGGAGAGATACTGTGATTTGTGGCGACATATGTTGAGCAGATCGGTGTGTACTCTTCACAGGGACACATGCACCCTCGCTCCCATACACAGCCCGCGAGAAGGAGCAGCTGCTCTCCTCACCTTCTCCCAACATAATACCTGGGCCAGGCGCTTTGGCCTCGCCTTTTGAGAGTTTAGCTCTCCTCCACCCCGCTGTCTTCCACCCCCACCCACTGCCCCAGTCTTGGCAGCTTCGCTGTAGGACTTTATTGTCAAATTTAACAAATGCACATTTGTTCCCAGCTCCTGGCCCCAAACACACACACACACGTACACACACGCAGGCATCCACAGAAAACGCGACTGATGACACAGATGCGGAGCGCGAGATGCCCATATGTCCGACTCTGCGCCCATCCCGGCTGGGGAAACGAACAGGCTGTGTGATTTTCCCTCCCCAGGAAGAAATAAACAACGGAACCCGGCGGGGGAGGGGAGGCCACCTCCAGGCGGCTCCAGTTTGGAGCTCTTGCCCTTTGGCGCGGTGCGCCGCCGCACAGTGCTGGCAGCCACCAGAGCGCAGGGCTGCGGAGGAAGAGCGCGGCCAAAAGGAAGCTGGGACAGGGGCTCCTGGACGGAGCGGAGAGGGTTGGAAAGTCTGGGGGTGCCCGCTGGGCATCGCCTGACCTCTGGGCTCCTGAACTCTCGGGTGGTGAAGACTCTCCTGTCCTCCCGGGATTCCCAGGAGTTGTCGTCCACCTGAGGCGCACTAGGGGCGGGCGGGTAGACCGGGAGGAGTCCGCTTGGCAGCTTCTCTGGCCTGCTTGTCTCCTTAGCAGGTTGCATGAAAGTTTCCAGATGGGAGCCTCGGTGGCAAAACTTGATGGGAAGAGCAGTAGATGTGCGTGAGGATTGGGGGCGGGGTGGGGAAGGCGGCCTGGCTCTGCGGCTGCTCCTTTGCCACTGCAAGCATAGGTTTCCTCTGGGCCTGTTTATCCTCTGTTAAAGGAGAGATCTGTGAGGGAAACGCTTGGTAAATTCCTCTTCAACTTTGCAAAATTTGGAAATTTTGGACGTCAGTGGGCCTTCTGCTGTGAATGGAGGAAACCCAGAGAGGGTGTCACTCCCCTTCCCCAAATAACACATACACAGACACACAGACACACACACACAGACACAGACACACAGACACACACACACAGACACAGACACACACACAATTTCCTTGGGTCTGAGTTTCTGGCCAATTGGCCTTTCACCAGCAATCAAAGGGCTGGGGCAATGATGGTAGTGGAGAAAGATAGGTTTGGCACTGGGGGTTTAGAAAGCCATCCTCTGCCGCCTCCATCTTTTTTAACTCTTGGGGCACAAGCAACTCTTGGGCCACTGTGACACTCAGCAACAGGTCAGGCATGCTTGCTGACAGCAGACTTTCAGACCTTCCTATCTTCAGGTGCTGGGATGGAGCTGGGGAGCTGGTTTGTGGGTGTGTGGCTACTGAGCTTCTTTCTCCTCCAAGCCGGTCTCTGGAAAAATGAAAATGTGCCCCACCCACCATTTGTGTGAGCTCGGATGCTCTTCTCATTCCCTAAATAGGGGCAGTCTCCCTCAGCCATACACACATTGTCTTTACTTTCTGTGTGTGAATTGATTTCACTGAGTGTGGTACTTTCCCATATCCATCAGCCTAGGGCAGGGGACAGTCTCCTTTGGGAATTCCTCTGTAGAAGTCAGGCTTGAGATGGCAGATGAGCTCTCTGCCTGGCCGGTCCTCTTTTCCCCAACCCTGGTGCCTCCCACGATGCCCATGGTGATTCTGTTTAGGCAGCACCAGTGAGAACCAAAGGGTTTCTGAATTGCTGGTTTGGGGTGAGAGTGGGAAGAATCTACCCACCTCAGTTCTTTAGGTCACCATGGATAAGATACTCACCCACACATCCAGTTCCAGTTATCAGGTTGGGAAGGTAGGAAGGGGACAGGGATCGTAGGTGAGGAGAGTCCAGAATTAATTCTAGATTAACCCAGTGGAAAGGCAATAGAGTACAAGGCAGTGCCGTTTTCCACGCAGTACTTAGTTACACTCATGTTCATGTAGAATTTTGAAGGTGGTGCATCACCCCCTCACACACTCACGTAATCTGCAAGGGAGCCAGAAAAAGATTTTTATTGTTTATTTTGTGTATTTAGTTTTTCTTTCTGACTTTTATTTTAGGTTCAAGGGGTACATGTGCAGGTTTGTTACATGGGTAAAATTGTGTGTCTCAGGGGATTGGTATACAGATAACTTTGTCACCCAGATAATCAGCATAATGCCTAAGAGGTAGTTTTTCAGTCTTCATCCTCTCCCCGCCCTCCACCCTCAAATAAGCCCCAGTGCATATTGTTCCCTTCCTTGTGTCCATGTGTACTCAATGTTTAGCTCCCACTTAAAAGTAAGGACATGCAGTATTTGGTTTTCTGTTCCTACATTAATTTGCTTAGGACAATGGCCTCCAGCTCCATCCAAGTTCCTGCAAAAGGCATGACATCATTTTTTATAGCTGTGTAGTATTCCATGGTGTATATGTACCACATTTTCTTTATCTAGTCCACCATAGAGGGGCACTTAGGTTGAGTTCATGTATTCGCTATTGTGAACAGTGCTGCGATGAACATACGCATGTGCCTTTATGGTAGAACGACTTACATTCCTTTGGATACATACCCAGTAGTGGGACTGCTGGGTCAAATGGTAGTTCTGTTTTAAGTTCTTTGAGAACTCTCCAGACTGCTTTCCACAGCAGTGGAACTAATTTACATTGCTACCAGCAGTGTGTGAGCGTTCTCTTTTCTCTGTGATCTTGCTAGTATCTGTTATTTTTTTTTTTTGACTCAGAAAGGGATTTTTATTTTTTTATTTTTGAGACAGTTTCACTTCATCACCCAGGCTGGAGTGCAGTGGTGAGAGATCTTGGCTCACTGCAACCTCTGCCTCCTGGGTTCAAGCGATTCTCGTGCCTCAGCCTCCCGAGTAGCTGGAATTACAGGCATGCACTACCACACCAGGCTACTTTTCAAATTTTCTTTTCAGTAGAGATGGGATTTTGCCATGTTGGCCAGGCTGGGCTTGAACTCCTGACCTCAAGTGATCCACCCACCTTGGCCTCCCAAAGTGCTGGGATTACAGGCATGAGCCACTGTGCCTGGCCAGAAAGGGATTTTTAAATTTCCATTTTCTACCAGAGCACACTGAGGCTCAAGGTCACGAAGCTATGACTGAAACTCAGCTTCCGTTGTGTCCACTCCAGCTAGCTGGCAAAGAATCTTCCTTTTGTCATCCTGCTGCCCCCTTACCCACTGCCCACACTCCAGATTTACCCTCTGTCACCTTTTGGAGCTCTTCAGAGGTGGGCTAGTCCCAGTAGGGGCTTTGCAGGGGGCAAGGAATTGAACGGTTTGGGAGCAATAAATAATAGAGACTTTTCCTTCCTCTCCCTGTGGCGTCCTCACCTCCCTTTACTCTCTGCCAGTGCTGAAGGGGCAGGCCCCCCACCCCGCATGACGCAGAGAGTGAGGTAAAAATTTTATTGAAAATTCTTACATTTTGTGCCCTGTGCACCCCATCTGCTCCACTCCAGTCCCAGCCCTGCTGTGGGTACAATAAGCCTCGTGTTTCTCCTTCTTTAGACTTTAAAGCAGGTGGTCCCAACTTTTTAAAATTATGTAGCCCTATCAGAAAACTACTTTGGGCACACCCTTCAAAATGTGTTAGCTATTCATGATTCTTACTATATTTAATGTATAATATAAAACATATGCAAAGTATGATATATTTATAAATTACAGATGTACTTTTGTGCCAGGAAATATAAAGTAGTGGAGAAGAGGATGGGGTTTTGACCCAGACAGGCTGGGTTCCAATTCAGACTTCTCCACCCAGTAGCTGCATAACCTTGGTCTGTTGGCTCAGGCTCTCTGAGGCACCTTCATTTTTTCACCTATAAAAGGGGCCAATTTAATAGGTCCCTACCTCTAGGCCTTAAATGACCTAATTTGTGTAAAGTGATCAGCAACAGCAGGTAGTGTGTTCAATCATGTATGAACAAATATGATATGCATGTTATAAAATATACCCCTAAGAGGCCAGGCACGGTGGCTCATGCCTATAATCCCAGCACTTTGGGAGGCAGGAGGATTACTTGAGGTCAGGGATTCAAGACCAGCCTGACCAACGTGGTGAAGCCTACTCTCTTCTAAAAATAAAAAAATTGGCTGGGCATGGTGGTGCATGCTTGTAATCCCAGCTACTTAGGAGGCTGAGGCACCTACTTGGGAGGCTGGGGCAGGAGGATTGCTTGGACCTGGGAGGTGGAGGTTTCAGTGAGCCAAGATTACACCACTGCACTCCAGCCTGGGCGACAGAGCCAGACTCCATCTCAAAAAAAAAAACCAAAAAAACCCAAAAAAACTATATATATATATATATATATCCCTAAGAAATTTGTGCTTAGGAAATAAAAATAAGTGTAACTAGAAGTATTAATATGTGGCTGTTCCTGTGCTGCCTACTTTCATGCAGCCCACTTCAGAGCCTGCAATCTTAAGTGACCACTCTAACAGTATCATCCATGGTTATGACGCAGGTTTATATTTGGATGGCATTTCTCACCCTTTGTTTCTTATCAAATCAGTGAGGTAGCATCATGAGAGATCAGCCTCCCATTTTGCAGATGAGGAAACTGAGGCTTCAGAGGGGTGATGTGACTCACCCAGGGGCACTCAGTTTGTATAATATCATGGAGTGGGAATAAGAATAGATCTTCTGACCTCAAGTCCACTCTGGCTCTGTGTTATACTGCAGGTCCCACTTGTGAGCTTGTTGGAAAACAAACCCAACTGAGGCTCCTTGCTGAACAACTACTAAAGAAAGAGGTGCTGGGCTTATGAATGAGGCCAGCTGGTGGTGTGTGCCCATGGCTCAGTCACTCTTTTCCACTAGAAACCAGAGCAGGCTTGGAGGCTCCCTGGCATGTGACCTTATTTGGTAGGTGGGATACACTTTGCAGATGCTAGTGCAGAGGGCAGCACTTTTTTTGCAGAGCTTCAAGTCTACACAGGAAACTACAAATCAAATTCCTGTCAATACAATTGCCCAGACACCAAGATGGCCCATGTCAATTAGGCACACCTTACCTCTGTCCCATAAATGTTTATGAAGGATCATTATGACAGTGTGGTGGCCAGCTGTTCCTCTTAGAGATTAGACCCAGGGGAAGTGGTTTGAATTAGAAAAGCAGGGATTTGGGATATTTATGACCATGTCTTTCCTAGCAGATAAACACTGAGAGTCCTCTTTGGATGAAATTGAAACCTCTCTGTAAGGACCTCCTATTCTCTGGCCTGGAACAGCTGTACAACCTGCACAGGAGGGCCTGTCTTCCCTGTCTTGGGGATGACTTCATCCCCAAGAATTATAGAAACCTTGTGTGCCTGCTAGCCCAGAGTAGCCCCTCTTGTAACCCAGAAGTCTGAAAATTTTAAAAATGCCCCCAGTGACTTTGATATGAAGGCAGGGTTGAGGCCAGGCCATAGATGAGTAGATTATAAACTTTGGATAGAGTTACTACAGGCAAAGCTGCAAGAACCAAGGCTGGCAGGAGGAATATTGGGGCTCTTGATCCTTACTCCAGTTCCATGGAACTGGAGACTGCTTCTCTGTTAAGTGAAGAGCAGCATAAGGAGTGATCAAGAACACCAACTCCAATCAGGCAGGTGGATTTGAATCCAGGCTGTATATGAATCTTATTCTCCTGTGATGTTGGACAAATGACTTAATTTCTCTGGCCTCACTTCTTTTATCAATAACATGGAGAAAATAATAGTACTAATTCCTAGGGTTGTTCTAGGATTATATGAGCTAATACATGAATAATACTTAGAATGCTTAGCTCATGGGAAGGGCAATGCTTTATTGAGGGTTACTATTTGCTGGCTACTGGGTCAGTGATAGGGATGAGCAAAGCATCCATAATCCCTTACAGGGCAACAGACTTGTGGAGTCATACATTAACAAAGCAATCATACATGTAGATGATGACACACTGATGACAGCTATGAGTGAAAAGCTTTAGGGTGCAATGAGAGCTTACAGTAGGAGGATGCAGGGTTCAGGAAAGGTGCTCTAGAAAGGGGATTAACCTACATAAAGGCCTGAAGCAGGAAGGATCATGGCACATTTGGTAAAGTAAAATGGCTTAGTAAAATGGCTTTGTGTAGGGAGCACAGAGAACAAGAGACAGAGGTTCACGATGAAGCTGGATACACTGGTAGCACTGGGTCCTGCAGAGTTTTGTGAGTATTTACTCTGAGAGCAACAGGAACATGACGTGGTTTTGAGCTAGGGATGACATGTTCACAATGAACATTTATGAAGAGACCAGGGTATATGTGAAGAGCAGGTTGGCATGAAGAGAGGGGAAGCCAAGAGGCCTACCCAGGTGAGAGAGGATGGGGCCTGACCAGGGTAAGGGCAATGGGAATGGAGATAAGTGGGTGGATTTATGTGCAAGAGGGAGAGTGGGCAGGTCTGGTGATAGCGTATGAGGCATTAGAGAGGGGATAGTACAAATGGTGCCTGTGGAGGCTAAAGCAACTTCATCTTGGACGCCAATCCACCATGCTGATTTCTGATATAATCCCAGTTCTGGGAATGCCTCTAAGATTTCTACTTTCACATACTTACTGTAAATCCTGCCCTTAGGTCAAAACAACCTTGATGTTATGATAAACAGATACCATAAATTCTGCCCGTAGGCAAATTCCCTATGGTATATAAACTCTGGTTTGGGATAACAGTGCGGGGATCTACCATCTCATCTCATGGCTGGCCAAGATGGGCTTCTGTTCATAAGTACCCATTAAATGTTTCTGAGAAACTGGATCTGTCAGCTTCTTTCTTTGGTCCCTCAGCTTCCTCATCCTTTGGGGGTAGATTTCCATGGCCCTGCTCACTGCAGATCAGTGCCTTTCAATGAGATGGAGGTCTCTGGAAGACACATGTTTGGCACCTTTGAGACATTCAAGTGGAGATTTTGAGTGGACTCTTGGCTACATAGCTCTTGGTGGAGGTCTGGGCTGAAGACATACATCTGTGAGCCATTTGGGTAGAGTCAGTGTTTGGGTGTAGATGAGATGGCTTATGAAAAGAGCATGGAGTGAAACAAGAAGGGCCTAGGAATGAGTCTCAGGTACTCCACCCTCTAAAGGCAGAAGAGAGGAGTAGGAGCTGGGTAAGGAGACTAAGAGGGAGACCAGGGGGCTATGCTATCCCGAAGTCCAAGGGAAGGATCCCTTAATTCTACCTGGAGCAAGTTAACATGTACAAATGAGCTTGGGGGAGAGTTGAATGTTTCATATAGGTGTAAGAAAGCCTTGGCATTATGAATGTGTTGCTGAATACGTGTTCTAAAAGCAGTAGAGGACTCTGCAAATATATGAGATGTAGACTACTACATACCTGGGGTCGGGGTTGAGAACCTAAAGTGAAAGGCAGGGAGACTATATCAAATTCCTCCTTGAATTTGTTTCTTAGTCAGTCCTTAATGGTCATTCTTTATGCCCTAGGGGATACCACAGGGTATTAAAGTATGGAAAGAGCAGATAAGAGAAAAAAAATGAAGACAGGAGGAAATGGTCCTGAAATGTTAAAATAAGAAGTTTGCTTCAATGCTGCGTCTTAGGGAAAAAGCTGTCTCCACTTTTGCAGAGGCCGTCCTAGGCATTCCAGCTCCAACATGAATCTTCTGTCTTAGAATGCTCACACCGCATTGTGTGGGGTCAAGGGGCTCATTTCATAGTAAAGGAGGTAAGGAAGTAGACACATGATCATGGAATCTACTGGTCATTTCACATATGGCACTGTTAAGAAATTGCTGGTCTGACAGAGCCTTGGAATGATTGAAGGTACCACTGAGTCAGAAAGGATCTTCTAGGACACTTCATGGGCTCTAAATCAACACACTTTATATGGCATTGTGTACTCAGTACAGAACACCTACGTCTAACAATCAAAAGTTTGGAAGTCGGAGTAGCTCCACTTTCCATTACTGAGTCTTAATGACCCTCTTGGGGAATTTGGCTGCCTGTCCCCACCACTCTGGGCATGGAGACTCTATGATTCCAAAGGGGCAATGCTCTACCAAAAGATAAAGCCAGAGGCAGGTGTCCACTGAACTACAAGTTAAGGCTATAATATTAGTAGGTCAAGCTCTCTGAAGCAAGAAGTTGAGTCACCATCTTGGCATGAGTAATTGATCTTGATCCCCAGAAGGGTGTAGGACTGCTGCTACACAGTGTAGAAAGGGAGTAGTACTAGGTTTGCTACCCAGATGATCCACTGGGAGCATCACAGAACCCCCTTGCCCAATTTTGGTGGTAAATGAACTAGTGCAATGAACTAGTGCAGGTGAGTATAGCATAGTGATGACAGCTCAGACTTCCCAGGGATGAGGATTTGGGTCATGCCATCAGGTAAGCCACTATGACCAGCAGAGATGCTATCCATGGGTGAAGGAAATCTAGAATGTATAGAAAAAGAGAGAGAGATTAGGTGTGTTGGTTGGAGTCCGAGACCAAATACAGCAGGGGGTATTGTTTTCTTCTAGGTGGTGCCTTCATTTTCCAAGTTTTCCCCCAGGAAAGAAAGCCTTCCAGAATTCTAGAGAAGTTGCACTCTGAACTTATACAAAGACGTGAATCCAAGATTTGAGCACACAAGGGGGAGGACTGTAGTGGATGCTGTGATGCTCCATCCTTCATTTGGTAATGAAGGACTTACTTCCTGATATGGTATGACTGTGTCTCCACTCAAAATCTCATCTTGAATTCTAATCCCCCAAATCTCCATAATCCCCACATATGAAAGGAGAGAACATGTAGAGGTAATTGAATCAGGGGATGGTCTCCCCCATGCTGTTCTCATGATAGGGAGTGCGTTCTCACAAGATCTGATGGTTTTATAAGTGTTTGGTAGTTCCTCTTGCATTCATTCTCCCTCCTGCCGCCTTGTGAAGAAGGTGCCTTGCTTCCCCTTCACCTTCTGCCATGATTGTAAGTTTCCTGAGGTCCCCCCAGCCATGTGGAACAGTGGGTCAATTAAACCTTTTCCCTTTCTAAATTACCTTGTTTCAGGCAGTTCTTTACAGCAGTGTGAGAATAGACTAATACATTCCCTCAGATGCTAGGAGTGCCTTCCGCTCTCAGTCCTCTTCAGAAGTGGCCTCACCCTAATATAGTTGCCTGACTCAAGGTCATGCTCCTTTCTTGGGGCAACCTGCCTATGATGACTAGTCAACATAGGGTGTGCAAGTTCATCCCTGTTACTCCAACTTGGAACAACATCAAGGGCCATACTAGCTTCAGAGCTCCCTTCCAGTAAACTGAGTCCTCTGTTGAGACAATGTCTCAGCCCAACTTCTCCCTCTTCCCAATCCTGCTTTCTTTCTTTCCTTTACCACTTGTAGGTGTTGATCCTAAGAGAACTCTCTCCTAAACTTCCTGCATAGTAATCTCTACCTCAGTTTGCTTGCTGGGGAAATTGACTTGAGATATTGCTTTACAGATTTAGTGTTTTGGAGATAATAACAGAATCACAGAACTCATAGAGCTGGAAGAAATCATAAGAATTATCTAGTAATGGCTCAACCATCCATCTTATAAAGGAAGACCCCAAAGTTCAAGACAGGACTGCAACTTTCCCAAAGTTAGAGGATAGGTCTAATCATTCCCTACTAATCACTAGGCTTAGGTTGTAAGTGGGTTGGTTTACTGCTTTAACCTACTATGACACCTTTGAAATCTTGGTTTAATACATGAGCCAGCAAACCATGGCCTAGCATCTGTTTTCCCATGGAAAGTTTTATTGAAATACAACTATGCTCATTCATTTAGGATCTATGATAAAAGAGTTCAGCAGTCACACCAGAGAAACTTTATGGCCTCCAGTACCTGACATATTTACCAATTCACACTTTATAAAAAAAAATTTCCTGACCACTGTTCTAACAGATGAATTGGTCAAGGTCCAATCAAGAAAACAGAAAGTACTCTAGTATTTCAGCTGAAAGAATTTAACATGGGGAATTGGTTAAGCAGGTGTTGGAAGTCAGAAAAAGCAAAAAGATTACACCAAGGAGACACAGAGTAATAACTACAGAAAGCAGTTGTGACCTCTGAGCTGGGGGAACAAAGAGAAGGGTTGGACTATTAGAACCTAGAAGCTTGGAGCAGGGCTTCTGTGAAGCCAGAGCTCAGACCCCTGATGAGGTCATCGTCAGCTCATGCTGATGCCAATTAGGGGGTTCGATGAGACTGGTGCTGAGATTGCCAAAGGAAGTGGGAAACTTCTTATCCAGAATCAATTTCTGGCCATGCTGACAAACGCTGACAGGAAATACCTGCAAACAGAGAAGAGCAAGTCCCTTCTCACCGCTTCCTGACTCCCAGTCTCCCTCTAGTGTCCCCTATATGGTCAAAACTTTACAGGAAGTCAGCAGGCAAAGCAATTAGCAAACGAAAGGCTGGAGTTTGCATGGACAGTCCCAGCAGAGCAGAGGATAGAAGAAGCTGAGGAACAAAAGTGCAATTACCTGCCCCATGGGCAAAATTCACATTAGAGCCATCAGTTAGTTGATGTCTCAAGCTCTTCCCAGGACTGGCATTGGAGAAGCATGAGCAGAGTCCCGGGAAAGATAAGCCTATGCCCTGTAGATTTGTTCTGCACAGGCCCTGGAGGTTCTCTCCTATTTGTGGATGAGTTCCAGGAAGAAGAGCCTAATGATCGTAATTGAGTTAAGGAAGTGCTTTGGGCCTATTAGGACAAGCCTATGTCCTAGTAGAGAAACATTCTCTTCCACTCCAGGAGAAGTCTTGCTAGATGTGTCTGCTTTCTTTATAGCTCAGATTAGTCTTATAAGCGAGTCTCGTTAGCTCTGATTTGTCTGACTGGGGTTGTGTGTCCATCTCTGAATCAATCTCTAGGGCAGAGGAATGAGATGCTTTGAAGACCTAGCCTGGGTCTGATGCTCTGTCCCTGAAATACTTTGTATGAGGGTTGCGGTTGGTGGTGGAAAATGAGGGGTTCATTTCACCTGAACTCCATGGACTCATAATGGGGAAGGAGTTCTCCTAAAATCAAGTCACAAAATTTCTCTACCGGAGGGGACTGTCTGTGGCCTAATGGAGGTATGAACATCATGTGGTGAGAACCCAGTGAGGACTAGGCTGGGAAGACAGCTCAAATCACTGTTCTGCTGGCAGCTGGGCAGCTGGGCAGCTGGGCAGCTGGTAGCATGTAGGTTATAATAGGATGCAGCCAGAAAGTCCAGGTGGGCCTGGCTGACCCAGAATTCAGACAGACTCATAATGGTAAAGCAGCTAATTGGGTGATCTGAATGTCAGGCAAGATTTAGGAGTTGGGGTAGAGCTAGGTGGCCGTGTGTGTGTGTGTGTGTGTGTGTGTGTGTGTGTGTGTGTGTGTCAGAGACTAGAGCTGAAATGGAGTCTGGGGTGGAGGAGCAAGACAGGATCCCAGTCTTCAGGATGACTTTGGAAAGGTGAACCCCAGCATGGTACAAGGGGAAGGGATGCTGACCTGGGAGCCCAGATGTCAGACTTGAGTACACTTGGTGACTCAGCTGCTGGCCATTTGAAGAGGGATTATAAGAAGAGGAAGAGGAGCCAGATTAGGAGCAGAAGGCCCTCCAGAGTTGGGGTAGAAAGAAAACATGGCTGGATTTTCATGAGCTGCGCTGGGTGTGCTGTAATGCAAGTGGCTGGCTGTAATGTTGGCTGCTAACTGTACAGTTAGTGCTATTGGTTGAACAAAAAAGCTAATAGTTTCAATGATTACTAATATAGGGATAAGTGGGATAGGTGTGCCTTGTGGTAGGAAGTGGGCTAAAAATTAGTTTTAAAGCAAAAGCCAGTAATTACTGCTCCTGCCCACAGAAGGATAGCTATTCCTAAATTTATTGACTGTTGAGTAGTTGGTGTGAATGAGTGGGGTAGAAGACCTAGAAGGTTAGTTGAGCCAATAAAAAGAATAAGGGAAATTAATATAAGGGATCAGGTTCATCCCTTGATATTATGTATTCTTATTATTTGTTTCAATATAAGTTGAAATAGTCACTGTTGAATGGAAGTCAGTCAATTTTTTACCAAGCAGTGGGTATGGGGAATAAAATAATTAAGGTCACTATGGGTAGGTCTAGTATTGTTGGAGTAATGAAAGAGGTGAATACATTTTTGTTCATTTTAGTTCCCAAGGGGTTTTGTGTTTTTGTGTTTCAAATGTTTTTAGTGCAGGGTTCATAGGATAAATAAATTTTGAGATTTTTAATTGAAATAAGATAAATTAGGTTATGATCATGGATAAAATAGTAATAAATCATGTGGATGTATCTAGTCGGGCATCTAACTGTAGGGGAATTTAAAATCCTCAGTCTTCAACTTAAAAGGTTAATGCTAATTAGCTTTACAGTGATATTATAGTATAGATGCTGATCAGCTTTTGAAATATTTTAGGGGAACTAATTCGAGAACAACGGATATGAAGCTGTGGTTGGACCTGCAGATTTCTGAGGACTGGCCGTAGTAAAGGCCTAGTCATGTGGATGTTAAGGTTGCTTGATTTAAGTGCCTAGGGACTGCATCTGTTTTGAGACCCAATAATGGGACAGCTCATAAGTGTAGAACATCTTCTGATGAAATTAGTATGCGAATGGGGATTTCTACTGGGAGAACTACTCAATTATCAACTTCAAGGAGCTGTAGTTCCCTGGTTTTAGGTCTGTTGTAGGGATCATATAGTTAGCAAAGCTTAAGCCTTTGTAACCTGTGTACTCATAACTTCAGTATCATTGATATCCTATGGTTTTGACAGTGAGAGAGGGGTTATTGATTTCATCCATCATATAAAGGATGCGTAGAGATGGGAGGGCGATTAAGATTAGGATAATAGCGGGTAAGGTAGCTCATACAGTTTCTACTTCTTGGGCATCTATGGTGCTAGTATGCATTAGTTTTGTTGTTAATAAGAGAGAAATAATATAGAGAACTAGGGAGCTGATGAGGAAAATGATTATGAGAGTGTGGTCATAAAAATGGAGTAGTTCTTCTATAACAGGAGATGTAGTATCTTGGAGACCTAGTTGAAATGGATGAGCCATGAAGATATATAGGATTCTAACCTATAAATTAACTTTGACAAAGTTATGTAATTGTTTTACTAATATTCATGGAGAAAGTCATAGAAGTTATAAAGGTGGCTTGAAACCAGTTTTGGGGGTTTGACTCCTTCCTTTCTCGCTTGGGCTTTTATGTAGGCTGGCTCTTTGAATGTATGATAGGGTGGTGGGCAGTCATAAAGTCACTCTCAGTTTGTAGTAGGGAGTTTGACTATTAGTACTTCTCGTTTTGAAGCAAAAGGTTCTCAGATTATGAAGATTATTAGTATTACTGCTATTAGTGAGATAAATGAGCCTATGGATGAGATAATATTTCATGCAGTATATGCATCAGGGTAATTAGCCTATTGTTGAGACATTCCTGACAGTCCGAGGACATGTTATGGGAAGAAAGGTAGGTTTACACCTACAAATATAATAGTAAAATGAATTTTGGCTCAGGTTTGGTTAAGTGTATAACCTGAAAACACAGGGAATCCATGGACGAAGGCTCCCGTAATGGTGAATACTGCTCCTATTAATAAAATGTAGTGGAAATGTGCTACAACATATCATATAGAACAATGTCTAATGATGAATTGGCTAATACAGTAACAGTTAACCCTCTTACTATAAAAAGGAAAATGAACCCTAGTGCTCAGAGCATTGCAGGGGATCATTTGATGTTACCACCATGCAGTGTGGCTAATGAGCTAAAGACTTTGACACCAGTGGGAATAGCAATAATTATGGTGGCAGATGTGAAGTATGATGGGTATCAACATCTATGCGCACTGGAAATATGTGATGGACTCAGACGATAAACCCTAGGAATGCCATGGACATTATGGCTCACACTATGCCCATATAACCCAACGGTTCTTTTTTCTCAGGGTAGTAGGTTACAATATGGGAAATTATTCCAAAACCTGGTAGAATAGGGATATAGACTTCTGGATGCCAAAAAATCAGAACAAGTATTGATATAAGAGAGTGTCACCTCCACCAGCAGGGTCAAAGAAAGTGGAGGTTGTGGTCAGGTAATAGCATGGTGATGCCAGCAGCTAGAACTGGAAGAGATAAAAGTAATAGGGCTGCTGTGATAAGGATTGATCAAATGAAGAGGGGTGTTTGATATTGAGATATATCTGGGGATTTTATGTTAATAATTGTGGTAATGAAATTAATAGTGCCTAGAATAGAGGATACACCTGCTAAGTGGAGTGAAAAAATGGTCAAGTCAACAGAGGCTCCTGCATGTTCCAGGTTCCCTGCTAAGGGAGGGTAGACTGTTCAACCGGTCTTGGCAAACTGACTATTGAGGATGCAAATAGGAGTAGAAAAGATGGGAGAAGAAGTCAGAAGCTTATATTATTTATTCAGAGAAATGCCATGTCTGGCACACCAATTATTAGGGGGACTAGTTAGTTGCTGAAACCCTCAATTATAATGGGCATAACTATGAAGAAAGTTGTAACAAATGTGTGGGCAGAGACGGTAACATTATAAGTCTGATCATCTCCTGTTAGGGTCCCTGGTTGAGCCAGTTCTGCTTGGATTAGAAGACTTAAGGCAGTACTTACTATCCTGGTTCAGGCACCAAACAGTAAATATAATGTTCCGATGTCTTTATTGTTGAAAACAGTCAACGATAGATGAACATACGTATAACGGTAAAAAGGCTGAGCAAACATTGGACTGTAAATCTAAAGACAGATGTTGAGCCATCTTTTTAGCAGCCCTGAGGTGATATTTCATGTTGACTTGCAAATTCAAAGGAACAGCTTTAATCCTGCCTGGGCTTCTCCTGCCTTTTCCCCGCTCAACAGCGGGAGAAGTAGATTGAAGCCAGTTGATTAGCTGTTAACTAAATTTTCATGGGTTTAGGTCCCACCAATCTAGTAAGGATAATTTAGCTTAAGTAAAGCAATTTATTTGCATACAGTTAATGTAGGACAGAGTCTTGCAGTCCTTAAAGTTTATTTACAGAAATTAAGTATAGTCCACTTACTAAGGGCTTTGAAGGTTCTTGGTTTAATTTAACCTAAATTTCTAGGTTATATCTAGGAATAGTGGGGAGATGGGTAGGAGGAGAGCAGAGGAGGTAATGAGTAGGGGCAAGATATGTGTGTGTGTGTGTATATATTTTGGACGGAGTTTTGCCCCTGTTTCCGAGGCTGTAGTGCAGTGGCATGATTTCAGCTCCCTCCACCTCTGCCTCCCAGGTTCAAGTGATTCTCCTGCCTCAGTCTCCCAAGCAGCTGAGATTACAGGCACACCCACCACGCCCAGCTAATTTTGGCATTTTTAGTAGAGATGGGGTTTCACCATGTCAGTCAGTCTGATCTCCAACACCTGACCTCAGGTGATCTGCCTGCCTCGGCCCCCCAGAATGCTGGGATTACAGGTGTGAGCCACCACGCCCAGCCACAGTATATGTTTTGTATTCTCAAATTGTCATTTTATCTTTATATTATTAGATGTAGGGAATAGTGCTAGGGATGTAGATTAGGCACATATAAAAGTACAGATTGAATAAGGCTATGGTGGCTATAGTAGTGGGTATAATAAGGCTATTGTTTTTTGTAAATTCTTGAATAATAGCCCCTTTGAGTAGGAACCCTGTTAATGGCAGTAAGCCTCCTGAGGATAAAGGATAAGTAGGATTATGGATATTAGTCATGGTAACTTATTTCAGGCATAGGATAGTGATAGAGTTGTAGTGCTTGTGCTTGAACTAAGTATTATAAATATAGCTACTGTCAGGATAAGATAAATAATTAGGTTTAGGATAGTAATGTTTGGGTTACACGCTAAGATTGCAATTATTCAGCCCATGTGAGCAATTGATAGGCTAAAATTTTTCACAGTTGTGTTTAGTTGAGCCCTCCTCAGCCACCTAATAGAATAGACAACATTATGGCCGCTAGTAAAATGTTTGGGTTTATTGAGGAAAAAATTTGAAATATAATGGAAATAGGGGTTAGTTTTTGTCACGTGACATTTTGTCTCAGATGTCAATGAGATTCCTTTAGTTACTTCTGGGACTCAAAAGTGGAAAGGAGATATGTCTAATTTTATTGTTAAGGCCTTTATTATTAAGGTTACTACTTGAATGATTGAGCTTATGATTGTTCATCATCAGGAGTACAGTATATTGGTAATGACCCCTACTATCAGGATTATGGATGCAGGTGCTTGTGTGAGGAAATACTTGGTAGCTGCTTCTGTGGAGTGGGGGCTTCTTTTTTAAATTAAAATCGGGATAATGGCTCGTATAATTACTTCTAGGCCCATTCAGATGAGAAGTCAGTGTGAGCCTATTACTGTGATGAAAGCCCCTATAAGGATAGTGAAAGATGGCCGGATGCAGTGGCTACGCCTATAATTCCAGCACTTTGGGAGGCCAAGACGGTGGATTCAAGTCAGGAGTTCAAGACCAGCCTGGCCAACATGACAAAACTCTGTCTCTACTAAAAATACAAAAATTAGCTGGGCATGGTGGCACAGGCCTGTACTCCCAGGTACTCGGGAGGCTGAGGTTGGAGAAACACTTGAGCCCAGGAGGCGGAGGTTGCAGTGAACCGAGATCATGTCACTGCACTCCAGCCTCGGTGACAGAGCGATACTCCATCTCAAAAAGAAAAAAAAAAAGATAGTGAAAGAGATAATAAGTTGGGTTAGAGGATTAATTAGTGCAGAAAGGGTATAAACCAACATTTTTGGGGTATGGACCCCATAGCTTATTTAGCTGACCTTACTGCAGGATATGGTGTATTATGTAGCATGGAGAATTTTGGATTCTCAGGGGTAGGTTCAACTCCTATAATTCTAGAAATAAGAGGATTTAAACCTCTATTATTTATTCTATCAATGTAACTCTTTTACCAGACATATTTCTTAAGTCTGAGGTGGAATACTAGATATGAGGATAGGCATAGAGATATGTCATATGCAAAGTGCTAGTGTGAGTGGTAAGAAGTTTTTTCATAGAAGATGCATTAGCTGATCATAACGGAATCAGGGGTACAATACTTGAATTCATAAAAAGAAGGTTGTTAAAAAGAGGGTTTTGGTGATGAAATTTATGGTGTAGTGTTCTGGTTTATAAATATCATATAGTGCTCCTAGAGAACTAATAGTGATTAGGGCACTTATTATAATGATATTGATATATTCTGCTGTAAAGGACAGGGCAAATGGACCTGCAGCATATTCAATATTAAAACCCAAAACTAACTCTGACACCCCCTCTGTT
Source organism: Macaca nemestrina (assembly GCF_043159975.1). Lineage (NCBI taxonomy): Eukaryota > Metazoa > Chordata > Mammalia > Primates > Cercopithecidae > Macaca > Macaca nemestrina. Next base: position 65,939,718 of record NC_092133.1, read on the forward strand.
AAGTAAAATGGGGCTCTGTTAGTCTCTGCTAGTGTGGCGATGAACCATATTATGGCTAGAGGTCATGGTGGTAGGAGTAGTCAGATAACTCTTGTGTTATGATGAGTGTAGGCAAATTAAATGTGCCACTTATCAAGAGGGTTGACAAGAGAATGATAGCTAGGGTAACTTCATATGAATTTTTTTTGAGCTATTGCCCATTGTGCACCAATTAGTGCATATTTTGAATTGGGTGCCCATCCCAACACAGGATTGAGTAGACGGCTAGGCTTGATGTGGCTAGTATGAATAAGAGACCTATATTAAGATTAAGTAAGGGCTATGGTATGGGGAGAGGAATTCATATAAGGAGTGTGATATATAGGGGTAGGGTTGGAGCAATAACGTAGAGAGGAATGCCGGATGCTAATGGTCGTAGAGGTTCTTTAATATAAAATTTTATTTCATCTGTAAAGGATTGATGTAGTTCATACGGACCTACAATGTTAGGTCCTTTGCATAGTTGGATATAGACTAAAATTTTTCATTCAATGAGTGTAAGGAAGGCTATGGTGATGAGAGTGGGGATAACGAGTAGAAGAAGGTTAATTATAGGCATATTGTTAAGAAGAGAGCCAAGCCCTCTTCTCTTCTGCCAGAATATATAGTGATTTCCCAGATGTCTCTAGAAGAGTCTGGCCCTGTTTTTCCTCAGATTCCCTTTTTGCCTTTTCCTGCTTCTGCTCTGAGTTGCAGGGAACCAACCCCACGGTCTGTGTTTCCCAAGTTCTTAGGAGAACTGGTTTCTGGCTGGAATCAACAAAAGGGAGACACTGGTGGATATGAAAGGGTAGGAAGAAGAGAGAAACCAGAATATTTCTTCTCTTTCCCCTCTGCCTAAGGCAACATCTCTAGCAGCAAATTTGCCTATTACATTTTTATTTCTCTTCCATGGCTCCAGTCTTTCACCATGAAATATATTGTAAGCTGTAAGTTTTTCATTGATTTCTTTATCAGATTGAGGAACTTCCCTTCAATTGATAGTTCACTTAGAGTTTTAATCATGAATGGATTTTGAATTTTGTCAAATGCTTTTAGTGCTTCTGTTGCAATGTGTATTTTTTCCTCCTTTATTCTTTAATGTGGCCAATTGTATTGATTTTTTTTTTTTTTAAATAAGATGGAATCTTGCTATGCTTCCCAGGCTGGAGTGCAGTGTCTATTCACAGGCATGATCATAGTCCACTGTAACCTTGAACTCCTGGCCTTAAGCAATCCTCCTGCCTTGGCCCCCTGTGTAGCTGGGACTACAGGGATATGCCACCAGGCCTGGATTTGATATATTGTTTTTAAATGTTACACTAACCTTGAGTTGCTTAGATAAACACCAGTTGGCCATGATATATTACCCTTTTAACACATTGCTGTAATTGATTTGCTACTATTTTGTTAAGAGCTTTTATATTCAGGAAAGATACGGGTTTATAATTTTCTTTCCTCATGTAGTCTGTCAGGTTTTGTTATTAGAATTTTTCTGGCCATGTACAAATGAAGTTATTGCCTCTCAGCTCCAACTCCACCTTTCTTTACCTGGTCTGTGGGAAGGGAGATGGGCCATGTGACTATTTCTCCTTTGTCAACTGGCACCATATGAAGTCTTATTAGTAAAGGGTGTTAAGGGACACTGGAGGAGTAAAGGATCTCCTTTTCCTGTAGTGTGAATATTCTTCAGTGCTTGGCTAGTTTAGCATGGTGCCTGTCTTACCCTGTTTTGTGCTTCTATAACAGAGTACCTGAGATGGATAATTTGTAAAAAGCAGAAATTTATTCTTTCACAGTTCTGAAGGCTGAGAAGTCTAAGATCAAGGCACCAGCAGTTTAGGGCCCAGTCTCTCTGCTTCTAAGATGGCACCTTGAGTGCTGTTTCGTCCAGAGGAGAAGAATGGCATTCCCTCACATGGCAGAAGAGCAGAAGAGAGAACCCACGCTCACAAGCTCTTTTTATAGCAGCATTAATTCATTCCTGAGGGTAGAGCCCTCATGACCTAAGCACTTCCCAAAGGCCATACCTCCCAATACCATTGCGTTGGAGATCAAGTTTCAACATGACATTTGGAGGGGACAAAAGCATTCAAACCATAGCAGTGGCTTCTCCAGCTCTGTAGTCCTGCAGTATGTGACAGCCAGCTGGGTATAGCAGACTGGGTACCTTCTCAGGTGGCTTCACAGTAAAATGCTGCAGATGAGGCACCTCCCATGAATGGCCACCCCATCAACCCATTTAGCAACTCTGCAGCAAGATCTGAGGCACAGCACCTCACTGTGGACTTAGCATCCTAAAGGGCATATTTCCATTAAGTCACACCAGCATGGCATCTCAGGCACCCCAGTGAGCCATACCATGCCCTCTTCAATGAGTTCTGAATCTCAGTCCAGGAAGGAGGAATCTTTTTTGGTTACTCTTAGCTCAGCCCTAGGGATAGTGGCTGCTACTTATATTTGCTACCCCTATCTTCTTTAGGGACCTCTTTAACTCTTACTCTAAAATTCCCTGTTATTCCAATCTCCAGTTAGTATTTCTTTATATTGGGCCAGATGCAGTGGCTCTCGCCTGTAATCCCAGCATTTTGGGAGGCTGAGGTGGGAGGATTGCTTGAACCCAGGAGTTCAAGACCAACCTGGGCAACAAAGAGGGACCCCATCTTTATAGAAAATTTAAAAAATTAGCCAGGCATGGTGGCTCACACCTGTAGCCCCAGCTACTTGGCAGGCTGAGGTCGGAGGATTGCTTGTACCCAGGAGGTCGGGGCTGCAGTGAGAAATAATCATGCCATTGCACTCCAGCCTGGGTGACAGAGCAAAACCTGACCTTTTTTGGTTTGATATGCATTTTTTAAAAAGTTTTTTTCTAGTTCTGCGAAGAAGGTCATTGGTAGCTTTATAGGAATAACATTGAATCTGTAAATTGCTTTGGCAGTATGACCATTTTAATGATATTGATTCTTCCAATACATAAGCATGAAACCTTTTACCATTTGTTTGTGTCATCTCTGATTTCTTTGAGCAATGTTTTGTAATTCTGATTGTAGAGATCTTTCACTTCCCTGGTTAGCTGTATTCCTAGGTATTTTAGCCTTTTTGTGGCAATTGTGAATGGTATTGCATTCTTGATTCGGCTTTTGGCTTGGTTGTTGTTGGTGTATAGGAATACTAGTGATTTTTGTACATTGACTTTGTATCCTGAAACTTTGCTAAAGTTGTTTATCAGCTGAAGAAGCTTTTGGGCTGAGACCATGTGGTTTTCTAGATATGGAATCACGTCATCTGCAAACAGGGATAGTTTGACTTCCTCTCTTCCTTTTTGGATACCTTTATTTTTCTCTCTTGCCTGATTGCTCTGGCCAGAACTTCCAATCCTATGCTGAACAAGAGTGGTGAGAGGGGGCATCTTTGTCTTGTGCTGGTTTTCAAAAGGAATGCTTCCAGCTTTTGACCACGCAGTATGATATTGGCTGTGGGTTTGTTATAGCTGGCTCTGGTTATTTTGAGGTATGTCCCTTCAAAACCTAGTTTATTGGGAGTTTTTAACATGAAGAAATGTTGAATTTTGTCAAAAGCCTTTTCTATGTCAATTAATATAATAATGTGATTTTTTTTTTTCTTTTTTGAGACAGAGTTTCACTCTTGTCACCCATACTGGAGTGCAGTGGCGCAGTCTTGGCTCACTGCAACCTCTACTTCCCGGGTTCAAGTGATTCTCCTGCCTCAGCCTCCCTAGTAGCTGGAATTACAGGTGCCTGCCACAAAGCTCAGCTAATTTTTGTATTTTTTAGTAGAGACGGGGTTGCACCATGTTGACCAGGCTGGTCTCGAACTCCTGACCTCAGGTGATCCGCCCACCTTAGCCTCCCAAAGTGCTGGGATTACAGGTGTGAGCCACCACTTCTGGCCTAATCATGTGATTTTTGTCTTTGGTTCTGTTTATGTGATGAATCACATTTATTGATTTGCATGTGTTGAACCAACCTTGCATCCCAGGGATAAAGCCTACTTGAACATGGTGAATTAGCTTTTTGATGTGCTGCTGGATTCTGTTTGCAAGTTTTTTTTTTTTTTTTTTTGAGTATTTTTGCAGCAATGTTCATCAAGGATATTAGCCTGAAGTTTTCTTTTTTTTGTTATGTCTCCACCAGATTTTGGTATCAGGATAATGCTGGCCTCACAGAATGAGTTGGAGAGGAGTTCCTCCTCATCAACTTTTTTGAATAATTTCAGTAGGAATGATGCCAGCTTTTCTTTATACATCCCGTAGAATTTGGCTGTGAATGTATCTGATCCTGAGCTTTTTTTGGTTGGTAGGCTATTTAGTACTGATTCAATTTTGGTGCTCATTATTGGTCTGTTCAGGGGAATTAATTTCTTCTTGATTCAGTCTTGGGAGGGTGTATATGTCCAAGAATTTATCAATTTCTTCTAGGTTTTCTAGTTTGTGTGCATAGAGGTGTTCACAGTAATCTCTGATGGATATTTGTATTTCTGCGGGATCAGTGGAAATATCCCCTTTGTTGTTTATGATTGTTTATTTGGAACATCTCTCTTCTTTATTAGTCTAGCTAGCAGCCTATCTATCTTATTAATTGTTTCAAAAAGCCAACTCCTGGATTTATTGATGTTTTTGAATGATTTTTCGTGTCTCAATCTCCTTCAGTTCACCTCTGATTTTGGTTATTTCCTGTCTTCTGCTAGTTTTGGGGTTGGTTTGCTCTTGCTTCTCTAGTTCTTTTAGTTGTGATACTAGGTTGTTAATTTGAGGTCTTTCTAATATTTTATTGTAGGCATTTAATGCTATAAATTTCCATCTTAAAACTGCCTTAGTTGTGTCACAGAGATTCAGGTATGTTGTATCTTTGTTCTCATCAGTTTTAAAGAATTTCATTTCTGCCTCAATTTTATTATTTATCCCAAAGTCATTCAGGAACAGGCTGTTTAATTTTCATGTAATTGCATGGTTTTGAGTGATTTTGTTGTTTTAGTCTTGATTTCTACTTTTATTGAGCTGTGGTGTGAGAGTGTATTTGATATGATTTTGGTTCTTTTGCATTTGCTGAGGATTGTTTTATGTCTGGTTGTGCAGTCAATTTTAGAGTATGTGTCATATAGTAATGAGAAGAATGCATATTCTGTTGTTTTGCAGTGGAGGGTTCTGTAGAGGTCTATCAGATCCGTTTGGTCCAATGTTGAATTCAGGTCCTGAATATTTTTGTTAATTTTCTGCCTCAATAATCTGTCTAATACTGTCAGTGGAGTGTTGAAGTCTGCCACTACTATTGTGTGGGAGTCTAAGTGTTTCGTAAGTCTCTAAGAACTTGCTTTATGAATCTGAGTGTTCCTGTATTGGGCACATATTACTCACATTTTCGATTCTTTCTTGGGATAGTTTAGTTAATTGCGTTTTTAAGTTTCCATTTTATCTAAGTTATCAAGTTTGTTGGTATAAAGTTGTTCACAACATTTTCTTATTATTTCTTTAAAGTGTGTAGGATCTCTAGTGATACCACCCACCTATTTCATTTCAGATATTGGTAAATTGTACTATCTCTCTTCTTGGTAAGTCTAGCTAGGAGTTTACTAATTTTATTAATCTTTTCAAGGAACGAATGTTTGGCCTTATTCATTTTCCCTTCTGTTTGTCTCTTTCCATTTAATCAAATTCTGCTCTTAATTATTACTTTCTCTTCTACTTACTTTGGGTTGTTCTTCTATTTACTTACTTCTCTAGCTTGCTAGGGCAGAAACCTAGATAATTGATTATTTTATGATTTAGGCATCAAATGCGTACATTTCCTTCTAAGCTCTGTTTTATCTGCATACTACAAATTTAGATATGTTGTGTTTCATCATTTATTTCAAATTTTTTTCTCATTTCTTTGATGATTTTTTTCTGTGACTCATGGGTTATATAAAAGCATGTTATTTAAATCCAAATTACTTGTCTTTCCCCCTAGACATCTTATTGTTACTAGTTTCTAATTCAATTCCTTTGTGACCAGGGAACGTAACTCTGTACATTTGTAACTTTTTGAAAACTTAAAATGTAAAGCCTAAAATATAGTATTTCTTGAATATTTCATATGCACTTGAAATTAATCTATATTTTGTGAAGTGTAGCATTCTGCAAATGTCAGCTGGGTCAAATTGGTTGATACTGTTGTTCAGATCTTCTATATCCTTATTTTTGGGGAGTCTACTTCTATCAATTACTGAGAAAGGGGTGTTAAGATCTCCAGCGATAATTGTGAACTTGTCTATTTCTTTGTTTAGTTCTGTCGGTTTGACTTCATAAATGTTGAAGTTAGAGTATTAGATTCATACATCTTAGGAATATTTTTTTTTGAGACAGGGCCTTGCTCTGTAACCCAGGCTGGAGTGCAGCGGCACAGTCACAGCTCACTGCAGCCACAACCTCCCAGGCTCAAGTGATCTTCCCACTTCGGCCTCTCCAGCAGCTGGGACTCAGGTGTGTGCCATCATGCCTGGCTAATTTTTGTATTTTTTGTAGAGATGGTGTTTCACCATGTTGTCCAGGCTGGTCTCCCCAACTCCTGGACTCAAGCAATCCACTTGCCTCAGCCTCCCAAACTGCTGGGATTACAAGTGTGAGCCACTGTGCCTGGCCCATTTTAGGAACTGTTATAATTTATTAATAAATTGTTCCTTTTGGCCTTATAAAATGGCACCCTTTATCTCATCTCTTGAGAGCTCTGTCTTAAAGTTTACATTGTCTCACATTAATATAGTCACACCACATTTCTTACATTTAGTGTTTACATTGTATATCTTTTTCCATCATTTTATTTCCCACCTATTTTGTGTTTTTGTATTTAAATTATCTTTTTTTTTTTTTTTTTTTTTTTTTAAGACCGAGTCTTTCTCTGTAACCCAGGCTAGAGTGCAGTGGTGCGATCTCGGTTCATTGCAACCTCTGCCTCCCAGGTTCAAGCGATTCTTCTGCCTCAGCCTCCCTAGTAGGTGGTACTACAGGTGGGTGCCACCATGCTCAGCTAATTTTTTTATTTTTAGTAGAGACAGGGTTGTACCATGTTGGCCAGGATGGTCTCTATCTCCTGACCTCGTGATCTGCCCGCCTCAGCCTCCCAAAGTGCTGGGATTACAGGCGTGAGCCACTGCGCCCGGCCTAAATTATCTTTCTTATAGATAACATAGAGTTGGGCTTTGCTTTTTTAATTTACTGTCTTATGACAATATCTGCCTTTTAATTAGAGTGTATAATATACTTATGTAAACTAATTATTGCATGATGATTAGATGTAAGTTTACCATGTTGCTATTTGTTTTTCATTTATTTCTTCAATTTTTGTTTCTTGGTTGCTCCTATTCTGCCTTCTTTTAGGTAAATGAAATATTTTTTAGTATTCCATCTCATTTTCTCTGTTGGTTTCTTAACTCTATGCCTTTTGCATTATTTTTATTACTTTCTTTAAAAGTATGCCCTTTTCCTGAGCTCTTCACCCATTGTGTTATGTTTGTGGCTATATTTTACTTCTACATGTGTTATAAACCAACTTTAAATTATTATCATTTTTATTAACTTACTTTTTGTTTAAACAGCCTATTTTTTAAGGAAGTTATAAAAATAGTATGATTTTAAATATTTGCCTACTTATTTACCCTTTTTGGGTCTCTTGATTTTTTTCAATAGATCTGAGTTCTCATCTGGCATCATTTTGCTTTAGTCTGAAGAACTTCCTTTAGCATTTCTTATAGACCAGGTCCATCAGAGACATATGATCTCAGAATTCATTTATTTGACAATTGTTTTTATTTTACACTCAACTTAAAGAATGTGTTTGGTGAGTAGAGTATTTTTGGTTCACATTTTAATTTTTCTCTTTTAGCTCCTTTATGATGTCATTCCATTGTCTTCTGGCATCTATTGTTTCTGATGAAAAGTCACATACCATTCATATAATTGATTCTCTATATGTAATGTATCTTTTCTCTGGTTGCTTTTAGGATTTCTGCTTGATCTTTGATTGTGAGTAGTTTGACCATGATGTGCCTAGGTGTTTTTCTTTATATACCCTATTTGGATTCTTCTGAGCTTCTTTGATCAGCAAGTCAGTGTTATTCATTAAATTTTGGGAAAAATTTTGGTTTTTATTTCTTTAAATATTTTTTTCTGCCTCAACATCACTCTCTTCAGATTCAATAGGAATATGGGAAGAGATACCAGAGACCTCATTCTCTCTGCCATGTGAGAACACAATGAGAAGGCAGCCATCTGTAAGACGGGAAGAGAGCTTTCACCAGGAGGTGAACTGGCCAGAACATTGATTTTGCACTTCCCAGCCTCCAGAACTGTGAGAGAAGATTTATGTTTTCTAATCTACCCAGTTTGTTATATTTTGTTATAAAAGTCTGAGCAGACTAAGATAGGTTATAATCCAATACTGGATTATTTATTTTATTGCCCAAATTGTTTGAATCTGCCTATGACATGGAAGCTCCCAACTTCCAGTTGTCCCACATTTTGGGACTGAACCCATATACATCTTACATGTATTGACTGATATCTTATGCCTTCCCAAAATGTATAAAACCAAGCTGTAGCCCAACCATCTTGGGCACACGTTCTCAAGATCTCCTGGGGCTGTGTCACAGGACATAGGTCCCTCACATTTGACCCAGAATAAATCTCTTCAAATATTTTACAGAGTTTGACTCTTTTTATTGACACCAGTAGTAGCCCACTTCCCATTTTGACAACCAAAGATGTTTTCTTCTTCAAGGAAGCCTTGGCTCTGCTTTTGAGGTCTTTTAACTGACTGAGGCAGGGTCATCTATATTACCTAGGATAATCTCTCTTGCCTAAAGTCAACTGATTAAGAACTTTAATCACATCTACAAGACATCTTCACAATAGTATTTAGTGCTTGAATAATGTCTAGCCAGCTGACATATAAAATTGCCCATCACAAGAAGTGTTCATTTTTCTGACTCAAAGAAATGGTAGTACTAATCCCCTGTCAGTAATTTGTTTGGTCATGGCCATGTCATGAAAGTCTGGTCAATGATGTAGAGGGGGAATTTTGTTGAGGAAATTATGGAGCAGGTTTGCTCTTTTACAAGGAGACTCTAGGAAGAGATTGTTTCTTATTCTTCTGTTTGTTAATCTTCTGTTGGTTACTGTGTCTGGATGTTTAAAACAGGAATGACTGTGGCCAACTATAGCCTGAAACCATAACTGACACATTAAGGATGAAGAGTGGAAAGATACAAAGAATACAAGCCCTTGATGAAATCACTGAAGGCACCATCCCTGGAGCTTTCCTTACCTTTTTAGGTGAACAACACATTTTCGTTGTTGCTTAAGCTACTTTATAGTAGGTTCTCTGTCATTTGTAGCAACAGAAATGATTTCTCCTGACACACAGGCTCTGCCCACATTGTGGAAAAGACGGCCACCACCAGTAGCACAAGCTTGTTTCTTTTAGTTTGTTTTCTTTTTACGTTAGATTAGCAACCCCAGTGGAAAAGGACACTTTTTCTCTTAAGTGTCAGCAACAGTCCCAGGAAGGCACCCATTGGCCCAGCTTAGGTCACATGTCCATCTCTGAACCAGCACCATAGCTGGAAGAATGGAGTATGCTGTTGGGTCAGACCTGGTCCACATGGCCACCTCTGGGGCTAGGCGTGGGATTAGCTCTACCAGGACTATATGGATCATCAGTGGAGGATGGCTTATTTCCTGAGGGAAAATTGGCATGCTGACATCAGAAAGGACAGGGGGAACGTATGCCTGGCAGGCTAAAGCAACAGGTGACCTCTCAAACATCCTTCACAGGCTGGCCTCAACTTGTCGCTTCATAGGGATTTCTTATTGTCCTCCGTAACTATTGCTCCAGAACAAACTCTTCTACCCACAGGCAGCTCAATTCAACAGATTTGGAAAAAAACTCCTGCCATGTAGTGGATAGATCCGAATATTCAAAGGGGAAGACAACACACCTCTTGATTTTGGTGAGCTCTCTGTCTTTTGACATCACCTCCCTGCATGGATGAGTTTCCCTCCTCCAAACACAGAAGTACTTCCTTGCCAGTGCTTTAAGTCCTACTGTAATCCCAGCTTCTTTCCGGACTCTGTGCTCATGAAGCCCTTCTTACGGCTTGCTTTGAGCCAGTCATTCATCACGTGTTGTGGACTGAATGTTTGTGTTCCTCTAAAATCTGTATCTTGAAGCCCAGCCCCTGGTGCGATGGTATTTGGAGATGGAGTCTTTGGGAGGTAATCAAGATTAGATTAGGCCATGAAGGTAGGGCCCTCATGATGACATTATTATCCTTATAAGAAGACACACTACAAAGCTCACTTTCTCTGCCTCCCACCTTGTGCACAAATAAGAGTTCATGTGAGCACACAGACAAATGGTGGCCACCTTCAAGCCAAGAGACGAAGACTCAGAATGAAGCCTACTTTGCCAGCTCTTGGTCTTGGACTTCCAGGCCTCCAGACTGTGAGGAATAATTTCTGTTGTTAAATCAACCTAGTCTATGGTATTTTGTTATGACAGCCTGAGAAGACTAAGACAGTTGGTCTTATTTTATGGGAGTATGAGACCCCAATGCTTGACTGAAAGCTCCCTTTGTATAATTCCATTAATTCTTCAGTTTCTGGCAGGGGGCCACTAACAGGGGCCAAACAGTTGTGAGAACCCTGGGGCCAGAGCTGAGATTTGAACCCATATTCTTTTTGTCCTAGCAGGCTGGTTATGCAGAATCAGTTCCGAAATCCCTTCCTCCTTATGAAGTCTTGTGTCACATAAGCAATTTGTTTGATACATTTATTGTTATGTAGAGAATGTGTAGATCACTTTATTCACTTGTATTTTGAAATACACACCCATACCTAAGAATGCATGGAATGTGGATGTATAGTTGAAGAATAATAAAGCAAACATTTACATAGCTCCATTATGTTAAGACAGAACATCATCAGTACCTGTTGGTCCACTCCAATCACATTCCCTTCTTATGTGTTTTTATTTCTATTTTGATAGAATATATGTATTCTATATATAGATATAATTATATATTATATATTCATAAATAATGTGTCCTTTTCATCTGGAAAACTGAGTAGCAAGCACAAAACTAGCAGCACAAGAAAAGAACAATGCTATCACTCTTAGGTGAGAGCTCTGAGAATAAGATGGGCTGGGTCATGGTCTAATTTCAGCTTCATTGTGAATTTACCAAAGTCCTCCTGGGAGAGGTCAGTGGGCCAGGACATGGCGCATTCTTGGAAGTGCTGTGTTCTTCACAGTTGGGGTGTTTGGCAAGGCCCTAGTATTGGCTGAGTCTGTGCATCCGGCAGGAATGTGATCAAAGGAACTGTTCTGTGTTTTATGCTTCTCAGCTCCACATGCCCACCCCCGGCTCCCAAGAGTCTGTCCAATCAGGACACTTCGGAGGTTACCTCGAGGTCCTCAGCTGAACCAGGCATAGAGTGTGGAGGGGAGAAAGAAACTTCATCATGGTAGAGAAAAGCCATGTTTAAAAAGGAATTTGGGACAGATGCATCAGGGCATGTTCAAGTTAAAAAAAGAGTATGATGGCCGAAGGATCCTGGTAATGACATGTCCAACTTTTGAGACACATGACTTTGATCTGATCAGCTGCCTCCTCCACCTGGTGCACTGCAGTTATCCTAGCACCTCCCTCAACCATTGTCAAAGGGGTTATCTTTGTCTCTTTCCTCCGTTGGATCTCTTGCTTCCCACTTATACAATGTATAATCAATAAGGGGCAGCCAATGACAGTAACGGAGGACTATTGTTTCAGAATAATGTTCCCACTGAGGTAAAATGTATGGACAATATATGAAAACAATATGTAACTTCTAGTTGGAAAAGATGGGATACACTTATCTTTCCATGCTCCTCTTCACTAAGTACAACTGTCAGCCCTAGAAATAATGCAGGAGACAACCAAAGGAGAACTGCAAAAGGGAGAAGGAAGGCAAACTAGTTGGTATATTCGCTTCCTAGGGCTGCCAGAACAAAGCAACACAAACGGGGTGGCTTAAAACAACAGAAGTGTATTAACTCACAGTTTTGGAGACTAGAAGTCCAAAATCAAGGTGTCAGCAAGGTTAGTTCCTTCTGGAGGTTCTGAGGGAGAATCCGTTTCATGCCTCTCTCCTAGCTTCTGCTGGTAGTTGCCAGCAATGCTTGGCATTCCTTGGCTTCTAGATGCATCACTCTAATCTCTGCCTTTATGGTTACATGGTGTTCTCTCTCTCTCTCTCTCTCTCTCTCTCTCTCTCTGTGTGTGTGTGTGTGTGTGTGTATGTGTCTGTGTCCAGAAATATCCCTCTTATCAGGTCACTACTCATTGGATTAAAGCCCACCCTAATCCAGTACTATCTTATCTGAACTAGTTACATTTGAAAGACCTTTTGCTCCAAATAAACCACAAGCTAGCTGGTGTGGTGGTGCACACCTGTAGTCCCAGCTACCTGGGAGGCTGAGATTGGGAGGAATTTTTGAGCCCAGGAGTTCAAGTGTTCAAGTTCAGCCTGGGCAACATAGTGAGACCCTATATCTAAAAAAATTAAATTGAGTTCAAATAAGATAACATTTTGAGGTTCCAGATGGACATGAATTTTGGGGAGACATTATTCAACAGTCAGGGACCCAGGACTGGAGGAACGACATAACAGCAGGGTGCTTTACAAACCTCTACCTAACAGAAGAAGAAAGGAAAGACTCAGAGTCCTTTCTTTCCTGGTAGGACCTGAGAGTCTGTTCTCCCACCTAGAGATAATGGGTGGCCCAGAGTAATTGCAAGGAGAATCTGGCCCCACACAACAAATGCCAAGCTCAGGAAACTTTTCAGTACTGGGAACTTGAGATTCTCTTCCTTCATTCAGAGTCACCAGGCAATTAGGCAGCACCAGCAAGGGGTATCCTGCCACAACAGAGTCCATTCTGGAAGCAGTAACAGTGCCCCACAGAAAGGAGAAATCCTGACACAACAATGCCAAGCTCAGGAAGTGCTTTTTATAATCACAGGCCAGAGGCCTCCCTCCTTTACTTATAGGCAGTGGGTGGCCCAGCCTGGGGAATTTCCTTCACTCTCTGAATCAGCATCAACAGGGACACGTGGAGCCCTGTAGCACAAGATAAACCAAACAAGCAAACCAAATAGCACCACATAGGCTATTTGAGCCAGTGAAAATTAGATGGTTATTAAAAATACAGCCCACAAAAGTAGACCAGAACCTGCATGCTAAATCTAAACAGGATGACTGCATATTAAAATAAAAATTCAAACAGGAACCAAAGGCTCTTACCTAACAGTCAAAATGTCCAGTATAGAATTGGAAACCATCCACCACATCAAGAACCAGAAAAATTGTAGTTTAAATGAGAAAAGAAAATCAAATGATACTAACACCAAGATCAATCAGATGTTGGAATGATCTGATAAGAATTTTTAAACAACCATCATAAAAATGATTCAACAAGAATTTATAAATTCTCTTGAAATAAATCTCAGGAAAAATGTAGAAGCAAATGAATATTATAGAACTAAAAAATATTACAATTGAAATAAAAAGCTCACTGGATTTAAGAGTGGAGTGAGGAATACAAAGGATAAAATCAGTAATTTTAAGAACAGTTCAATAGAATTTACACAATCTGAGTGATAGAGGTAAAATAGAAGAAAAAAAGGAGGCCAGGTATGGTGGCTCACGCCTGTAATCCCAGCATTTTGGGAGGCTGAGGCGGGTGGATCACGAGGTCAGGAGATCGAGACCATCCTGGGTAACACGATGAAACCTCCTCTCTACTAAAAATACAAAAAATTAGCCGGGCATGGTGGTGGGCACCTGTAGTCCCAGCTACTCAGGAGACTGAGGCAGGACAATGGCATGAACCCAGGAGGCAGAGGTTGCAGTGAGCTGAGATGGTGCCACTGCACTCCAGCCTGGGTGACAGAGCGAGACTCCATCTCAAAAAGAAAAAAAAAAGTAAACATAACATTGTAAAACTTGTAGAAAAAATTATAAAATTTCTTCAGGATGTAAGGATAGAAAAAGAGCTTTTAGACCTGATGCCAAAAGCAAGGCCTATAAGAGAAAAAAATGGATAAATTGGACTTTACCAGAATTCAAAACCTGTTCTCTGTTAAAGACTCTGCTAAAAGGATGAAAAGACAAGATATGGAGTGGGGAAAGTATTTGCAAAGCATACATCCAACAGAGGACTAATATCTAGAATATATACAGAACTCTCAAAACTAAACAGTAAAAATCCAAACAATTCAATTAGAAAATGAAGACTTAGATTCACACAAAAACTTGTACATGAATCTTTTTAATAACTTTATTCCTAATAACCTAAACTGGAAACAGCACAGTTGTCATTTAATGGATAAATGGTTAAATAAACTGTGGTACATCCATACCATGAAATAATACTTAGCAGTGAAAAGGAATAAACTATTGATAGGCACAACAACCTAAATGAATTTGCATAGAATTATACTGGGTACAAAAGCCAATTCCAAATGGTTACATATTATACAATTCCATTTATATCATACTCTTGCAATAATAAAATAATAGAAATGGAAAACAGATTAGTGGTTGACAAGGATTAAAGATGAGCTATGACTGTAAAAAGGCAATATGAGAAGCACTGTGGTGATGAAAGTGTCCTTTATCCTGATGATGTCAATGTCAGTATTCCAGTGTGATATTGTACTGTAGTTCTGCAAAATGTTACCACTGGAAGAAACTGGGTAAAGAGTGTAATGGATTGCTATGTATTATTTCTTACAATAGAATATAAATTTAAAGTTGTCTTAAAAAGTAAAACTTAATTTAAAAACACAACATCTGCTTGAATTTACCAGGGAACCAGCAAGGTAGTTACAGTAAACTGTAAGATGACTACAAATTCATCCCATACATATCCTTCTACAGTGTGACATAGCTGTACCTGCCACTGAGAGATGCATCCCTTGAACTGGGATGAAGAGTTTATTTCTCCATCTCTTGAAATGAATGTGAGCCAGATGCAGTAGCTTGCACCGGTAATCCTAGCACTTTGGGAGGCTCAGGTGGGAGGATTGCTTGAGGCCAGGAGTTTGAGATCAGCCTGGGTGACAGAGAAAGGCCCCATCTCTACAAATATTTTTTTAAAATCGAAAAAAAGAAACTGATGTGTATTGACCAATGGGACATTAACAAATATGATTCAAGCAGAAGTTTTAAAAGCACTTCTTCAGAAACAAGGAAAGGATGTCCCCTCTCACCACTGCTTTTCAACATCATACTGGAAGTCCTAGCTAAAGCCATAAAAAAAGGAAAAAAGGTATACGGATTATGAAGGAAGAAAGAAAACTCCTTGTTGCATATGACTTGATCATTTATGTGGAAAATCTGAAAGAACTGATCAAAAAACCCCTCCTGGAAATAATAAGCCATTATAGCAAGGTTGTAGGATACAAGGTCAACATACAAAATTCAATCACTCTCCTATATACCAGCAATGAACAAGTAGAATTTAAAATTAAAAACACAACATCAGGTACATTAGCATCCCCCAAAATAAAATACTCAGGTGAAAATCTAACAAAATGTGTGTAAGATCTGTATGAGGAAAACTACAAAACTCTTGTGAAAGAAATCAAAGAACTAAATACATTGAGAGATATCCCATGTTCATAGATAGGAAGACTCAATATTTCAAGATATCAGCTTTCCCAATGTGATTCAACACAATCTCAATATAAATCCCAGCAAGTTGTTTTGTGGTTATTGACAAACTCATTCTAAAGTTTACATGGGGAGGCAAAAGACTCAGAATAGCCAACACAATATTGAAGGAGAATTAAAAAGTTCAAGGACTAACACCACCTGACTCCAAGACTTATTATAAAACTACAGTAATCAAGACAGTGTGGTATTGGTGAAAGAACAGACAAGTGGATCAATGAAACAGAATAAAGAGTGCAGAAATAGACCCACATAAATATAATCAACTGATCTTTGACAAAAGAGCAAAAGCAGTACAACAGAGAAAAGAGAGTCTTTTCAACAAATGGTGCTAGAACAACCAGACATTCACAGGCAAAAAAAACAAAAAACAAAACAAAACAAAACCTTGACACAAATCTTACAACGTTCGCAAAAATTAACTCAAAGTGGATCACAGACTTAAATGCAAAACACAATTTCATAAAAATACTAGAAGATAACATAGGAGAAAATCTAGATGACCTTGGATTTGAAGATGACTTTTTAGATGCAACACTAAGGCATGATCCATGAAAGAAAGAATTGATAAGCTTGACTTCTTTAAAATTAAAAAATTTTGCTCTGTGAAAGACGCTATCAAGAGAATGAAAAGATATGCCACAAACTGGGACCAAACATTTGCAAAAGATGTATTTGATGAAGGGCTGTTATCCAAAATATACAAAGAACTCTTGAAACTCCACAATAAGAAAACAAACAACTCAATTTAAAAATGGGCCAAACACTTTAACACATACCTCACCAAAGATATACAGATGGCAAAGAAGCACATGAAAACAAGCTCCACATCACATCATCAGTAACGTGCAAATTCAAATAGCAATGAGATACCACTATACATCTATTAGAATGCTCAAAATCCAGAAAACTGACAACTCTAAATACTGGCAAGGAAGATTTGGAACAACAGGGACTCTCATCCATTGCTGGTGAGAATGCAAGCTAGTACAGCCACTTCAGAAAACAGTTTGTCAGTTTCTCGCAAAACTAAATATACACTTAACATACAATCTAGCAAGCACACTCCTTGGTATTTATTTAAAAATGTCAAAAACTTGTGTCCACACAAAAACCTGCATGTGGATGTTTACAGCAGTTGTATTCATACTTGCCAAAATTTGGAAGCAACCAAGATGTACTTCAGTAGGTGAATGGAGTGAATGGACAAATAAACTGTGGTACATTCAGACAATCGATATTATTTAGTGCTAAAAAGAAATGAGTTATCAGCCAGATGTGGTGGCTTATGCCTTTAATTCCAGCAGTTTGGAAGGCTGAGGCAGGAGGATCACTTGAAGCCAGAAGTTCCAGACCAGCCTGGGCAATATAGTGAGACCTCCTCTACGAAAAAAGAAAGAAAGGGAAGGAAGGAAGGAAAGAAGGAAGGAAGGAAGGAAGGAAGGAAGGAAGGAAGGAAGGAAGGAAGGAAGGAAGGAAGGAAGGAAGGGCGGGAAGGGAGGGTATTATCAAGCCATGAAAAGACAAGGAGGAAATTTGAATGCATATTTCTAATAAAATATGAAAGAAGCCAAACTGAAAATGCTACATACTGTATGATTCCAATTATATGATATTCTGGAAAAGACAAAACTGTGGAGACATTAAAAAGATTACTGGTGGCCGGGCACAGTGGCTCATGCCTGTAATCCCAGCACTTTGGGAGGCTGAGGTGAGTGGATCACTTGAGGTCAGAAGTTTCAGACCAGCCTGGCCACCATGGTGAAACCCCATCTCTACTAAAAATACAAAAATTAGCCAGGCATGGTGGTGGGCACCTTTAATCCCAGCTATCCAGGAGGCTGAGGCAGGAGAATTGCTTGAACCCAGGAGGCAGAGGTTGTGGTGAGCTGAGATCATGCCACTGCACTCACTGCACTCACTGCACTCACACTGCACTGCAACAGAGCGAGACTCCATCTCAAAAAAAAAAAAAAAAGTGAGAACAGTGAAACTACACTTGCATGATACTTCAGTGATATGTACACGTCATTACATATTTGTCCCTACCCATAGAATGTACTAAGGGAGGAGACCACCCCTCATATTGTCTTATGCCCAATTTCTGCCTCCAAAGAAAGAAAAAGTGAAAACTAAAAGGCAGAAAAGAAATCCACAAGCAGACAGTCCAGCGCCACACCCTGGGCCTGGTAGTTAAAGATCGACCCCTGACCTAATCCTTTATGTTATCTACAGGTTACAGATATTGAATAGAAAAGCATATGAATGTGAAAAGCACATGAATGTAAGTGAAAATCCCTATCCTGTTTTGTTCCAATCTAATTACAGGTGCATACAGCCCCTAGTCACGTACCCCCTGCTTGCTCAATTGATCACGACCCTCTCATGATCACCCCCTTAGAGTTGTGAGCCCTTAAAAAGGACAGGAATTACTCAATCAGGGAGCTTGGCTCTTGAGACAGGAGTCTTGCTGATGCCCCTGGCCGAATAATCCCCTTCCTTCTTTAACTCAGTGTCTGAGGAGTTTTGTCTGTGGCTCGTCCTGCTACATTTCTTGGTTCCCTGATCGGGAAGTGAGGTGAATGGCAGATGGTTGAGGCAGCTCCTTAGGTGGCTTAAGCCTGCCCTGTGGAACATCCCTGCAGGGGACTCCGACCAGCCCGAGTGATGTGGATCCTGAGAGCGCTCCTGGGTAGGCATTTGCCCTGGTGGGACACCTCACCAGAGCAGTGTGTGGCAGACCCCCATGGAGGATCAACGCAGTGGCTGAACACCGGGAAGGAACTGGTACTTGGAGTCCAGACATCTGAAACTTGGTAAGACTAGTCTTGAGAACTTGCCAACTCCATTTGAGTGGAAGCGTGACCTGATCACCCACGGCATGCCTTGTTGGCACTTTAGATTGGTTTTGGTTTTGGTTTTGGTTTTGACTTGGTTTGAATTGCTTGACAAGACTGGTCTTGGGAACTTGCCCACTCCATTTGAGTGATCACCCATGGTGTGGCTTTATTGGCACTTTGGTTTTGGTTTTGACTTGGTTTAAAATGCTTGACAGGACTGGTCTTAAGAACTTGCCTACTCTGTTTGAGTGGAAGCGTGGCCTGATCACCCATGGTGTGCCTGTACCAGCACTTTGATTTTTGTTTTTGACTTGACTTGGATTGCTTGATACTTTGGTTTTGGTTTTGACCTGTCTTGGATTTCTGGATACTCTGATTTTGGTTTTGATTTTGGTTTGGTGTAAAATACAAAAGTGTGTGTGTGTATGCCCTTTTTACCCGTTCTTTGTTTTGTGGTGTGTGTGTGGTGTGAGCATGGTGTTTTGTCTCGAGGAAAAATGGGTGAGGCACAAAGTAAGCCCACCCACTAGGAACTATGTTGAAAAATTTCAAAAAAAGGATTTAAGGGAGACTATGGAGTATATGACACCAGGAAAACTTAAAACTTTGTGTAAGATAGACTGGCCAGCATTAGAGGTAGGTTGGCCATTAGAGGCAAGCCTGGACAGGTCCTCTGTTTCAAAGGTATGGCACAAGGTAACCTGTAAGCCAGGGCATCCAGACCAGCTCCTGTACCTAGACACTTGGTTACAGCTGGTTTTAGACTCCCTGGCCCCAACACACAGTGGTTGAGAGAACAGCAGCATAAGTGGCTGGCAGAGGCAAGGAAAGACCAGCAGAGAGAGAGAAAGGAAAGAGACAGAGAGGAAAAGAGGCAAAAAGAGAGAGGAAGAGATAGAGAGGAAGAGACACACAAAGAGGAAGTCAAGGAGAGACAGAGAGAGAGAAAAGAAGAGAGAGGCAGAGAGAGAGATAGAGGCAAAAGGAAAGTCAAAGAGAGAGAGGCAAAGTCAAAAAAGAAAGGAAGGAAGGAAGGAAAGAAGGAAAGAAAGAAAGAAAGAAAGAAAGAAAGAAAGAAAGAAAGAAAGAAAGAAAGAAAGAAAGAAAGAAAGAAAGAAAGAAAATTTAATATTAACCACTGAAAATTCCCTTAACCCAGCAGGTTTCCTAACAGGGGATCTAAATCTTAATTACCATATGAAGGTCTGACCAGACCTAGGAGAAACTCCCTTCAGGACAGAATGATCAATGGTTCCTCCCAGCTAATTGGAAAAAAAAAGAAAAAAAAAGCCATCTATACCAATTCTAATTTAGACAAAAGAAGGTCTTAATAGCAAAGGATAATTAAAATCCCAAACTTACAATGTTTTCAAAAAGGTAAAGTTTGCTAAAAGTTAACAGTGTAACATATATTATAGTAACTTTTATTCTTGTGGCCTTAGACAGTCTAGTCCACAGTTTGCTTTGGAAAAGAATGGTTATCATCTCGAAAAAAAAAAGGCAGGGGGGAAACGGGGGGTGAAGGTGGAATTTATTTAAAAAGATTTATATGGTAAATTCTTGTCCAGAAATAAATTAACTGGTTGTTTAAAGAAAGAATGTTTGTAATAAGTCAGGAAGTTAAGGCTTGTCGAAAAATTGCCTGTAAAAGTCATGAAAGAAAAAAAGGTTATAAAAAAGTGTGTTAAAAAAAGAATGTATGCAAAAAATGTTGTATAATTTAAAAGTAACTAGGCCTCCTGAATGTAAAACTATTGGGAAAAAAACAGTTTACGTGCAAGGTGTATAAGAAAAGTAAAATATACCTTTAGGAAAAGGATTATAAGGAGGCATAAGAATGTACATTTTTACCTACATTAAAAAGTTTAAAAAATTATTGTTTTGAAGGTTTAAGCAAGCTTTAAAACGTTAATTGTAAAGAAAATTCTGTGAGTAAACATATTTAGCTAAAGTTAAAGAAGTATCATCCAGTTGTTATGCCCAGACCGTTTATTCCCCGAAGAAGACCACCAGAGTCCAGAGTCAAAGCTAAGCAGCAAGGATCTTTATTACAGGTTTGAACCTGGAACTCTCCCTCGCTCGTGAAACGAGACGGGCAGGAGAGCTCCCCCACTGAGCTCCGAACAATGTTATATAGTCTAAGGAAAGTAGGCATAGAATCATTATACAAATTAGAGGTATGATTGGCTGGAGTTTGAACAAAGCGATTTGGCAAACTATGATTGGTTCCTGCCATTTCTGATATTTTGGTTCAAACTTTGAGGTGGGAGAGCAGGTTTATGGCAGCAAGAGTTTATCTTACTTAAACACGTCTTGTGACCTTGCCTCAGAACTTACAAAATCTCTGGTATGTGCAAAACAAAATCTCTGGTACGTGCAGAAAACCAGGTACTCACAGAACTTAAGAAATCTCTGGTATGTGCAAAGATTAGAGAGCAGAACAAAGGTGTAGCGGGTGGGGGGCGGGTACACATCTATCTTTGTGTCCTTTCATTTCTCCCTTCTCATAAGTAACTGGATGTCCAATCTTGGATTTCCAGCCAAGTGTAAGTGACGGGAGACTCAGTTTTGTAAAAATACCACCCTTGTCGTTCTCTCCAGTATCGGACAGAGTGCGTCTTACAGTAGCTATATGGGCAACCTGCACTCTGGTGCCACCAATAATTTTTACAATTATATTCAGTTTGATCATATTCAAAACAGATCATGGGTATTGCTGGTTGGGCAATCTGGAACCTAGTGAAATTGAGGTAAACTATAGTATTACACCCTGAGGGGGGGGGCAGTCTGCGCTAGCTAGCAGTTTACCCGCTTGGGGGGTTTCCCCGGGGTGAGTTTTGTTCTCATAGAGCCAGAACCTCCAGACATAGGGATTAGACGGCGCAGCAGTGAGGAGAGTCAGATGCATAAGGCATAAAAGCATAGGTAAGCTAGACATGGTTACGGCTATGGGGATGACGGCGCAGGGTTAGCTTTAAGGGATTGTTCTTAGCTTTGTCTACAGTCCATGTAACCGGTGCTCCAGACGGCTCGAGAAGGTCGGATGTTGGGTCCACTGGTTTGACGTGTGTGTAGTGGATCCACGAAGCGATGCCTTCTACTTTGAGAGCAGTGGGAGTAGTCAGGAGTACTTGCAGTGGTCCTTTCCACCTGGGTTGAAGAGTTTCTTGCCGGTGGCGCTTGACTAGGACCCAGTCTCCCGGCTGGAACGGATGAGGCGTCGGCGGAGGTCCTGCCTCATACAGTTCTCGTAGTCTGGGCCAAATTTCCTGGTGAATTTTCTGTAAGGCTTGTAAGGAGAACAGGAGCTCAGAGACATTTTCAGTTTCAGGTTTGAGTAAGTCATCTTTTAGACTGGGGACCAGGGGTGGGGGTCTGCCATACATGATTTCATATGGTGTGAGGCCTAGTCTGTAAGGGGTATTTCGGGCCCGGAACAGAGCGTAGGGGAGAAGTACTACCCAATTAGCGCCAGTCTCCATGGTCAATTTAGTTAAGGTCTCCTTCAGAGTCCGATTCATCCTTTCTACCTGTCCTGAGCTTTGGGGCCTATAAGCACAATGTAATTTCCAATTTGCCCCCAGAATGGAAGCCAAATCCTGACTTACCTTAGCAACGAAGGCTGGTCCATTGTCTGACCCTATTTGGACGGGAAAGCCATACCTGGGGAGGATTTCTTCCAAAATTTTCTTTGCTACAACCTGAGCAGTTTCTCTCTTAGTTGGGAACGCTTCTGTCCATCCTGAAAAAGTATCTACAAAGACAAGTAAGTACTGATACCCATATTTTCCAGGCTTTATCTCAGTAAAGTCTATTTCCCAATAGATACCAGGCCTAGTTCCTCTACACCTAATTCCTGCGGTGGTCTGGGTTTGGGGGCAAGCGTTGTTTAGTTGGCAGGCTTTGCAATTTGTTGTGACATCGCTGGCCAGTTCAGCTATGCGCCTGATTCTAAACTTGGCGTGCCTGATTAAGTCCATCATTCGCCGGGCACCCAGGTGGGTTGTCCGGTGGATGTGTTCCAACACCTGCCGTCCTAATTTTTCTGGTAGGATGGTTTGGTCATTTATATCAGTCCACCACCCATTTTTAACCTGTTTTAGGGGAAGCGTGTTCATCCATTCGCGATCCTGTTCGGTATAGTCGGGAAAACATGGCAAATTTCACGGGCCAGGATCGGGGAGCTGGAGCACGAGGAGCTGACTGGGAGCTTTTGCTATGCTCCTTGCGGTTTGGTCGGCTAAGAAGTTGCCTTGAGCAATTGGCGTAGTTGGTTTCTGATGACCAGGGCAATGTACGATAGCCAATTTCTTTGGTTTCCACAAAGCAGTTAATAGAGCTAGGATCTCTTGCTTGTTTTTTATTTCTTTGCCTTCGGCTGTTAATAGCCCCCTTTCTCTGTAGATGGCCCCATGTATGTGCGCAGTAGCGAAAGCATAGCGGCTATCCGTGTATACTGTTAGATTTTTCTCTGCCCCTAGGGTGAGGGCCTGTGTAAGGGCTATCAGTTCGGCTCTTTGGGCCGATGTCCCTGGAGGCAAGGGTTCCGCCCAGATTACCTCAGTCTCTGACGTTACAGCCGCTCCTGCATACCGCTGGCCTTGGTGGACATAGCTGCTGCCATCAGTGAACCAGGTGAGTTCTGTGTCGGGGAGCGGACGATCTTGCAGGTCCTCCCGCACCCCATGCACCTGAGCCAGTATCCCAGTGCACTCATGGGACGGGGCATCCAAGTCTGGATTTGGCAGCAGTGAAGCAGGGTTTAAAGAGGTTGGGGGCAGAAAAGTTATTCTGAGGGGGTTTAACAGCAGTCCTTGATAGTGGGTGAGCCCGGTGTTACTCATCCATCGGTCCGGCGGCTGCCGGAGGACGCCTTCAATGGCATGCGGGGTTATAACGCGCAACTCTTGCCCCATGATAAGTTTATCAGCGTCTCGGACCATTAGGGCGGTCGCCGCGATTATCCGGAGGCAGGGTGGCCAGCCAGCAGCCACTGAATCTAATTTTTTTGACAAATAGGCAACTGGCCTCTGCCAGGGGCCTAGGTACTGTGTTAACACGGCTTTTGCAACACCCTTACTTTCATCCACGTATAAGTGGAAGGGCTTGGAGACATCAGGGAGCCCCAGCGCGGGGGCTGATAACAAGGCAGTTTTGATTTGCTGAAAGGCCAGCTCAGCCTCTTCCGTCCAATTGAAGGGCTGCCGTTCCTTTGTTGCCTGGTATAGGGGCTTGGCTAACTCAGCAAATCCGGGTAGCCATAACCTACAGAACCCTGCCGACCCCAGGAATTCTCTCACTTGCCGTGTCGACTGGGGTCTAGGGATGCGTAGGACTGTTTCCTTTCGGGCTTTGGTTAGCCAGCGTTGCCCCCCTTTTAATAGGTACCCCAGATAAGTTACCTCCGACTTGCAGATCTGAGCCTTTGTTGCTGAGGCTCGGTAGCCTAGCTCCCCCAGAGTCTTCAGGAGGTCCTCAGTCCCTCGAACACAAGTTTCCGGGGACCTGGCCGCTATTAAGAGATCATCAACATATTGCAAAAGAGTTATTTCAGGGTGTTGCCGCCGGTACTCCCCCAGATCTTCATGAAGGGCTTCATCGAACAGGGTTGGTGAGTTCTTGAACCCTTGTGGCAGTCTGGTCCATGTTAGCTGACCGTTGATGCCCCTCTCAGGATCCGTCCATTGAAATGCAAAGAGTTCTTGACTTTTGGGAGCCAGAGGAAGGCTGAAGAAAGCGTCTTTTAGATCAAGAACGGTATACCACTGTTTTTTGGGATGTAAGGCACTCAGAAGGGTGTATGGATTGGGCACAGTGGGATGTATGTCCATGACCCTTTTATTAACTTCTCTTAAATCCTGTACTGGCCTGTAGTCCGTACTGTTGGGTTTACGAACAGGTAACAGTGGAGTATTCCAGGATGAGTGGCAAGCCCGTAGGACTCCCTGGTCTAGGAGTCGGCGGATATGGGGCGTAATTCCTTCTCTTGCCTCCAGGGGCATAGGATATTGCCGAACCCGAACCGGGTCCGTCCCTGGCTTAACTTCCACAAATATGGCAGGTCGATGTTTAGCTAGCCCCAAGCCCCCAGTTTCTGCCCACGCTTCAGGGAAACGCTGGAGCCAAGAGTCAATTCCCTGATCGGGGGGCTTTTGCTCTTGATGGAGTCGGTATTCATCTTCTAAGGTGACAGTCAGGATAGATATTGGCCTGTTTTGGGAATCAGTTATCTTGGGCCCTTCTGGCTCAAAGTGGATTTGGGCCCCCATCTTTGTCAGCAAGTCCCTCCCTAGTAGAGGGCAGGGGCTCTCTGGGATGACTAGGAAGGAATGGGAGACTTTTCCCGTTCCTAAGTCTACAGTCCTCTGGGTTGTCCAGGGGTATTTTTTGATGCCTGTGGCCCCGTGCACCCAGGATGTTTTCTTAGACATTTTTCCAATTGGTTTGGTTAGGACTGAGCGTTCCGCCCCAGTATCGACCAAGAAGCGAACTGGGGACCCCTCCACTTGCAAAGTTAACCTGGGTTCGGGGAGGGGGTCCGAACCCCGTCCTCCCTAGTCAGAGTCCTGGGTAACGAGTATGGAGGTAGGGTTAGCTGGTCTCCGTTTCTTTGGGCAGTCTTTAATCCAATGGCCACGTTCCTTGCAATAAGCACACTGATCTTTTTCTAATCCTTGCCTAGGGCCTTGCTTTTTCTGCTTTCTGTTTTGGCCATTTCCTGCCTGGGGGAAAGCTGCTACTAAGACTTTGGTCATTTCTTTGGTTGCCTTGAACTGTTTTTCTTCTGGAGTATCCCTATTATTATAAACTCGCTGGGCCATCTGAAGGAGGTCCTGAATCTGCTTTCCCTCTAAACCTTCTAATTTCTGGAGTTTTCTTTTAATATCTGGTGTTGCCTGGTTTACAAAGGACATTACTACCGCTGCCTGATTTTCCGGTGCTTCCGGGTCCATAGGGGTAAACTGTCTGAAGGCTTCCATTAATCTCTCTAAATACACAGCGGGGCTTTCTGTCTTACCTTGTAACACAGAATATACTTTAGCCAAATTGGTGGGCTTGCGAGCTGCAGCCCGGAGACCCGCCATTAGAGTCTGGCGATAAATGAGCAGTCGTCCCCTACCTTCTGCCGTGTTGTAGTCCCATCTGGGCCGGGTCAAAGGGAAAGCCGCATTAATGAGGTCAGGATTTGCAGTTGGCTGGCCGTCATCTCCTGGAACCAGTTTTCTGGCCTCAACTTGGATTCTTTCCCGCTCCTCCGTTGTGAACAGGATTCGGAGGAGCTGTTGACAGTCATCCCAGGTCGGCTGGTGAGTAAACATGACACTGTCTAACAACGAGGTTAGATCTTTGGGATTATCTGAGAACCGAGCATTTTGGGACTTCCAGTTGTATAAATCACTGGTGGAAAAAGGCCAATACATGAGACGGGAGAGCCCGGTATCATCGAGCGATCCTATTTCTCTGAGAGGCAGGGCTACAGTGGAGTCAGGGAGTCGGGAAGCTTGGTCCCGCTGTACGCGGCCTCGTGTTCGGCCGGCCGGTCCCCCCAGGTTACTTTCGCTCTCGGCTGCTTCCGCTTCTCGGTTTCCCTCTACGGAAGCACCACCCTGGGGGACTGGGTCCTGCGGGATAAGGTGCGGATATGGTGGGGGAAATGTGGGTTCTAACGTTAGGGGGTCCTGGCTGTCCAGCAGCACAGGGGCCGAGGGAGCAGAGGGAGTCTTTTGTCTTGTAGGTCGCGTTACTAGGACTTTGCAGGGCTCAGGGATGAATGGAGTTATCCAGGGTGGTGGGTTTTCCACAAGATCCTGCCACACTAGAATATAAGGAATTTGATCAGGATGTCCTGACTGCCCTGGCAGGAAAATCTTAGTTTTTACCTTAGTAATAATAGAGAGACAGAAAGTTCCTTCGGAGGGCCACCCTACGCCAAAAGAGGGCCACTCCGAACGGCAGAAAGTAACTAGCTTTCCCTTCTTTAGTTCTACGCTTAAGTTACGCCCCCGAGCCTTCACATCCTTAAAATTGGTAACAAGGAGTGAGAGCGGCGTGCTCTGGTTGTTGCCCATCTTTGGACTGCTCCTACAAAGAGAAGGGGGGACGAAAATGAGTGTGAAGCAGAGGGGAGTATCCGACAGGTCCGGTCCTGGAAGGGGAAGAAAAGGTTTTATGTTTTGTTTTGGGCTTACACTTAACACTTAACAATAACGGACAGACAGTAATAACGATGAGCATTCGCGAGCGCGTGTCGGACTTCCGACCTGAGTCAGACGGGGCAACCAAGGATGGAGGCCCCCAGATGGGCACTGGGGAACGTCTCCCACCAGTCCCGAGTGGCTGTCTTCTAGCGCGTCCGCCAAGACCGTGCCACTTACAGAACAGACCAATACAGATTACAGATTACGGATTTTGCGAAATTTCAGGGAGACAGACAGAGACAAAGACAGAGACAGTGACAAAGCCGGCTTACCTACAGATTAAGATCCGTTGACTTGGGGGTCTGGTGGGCTTGGGGGAAATCCCGGACGAGCCCCCATTTGTTATGCCCAGACCGTTTATTCCCCGAAGAAGACCACCAGAGTCCAGAGTCAAAGCTAAGCAGCAAGGATCTTTATTACAGGTTCGAACCTGGAACTCTCCCTCGCTCGTGAAACGAGATGGGCAGGAGAGCTCCCCCACTGAGCTCCGAACAATGTTATATAGTCTAAGGAAAGTAGGCATAGAATCATTATACAAATTAGAGGTATGATTGGCTGGAGTTTGAACAAAGCGATTTGGCAAACTATGATTGGTTCCTGCCATTTCTGATATTTTGGTTCAAACTTTGAGGCGGGAGAGCAGGTTTATGGCAGCAAGAGTTTATCTTACTTAAACACGTCTTGTGACCTTGCCTCAGAACTTACAAAATCTCTGGTATGTGCAAAACAAAATCTCTGGTACGTGCAGAAAACCAGGTACTCACAGAACTTAAGAAATCTCTGGTATGTGCAAAGATTAGAGAGCAGAACAAAGGTGTAGCGGGTGGGGGGCGGGTACACATCTATCTTTGTGTCCTTTCACAGTTTTTCTGTGAACTGGACATTAAAGTAAAAGCATAACAGGTTTTTCTTACAGCACCAACCTGCTCTTTAGCAAAAATTATAAAAGGTTAAAAAGAGTCTATAAAATCTTACCTTATAGCCAAATATTAAAAATCAGATAAACATGTCTACAAGGTTTTATTAAAATTAGGTTTAACATTAATAACACACTAATATAAAGATAAAATTTAGCTTATCTGGTATAAAAATCACACAAAAAGCATTATTAAATATAAAATAGTGCTTAGCTTTCTTTGGTCTAAAAACTAATAAAAATAGGTGCTAAAGGAAATTTCTCAGTAAAAAGTCACTAAGGACTATAAAGTCCACTGCCAAGGTCCTACATTTAAAACAAAAGGTCAATTTCTTAGAAATTATATACTTGGTTTACCTTCCACTTTCCTTTCTCTCAAAAACTAAAAGTCTTTTAGCACATGTACCACACCCCTAGAATTTCCGGTAAACCAGCACCAGCCTGAAGATCACGTTCTCATCAAAGGGTGGAAAGAAGGAAATCTCCAGCCAGCCTGGGAAGGACCCTACCTTGTGCTGCTAACCATCAAGGCTGCTGTTTGTACAGCAAAAAAGGATGGACTCATCACACCCGAGTCAAGAAAGCACCACTCCCTCCAGAGTTGTGGGCCATAGTCCCAGAGGAAAACCCTATCAAACTAAAGCTAAGAAAACTCTAACTCTTTTCATCTATTCTCTTACTCTTTCTTCTTTCCGCGCTCTGTTACTGACCATCTACTTATTAACATAACCAAGTCAATTTCGCCTCAAGCTATTGCATTTAATGCTTGCCTTGTTATATACCCTGTGGGGACTTGCCAAGTCAAAGACAGCTTTCTACTTCGGAAAAGTACTTCTCTCCCTCCTGACTCTCCTCAGACTGGGCATTAGTAAACTAGGACCATTTAATCCGGGGAGATTTCAATAAAGACCCCAGGAGTCTTGCCCCCCGATGTAGAGCTTTTATACGATAGTTGGTCCAGCGTTCTGTGGACCACTAAAGAGCAAGGATGAACTGCCCCAACCGGTTTTTGTAATTTCCTAAAATCATATATTCATTTTACTAGAGGATCATAGAAGTTAAAGACTTAAAACAAACTTTAGCAATTAAGTCCGGATACCAAGATGCAAATGCCTGGATAAAATGGATCAAATATTCCATCTGCACGTTAAACAAAAGAAATTGTTATGCTTGTGCACATGGCAGACCAGAGGCCCAGATTGTCCCCTTTCCACTAAGGTGGTCCTCCAGTCGACCAGGCGTAGGCTGCTTGGTAGCTGTTTTCCAGGATTCTACAGCCTGGAGTAATAAGTCATGCCAAGCTCTCTCTGCTATATCCCAAAGTCTGGCACCTTGCGGGTCGGCCCCCGAGGGCCATCCAGCTTCCGTCTCCCAAGACTGAGTTCACTTCATGTCTCTCACAACAAGGAGGAAACTTAGCATTCCTTGGAGACCTGAAAGGGTGCAATGAGCTTAAGAATTTTTGAGAGCTTATCAGTCAGCCCTTGTTCATCTCTGAGCGGATGTGTGGTGGTATTGTGGTGGACCTCTACTAGGCACTCTGCTGAATAACTGGAGTGGCACTTGTGCTTTAGTCCATTGGCTGTCCCTTTCACCCTGGCATTTCATCACCCAGAAGGAAAAAAAACAAGACATCATAAAGCGAGAGAAGCCCCTTATAGGTCTTTCGACTCTCATATCTATTTAGACGCAACTGGAGTTCCACAAGGAATACCAGATCAATTTAAAGCTTGAAATAAAATAGGTGCAGAATTTAAGTCAATATTTTGGTAGGTGACAGTTAATAAAAATGTAGATTAGATAAACTACATCTATTACAACCAACAGCAATGAGCTTTTCATGAGTTAAAAGAAAAACTCATGTTGGTCCCAGCCCTGAGGCTACCTGACCTGACAAAACTCTTTACAGTCTATGTGTCAGAAAGAGAAAAAATGTCAGTTGGAGTTTTAACCCAGACTGTGAGGCCCTGGCCAAGGGCAGTGGCCTGTCTCTCAAAACAACTAGACAGGATTTCCAAAGGCTGACCCCCAGGTCTAAGGGCTCTAGCAGAACGGCCCTGTTAGCACAAGAAGCAGATAAACTAACCCTTAGGCAAAACCTGAATATAAAGGCCTCCCATACTGTGGTAATTTTAATGACCACCAAAGGACATCATTGGTTAACAAATGCTAGATTAACCAAGTACCAAAGCTTGCTATGTGCAAATCCCCACATAACCACTGAAGTTTACAACACCCTAAACCCCACCACCTTGCTCCCAGTATCAGAGAGCCCAGTTAAACATAACTGTGTAGAGGTGTTGGACTCAGTTTATTCTAGTAGGCCCGACCTCTGAGACCATCCTTAAACATCAGTAGACTGTGAGTGGTACGTGGACACAAGCAGCTTCGCCAGCCCCTGCAAAGTGACTCTGAAGAAGACGACAAGCCCTGCTCCAGTCACACCCGGAAGCTGACTGGTTCACGCACAGCTGAAGCATGAGAAAACTCATTTTCCTTAAAATTTGGACTTTTGCAGTGAGGACTTCAACTGACCTTCCTCAGACTGAGGACTGCTCCCAGTGTATACATCAAGTCACTGAGGTAGGACAAAAGGTTGCTACAGTCCTATTATTTTATGGTTATTATAAGTGTACTGGAACTCTAAAAAGACCTTGTTTGTATAATGTTATTCTATACAAGGTACGTAGCCCAGGAAATGACCAACCTGATGTATGTTATGCCCCATCTGAGCCTCCCATGACCACAGTTTTTAAAATAAGATTAAGGACTGAGGACTGGTAGGGGCTCATAAACGATACGAGTAAAGTGTTAGCCAAAACGGAAGAAAAAGGAGTGCCCAAACAAGTCACCTTAAAATGTGATGCCTGTGCTGTCATTAATAGTAATAAGTTAAGAATAATGTGTGGTTCTCTTAGTTAGAAAAGAGGCTATATGGCAGAAAATAAGTACATCTGTACTTATAAATTAGGACTGTGTGGAAATAAATGTAAATACTGGTCTTGTGTCTTTTAGGCCACTTAGATTTTAAAAAAATGAAAAGGATCCAGTCCACCTTCCGAAAGGAAAAAATGGCCCTTCCTGTACTAAAGGACAATGTAACCCCTTAGAGATAGTAATAACAAATCCCTTTGATCCTCGCTGGAAAAAAGAGGAGTGTGTGACCTTACGAATTGACAGGGTCGGACTGGATCCTCAAGTAAATATCTTGGTTCGAGGAGAAGTTTACAAACATTCTCCTGAGCTAGTGTTTCAAACTTTCTATGATGAACTAAATGTGCCAGTGCCAGAAATTCCGGGAAAAGCAAGAAATTTGTTTTTGCAATTAGCCGAGCATGTAACCCAGTCTCTCAATGTCACTTCATGTTATGTATGTGGAGGAACTGTAAAAGGAGATCAATGGCCATGGCAAGCCCGAGAATTAGTACCTACAGACCCAGTTTCTGATGAATTCCTGGCTCAAAAGAATCACCCTGATAATTTCTGGGTCCTAAAAGCCTCAATTATTGGACAATATTGCATAGCTAGAGATGGAAAAGAATTTACTCACCCCGTAGGATGACTTAGTTGTCTGAGACAGAAACTGTATAATGGTACCACAAAAACAGTCACTTGGTAGAGTTCAAATCACACAGAGAGGAATCCATTTAGTAAATTCCCAAAGGTGCAAACCATGTGGACCCACCTGGAGTTCCACTGGGACTGGACAGTCCCCACTGGATTATACTGGACATGTAGGCATAGAGTTTATGCCAAATTACCTGACCAGTAGGCAGGTAGTTGTGTTATTGGCACTATTAAACCATCTTTCTTCCTACTGCCCATAAAAACAGGCGAACTCCTGGGCTTCCCTGTCTATGCTTCCCGTGAAAACAGAAGCATAGCTATAGGATATTGAAAAAATGATAAATGCCCCCCTGAGAGAATCATACAATATTATAGGCCTGCTACTTAGGCACAAGACAGCTCGTGGGGATACTGGACCTATTTACATGATCAACTGAATCATACAGTTACAAGCTGTCTTAAAAATAATCACTAATAAAACCAGCAGAGCCTTGACTATTCTGGCCCGGCAGGAAACTCAGATGAGAAAAGCTATCTATCAAAATAGATTAGCTCTCGACTACTTGCTAGCAGCTGAAGGAAAGGGCTGTAGGAAATTTAACCTTACTAATTGCTGCCTACACATAGATAATCAAGGGCAAGTAGTTGAAGACATAGTTCGAGATATGACAAAACTGGCACATGTGCCGTGCAAGTGTGGCATGGATTTGATCCTGGGGCCATGTTTAGAAAATGTTTTCCAGTGCTAGGAGGATTTAAAACTCTTATAATAAGAGTTATAATAGTAACAGGAACTTACTTACTCTTCCCTTGTTTGCGACCTGTACTTCTTCAAATGATAAAAAGCTTCATTGCTACCTTAGTTCACCAAAATGCTTCAGTACAAGTGTACTATATTAATCACTACCGATCTGTCTTGCAAGAAGACATGGGTAGTAAAAACGAAAGTGAGAACTCCCACTATTGAGTGAGAGTCTCAAAGAGGGGGGAATAAGGGCGGAGACCACTCCTCATACTGTCCTATGCCTAATTTCTGCCTCCAAAGAAAGAAAAAGTAAAAACTAAAAGACAGAAATGAAATCCACAAGCAGACAGCCCGGCACCACACCCTGGGACTGGTAGTTAAAGATTGACCCCTGACCTAATCGATTATGTTATCTATAGATTACAGACATTGTGTAGAAAAGCACTGTGAAAACCCCTATCTTGTTTTGTTCCAATCTAATTACTGGTGCATGCAGCCCCCAGTCACGTACCCCCTGCTTGCTCAATTGATCACGACCCTCTCACGTTCACCCCCTTAGAGTTGTGAGTCCTTAAAAGGGACAGGAATTGCTCACTTGGGGAGCTCAGCTCTTGAGACAGGAGTCTTGCTGATGCACCCGGCCAAATAAACCCCTTCCTTCTTTAACTTGGTGTCTGAGGAGTTTTGTCTGCGGCTCATCCTGCTACAGTACAACCCTAAGAGTGAACCCTAATGTAACATATGGACTCTGGGTAATAGTGATGTGCCAATTTAGGCTCATCAACTGTAACAAATGCACCACTCTGGTGGGTGATGTTGGTAATGAGGGAGGCTGTGTATGTGTGGGGGAAGGGAGTATATGGGAAATCTCTGGACCTTCTGCTCAATTTTGCTAGGCAATTAAAGCTGCTCTAAAAAATAAAGTCTATTTTGAAAAAAGCATTTATTCATTAGGAGTTGCTGTTTTGGCTGAACTTAGAACTCTGAGACTATGATGTTCACAGGCCTGAACTAGTCTGCTGGAGTTCATGTGGAGGAGAAACAAAGCACCCTGGCCAACTGCCTGCAAACTTCCAGAGATGTCCGTGAGTTAACTTCAATTGGTGGATTACCCTGAAATAAAGTCTGTGGGAAAGGCAGGTTAAATGCTCAACTTATTTATTTACCAGTGCTCAGAAAAATGAATTATTACCCTAGTATGGGGTATGTGTATTGGGTTAACTTAGCTAAGCTGGAACTATGTTTTCCAGAATTTCCTTCCCTGCAGAGTTCCAGGTTATTGTCCATCATGGTAGATATTTCGCACAAGACTTGGAATGCAGAAGTGAAGCAGCAGCCATATATAATTGTGTATGCTCAGAAGGTCAAGGCCAGGCACTGTGCAGCTTGTGCACATTGTTGATATCTGCTGGCTAATTGTCCATGTGGGATAGAAGTCAGGCCTGCAGGTACTTCAGCTTCTCTGACTTCATGGTTAGACTGTGTTTAATTCCACAATGAAGGGTGCATGTCATCAACATCATTGGTGTTGATGGAGGCTTAGAGTTGGTGAGAGATTGATGTAGGCTTCTGCTCCTTTTCACAGGTTCCGATTTGTCTTTGCTCCCCCAACTTCATGTCCGTCTTACATTCCTGCCTGTCTTTGTCTTCAGGCGCCAGCAGCTGACTTAGAAGCAACAGCTTCACACAGATGGCATAACCAGCTCCCACAGTTGAGTAAGGTCAAAACCCTATGACAAATCTTTTATTTCAAATATCTCCTGGTGGTTATGCCTCTCTGATGACTCTAGAAGATACACCTAGCAACTTCCAAAGTAATCAGCGATTTACTTTAAAAAAATAATAACTTATTTACTTATAGATGAGACTTCCGATTTCAGCATTAACATGCGAAGGACTTGGAAGTCAATGCTGTATACTTAAAACAAGAAAAAAGCTAAACTGAAAAATCAGTGGCTTTTCATCAGAGAATTGAGGTCACAGGGCAAACCACCACCCTGGAGAGACAGGTACATAGAGAGGAACAAGCAGAATTGGCTTATCTGAGCAGAAACTCCTGGAGCAATGGTAGGTACACTTACATGGTAGTTTTGATGAATTGCTGGAGACTGAATGTGTATTAATTTGAGAGTGAGACACTCCTGGGGGCCCAGGCCTAGGGGAGTCTCCACACTTTCATGGTTTTACTTTCAGTAACCTCACCAGGTTCTCAAGGTGAAGATCTAAGAGAAATCCCCTTCTGTCCAGTGTTCTTCACAACTAAGGCCTGCTCTTTAGGGGAGAGCCTTATATACCTCAGGGCAACTCCGGCCTCCTCCAGCCTTCCTGTCTCACCTAAGGGGAGAAAAAACAAAAAGCTAAGGAGCACTTCTGGCAGTCACAGGCCAGTGACTTATGCCCAGTAGAAGAGATTTGCATGAGGTTACAGATTGCTTCCTCTCCTCTCACTTTACATCAACAGGACTCTAGTAACAGTGGATTGTAACTGCCAGAGCTATAAGACACAGACTGTATTTAAGAAGGAGTTCTTAGGGAAACCCAAAGATAACAGGAGAGGGGGAAAAATCCAACAAAGACACTACAGGGAATGGAAGCTTAAGGCGCCTACAGGTAGAGCAAACAGTAAACTTAGTTCAGCTCCTAGCTAAATTAACATAACATAACTCCTCACTCCAAAGGCCTATTTCCCTCCCTTCCTATGACTTGATACATCACATTGGCTTTCAAAAAAAAAATAATAATAATAACAAAGCATACTAAAAGGCAAGAAAAAAAAGCAATTTGAAAAGACAAGGCAATCATCAGAACCAGATTCAGATATGTACTCACAGATGAGTTTCAACCCAATGCAGTCATTATTGTTTCTAATGTCCACATTTTTCCATTTTTGGCCAGTGGAAGTCCTTTCAGGTTGGTTTCTCTGTTCTTTTGGCAGAGTCCTCACGGTAGCTTCCCTGCTACTCAGATTCACTTTGTATATTTCTTGTCCATGTATACAGCTAGATTTTTCTCTACAGAGCCCTCATTCCTCTTAGGAGGCAATGGTAATTAGAGTTCACAATCTGAGGGTTCAGGGTGTTTGTTGCCACTGAGTTGGTTGTTACTTGTAGGCCTTTTCAGTTAGTATAAGAACAGAGGCTGCTTTTTATAATTATTTATTTTTATAGTTTTTTTAAAGGGAGAATACATCATGAGTCTCTACTGATAATTCCATTTTAATTTAGCATTCCATGCATTTTAGTTAAATTCTTTGAATTTATATTTGTACTTCTTTTCTCTTCTGCAAAAATCTTGACTACTAACTATATTAGCATAGTTACTTATTTGCTTTATCTCACTATGCATAATAATAATAATAATTTCAAACTAACAAATCAATATTATTATTAAATAGGCTTACTAAATACAATTTAAGATATTTTTGAAGTTTTAAAAATCCTTATGACAAATTACTGTGTTTTAAAATCACTTGAACTAATTCTCTGTGGTTAAGCCCCAACCTTGATATGCAGTAGTCTCAGTCTGTTTTCTGTAGCTTATAACAGAATATCTAAACTGGGTAATTTATAAAGTAAAGGAATTTATTTCTTACAGCTCTGGAGGCCAAGAAGTCTAAGGTCAAGGAGAGGCATCTGCTGAGGTTCTTCTTGCTGGCAGGGACTCTCTGCAGAGTCACAAGGCAGCATAGGGTGTTACATGGCAATGGGCTGAGTGTGCCATCTCAGGTCTTTCTCTTATAAAGCCACCAGTTCCACTTCCACAATAACCCATTAATTCATTAACCTACTAATCCATTAATCCATGAACTGATTAATTCCATTGATGAAAACAGAACCTTCAAGACCCAATCACTTCTTAAGGGCCCCACTGCTCAATACTGCCACATTGGAGATTAAATTTCAACATGAGTTTTGGAGGACACAAATATTCAAACCATAGCAGTAAAGTTTATAGGATTCATTGGGTCTTTTATTTTTGATGTTACTTTTAATTTGAACATTTAATTTTGTTTTATAATTATGTAGGATGGCTCCAAAGTCAAAACTACAACAAGGTATTTTCAGAGAAGATTAATTTCCAATACTGTCTCCTCTGTCCTGTTATTGGAAACCATTTTCATTAGTTTTTGTTTTATCCTTTCTTTGTTAAAAATATAAGCAAATTTATTCATTTATTTCTTCTTGTTTGTACTTAAATTCTCCCTTTCTTAGATAAAAGGCACCATGCTATATACTGTTCTGTATTTTGCTTTTTTTCCCTTGTCGACCCTCATTCCATAGTTGTGTATCTATAACTGGATTCTGGGTGAACTGCACTTACCAAGACGCAAATAGGAAGCAGCTATATTGGTTCTCCCCACTTCCCCTCCAAACCAGCTCTTCTTTTATTCTTTGTTGCCCCTGGGTGAAATCTCCAGCTGTTCTCAGGTTATCCCAGTCACCAACAGGTAACAAGTGAATAGCATCTTTCCCCAAACATTAGAATGTTGAGTCCAGTGTGATGTTAAAACTCCAACTTTATTTAGAGCTTTCCCTCTCCCTCAGCTCAGACCGACAGCAGATTGAGTACTCCGCCGTGGGACAAGTGTGTGGGTGGGAGGCGTTATCAACTGCTCTCTTTTCCTTCCCCTGCCTGCCCTCCCAGCTGCTGGTTTATTCTTCAGAGTGGGAAGACACAGGATAGTTCTTGCTTAGCTGCTCTAGTTGTCACCGGGTGCGGGTGTTCTCTGGGTGTGGCCATTCCAAATGCTGATTGTCTCACTGTAGAGGTAGCTTTCTGGGGTCTTTGGAGACCGTCTTATCACTAAGGATCACTTACCTATAGTTCCTTAGGCACAGATATTATCCCACTTGCTATTCCCATATAAGTCATCACTTAGCCCTTGGTATCTGGGGAGACACCTGGTCCCTTCACACTCTCAAGGTGACCCAGCCTCGTTTCCTTCTTCAGCCTCCACATATAAGCTAGGAACTTAGGGATCCTTTGCCCATCCAGATTCTGGAAGCAGTAGCTGTTCCCAGGGTAGCTGCATCTCTTCACTCCGCCAAACTAGGGCAGCTGCAATGCAGACTCTCTTAGACTTTTCAAATGTGAATTGGACACATCCAATTCACACATCTACCTCCTTCAAATGCTAAAGAACATGTGTCAAAAACTCTCTATGTGGTTTTCCTGAAACTCCTTAACTTGGCTGGAGGTGCCAGAATGCCCAGCACGCTGCCAAATCTCTCCAAAAATTCTCCTTCACTGGACTCTTCCACATCTTCAAACATTTTTTTTGTCTTTGTTTTTATGGCATGGAGGTGGGTGATGGACCAGTGTTGGCAGACCCAGTTTTGGCATTACAACCACACATATCCTGTAGAGGTTGTCTAGCATCCCACTTTAGAACTGGGGAATATGAGCTTCTGTCACTTTGTTCTGGGCCTTTGGGGCTGCTGCCAAAATTCTGAGGCTTAAGAAAAGCTGTCATTTCATTTTATTTTTTAATTTTTATTTTTCGCGATGAAGCCTCGCTTTGTTGCCCAGGCTGGAGTGCAGTAGCGTGATCTCGGCTCACTGCAACCTCTGCCTTCTGGGTTCAAGCTATTTTCCTGCCTCAGCCTGCCAAGTAGCTGAGACTATAGGGGCGTGCCACCACGGCTGGCTGATTTTTGTATTTTCAGTAGAGATGGGGGTTTCACCATGTTGGCCAGGCTGGTCTTTAACTCCTGACCTCAAGTAATCCGCCCACCTAGGCCTTCCAAAGGGCTGGGATTTCATATTCTGTTGTCTTTCTAATGAGTTGTGTTCTGAATGTAGCATTTGAGTTATTTTCTCATATTGCTGGTGGGAAAGACAAAGTGGC
Source organism: Macaca nemestrina (assembly GCF_043159975.1). Lineage (NCBI taxonomy): Eukaryota > Metazoa > Chordata > Mammalia > Primates > Cercopithecidae > Macaca > Macaca nemestrina. The sequence goes on from NC_092133.1 coordinate 65,977,619, forward strand.
TCATTCCACAGCCCATAGTAATTGTTAAAACAGAGATTCTTAGCTCTGGTGTGTTTATCAGCCACCAAGACCCGGAACTGTGGGCTGCTCTGTTGCAAAAACTGTTTCTAAGCATTTACTGTGGCCCAACATTTTCCTATTGGAAAGATTCCAGTTCTTCTCTTCCTCCTAACTCCTGGGGCTGACAGGCAGCCTTCCCCTGCTGCAGGCAGCATCCCGTGCTCCCAACTGGACACTCAACTTCTTCAAGCACAATGTGTGGTTAAGGGCATGTGTTTAGAGACAAACACCCTGGCTCTGCCTCTTTCTAGCTGTTACAGTTGCTGGGCAAGTCACTTAATTGTGTACTTTGAACCTTGTCATAAAATGGGTATATTAACACCATCCATTTTGCAGAATATGGTAAGGATTGGAGAGAGGTGTGTGTGTGATGCTTCGTCTGGGGCCTAGCACATAATAAATGCTCAGCGAATGGTAACATATCAGTCCAGCTAGCTAGGCCATGCTGCTGCAACAAACACAAAAATGCTTAACCTGAGGGATTTGACACACAAGGCTATTTTTCATGCCGTGCTGTCTGATGTGAGCTGGGTGGGCCTTTCCTCTTTGGGCTCTATCATCTAGAACACATGACCTCCATGGTCACTATATAAGGAAAAGAGAGAGCAGGGATCATAGGGGATGTTTTTAAAGACAAAGTCTGGAAGTGGCTTATGCATCTGCCATCCTTTTTCTATTGGACAGAACTCAGTCACATGGCCCTGATCTTATTTTAAGGCAAATATGGTTTTCCTTTGTGCCCAGGAATAAGAAATGGTGTGGTGAACACATAGCATTGCCCACTTGCTATTCAGCAGGGAGACTCTTTTGGCCATTGGTTGTGGCAGACAGAAAGGGTTCTGGAAACACAAGATGATTGATTGACTTAGCTTTGGAGGGAGGGAGAGGCCACCTTCTCCCACCCTGACTCATGGTGGCACTCAGACCACCTGGAAGGCAGAAGTCTGGGCAGGTGGCAGCATTTTGGGGAACGGTCAGGCTCAGAAGGGCAGAGGTTCCCTGGGGGGCACATGGTGCCTACCACCTGGCCTGAGGCCTCATTTGACCCCCAGAGCTGGCTTCACTTCTGTGGCTTCCCAGGCAGGGCCAAGGTGGGACCTTGTGCTGTTGGAGATTCACATACTTGTTTCTGCAGTCAGCGTTGGTGTCACAGGCATCGTGCAGGCATGGGACTTCGCACTGTTGAGGATTCCACACTTGTTTCTGTGATCAGTGCCTTGTCACAGGCCTCCATCCTCCGTTAGGTTCCTCCATCCTAAGCCTCAGAGGCAGATCCTGTGTAGCTTAAGTCACTGGCTGGAGTCCTGCTGTCCCCACAGTGCCTGCAGGCTCCAAAACTTCTATGGCTTCCTATGGCCTACTGTTCAAGTCACAGACTGAGAATGTAAGAGCTGGGGTGATCTTGGAAATCCCTGAGTCCAGGGGTGTCTTTGGGTAGCTGAGGAAAGAAGTGCCCAGAGTCCTGGCTTTATTATGTATTTATGTTTCATATTCTGAAGAATGTTTTAGTCCATTCAGCTGCTATAATACAACACAATAAATTGGGTAGTATATAAACAACAGAAATTTATTTCTCACAGTTCTAGAGGCTGGGAAATCCAAGAGGAAAGCACCAGCAGGTTGGGTGTCTAGTGAGAGCCCTCTTCCTGTCTTATACAGGACACCTTCCGGCTGCATCCTCACATGGTGGAAGGGGTAAATGAGCTCCCTTGTGTCTCTCTTATAAAGGCACTTATTCCATTCATAAAAGTTTCACCCTAATGACCTAATCACCTCCCAAAGTCTCCAGCTCCAAATACCATTGTCTTGGGGATTAGGTTTTAATGTACACATTTTCGGGGACACAAACATTGAAACCATAGCACCCAAATAGTTCTCCAAACCTCCTCTTCTAACACTCCCCAAGATGATCTCCATCTTGCCAGGTCAACCTCTGTCATGGAACATGTCGTTTAGAGTCCCAGCCTCACACCTCTGCCAATGCTAATTCCATTGCCTGCAAGGGCACCCTGCCCTTGACTTACTTGGGTTTTGCAAGACTTTCTCATCTCCAGAGCTCACTCTTCATCTTGAGCTCCTGCAGCCTAGATGGGCCTGTGCTGTGGTCCTCTCTGATCGTCTAAATTTTCACTTGACTCTGAATGTCCTTATGGAATTGTGTTTCTGTCCTTGCACCATCAGGGCTCCAGGAGGGGAAGGGTCACTAGTAATAACAATGGGTTGAAGGTAACAGCAAACCACATCAGGCTTCATGTGCTTGATACTGTCGTCCTCATCAATTCCCATTGCAAACACAGAGGATGGGAATCATCACCCCCATGTTATAGATGAGGAAACAGGCTCAGAGGGACTGAGTTACTTGTACGAGGTGACCCAGTTGGTGAGCCGCAGAGCAAGCATCTGTATGGCAGTGTGACTGACCTTGAACTCACGCCCTTAATATTGGGCTGTCTGGTCTCATGGGTGGCTCCTCTTATGGTGGTGGCAGGTACTAGTGACTGTCTACTGTCCCAGACAGCCCCATCTGAATAGCATGCATGGGGAAACTGAGGCCCACTGAAGGTCACGCTGCCTAAGCACCGAGCTGGGAGATAGAGGTAGCTCTGTCCTATCCCATGAACTTGCCTCACACTGGGGTGGGGGCTTTGCTACCTTTCCTGGTCATTTTATTTCCTGCTCCAGCAGAAGGTGACCTGGGAGAGGCTGGGCTGGAGACACTGTTGGTTCCTGTATGGCTTATGAACTGTCGACCCCCTTCTCCTGCCTTTCCCCTACAGACCATAGGTCCCAGCACCATTGAAATTTCATTCCCAAACCTCAGCCAGGCCCTAAACATATGTTCCACCCTGAAAGGAACAATAAAGCAAGCCTCCAGGCTTAATTAAGACCCCACAAAAAGCCCTTCTGGGCTGGCCTTATTCTCTGCTTTTGGTTGCTTTTTCACCAACACCACCCCCACTCTTCTGTTTCTGCCACTTCCTCTGTGGAAAGGATGAAAGGCGTTCGAGACACCTGGGCTCTTCCACACTCCCTGGTCCTCTTTTCTTCCAGTCTGCCCTCCCTCCACTCTTCTAAGCCCTGAAGTAGGAGAGGAGGCTGCCTGGGTTCTGGTGCCAGGCTGCCCTATACCCTCAGGCCCAGCTGCAGAAACAGGCAGGCAGTGAGAGCCTGCCTGGCTTCCAGTGCTTGCAGGGCTGCCCTCCCTGGGCTGGGACTCTCTGGCTAAGTTGTGGGGTCAGCCTGGCCCAGTTCTGCAATCTGATCTGGATTTTGGAGGAAGATTCTGCAACAGGTGGCTGCACTGACTTTAAGGTGGAGCCCCAGTTCTGAGGGCTCTGTAGCTGCACCCTTGGGTCCAGGTCTATTGGCCTGTGAAGGGTTGTCAAAAGGCCAAGCATGGCACAGGGATGCAAGGAATTTTTATGTTGAATAAATATATGAAGTTTTACTTATTTAACAAAGCTCATGTACTGTGTACTGGATGCCTAAGACCTATTAATCCTCACATTAGGTATTGTCATCCCTGTTTTGCACATGAGACCATCAAGGGACAGAGAGATTAAGCAAACTGCACAAGATCACACAGCAAGTAGAGGATTTGAATACAAGTGAACTGGCCTCAGAGGCCATACACTTAATACCTGCCTAGGCTGCTTCTAATGGAAGAACAGACCCATCTGACCACCACCAGATAAACTGACTCCTTCCTCAATTCTGTTCCTCTGAATTCTTTGTGCAATTCAACAAATTATTATAAAGTGAAAGTCTGTGAAACCACTAGCCAGGTCAAGAAATTGAGCACCGCCAGCACTTCATAGTCTCCCTGCCCATCGTGTGCAAGCCCTTTTCTGGGCACAGCTTCTCCTGTCTGCTAGAGTTAACCATTACGTTTTCAGTAATAATTTCATTGCTTTTCTTTGTACTTTTACCACCCCAGTGTGCATCCTTAGACAATATAATTTAATTTTACTTTCTTTTGATCTTTATATAAATGAAACCATGCAATAAAATTTATTTTGCTTTTGGCTTCTTTTGTTGAATATAATATTTTTCTATTCAACTATGGTATTGCATATAGTTGGTGTTCATAGCCTTTATTACTGTGTAGTATTATATTGTATACTATAACTTATCGATTTTACTCTGATAGACATTTGAATTGTTTTCTAGTTTCTATTATGAAAAATGCTTGTATACATGACATGGTGCACATGAGCATTCACTTTTGTGTCCTGGGTCATGAAGAATGCAAATATTCCCCCTTCGTAGGCAATTCCAAATGATTTTTCAAAGTGGTTGTACCAACTTACACATCCACTGGCAGCGTATGGAAACTCTCATTGCTATACCTCAGCACCAATACTTGGTGTTGTCAGACTTGGTAATTAGAGTCTATCTATCTGATGAGTGTGTGAAAGTATCTCATGAAGGTTTTAATTTGTATTTCTCTGATTGTTAATGATGCTGGGCACTTTTTCAAAACTTTATTGGCCATTTGGGTTTCTTCTTTTGTAATGTGTCTGATCAAATCTCTTGCCCACTATTTTACTGATTGTCTATTTTCTTATTCATTTTAGAGGCTCTCTGTATATTCTGGATATGAATCATTTGTGTCTATATGCATTGCAAAAAACCTTTTCTTGGATACGGAGCTTGCCTTTTTACTTAAAAAAGTCTTTTTTTTTTTTTTTTTTTTTTTTGAGACGGAGTCTCGCTGTCACCCAGGCTGGAGTGCAGTGGCGGGATCTCAGCTCACTGCAAGCTCCGCCTCCCGGGTTCACGCCATTCTCCTGCCTCAGCCTCCCGAGTAGCTGAGACTACAGGCGCCTGCCACCTCGCCTGGCTAGCTTTTTGTATTTTTTAGTAGAGATGGGGTTTCACCCTGTTAGCCAGGATGGTCTCGATCTCCTGACCTCGTGATCTGCCCATCTTGGCCTCCCAAAGTGCTGGGATTACAGGCTTGAGCCACCGGGCCCGGCCCAAAAGTCTTGATCAATGAGTTCTTAATGTAAATTTAATGTAATACAATTTATCAATCATTTTCTTTATAGTTGGCATTTCTTACAATGTGTTCAGAAAATGTCTCCTATTCTGAGGTCTAGAATATCTATATATTTATACATATGATTTATATTCTAAATTCTTTATTGTTTTGCCTTCTGTATTTAGGCCAATGATCCAAGAATTTATTTTTGGTATACGTACAAATATACTAGGTAGGGGTCCAATTTCATTTTATTTTCTTATAGGAATACACAATTATCACAGCATCATTTAGTTAAAAGATTCCTTTTTCTATGCTCTGAAATTCCACTTTGCCATAAATCTCAGTTTATGGGTTTGTTTCTAGACTCTACTGATTGGTCATTTTGTTATTCCTGTACCTAGGTCACCATGTCTTATTCTCTTAATTTCTATAACCTTAAAATTGAATGTATGCTTCCAGGAAGATGGAGAAAATATACTTTTTTATATTCCTCCTCAGTACAACTAAAAACCCTGAACATTAGGTGTAAAACAAACATAAGAAGACTTTGAAAGATGGAGAGAAGAAGGCAGGCAGTTTGAGGGCCTTGGAATCTGAAGAATGACACAACATGGGGTGAATTCCGTGAGTTTCCCTTCTGGCTCATATGTTCCAGATTAGCAGCTGAAGAAGCTAGCAACCTGGAAGCAGCCAAGAGTGTAGACAACAAAAGCCCCCTAAAAGCCACCTCTTTCTAGCCAAAGTACTAGGAAAGTACCTAGCAAGACTGAAAGCTTTCAGCCAATAGCTGCTTTACTCTAGCCAAACACCGCAGGAAAAACTCAAACCTGCAAAGACCAAGTGGCAAGCCTAGACTTACCCCCTTTTAAGGCCATAACAAGCCATCCAGCACCCCTGCTGGAATGGTATCAGAGGCTGAATAGGAAGTCAGTACCTTTGTCTTCCTTATCTGGTAGTGCACCTCTCCCCCACCATGATGTCAGTGGAGACAGTTTGGGGAATAGGAACCCCATACCACTTAGCAGTAATGAGGAGCACTCCCTCCCCATAACTTGGGTGCCAATGAGGCTGAGTGGGAAACCTGGGCTTCTACCTCCACAGATCATGAATGATGCAGTGTCTCTCCTTCCCCTGATGGAGCACTGACAGAAAAAGCTAGCTAAAACAGAAAGTTTAATAAGAGCCAGAGTCTCATAATATAATGCAAAAATGTCCAGATTTCATTAGAAAATCACTTGTCAAAACTAAGAACTAGGAAGACATCAAATTGAATGAAAAATACATTAATAGATGGCAACACTGAAAGACAAAGGTGTTAAAATTATCTGACAAAGATTTTAAAGCAACCAAAATATAAATGTTTTATTGGGCAATTATCAACACGCTTGAAGTAGTGACAAAATAGAAAGCCTCAACAATAGAGCAGAAGATATAAAAAAGAACTAATGGAAAGGAGAAATGGAAAAGTATAATAATTCAAATAAAAGGCTGAGCAGATGATCTCAACAGCAGAATAGAATCAGTGGGCTGTAAGATATTTAATAGAACAATACAAATTGCCCAATCTGAACAAATAGAAAATAGACTAAAACCAACCAACCAACCAAACAAACAGAAAAACCCAGAGCCTCAGGGACCTGTAGGACTACAACAAAAGATTTAACATTTGTGTCATTGAAGACTCAGAAGGAGAGGAGGAGAGTGAGGCTAAAAAAGTAGTCGAAGAAAGAATGGCTGAAAACTTTCCAAATTTGGCAACAGATATAAATCTACTGATTCAAGAACAGAGTGAGTCCCAAATAGGAAAACTCCAAGGAAATCCATCTGAAACACATCATAATTAAACTTCTGAAAAATCAAAGACAAATAAAATATCTTGAAAGCAGCCAGGGGAAAAAATGACACCTTATCCTTAGGGGAAAACAATTCAAATAACAGCAGATTTTTCATTAGACACCATGGAGGCTAGAGGGAAATGGTACAATATTTTTCAGGGGTTGAAAGAAAGAACTGTCAACACTAGTGAAAATATCTAGTCAACACTAGAACTCTCACTCTAGTGAAAATATTCTTCATGAATGCAGAGTATATCAAGACAATCTCAGATGAAAGAAAATGAAAGTAATTTGTTACCAGACCTACCCTAAAACAAAAAGGCTAGAAAGGAAACAATACGAGAAACAACCTTAGAATAGTAGGAAGAAAAAAATAACATGGTAAGCAAAAATATGAGGAAGTACAATAAGTTTTCCTTTTCCTCTTGAATTTTAAAAATTATATTTGTCAGTTAAAGCAAAAACTATAACACTGATGTGGCTCAAAACACATGTAGAGAGAATCTTTCAGTCAATTACAGTATAGCGGGGAGAGCAAAGGAACATAAAGGGAAGCAGGTTCTTATATTTTACCCAAATGAATAAAATCTTGACCCCAGTGGACTGTGATAAGTTGTGCATATATTATACCCAGAGCAACTACTAAATAAGCTATACAAAGAGATATACTTAATAAAATACTATCGATAAATCAAGATGGAATTTTAAAAAGTGTTCAAGTAACCCACAGGAGCACAGGAATGAAAAACAAAACAAAACAAAAACAAAAACAGAGAAATGACAAACAGAACAAACAGAAACAATAAATTGGCAACTTAAGCCCTAATGTATCACTAATTACATTAAATGTAATGGTCTAAATAATCCAAATAAAAAGCAATCTGGCAGAGTGGATTAAAAACATGATCCACCTATATTCTGTGTATAAGAAATTCTCTTCAAATATAACAATTTAGGCAAGTTGAAAGTAAAATGATGGAAAAAGGTATATTATGCAAACATGAATTAAAGAAAAGCAGGAGTTCAGAGCAAGAAAAATTACCGGAGATGGAAAGAGACATTATGTATGATGAAACAATCAATCTACCAAGAAGACATATCAAAACTAAATGTGTATGTACCAAACAACAGAGCTGCAAAACATGTGAAGCAAAAACTGACAGGAGAAATAGACAAATGTATAATTATTGTTAGATATATCAATATGTCTCTTTCAACAACTGACAGAGCAATTAGTCAGAAAATCATAAAAAATATACAACACCATCAAACAATAGCACATAAACAAGATTTATGGGCTGGACATAGCAACTCACACTTATGATCCCAGCACTTTGGGAGGCTGAGGCAAGAGGATTGCTTCAGCCCAGGAGTTCAAGACCAGCTTGTGCAACATAACAAGAACCCATCTATATAAAAATTTTAAAAAATTAGCTGGGCATGGTGGCACGTACCTGTAGTCCCAGCTAACTGGGAAGCTAAGGCAGGAGGTCGAGGCTGCAGAGAGCTGTGATTGTGCCACTGCACTCCAGCCTTGATGACAGAGTCAGAACCTGAAAAAAAAAAAAAAAAAAAAAAGAAAAGAAAAGAAAAGAAAAAGAAAGATTTATGGAACATTCCATCCAAAACCAGCAGAATGGATATCCTTTTCAACCTTCTATGAAACATTCATCAAGATAGACCATATCCTGGGCCCTAAAACAAACCTCAACAAACTTAAAAGAATTGAACTCATACAAAGTGTGTTCTCTGACCACAATGGAATTAAACTAGAATCAACAATGGAGAGATAACAGGAAATCTCCAACACTTGTAGACTAAACGACATCCTTTAACATAATCCATGGATCAAAGGGGAAGTAGCAAAAGAAATTTAAAAATACATTTAGCTAAATGAAAACGAAAATACATGTCAAAATGTGTGAGGCACAGCTAAGGGTGCTAACAGGGAAATTTATAGCACTAAATGTTTACATTGAAAAATCTCAAATCAATAATCTAAACTCCCAACTCAAGAACTTAGAAGAGGCCGGGCGCGGTGGCTCAAGCCTGTAATCCCAGCACTTTGGGAGGCCGAGACGGGCGGATCACGAGGTCAGGAGATCGAGACCATCCTGGCTAACACGGTGAAACCCCGTCTCTACTTAAAAAAATACAAAAAACTAGCCGGGCGAGGTGGCGGGTGCCTGTAGTCCCAGCTACTTGGGAGGCTGAGGCAGGAGAATGGCGTAAACCTGGGAGGCGGAGCTTGCAGTGAGCTGAGATCCGGCCACTGCACTCCAGCTCGGGTGACAGAGCGAGACTCTGTCTCAAAAAAAAAAAAAAAAAAAAAAAAAAAAAAAAAAAAGAACTTAGAAGAGCAAAATAAGCCCAAAGCAAGCAGAAGGAAAGAAATAATAAAGGTAAGAGCAGCAATCAATGAAATTGAAAACAGGAAAATAAAAACAGAAGAATCAGTGAAGCAGCGCTGGTTCTTTGAAAATATCAGTCAATAAGATTGACAAACCTCTAGCAAAAGTGAAAGACAAAAGATAGAAGACACAAGTACCAATATCTGGAATGACATAGGGCTATCACTGCAGACTCTGCAGCCTTCCTGCCCTGTAGCCATGTGACTCGTTCTTCACAATGGAATGTGAGGGAAGTAATATGTGCTACATCTATCATACTTTCTTTAAAAGAAATCACTAGCCCTCCATTTCTTCTTTCTCACCTTTCCATGAGCTGCATATGGCGAAGAAGTTGGTGAGGCGGTTTTGACCATGCAAATAAGGATGGCATCCTAGGGTGTAGGGGAGCAATAAGCTATAAAGAGTGGGTGTCCTTGGATAGCCTTGTGAAGCAGAGCTGCCCATCTACTTGACTGAGTCACTGTATATTTAATTCTTTTTGTTCTAGCAGCATAGTCTGTACTCAAGCTAATATATTATACCTAAGTGGGTTTATGTATTAGGGGACTTACATACTTACATATAACCAAGATATTGTGGGGCCACTCCAGTCTTCTGACCATGCAAGGTGTTTTCTGAGGCCTCTATCAATCCTCTGGTCCCCCATCATCTGTCCATGGATGAAGGCCATCACTGCACCACCCTTCATACCTGTCTACCTGACCCTTTCAAGTCTGGCAATTTTCCCACTATTCCCTTGTCACTGCTGGAGCACAAGAATCCTTTCACCACACCTCAGCCACAATGGACCCAAGGATTTCCACAAGGCCATATAAGGCCCTACCTGTCATACTCACTATCTGGCCATTCCCTTTCCCAAGCCTCATGCCCACCTTTGAGATCTAGCACACAACACCTATGCTCCTATCATTTCCTCATCTCCCAGTGTTTCTCTGAAGAGGCCCCTGACATACTGTCTTCACAGGCCTATGGAGGCACCAACAGTGGGCACTGGCAGGCTAGTGCTGCTTTTCTCCCACACCATTATCTGAGTAATAAACACAGGCATAGTGTCTGCCAGAGTCGGGGAAAGAGACAAGGGGAAATAGCAGGAGAAAGGGATAGATAAATATATTTAATATGACATCACCATTATCAACATGCCGTTCTTTTTTCAAGGCAGAAAGAGTTGTTTTCACCTGCAGAGTCAGACAAGGGGCCAGAGCACCTGACTTAAAAATTATGAATTCTGCTATGACCACATGTTGGGGTTAAGGCATGACCCAAAGCCCAATCTTGTGCTGATGGCATGGGGGAGGCGGGGGCATAATTGTAAAGAGGCTGCAGAGCTGAGATGAACTCAGGGCAGTCTGTTTGGTGGATGCACAAGCCTGGAATGCAGAGCCCAGGGACCTGCTTTCATTTGAACCCTGGCTCTGTTAGTGACCTTGGGATGGTCATCTACATTGTCTCTGAGCCTCAATTTTGCCTCGGTAAAAGGGGAACAATAATACCTACTCTTTCTATTTCATAATCCAAAAAAGAATGAAGTGGTCTCTGGGAAAACACTTCAGAAGTAAGGACTCTGCACACATTGGGTTTATTATTATTATTATTACATGAAACTATCACATTTGTGGATGAAGGGATTTAGATGTGGTGGAGCTGGCCTTCCAGCAGATATTCAGGCCCAAGCAAAGCAGGCCTTTGGGTGATCTACTCTGGGGAAAGCAAAGAGACCAGGTGGGCAGAGCTGAGGGAGGGAGGTGCTGAGAGTGTGCTGGGGCTAGAGATGGAGGGTTGTCAAAGCCTTGCCAATGAGTTGGGGGCTTGTTGGAGCAGACAGTAGGGACCATTGCAGGTTCTTGAGCAGTGGAGACATCTGAAGAAGGTGGAGAGATAGCAAAAGTGGCAGGTTACCTCCTTAGGCTGTTTTAGTTGGTAATAATAGGCTGTTTCTAAGTTCAGTCAAACACTATCACTCCCCATCCCAAAGCTGTTCTTGACTTCTCTGGAGGCACTTGCTTCTTCCTCTGGACTCTTATGGTTCTTTCCAGCTGGAGTGTATCTCTTTGGCAGCAGTTATACCAGCTCAAATCTTCCTGAAAACATCCATGATTTTCTGCCTGTATTCCCTGGTTGCTCAGCCCACAGAGGTTACCTCCTTCTTGGGGCTCCTGAGTTCTGTGACCTACTTATGGGGCTCTGTTCATGGAAGGCAGTGTCTCTTGGCCCTAGCTGCTCATTAGAAGACTGGGTTTTTAAAATGTCTCCATGCCCAGATTGTAACCCAGATCAACGACATTGTGATCTCTGGGGTGGGACCTAGGTATTGGGATGGTTTCTAAACATCTCAGGTAATTCCAATGTGCACATTGTGACTTGGGATCACAAGCCACCTGTGATAATCGGGCATCCTGCTTTATGATTACGGCTTTCATTCATGCACTTGGCATACCTGGAACACATTGGGATGCAGGGAGAAAGCACTAGGATTATAAATATAAGCCAAAATCCTATGCTTTTAAAATGTGCATGCTTTACAATTGACTTAATAGTAGAAGAGGTAATGATCATAACAGTCGGCAGCCCTTGAGCACTTACTGCGGCCAGGCTCTCATCCAAGCACTTGACACGAAAGTGCCAGAAAGCAGTCACACCAACATTTAAACACAGGATGACTCCAGCAGCCACCTTTTATCCATCATGCCAATCTGTTCTCAAAGTACGCATGTGTAATTTAGAAACAAACAAAAATCATAACATATAAAAAAGATACAGATACCAGGGTGACCCGTAAAACATTTTTTTGCTGATAAGGTTTCATGATCAAATAATCAGACTACGGTGGCCGACTATGAGTCCTCCAGACCAGGTCTAAATCTCTCTCTTATTTTTGTTCCTTCTGCCCAGCAGCTAGCAGAATCGGGGTTCTAATAAATGCTCAATAAATATCTGCCCACTCCCAGAAACATTTATTAAATGATAATCACAGCTAACGTTTATCAACATTACCAGTGTGCCAGAGACATCATACTTAATCTTCACAGAGGTCCTGTAAGGCTATGATTACACCTGTTTTGCAACACTGAGCAGCTAAGTAACTTGCCAGAGTTCAGAACCTGAACCCAGACTGTGGGACTGCACAGTTCATTCTCCCTCACTGGTGAGCAGGTCCACAGGGAACAGCTTATGAAGGTGGTGGGGGAGGGGTGGATTTTAAAACATCAGGAAAGAGGCAGAGGTAGATCATTCACTCCCCGCAGGTGGCTCCTTCTGCCAAGAGTGACCTTACCTATCCTTACCTACCCTCCTGTCCCAGCTCAAACGCATCTTCTCCTGGAAGGCTATAGAGGGGTCTGCCCCGTTCCTGCCTCATCTTCCCCGCTGAACTTGGAACTCCTCGAGGGCAGGGTTGGGTCCTACTCAAGGGGCATCCACAGAGCTGGCTCAGCAAGCGTACACTGGTCATCTGAGACTGCGCCCGCCCTTCCTCCCAGGCCAGTGCGCCTCCACCCCTTGGGTTTTTCCTCCGTGAACTCTGCTTCCTTTTCTTTCTTTTATCCCTCCTCCTTCTTCTCCTTCTTTTCCATGTGTCTTCTCCTCTCATCCTCTCTTCTCTCCATCCCCACCTCCCACTCCTTCCCACGCCCCACCTCCCCCAACCCCACCACCCCGCGCCGCCCCCAACCCTGGGCCGAGCAGGTGCAATTCCTCAGGCGGCCTACAGAGGGCGATGTGCGCCACCACTGGGCCGCGCCCCTCTGGCGCGCGCTTCCTGTGAGGTCAGGTGGGAGGAAACCGCCTGGAGCCCCTGGGAGTGGACGCCGCCGAGGCCGGGAGTCGCGCCTGCAGGTGAGTCGCCGCGCCGGGGAGGGAGCGCATCCCTCGCCGCAGCCTGGACCGGGACTTGGAGCCGGTGTCGGACTCCAGAGGCTGGGGTGGCGGCCTGGGCAGCGTCCCTCCCGCCCCCGGCCTGGAATGTCAGGTGCGCTGCGGGCCGGGCCCGCGGGTGGCCCACCCTGCGGGCCGCGCGATGACAAAGCACAAAGGGACTGCGTGCGACCACCATCTGCTCGGCTTGCGCCAGGGTCAGCGGGCTTCAGGAGGGGGGCGCGCCTGGCCCGGGCTCCGGACTGCGGGCGAGACAACAGGGGCTCCTGACCTTTTTTGGCATATATGTCACCAGTGCTATCTAGAACGTAGATGGACACTGAGGCTTATCTCCTGAGAACGAATGGCGTTTACCCAGACTCAAGGGGAGGAGTGGAGGGGCCCGCAGTCCAGGCGTCTGCGGAGTGGAGCCTTTCGAGAGTCACCGCAGCAACCCCCCTCCCATATTTTGGGAAGGCTGGGCGCTGGGCCCATTAGCCAAGGTTGGACTGGTGTTTCCTGCGAAGTGAGGGACAGGTGAGGGGCGTGCCCTCTGCAGCAAAGGTATGCTTTTCTGAGCCAGCCCAGAGGTGCATGGTGGCTACTGTGGTCTGCCGCTACCAGGCAGTGGTTGTAAAGTAACCCCGAAGTGACCCCCATCTCCCTGGGTGTTCCTGGGGAAGGCCCAGGTGGTGACATTGACTCCCTGGGGGAGCAACACACTCGACCCATTTTTTAGTGGAAGGGAAGTGGAACCCCATTGGGGATCCTGGTGCCCTGGACTCCCAGTTTAGTACCCAGAGAGGGCCCTAGAACCAGAGCTTCTGGCCTCCGGTTCTTTCTCTGCTGCCCATAGGTGTGATCCCAGGCAGGCCACTTAAGTCTCCCTGTGCCTCTGCCTGTGACACAGTGGCCGCGCTAGTACCCTCCACGGGGGAGTGTTGTGAGGCTTGAGTGAGGTGAGCCTTGCAGGATGAACTTTCCACGGGGCGTGGGCCACAGCAGGGGCTCAGTCCCAGTTGTGCTGTTGGCAGTGTAGTGATTGGCAATAAAACTTCCTTTGCCAAGGATCCTTTTGATAGTTTTCCTGGTGGTCTCCATGTCTGAAATCTTTTTGCCTGGCGAACACCTTGCCTTTATTTCTCCCCTTTTTGTGAATCAGACATAGCATCTGCTCAGCGTGGGTCACCGCTGTGAGCATCACTGACCGCAAGCCTCCCTCAATTTCTGGTAAATTTTTTCCTTCAGGCTTTTTGAGGTCAGGGGAAGAATCCTCCACGGATCTTCATGAGTCTGGTCCCAGATCACTAACAGTTAAAGGTTTTGTGGTGGGGAGAACTTCTGCGCCACTTGGCTTCCATTAGCCTACTCACCCTGACCACACAATGCAGGTGCAGCCCATCAGGGACCCAGAGCGCCTGGGAGGATGGTGCGGATCTTGGCCAATGGGGAAATCGTGCAGGATGACGACCCCCGAGTGAGGACCACTACCCAGCCACCAAGAGGTAGCACTCCTCGACAGGTAGGTACTCATTTCCTGTGGAGTGGGACAGATGACCTCCTGTGTACTGGCTTACTCCTAGCTTCCAGGAGTCTCTCTTGCTGGTCACTAACCTTTTCTAGCCTGAAACCCTTTTTGCAGAGCGCTGGGTAAGACTTCGGGAAGATGCAGTGGCTTATTGTCTACCTCCCCAGATCTCCTTTCTCCAGGCAGCCTCCCCAGACTTCACACCCAAGAGCTCTCTCTCCTTTAACTTGGTTAGCAAATCTCACTGGAGCTGGCGTCTTTCTTTTAAGAGTGAGTTACATGACAGAGAAGCTGGAGAGGAAGTAGAGGAGATGAGCCCTGGGCACAGAATAATTATTTTAAAGGAGTGGCTGGGCGCGGTGGCTCACACCTGTAATCCTAGCAGTTTGGGAGGCTGAGGTGGGTGGATCACGAGGTCAGGAGTTTGAGACCAGCCTGACCAACATGGTGAAACCCCGTCTCTACTAAAAATACAAAATTAGCCAGGTGTGGTCATGCATGCCTGTAATCCCAGCTACTCAGGAGGCTGAGGCAGAAGAATTGCTTCAACCCGGGAGGCAGAGGTTGCAGTGAGTCGAGATCGTGCCATTGCGCTCCAGCCTGGGCGACAGAGCGAGACTCCATCTCAAAAAAAAGAAAGGAGTGATGATAAATATTAAAAATGCCGGCCCTAGAGCCATGCCCTGTAGTCCAACCTGCCTCAACCATTTCCTCTCTCCTTTGTCCTGGGCCTGATGTAAGGAATATAGACTGGCATGTTTTGTGCTCTGAAAGCTTGTGACTTGGTTGTTGGGATTCTTATGAGTGGCATGGGGGATTGCTGAGAAAGGAGGGTGTGACCCTGGGTGGCTGTAGGAAGGGCAGGATGCAGCCTAGAGAGGTTGCCTCTTGGCTGGTGCCTCAACCCAAGGATTCATTCATCTGTCTCTGTCTTCATGTTCTAGAGCTTCCTCAACAGGGGCCATGGTGCTCCCCCAGGAGGTCCTGGCCCCCGCCAGCAGCAGGCAGGTGCCAGGCTGGGTGCTGCTCAGTCCCCCTTCAATGACCTCAACCGGCAGCTGGTGAACATGGGCTTTCCGCAGTGGCATCTCGGCAACCATGCTGTGGAGCCGGTGACCTCCATCCTGCTCCTCTTCCTGCTCATGATGCTTGGTGTTCGTGGCCTCCTCCTGGTGGGCCTTGTCTACCTGGTGTCCCACCTGAGTCAGCGGTGACCTCTGGGGGCTGATGCGGGTGGGCCTGTTGAGAGGGACTTGCTGGGCCTTGGTGTGAGAGCAGGCATATTGGGAGGGGATCTGGTGGTGCCTCGAAAGTGTGATCAGAGAGGGGACCACAGGTGTGTGTTTCCCCTTGTGGTAAGCATGAGGCAGAGGGAGACGTTAGTCCAGCATTTCCAAAGTGTGGGTAGATCCCTTGGCTCCCCTGACATATTCTGAGGTGGAATGGGGCTTGCATTAAGTAGCACAAAATCAGAGCAAGAACGTGATGCCCTTCCCAGTTGTCTCAATCCCTTTATGCCGAGAAGATCTCAGCTGGATGCCAACATGTTCCGATGCCTGTGGAAGACTTGCCGACGTCTCCTCTGCCTAGGGAGCAGGACTTAGGCTTAGGGCAGGTGGGGAAAATTCCAGACTTTTATAGCACTGTTTTTGTTTTAATGGTATATTTTTATTGGCTACCTATTGTTTAGGACAGGTGGTACTGGCATTCTATTTATTGTGACATTTTCAATAAATAGATTTAAGTAAAAATGACTCCATATAAAGAAATGTATAAATAACTGTACACCTGCACGCAGATCTGGAAAACATGGTAAAGAGGGATTGGGTTTGGGGAACAGGCAGCAGCAAGCATTTGACCTCAGAGGGTGGTTTCTAAGATTTTCTCAGTAGGATCGTAGAACTAGGAGAGAAAGTCTAGATGAGATCTGGCTTAGACCCCTTGCCTGATGTGTGGATAACTTCCAGCCTCACTCTGAGATGCCAGACATCATGGTCAGCTTTGTGGGGAGGGTTCCTGTGGCCAGAATGACTGGTGAGGCTGCAGGGTCGGGAGAGCCGGGGTGCAGGTCCGAGGTCTCCCTTTCTTAAGGAGACCTTCCTGACCAGAGGCTACTCAGCCTCTTTCACCCTCCAGAGGCTCCCATCACCCCTGGCTGCAGCGCATTCTCCTTAGAAAACAGTGCATATGGAACGAGGATGCCCTGCTTCTCTGGAGAGGAGGCCTTGAGTTTTGACATGTGAGCCCTGGGTCTGTGTGGAAGCCCTGCCTGGGGAGGCACTGGGTGGCTGAGGCTCCTGGCCACTGAGGGAGGAGGGTTATTTATAGGTTGGAGGGAGGCTGGTTGAGCCAAGGACTCCTGGCACCAGGTTTCTTACCCTTTCCTTGGGATCCGCTGGGTTTGGTTGTTTGCAGGGAGGAAGGCATGTTTTGGAGTTGCTGGGTCTGCGGGGGAGGATGGGAGCAAGAAGGAGCTTGAGGCCACCCCTCCATCTGAGAGCCTGCCATGCTGTCTGGAACAGAAGCTCCTCACCTGGGACCTGGACAAAGGGAGTTGGGGGCTCAGCCCTGCTGGTGTCTCAGCTGGTCCCCATGGCATCTCCTTCTGTCCTGATACTTCGGCCCACCCACTCGCCTGGCTCCAAGCCCCTGCAACTCCAGCCTGCCAGCCACAGGGAAGTTTCTGGCCATACCCCACTCTCCTAACTCCCTTCTCCCTCAGCTTCTCTTAGGGGTGGGTTTTCCCTTTCATTTTCCCCTTGCAAAGCTGCAGGACTCTGAAAAAATAAATGATGAGTGGAAAACCCCAATATATAAAATACCTTGAGGGGATATGAATCTGAGTCCTCACATTCAGGGCTGAGAACAATACCTTTTTCTAGAACTCAGTTTCCTTTCCCAAAGTCCAAGCCCGTTGAGAATTAGGGTCTGTTAGAGAAGGTAGGGGTGAGCAGGGCTTCCCTCTGCACCTGACTAGAAAGAGCGGGAGGAGAGGGGCCTCCCTGGCTTTAGGCAGCATGGTGGAGGTGGGCAGGGGCCACAGTGGGCAGAGATGGCTTCTCCTGAGGCTTGCTTGGTGCTTAGCCGGCCTAAGGGGCAGGGCTGGGGGCTGGAAGTCAGTTGGTGGGGACCAAGAGGCGGTGAAGTCTTGCCCTGTTTGTTGACTGAGCTCCAGGCCCCATAGAGCTGCTCTGGTTGGATGGGCCTCTTGGCCCTTCTCTGAGCCACCTGTCTTCTCTGCCTCACTTCCTAAGCCCAGTGTCTGAAAGGTACTCAGACAGAGGCAGCTTAGTGTGGGGAGGCGCCCCCTGGGGTCATGCAGCTTGCAGCTGGGAGTGGCCTGGGGCTGCGTACTTCTGGCCTGCCTGAAAGCGCTCAACGGGTCTCTCCCCTGCACCGACTGACTGAGGCCTCACAGGGGGTGGCTGTGCCCTGCACAGGCAGAGGCTAGGTCCTCTGGGAGGCCAGGTCAGAGCTGAGGGGCCTGAGTGAGCCTCTGCCTTGGTCTACTCAGCATCCTAATCAGAAGTTCACTGAGGGGGTGGGCTCTTCCTTGTCTGCCCACCGCCAGCTCTGCCCGCTGTGTGACAGGACCCCCACACTGAGCTGCCTGTCTTGTTCCAATCCTGCCCAAGAGGGCAGATTTCCAGGGAGGTTTCTGCTGATCCTCGAAGCCCTGCGTCTCCGTGGCAGGCTGGATTTCCAGCCCTGCTCCTGGGGAGAGCTGCTCCTACTCCCACCCATGTGAGCCAGCAGCTCAGATCCACTGAGCCTCCACAGCCTCTGTGGGGCTGAAGAGCGGAGTGCCCCACTGTGGGGAGTTGCTTTGACTCCTTGGTTGGGGCCACCCGGTGAGTAGAGCTGCTGGGGTCCGACTCGTCTGTTCTGCTCAATCTCGGGACCAGCCAGCCTCCTGGTCCCCTCCACACATTCCAAGCCCTTGGCTCCCTAAGCTCCTTCCTCTCCAGCTAGTCCTGGAAGTGGGGACCATCATCTCCCTGAAGGGGACACCAAGCCTGAGATCAGGTGAAACAGTGGCTCTGGTTTTGCCAGTTCCCCCAAGCAACTGTCTCCCAGCTCCTGCCTCCCTCTGACTGGGGCCAGGATGGGGCCTTTTAGCATAGGTGGGGGCCGGGGATGTCGGGCTCCCTCTCTGGGGCCTTTCTAGCTCTATGGGTCTGAGGGGAAGCCCTGAGGCAGTGGCCAGGGCCTCTGTCCACTTGGATGCCTGAACTTGAGGACGGGAGGAAAGCTGCCCCTGCACTCTATGGCTCACCTGGTGGTACAGGAGGCCTGTTTGCAGGCCTGGCTCTGCTCTTTGTGGACAGTTCGCATAGCGTCTTGAGCCTTGGTTTCCTCATCCCTGTGAAGGGATGACGATCTGGGCCCTGCCCACCTCTCAGAGCCTTTCAGGGGATCACCCAAAGCATGGTGGGTGAGAAGTGGGCAGAGGACCATGGAGAGGGGGACTGTGCCCACCCCCGAGCTGCCTCCACAGGTGCTGCACCATGGCCCACAGCTTCTGTACTGGCAACTTTGGCTCCAGAGTGGCCGCCTTGTCCCAGGCACCTGGGAGCCCTGACTGGGGCAGTGCTGGGCTTCTGAGAGCAGGGTTGCCCCTCCTGCAGCTGTTAGAGAAGAAACAGAGCCACTTCGCTGGGCTCCTAGAAGCTGAGGGGCTTGTTGCTGGTGTTGAGTGTCAGGACTGGATGATGTTTGTTGAGAGTGTATGGAGTGCCTGGCCCTGTGCTAAGCATTTATGTCATTTAATTGTCACTAGCACCTTATGACATAAGTACTGTCACTGTCATCTTTATTTCATGGCAGAAGACATGGAAGAGGGTTTATAACTTGCTGTAGGACCCAAAGCGAGCTGGGTGGAGCTAGGATTCAAACAGAGGCCCACAGCCCATGCTCTTGACCACTCCTCTGTTTTACCTCTGGCTGTACCCGCATCAGCGTCGTCTGGAAACCTGCTGCAGATGCAGATGCCCAGCTGCACTATCTGCTGAGACCTGCCTGCAGCCCCATGGGATCAGCTGTGTGGGGGCAGAGGGCACAGAGGTGGGTGCGAGGATACTGACTGCAGCTGCCCAGCTGGGTGGCCTCAGTGGCTTCCCAGCCCTGGGCCGCAGTCATGAAGATTTAGCTCTCTTCCCTGCATTCCCGAATGCATATTTTAATTGCAAAGTGACAAATCCAGTTATCTCTCAAAGGGTTGAGTGGGGGCAGGGGAGGGAGGCAGCAGAGCTCTGCTGCCAAAACTAGATAGAGAATCTGCAGCCTGTCCAGACAGTAGGACAAGCAAGCCTACCCCACCTGGTGCTGCCACCCAGTGTACAAAAGAGCAGCAAGAGAAAGTTCAAGAAGCAGGTAGAGGGAGAGCTTCAAAGAATTACAAAGGGGGTGTGTATGGAGGGGTGTGTGTGTGCCTCTGAGCCTCTGCTTTGAGACTGGGGGCAGAGCTGAAAGTAGATGGCTTTAGGGACTCAGAACTTGGAAGGAGAAGGGTGGAGCTGCTTGAGATGAAGCCGGAGGGCCACTGCCTCAAGTGCCCAGGCAGGTGGGGCACAGGGCTGGTCTGCATTGGCCCTGTGGCCAGCTTCAGTCCCTCTGGTGGGCAGGGGCCCTGCTGGGGGCTGAATGCCTGCTTCCCATTCCTGGCTTCAGCTCTATTAACCAGAGATCTTGGCACAACCCAGCATCTCCCTAAACCTCCGTGTCCTCATCTGCACCTCCCAGGGTGAGAGGATCAAGTACATTAATTCATGGGAAGCACTTAGCCGTTTCTGGCACAGGTTAGTACTCAATGTTACTGTATTCACAGAGCAATGGTATTAGGACTCACTTAACATTTTTTTTTTTAACGGCGGCTCACATCTTAAATTACTGTTTTAAAAGGAAGCTTCATGTTACTATTGTAAATGGAAAGCCAGCACTACTTGCCGTTCACAGTAGGTATTCGTACACATGAATCCAGGACAGAAAAACGAATGATATTCCATTTTAGCTAGTCACTGCTGTTGTCCAAGCCCTTAGCCTGATGCCTGCTTTCTTTGTTAAAACAAAAGTCAGTTTATGAAGATTGGGAGTGGTACTGAAGCCTCACTGGCCCCTCACTGAGACATTCTCCTCGATGGATTCAGAGGACGGAAGAGAAACGAAAGAAGAATGACTTCCTCACCGTATGATTCGGTGCTGTGTTTGTAAATTGTTTATAATCGTCGTGTGCACCACTCCAAATTGTTTCACACCCTGGCAGGTAACAGTACCCGACAACTGTAGGAAACATGGTATGATCTTGAGCAAGCTATTTTAAAAGTCTCACTCTTTGTAAAGTAATGCATTTGTGTGGTTCAAAGATGATATAATATACAAATGTATATAGAGAAAAGCCTTTCTCCCTCCTCTGTCCCCATCCATCCACCCTTCCTCCACTCCACTATAACTACTGTTCTTAGTGTCTTCTAAATACTTCCAGAATTTAGTTATGTAAATATGAGCAAACATGAATATACTATTTTTTCTTTTTTTAAAAAATACAAATAATAGAAAATTTGGCACTGTTTTCTCTGCCTTTTGCATTTTTCATTCAGCAATAATATATCCTGGAATGTTTTGTATGAGTACATGAAGAGCGTTTTCATCCTGCAGTATTTTGGTGTTTGAGTTGTCGACCCTCTCTTGGGCTCACCTGTACCATAGGGGATTGACTCAGTTGACCCTCAGGGCCTTGCAGCTCTGACCCTGAACCAACCCACGGGGTTTTTCTCTGAAATGTGGGGATCTTGACAGAACTGTCTCCCCTTTTCCAGGGCCCAAGGGGGGCTGTCACAACCTGATAGGGTTTCTCAGTCTCCTTTGCAGTTGGATAGGGTGCAATTTCTGCCCTCAACTGGCTCCCTGCAGTGGCCTCACCTGAACACTGCCTCCTGGCTCACACTGCACTCTGAGATGAGCTGAGAGGGCCTCTCCACAACCTCTGACAGGCAGGGAGTGACCCCCTTCTGGCCTCCTCCATTCTGGAAAAACAAACAGGCTGGGCTAGACTTCCACGAAGGCCGCTTTCAGCTCTGAGACTGACCCCTACCATGGAGGGCCTTGCCCTTAGTAGACACTTGATGGACTTTGCTGCTGCCTGGCTTGGCATTGCCAACGTCGCTGTCCCCATTTCCTCTAATACCCTATTTTCTTTCTTTTTTGAAATTCAATTTTTCAGTTCAGGGGTACGTGTGCAGGTTTATTGTATAGGTAAACTGGTGTCATGGGGGTTTGTTGTACAGATTATTTCATCACCCAGGTATTCAGCCTAGTACCCATTCATTATTTTTCCTGATCCTCTCCCTCCTCTCACACTCCACCCTCTGAAAGACCCCAGTGTATGTTGTTCCCTTTTATGTGTCCATGTAACAACCCATTTTCATGAACATCTGGATTAAGGAGGTTAAGAAAAGCCTTGAAGAGTGACCAGGACCACAGCTTTCCTTAGCTCTGAACTGGCTGATGAACTCCCAATGCCCTTTTGCAGGGACCCCACCGCCTTGGTGTGCAGACCCGAAAGGCTGTGGAAGTTGTCTCGTGGCGCCATCTGGTGGAATTTCTGGACAGGAGCAGGAACTCCCTCCGGCAAATAACACTACAAATGGATTCATCTGCCCTCCTGCTCCCGGTGAGTGCTCACCTCAGTCAGCCTGGGCTTGGGATTACCTTGTATTTTGGAAAGCTTTCTGGTGGAGAGCATGCACAATTCCATTATAATTTCTCATTCACTGTGGTTTCGTCCTGGGCTGAGCCTAGTGCCAGGAACATTCATAAGTTTTGTTTCATTTCATCTTCTCCCAAGCAAAGAAAAATAGATGTCCTTCCTAAAGTAATTTATATGTGGCCACACAGTTGGCAGGCAGCAGATCTGCAGCCTGCCTCACCAGCCTCCAGCAAACTGAATCTGGGAGCCCTAGGGAGGGCGGAAGATGGCTGTGGAACCCCAGGGAGAGGGTTTGTCACTGGGGTCCAGTCTTGAACCAGACCTTCCAGGATTTGAGTTTTCAGCCTAGGAGACAGAGTGAGAAGTTTTAGACTTGGTTATTTTGTAGCTCAGGGTTGCTGTGATCATGTTAGGTGACCCCAGTGGGAGGGGCTTGCTCACTGTTTAAGGCTGCACTCTCTCTAGGTGGGGGTGGCTACATCTAGCCCGGCCTCACCCAGTGCAGCACCCACCAACACCTCAAAGTTGCCTGTCCTTACTCAGGGCCTCGTGCCGGGTGGTTCCTCTCGATGAACGTGATATTTGTGGCATGGGGTCCATTGCCTAGCTCTTGTCTTTTTCATTCGCGCAAGAAGCACGCGAATCAGACAGGCTCCCCACTTGGTAGCTGTGTGCCTTTGGGCAAGTTCCTTACTGTGCCTCATCTGTGAAATGGGGATGATGTGTCATCTAGGGTGGTGTTGAACTCCAAATGGAAGATGCATATGCAGTTCCTGGCGGGTAGCAGCATGTCATGGATGAGGGTTTGTATCAGATCACCTCCTGCAGGGCCCATTAGTGAAAATTGTCTGCCCTCAGTCAAGAAAACGTAAAATGCAATTTGCTTTTGAAATTCTGGGAGGAAAAAAAAGGAAAAATTTCCCAATATGTCTGCTTACCAGTATCATGCAGTTAAGACATCTGCCTCTGAGGCATGGGTCTGTGTGAGCGTGCTCGTCGGTCTATGAGAAGGTGTGTTTGTTTTTTCTTTTTTGCAGCTTTGAGCCCAACGAATCCTGAGAAATCACTTTCTTCTGATGAAGTGGCTAAAATCTGGACGCTGTCAGCAAGAGAACATACAAGCCAACCACAAGCGCCTGTGACAGGGTGTTCCTCTTCCTCTGATAGTGGTTCTCAACCCAGCCACACCACCAGTTCATCTGGGCAGCTTTAAAACATGCAGCCTGGGTTCCAGTTCCAGAGCCATGAGCCAGCCTTCCTCCAGGTGAGAGCCGCCCTGTCCCCGGGGAGCAGGGTTTGTGGCTCCTTCCCTCTCACATGCCAGACTGAGTTTCCGAGGGCGGGGATCATGCTCCGTTCTTTTTTGTATTCCCAGTCCCAGACAGAGGCCCTGGCCCTTTGTCAAAACTTGGGAACTGCTCTGTAAACTGCATGAGAAGGCATGAGTAGGCATGAGTCACCAGCCCAACTAAAGAGAGGAGGGGACCCCAAAAGCAGAGCCCATTCTTCCTGCCTTGACTGGGTTGGATCCTGGCGACTTCTCTGTCACCTGTGCACTCAGGAACATTATTCTCAAGTTGTAAGTGCAGGCAGCTCTACCCCGCAGCACGTGTGGGATAAAGAAGGAGGGAAGAAAGAAAGGAGGGAGGAGGCGGGGAGGGAGGGAGGAATGAAAGAACCTAGGTCAGTAGTATAAATGTAGCCCTGAGCCGGGCGTCCCAAGGCTCCCCGTGACATCTGCCTGTATCCCAGCATCTCTTTTAAATGAAGAAGCAGCCTTCCTTGAAGACCCACCAGCTGGGAACTGCTGCCCACTCCCGAAGCCTGGGGAGGGCTTCTCTCTTCCTCCTCTGCTCCACTTGCTTCTCCTTGGAGTCAGGTGACAGGGCAGGCCCAGCCCAGGGTGCAAAGGGTGCAGTGACCCTGGGACACAGGGATGTCATGGGAGTGACTCACTGTGGCCTCGCAGCTCAGGAAGGGGATGCATGTGCTGTCTCCTTGCCTCTGCCTTATTCCAGGGGAGTTAGACTCTTGCCTTTTGCTCCCAAGCCCTTGAGAAACCAGGGCCGGATCTACTTGGGCTGTAACTACCAGTGCCCTGGTTATGCTGGAGTTAGAAACTCAAATGCCCTCAGGGACCAGATAGGTGCCAGAGAACCGTGTGAAGCAGCTGGGTCCCAGGCACCAGGGAGGGGTGTGGTCTGTGG
Organism: Macaca nemestrina; assembly: GCF_043159975.1. Taxonomy (NCBI): domain Eukaryota; kingdom Metazoa; phylum Chordata; class Mammalia; order Primates; family Cercopithecidae; genus Macaca; species Macaca nemestrina. The sequence goes on from NC_092133.1 coordinate 66,002,204, forward strand.
AGGACTGGACGGGGCAGACCCTCCTAAAGGCTTCGTGGAGCTGCACAACACCTTGCGGGGTAAGGCCGCTGCCACTGCAGCAGGGATATTGGCGCTCCTCCTGGCTCAGAGCAGGCCCTGGGGTCTATGTACTGGCTCCTCCTCCCCCAGGAGCTGCGTGGCCTCAGGGAATTTAGCCCCTCCCCTAAGCCTCAGTTTTCTCTATAAATGGGGAAAATAATGCCCTCTCGTGGGGTTGACATGCAGGAAAAGGGGAAGTTTTATATTCCTTACATATTTCATACTGATATGTTCTTGATATAGCACCTCTATTTGTTTTCTGTGCTGTGTCACAAATCACCAAAAATTTAGCAGCTTAAAACAACACACATTTAATATCTCACAGTTTCTGGGCATGGCTTAGCAAGTCCTCCGCAGAGCTGCCGACAGTGCCAGTCAGAGCTAGATTCTCATCTGGAGGCTTAACGGGGGAGGGTCCACTTCCAAGCCCCCTAGATTACTTATTGAAAGAATAAGCTGCACTTTCTTGCGGGTATAGGACTCATTGCAACTTGTTTCTTCACAGCTAGCAATGGAGAGAGACTCCAGAGCTAGCTCTAGGCATCGCCTCCCCTTTGCCGCATTCTGTTGGTTGGAAGCCATTCACAGGCCCCACTCACCTGGGGAGGGGATCACAGAAACGCATGAACACCAGAGGCTGGGATCATGGGGTCACGTTAAGTCCATCCACCATAGCTCCTGATAGCTTGATGGCCACGATTACAATTGATTGGGTGCCTACCATGTACCAGGCAGGGTGTAGAGGATTTCACATTTATTATCCCGTCTATTTAAGTTGTTGTATTGATAACCTAGACTCAGAAAGGCCAGGCAACTTACCTGAACTCACTCAGCTATTAAGTGGCGGGATTTAAACCCAGGTCCCTCTGCTCCCCGTGTCTTGGGTCTTCCTTGGACATTACACTCAAGGCCACGGTCAGCATCAAGCTGTCCCCGAGGAGTCCTCCAATACCTTAAGGTACTTGTTTCAGAAGTCACTTATCTCCCAGGGCCTGTTCAGTCAGGCCCTGTCCTTGGCTGCTGAGTCTCTGTCTCACCTTCCTTCGGCTCTGTCCTCAGATGTCTCAGAAATGGTTCAAGCTTCTTGTCCCTTGATTTGTCTGTCCAATGATTCTTCTGTCTCCTCTCAACTCCTTCCTGCTTAATCAGCTAATTCCACAAATAGCCACTGATACTCCCTTCTATAGGAAGACCCTGTGCTGGGTGCTGCCCTCCATCTTCCCCCAGGGTTCTTACAGTCTAATGAAGAGGCGGTATGTGCAACACTAACTCCAGTTCAGCAGTTCAACGAAAACAACACCATCTTTAGACAATATAAAAGTCATTTTCTCTCTGTAAGTTAGGAATAGAGAATACAGAGGGGGCTTAGGTACCTTCACAAGGTTATCAGGAATGCAGGCCCCTCATCCAGCAGCTGTGCCTCATCGTTCAAGATGGCTGCAAAGCTCCAGCCACTGTGCTGTCATTCCCATCAGCAGGAAGAAGAAAGAGGCAAAGACAAATCATCCCTGACCACCCAGACGAGGTCAGCTTCCTATTCATATGCTCTCTTGGCACCTTTGCTTCCCCATCACAATGCAGAGAAACTCATTCTTTGTGTCCTTGTTTGATGTTTATTCACCACTCTCCCTTGCCTCCCACCAGGTTAGAAGCTCCAAGAAATCTGGCATCGTGTCTCTCTTCTTTGCTGTTCTAGTCCTGCGGTCCACCGCAGTGCTTGGCATGTGGTAGGTGCTCAATAAGTAGTTATTGATGGAAGGAACACTCAAGATTGCACTTTAAACGTGCTCTTAATATTGGGATGAGTCAGAGTTGGCCTGGCCCAAATCTGGAATCTTCTGAATTGAGTCTATGATGATGAGTGCTGCTAAGGGTTGTACATACATGACCTTGCTTAATCCTCAGCAGAACCCTCAGGGGAAGATTCTGCCATTTTCTTCAACTAGCAAATGAGAAGACGTCATGAGGTTATGGAACACTAAACAGGAAAGCTGTGATTTGAACTTGGCTCTCCAACTCAGAACCTCTATTTACTTACCTAGTGACTGTCCAGGACACCAGGGTGACCACAGTCCCCTCCAGGCCCCCCTCCTGCAGCCCTGGCTAGCTCCCTCGATTGCCAGCAGGCAGCTCAGTAGCCGTGTGTTCAGTCACAGTGCTGAGGAAGCATCATACACTTGGCCCCTTGTCCTGAAGTGGGGCTTCACCTGCAGAAAATGGAGGAAGGGCAGGAGGTGCCAGCATCAACTGGGAGAATGCCAGTTCTCCAGCGCTCCTCCTCCTCTAGCAGATTTCTAGGAGCCTTGTGGTCCAGGGGTTCTTTCAGACTACAGATGAAGGCTGGTGGGGCTGCCGTGCTCTCGGAGGAGGGTTGGAGCATGCCTTGCAGTGGGTGCTGTGTGTGCTGTGGTTTCCATTTCTGCCCACTTCTTGGCGGGCCCGCCTAATAAGGGGAAGGTGATGGGAAACTGATACCTGTCTGTGCTGGGCCCCCTTGAACCATGTGGGGCTTATAGAGACCCTGGGCCATGGAGAGGTTCTGAGGGCCACTGGAGGAGGGGTCCTAGCTTCTCCCCTCAGACTCCACAGAATACCCCAGGTAGGGACTAGATTCTGGCTGGAGTCAAGGTGCTCAGAGCTTTGCTGGGCAATTTGGTCTAAGCCTCTGTTGCACAGATGGGACACTGAAGGCCAGTGAGGCAACGGGCTTGCCAAGATCACACAGCCCGTCAGTGTCAGAGCTGGCGCTGGCTCTCTAAACTGGATGCACTCTGTGGCTCCTTTGACTGAACAGTTCATCCGGCCCACAGGCCATTGGAGGGGCATTTGGTGGAGGGTCCTAGTTTGATGCCTGGCTTGAAGATCGGGTTCCTGGCTCTGCTGTGGAGGTCCTGCTGGGACCAGCCAGTTCTGATCATGGCTGCCAGAAGGTGGTGCTAGGCACCCAGTTGCCACTTAAGTTCAAGAAAAAGAGAATGGCAACCCGGGGTCTGGGTATAATTAGGGGAAGCTCAGCTTCCAATCACCCTCCCGCCCTGGCACGCTTGTGTGTGGGCACCCAGGGGCAGGGGAGCAACTGGAGACTGCACATTGGGTTCCTCTGGTCCCAGATCCTTTGACAGGTTGCAGTATGGGCAGTGAATGGGCGCCCAGATGTGCTCCATTTACTCATCTTGACTAGATGATAACCAGAGATGGAATAAAAGCAGCCAGGATGGGTGGGTGCCTATCTCCAACAGCGAGACTCAGCCTGGGCTCCAGCTCAGGCCTTTCCACCTGGCTCAGCTCCCAGGTGCACCCCTTGCATGGCACAGAGTACTTCGTCCCCTGCTGGGGAAGGGCCAGAGAGCTCAGGGTGCCCCTGAGAGAGGCTGTCTCATTCTTGGGAACTTCCCCTCCTCCCTTCACATTTCCTGCTCTCTCTCCACCTCTCCTTCCTGTCCTCTCACCTCGCTCATCTCTCCTGCCCCTTCTTTTTCCTCATGCTCACCTCGTCCCAGTTCCCCCAGGGACCCTGCGGGTCTAGTCCCCACCCCCAACACCTCATCTGCAGAGGCAAACAGGGACCAATATCAGTGAATTTCTAGGATGTGGTTTCCATGGTGACGGTACATCTCCTGCCTCCTTGGTGCTCAGCCCTGGACAGGTTGCCGTGGAGACTCTCACCTCATTGAGGAGTGATTTGTGGGACTGTTTTTCTTCTTTACTTCATCTTCTTCTGTCCAGAAATTCTGCCAGCCCAGACAGCATTTTCCCCACTCCTGGCAAACCTGGGAGCCTTCTCCAAAGGGCTTCTCACCCAGGGTCACTGAGGCCTGGAAAGAATTTTATTTATATGAGGTATTCCTGATAACCTTCTCCGCCTTTCATAGGGTGCGTGAGTGGTCACCACAGAGAAACAGGCCAAAGCTGACCCGATGCCCACCTTTTCTGCCCACAGTGTCCTTCCACGCCCCTGACTTGTTCCATGCAGTCAATGCACGCCAACCCTGAGAGCTTCTGCTCGGTGGCCATTTTCCTTAAGCGTCTTTGGAGAAACAGTGACAGTGAGAGGGTAAGGTGGAAATAATGAGCACAGTGAATCCAGGCAAAAGAGGTAGGTTAGAAGGGGGAGAAGTACCAGAAAGGGAGGAATGAGAGGTGGGCAGACTGGGGGAGCTCGAAGGGAGAGGGAGAGGTGGAGGGTGAAAATTGGTCACCAGAGAAAGCCAACCCGTGAGTCCGCAGCAGGAGTATTCCTCTGGTGTTAATGCCCTTTATAAATCACTCCGGAGCTCCAAACCCAAAACAGGCCTCTTCTTTCTCTGCCAAGTAGAAAATGTGTTCGCCGACATAAAAACATATTAAGTACATTGTGGCCCTCATTCCCCCCAAGTTGAAAGCCATTACAATAATTAATTAAGGCAGGAGATTAATTAAAGAGTCGTTTCCCCCCATTCTCTCCGAATAGATCAATCAGGAGGCGGGAGAACATGTGCTACTCGGCAGACAGAGAAGGGGGGCCGGAGGGGAGGCCGAGGGGCAGCAAGGCAGTTACAGACACAGCCAGAGACAAAGGACTTCCGTGCTGGGAGCTGGGGGCCGGGGCTGAGAGGAGCTGGCAAGGAGGCCCCCAGGAGGGAGAGCTTGCTCTGCTTCCAAGGACCTGTGATCTGACTTCCCTTCTTGGTGTTCACAGCCTGAGGGTCGCTGTCACCATGGAAACAGGCCTGGGGGCAGGAGGAATATCAGCCCTCTGCTCCTGGACTCCTGGATTCCCCTCTGGGAGTGAGAGTTCCCAGTGAGCAGAGTTAAGGCCCCAGGAGGCATTTCTGTGGAGTGGCATGAGGGGTGGTGGCCTCCCCACTCCAGTGCCAAGCCCAAAACCAACTCCACACGAGCATTGTCAGGCTGATGACAAGCCTGAAAGATTTGTTCCTCACATGTGCCACACTGCAGACAGGACAGGCTAGTATTAGCTCAGGCTGAGAATCATTAGTCTTTTAGGTAACTTTTCTCATTTTGCTAAATTTTGAGTTCTTAATGATTGCTTTCTCCCTTTCTCTCTCCCTCTCTTTCACTCTCTTTCTTATGCCTTTGGCTGATCTTTTTTCTAGCTGAATTTCATATTTCTAAGAAATGTTCATATCATGTAGTGTGTTTCATGTGTGCATAGTGGGTTTAACCCATTCCACCCTGTGTCTCTGTCTTGCTTACTTTTGAGCCTTCCAGAACTTTCCGATTGTTCAAAAGCACCGCTCTTGTGTTTCTATATTTTTTATGATCTTTTTCATATTTCTAATACACATTAGAAAGGGGTGGTGCTCCATAGATGATTCCCCGTGATATCCCTGGTATCGTTTCCTCCTTTCTGTTGTTTTATTTTGGGTTTTTATATCTTTGTGCATGTGTGGACTTAGCAGGCGGTTAGCTCTTCTGTTGAGAGGAGATGGTTCAGCAGAGTTGGGTGATGAGGGAGCAGCTCATCCAGCATCTGCTCTGCCGCTTACAAAGTGTAACTCAGAATCACAAAGCAGCACACCTTTTACTCACTCTGTCATTATGAATGGGGGCTTAGTAGGCACCAGGCTTTGGAAACGCTTGGTGGACAAGACAGATGTGGTCCCTGCCTTCTGGGGGATGACAGTCTGGTGGGAGAGATAGACATCAAACAATAAATACACAAGAATATAGCCACAAATTGTGAAAAATACCACGCAGGCAAAACCTAGGTTCTTTGATAGAGAATAGCACATGCCTACTTTAGGCTGGGGGTCAGGAGGAGGTGACATTTACACTGCAGCAGAAGCCAGCCAGCCAAAGTGAGCAGTGAAGAGTGACGGTCCCCAGCAGGAGTGGAGCCATCAGAAGCTGATGAAGCTTCAGCCTCGGGGCCCTTCAGTGCACTAGAGCCTCACAAGCCTTTGGGGGTGGCCCTAGCAATAATGGGTCCACATGGTCATATGTTTTTGTAAAAATTGCAAAAAGTTCTTTAACTGAAATCAGTTAAGAGCCCTGACAAGTGGCTGGGTAGGGAACCACTGGGACCTGGCTGAGGAAATGCTGAGCTGGGGAGTCTATTTGGGTTTAGGGAGATGTATTTACATGCTTGTGGCACTTCCATGTATGGTCAAGGTCAAGGTCAAGGCCATCGTGGGGTGGGAATGGCTCCCAGGCACATTCTTCCTGCCCACTGTGCTGGGCAAGAAGGTGCAGTATTTGGGGTTGACCAGAGCAGGCCCTTTTGCTGGCGGGGAGTGTGGCAGGTGGGGCATGGAGCAGCATGTGGCTGGGAAGGTGCAGAGGCAGCTTCAGGGTCTGGAATATTGTTTTGAATTTAGTGAAGTTTGTGGAATTTGTCAGCTTTTTAAAACTTGTAATTTGTTTGGACTTTTCTCATTCTAAACAAGTTTTCACTTGTATGCCTAATTTTGCTTTTGAGTTTCTGAATTTCTGAATTCTGAATTCTGAGTTCCTTTTTTTTTTTTTTTTTTTGAGACAGGTCTCTCTCTGTCACCCAGACTGGAGTGCAGTGGTGTGATCTCAGCTCACTGCAGCCTTGACATCCTGGGCTCAAGTGATCCTCCTACCTCAGCCTCTTGAGTAGCTGGGACCACAGGGATATGCCACCACACTCAGCTAATTTTTGCATTTTTTGTAGGGATGGCATTTTGCCATGTTGCCCAGGCTGGTCTTGAACTCCTGAGCTCAAGCAGTCCCCCTGTCTTGGCCTCCCAAAGTGCTAGGATTATAGGTGTGAGCCACTGTGCTGGGCCCTGCATTTCATTTTTATGGAACCCGTGCCCTCCACCCTTCAGCAGGCATCTGGGCTCTGCCGCTGTCTGCTGAGCCTGTCTTCTCCTTTGTGGCTGAATGGTGCTCAAGGGGATGTCCTCAGGGCGGGATTGGCTGAGTCCCCAACCTGGAGGCTTCTGGGGCTGCTTCTAGGCATCACCATTTCCCTCACCTAGGGGAGGTGGGGCCAGGAGGCAGATAGAACAGGCCCTAGGCCCAGGACGAGGGCCAGCTGTTTCTCCTCGGACACTTAGAACTTTTCAGAACTGGCATTTTCAACCCTCTCTTCTCTTCCTCTACCCCCTGTCCTCAGGCTGCAGTGCCTTGAAGAATCCCATTTAAGAATCATTTGGGATTAAAGGATCACCTTCTCCAGTTGCTTTCTTTTTCTTTCTTTTTTTTTTTTTTTGAGACGGAGTCTTCTCTGTTGCCAGGTTGGAGTGCAATGGCGCTATCTCAGCTCACTGCAACCTCCACCTCCCAGGTTCAAGTGATTCTCCTGCCACAGCCTCCCGAGCAGCTGGGACTACAGGCGCCCGTCACCATGCCCAGCTAATTTTTGTATTTTTAGTAGAGATGAGGTTTCACCATGTTGGCCAGGATGGTGTTGATCTCCTGACCTCGTGCTCCACCTGCCTTGGCCTCCCAAAGTGCTGGGGTTACAGGCGTGAGCCACCGCGCCCGGCCGGGGTTTTCTTTTTTAAAATGGCCAGTGCCATCACTCAGTGTTTACACATAAAAATATGTAGGTGGTATATCAGGTGGACAGAGCAAGATAAAAATACACACATACTTTTTATCCACAATACGTAAAATTATCCCAAAGGAATGTGTGTACACTGAGAAGCATGGGTGGGAATCCACAGTAGCATAGAAAGGCCTTGTGTGTGTGTGTTTAGAGTTGCTTGTGTTTTATGAGTACGTGTGTGTTCGTGTGTGTGTTGAGGGAAGCAGTCTATGGGGATAAATGCAAAGTAGCCTAAAGAATTTTCCAAAGAAAAATGAAAGCCCTGACAGGCCTGGCTGTGGTGGCTTCTGAAGGGAGACCCAGGCCTGCTTGGACGAGGGGCTCAGCGGGAAACCTGACCCCACCAGGTGCCTTCAGCTGCCTCCCCTCAGGCCAAAGCCCCGACACACCACAAACCCACAGGACAAAGCCTGGAACTGAAACTGGTTTTGAAAAGTGGGGTTTGTACACAGTCCCGTGGAATGCAGCTTAGTCTCTCTCTGTCGCCCAGACTGGAGTGCAGCCCACACCCTTCACTGTCATTGGCTGTTGCCCAGTGCCGTGCTCTCCTATGAGTGAGGACAGGGTTGACGGGGGGATGTCCCTCTGCAGTTCTTGAAGCTCTGCCTGGCTGCCCCCACTGCCCTCCAATGACTCCTCTCCAGCCTGAGTTTCCTTTCCAGCCACGGTTGGAGCCCTGGAGCCCCAGAGATGCTCATCAAAAGCATGTGCAGTAGACCCCTTTGATTCTCCCTCGCCTTCTTGTTCAGAAGCCCCGTGTGTAAAGCAGACAGAAGCCGAGCTGCTGCAGCTTGGCTAAGTCTTTGAGGGATGAGGGTGGCTCTGGGGCAGTGGGTGTCTCAGTGTCACTCCTCTGCCCCACCCTCCACTCGAAGTCAGGAACACAGACCTTACTCCTGCTCACTGTGCTTTGCCCTGAACCCTGCCTGGAGTGCAAAATGTTTCCCTCTCCTTCCACATCTCCCTGCTGCTCTTGCCCTTGGAAAGGCCTAGAAGGTGCAGAGGAGTGAGGCCACTTGCCAGGCATCCTGCAACTTTCTCCTCAAACTCCAGCTGCCTGGCTCCTAGGACACCAGTGCTAGCTTGCGGCCCCTTCCTTGGGGCTGTGACTGCCGTGTCCCTCCTTGTTTACGCTTTTCAAGTGGCAAGACAAAGATTGGTTGAAGAGTAAGTGGTGTCTACAGCTGCCTTGAAGAAGAGCAGGAGTGTGTCTCAGGGCTGCATGCTACTCAATTCTTAACAAGTTCTTGTGTTCTGGCCCTATTTCTACCGACCAGCCCTGGGGGTGGGGTGCAGTGGGGAGGGGAGGTTGAGGAATAGGAGCAGGAGGTTACACAGCTGGTCTGTGCAGGGAGGTCTTGGGAGTGGCCCCCTACAGTCTCTAGGTCCCTTTGGGCATGTGACTGAGCACTTCCTTGGTTGATGGGCTGGCTGAGGCCTAGGAGCCAGTCTAGGGTCCTTTCTGCCCTCACCACCCTAGAACAGGCCTGGTGAGGCTGGTGGGGTAGGGGCGAAGCTATGGATCTCTGGCCACTATTGGAACCCTGTGGACTAGACAAAGAATGTAGCAAAGGAGACAGTGACATTTGGCCAACCCCCATCTGGAGAGTATGTGATGAGCTCATGCCCCCTGGGGTTTCTTCCACGGTGGGAAGAACTCTTTGATCCTTGCCTGAGGCTGTTTTTAGCCCCAGAGTCCAAGCTTGGGATGTGCCGAACTCCGGGTTTCCTGGGGCTGCCCCAGTGTCTCTGCTGCGTGGATGCCGTGATTGGGCTTGGGAGGAACCACATTTATGTCATCCGTCACCCCGGGGGAAGTGGGCATCTGGAGGAAGTTGCGAACCGCCGTCCCACCTCTGCCCGGAGCAGGAAGCACAGGCAGTGAGGCACCTACAAACCCGCTTCCTGGAGTCATACTTCATTTCCCAGATTAGGAAATCACGCAAGGAAAAGAATAAGCATCCATGTTTTAAAACAAACAGGAAGTTGTTATGGCCACTTTGGGCAGAGGGACGTCTATGTCATGGGAGTCCTGCGTGAGCAGCTTTGTCTGGGTTTTGCCATTGAACAAGCATTGACCGAATGCCTGTCGAGTACAGGGCCTGAGAAAAGTCCTGAGACTGGGGCATATAGTGGTCAATAAGTGGTGGTTCTTGCCGTCACCACGTTCATGGTCTAATGCGAGTGTGACAACAGTGCAGGGAAAGCAGGAAACAGGGCCCTTGGGGGCTCAGAGTCAGGGTGAGCAGCCCACCTGCTGGGGGCCGGGGAAGGTACAGTGGGCTTTTCTGGCTGCCACCACCTGCCCCTCTGCTTTCCTCCCAGAGCACTGTTATTCCCTGAGGATCCACCTGTCCTGCACAGAGCCCTTATGCTGTGGAGGCAGCAAAGTCTGCTCCAGCTTCCAGTAGAAATGGATCCCACTGGGTTCACACCAGCCAGCATATTCCATTCCTGGCCTCGGCCACTGGCTCCTGGGTGGATGTGTGGCTCAATCAGAGTGAATCTCGGGACATCTGCTTTGCCTGCTGAGAGGTTCTCCCTCTCGTCTCTTGTCTGTCTCTGATGTGAGAGATGAGCGTGTAGTCAAGGGAGATTCTAAAAGTCACCTTGAGACCACACAGGAAGCCAGCCTTATGATAAAGATAAAACTATGAAAAGCAGAGGTGAAACAATGAAACTACGTCCTTGGTGACATTTTTGAGCCACTGGGTCAAGCTGATAGCAGCGGTGGGCTGTTCGGAGTGGCTGCTACCATTGCGCTGGCTACGGCAGGGGGGTGCAGGTGGTGGCCGCGGGAGCAGATGTGGTAGTGGCAGTGGTGGCAGTGGGACTCCTGTGCCCTGCAACCCCTGTGTCCCCCATACCCGAGGCACATGACTGCACCTTTCTCACAGTTGCGTGGCTGGGTAGGACCCACTGCCAGGCCTGGAGCCTCTGCTGCTCCAGACTCTGGCTCTACCTCACCACTCTCACCCACCACTGCTGCAGGGAGGGTGCAGGGAGGAGGCAGACAGTCCCTGGAGCCCACTCCTGGGAGCCTCCCAGAGTCCACTGCCCTGGGGTCCACTGCGAGGAGGCCGGGCAGAGTCACCCGATGGTGGGGGAACAGCACAGTTAGAGGCAGAGGGGCCAGGAGAGAGGGGCCCTGAGGCAGAGCTGGGCCCAGGGTAGAGCTGGCAATTGCTCATTGTTCCATCGCTCCTTGGCCTCCCCATGCTTTTGGGGGCCAGGAGCAGGCAAGAGACCTGCCCTCCTGGGCATGGCTGCAGTCGCCCAACTGTGACTGCAGACCCAGACATCTCTGCACTCTCAGGGGCCTGGGAAGGCCCCCCTTACCCCTGCAGGTTTGAAGGTGTCTGCTTCCGCTGCCTGGCCTCTCCCCACTACCAGCACCCACTGTGATCTCAGAGTAAGGATGGGACCAAGCCTGGTGCCATCACAGCCCAGCTGGGTGTGCACACGCTCAGGGTAGTGCTGACATGCCAGCCCCCTGCCTCCTCAGCCCCCTCTGGACTTTGGGCACTGACAAGCATGAGAAGGAGGCTAAGGGGGTGTGAGGACAGCTCAGCACTGGCCTGCAGGCATCCCTTGGTATGAACAGCCTGGGTGCCCTGAACAGTGGCAGGAGGCAGACAGGCTCCTGGATGGAAGAGGGTAGGTCCCCAGTGAAGCCCCACGTTCAAGCTGGGGAGGGCCTGAAGCCGGGGGGCTGAGCCACCAGTCCTAAGAACCAGAGGGGCAAACTTGTGGTGCTTTTCCTTGGGCCCACCCATGGCTGCCCATGGATCTATCAGCACACATTTCCTCCCTTCTCAAGCTCATAAAAACCCCAGACTCAGTGAGACTCAACTAGAGGATGGAGAAAGGATGGGACAATCAGCTGCAGAGAGGAGCTACCCTTTCTGCTGAGAGTTGAAGAGATGATGGGACAGCCAGCGTTACAGCTATAGAGATAAGCTACCCTCTCTGCTGAGAGCTGAACACTTGTGTGGACACCCTGGCTACAGAGGGGAGTTGCTCACTGGGGGTCTCCTCTGAGCTATTCCGTTGCTCAATAAAGCTCCTCTTCATCTTGCTCACCTTCCACTTGTCTGTGTACCTCATTCTTCCTGGACACGGGACAAGAACTGAGGAGCTCTCAAGTGGCAAGGCTAAAAGACCTGTAACACAAACAGGGCTGAAACATGCCCCTTGCTCTCCAAGTTGTGGATGAAGAGAAGGAGAGAAGGGCTGTGGCCCTTTGGGGACCCCAAGCCTGGGAGCTCCCTGAGCCAGGGCTGTGACTTCTTCTTTGGGGCCCCATGGTTCCTGGCATCTCCAAGCTTCTAGGCACCACCACGTTCTGCAGTGTCATCTGGGGAAGCGGCTTGTGGTGCACCTGGTCCAGCCACAGCCTCCCAGAGAGCCGGCACCTGTGCCTGCTGGCACCTGGAACTGCCCACCCCACAGCAGCGGCTCATGTGTTTGACTGTGCACAGTGGCTGGACCCCACCCACACTCGCTCACACACCCCTCACCGCTCCACACCTGACTTGCAGTCTCCCTGGGAGGTGTGGGATCCAGGCTGGTAGTGCAAACTGTGTGAACTGAGTGCAGACTGCCAGGCTGAGTGGGCAGAACAAGCCCAATGGGCCTGAGTAAAACTGGGGCAAAGGCACCACCGGCCACAGAAGTTTCCAGCCAGAAAAGCAACACCCCAAGGATCCTGTAACAAAACCAGTCCTAACATTCACTTTACCTCTGAATTTTCCTGCTTATGTGAATAATACATTCCTTTTTTAATTTAAACCACTTTGAGATAGCTTTTGTTGTTGCTGCTGTTGTTATTTTGAACACAGACTCCTAAACGAAGTGGGCTCCTGCTCCGTGACCAAGCTGGCACTCGAGATGGATCTTGAAGCATATGCTCTATGCTTATGCAGCCCTCTGATTTAAGCCCTCATCCAATACATCTTCGCTGAGCAGTGACCGTATGCCCTGTCCTCAGCAGAATGCTGGGATACACAGATCAATGAGATGGTGTCCTATGATCCCTGCTGGAGAAGCTCATGCCTTACAGGGAATCCAGATGGGTATGCCCGTCACTGCTACAGGGACGCATGGAAGGCTCTGTGGCCCAGAGAGGAGGGGGCAGCCCCTCTGTGGGGAAGTCAGTGAGGACAGCCTGGGCCATATTGACTCCCCTCCCCCGACTTTCCTCGAAGAGCTGTCCCTCCCCCACTGCCAACTCTCACTCGGGGGAACCAGGCCTGGGCAATCAGAGCATTCCTCCCGTCTGGCACAGGGACTGACTCCAGGATTGCCCCTGACCCCAAGCCAGACGAATGAAAGTGTCATCTGGGCCTTGGCTGGAATCTTGGGGTTGGTGGGATGATAGGATGTTCGTAGCTGCTGGGGTCATCTTAGGGCTTCCTCCCAACCAGAGGAACTCAGGTCTTTGTGTGGTGGCTCTAAAAGAAACAAAAAAATTTGCTGCTGGAGGTTGTGATGTGCCCATCTCCATGAGTCCCAGAACTGTTGTATCTGGGAGCAAGAAGGGACCTCCAACTCTTCGGGTCTGGCCCACTCATGTTACTGGTGAGAAAGCAGAGGCCCAGGTGGGCTGGGTGGCATGCTCAGGTCCTCTTGGAAGCAGGGCAGAGGTGGGAAGGAATGCCAGCACCCACCTGCCCCACTCCCCACTCACCATACCCAGCACCTGTTCTTGTCCCTTCCAGCATCTCAGCATGAAGTTGTCCTCCTCTCTGAGGGGAGAGGTCTGCCTTTCTGGGCCTGCTGGAACTGTGGTGAAGACTGCCCAGAGCCTAGCGTGCCAGGCCCTGACCCTGCTGATCACTTTCCACAGACAGCGGGGTGGGGACGGGGGAACTCCTGAAGGGGGCGAGCTTAGCACACTGCTTGGCTCTGAGCAGGTGGGGTTCTGCAACTGAGCTCAAGGTTGCAGCTGTGCAGGCTGCTTCAGGTTGGGAGGGTCATGTATATACACATCCATCACCAGGAGGTGAGGGAGGAAGGGCTCCAGAAGCCTCACCTCCCTGCCGCGCTGGCCAGGGCCTTGGCACCGGGCAGGGGGATGGAAGTGTTTCGCGTTTCTCATGTGGTACTGTTGCAAGAAAGACACAAATTTAGATGTGTCTTTCTTAGTAGATGCCCAAACAGAGCTGGAGAAAGACCAGGCAGAGACTAGTGAATGGAAAGTAGAGGGCAGACGGGTGAGCAGCCGGCTTTCCCTCCCGAGAATGACCTTGTCTGCCACGCCTTTGGCTCCCAGCACTGACTGTGTGATCCGCAGGGCCCAGTGCAAATGCAAGATGCGGCCCCACTTGTCAAAAATTGTTCGGAATTTCAAAATGGCAATGGCAGAGCATCAAACCCAGAATGGGGCCAGGGCAACCGCAGTCACACCCATGAAACCTGCCCTGTCTGTGCCGTCTCTATGTGGGGAAGGGCTCTGGCTGCTTATTGGACTCTTTAGGAGCTGGCTCGGGGAAGTGCTTACGAGCCCAAGTCTCTGCAGCCAGACTGGGTTAGAACCACAAGACCTCAGGATTCCTTTGTCTGTAAGATGGAGATAAAAACAGGGTCATCGTGGGTATTTGGTGAGTCAGCATGTAAATTGCTCAGCCGAGTGCCTGGCCCATAGTCAGATTATGCCAAGGTTTGTTATTGTTATGGAGGTGAATATTTGTCTCCACCTTCCTGGCTCACATCTGGGCCTCCTCACCTGCCCCCTGCAGGCTCCAACTGCCTGCTAGGCACAGGAGAGTGGTCATGTTTAGAGGCCAAGCTGGGTCCTGGGACCCAGGCCCACCCAGCGCCCTCTCACCTTGTCTTCTGTCAAGAGCAGGCCAGCGTGAGCCAGGGCTGGCACAGCAGAATCCACTCCCCTGCTCCAGGAGTGCACAGCTGTGGTTGCTGGGAAGCCTGGCCTCGTGAACCCGATGGTCTGACCCCTCAGCCACTCTCCCTGGAGTGTGGAGGTGGGAAGGCCACCAGGGTCATCTGAGGGCCTGGATAGGGGAGCGGAGGGGAAGGCTGGGGCTGCCCTCTTCCCTGGGGCAGTGGCGCTAGGAGGGACAGTGTGCCAGGTTGAGCTGTGAGAGGGAGAGGTGGGGAGTGGAGGCCACCAGGTGGACTCCAAACCCTGGACTCCTAGCCCTGCTCTGCCCACTGGCTGATCCCCGGCCAGTCCTCAGTCATCCCTCTGGGGTGCTGTTGCCCCTCTGCCAAATGGGATGAAGACTCCTGAATGCAACAGAGATTCTCTGATGAGCAAAAATAGGAGAGAGAGCAAGAGTGGCGGGGTGGGGGTGGGGGGGTGGTGGGGAGAGAGAGGGAGAGAGAGAGAGAGAAACAAAAAAAGAGAGACGGGGAGGGAGGGGCATGAATACAGGCAAGCAGGGACCAGCGCAGATGTGCGTCTACTCAGGTTATTTATCCCATCCTCACAGGCATGCTGGCTTTAGGAGGGGAAGCTCTGGACCTGGTGCCTAGAAGTGCCTCCTATCCCTGGGTCTGGTGCCCCCAGGCCAGCAAGCATTGTTTTTAGGCTGGTTAGCTCACATTGAGATGAGGGAGGGTGTCTGGCACCTGCTGGGGGTCTCCGAGCTAGACACATCTACTGAGCTTGCCCTCAAAGGCCCACTTGGTGCTGACAAGCCATCTGGGTCTCAGCTGACCAGGATGACCTAATGTTCCACTGGGTCTGCTTCTCTGCCATCTTTCCAGGGATGGCCCTCAGCTGACCCTGGCTTCTGGGCCCCCAGACCCAGGCACCTTGAGGAAGAATAGCAAACAAGCCGGATTTCAGGAGGCACAGGGCCAGTGTATGACCTTGTAGTGTTTGCTTTTTTAAACTTAAAAATATACAATTTTAATTTTCATCATGAAGACAATTGTGTTTTTGGAACTTCCAGGCAGCCCCTGTCTTGGCCAGTTCCTCAATTAGGTGCCTCTCAAGAGGGAAAAAGCCAAAATACAATTACTTGAGGAACAATGGGCTGGGGCTATATTTAACACGGGGCCAGCCTGGGGGACCACATGCTCACCTCCTCCCTGGCTCCTCTCCCTCCTGTCTTAGCCTTCACCTTCCTGTCCCTCTGTCTGGGTTCCCTGGTCTCCCAGCTGCCCCACCTCACTGTCTCCAGCTGTCTGCACCCTGAAGCTGTTACTGATGGACAATCAGACAAGCCTCTCCCAGGACGGCTGCAAACTCCTTCCTCCCCAGATCCGCTGAGCAGCCTCGCGCCTCTGAGGTAGGTCACTTCTGAGTCAGAGATAGAAAAGTCAGTGTCACTGAGCAGAACCAGCGACTCTGGGGGTGGAGTTGTCTGAAAGAAAACCTTCCCAGCCTCCATCGGCCACCTTTGGATCTTAGAAACACTCTATCCCCAATACCCAGCTCCCTAACTCACAAGGGACACTCCCTGCCTTTGTCTTGGCTGATCCTCATTGTAATCGTGTGAGACAGGCCCATTTTACAGTGGAAAGCACTGAGGCTCTGAGAAGTTACATTAGTAGCAGAGTTACCACAATGCCAGGAGCTTTTCTGCCTGGACAAGTCAGTGCCTGGGGGTTTTGGTGCCAGGTGTGCATCACAGGCAGGTGGCCACTGAGGTCTCAGTTGTCAGGTCTAATAAGTGTGATGTCCAGATGCTGGGGCAGGGGACAGCTTCTTCATTTGTGGGCTTTTTATTAGCATGTGGTACCCATAGGAGTACCCTCCATGGAGAAGGGATGTGGTGCAACTCATTCAGACAAGGGTCATGCAAGGAGGATGGGAGAGGAGGGCTGGAGCAGGCAGCTCGGACGCCTCCTCAGAGAAGCCTCCCGGGACCACCCGGTGAGGTCAGAATATGCTCCTCTGGGTCTCCCACAGCACCACGGACCTTTCCTTCATTGCACTTATCATGGGCCCAACCTTATCCTTATGCCCATGGGTTTTCATTTTGTTTTGTTTTTTTACTCCCTGTGTCTTCAAACATACTGTGAGCGCCTTGAGGACAGGGATATGTCCTTCTGTGCACACCAGAAAAATTTCAAAGCTCTTCCTCTCAGATGACAAGGACTACTCTAAATCCAGAGACACTTCAAATGGGTGTTCATTGATCAACCACGCCAGCCTTTGTGGTCCTTTGGGCTGCCAGGGACATGTATCATGAGGCACAAGGTTCTAGCCATAGGCCAGGCTTGCTACAAGCCTAGTGTCCTTTGTATATCCCATTGGAACTCCTGATTTCTTAGGGATCCTCTCTGCTCACAGATTGTGATTCTGGTTTGTGCATTTATTATTTTATTTTATTTTTTGAGATGGAGTTTCACTCTTTTCGCTCAGGCTGGAGTGCAATGGCGTGATCTTGGCTCACTGCAACCTCCGCCTCCCGGATTCAAGCAATCCTCCTGACTCAGTCTCCCGAGTAGCTGGGATTACAGGCACCCACCACTACACTAGGCTAATTTTTTTTTTCTGTATTTTTGATAGAGACCAGGTTTCGCCATATTGGCCAGGCTGGTCTCGAACTCCTGACCTCAGGTGATCTGCCCACCTCAGCCTCTCAAAGTGCTGGAATTACAGGCATAAGCCACTGTGCCCAGCCGTGATCCTGTTTTAAATGGCCCTTCCTTAAAGTGTTCCCGTCAAGGGCCTCCTTTTGACTGCATTAGCATCTTAAGTATTCCTTGAGGGTGGGAGATTAGGGGGAGGGTGTTGAGGGGAGGGTGGGTGGCGGACAAAGTGATGGGGAGGTTGTGATGGGGTGGGAGGTTAATGGCAGCAATAGGGTGGACGGAAGTGTGGCTGCATCAGTGATGCTCTGCTAAAGAGAGATCAATTGGGAGATCCACCAGGTCAGACTAGGATCTATCGGTGATCAGCTGGCGAGATCTCCTGGCCAACGTGTTCATCTAAAGACCAAAGATGGGTTAAATGCCTAGCTTATGTCCTGTTCCCATGTGCTGTGTATCCCATAGTGGGTAAACCAGACCAGCAGGAATTAAAACCTGCAGTTAATATTCAACAGCTGGTAAAGGGAGAGGAGGATGCTGAGGCTTGCAGCTACCATTACCTCCCAGGGAGAAGTCATCAAAGGAGGGAACGGGGTGAGAAATGCACTCAAGAGCATCCAGAGATCCTATACTGCCCGGCTCTGGGGCTCCAATTCCAGCTTGTGGTGCCAACACATCCCAGTTCCTCCTCAGGGACAGCAGGAAGGGGCTCTGAGAACAGGCCACCATCGGTGCAAACAACTGAGAACCAGGAGAATCCCCCAGCCCTTAAATTCACATAGGCCAAAAGATAAATTTTAAGAGATTCAGCTGAACTTGCTCCAACCACAAACACTAGACAAATAATCTGAAGCACTCAACACGCGTGAAATCCGGCCAGCTCTGCCCTGCCGGGTTCCTTGTAACTCGAGGAGCCAGCAGCAGCCATCCGTTGTGACTAAAAGCATCTGGGTCAGGAGAAACGTTGTTCAGTTCAGCTGGTGCAGACCCCCGAGAGCCCCTTCCCAAGTGCTTGGCTCCTTGAAGCTTCCCTGGCCTGGATCTAACAGTAACGTCTTGGATTTACAGTGCTTCTGGCTCCAGGGGGCTTTGTAGACATCATCTAATTGAGAGGAGAGGAGGGGTGGTGTTGTGGGGAGCAAGGATCCTCTTTTTTTTTTTTTTTTTGAGATGAAGTCTCACTCTGTTGCCCAAGCTGGAGTGCAGTGACACGATCTCCGCTCACTGCAACCTCCACCTCCTGGGTTCAAGCGATTTTACTGCCTCAGCCTCCCAAGTAGTTGGGACTACAGGCATGCACCACCACGCCCATGCCCCCAGCTAATTTTTGTATTTTTAGTAGCCGGGAGCGGTGGCTCACGCTTGTAATCCCAACACTTTGGGAGGCCGAGCTGGGCAGATTACAAGGTCAGGAGTTCAAGACGAGCCTGGCCAACACAGTGAAACCTTGCCTTTTTTAAACTGGGAAGGCTGCTGGGCAGGAGACAGAGATGTCAGAAAGCCTGTGCCATGTGGCCCCCTGAGAGCCACACAAACACAGTCTCAGGGTGAAAGATCTTTACTGGGGCCTCCTGTGTACCAGCCCTGTGTTGGGAGCTCAGAAGCCTGAGGAGTTCAGAGGCATGGGGCACAGGCTCTGCTCCCCAGGAGCCCTTGACCTGGTACATATGAATGAGGCCCAGCCACAGGCCCTAGGGTAGACAGAGTGTGGTTAGAGGCCTGGACATGGGGTCCTGCCTGCTCTCTCCTGGCGGTCTACCTTACCGATTCCTGCTAACCCTTCTCTACTCTGCTTTCCTGGCTCTTCAGCCTGGCGCTGAAGCCATTTGATGTCCAGTGGCTGCAAAGGGTGTTTCCATCTTTCACTGTCAGCTGTTGCTTCTGAGCCCCTAGCATGTGCGGGAGGCCCTTACAACTGCAATCATGGTGCTCTATGGTGTTGGTGAGGGGCCTGGGGTCCCAGAGGAGCTGTGGTTTGCTAGACATCAGCTGGTGGGTGGGAGAGTGGGATTCAAACCCAGCCCATGCTCTTTTGATAACATCCTGAAAGAAAGCAGGGCATCCGACAAGGATGGACAGAAACTGGCTCTAGGAGAAGTGTACACATCTTTGGAGGCGCATGGGCTGAAGGAGTGTCCGGGACAGGAGGAGGAGCATGTTTGGAAACAGAGCAAGGACAGAGCTGTCCATGTTGAAAGGACAGAAGGGAGGACAGATGACAGGGCCAGAGAGAGTCAGGGGAGGGAGAATGAGCTGGGGCCTGGAGAAGAGACAGGTCCTGGAGGCGGATAGGGTGGGCCCTGTAGATAAAGCTGGGACTGTGTCCAGTCTGCCAGGGATGTTCCAGTTGGCATGGGGACCCCATATTCTTATTACTTGCTTCCACTCCTCTTTTTGTGAAGCTGTTCTGGATGTACCGGCCTCATATGCCACCCCCACCTCCATGCCTAGCATAACTGCCTTCACAGACAGGCTGACTATAAATGAGTGTCAAATGATGGGGTCTCCAAGGATGCTCAGTGGCATGGAGCTTTGGAGGCCTGGCTGAGCACTCGAGTGAGAGGATGTTTGATTTTACTACTTGCACAGTGAAAGCCCAACACTCCCAGCTGGTCTGTGTGGCTTCATTTTCTATGTCAAAGAACCAGGATAACACAAGTAGCTATTATTTATTAACTATTTTCTATGCACTGAGCACTGGGCTGGAAACTTTACAAACTGCTTAATCTTCACAATGACTGTACAAGGTAGGCTCAGAGAGGTTAGGTAAGTTTCCTGAGGTCACACAGCTAGAACATTCTGACTATAATTTTAAGGTGATTTCCCCAAAAAGAGAACCCTTTCAAAAGACCCTGCCCCAGAGTAGCTGCTTGAAACATATTTGTTGACTCAAAAATTGAACTTAATTGAGTCTTCAAGGATGGGTGGGATTGCATTTGTTGAAACAGCAACAAGGAACCACGAGCTGTCCAGGCTGGGGGCCAGCATGAGAGAAGTCAGAGGGGAGGCCATGAGTGGGTGTAGGGGAGGCAGGAAGGAGAGCTGCTCACCAGTGGGAAGCCTCTGCTTTGGGGAGGGACAGGAGGGAAAGCTGGTGGCTCGTGGGGTGGGTGATACTGCTGCTGCTGAGTTTGGAATGCAGGACAATAGGGAACCATTGTAGGTTCTGGAGTGAGAGCAGATGAAACTGGTGTTGGATGTTGGCGCTAAAGGATATGGGGATGGATAGAGAAAGAACAGACTAGAAAAAGAGAAGCCAAAATGAGGCTAAGTCAGAGAAGAAAAGATAAACTTGAGTGAGAAAGAAAGAAAGAAGGAGCGCCATGAGGTCCCGGGAGAGGGAGACACACCAGTAAGTGATTAATTGCTACCATTTGTGCACCGTAATTCACCAAGCCCCCGCATATGTTATCTCATTTGATTTAGTCCTCAAACCCGGCCTATGAAGTCATAGTTCACTCCCACATATGGAGCCCTGCTGGATGCCAGGTGCTGTATGTACATTTCCTGTAGCCCTGTCAACAGCCACAAAGGATAAGTATGACCCTTTTACAGACCATGTACCTGCAGATTGGGCAGTTTAAGGAACTCACCCAACATAAAAGACCAGATCTATCTGGCTCTGTACCTAGGTCTGACCCACTGTTCCGGACTTGATCCCATTTACAGAGGAGGAAGCTGAGAGAAGTCCTAGATGCTGCAGGAGACTCGTGAGCATTTTGGTGGCGTCTGTTCCATTTGGCTCCATGCCCATGGCTTGTCTTGCTGAAACCCACTTCCACACTTTAGCCTTGGGGCTTGGATGCCACGTGGCCCTTTCACCTCACCCAAGCCCCTGGGCCATTTCTGCTGGTCTTGTGATTCCTCAAATGAATGCATCCCCTTAACGCTCTTGGAGGAAGCTCTTCCAGATTCCTCAAGTCAGCCCATAATAGAACCTTGGTGAGTATAGGTAGGTTCTTGAGAGGAGACAGACTGCAGACCAACTCTCGCCTTGCCAAATGGGGATCAGGGCTTGGCACTGTGAGGGTTGGAGGGCTCTTTATCAGGCTTCGGGCCTGGATGGGAAGCAAACTCCAGGGACATAAAGATATTCAAGGGGCCAGGGACTGGGCCTGGTCCAGGGAGAAGGTACGGGGAGGGCTGTTCACAGACCTGGTGCAGGCTCCAGGACTTAAGGGGCCATGCGCAGGACCCAGTGGTGGGTGCCCTGCCACCAGGATGGGCACTCCCTGTATCCAGCTCCACGCAGCCATAGTTCCAGAACCACTCACCGGCCCTCTCAGCTGCCTCTCTTGGTTGGAGGGTGGGGATTCTGAAGGTTTATGGGGCCTGCAGAAGGGGGAGGCCTGTCTGTGGGCTCCTGCCACCACAGGTGTCTTCTCAGTAGGGGAATGGAAAGCTCTGGGGGAAGAGGGTGCTAGGGGTGGCTAGGTCACCACACCACTGCCAAGTAGGCTAGCCTGCCCCGCCGGCTGGAGAGGCTTCCTAAATACCTGTTGACTGAGTAGCAGAAAGGGAGGCCAGTCTGAGTTAGAGTTTACCCTGGAGAGGGAATGCGTGAAAGGCATATTCAAACAAGACACTAGAAGTCCCTCCGGGACCTGCCCTAAGGAATAGAGAATGGCTGTCATTAGTATCTTATGAATGAATGTCGTAGGAAGGTAACCTGAGCCTTCCTTGGGTCAGAGTGCTTAAGGTCTGCTCTCCAAAGTGTCTCCGTGTCCTCCTGGAGCCTGCTTGTGAATCTCAGCAGAAAGCTTTGGTTGTCAGAGGCAAGCTTCAGCCTGGCTCTTCTGGAAGAGCTCCAGCTGCCCCCCGCCCTCGACACTGCCCCTTGCAGGATGAAGGTTTATATAAGGAATTGCTGGGTCCTGCTGTGTGTCTACATGTCATCCTGAGCTGCCAGGTTCCTGAAAATAGACAGATGTCCAATGTGCCAGGACCCCGGTCCTCCTGTCTGGGGCTCCCCTGGGGGTCCAGGTGAGCTGGGCCAATGAGGGCCAACCCTCCCGACCATTGCACCTCTCTGCGCAGCTAGGGTGCAAGCTGGGGGTGAGACAGAGTTAACTTGCAGGCCCCTGGCTGTAGGGATGGCGCCCAACCTACCCTGATGGACAGAATTCTATGTGTTGAAGGAAGGTTGGGCTAGAGTCTAACCTCCCACCTCTGCCCCTTGGCTTCTTCTTATCCCACTCTCCAGCCCGGTGACCTGGCCTAAGAGAATGCCTCTCAGGTATGTGGCCAGCAGGGACTGCATGTCCTGATGGCCTTGTGCTCATAATGGGAAGCCAGGCAGATGCAGAACCCCGGCTATGGGTTCTAATCCAACCCTGGATTCCATGAATGGACAAGGATGGTGGCAGGGTCTGCCAGCATGCTTGGTGGGATCTGCCATCCCCTGAGCCAGTGCCCCAAGAAGGTGGGAAGTAGCCTGCTTTCCTTTTCTGCCAAGGGCAAGCCCTTCCTTGACAAGGGTAACCCACAAGGCTCCATGGCATGCACGGGAGAGGGATGCAGGCATGCCGAGCTCTGCCTTTCAGAGCCCACTGGGCTTTCTAACGAGAAGTGGCTTAGGCCATTAGGAGGGATAGAAGGCTGGTGCTTTGACCAAGCTGGTGGTTCGGGGGCATCAAGAGTGGGACTTCCGTGCCCAGGCGCAGTGGCTCACACCTGTAATCCCAGCACTCTGGGAGGCCGAAACGGGCGGATCACGAGGTCAGGAGATCGAGACCATCCTGGCTAACACGGTGAAACCCCGTCTCTACTAAAAAATACAAAAAACTTGCCAAGTGAGGTGGTGGGCGCCTGTAGTCCCAGCTACTCGGGAGGCTGAGGCAGGAGAATGGCATAAACCCGGGAGGCGGAGCTTGCAGTGAGCTGAGATCCGGCCACTGCACCCCAGCCTGGGCGACAGAGCGAGACTCCGTCTCAAAAAAAAAAAAAAAAAAAAAAAAAAGAGTGGGACTTCCAAATCAATAGCCTGTGGGACAAAATGGTTTTTAATAGGCCCATGCAGTGTGGGTTTTTGTTTTGTTTTGTTTTGTTTTGTTTTGTTTTGTTTTTGCTGTGCACTTTTGTTTTGAATTTTGAATTCGCTGTCGGCACTTAAATTTGAGAATCTTTTACATACAAATCTGGATTTCCAGGTTCTCTGGAAAAATCAGAAGACCTGGGCTGCAACTGAGTGGCAGGTGCCCCTCTGGAGCTACTTGCCCATCAGCATCCCTCCAGCTCACTGCCTTAACTTTGGTCACTTGCCTGGCACTGGAGCCAGTGAGGCTGTGACCCTGGAACTGATGCTTTGGGCGGGGACAGTCCTCATGGGTGCTCTGTGGGGTCCGTCTTCTGGGGAAGGCTGGCCCAGGCACGTGATGGGTGGGGGTGGGTGTGTGCCTGATGACTGGGGTGGCAGAGGTAAGTGCCTTCACAGCTAGGCCAGGGGAATTCACCTCTGTAGGGACTTATGAGATCCCTACCCCCACCCACCTCATTCAGGAGGGTAAGGATTGGGAGGGTCATAGGTTTTTTCTGGGAAGGGGGCAGCTTTCCCCGAAGTGCTGAGCTCCTAAACTCCAGCCCGATTAGAGGCTAGAGGAGGAGGAGGAGGAGGAGGAGGAGGAGGAGGCGGTCTTCCTCTAGTGTCAGGG
Organism: Macaca nemestrina; assembly: GCF_043159975.1. Taxonomy (NCBI): domain Eukaryota; kingdom Metazoa; phylum Chordata; class Mammalia; order Primates; family Cercopithecidae; genus Macaca; species Macaca nemestrina. The sequence goes on from NC_092133.1 coordinate 66,025,943, forward strand.
CTCAAGGCCATGACCAGGAGCTCTGATCACCAAGGCCCCAGGGTGGCGAGGAAGCCCTGTCAGGAGCACATCCGAGGCCAAGTCAGCTGCTGCCTTCCCCATCTCTCCATCCCGCTGCCAACAACTCCACGGAGTCTCCTTTGGCAGAGCCTGAACCCAGGTTTTCTGTAGCCGCAGGTGGCTGGGCAGGGGTGAGGACAGCCTCAGGGCAGTTTGCAGAGTGCCCCCGGCTGCTGTAGTTTGACTGGGGAGCGGGAGAGGATCCTCTGTTAGGGCTGAAGGGACTCTCTCTTCTGACCCAGAGGATCCGCAGTCCCGTGTCCTATGCACCTGTTCTTGCTGGAAAGCCTTGGAAAGCAACACTGTGGAAGAGAGGAAGAGGGCCTCTGCCATGTGGTGTGTGGGTGCAGATGTGGAATCCAGTTACCCACAGCCGTCGAGGGAGCAGCTTCGTGGCCTTAATCATTGGGAGGGATGACCCTGAGTGGCTCCTGTTCTGGGTGATGATGGTGTGGCAGACAGGGCGCCCTCTGGGGGCCTCGCCAGAGGATTTCAATTGCCCTCCTGCCTGTGACTGCCGGCAAGTAGTTTAACCTTTGTCCAACAAGGAACATCAGAGTAGTTTTCTGACTAGGTTGTTGTGAGGCTCAAAGGAGATTATAAATAATGGCAGCCAATATTTGTTTTATTGATTACTGGCCATGAACCAGGCAGGAAGTCCCAGTCAGATCAAACATCTGCTCCTTAAGAAAAATGGTGTGTTAGTGCTGCGTGGTGAACACTGCTGAGCCAGGTACGACCTTGGGGCCTCCAGAGGACCCGCACCAGGAGTGCAGCTGAGGCTGGGGGAGCTGTCGGATGTGGGGACCGGAGACCCTACAGACCTGCTCCATGCCCACACACTGCACAGGAACAGCCTGAAGGAGGCAGGAGAGAAGCACAGCATGAGGTTAGGGCACTGGCTGCTGGGAGCACCAGGGTTCAAACACCAGCCACGCCCCACACAGACCTCGGGCATGTTGCTCACTCTTTCCAAGCCTTGGTTTCCTCATCGATAAAATGGGCATGACAGTGGCATTTACATCGCAGCAGTGTGGTGACGCACAGTGAGACGACATCTGATGCATAACATTTTGAAATATCAACTGGTATTTTCCCATCTGGATTTCCTTCCCCACCCTTCTCAGGGTCTGCAGCCAGGCTCCTCGGCGGTGTGTTCCTTGGCTTCTGGGAAAGGACATGGCAGAAGAGGGCAAAGGGAAATGGAAGGAGCCTCTTCCTGAATTTTGTGTGCAAAAGCCTTGGCTTTAGGGGAAGCTGTAGGGCGGCAGATTGAGAACAAACATCCTGAATGAGTAAGAGCAGCCCTCCCGCCCAACCAACCAAAAAAGCGCTCCCTGAGGGGGAGGAGGGCAGTGAGGAGATGGGGAGCACCGGCTCACGACTGGAGCCTGGGGAAGGGTTGCAGTCCCACCTGAGGGCTACGTGTGAGAGCAGAGGACACTCATGCCTCCTGTCCTGGTGAGAGCCCTGAGGAGGCAGGCAGGCCCAGAGAAGGGAACAGAGCAGTGTGACGAGGTCATGGACCTTAGAGAGCCTCATTATGGGCTTTCCTCCCCCACCAGACTGTGGAAGCAGCAGATGGGTCCTGATGCAACCATGGCCCAGAAGAAGTGGAGAGACACCACCCCCCGACCCTGCACCGCCCCCCACAAGACTGGAGGGTTCCTGAGACAGGATCACAGGGCAGCTCAATGGTGACCAAGTGGACTCACGACACTGAGGTCTCACTCAGTACCTTGTCACTCTGACAACCTCATGCCTACCCACAGAAACTCAGACAGCCTCCTGGGGAAAATGGCTTTAAGTTGAGTGGTCTGAGCTCAAGATTCGCCCACTACTGGCAGGGAATTCAAAATGAAAATAAGGCTGAGTCACAGAGAATGAAGACCGTCCTGTGTCTTGCACACTTGAATTTATGAACTGAGAGTTGTGCTGCTTACACATTCATGCAAAGGAGTTCGCACAGTGCTGGGCACCACCAGGTTCTGGCTGCTGTGTCCCATGTGGTTGGGATGCTGTGGTGGGCCCAGAGCTGGATGGGATGCTGAGCTGGGACTCTCTATCAGGTCCCGGTCACCTTCCCTGCTGAGGGCATCAGGTGGGTGGCTGTCCTTCCGAAAGGGTGTGTGAGCGGCCACTCGGCTTCTGGTGCTTCCCAAGCTGCCTGAGATCTGAATATGACCATCCTCTCCTTCTCCCAACCACCTCCACAAGCATCTCTCTCCTTCTCCCTAGACCCTGAGACCTGGAGCTTTCAGCCTGACATCTGGCACAGCCTCAGACGCAGTGATCATGGAGCATTCTCTGGGAAGATGGGCCTCAATTTTGTCCTGCCCTAGCCTGGAAAACACAGAGAACTCTGAAGATAGCCTAGCCTGAGTTCACCAGAGCCATGGGGAGGAGCCAGCCCAGGTGAGTGCCATTTCTGCTTCTGGAAGGGGCCTCAGCTCACCCTGCTCTCACTCTGGAGTCCTGGGAGGCCACGGCCACAGCCAGCAGGCATCCATCTTATCTGGGAAGGGGTAGCTCAATCGGGTCAACAGATAATCTCCCAGAACAGGACTCTGCCAAAGCCTCTAAAAAAAGCTGCTGGGGGGTTGAATATGGAGTTTTCTGTACCCACCTGGACCCCACCTGAGCGTCCTCACCTGAGAATCCAGGCTTCATTCTCATTCATGGGGCTGATCTGCCTGAAATGTCGTCATATTAGTCAGGGCTTTCCGGAGACACAGAGCCAACAGGATGTGTGCATATACAGAAGGAGGTTTCTTTTAAGGAAGTGGCACCTGTGATTACCTGTGATTATGGAGGCTGGCAAGTCCAAAACCTATGTGGGGAGTGGTCAGGAAAGGGTTGCTGCTGCTGCTGCTGCAGTTCACGTCCAAAGGCTGCCAGGGGAGAGTCGGCATTGCAGCTTCAGTTTGAAAGCCGACTGCTGCAGAATTCTCTCTTGCTCTGAGAGATCAGTCTTTGCCTGACGGAATGAGGCCACCCCCATTAGGGAGGGCAATTTGCTGTATTCAAAGTCTATCAATTTAAATATTCAAACACACCCATTCAAATACACTCTCAGAGAAACATCCAGAAGAATGTTTGACCATATATCTGGGCACTGTGGCCCAGCCAAGTCGACACATACAATAACCATCACTGTCATGCATTCATCCAGTTTGGTTGAGATGGCTTGGGTGAGCCACCCAAGCCATCTCAAATAAGGGAAATTTATTGTAAAGACATGCAGAAATTTCATGAGAACCCAAAGATGGGCACCAAAGTGTCACCAGACATCACGGAACCATGAAGAGCACAGACCTTTATTTAATGGGTATGGGAAGCAGTGATAGGTGGGGAAAGCATGGGGTGGAACGGGGGATCTTTGATTTTGTCCCACCATCTCCCCGAGGCGAGGAGGAGTGGGTCAGCCCTTTGGACATCTCTTCAGCACACTCCGGAGCCGTAGAGCAGCAGCAGCGTGGGGAAGGCCATAAGAGCAGCTGATTTGATACCCATGACTTGTGAGGGCATGGGGAGAGGAGAGGGCCCTTGCTGCGGGGTTGAGCATCAGAGACAGAGTGGAAAAAACCCAGCAGGAACTAGTCTGAGTCATCTCAGAGGAACGGTGAGGGAAAGGGATGGGAGAGTGAGAAGCACATGCTGTTCTCCACTTCCCCTACCAGGCTGTCTCCAGAGCTTCTAACAGACATTCACGTGTCCTTTCACATGACCTTGACAACTGCTCTACCATTTCACTAGGGAGGAAACTGAGGCTGGCGATGGGGGTGGGGGCAAGAGGGGAACTTGCCCAAAGGCGAACAGAAAGGTCAAAATAGGAATCTTTGCGCAAGCATTTGATTTCCAATTTCAGAGCTTTCCTGAGCCATACTCGGGGCTCTCTCTGCACAGTGGTGACCAGTGGTGAGTCAGGCTAATTTGGTTGGAATTATAGACAGCAGAGTTCACAACCAGCACCGGAGACACTTGCCAGCTGCATGTTCCAGGTCACCCCCAGCCTACCTGGTGTGCTCCATCTAGACGCTCTCTCACCAAGACTCATGCCAAACTCTCCTAACTTCCTTCACTCCTGGCCCCATAATCCACTCCCGGCAGAGCAGCCAGCATGGACTTTCTGCCCTTGCTTCATCTTTTTCCACTGGTTTCCAAAACTTTTTTTAGCATGGAGTTTACACACATCAGCCTGGCCCAAGTGACCTGGTCCTGGCTTCTGCTCTCATCTTTAACACTCCCCCTCACTCACCACATCACTCAGCATATTTGAGGCTGCAAGTGACAGAGAAGTGGATTCAACTAGCGTTATCACAAAGGAGACCATGTCATCTCCTGGAGCAAGACGTCTGGGGCAGGGCAGTGCCAGGGTTGCTTAGCTTAGACTCCACAGCATCAAAGATCCCGATATTGCGACTCTTTCCCCTGTCATCCTCAGCCCATCAAGATGGCCTCTTAGGCTGCCACAGTCCCAAGGCCACCTGTGGATGACAACATCCAGAGGCAGAAGAAAGCATTTCCTCCACGGTCTCTCTCCATCAGTCATGAAACCTCTTCCAGAAGCCTCCCTCAGAGTACTGCTCTGGCTCATTGGTCTGAATTGCAGCATGTGCCCAAGCCAGGAGGGAAGCTCTGTGATTAGCCTAGACCACTGAAGTTCATCCATGGGACTGCACAGGGGCTATGTGCCCACCATGGAAGAACATGGCTACCCAATAACTCAGTGAAACAGAGGCTGTGCTAGCAAGAAGTGTTTGTGTTGGAGTAAGGAAGGGGACGGGTATTGGATGGGCAAATAATGGCACCTGTCACTCTCACTGTGATTCTGCCTCACCAACCTTTTCCCTCCCATCTGGAACATTCTTCCCTAACTTGATGCCTTGCTGGCTCCCTCTCTTTTAGGTATCAAAGAGGCCCTCCAGAGTCCTCAATCTGTGATAGCCCTCCACCTAGCTATTCTCTCACAAAGCACCTGGCTCTTCTCCTTCTGAGCACTCATCCCAAGGTAAAGTTACATTTTTATTTGTCCCCTGCACCAGATAGGAGCTCCCTGAGGTAGGATCGGGTCTACTTTTGCTCCTTCGGAATCCCAGGTTCCACCAGGGCATATGGTGCAAAGTAGTGCCTACATCTATATTTTGAGTGAATGGTTGCATGAATGAATGTCAGATGCTGTTTAGGCTTTTCAGAGAGTTTCTTTTAAAATTTTATTGATAACCCTTTGCCCTAGTTATTTTTATCCTCATTTCACAGATGGGACCACTGAGGCAGAGTGTCTTAGTTCATTTGAGCTGCTATAAGAAAATGCCCTCAAAAATAATGCTACACGTCTACAACCATCTGATTGTTGACAAACCTGACCATCTCACACCAGTTAGAATGGTGATCATTAAAAAGTCAGGAAACAACAAATGCTGGAGAGGATGTGGAGAAATAGGAACACTTTTATACTATTGATGGGAGTGTGAAGTAGTTCAATCATTGTGGATGACAGTGTGGCAATTCCTCAAGGACCTAGAACCAGAAATATCATTTGATCCAGCAACACCATTACTGGCTATATACCCAAAGGATTATAAATCAATCTACTATAAAGACACATGCACACCTATGTTTATTGCAGCACTGTTCACAATAGCAAAGACTTGGAACCAACCCAAATGCCCATCAATGATAGACTGGATAAAGAAAATGTGGCACATATACACCACGGAATAGTATGCAGCCATAAAAAAGTGTCCTTTGCAGGGACATGGATGAAGCTGAAAACCATCATTCTCAGCAAACTAACTCAGGAACAGAAATCCAAACACTACACGTTCTCACTCATAAGTGGGAGTTGAGCAATGAGAACATATGGGCACAGGGAGGGGAACATCACACACTGCAGTCTGTCAGGGGGTGGGGGGCTAGGGGACGGATAGCGTTAGGAGAAATACCTAATGTAGATGATGGGTTGATGGGTGCAGTAAACCACCATGGCATGTGTATACCTATGTAACAAACCTGCACGTTCTGCACATGTATCCCAGAACTTAAAGAATAATAATAATAATAAAAAGAGAATGCCATAGACCAGGTGGATGATACACAACAGAAATTTACTTCTCACAGTGCTGGAGGGTGGGAATTCCAAGATAAGGCAGTGGTATATTCGGTGTTTGGTGAGGACCTGCTTCCTCACAGATGGCCGTCTTCTCGCTGCGCCTTCACAAGGTAGAAGGGGCAGGGCAGCTTTCTCGAGTCCCTTTTATGAAGGTACTAATTCCATTCCTGAGGGCTCCACCCTCATGACCTAATCACCAAAAACCCCATCTCCCAATACCATCACACTGGGTGCTAGGATTTCAATACGTGAATTTTCAGGGATACATAGCACCGAGAGACACCGAAAGACTTATCTCAGGTGGCATGGATGGTAAGGAGCAGAATTAAAATTCACATTACTTCTTCTGATTTCAATTTCTGTGCCCATTTAACCAAAAACACTTAGGTTAAATGACCGATGACTTGACCCAGAGTGTATTAAGCTGGTTTACTGCAAACCAACACATTTAAAATTGGTTTCCCTCAGTATAATATACAGAGAAATGGATGAAGAATAAATTCTTGAGACTCAGCCCTGCTAGTAGGATGACCCTCCTGTACTTCCATGTGCTTCAACCCATGGTGACAATGACACACCCTGGTATCACACTTGCCCAACCAACATGGCTGCAGATGTTGGTTTAGCATTGTCTGCATTGTTCTAGAGTGAAACGGGTATCAGGCTGTCACTATTCTCACACATTGTTAATAAGAAGCCTTTATCAAGGGGGCATCTTCGGACTCTGTTTTTAACACCTTCTGAACCATGACTTGGAGCCAGCAGAGGAGGCCGTGGCTGCAAACTTCGGCACAACCATGAATGCTGCTGTTCAAGAAATTACGATTTACGTCCATCCCAAGTTGTAAATGCTAGTCTTTTTTTCCATGAACCTCAAACAATTTTATCCATGAAGCTCCTTCCTCATAAAATCTGTGGAAGCCCAATGTATGCCTGGAGAAAGAGGGTGCCCTGGATCTGGAGGCTGGAGCAGTGGAGGGTAGGTGTGCTGAATAACTCCCCCTGGCCTCCCCTTTCTCTGTCCCCAGGGCTCTTCTAGGGTGATTCTAGGCTTCCTCAGAGCACGGTTGAAAACCCTTGCTCTCCTCCAACCCCTTCACTATAGAGACTGAAACAGAGCACCAAGAGAGTTAATGTCTTCCTTTGTCACATGGCTAGTACGTGGCAGAGAAGGCTTTGACTCTTGCTCCAGTGCTCCTTTGAAAGGAACCTGCAGACAACTCTTCAGGCAAAGGGCAGTCAAGACACATTTAAGAAGCAATGCTGGCCTGGCGCAATGGCTTACACCTGTAATTCTAGCACTTTGGGAGGCCGAGGCAGGCAGGTCACTTGAGCCAAGGAGTTCAAGACCAGCCTGGGCAACATGGCAAAACCGTGTCCCTACAAAATATACAAAAATTAGCTGGGCATGGTGGTGCACACCTGTAATCCCAGCTACTAGGGAGGCTTACATGGGAGGATTGCTTGAGCCCAGGAGGCAAAATTTGCAGTGAGCTGAGATCACACCACTGCATGTTAGCCTGGGTGACAGAGTGAGACCCTGTCTCAAACAAACAAAAACAAACAAACAAAAAACAAAACAAAAACAAAGAAGCAGCAGTGTTAACCCCACTTCCGTTACTTTCCTGCTTTCCACTCATGAGCTCTTTGTAGCTTACTTTCGTAGGACTCAAAGGTGTTGGGCTGAGCCTGACATAGCAGAATGACTAGCAGATGATCACATTTGTTATATGGGTTCAGAGAAATTGAAAAAGACACCCAGTTCTCATTAAATGTGATCAGGCATATGAAGAGCTTAGCACAGAGGATGAAATCAGCAGACGTCAGCCAGCATTGGTATTGTCATTGTCCTGCTCTAAGCTTGCCTCTGTCATCTGTTCACATTGTGACTCTGAACATTCTCATCTCAGTTTCCTTGCCTGTAAAAGGATGACAATGACACCATCTTCTTGGGGCTATTTCAAGGACCAAAATAATGGATATACAACCCTTTTGAAAAATATGAGTAAGCTAGCATTATTATTACTTGGCAAATAATTGTTTTCTTCCAATTACACATCAAGTCAAGCGCAATTCACCTATCAGGTTTATGACTGTGATCATTCTTGATGGGAACTTGCATGTGAATTTCACGGCTCACACTTCAACCCAAGGGAGAACACTTTATTGACTTGCAAGCTAACACCAGTGATCAGGGCAGAAAACTGAATTTCAAAAAAACCGAAGCTTGAATTTGGAAATTGGGGCATAAATAGGAGAATGTACCAAGCTGTGATTTCTTTAAAAGCTCACCAGAACCATAACTGAAATACAGGATTCTAGTTTTGTTTTGTTTTGTTTTTGAGACAGAGTCTTACTTTGTTGCCCAGGCTGGAGTGCAGTGGCACGATCTTGGCTCACTGCAACTTCTGCCTACCGTCTTCAAGTGATTCTCATGCCTCAACCTCCAGAGTAGCTGAGACTACAGGTGCACATCACCACACCCAGCTAATTTTTGAATTTTCAGTGGAGATGGGGTTTCACCATGTTGGCTAGGCTGGTCTGGAACTCCTGGCCTCAAGTGATCTGCCTGCCTTGGCCTCCCAAAGGATTCTAGTTTTTAATATCAATTTTGTCTTTGTGTTAAAGACAGGTTTGTGGCAAATCAATGAAAAAAATCAATATTGTCTTCTGATACCACACTATCCTCCTCATACTTTATTTTGTTTTCAATTTTAAGTTGCAGTTGAAGTCACTTGTTTACTTAAGAATCAGCCTCTCTGACTAAAAGTTAAAAGGCTTGAGTTCTAGTTTAATTACACCACCAACTAAGTGTCCTACCCTTTGTAAATTACATGTCTCCCTGGGCATCATATACTTCTCTCCTACACAATGGTGGTGTGTGGTGTAGTAGTGGTGGTAGTGGTCATGATAGTGGTTGGTTTGGTGCAGTGATGATGGTGTTGGTGTTGGCTTGTGTTGTGGTGGAGGTGTTGTTGCTGGTGGTGTAGGATGTAATGTAGGATGTAATGTAATAGGATGTAGTGGTGGTAAGCATGGTTCTGATGGCTGTGATGGTGGTGGACATGGTGATGATGGTTGTGGAATGAAATGGTGGTGGTGATGGTGGTCATGGTGGTGATGGTAGTGGTGGTAGAGGGGATGGAAATGGACAGAGAGCTAGTGGTCAAGGAGGGTTGGCCTAGGTGGTCTCTAGGTTCCTCTCAGGTCCACTATTCTATGTTCTTTGATTTCTGCTGCCATTTGTGTGGTCAGTGGGTTGTCCACTGGGGCGATCAGTGAAACAGAGGGGAAAGGAAAAGATTCAAAATTGGCATTGTTGAGAGTTTTCACCCACTTGAATTCTCTTTGTAAGATCTGTGTTTGGGGCACTAGGAGTCTTGTTCTCTAGTATTTGTGGAGTAGGAAAAAAGATTTGATCAGGGAGGTTATGTTTGGCCAAGAGTCCATCAGACTTTGATGGCTTCTACCAGCTCCCAGAATTGACATGAAAAGGATAGCGCTGTATTAGAATTTTGCTGTAAGAACATTTGAAATTGGGGAATATGTAAATCAGAGTCCCAAAAAGAAACAGATGGTGCACTAAATTAGGATAATTCAAGGAGGTTTAATTTGCAAAGGAATATTTATAGAGTGTGGCCAGGGTAGAGGGGAACCATAATGGAAGGTACAGAAGCCTGGGCTAAAAAACAAGGGTTACCATCCTAGGCTTGCTTACAAGAGGGAGAGTGTATTAGGGTTCTCTAGCGAAACAGAGCCAATAGGATGTATATATAGGAAGAGATTTATATGAGGAATTTACTTACTCAAGGCTGAGAAGTCGGAGTTGCTGTCTGTGAGCTGGAGACCCAGGAAAACCAATGGTGTAATTCAGTCCGGAGTGCAAAGGCCTAAGAACCAGGGTTGCTGATGGTACTAATCCCCGTCCAAGGGCAGGAACTGATGTCCCAGCTCCAGCAGGCAAGTAGGAAGAAAAAAAGGGGCCAATTAATTCCTTCTTCCTCTACCTTTTGTTCTATTCAAGCTATCTGCAGATTGGATGGTGCCCACTCATGCTGGGGAGGACAGTCTACTGAGTCCACATATTCAAATGCTAATCTCATCTGGAAACCCTCTCATGGACACACCCAGAAACAATGCTTAGTCTGGGCACTTCCTGGCCTACTCAGGTTGATACATAAAATTGACCATCACGGATCCGTTACAAGCACTCAGGAGAGACGATATTTGTGTAGCAGAGGCTGCCTCAGGAGGAGACTCCTGTGGAGGGTCCCGGCCAGCAGAGGCAATGCTGCAGGGAGGGAGCCAGGTACCTGGGTCTCACTCTCTTCCCTTCTTTCGGTCTCCTGCCTGGGCTCACAATTGGCCAAACCCAAGCACAGTCAGGGCAGGGGAGTCTACTGAGGTGGTTCACACCCATTTGTCTCCTGGGCAGAGAGCAAGGTGGAGTGGGAAGGAGAGTGGACCTGGAAGGAGAACAGAAGGCACAGGATCCCATTGCCATTAATTCATCCACACAGCACATGGTTTTGAGCATCGATGTCCTGCTAACTAATGTTCTTGCATGCCAGCCCTCATGCAGTGTACGTGTGATGCATTTCTGTTGAATGTGTTGGGATGGCCTTTGAGTTTGGAGTAAATACCCAGCCTAGCCTCCCTCTGTCCCCAGTGAACATTCTCATCACCAACGGGGCCAGTACAAAAGGCTGCCCCCAACCTCCATGCCCCCTTTTCCTGACCAGCCCATTGTGCATCCCACCCTCTGCATAGCCAAGCTTTGTTCGAGGCTGACTTATTGAGGTGACTGTGCTGTAGCTTCCTGTGCATGGGAGCCAGGACCATTGGAGCTCTGTGTCCCATGCCTTGAAGTCTGCCTGGCACTTAATAAGTGCCAGTAACAGGAGACACTCGGTAGGTATTTGAGGAACGGATAGCAAATGCTTTTATTCTCCCACAAAAACATCATGCTTTCTTGTCTTCCTGTTTTTGGCCATATCCCCCTTTATCCTTCTCCTGTCTTCTTGCTATGTCTTTTGTCCAAGTACTGCTTTCCCAGGAAGACCTCACGGACACCAGCCCACAGCAACCAGCCCTTCCGTGGTGACAACAGTGGGTTCCAGTCCAGTGCCAGATCGTTTCCTAATTGTCCCCCATGTGTGCCACTCACCTCCTCGGCCAGTCATGAGCTGGGCTTGAAACCCAGGGCCATGAATTTAGGGGCCTCATCTTTTATTTCATTTGTTCCCAACACCCCACTGCCTGCCCTCAGAGTAGATGATGTGAGAACAATGATAATAATAATAGTGATCGTAATAATGAACCATCTGAGCCCACACAGAACCCTTTCCATTCCATGACTTATTCCTTTCTTTCTCTTTGTTTGTTTTTTGAGATGGAGTCTTGCTCTGTCTCCCAGGCTGGAGTACAGTGGCACAATCTCAGTTCACTGCAACCTCTGCCATCTTCCTGCCTTATCCTGCTGAGCACCTGGGATTACAGGTGTGCCTCACCATGCCGGTCTACCGTTTGCATTTTTTGTAGAGATGGAGTTTCACCATGTTGGCCAGGCTGGTCTCAAACTCCTGGGTTCAAGCAGTCCACCCACTTTGACCTCCCAGAATGCTGGGATTACAGGTGTGAGCCACTGCACCCGGCCTACATGAATTATTTATTTTAATTCTCACAACAACCCCATGAGGAGGGCCATATGTTGGCATCCCCACTTCAGGGATGTGTAAATTGAGGTTCAAAGAGGTTTTCAGTTGCATCTCACAGCTGGTAGGCAGAGAAGTCTGGTTTAACCCTAAAACCCGCTCTTGTTACCATGACATCAACTATTTCCACACCTCTGCTCTTTAGTATTCTCTCACTCTTCATCCCTCCCCTCCCCAACTCAGCATCTAGAACAGGCCTGGGCACCTAGAAGGTGCTTAAATAATGCCTGTAGATTCATTGCTAGGTGAGGTATCCCGTGATTGATCAATGACCCTAGCCTTTCTGTTAACACCGAGAGGTACAGGAAAACCTTTGCAGCCAGGCCTCATCTCCAGAAGTCAAGCAAGTTACCCTCCAATAGCCTGGCAGCCCCTCTGTCTTCCCAGATTGGGGCTCTGGCTGGCTCTTTCCAGCCATCCCAGGACATTGCTCCGGACAATCGCCTTTTGCTTCCAGCGCAGGAATAGCCTGCAGAAAACCCTCCTTCGAGCCCTCCGAATCAGAGCGACAGGGGCCCATAAAGTCCAGGTTATGAAGTGTCACAGTGTCTGAAACAACTGCTTCTTTATTGCGTAAGCACACACCAGGAATCCGTTCATTTCTGGGCAGCGGCTGACGGAAAAAGAGAAAGATTTTCCATGTATTTATTATGTGAAACATAACATACAGGGGATATGAATGGCGATATGTAATTAGACATAAAATGAGCCAGACTTGAGGAATTGCCAAAAATCTGTGGCAGGATAATGAAAGTGCTTTGAGTGGTATCACTTATTTCACAATCTGTCATTGCAATCGACGGCCTCAGTAACCTGTTGAATGCCACAGAAACACAGAGCTGGGAGTTCGTTTTGGGGGAGTTGCCTCCCAGGCACCATCTTTGATTAGTTCCTGTGTCTTTTCTAAGGCAAAGACATATTCATCTTGGAGCCCTGGTGGCAAAGGAGCTGGATAAAGAGAGGTTGGGTGTGGAGGAGACGAGGCCCATCCCAGGCAGAGGGTAGGTGGAAGCCTGTCTGTTGATTCCCCCAGCTGGACTGGGCTGCACTGCTGTCTTTCATATCACACCAGCTAAGAGAGGTGAGAGCAGGGGCACCACTGCGGCTTCTAGTTCCAGCTCTATGGCAGTCTCCCTTTGCAACCTTCCCAGACCACTGGAATTCCTTGGGCCTCACTTACCAACTCTGCAGAACAGGAAGATCGACCCAAGAACCTCCACATGCAAGGATGCGTGCCAGGTGAGTGGGGGCCACAGTGAGAAGACGCTGATGTCCTGGCCTCTTTCCTAATAATCCTATCCAGCTTGTCAATCATCTCTGAGGGTGTATGTCAAGCCTTTCAAATTAAAAACATGGGCTGGGCGTGGTGGCTCATGCCTGTAATCCCAGCACTTTGGGAGGCTGAGGCGGTCGAACCACTTGAGGTCAGGAGTTTGAGACCAGCCTGGCCAACATGGTGAAACCCCATCTCTATTAAAAATACAAAAAAATAGCCGAGAGTGGTGGTGGGCACCTGTAAATCCCAGCTACTCAGGAGGCTGAGGCTGGAGAATCACTTGAACCCGGGAGGTGGAGGTTGCAGTGAGCCAAGATTGTGCCATTGCACTCCAGCCTGGGTGACAAGAGTGAAAACTCTGTCTCAAAACAAAACAAAACAAACAAACAAAAACATGCCAGAGCTGATCCTTGTGGTAGTTTACTTTTAAATTAAGTTTGAAGGTCTGCTACACATACACCTGGCACTTAGCAGGTACCCAAGTTCTTCCTTCTTGCGGATAACTGCTCACCAACTCTTGTCCATCTTGCTTCCTTAAGCTCCTCCACATTTGTCTCCAACACCACCTTTGCTTCTGCAACTGCCCTGGCTCAGTCTCTCACTGTCTCTTTCCCAAATATTATAACCACTTCTAGTGTGGTCTGGGCTGGTGAGTCTTCTCTGTTTGCCTCTCTCCCTCTCATTCTCTCTTCATTCTTCTCTGCCCTGTTCCGTGTCCCCAGACCGAACCCCTGCAGACTCCTTCACAGCCAGCAGTCAGTTCTGGCTACTGCCCATGGAAAGCCCCAAGAGAAGCTCTAGGGGCTGTTTTTTGCACCATTCCTGCCCCAGATCATGTTTCCCGTGGTGGTTGCATCCTCAAAGGCCTGCAGCTCTTGCCGATGGTGCCTCCAGCTCTCACCAGACACATTGGTGCGATTTCCTGCCCTCTTCCACTGCTTTGGGGCTCTGGGGGCCTTTTCATCCCTCACTGGTCCCACCCACGTCTCCATGAGCAATAGCTTTATTCATCCATGGACTGAGCCCCCAAAGTCAGACTATTTCCTGCCAGAATCCCCAGTGTACACGCTGTCCCCTGCTTCTGCTGACACCACGCACAATTCTCAAAGCACAGTCCTGACTGCCTGTCTCCCATGCCCAGATACCACTGCCTCTCCATTGCTGCAGTCAGTATGAAAGGCGCAGCATGTGCAGAGGCCGCTCATAACCCTCTGCAGCTTGGCTCAGATATTCTCTTCTCTGGTCTCCTTCCTCTGTTGCCTGTCACTTCCCAGCAGAACAGGCTGCTCTCCCTAAACACAATCCCCACTGCTCCCTCTCCCCAAATCTCCACAGCTCCAAATCCCACCTGTCCATCGAGGCTCAGCTAAAATGTCACCTCTTCCATAAAACTTCTCATCTCCTTCCAGCTGGAAGCAATTTTCTCCTCATCCACACTCCCCGGGGATATTATGTGTTTCTCTCTTGGTCACTTATCACTTCCCCAACCTGTATTAGGATAATTTATATACAAGCTGTATCTTCCCTTCTGGGCTGTAAATTCCAACGGTGCCTCTTTCATCTTGCTGAAGGCCGTGTGGAATGGTCGTTACACAGGTTTGCTCTGGTGACAGCCCGCCCAGCCTCAAAGCCTGGCTCTGCTGCTTTTTAGCCACGTGAACTTGGCACATTACGTTATCCTGCGGAGCCTCTCGTTGCTCATATGCAAAATGGGGGTGTGCGTTTTGGGGGTAATAATACCACCTGTCCTGTAAGATTGTTGGAGGATTACCTGAGTTAGTACATAAAAAACAGTTTGAAGGGGGTCAGCACATGATAAGCACCCCCATATCTTCTGTTCATTTTATTATCAGTAGCATGTGGCTAATTCATTCCATGTGCTGTCAAGATAACGGGAGAGTAGATCGGATGATAGGGCAATGCCTGGAAAACAAAAACGTCCTCAT
Source organism: Macaca nemestrina (assembly GCF_043159975.1). Classification (NCBI taxonomy): domain Eukaryota; kingdom Metazoa; phylum Chordata; class Mammalia; order Primates; family Cercopithecidae; genus Macaca; species Macaca nemestrina. The sequence continues at coordinate 66,041,051 of NC_092133.1, forward strand.
CACAGCGATTTTCCCAGATTGGTCATGTTAAAGAATGTGACCATTTCCAAAGCTGGAATCCCATTCAGAGACGAAGACCAACTTCTTATTAAAACACCAGACACACTGATGCCTAAAGCTAATGAGTGGCCAGAGCTGGGGCTTGAAGTTCTCTCACAGCAAGTGTTTTCCTTCTATGCTCTGCCAACCTTTGTATAATTACAGTTTCCAAACTTCTAAGCCTTAAGAGAAGATGACCTCAAGGAAACCAGCCTGGAGGATGGGACCCCCAGTGGACAAGGGGCAAGGACCCATGGCTCTGGGGATTCCCTGGGACTTGTCCCACCTCTTCATAAGTTGGGAGAGAAATCCAAGGGTCTGCAAATACTGCCTTGTGTTTGCCTCCTGGAACTTCACATCCTGCTTTCGGAGCAATTTACCCTCTGAGTAGCTCTCGAAATAATGTGAGATTCCTTCGCTTTGAGTTTGAGGCATGGGGGGGTGGCATCTTTGGGGAGGAGGTTGACACAGAGTCACTGGGAAGAGGTGGAAGAGAAAGAGTCCCCATTTGTGATAGCCAGTCAGGAAGCAGAAAATAGATTTGGTCTGATGACATTTGGGCAACTATTGACCTTGTCATGGAACCCAGAGGCGCTGGCCAGGTGGACAGGGATCAGGTGGCAGCATTTCAGGGAGAATGCTTCTGAACCTCTATCATCCCTGCCCTGCAGTTGGCCAGCTCTCTCTGGGGCCCATCTAGCCACCAGCACGGATGCCTTACAAACCAGGGGTGGCGGGAGAGGGTCGGTAGAGGGTGGGGGCAACCCCACAGGTCACCCACTGAGCTGCAGTAGCAAAGCCAGGCAGTGTGGGCGCGGAGGTGGGCTCAGCTAGGTGCGAAGGCAGATATGGGAAAGGTGTTCTCTTTTGGGCAGCATGGAAGTTGGAGCATGGAAGACCAGACCCCCCTGCCTGGCCTCTGTGAAACCTCTGGAAAGTCTCCTAAAGCCACCAAGGGTCAGTTTTTCTCATCTTTAAGATGGGACATGAAAGTTTCTCAGAGTTATTGGGGGCATGTGAAAAGACCTGGAGATGGGGCAGTGGAGTCGGGTTCGGGGGGTCTGAATTTACCTGAGAGAGGTGGATACAGATCCTGGTTCTACCACATAATGCTGTGTGTCCTTGAGAAATGGATAAACTCTGAGTCTTGTTGTCTTCACCTTTACAAAGGAGTCTTTGTGAGGCCAAATGGTGATGCATGTGAAGAGCCTGGCATAGAGCCTGTTCATGTGATTATTAGCAAGGCACAGGCCAGGCACATGAAGGCTTGGTAAACCTTAATAGAACGGACCATGGGCGGGAGGGACTTTGGCCATTACAAAGGGCCACATAGAAGCAAGGGCTCTTGTTATCATACCTAGGCAATGGGGACACTTTTGGGTAACCTATGGTGGTTTCTGCACCTGGGAGACCTTCTCCCAGCCTTCTTTGCATCTCATGTTGGTGTCCAGCCTGGACTTGGGAACCCATGCAACTGACTTTATCCAGGAGTGGGAAGGACTCTGCTGGAAAACGACTTACTAGAGAGGAATTAAACTGATCCAACCTTAGGTCTCTGTTCAGAATATTCAGTGGTCAAGACACTGGGGCCCCTTGGTACCCTTCCAGCAAGCTCTAGCCACAGGTTGGAACAGTGGACAGGTTTGGCGGGAGTGCAGGTGAAAGGGGCAAGAGGAGGATCCTTTTGGCTGCGTTGTGCTGGTTGTCTCTTAGTGTGCTCCCCAAGCCCTGGGGGCCAGGCAGAGCTGGCCGTGGGGGAGGCAATGATAGCGGTTTCTCCCATCCCTGCTCCTGCATCAATCTTTCAACTTTCAAACACCAGGGATCCACTGTCACTCGTGTCCACATGGAGACAGGAGAGAGTCATGGGGGAGGAGCTGAGAGACTGTAACGAGGCAAATATATTAAGGAAGGAGATATAAGAACTTCCCTCACCATGACTACCATGCCCTTGGCTTACAGACATGAGTTCATAAACACACATGCATGTACTTGTTGGTACAGTACATGTAACTCTACAGACTTTGAATGAACATTTATTATACACCTACAGGGCCCTGACACTACAAAAATGAATCCAGTTCTGTCCTCAGGGAGTTTGCAGTTTGGGGTGAGGTGGGGGAAACTGACTCAAACAATGAAGTGTTGGTGCTGTCTCTTCTATGTGCAAAGCCCAAGGAGTTTGAGAGAGAGAGAGAGAGAGAGAGAGAGAGAGAGATTTAATCTGCTTATGAGAATCTGGGAGTGCTTCAAGGAAAAGGTGCTGCTTGAGCTGGGTGTTGAAGGATGAGTAAGAGTCCTCCACATGGACTAGACAGAAATCTAGTTCGACGTTGCCTTCCACAGGAAGTCTTTCCTGATTCTTTCCCCTTCCCCACCCACCTGGCCTAGGTGTCCAGGGCCTCTGATTCCTTGACGCTTTGCATGTCTCTGTCACTGTGAATCACTGAGAGCAGAGACTGAGTGTTTGTGCCCCTAGCTTCTGAATCATGTCTAACATATAGAAGACTTTCAATAAATGCTGAATAAGTATGAAAAAGAAAAGGAAGACACGCGGGGCAGAGAGCAGAGTGAGCAAAGGCATGGAAGAGGGAAGATGAAGGAGAGTGGAGGCATTTGCCGAGGCAGGACGCAAATAGAACAATGTAGGGACATAAGTCAGATGCTGCTGAAAATGGCAGCCCACAGTGTCTCTTACCAACTCTCCCATTAAAGCCTTACCTTAGAGAGAGGAATAAACAGCTATTATTCTTACCTCAAACGTCCTCCCAAATGCCTGCCTTCTCTTCCTCCCTGGGGAAGACAAGCAGGACCAGTGCTGCCACAGGAGTTGCTCAAGGTCAGGAATAGGACCTGGTTTTTCCACTGTCATTGTCCTTAGCTTACAGCCTACAGCCTGGCAAATACCAGTGCCATGGACTGATGAATGCTTTGCAAATCTGGTTTCCATTAAGATGCCACTAAAGAAACCCAAGAGGTTCATGTGGCAAGGTCAGACTAGATGTGAACAGATTGACAAAAGTCCCAAAGAACTGAACTAGCCCCATGGCTGTGATACGGGTGGGTCTGAAAATATCCAGGGATGTCCAGGCGCAGTGGCTCACACCTGTAATCCCAGCACTTTGGGAGGCTGAGGCAGGTGGATCACAAGGTCAGGAGTTCAAGACCAGTCTGGCCAAGATGGTGAAACCCCGTCTCTACTAAACATAAAAATTAGCCGGGTGCAGTGGTGGGTGCCTGTAATCCTAGCTACTCGGGAGGCTGAGGCTGGAGGGAATCTCTTGAACCTGGGAGGCGGAGCTTGCGGTGAGCTGAGATTGTGCCACTTCACTCCAGCCTGGGCAACAGAGCAAGATTCCATCTCAAAAAAAGAAAAAAAGAAAAAAAGAAAAAAAAAGAAAAAATATATATCCAGGGCTCCCTTGGTGTTGTGGTAGGGTCAGGGGATAGCCCTTGCTTTCCTGTGTTCCTAAAAGAAGATAAAGTCACACTATCAAATAACAAATGCCTCATCAAAACACAACCCAGACAGCAGCCCACTTCTCCCAACAAGAAACAGGCCAGTCTTGACAGTATTATAATTATGATGACAAGGAAGGGAAGGCTGGTCCATCACCCCTCTCCCCGCCCCGACCTCTATCAGGGGTAAGCCCAGGGGACAGGAGTGCAGAGTGGCTGAGGGCAAAGCCTGTGCCCTGTTGGAATAGCCTGGGCCTTCCCCTTCCTAGCCTGTGAGCTGTGACGGGGATTCAGTGAGGGTCTCAGGCTGTGCATAGCCCAGGACAGTGCCTGGCTCGGAGTGAGTGCTCAACAAGCTTTAAGTGTCAATATTCTTGCTAAAAACCTGAAAACTAACCCTAAAGCTAAGCAGTGGAATTCTGCCCATGTTGGGGGTGAAGAGACCAAAGTTCAGAAAAATTCATTAAAGTGTTCAGGATCATACAGCTGGAACAGGGGAACAGGCAGGGCTGAGCTCCAAGTCCAGGCAGGCTGAGCCCAGAGCACTCGCTTTGAAGTTCTGTTTTATACGATTCCTTAGCAGGAAGCTACTCAAGGCGAACTGACTTAAGAGCATCATTTCCTAGAACTCCTGATGCCAAGTCCAAGAGCTGGGGGAATGCTGGAAACAAGGAGAAGGAAGGCAGAGAATGCTGGTGGAGGCAGCAAGGAAGAAATAGATGCAAGAATATTAGAAGGTGTCATAAGAGGGATAAGGACCAATCGCACCTCTGTCTTGCCCCATCCCCTCTCCAGGTGAGAAGGGCTGCATGAGACTTTAGTGTCAGACAGGAGCTCAGTGCTGATCATTCAGCCCTGTGCCTAGGGACAGCCCTTCAGCCTCCTTGATTTCCTGTGATTTAGTCTGGGTCTGAGGGCACCTCCTCATCTGGCCAATTCAGAGTAAAAGAATTTGGAAAGCTCAAACACTCAAGCAATGTAGTTTTTTGTTCTGAGAAAGGGTCTTGCTCTGTCACCCAGGCTGGAGTGCAGTGGTACAGTCACCATCACTGCTCACTGCAGCCTCAAACTCCTGAGCCCAAATGATCCTCCCACCTTAGCCTCCTGAGTAGCTGGGACCACAGGCATACATCACCACACAGGCTAATTTTGTATTTTTTGTAGAGACAGGGTCTCACTGTGTTGCTCAGGCTGGTCTCAAATTCCTGTGCTCACACAATTTTCCTGCCTCAGCCTCACAAAGTGGTGGGATGACATGCATGAGTCACTGTGTCTGGCCAAGAAGCTTAGTTTTTAAAATAACAATCAGTAAAATAGGTTACAAGTTTTCAGTCAAACCTGTCAGGTGGGATGAAAATTTGGGAAAACCAGGCCACATTATTTTCAGTTAATTTCTGTGAAAACTTCTGCAAAATCAATCAGAAACTCTGTCAGTTCATCTCAAAGTCCTGGGAGTCTAGACAGAAGTTCAGGCTTTGCATGTACTGGGGTGGTTGGTTGGAAATTTGGTGAGGTCGGTCCAAAATCCAGCCAGGTCAATCCAAACTCTGGATCAGTCCCAAGTTCAGTGCAGCAAGGTGAAGTCCAAGCGGCATAGTCAGATATTTAGTCAGATTCATCATGACTTCACTCTGACCATTTGGGGTTGGGTAAGCCATCGGGTGTGGGACTGGGTTTGTGATGGGCGGACAGAGAGGCAGAGGATTGGCAGTGTGCGCAGGCCTGGGAGCCAAAGTGGAGAGTGAATGGTACTTTCTGGGGGTTTCCAGAACCACCTCTAGCAGGAGCCCAGCTGGGGAAATGGTGAGGCTGACCAAGAGTGGTGCATGGTGCTCCCAGACATGTCCCTGGCACTTCCTTGAGGAGACCTGAAATGCTACTCTGTTGACCCCTACAACCCCAGCACATTGCTGAGCTGCCAGCCTTCTAACGCCTACCCCCTGTCCAGCCATTGGGCAGCCAGCCAGCATGTTTTGGCCTAAAGGACAGCAGCTTTGTGTACACACGTAGCACATGCTTGTCCCCACACAGCCTGCCTGTCTGTTCTCCCACGCTCCTTTCCCTCTCTGGCCAGAGCTGAGCAGGCAAAGCCAACAGCTGGCCTGGCGCCCCGGTGCGTGGAGGTGTAGCTGGGCTCTGACCCAGCTCCTCAAACAGGTTCCATATGGCCCTCCCGGCCGCCCCCCACTCCCGTTCCCCACCTTGACTGTTTCTGAGATTAAAACCCTTTCCTGGCTTCCCAGCAGTGGCAGGGAGGGGCTGCCACGCTGCCATTGGGGCTGAGCTGGTGTGGAATACTCATCAAAAAGTTAGCTGGAGGGGGACAGATTTCTTGGGCAGTTGGATGAGGGGGCATGGAGGGGAGCACATGGCTTGAGCATAGGAGAGACCTCGGTCTGCCCCTGCAGCCCAGCTGCAGCCTCTGGAGAAGCTCCTGAGTGTCTGACTTTGGCAACAGGACCTCAAGGCTCCGGTGGGAACAGGCAGCCTTCTGGGTCTCTCTACTTCTCTCCTGGCACTCAGAATTCCTCCTGCAGCTAAGAGGGGTGTGATGAAAGCAAAGAAAGGGACAGTTGAGATGGGAGAAGCCCTGGGGAGAGAAGGGAGGCTCCCCCATACTGTACCCACCAGTAACACTCAGGCCCTGGACAGTCAGCAGAGATTCAGACATGGCATTGGAGTGGGGTCCTGGAGCAGTCATCCCTGCTGAGCCCGATGCCTGCCCTTTGGTGGCAGGGCTGTGGGAAAGCCTTGGGATGCTGGGACCAGAGTAATAGGGTGTGGTGAGAGTGGGGGATGCTCCAGGAGCTTGGGACTGCAGCTATCTACCCCTGGTACTGAAGTATTTTAATATTTTAACAGCCAGCTTTGTGGTCCTGGTGGCCCTCGCTGAACCTTAGCCTTGGGTTAGAGCCCATCTCTGCTCTAGCTCTGCCTTCTTCCCTGGAAAGGCTTTTGTTGACTGTGAATCCTGAAGACATATACATAGACACAAGCATGTGAGTGTGTGTGTGCCTGCCTATCTGCATGAACTCTCTGGGCTCCCAATCCTTCTAAGCGCCCAGAAAACCCAGAAGCACATGCCCACCCTTGCACTTTGCCTGCCCTTGTCCTCCTGCCCCAGCCCCACCAAGTCCAGCACAGAGACTAGTCCAGAGGCACAGCTGATCCACTTCTGAGTCCCTGGCTGAACCATGTCCTGGGGCTTCTTAACTCTTATCCCTCCTCCATCCTGTCCCAGAATTGTGCCCAGGAGCTGGCTGGCATGACTGGGGCTCTGAACATTTGGAAGGCTCCCATTTAAACAGTCTCCCCACCAGACTATCCTCCTGCCTAGCCAGTCACACCATTGGCCCAGCTCTGGGAGCCCATCCCACCCGCCTTGGAAGATCAAAGCAGATTCCGCATCCATTTTCAGTGATGACATCTGGCTTCAGCAGGTGGTGATTTAGGATCTCAGCACTGGAAGGCCCTCAGGGATCTCCATTCTGGCAGTCTCATTTTCCTCATGGAGACCCAGAGAGAAGGAGGGTGTCAAGCTTGTTGCTGGGCTGGGACTGGAACCCCAGTGTCCACAGCTCCTGGAATTTCACCGGGAGAAAGGAAAAAAGTAGACAAGGAGACTCAGCTAAGCCAGAGTTTTCCTTCTCCTCCTAGAACAAACTATGGGTGGAGGAAGGAAAAGACTTTGGAGATTGTTGTCTAATGACTTCATGGTCCTGCCTACACCCACATCTTGGCCACTTCTCCGCATCGACATGGGTGCCAGGACATCATCGTGTCTCAGGCAGACCTGCAAGAAGTTGCAGGGCAGTTTCAAGGGCATGAAGGAAGCCTGATCTGTGAAACATTTTGCAACATTGGTGCAGATGAGGGACCCGATAAAGGAGCTCAAAGAGCCTCAGCCCCACTTCCTTGCCTGTCTACTCCTGCTACGGTTTGAACGTTTGTCCCTTCTGAAACTCGTGTTGAAACTAGATCCCCAATGTAACAGTATTGAGAGGTGAGGCCTTTAAGAGGTGATTGTGTCATGAAGGCTCTGCCCTCATGAATCCATTCATGGATTAAGGTACTAATGGGGCAATGGATTATTGGGTTATCATGGGACTGAGTTAATTATCAGGAGAGTGGGTCCATTATAAAAGCCATTTTGACACACTCTTGCCCTCTCACCACGTGATTCCTTCCATCATGTTATGACGCAGCAAGAAGGCCCTCACAAGATGCAGCCCCTCAGCCTTGGACTTCCCAGCCTTCAGAACTGTAAGAAATAACTTCCTTTTATTTATAAATTACCCAGTCTCAGACATTCATTTAAGCAACAGAAAATGGACCAAGACAACTTCCTTCCTCTCACCCTCTCTTTAGCTGTTAAAGCTATTGCTATGCACAGGGAGAGAGTGGAAGCTGATTTTGTTTCTCCTCTGGGGGTGCTGTTTGGAAGTCTGGGGCTGAGGAAGGAGCAGTCATGGTCCCAGCCAACTCCCTGCATATGTTGGGGGGTGGGGGATGATAGGGGAGGCTGTGAACCTAGCCTAGCTTTGCACTGCCTTGTCCATCGAGCCCAGTATCCTTTACAGAGCATCTGGAAGCCCTTCCAATAGTCTATATCCAGATGTTCCAGGTGTAGTCACAGTGGGCAACTCTGAATTCTCCTTCCACCCTCTCATATCTGAGCTCTGATCATTGGTTTCTCTCCCTGACATGTCTTTCCAGGGACATCCCTGTTCTTCCAGCTCTGCTCAAACTCTGCTGAAGGACTTTGGTTCTCTGCCCTTCACATCGTTTCCCTGAGATGTTGCATTCCTCTGCTATCACTCTGATCCTAATAGTCACAGTGAACAAGGTGGGATACACTTGATTGAGATGTTAACAGGTATTTTTCTCCTGGGGGTTTGCTCTGCACTCCCCATTCCAGCCACCGAGCCTGGATTAGGAAGAGGGGCAGGATAGATAGTGAGTGGAAACAATGGAGTCTGCCTGGCTTTGTACCCTGCAAACCCCAGACCTTAGTAGATATGAGAGGTTGTAAGGGCTTATTGGAAACATGGGAGCAAGGTCTGGAATGGCAGCAGGCGGTGAACATTGAGGAGGGGCTTCCCTGGAGAGTTCCGGGAGGCACCAAGATTGTAAGAGGGAAGGGCTGGGTAGCAAGTTCAGGCAGACAGCCTGCCTGGCTTCCCACACCCAGGTGAGGCCCAGATCTGAGAAGTAGCTCCTGGGCCTTGGCACTTTGCAGGGAAGAGGCAGGGGAAGGCAGGTATAAGGGTCAGTTTGGTGATGAGTTTCAGGATGTGTCCACTGAGGCATGACTCTGTGGGGCAAATGCTTCAGGGAGACATCAATGCCTCTCAGCACCTGAGGTTATACAAGCCCCCATAACTCAGACTCCCCTTGGGGAAAACTGGGAGGTTGCCCCAAATTCAGTGAGGTTGTGTCTACCACCACAACTGAGTGGGGAGCTCAAGCCAGCCATTAAATTGCTGTAGAAAGATAAATTATTTTGCCTTGGATGGCTGAGTTACAGCCCAAGCATGGAACCCACTGCACTAACACTGACAGGTCCTGGGCAGCGTGTTCTTTGATCCTCACCATTAGCTTCAGGGGGCACATGCTGTGATTCTTCCCATTTTACAGACAAGAAACTGAGCCACAGAGGCATCGAGCAACTTGCCCAGGGTTGCAGAGTTGGTACGAGGAAGTGGTCCAGATGCAAGCCTGTGTCTGTTTGACTCCCGAGTCCGTGCTCCTCTCTGTCCCTCCCTGCACCACTCCACTTAGAAGGACACGAGGTGAATTTAAACATCTTAGTCACAGTGTTGGTGGTTAGCCAGTGGGTCTATGCATGCCTTTGTCAAAAACATGTGCTCTAGCCTGTGTTTTCTCTGTACCATCAATGTTTGGATTCTCCAGAAACCCAACCCCAGGGTATCCCTCGTCATCTGTCTTTTTGCCCTCATCACAGGTTTGGGAGCAGATCCACACCACTACAGCTGTGACTTGGAAGGAACACAGCCATCATTGATGTCACCGCAGTCCCTGCAATTCTGTAGCACAGTGTTGATTTCATTGTACCACAATGTAGCTCTAGGAGGCAGGACAGGATTCGTGCCCATTTTATAGACAAAAATGCTGGGGTTCAGGGCTTGACCTAGGCCCTATCGAGGATAGTAATATGGTTTGGATGTCTGTCCACTCCAAATCTCATGTTGAAATGTGATTCCCAGTGTTGGAGGTGGGACCTGGTGGGAGGTGATTGGATCATGGGGATGGATCCTCATGAATGGCTTAGCACCATCCCCTTGGTGATGAGTGATTTCTCACTCTGAGTTCACATGAGATCTGGTTGTTTAAAAGTGTGTGGCACCTCCTCTACCCTCTTGCTCCTGCTCGCATCAGGTAAGACATGTCTGCTCTCACTTCACCTTCCACAGTGAGTGAAAGCTCCCCGAGGCCTCCCAGAAGTCGAGAAAATGCTGATATTATACTTCCTTTATAGCCTGCAGAACCGTAAGCCAATTAAACATCTTTTCTTTATAAATTACCCAGTCTCTGGTAGTTCTTTACAGCAATGCAAACATGGCCTAACACCAATAGAGAGGAGCTGGAACTCAAAGCAAGTTCTTTTTTTCCCCCAAACTTGGCTGAAGGTGCGAATCTCCTGGTGTGTTTCCTTGGGTCCCAATTCAGACCTTAAAATCAGGATTTGAGAGAAGAGGGTGCACAGTCCCTGCCTCTTCAGATAAAGCTCTCTTGCCAGAGATTTGCAAATTTATTTGAAGCCTTGGAACATTTTATTTCAAAAATCTTTATGCTGGAGAAAAAACCCAGTGGATCCAAGGGGTGGGTGACACCACCCTCCATCCTACTCAGAGCCCCAAGGGTGCCTCTGGGCCTAGGTCAAGCACCATGAACCATACTGTCATTCAGATTCCAAGTCTGCCACTCATCAACAGTGGTCCCAACAATTTTTGCCAACTTCCCTGTGCCTCAATTTCCTCATACGTACAATGGGAAAATAATGTTATCTGCCTTGCAGAATTGTGAGGATCAAATGGGCAAATGTCTGTTAAATACTGAGAATAGTGCCTAGTGCCTGGCATATAAGAAGTGCTAAATAAATAAATGTCATTCACTGGGCCACTGTGTCTTGGCTGACTTTTTTTTTTTTTTTTTTTTTTTTTTTTAAGACAGTGTCTCCCTCTGCTGCCCAGGCTGGAGTGCAGTGGCCTGGTCTCAGCTCACTTCAGCCTCCACCTCCTGTGTTCAAATGATTCTCATGCCTCAGCCTCCTGAGTAGCTGCGATGACAGGTGTGCACCACCATGCCTAGCTAATTTTTTTGTATTTTTAGTACAGAGAGGGTTTCCCTGAATTAGCCATGCTGGTCTGGAACTCTTGGCCTCAAATGATCCACCTACCTCCGCCTCCCAAAGTGCTGGAATTACAGGCATAAGCCACTGTGCCTGGCCTTGGCTGATTATTTTTTGAGGACTGAATCCATGTGTTGGCTGATTTAAATGGTTGCCTTGGTTAAAGGAATAATTAAATGGCATCATCCTAATGAATTAGAAAGAAAAATAGTCAAAGCAATTGTAAGATTTAATTGGTCTGTTTGGGGTGTTTTAAAATAATACTGATCAGTTTGCGGTGGGTGTGGTTGCTTTGCACGGGGTGACCAGCCACCTCTGCAGGCTTAAGCAGGCTGGGAGGTGAGCAGATCTGCTTCCAGCCCCCACCAGGCTTCCGGGAGAAGTTCCCGTGGAGGCAGACAGACATCAGACGGAGGCCCCGTCGCTGGTGTTTCCTTGGTTGCTCAGGCCCTCTCAGAGCTGCTGTCAGGTCAGATCCTGGAAACCCTGAGTGGTTTTCCAGCTGAGGCCTTTGAGTGCTGCTAGTTTGTTCTGCCCTGTTTCCTCTGGGGGAGCTGAGCAAAGGGATGGATTATTCACTTCCCTCCTCTCTTCCCCAATGGGGTTCTTTTTAGAAGGGGTGACTTGGTCAGTTCTGGGCAGGAAGGGTGATGAAGGAGGACAAGGCCAATTATTTTCCACCTCCCACTCTCTTTTCTGAGCGCCCTAAGAAGTGGCTGGAGAGGGGACATCCAGGACCTGGGGTGGTTCCAGGACAGAGGCCTATGGCTGCTGTAGTTGCCCTGGGGTTGGCTGGAGCCAGGACTTCTCTGGAGAGGCACAGAGGGAACTTCACGGGAAACCACATTTACATCCAGGTAAAATCGGTTAGGCTGATCATCAAAGCGGTAGGAAGGATCCCAGAGAGGAAATGAGAGATCTGTCATGTTGCTTAACTCCCTGGTCAGTGGCTTCTATTGCCTTGAGGATAAGGTCTCCAATCCTACAGGCCTGCCCTGCCTGACTAGGCTGCACACCCACCTTGTCATGTGAGGGCCCCTGTGCCGCCAGCTCAGCTCCAGGCCCCTCCTGGATGCTCCTTCTGCCTCAGGGCCTTTGCACATTGTTGCTCTTCCGACCCTTTACCTTCTACAACTCCTCCTCAAGCTTCAGGCCTCAGGTGAAAGTCACTCTTTGTGAGAAGCCCTCCCTGACATTCCTCCCCCAGCCCTCATCCAGACCAGATGAGGATATTTGCTCTTCCCCTTATCGTGTATACTCCTTCAATTTCTCCTTCAGGGCCTAAGCACAGTTGTAACTCTTTATTTAGTGTCCATCATTCCTTTTTTAAGAGGACAGTAGCCATGTCTGCCTGATTCGCCATGACATTACCAGTCCAATGACAAGGACATAGTAGGTATTTCTAAATATGTGGTAAATGATGGATGGGCATTTGGCCCACCCATTCTAACGGGTGCCTTGAAGATGGCAGAAGTTACAGGGAACCAGCATATGGCTTCGCATTTGGAAGATCTTTCTAGTAGAGTTGGCCAAGAACCAAATGAATGCATTGCTTTAGGGACTAGTGAGCTCCCTGTCGCCGGAGGAGTGCAAGCTGAGACTGAATGACTGTATGTGGAGACACTTAAGAAGGAATCTGAGTTTCTGGTGTGGAGTGAGTATAGACCCTGGAACAGTCTTTCCGACCTTGTGAAGGTGAGATTCTAAGGTGGCAATGGGGTGATGGGGATGGACTGGCATCTTCTGAAGTTCCCTCTGTGCCTCTCCAGAGAGGTCCTGGCTCCAGCCAACCCCAGGGCAACTATAGCAGCCAGAAGCCTCTATCCTGGAACACCCAGGTCCTGGATGTCCCCTCCCCAGCCACTTCTTAGGGCCTTCGAAGAAGACAGTGGGAGGTGGAAAATGGTTGGCCTTGTCCTCCCTCATCAACCTTCCCGCCCAGAGCTGATCAAGCCACCAGACTGGCATGGACTGGTTGCCATAGAAGTCCATGGTTTTCTTTAGTCCAGAGAGGGAGAACTACCTCCTTGTCTCAGGCTTGTTCCTGAGTCACTGCCCAATCAGTAAGCGGGAACTTCTAAAGTCAGAGTGGCCAACGCAGTACCCATAGGGGCCAGGCTTGGAACATACATAAGTGGGGATACCCAGGTGCCTAAAAATGAGGGTAAAGCACTGTGGCAAGGATACATGGTTATCAGAGAGGCTACAGGGAGTGGTGGGGACTATGGCAAATTGGAGGGCACAGACCCAATTGAAAGGGGTCACCTCAGGCCCTGGAGAGATGTAAACCTGATAATGTCTAGATGTTTAGCTTTTTAAAGAGAAGCAGGACATATGATTTTTTATATAAAATCTAATTTACTTACTTTCTTTTTTTTTGGTTGAGACAGAGTCTCGCTTTGTTGCCCAGGCTGGAGTTCAATAGCACTATCTTGGCTCACTGCAACCTCTGCCTCCCAGGTTCAAGCGATCCTTCTGCCTCAGCCTCCCTAGTAGCTGGGACTACAGGCATGTGCCACCACGCCTAGCTAATTTTTGTATTTTTAGTAGAGATGGGTTGCACCATGTTGGCCATGCTGGTCTTGAACTCCTGACCTCAGGTGATTCACTTGCCTTGGCCTCCCAAAGTGCTGGGATTACAGGTGTGAGCCATCACACCCAGCTCCAAATCTCCTAATTTTCTTTTCTTTTCTTTTTTCTTTTTTTTTTTTTAAAGATGGAGTCTCGCTTTGTCAACCAGGCTGGAGTGCAGTGGCACGATCTCTGTTCATTACAGCCTCCACCTCTCAGGATCAAGAGATTCTCCTGCCTCAGCCACCCGAGTAGCTGGGATTACAGCCATGCATCACCACACTTGGCTAATTTTTGTATTTTTAGTAGAGATGGGGTTTCACCATGTTGGCCAGGCTGGTCTCAAACTCCTGATCTCAGGTGATCTGCCCTCCTTGGCCTCCCAAAGTGCTGAGATTACAGGTGTGAGCCTCCACACCCGGCCAAAATTTCCTAATTTTCAAGTGTTGGCAACTTGTGAGTCAGACAAAATGCATCTAGAGGCTACATTTGACCCTCTGTTCTGATTCTAAGATTCTAAGATCTGGGGATGACTTCTCCTTGTCCCCAAAAGAACTGAACAACTTCTCCTTTCCTACCAGATTCCCTTTGGCCCCTGCAGTCCTGAGTGAGAGGCGCCAGCTCACAGCTCTGTCTTGAGAGCATCTCCTCTCCTTTCTGAAGATGGCCCTGAACTGAATAGTGAAGGGCTCTCGCCAGGTCTGCTCTGCAAGGCTGATCACCCATCCTCCAGCTGCTGGGACTCTTAGCTGCGGATGGCTCACAGCTGCATTCTGGAGACTGCCTCCCTCTGGGTCACATCTGCTGCCATGGGTGACTACAACCAATGACAATCTGATATTAGGATATGAAGGCCCACCCCGTGCCTCAATTTGGGACAATGCTGGAGGACCATCTCAGCTGCAGAGACTCCCCATAGGATGGCTGAGGCCTCAGGTGCAACCTCATCATGGTTCACCTCCTCCCTTTCCCAGTCCTGCCTCGCTTGGCTCCTTCTGCAGGGAGCACCTACAGAAGGCCTAAGGAACCAAGTGAGGCAGGACTTGTTCTTTCTGCACAAATCTCTGCATCAGTATTTCCAAAGAGTCCCATCTAAAACACCCAGCCTACCCACTCTTCTCGGAGACCTAATTTTTTTCTTATCAAAGCTTCTCTCAGGAAAGGCTGTTATATGCTTGTTCACATGGAGGTATCCATGGTTGATAATAGCTCAATGGATTTCTTTTTCCAGAGTCATCAGCTATTTTGAGAATCCTATGTTCAAAGGGTGGATGAACTTTCAGGGTAATGAGGGAAGATTGGGGCATTTCTGATTTATCAGTGAACCGGTGCTGCACCACGCCAACAGCCTAAAGTAAGACAGGGTGATTCTAAGCCTCATAGATGTTGATTGGTGAGGCTGGCTCTTGAGATCTGCCATCCTGGGGCTTTTAAAGGGAGAATCAGCAAGGTGTGACAAATAGGGACCTGGCTATCTGTGTGACTCCTCCTTTCTGGAGCTCAGTTTCTTCAACTGATTGATGGTAATACTCATTATAAAATTGTATCCATACATGAGCTTAATTAAGAAGAAGATATTAATATAGTCATTTTTGGACACACCGAAAAGTTCGATGTAAATGCCTTGGAATGGAGACTCCCAAACTTCCCTTTTCATAGCACCCTTAGTGTCACAGTAATTTGTTTTATTACGTATGTGCCCCCAAGACCAAAAGAAACACCAAAAAGATCCATTATTAAGTAGTTAGGTCTGAATAAATCAATGTGTATGTCTGTCCTAACAACTTTGTAGCCATCTAAAAAATACACATAAAGGAAAATATATTTTTATTCCATTCTTAACCACAGTTATTTTCTAATGGGATGTATAATATGTTGGGTACTGCACAGCTTCCCAAACCTTGGAATCATGTCGGACGCCATCACCTCATTTCCTGGTCCACAATGATTTGCACATGGTATTTGCTTTTTATCACAGCAACCACCAAAACACTTGGCAAAGATATGATGTCACTGAAAGGAATGTAGCAGGCCCTAATGCTGAAACTGGTAGTGTGCGGAGCATCCAGCAGGTGTCACTGTGTTTCCCACAAAATTTAAAATATCCCCGCAGCCACTCCGTGAACTGGCGATGGTGCCCCCGGGGGCCTCAGTGCAAGGTTTGGGAGTGGTGGCCTCAGGTATTCACCATGGCTGTATTCAGAGAGTAAACTTTTGGATAATCTTTACTTCTTTCTTTCTACTTTTTCCTCATCCCTTACATAACAAGCATCTAACAATACGTAAATAAGAGCCAAATCAGAGAGATGGTTGTGCAACATTGTGAGTGTATTTTAATGTTGCTAATGATAAATTTTTTGTCATGTATCTTCTCCAACAACAAAAAAAACTATTTTAAAAAATCAGAGCGGCCAGGCTTGGTGGCTCACACCTGTAATCCCAGCACTTTGGGAGGCCAAGGCGGGCAGATCACGAGGTCAGGAGATCCAGATCATCCTGGCCAACATGGTGAAACCCCGTCTCTACTAAAAATACAAAAATTAGCTGGGCATGGTGGTGCGCGCCTGTAGTCCCAGCTATTTGGGAGGCTGAGGCAGGAGAATTGCTTCAATCCAGGAGGCGG
The DNA here is from genome assembly GCF_043159975.1 of Macaca nemestrina. Classification (NCBI taxonomy): domain Eukaryota; kingdom Metazoa; phylum Chordata; class Mammalia; order Primates; family Cercopithecidae; genus Macaca; species Macaca nemestrina. Next base: position 66,057,115 of record NC_092133.1, read on the forward strand.
AGGTTGCAGTGAGCCGAGCACGCCACTGCACTCCAGCCTGGACGACAGAGCGAGTCTCCTTCTCAAAAAAAAAAAAAAAAAAAAAAAAAAAAAAAAAAAATCAGAGAAAAGGTAAGATTTACATATTTTTTTAAACTTCGAACCCCCTCAGGGAAGTTGGATGGGATGAGGCAAGGGCAGAATCTATGAGCTGGGATGCTGTAGGGCATCCCAGCAGCCAAGGCTTTCAGCCTTGCATCCACCCAGCCCTGCACTCACCTACCCAGCTATCCACGCTAACTGGCTGCCTGCTTCCCAGGGAAACACTGGGTCTTCTGTCTCCTGCTTTGGGGCTATTTCCATTACTAAAGGAAATGAGATTCATGATGCTCCTGAAGTCCAGTCTCCTTAGGAGTTCCTTTTATGAAGGTTAGTGGAAACCCCAAAGTTTTTATTTACCTGAAATATGTATTTTTGAAATGATAATTTTGGAAGATAATTTTGCTGCATATAAAACTCTGGGCTGATGATCAATCTTTTCCTCAGCATTTGGAAGGTATTTTCCCTTATGTTTTGGCCCCTCCCATGGCTGATAACTGGCAATCTAATTGTAATTTTTTGGTAGATGAGTGGTCTTTTCTGTCTGACTGCTGTTAAGATTTTCTCTTTATCTTTGGTGGTCTAAAATCTCCCTTCAGTAGACATGGTGTGGATTTCTTTTTATCCATTCTATTGGATGTATGATATATGTATGTTAGAAACGTATCTTCCTTTCAGTATGGCAATTCCTCAAGGATCTAGAACTAGAAATGCCATTTGACCTAGCGATCCCATTATTGGGTATATATTCAAAGGATTATAAATCATGCTACTATAAAGACACATGCACACATATGTTTATTGCGGCACTATTCACAATAGCAAAGACTTGGAACCAACCCAATGTCCATCAATGATAGACTGGATTAAGAAAATGTGGCATATACACACCATGGAATTCTATGCAGCCATAAAAAAGGATGAGTTCATGTTCTTTGCAGGGACATGGATGCAGTTGGAAACCATCATCCTCAGTAAACTATTGCAAGGACAGAAAACCAAACACCGCATGTTCTCACTCATAGGTGGGAATTGAATAAAGAGAACACTTGGACATAGGGAGGGGAACATCACACATCGGGGCCTGTCGGCAGGGTGGGGGGGGGACTGGGGGAGGGATAGCATTAGGAGAAATCCCTAATGTAAATGACGAGTTAATGGGTGCAGCAAACCATGTATACATATGCAACAAACCTGCATGTTTTGCACATGTACCCTAGAACTTCAAGTAAGAAAAAAAAAAAAGAAATGTTCTTCTTTTATCTGTAGATCTGTGTATCTAATTCTCAAGCATTCTTTCAAAATGTTCCCTCTCTTCTATGCTTTCTATTGTCTCCTTTCAGGACTCTGATTACACCTGTGTCACATACTTTTTTATTCTATTGTCTACATCTCTGAACCTTTCAAGTATGCGCTTTCTCTCTCTGTGTTGTTTTCAGGGCTCTTTCTTTCTTTCCTTTTTTTTTTTTCTTTCTTTCTTTTTTTTTTTTTTTTTTTTTTTTGAGACAGAGTCTCGCTCTGTTGCCCAGGCTGGAGTGTAGTGGCGTGATCTCGGCTCACTGCAACCTCCACCTCCTGGGTTCAAGCAATTCTCCTGTCTCAGCCTCCCAAGTAGCTGGGACCATAGGTGGGTGCCACCACACCTGGCCAATTTTTATATTTTCAGTAGAGACAGGGTTTTGCTATGTGGGCCAGGCTGCTCTCGAACTCCTGACCTCAAGTGATCCACCTGCCTCGGCCTCCCAAAGTGCTGGGATTACAGGTGTGAGATACTGAGCCTGGTAGCTTCTAGTAATATTAATATCTTACATAGTGTATTGTCAAAACTAAGACATGGAGGTTAGTAAAATATCATTAACTAAACTACAGAGTTTATTTGGATTTTCTGTTTTCAGAACTTTGTCTAATCTGCTGCTTAGCCATTTACTGTTTTGTTTGTTTGCTTTCAATACTGAGGGTGCAATTGTCATTTTGAGTGAGAAATGCTTCTTTTTGAAGGGCTGTCTTATAAATTATGAGACTTTTAGCATCCTTTGGTTTCCCCAACTAAAAGTCCAAGTTCAATTAATGCCCCAGACCTTTCCAAATAACATGAGGCGGGGGAAGGCAAGAAGTACCTACCACACTTGGTTGAAAACAATTTGAGGGAAAATAAACACTAAATTCAACCCAAAATGTGTTAGCTCAGACTGCCGTAGCAAATACCATGCAGTGGGTGGCTTCACAACAAATTCATTTCTCGCAGGTCTGGACACTGGAAAGTCCAAGATCAAGGTGCAGCAGTTTGGTTCCTGGTGAGGGCTCTCCTGGTGAGAAAGTGAGGACCAGCTTCTCACTGTGTCTTCCCATGGCAAAGAGATCTCTCTCTCTTCCTCTTCCTAGAAAGCTGCCAGTCCCGTTAGATAGTGCCCCACCCACATGACCTCAATTAACCTTAATGAGTTCCTAAAAGCTCATCTCCAAATATAGGGGGAGACACAATTCAGTTCACGGCATAATGCAAATCAGAAGGCAAATTTTGGTATATGATACACGCAAGATTATATACCACCTAGGAAGGTGTAGACCTAGAGCTCCATTCTTAAATAAATAGATAAGTAAATAGGAGAAGGCACTGAATTTAAAACATAATCTCCAGGCCGGGCGCAGTGGCTCACGCCTGTAAATCCAGCACTTTGGGAGGCGGAAGTGGGTGGATCACGAGGTCAGGAGTTTGAGACCAGCCTGGCCAATGTGGTGAAACCCCATCTCTACTAAAAATACAAAAATTAGCAGAGCGTGGTGGTGCGCGCCTGTAATCCCAGCTACTCAGGAGGCAGAGGCGGGAGAATTGCTTGAACTCGGGAGGTGGAGGTTGCAGTGAGCCAAGATCGCACCAGTGCACTCCAGCCTGGGCAATAGAGTGAGACTCTGGTTCGGAAATAAATAAATAAATACATAAATAAAACAAAACATAATCTCCAGTCATCAGGGAGTTTAAAGTCTATTTGGGAAAATAATATAAAAATCTGAAAGTTCAAAAAAACAAAGCATTAAACAAAAGTTTGAGATCCTTGTAGAATAAATGCCACAGGGTACTCTAGCTTAGGGTGAAGAAACAGCAGCTTTCTTAATGTAATTAAAATATGAGCTATGGCATCTCTCTCCATCTATTCACTCTCTCCCCTGTTACACTGGGAGCTGATAGAGAATGCTGGAATACATGTGATACAGCATCCACCTTTGCCTGAATATGAGCTACCTGGCACATAATTTCATACTGATGCCTCCTCTATATATGTATTTAAGAGCTATACCTTATGTCTAAAAGCTTTTCATTTTGAAATAATTTCTAGATTTATAGAAGAGTTGGAAAGACAGTATGGAGAATTCTCTGTACCATTCTTCCAGCTTCTGGTAATATTAATATCTTACATAGCTATATTGTCAAAACTAAGACCTTAAGGTCAGTAAAATACCATTAACTAAACTACAGAGTTTATCTGGATTTTCTGTTTTCCGCTAATGTCTTTCTGTTTTTCTGTTTCAGGATCCAATCAATGACATTACATTGCATTTAATTGTCATGTCTCTTTAGGTCCCCAGTTTGTGATGGTTTTGCAGCCTTTCTTTGTCTTTCATGGTCCGGATGCTTTTGAGGAATGCTGGCCTGATGTTTTGTAAAATAGCCCCCAAGTTGGATTTTTCTGATGTTTTCTTATGGTTTGACTGAGTTATGGACATCTGGAGGAAGAATACCACAGAGGTAATGTACCCTTCTTATGGCATCCCACTAGAGAGTACATGATATCAATGTCTTATCACTAATGATGTTAACCTTGATCACTTGGTTAAGTGGCATCTGCCAGGTTTCTCCTTGATCAGTGTTACTATTTTTCCTTTTCCCTAGCTATTACTTAGAAGAGAGACATAAATCCAGCCTGTCTCAAGGAGAGGAGAGCTAAGCTAAACTCCCATACAGAGGCGCATCAAAGAATTTGTGGACATATGTTAAAGCCCCCACAGTAATTAATAAGTATTTGAAGGGTGATAATTTGAAGCTATGCAAATATCCTCTTTCTGTAGTTTGCCCACTAATTTTAGCATTAGTCAATGGATCTTGACTGCAGAGGTCATTACTATCATCTTCTAATTGTACTTCTCTATTGCCCTCATTCACTCTTCATTTATTAATTAGAATTCTTCTTTAAGAAAAGGGTTCTCCCAGCCAGGTGCGGTGGCTCACACCTGTTATCCCAGCACTTTGGGAAGCTGAGGCGGACAGATCACTTGAGACCAGGAGTTCAAGACCAACCTGGGCAACATGGCAAAACCCCATCTCTACTCGAAATACAAAAATTAGTCAGGCATTGTGGCTCACACCTGTAGTCCTAGCTACTGTGGAGGCTGAGGAACGAGACCCAATTGAACCTGGGAGGCAGAGGTTGCAGTGAGCCGAGATCGCACCACTGTACTCCAGCCTGGACAACAGAGCGAGAACCTGTCTCAAAAAACAAAAAACAAAACAAAACAAAACAACAACAACAACAAAAAAACAAAAACACGGTTCTTCCTTCTCCAGCATTTATTATTAAATCATTTATTTATATCAGATTTTTTGTTGCTCAAATTGTTACAGCTTTGGCTATAGGAAGCTCATTCAGTGTGGCTCTTGTGCCTTTTGATTTTTTTTTTTTTTTTATGTGAAGTACTTCCTTACTTTCTGGCACAAGATGCTTTAGGTTCATCTTATACTTTTTCTGCCCTTGACGTAGCATCACACATTTTATTGAGGTTCCTTTTATTGGACATTGGTAATTAGAAACTAATACCTGGGCACGGAGTGTCCTTATTGCCCCTGGGTGTCATTGCTTCTAGTTCCTCTCAGTGGACAGAGCTAGAAAATACATGCATGTATACTAATCCATGTAAACACATACCTCCATCTACCAGGTATCTTTCTATCTATCTACTAGGATTCGAATGTTTGACCTCTTCAAAACTTATGTTGAAACTTAATCCCCAATGAGGCAGTATTGAGAGGTGAACCCTCTAAGAGGTGATTGGCTCATGAGGGCTGCCCTCATGATGGATTAATTCACTCATGGATTACTAGATTAATGGGTTATCATGGGAGCAGTTCTGGTGGCTTTACAAGGAGAGGAAGAGACCTGAGCTAGCATGCTGTGCACTGCCTCAGGACTCTGCAGAGGGCCCACCAGAAAGGAGGCTCTCACCAAATGTGGCCCCTAGACCTTGGACCTCCCAACCTCCAGAACTGTAAGAAATAAATTTCTTTGTAAATTCTGCAGCCTCAGGCATTCAGAACAGATAGCAACAGAAAACAGACTGAGACACTATTTCTCTCTCTCTCTTTTGCTATCAAAATAAGTATGAGTTCACACTGATATCTCAGACTCCAACCCAACATACATTGAGTTCTTAATTTGGACAATCATACATTCTTTCACCAACAGTTCAATTTGGTTCATTTGTAGTCTGTCACCCATTTTAAGTGTACCATCTGTTGAGTTTTGACAAATGTATATACACCATGTAACTGCCACCACCACAATCAAGAGAGAGAGCATTTCTATCACCCTCAAAGGATCTGTTATGCCATTTGCCAATAAATCCTCACCCCAACCCCAGACAATCATTGTCTTCCATCACTATAGATTAGATTTGTCTTTTCTAGAATTAAAACCAGAATGGTACCTATGTATTCTTTTGTGCCTGGCTTCATTTGTTCACTGTATTAATTTCCTAGGGCTGCTTTAACAAAGTACTACAGACTGGGTGCCTTAAAACAACAGAAATGTATTCTCTCACAGTTCAGGAGGCCAGAAGTCTGAAATTATGTTGTCGATAGAGTTGGTTCCTTCTGGGGGCTCTGAGGGAGAGTCCATCCCATGCCTGTCTTCTGGTTTCTAGGTTGCTGGCAATTCGTGGAACGGTTTGATCTGTGGCTGTGTAACCCTAATCCCTGTGTCCATCTTCACATGCTGTTCTTCTCTATTCCCATGTGCCTTTCAGGACATTTAGCATAACTTCATCTTAACCTGATTACATCTGCAAAGGCTATTTCTAAATAAGGTCACATGTCAAGTACCAGGGGTTAGGATTGCAACATATCTTAAAGGGGGACACAATTCAAAACACTCAGCGTAACATATGAGATTCATACACGCCACTGTGTGTACATGTAGTTTGTTACTTTTTATGGATCAGTAGTGTTGCACAGCATGTATATACCACAATTTGCTTATCCATTCCCTTGTTGTGAACACATGAGCAGTTTCCTATTATGGCTTATTATGTTTTGGCCTGTTATGAACGAAGCTGTCCTGAACATTGAGGCGCAAGTCTTCATGTGGACACATGTTTACATTTCTCTTGAGTAAATTCCCAGGAATGGAATGACTGGGTTTTGGAGTATGTACACTTAACTCTTTAAGAAATTGTCAAACTTACCCCCAAGGTGGTTGTAGTACTTTACATTCCTACCAGCAACTTATGAGAGAGTTCCAGTTGCTTCACATCCTCAACAATGCTTGGTATTGTCAATCTTTCCATTTTAACCATCTGGGTAAGGCTGTGGTGGGAACTTAACTTGTTGTGGTTTTAATTCACGTTTCTCCCATGACTAATCAAGTTGAGCAACTTTTCATGTGTTTGTTGTCCATTTGCCTATTTTCTTCTGTAGGATACAGTAAATTCCTCTTCAAAGTTTAGCCTGGTAACTTCCTTTAAAATTCAAGAGGGAGAAAAAGTGCAATGAGTTCTGAGTTCCTCTTCAAAGAACCAATACATCAGTATGTTCAGCTTCCCCGTTGTTTGTTCTCTATTTTAAAGTTTGACTTCCTCGTTCTTTACCCTCGTTGCCCCTAGTTTTAGTAAACAACGGCTTCCTAACCTCTATCACCTGTTCTGTCCTTAGGCATCCTTAGTCACCTGCTCTGTAACTGTCCTTCCCGCTGAAACTACTCACCCCACCCATACCCCTGCTCTCTTTAAAACAGCCAGTCGGAATTAGCTTAGACCGTGCAGTCCAACCCTAACCAATAGGAGAAAGACACAGCAACAGGGACTAGCTGCGTTAGGATGAGAACCCCTTCCCCTCTCTTGTCTGGTGTGCTCTCGCCATTGCCCCGATTTACCCAATAGAAGTAAATTGCCTTGCTAAGAAAACTTTTGCCTGAGTGCTATTTTCACTTTCTGGCACTGAGCATTTACTTCCAACACTTCCGTGAAGTGTCTATTCAACATTTTTACCCATGTTTTATTGGGCTGCTTTTCTTATTATGAGTTTTGAAAGTTCTTGATATATTCTGAACATAAGCCTTTTGTTGGATATACATATTGTATTTTTTCCCTGTGGGTGGCTTGCCTTTTCGTTTTCTTTCTTTCTCTTTCTCTCCCTTTCTTTCTTCTTTCTTTCTTTCTTTCTTTCTTTCTTTCTTTCTTTCTTTCTTTCTTTCTTTCTTTCTTTCTTTCTTTCTTTCTTTCTTTCTTTCTTTCTTTCTTTCTTTCTTTTCTTCCTTTCCTTCTTTCTCTTTCCTTCTTTCCTTCTTTCCTTCCTTCCTTCCTTCCTTCCTCTTCTTTTCTTTTTTTTTTTTCAGGATCTAGCTCTATTGCCTAGGCTGGAGTGCAGTGGCACAATCATGATTCATTGAAGCCTAGCCCTCCCAGGCCCAAGCAATCCTTTCACCTCAACCTCCCAAGTCGCTGGAACCACAGGCACATGCCACCACACCTGGCTAATTTTTTAAGTGTTTTGTAGAGATGGGGTCTCCTTATGTTGCCCAGGTTGGATCTTTATATTTTCTTAAGATATCTTTCCAAGAGCAGAAAAAATCCATTTTAATTAAGTCCAATTTATGAATTTTTTAATTTTATGGTTTATGCTTTTTTGTGTCCTACCTCAAGGGCACAAAAACTCTCTCCTATATATTCTTCTAGAAGTTCTAGGTTTTGTGCTTTGGTCTGTGCCCATATTGAGTATTTTTATGCATGGTGTTAAGCAGTGAGGCAGAAGTTGGAATTCTTTTTTCTTCTATGGCTATCCAATTGTTCCAGCACCATTTGTTGAAAAGGAAATTCTTTCCACATTAAAGTATCTTAGAATCTTTGTCAAATCAATTTATTACCAGATGCACATGAATTTATTTCTGGATTTTCTATTCTGTTTCTATTGATCTATAAAATATGTCTATTCTTATGCTAATATTACATGATCTTGGTTACCTTAGCTTAATAAGTCTTGAATCAGTTTAAATTTCTAACTTTGCTCTTCTTTTCAATACTCTTTTGGCTATTACAGATTCTTTGTATTTCTATATAAATTTTAGAATCAGCTTGTTAATTTCTACCCCAAAAAAGCCTTCTGGGATTTTATTAGGTTTACATATTTGAAAGGAAAAAATAAATCTTGGGGCCCTCAAATCACTAAGCTAAAAGGAAAAGTCAAGCTGGGAACTGCTTAAGGCCAACCTGCCTCCCCTTCTATTCAAAGTCATCCTTTTGCCCACTGAGATAAATGCATATCTGATTGCCTCCTTTGGAAAACCTAATCAGAAACTCAAAAGACGCAACCATCTGTCTCTTATCTACCTGTGACCTGGAAGCTCCCTCCCCACTTCAAGTGTCCTGCCTTTCTGGACGGAACAAACGTACACCTTACACATATTGATTGATGTCTCATGTCTCCCTAAAATGTATAAAACCAAGCTGTTCCCCAACCACCTGGGGCACTTGTTTTCAGGACTTCCTAAGGCTATCTCACAGGTGTGTGTCCTTAACTTTGGCAAAATAGACTTCCTAAATTGACTGAGATCTGTCTCAGATATTTGAGGTTCACACATTAAATCTGTAGAATAGGGAATAATTGACATGTTTACAGTATTGAATCTTCTGATCTATGAGCACAAAATAATTTCCATTTGTTTGGTAGTTTTCAGTGTATAGGTCTTACACATATTTCATTCCATTTATTTCTAAGTATGTTTGGATACTATTGTAAGTGGCATTTTTCCACTTCAACTTCCAGTTGTTCATTGCTAGTATATAGAAATGTAATTGATTTTTATATAGTAACCTTATATCCTGCAACCTTGCTCACCTCACCTATCATTTTAGTAACTTATTTGTATGTTTCTTCAGATTTCCAATGTATGCAATTGCAATGCTTGAAATAAAGACAGTTGTACTTCTTTTCCAATCTGGATGCTTTTATTCTTAACTTATTGCAGAGGCTAAGACTTCCTGCAAAATATTGAACAGAAATAATGATGGGAGACATCTTTTTCAATAAAAGATGCCAAAATAATAGGATAGCTGTATGAAAACAAATAGGTAAAGAAACAAACAAACACACAAAAAAACCCCAAAAGACTCAATGATTCCTAGCCTTGTGTGAGCACTGGGAATTCAGACCACTGAACTCTGAATTCTCCCACCCTGTTCTGCATTCCAGAAAATGCCTCCGTGTGGAAAATTGGGGTAAGGTTGATCTGATCTGTTTGTATTCTTTCAAGTCCTGGGTTTTCTATTAAACTACATCTTAAAACAGTTGTTCTATACATTTCCACCCCAGTTTTCTAGTTGTTTACTAAGGGAGAAAAAGTCTAGACCTTGCTATCTTTTCATGGCATAGTCATTTTTGTTAGTCTCCTATTCTTTGCTTATTTTTTTGGTTCTGTGAACCCAGAAAATCTGAGACAGGTCTCAGTTAATTTAGAAAGTTTATTTTGCCAGAGTTGAGGATGTGGCCACAACACAGCCTCAGGAGGTCCTGATGACATGCGCCCAAGGTGGTCGGGGCACAGCTTGATTTTATACATTTTAGGGAGACATGAGACATCAATCAATATATGTAAGAAGTACATTGGTTTGGTCTGGAAAGGTGGGACCATTGAAGCAAAGGCAGGAAGGCTCAAAGTGGGGGAAGGAGCTTCCAGGTCACAGATAGGTGATAGACAAACACATTCTTTTGAGTTTCTGATTAGCCTTTCCAAAGGAGGCAAATCAGACATGCATCTATCTCAGTGAGCAGATGAGTGACTTTTAATAGGATGGGAGGCAGTTTTGCCCTAAGCAGTTTCCAGCGTGAGTTTTCCTTAGTGATTTTGGGGGCCCAAGATGTTTTCCTTTCACAGTTCCATCTTGTATTTCTTTAAATATTTCAAACACAGTTATTTAATTGTGTATATCTGAGAATTCCAACATTTGTAGTCTTTGAGGGTTTAAATCTGTGGTGCCTTGTATCCTTATGTGTTTGGTAATTTGTGACTGTGACTTAGTCTTTGGGCGTCACAAGCCTCTCAGGTGGGAACACTTTCCTCTAGAGGTGATTTTTGCTTGTTTGGCTGAGAGTCAGAGAAGTACTTATGACCTGGAACCTCTGTCCCAGACTTTATTTAGGAGTGTCCGTTTCAGCTCCTCCAACTTGCAGGTGGCTCTCTGCTGTTGCCAATAGGTGTATTTACCCTCAGATCAACATCACTGATATGGACAGGAGGCAGGGAAATAGTGGGTAGAAGAGGGTGAGGTCCCTGGTGAGGGCTCCATCCTCAAGCCTGGACCTGAGATGAGATGATGCATTCCTGTTTTCCCACCTGAATGTTGCCTTTTCCAAAACCACCCTGACCTGCCATGCCCCCAACTCTGTACCCATAAAAACACCAAACTCCACTGAAAAAGGAGCAGAGTGGCATGGCAGAGGAGAGAAGAGAAGTATCTGAATGTTGAAAGAAGAGGCAGCTGGACATTGGAGACTGTGGTTGGAGAGGAGTTCTTCTGGGGATGGTCAGAGAAGGAAGATTGTCTTCCCACTCCATCCCCTTTCTAGCTCCCTATCCCATTGAGAGCCACTTCCATCACTCAATAAAATCCTCTGCATTCTGTTCCTGTGACTCGATTCTTCCCGAATGCCAGACAAGAATTTGGGACGCACTGGGTGTGGAACCCAAAAAGGCTGTCACACTGACTCTTCACTGAGCTGTTTAACATTTAAGCAGTTCATGGATGGCAAAGCTAAAAGAGCATTGTTTGTAACACATGCCCTCTGGGGCTCCAGAGGTTGCGGGCAACCCCTAGACGCTGCCGGGAGCTGGGACAGGGTTTGTTCCTGCCAGCGCCCAAAGGCACTTGCCCTGGCTCCTGCACCCACTCACCTGTGTGCTTTCCTTAACTACAAGGGGTTTGAGGGTGATGTCCAAGTAAATAAGCCCACCCTCTCACAAATCCCACAGGGGGGTCAAAGGAACTCTCCCATCTCATCACCTTTGGGTTTCAGCTCCTTGGGAGTTTTTTCCTTTTTTGAATATTTCCCTAACATTCTGCAAGCTCAGAAATGTGTTTTAAAATGTGTGTTATCACATATCCAGGCTCCAGTTCTTTAGCAAGAGGACCTTTCTAAATATCTAGTTTGCCATAATGTTGGAGTCAGAAGTCCTAGTCTTCCACTCTCCATCCATCCTTTCATCCATCCGTCACTGATTTTTCTCTGTATTCCTTACTCATTCTCCTTTAGGCACCTCTGTTGTCCCCAGTTCTTTAATGCTTCAGAGAAAACAGAAGATCATTCCCTTTCAGGAGTGACATAGTTGAGAAAACATCTCTAACACATTAAAAATGTCCTCCCTAAAAATGCCCTTCCTCACCTGCCAGCCCTCACCTCCTGCATGGCCATGCTTTATCCTGGCGTCTCAGGACCAGTGTTGGAGGAGCTTTCAGCAAGGAGAAAATGCCCTGCCGGCTTCACCCTATGATTGTGACCCTATGACCTGGAGTTCATGGGCCCAGGGTCACTCTAATGGGGTTGTGGGGAAGGGCACAGAACCAGGGGTGGGTAGCACCAGGGTGGGGACATGCTGGGATGTTTGGGTCTTGAGAACAGAATCAGCAGGTGCAGCCTGGGCCAGAACAGTCCTGACAACATATGCTCCCGGTCTCTGGAACAAGCCTCGCTTGTTAAAAGAGGAAAACAAAACAGCCCATCCTTCTCTGCGTATGGTTCACACATGTTTGAAGCTGTGTGACTTCTCGAGGGTCCTGGTGGTGGCCACTGTGTAGTGTTTGGTCAGGCTGGCTGCCAGCCCATGCCCTGTCCCTGGCACCCCTGCCCCTCCATCCCAGTTTCTGTGGCAGTAAATCACTCACATGCTGTCTCTGAAGGGAGAGGTCTGGGACCTCCTGGGCTGGGCAGACAGAGGGCTCCTGGTACAAACATGCCCTGCTTCTTCCCACCAGCAGACAAGTGGCCTCTGCAGTTGAAAAGGATTTGCGGGACGGTGGGGGAGATTGTTGGGGTGCTAAAGGAAGAGAGATAATATGAAGCTTGCTCTGTCCAGAGGCCTGCAGGATAAGGTGGGAACAAAGGTCAGTATTTCCTTGGAAAGTCAGTACTTTTCAAACTTAAACGTGCACGGGAATCACCTGGAGGTCTTGCTCAGGTGCAGACTCTAATTTGGAAGGTCTAGGGTGGGGCCTGAGATTCTGCTGTTCTAAGAGGCTCCCAGGTGTTGCCCATGCTGCTAGGCCAGAGGCTGTAAGTAGCGGGGCTAAAGGGGCATTTGCCAACCTAAAGGGAAATTTGAGAGAGGCTGGGTGGAGCTGCACCATAGAATCACTGGGGACGCTTTAAGATAATGTCTGGCCCCACCCCAACCAACTGAAGCGGACTCTGCTTGTACTGGGACACCTGTGTGTTTTCTTTTTTGTTTTGTTTTGTTTTTTTGAGACAGAGTTTCGCTCTGTTGCCCGGGCTGGAGTGCAGTGGCGCGTTCTCGGCTCACTGCAAGCTCCGCCTCCCAGGTTCGTGCCATTCTCCTGCTTCAGCCTCCCAAGTAGCTGGGACTACAGGTGCCCGCCACCACACCCAGCTAATTTTTTGTATTTTTAGTAAAGACGGGGTTTCACCGTGTTTGCCAGGATGGTCGCCATCTCCTGACCTCGTGATCCGCCCGCCTTGGCCTCCTGAAGTGCTGGGATTACAGGCGTGAGCCACCGCGCCTGGTCGTGTTTTCTTTTTTAATATTCCACTCCCCACCCACCCCAGGTGGTTTGAATATGCAGCCAGGATTGAGAACCACTAGGCTAGATTATGGAAGATCATTCCCCACTTTAAAATTAGAGATCTGTGACCAACTAATTTGCTGTCACGGTGGGATGGCTGGAAATGACTTAACATTATGCTCTTCCCAGGAGCAGCTTCATATTCACCAAGGGTTGGGAGGGGAGTTTGGCTTGGAAGGAATGACAATGGCGGACCTCCAGGGGGAGAACAAAGGACTGGCCGCGTCTTGCCAAAATGGCCTTGCTATGTGATCTTGTCTCAGCAATTTCATGCCTTGAGCCTCCGTGTCTTGGCCCTGACCAGCACAACTCCTGTTTTGTTCTGTCTGTTCAGCCCGGAATTCCCAAAGGGCTTGGAGTTTTCTACTGCTCTGGAAGGTTCTCTTCCCCTCTCATCTCTTCTGAGTGAAAAAGGCAGCTGGGAGGCCCCCTGCCCTTCTCCCCTCCAGTGATTCCAAGCCATGGCTGAGAATAGTGGGAATGAGGTGCTAATGCCCCCGTCTTGAGTAGATTTTCGCCCCCCGGCACACACATCTGGTTTCCATTTTCTTCTGCAGCAGGCCCCATTGAGCAGAGCCTTCCTCTTTGAATCTCTTGAAAAATCATGCCCAGAGGCCAGGTTCAGCCCCCACGCTGACCCCAGCCCTCAATGCAGCAAGAGTCCTTTCTCAGGGACCCTTGGCCCAGTCTTCCGCATGGTCTTTGGGAGGCAGTTGGGGCCCTCACCAGAGGGGAGAGCTAAAGGCCGGGGTGGGGTGGGGGACATTAGAGGAGTGCTGGCTCCCTGGAGAACTGGGGAAGCAGGAAGGTTTGGGAACACCTGAAAAGAACAGGAGGAGTACATGAGCCACCAGGAAAAACGAGTGCCTGCTGCCTCCAGCTGGGAGGATTGGAAGCTCTTCTTGCTTTCACCCAGACCCCTGGGCACAGAGACAGTAAGGGCCAAGTGGGGATGGAATGGGGACTCTTGGGGTCAGATTCTACCTTAAGAGATGTCAGGGTCATAAAGACAACACACTGGTCGTGCTCACTGACTGGGGAATGTCCCCAGTGTCCCTCCTGTCTTGCATAGCACACTGTGGTGGTCAGGGGCACTGGCTCTGGATAGCACAAGACTGGGCTGAATTTTGGCCCTGAATTCACCCTAGGTGGGTCATGGAACTTATGAGTCAGTTTAATCTTCTGTGAATTAGGAGTATTAGAGTAGAAATTGAATTATAGTAGATACACAAGCAAAGCATTCAGCCTAACACATAGGAAACAGTTAATAAATGGTAGCAAACATCTATTATCCATTTATTCATTTAACCACACGTTGACAATTTGTCTATCTGCCCGTCTATCTCTCTGCCTGTCCATCTCTCTGTCCACTCATCTCTTTATCCATCCATCCATCCATCCATCCATCCATCCATCCATCCATCCATCCAATCCATATGATGGCAGGGATATTAGGGTTCATCCGTTCCAGGAGGTCTCCCACTTGGAAAGCTTGTTAGCTGGGCTGGTCCTAGACCGTCCCTCAGAAGTTCTAATTTAATAAATCTGTGAGGACCCAGGAATTCACATGTTAAACAAGCTTCCCAGGTCATGCTGATGCAGGTGGTCCTCAAGCCACTCTCAAGAAACACTGACCTAGCACCTCACCTCATTTTACCAAGGAGGAAACTGAGGCAGAGAGGGTGACTTCCTGGCTGGGCTTTCTCCCCTCCCCTATGGCCCCCATGAGTGTGGTGTGTGGGGGCGAGTGTGACCAAGAGCCCTGGGAGGGCAGCAGAGGGTGGCTGGCAGCCCACCACACGGCCCCCCCCACCCTCTTGCCTGCCCCTGCCCACAGACACTGCCCTGACTCCCACACTGAGCCTGTCAGGGACCAGGGATTTATTCCTGCAGGCCAGCTTTTCACTCTTTCTTTCCTGGGTTATTTATGTCCCTTGCCTTTTATCTCCCGCCCGGCTGGCCCGTAAGGCCCATTATGTCGCTTTGGCTGTGGCCGCATCAATCTCCGGCCGCGGGAGCCAGGCCCCCAGCCCATCTCATCATTTATTTCCCAGGTCTCCCTGATGCTCAGCTGGCAGCTGTCCTGGTGTGTGGATGACCCTGGCTGGCGTCCTCCTCAGAGAGGACCTTTGTCGGTGGGTCTTGGGATTGTCGGGTCAAATGGGCCACGGGCAGCTTGTCTGGGGCCCAGGAGTGCTGTGACCTTTCAGGAATTAGCATGGCGGTAGGGGCAGTGTTCTGGTTGTCAGGACTTCAGAGTCCCAGCCTGAACTCTGCCAGTGACTCCCTGGGTGATGTTAGACAAGGAGCAGTAACTAGATAGGACAATCCAGGTCGTAGCTTCCAATGCTTCCAGATGTGTGACAAGTGCTTCCCAAACTGTGTCTTATAAATTTTCTTCTTTTCTTTTTTTTTGAGATGGAGTCTCATTCTGTCGCCCAGGCTCTGGAGTGCAGTGGTGTGATCTCGGCTCACTGCAACCTCTGTCGCCTGGGTTCAAGCGATTCTCCTGCCTCAGCCTCCCGAGTAGCTGGGATTACAGGCGCCTGCCATCATGCCTGGCTAATTTTTTTTTGTATTTTTAGTAGAGACGGGGTTTCACCATGTTGGCCAGGATGGTCTCAATCTCCTGACCTTGTGATCTGCCCGCCTCAGCCTCCCAAAGTGCTAGCATTACAGGTGTGAGCCACTGTGCCTGGCCGTGTCTTATAAATTAATAAACATTTATTAAAAAGGCAGAGACAATTCCATAACCAAACTCTGGAAAACTCTAGCTTGAACAGAGGTGTCGTGAGTTGAATGGTGCTCCCCAAAAGATATGTCCATGTCTTTACCCCAGGAACTTGTGAAAGTGACCTTATTTGGAAAGAGTGTACTCACAGATGTAATCGAGGATCTCACGATGAGATTCCCCTGGATTTAGGGTGGGCTCCAATCCAGTGATGAGTAAAAGGTGAGGGAGACACGCAGGGTAAAGGGCATATTAGGAGTGAGGCAGAGACTGGAGTCATGCAGCCCCAAACCAAAAGATGCCTGGAGCCATCAGGAGCTGGAAGAGAGAGGAGAGGATTCTCTCCTAGGGCCTTTTGAGGAAGGACAGTCCTACTTATTCCTTGATTTCAGACCTCTGGCCTCCAGAATGGTGAGAGATAAATTTCTGTTGTTTTTAGGACACCACTTTTGTGGTAATATGTTATGGTAGCCCTAGGACGCTGATACAAGAGAGAAACAGTTTTGTATGCTGCAGGACTTGCCAGGGCCTTTAGTAGCAAATGTGCATTAGGAAGCACTAGGGCTGCAGCGTCAAACTGTGACATGAAGCACCTGACTGGGGAGCTCCCCTCAGGACTTGTGTCTTGAAGAGCACATTTTGGGGGATGCTGACCTATGACTTGGTGGGAGAGGTTGGGGAAGAAGGGAAAGTGTGGGGGGACCTGCTTGGTCTAATCTTTTTGGAAACGAGGTGGGGGTCATAGGGTCTGGGGCTCTGTCCCAGATGCAATGAAGTGAGGGATTTAGGATTACAGGCAAAGGAAGTCACCTTGCAGCTCAATCCACTCCCAGAGGAAGTTTGGGTTAGAGGGGTGCAGAGAGGAAGCCGCTGGAGGAATCCTCCCAGCCCACCTTTCCAGCCTGCAGGCCAAGTCACCGCCTGTCCTGAAATCCTTTCCCGCCTGCCAAGGATAGGGTGGTGGGGGCTCCTGCACCTTAGATGTCTCTATTCTGAAGAACCAGGCTTGTTTGCAAGCCCAGGGAGCTAAGGGTTAATAATAGTCGCCATAATGATAATTCCAGGTATGATTTATTGAGAGATTACCACTGCCAGACCCTGTGCTGAGTGCTTTATGCATATTACTTAATTAATTCCTCACAACTCTATTAGTCCATTTTATAGACGCAGAGATGGAGGCACAGAGAGGTTGAGTAGCTTGCTCCAAGTCACACAGCTAGTAAATAGGAGATCCAGGATTTAAATCCAGGTTGTCTGACAGTTCTCAACCATGAAGTCACACTGCCTTACCCCAGATGCGGGAACTGTGGGAGAGAATGCTCTTGCATTCATTCACTCAACATTATTGCTTGCCTGCACCCTGCCAATTGCTGGGCCAAGCCTTCAGGCCACAGCGCTGAGCCTGGGAATTCCAGGACCCAGTGAGTCCTTACACAGCATGGTGGGGAGGCAGCCAGGACACCAAAGATGTCAGTGATGGCAGTGCTGGGGACAATGGCCACGGGGTGTTGGTAGGGGCTTCCAATCCAGCCTCAGCGCTCAGGGACTGTGCCCTGGACTCAGTTTCTCTTTTGTTCACTGAACTAGGTATTCATGGGCAAATGGGAGTCAGCCCAAAGGAAGGAGGTTCAAGCTGAAAGACGTGAGAAGGCTTCATCCTGAAGCAGCATGCTGTCTTCCAGGGGCTGCGTCTACTCGGCCATAGCTAAGAGGATGGGATGGGGTTTGGGAATGGAGCCCTTTCCCACCGCCTGCCAGGGAATCGGGCGGTCCAGAAGTCTGAAGTGGGCACAGTTGAGACACTCAGCCTCCAGTCTCCAGCATCACTCCCTCACACAAGGCTCTGCCGAGTGACAATAGCTCCATTTATTCACTCATTTTGTGCCAGACATTTTGCTAAGCGTGTTACATAAATGGCCTTCTTTAATCTTCACTGAAACTCCGTGGGGTGCAGTTACTGTTAACTCCATTTAACACGGGAGAAATCAAGGCTCCTTGTGGTTGTGCTACTCGACTGTGCTGGGGGTTGCACGTGGTCTGTTGGACAGAGGCCTAGATTTAACCAGGGATGACATTCAACATGTTTCACACTAGGGGCTTTGGAGACTCTGACCCCTCAGTTAAGATGCCACCCAGAAGCTTGCTGGGGTGCACCAGCTGAACATCAACTCTACTCGTAACCAAAACAAGCACTTGGAATCATGCTGGGAATATAGTAAGCACCAGAAAAACGTAGCTATTCCTTTTCTTGTTTTCTTTATTAATCACCCTGTCTGGGATTATGGGGAAAGCAGACCATTCTGTTCCATCTCTCCTCCCATTTTTTTCCTGGTACATTTTTCAAAGCTCTTGTTTACAGGCTATTTTGCTGCTCAAGAATCTTCAATGGCTCCCCTTTGCCTACAGAAAAACTCTTAACTCCTCTGCCCAACAGTCACGGCTCCTCTTGGTTGGCTCCAAGCTCCCTGTCCAGGTGGACTTCGGCCTGCCCTCTAAGGAGGTCCTTCTCCCCCAGGCTGCCTCTTTGCTAGGCCCCGACACGCCATGTGCTTTCCTTCCCGGGGCCCTCACTGAGCCATGAACCCTCCTGAAATACCTCCTCACCCTCTTCATTGACCTAACTTCAAGGCTGCTGAAATTCTGCCTCCACCAAGAAGCCTTCTGAATACTCCACCACTCAGAGGGCTCCCATTTTTAAATGTCCTACAGCTCTCTCTGTTCTGCTAACACTTGTTCGCATGCCACGTGGCAACTATTTTTGGTCTGCTTCCCGCAGCCCAATCACAAAATCAACCTCGGTGTCAGGAGTCAGCACTTCCCAGACTTTTATGTGCCATGAATCACCTGGGGATCTTGTGAAGCTGCAGCTCCCAGGTCAGGAGGCCTGAGGTGGGGCCCAAGACCCTGCATTTCTAAAAAGCTCCCAGGTGACGCTGTGTCCTGGGGCCACACTTGAAGCACAAGCCTGAGGCATCTGGCAGGGCCTCTGTCCCTTGGTTCTCAGCCCTGGGACCTGAGAAAAATACTTTTCCTGGGCCCTACCCCCAGAGTCTCTGCTTATTGGTGGGGAGCCAGCCAGGTACTGGTGTGTTTACAGAGCTTTTCAGGTGACTGTGAGGGGCAGATAGGACAGAGCCACTGAGCTGGCACCATCCCTCACCCCAACAGGTGTGTGTTTTTACGTGGTCCGGGATTCTCAGATTAGACCCTGTTGGACGGTAGGAAGCTAGTTCCTTAGGCATGGGGCAGGCTGCGGCAATCAGAGCCCTACAGTGTTTTCGTGGGTGGGTGCCCACTAACCACTGGGGAACTTTGAGGGGATGGAGGGAGAGCATCCGCCCTGCACGGTCCCAGCCAAAGGCATATCTGAACCCACTGACACCATCCACCCCAAGGCACAGACAGGTGACCACTCAGGAAGGACCAGGAGGGGAGTCCCAGGAGCAGTTTGGCCAGAAACTCCCTCCTTCTGCCGGTCAGCCTGGCTGGTTACCCGGGAGCCGAGGACTCCGGTCCTGGCGCCCAGGAAACCGCCACTGTGCCGAGTTAGAAGGCACAGGACGCCCTCTACTGGGAGGTTTGAGCATTTCCCCCCGGGACTCAGGTAGAATGGAGGAAAATCAGGGGAGGGAAGGGAGGGCTGTTCTGTGTCTCTTCTTTGTCTTCCTATTTCAGAGTCTGCAGAACCAAAATCCAGTTTAGACGAAGGATCACAGGTTGAGACTCTGAAGCGTGGGAAGGATTTGCTCACCCAGCCAAATCGCACTGAGGCTCTTTCTGCCCCTTTCACCCTTTCCTTCTCGTTATCATCACCGTCAACACCGATCCTCCTGCGCTGGCTCAGGCTTCGCGGCAACAGGATTGAAAACACAGCTTTTGTTCTGTGTCTCCGAGAAGGCTCAGCTGCTCTGAGCACCCACAGTTCCTGGTCTGGACTCCCTTGTGGTTTATAACGCACTTGAGTCAATGCGGGGTCAGTGTTAGGATCAGTGGTGATGAGAGTTAGAATTCAGTCTGGGGCTAGGGCCATCGGGCGTTCTTACAAAGTCAGGGATCAGACTGCATTCAGAGTCCGGTCACCAGGTAAGCACCAGAAGGTAGGTCCGGCTCACTAAAGGCTATGGCCAAACCTCTGCCCACAGTGAAGGAGGCCCGTGTCTGGGAGACCAAGGCAGAAGAGGAAGACCGAGAAAGCAGAACATGTCTCTGTTTCCTCCAGCTCCCCCAGGATGGCTGCTCTGAGCTTTCACGATGCTATGGGCCCGTAGTTCAGGGGTCAGCACGTAGTGCACCAACAGCCAGCCCTCTGGGCTTGACTCCATGGTGGGCCCACCCTGCGGCTCTCTCTCAGGGTGCAGTGTCTTACTGTAATATCTATCAACTTTGTCATAAATGCATGTTCTTAGCCCAGGGGAGGGTGAGCTATACTGAGGGGAAGGGGCCCAGCATTGTTTTAGGGTGGAGAGTCAACATATGAACACGTGTGGTCATTGATGATACCCTAGACCAGGGGCGTGAAACCTGGGGCTTGAGGGTGGGCACTGCAGGCCACTGAGGGTCCACAAATCCACCTGGAATTGTGTGGGATTTGTGTGTGTCCAATTTTATGTGGTTTTCCATCAGATTCTCAAAGGACCATAACCAAAAAATTAGTTTAGAATCCTTGCCTAGGCCTATTCTTCCTTTTATTTTATTTACTTGGAGACAGGGTCTTGTTTGTCGCCCAGGATGGAGTACAGTGGCACAATCACGGCTCACTGCAGCCTCGACCTTCCAGGCTCAATCAATCCTCCCACCTCAGCCACCTGAATAGCTGGGACCACAGATACACACTTCCACACCTGCTGATTTTTGTACTTTTTCATAGAAATGGGGCTTCACCATGTTGCCCAGGCTGATCTCGAACTCCTGGACTCAAGCAATCTTCCCACCTGGGTCTCTCAAATTGCCGGGCTTACAGGCATGAACCACTGCACCTCGCCCTTATCTTTTTTTAAAAAACACTTTAAAAATAGCTTTATCGAGATATAACTGATAGAGCATAAATTGCATACATTTAAAGTGTTCAACTTAATAAAAAATGTTGACATATGTATACATTGTGAAATGATCACCACAATCAAGATAGTGAACATCCTTATCACCCTCAAAAGTTGATCTGCTTTCTGTCACTATAGATGAATTCAAATTTTTCTAGAATGTTCTATTAATGGCTGCATACAGTGTATACTTTCTTGGGTCCAATTTCTTTTATTCTGCCTAATTATTTTGGTGGCCATCCACATTATCATGTGTGTCAGCACATGGCTTTTTATCACTGAGTGGTATTCCATTGTGTGGAAGGGCCACAATTTGTATTTCCATTCATCTGCTGATGGACGTTTGAGTTGTTCCCAGTTTTTGGTTATTACAAAGAAAGCTGCTATGAGCATTCATGCACACATGGGCAAATGCTTTCATTTCTCTTGGGTGGAAAGAAGTTGTTACAAACTGTTTTCTGTAATGGAATGTCATCTTACATTCTCCGCAGCAGCATGTGTGAGTTCCAGTTGCTCCATATGCTGGCCAACACTCACTAGAGTTAGTCTCTTTAAGCTGTTTTTAGACACTCTAGTGGGTATTTAATTTGCGTTTTCCTAATGACTAATGGTATTGAGCATCTTTTCACGTGCTTATTTGTTATCCACATACCTTCTTTGGTGAAATGTCAGTTCAAATATTTTGCCCACTGAAAAAATTGGGTTTGGCTGGGCGCAGTGGCTCACAACTGTAATCCCAGCACTTTTGAGAGGCCGAGGCAGGCAGATCACCTGAGGTCAGGAGTTCAAAACCAGCCTGGCCATCATGGTGAAACCCTGTCTCTACAAAAATACAAAAATTAGCTGGGCATGATGGCGGGTGCCTGTAATCCCAGCTACCCGGGAGGCAGAGGCAGGAGAACAACTTGAACCTGGGAGGCGGAGGTTGTGGTGAACCGAGATCACAACATTGCACTCCAGCTTGGGTGACAGAGCGAGACTTCATCTCAAAAAAAAACAAAAATTAAAATTAATAAATAAATAATTTAAAATGGGGTTGTTTGCTGTTTGATTGAGTTGTAATAGTTATTTATATAGTCTAGACATAAGGCCTTTGCTGGATAAATTTATTGCAAATATTTTTCCCAGTGTGTGGTTTGCCATTTCATTTTCATAAGCATATCTTTTTGAAGAGCAAACTTTTAAAATTGTGAAGCCCAATGTATTTATTTATTTTAATAGTTTGTGCTTTTTGCATTATATTTATAAAACCTTTTCCAAATCCAAGTCACTAGGGTTCATCCTATGTTTTCTTCTAAAAGTTTTGTAAATTTAGCTCTTACGTTTAGGTCTACATTCTTTTTAGCTAACTTTTATATATGGCGCAAGTTATGAATCCAAGTTCTTGATGAATTCAAGTTCTTATTTATTTATTTATTTTTTGCATGTGGGTATTTAATTGTCTAATTGCTCCAGCACCATTTGTTGAAAAGATTATCTTTCACGCATTGCCTGGCACCTCTGTCAAAAATCAGTTGACCACATATAAGTTAATCTACTTTTAGACTATTACTTTCTCCCAGATACAGGTCTCCTTCTCTGTGGGCGGATGTTTGGCCATAGCCTTTACTGAGATGGACCTGTCCACTGGTGCTTACCTGGCGATTGGACTGTGTACCTGGGCTGCCTTCTGATTCTGTAAGAATGACCGCTATCTCTAGTTCCAGACTAAATGTCCACTGTTGATGTATTGTCTGTCTTCATACCAATACCCTATTGTCTTGATTACTATAGCTTTTAATAAGTCATACAATCACCTAGAGTCTTTCAATATTGTTCTTTTTCAAAGTTGTTTTGGCTGTTCTAGATCCTTTGTATTTCCATATAACTTTGGAATCAGTTGGTCAATTTCTACCAAAAATCCTACTGGGATTTTAATGGGGATTTTATTGATTCTATATATCAATTTGGTGGAAATATTGTCTTATAATATTGTCTTCCAATCCAAGAACACAGTATATCTCTCAATTTATTTAGCTTTTTAATTTCACTCAGCAATGCTTTGTAGTTCTCAGTGTAAGGTCTTACACATCTTTTGCAGATTTATCCCTAAGTATTTCATACTTTTTCATTCTATTGTAAATGGTAGTATTTTATTTTATTTTGTTTTATTTTACTTTGTTTTGTTTTATTTTATTTTATTTTATTTTATTTTATTTTATTTTATTTGAGACAGAGTTTTGCTCTTGTTGCCCAGGCTGTAGTGCAGTGGTGCCATCTCGGCTCACTAGAACCTCCACCTCCCGGGTTCGAG
Source organism: Macaca nemestrina (assembly GCF_043159975.1). Classification (NCBI taxonomy): domain Eukaryota; kingdom Metazoa; phylum Chordata; class Mammalia; order Primates; family Cercopithecidae; genus Macaca; species Macaca nemestrina. The sequence goes on from NC_092133.1 coordinate 66,080,312, forward strand.
AAATTCTCCTCCCTCAGCCTCCCAAGTAGCTGGGATTACAGGTGCCCATCACCATGCCTGGCTAACTTTTTGTATTTTTAATAGAGATGGGGTTTCACCAAGTTGGCCAGGTTAGTCTTGAACTCCTGACCTCAGGTGATCCACCCACATCGGCCTCCCAAAGTTCTGGGACTACAGGCCTGGCCTATGGTAGTATTTTAAATTTCAATTTCTAATTCTTGGTTGCTAGTATATTCAAAATACAATTGATTTTTGTATATTGATCTTAAATTCTATAACCTTCCTACTCACTTATTAATTCTAGTACCTTTTTTGTAAATTTTATATGATTTTCTTTTTTTTTTTTTTCTTTGAGACAAAGTGTCATTCTTGTCGCCCAGGCTGGAGTGCAGTGGTGCAGTCTCAGCTCACTGCAACCTCCACCTCCTGCCTCAGTCTCCCAAGTAGCTGGGATTACAGGTGCCTACAGGATTTTCTATGTAGACACTCATGTTGTCTGTAAATAAAGAGTTTACTTCTTCCCTTCCAATCTGGGTGTTTTAAATTTCTTTTTCTTGCCTTATTACACTGGCTACAACCCCAGTGCAATGTTAAGTAGGAATGGCAAAAGTGGATATCCTTGCCTTGTTTCCAGTCATGGGTAGCAGGAAAGTTTTCAAGCATTTACTCCTCCTTGGCTTTTATTGGCCCTGGCAGGGGTGACCTTTTATAACTGGTTGGAGGACCCCGATGTTTGCCCTGGGCATTGTGCCCTTCTTTCCAGTGTTTTGGTGCAAGCCCTGTTGAGCATGAAAGTGCCCTGGGGACAGGGATGGTATATTTGACTCCAGCTCTCCACACCGTGCCTGGCATGGTGCTCAGCTTGACAAATTCTCATTGCCAACCAGGGCCTGTTTGTACTACTGTCCACCCCATCCCCTTTGCTTTCCTCCTGGACAAAGGCAGCCGTCCTTCCCTACTTTCCTTCTCTTCCCCTTCAGAAACCTGAATGGAAGGAGACATGAAAGGAAAGCACTCAAGTTTCACCAGCATCAGGTTCCTTCTATGCAGCGTCCTCATTCGAAAATAAACCTGAGGGGGTAAGGGAAGGGGAGCGGTGACAGAGACAGGAGAGAGCTGTTATCATAGCTCTGCTTCCAGGCTGTATTTTTAGGGCTGGCATTTAGGTTTGGCCTGGGGACAAGGGGCTGGAAAATGCAAGGCATTTCCTCTTCCTGTCAGCTGAGACACAGTGTGTGTGTGAGTGTGTGGACAGGGCCCTGCCATCTTCCCACTTAGCGCCTTCAGAATAGCAAACAAAGTACACTTCCTCCGCAGGCCTGCTGCGCTCCCGGTGTTGGCCCTTCCAGACCCATCTCATCTTGAGACTGTATCAAGGCTCCTCCCCAAACTATGAGCTAGGCTGATTCCTGCAGGGAGAGGAGGAGGAACGCTTGTTCCCTCGGAGGGATGTGCTGCTGTCACAGTGCTAGGCAGCTTTCAGCCATGGGAGGGACGAGACTCTGAGGTCCTGGTGGGGATATTTTGGAAGGTCTCAATGACAACATAACAGGTTCATTTGTTGACTTGTTTATTCATTACTGCATACGTGAGCTACTTAACCACTCTGTTGCTTCAGTTTCCCCACAGGGATGTCACTAAAACCTGCTTCATAAGGGCGCTGAGAGGATTCAGTGAGTTAATACTGGATGTAAAGTGGTGACGTGCTTAAAACATCGCTTGTCAGGTAGGAAGGGCTGAGGAAAGGTTGGCTGTCATTATCTGAGTACTTACTGCACGCCACCCTTGAGCTTGGGCAGGGGCAGAGGCTTCAGTGGTGAATGAGACAGGTACTGTCTCTCACCTTTTGAAGTTTGCTCAGTTGGAGACCTGGCTGCTGCCTTTGAGAACTGTAAGTTTTCCACCACAACTTTGGACCAGGGTCCTGGAAACACATGGAGTGAAAAGTCTTCTTTAACACTGCAAGGTGACAAACTAGTCAGAGACACGACGATGTTGATGTTATTTGCACTTTGTGGAGCTCTGGCTGGCTTTGTTTCTTTTTTGCTCTGTGAAGTCGTTTCACGTCTTGGGGTCTCATTTTCCTCACCTGTAAAATGGGAGGGAGAATACATACAGTGGGATATTACTCGGCCTTGACAAGGAATGAAATTCTGACACATGCTACAACACGGAGGAACCTGGAGGACATGATGCCAAATGAAGTAAACCAGTCCCAGAGAGACAAATACTATATGATTTCACTTGTGGGTAACTAGAATAGTCAAATTCAGAGAGACCGAAGGTAGAATGGTGGTAACTGGGGGAGTTTTTGTTTAGTGGGTACAGAGTTTCAGTTTTGCAAGATGCAAAGAATTGTGGAGATAGTGATGATGGATGCACAACATTATGAATGTATTCAATACCACTGAACTGTACATCTAAAATAGTTAAATTGGTAAATTTGATTATATGCATTTTACTTTTTTTTTTTTTTTGAGACGGAGTCTTGATCTGTCGTCCGGGCTGGAGTATAGCGGCACGATCTCAACTCACTGCAACCTCCGCCTCCCGGGTTCAAGCAATTCTCCTGGCTCAGCCTCCCAAGTAGCTGGAACTACAGGCACATGCCACCACACCCAGCTAATTTTTGTATTTTTAGTAGAGACAGGGTTTCACCATGTTGGCCAGGATGGTCTCGATCTCTTGACCTTGTGATCCATCCACCTTGGCCTCCCAAAGTGCTGGGATTACAGGCGTGAGCCCACACCCGGCCTACTGTAATTTTTTAATTTGGAAAAAAATGAGGAGCAGTTAAAGTAGATGATTACTTAGGTCTGTTCTAATCCTTCCTCCTATAAACCAAAATGTCTCTTTCTTTCCCTTCCTATTGTCTTTCTCTTTCACACACAGTTACCAGGGCTGCCCACTCCAGAGCACGGGTTGTGCACTGCACACCTCCAGGGAGTGCCCTTCCTCAAGACTGCAGCATGGGTGGCACAGCCTGTTCAACTGCACGATCCAGTCTGTTTCTGATCTACCTGGTCAGAAGCGGGTCTCTCGTGTCCATTTCCTGAGTTTATGCAAAGTAGAAAAAAAACTCACCTTCAACTAGAAACAGCAAACAAAACACACTTATCTGATCTTCCCCCTTTGTATCATTTATTACATTTAGAGGATTGTTTTATGGTTGGTTTCTTCTGCCTGAGATTTAGCAAGTGCTTGTTGACATTCCCAGTCATTCATTTCACAAATATTTCCCAAGCGCTCATAGTGTGCTGGGCACTGTGGAGGTGCTGGACACAGCTGAGCCTGGAGTCCCTTGTCTCATGGCACATGCGTTATAGTTCCAGGAGGCAGACCAGAAACAGGCAAACAAATAGGAAGCCAGCGTACAAGAGCATTAAGTGCCACGTAGACAATGACTGATGGTCCTGGGCAGGATGGCGTGAGGGGTTGCTTTAGACTGTGATAAAGGAAGGCTTCCTGGGAGAGGTGACATTTGAATTGTCACCTGAATGACAGGAAGGAGCCAGCCAAGTGTATGTGGGGGCAAAGTCCTCTCGGGTCTCCTCACATCAGGCCTGACAGGGAAGGGGTGAAGCCACCTGTTGCTCTTGGCCTCTCTTCCTCACTCCTTGCCCCATCTTCTCCACTTCCCTCCACCTGAGGAAAAGTCCCCAGAGGCCTTCCATTCAGAGAACAGAGAAGCCTTTGCAGGAGGGGCTCAGAAATCTCCATCCAGACTGGAGCCTCTCCTCCATCCTTCCCCTTCCTATAGAGCCAAGCAGAGAGAAAGGAATCGTTCAGGTCTCTCTCCTGAGTAGATGATTGGGGTGGATCTCCTCTGTCAAGCCAAATGTTACAGGGATTTGGGAAGGCCACCTAGGAGGGGGAAGCCCGGCTGACTCAAAGGCTGCCCTGGCTGGGATGGTTGGATAACCAGGATCACTAGATCAGGCTGACAAAGAACAAAATTGCCTCCACCATCTACAAGAATGGTGGTGGGAGCACCCTGTTGGAGCAGATGGCCATGAGTTCAAATCGTGTCTCAGCCTCTTACTGGCTGGGTGACTTTGAGGAGGCAACTTCACCTCTGTCTCAGTCTCCTCATTTGTAATAGGGGTGCTGTGAGGACTAGGAGAGTTTACCCACACTGTGCTTAGGGCAGCATTTGGTGCACAAAGCACGTGCGTTCGGTTTGACGTCATTTTTCAGGAGGGTTTCTATCCCCTGCAGAGTTGTCTTCCATTCGTCAGCAATCTCTTTTCCACCTCTACGAACACAGTCTTGGTACATTCACAGGAGGCTTGATCTGGAAGAGACAGAGCTACACACAGGTCAGGGGAGTGCCTGATGGGAGTTTCTGGTATGTGAGAGAGTGGAACAGCCTATGTGGGACAGTGTTTTCCTGACTGTGTGGACCAGTGTTTTGAGCTTGAATATGTGGGTATCTACATTTGCTTCTCTAATCAAGAGAGAGTTCCTTACTGTATTCTACTAGCAAAGCCCATCCCTCCATCCATCCATCCACCCATCCCTCTATCCATCCGTCCATCCATCCATCCATCCATCCATCCATCCATCCATCCATCCAACAAATATTCCCTAGCACTTATTTGTGCTGGCTTTGCAAAGGTAAGTACCTTATCCCAGGTTCCCCTGGAAACACGGCCTGTGGTCAAATTTATGTGCTAATGTTTTATTGTGGGGTGCAACCCCCAGCAGCAAGAGTGAGAAGGGAGAAAAATAAGGCAGAGGGGAAGGAAAGCAAAACCCAGCTGTTCCCTTGGCATGATTTGAGGGCTTCAGGGCAGCCATGGCTTCTGAAAGGAAAGTTTTGAGTTGCGCATGTCTTCTGTGGGGCTTTCTTTGCTTCTTTTTAAAACATTTATTAAATAATGATAAAATATACATAGACTAAAACTTAACATTTTAATCATTTTTAGGTATACAGTTTAGTGGCATTAAGCACATTTACATTGTTGTATAGCCATCGCTACCATCTATCTCCAGAACTTTTCCAACTTGCGAAACTGAAACCCTGAACCCATTAAACATTAATGCCCCCATTCCTCCTTCCCCTCCAGCCCCTGGCAACCACCATTCTGCTTTCTCTCTCTGTGAATTTGGCTACTCTAGTTACCTCATATAAAAGGAATCATACAGTATTTTTCTATTTGTGGCTGGCTTATTCCACTTAGCATAATGTCCTCCAGGTTCATCCATGTTTTAGCATGTGTCAGAATTTCCTACCTTTTTAAGGCTGGATAGAATTCCATTGTATGGATAGACCACGTTTTGTTTATCTGTTTATGTTTGTTGGGTGGTTGGGTTCCTTCCACCTTTTGGCTGCTGTGAGTAATGCTGCTATGAACATGGGTGTACACAGATCTGTTTGAGTCCCCGCTTCCAATTCTTTTACTTCTACAGATTCAGAAGTAGCATGGCTGGACCATATGGTAATTCGATGTTTAATTTTTTTAAGGAACCTCCATCCTGTTTTCCAAAGTGGCTGTGCCATTTTATATTCCACAGGGCTTTCTTTTTTTTTAGACACAAGGTCTTGCTCTGCCACCTAGGCTGAAGTGCAGTGGTGTAATACTAGCTCACTGCAGCCTTGAACTCCTGGGCTCAAGCAATCTTCCTGCCTTGGCCTCCCAATACTACAGTTATGTACCATCACCCTCAGCTCTGTAGGGCTTTCTCTTAAGGAGCAGCTGTGTTGTGAATGTCAGATGTCCTTGCTACCCATTGTCACACTGACTTTGAGGTAGTGTCATTATCCCCCCTTTACAGAAAAGGACACTGAGCCCCAGAGTCTAAGGCGAGCAGCTGCTGGTCTGTCTGTTCAGCCTCCATTCTCCCTACCCCTGGTTACAGCTTCTCAATTTTCCATTGGGAGCCACTCTTCTACTCACAATGTACACCGAGTCACTGGGGGCTGCCCCCACTCCTTGGCTCCAGGGGCAAACCAGACATTCCATTTTCCTTGGACATGGTGCTTGGTTCAGTAGGAGTTTCATGACTCAAACCGGGCCAACAGAGCCTATGATCACCTTCTGGAAATTTGCCAAGAGTTTGGGGAAGTGGTGTTAGCTTTCAACTGGGATTGCTAAGCAGATGGAATGTGAACCTTCAGCTGCTGGTAGCCACTTCTTCCACCCCTTAGGATAACTGAAACCGAGCAAGAAGCCAACCTAGAGACATGGAACCAAGAGCTGAAGAGATAGACTCCAAACAATGTCACCTGAGCACCTGGATTTACCGGTGAAGGTACTAGATATGCTCCTGGACTTTTCAATTACACGAGCCAGTAGCTTTCCTTCTTAGCTTAAGCAACTGAGTTGAAGTTCTCTCTCTTGCAGGATTTTTTTTTTTTTTTTGACAGAGTCTCACTTTATCACCCAAGCTGGAGTGCCATGGCGCAATCTCAGCTTACTGCAACCTTAGCTGACTGAAACCCCCATCTCCCAGGCTCAAGCAATTCTCCTTCCTCAGCCTCCCAAATAGCTGGGATTACATTAACCACACATGGCTAATTTTTGTAATTTTAGTAGAGGTGGGGTTTCGCCATGTTGGCCAGGCTGGTCTCCAACTCCTGACCTCAGGTGGTCACCCACCTTGGCCTCCCAAAGTGCTGGGATTGCAGGTGTGAGCCACTGTGCCCAGCCTCTTGCAGGATTCTTGAAGGGAATCCTGACTAGTTCAGGGAGTTTAAGAAACTTGCTCAAGATCAGCCAGGAAATGGTGGTGCCAAGAACTCAAACCCCTAACGGAGTTTCCGACTTAGATCCGGATCCCGGCTCAGGATCAAGACTAACCGTTGTTGGACTCTTCTCCAGAACTCTAGGATTGGCATCCCGAGACGGGAGCTAGACCTTGGCTGAAGCACTGTAGGAACCAGTGCACTCACAAAGCACAGAACTCATGAGCTGAACCTATTCAGGAATTGGCAGGTTACTACCCAAGGGCCAAATCCAGCCCACCTGTTGTTTTTTTACAGTCCACAAGCTAAGAATTCTTTTTACATTTTTAAACGGTTGGAAAAAATCAAAAGAAGAATATTCTGTGGCATATGCAAATTATATGAAATTCAAGTTTCAGTGTCCATAAATACTGTTTCATTGGAACGCAGTCATATTCATTCATTTGCATGTTGTCTATTGCTGCTTTGTGCTTCAAGAGCAGAGTTGCGTAGTCATCGCAGAGACTGCCTAACATTTTAGTATCTGGCCTATATAGAAAAAGTTTTCCCGTTGCTGCCAAGCCCTGAGCTTCCCTCTTTCTGTGGCTCTTTTCCCAAGCTACTCATTTGGTCCTTTCCTGCTTCCCCTTCCTCTAGTCCTGGTTCTTAAAGAGGCAGGACCTCTGTGAAATCAGCGAATGCACGGCAAACTCCCAGCACAGAGCCTGGTGCACTGTTAGTGCTCAGTCATTGAAAGGTGTTGGGAAGGAACCTGAGTCAGCTGTGCAGCACATATGTGCAACCTCTGATCCTGTCTCTGCTGCTCACTCCCTGTGTGACCTTGGGCTAGTTGCTTCCTGTGAAATAGGAACAAGAATAGTCCCTACCTCATAGGGCCCTGGTGAAGATCAAATTAGTCATTGCATGTAAAGTGCTTCCAAGAGTGCTGGGCACACAGTAAACATTTGATAAGATCCTAATTGTAATTGTTTTTCTCATTGGCTTAATCTCCATGGAGGATCTTGGGATCTGCCTACCATTGAACTGGGCCCATGTTTGGCCCAGGGCCCCCGAGAAAGGCCAAGGCTATGCAGGGAGCAGAGAGCTGGCCTCCTGATTCAGAGCCTTGGCAGGCTGGGGCTTCCTGACACCCCTAGCAGGAGGCAGCCAGGGGCTGAGATGGGGGCTTAAAAAGCAGGAGATCCTGGGCTTGGCCCTCCCAGCAAAGGGATGTGTGTGTCTATCTGTAGCTGGATGAGACACTCATTTTAGGGAAAAAAAGGGAAATAGGCCCACCCAAAATGGCTAAAGGCAGCCCCATCTGTGGTGGGCAGTTTCCATGGCTGAGAAGACCACAGAGCCACTGGGGCTGCCTTGGCCTCCGCCTTGGGGACAGGAACCAGCTGAGCCCTCATCGCACTTTGCTCTGCCCACTCCTGTCCCGGAAGCTCCTCTTCTGGTGAACCAGGGCCTGGGACAAGCAGTCCAGAGAAGCCGGAGCTCTGAGCCAGTACGGCAGGCTCTAGTGGGGGAAGTGGGCAGAAGCGTGATGGAGTTGGGTGATCAGGGAAGAGCTTCCAGTTCTCAGCTCCAGGCTGTCCCCTCTTGTCCCCATTCACTGGGTCTTTTAGGCTCCAAGCCTGGGCTGAGTGGAAATAGGCAGAATTGAAGGGTTCTGGGGCTTCTGCCCAGGCTCAAGGCCGCCCAGACGTTCTGGAAGTCCTGTGGGAGGGGCACCTCCGTGGACCGGCTGCCTCCTGCCAGGCCTCAGCTTTGTCAAGGCCTCAGTGAGGGGTGAGCTGAGTGGCTGGGCTTGGCTGTCCCCCTCTCCCTCACTTGGCCCAGCCCTGGCACAGCCCCGGCCCCCTTCCCAGCCACTCACTGCAGTATGTTCCCAGCCGGAGCCCGGTTCTGCAGCTCCCGGAGGGGTATGAGCATCCACTCCTTCACCAGGAGGGCAGGACAGGCAAGAGGTACTTCCCAGGCCATGTCAGCACCTGTCCATTTTTAGGAGACACACTTCTAGACAGAGGCACTCACACTCCCCACCCATGCAGAGAAGCACACGCCCTTTAGCTGCCACACACGCAGGGCCACTCGGACACATGTGCCTCCCCTCACATGCACACGTCCTGCTGACACCACCTGACCTAACTGTGTCTGAAGCTCTCAGCTCACTCCTGGGCTTGTCTGAAGGCCAGAGGAGGCTGACGTCAGCCTTCCGGAGTGACTGTGAGAAGCAGGGCCAGGGGACATCACACAGAGGCCACGAGAAGGTCAACAGATTCTTACACATCATTTGGGCCAGTGTCTCCTGCCTCTTGAAGCACACCTTAGGGGCCTCTGTGAAAAATTCTCAGGTTCAGTTCCCACCCCAGACTTGGTAAATCAGAATCTCTGTGATGATGGCAACTGAGGTGGGGGACTGGGAAATAACAGACTCTCTAGGGGTTCTGACGCTGGATACACTTTGTAACCTGATCTAGTCCAACCCCCTTACTGTTCCAATTCAGGGACTGAGGCTGAGAGAGGGAGAGTGGCCCGTCCAAAGTCACACAGCAGTTGCCTAGGCCAGCCAGGACTAGAACCCAGGACTCCCCACTGCCCAACCCCAGGCTTCAGGTCTGCAGAGATCCCCACGTCCTTCCCTGCTCCCACCAGCCCTGAGTGTCCCCCTGGCCTTCCTCCCAGTAAGGTCAGCTGGCTTTCATGTTCTGCAGTGCCCAGCAGGGCCAGGGCCAGGGCTAGCCTGCAGCCAGCAATCCTCTGGAACAGAGGCTGGGTGACTGTCTTCAGCCCCCTTCCTACGCAGAGGGCCCCTGCTCGGGAGGCCTGCTTTAGAGAAGGGGAAGGCTGGGCTCCCTGCAATCACAGATGTTTGCCCCAATATGCTGAGCCCCCCACCCTACTCCTGGGGGAGGCCGGAAAGGCAAGTCCTCACGCTGCCCAAACATCTGGACTGTGCAGAGAGAGCCAAGATGCGCCATGCAGATGTCTTCAAAGCTGATGCCTGGTGTCAGCAGAGAACAGACATCTGGGTGGAGGGCCGGGGCTTGTGCTGGAGGGCAGGGTAGATTGCGTCCAGTGATGCAGAGCGGTGTTGGCACAAAGCTGGGGGTGGGAGTGTGGCCCGGTGACTTCACTCCCCCACCTGGTTAGCCTTTTTAAGCGGGAGTCAGATCCCCAGGGCGGCAGCCAGGTGATGTTAACATAATAGCTACCACTTGTTGAGTACTCACCACATGCCAGTACTGTTCTGCATTTTGCATGTATTACCTCATTTAACCCTGGAAACATCCCTGTGGGGCAGGTACCATTGCTGTCCCCCTTCTCCAGGCCACTGAAGCACAGGGAGGTCATATCACTGGCCCAGGCTCACCCAGCAAGCCAGTGGCAGTGCCAGGCTCACACAGAAGCCCATGCAGGTCACCTCTGAACAGCCCTGCTCCATCCCATGAGTGACCCCCCAGTGGTTTCTGGGACCAATCCCAGCGTGCCCTGCTTTCAAATGATATTACATTTGCATATGGGGGCATTTTGCGTAGAGAAAATGGGTTTCTGGGGAGTGTCCCTTTTCCTGTGTTTGGAACTTGGGGAAAGGATCCCCTAGGAAGCCAAGCCAGGCCCTCCTCCCGGGCCGGTGGGCAGCTGCTGCCAAGTCTCCCAGGGCTTCTGAGACCAGAGGCTGCTTCTTGAAGGAAAAGTGAGCTCCCTGTGGCTGAGGCCAGCTGTGGCCAGCAGGGCTATTTATTTTTCTGTTCCTAAGCCTTTAAGTCATCTGTTTACATAGGCAGTAGAAGGAGTTGGGCTTAGTGTCCCTGCCTGGTGCCCTCCCTCCCTCCCTCTATCCTGGGCCTTGCAGGCTGAGCCAGGGACCCCCAGAGCCAGTGGTGGTAGTGGTGGGGGTTGTGGTGGGGAAGCTCCGGGACCTGGAACTACAGGGCCATTGGGAGACTCTGCACTCAGGGCTCTGGCTGAGATGATGACCAGGCCTAGCCACTGCCTCCCCGGCTTCCCACCCTTTCTCCCCAGATCCCGTGGAAGTCCTCAGAGCCTGGCGCCTTACTTGCTGTGCCTCCTCACCCACGGCAGGCATCCAGGCTCTGAGCTCTCCACTTCCCTCAGCTCAGCTGGCTCTCCAGAGCAGCCAGACATCAGCCATCCAGCCCATGAGAACACCCACCAGCCAGCCCCCACCTTGCCAAGAATGGGAGTGGGGAACCTTCCCTGGCTCTGAGTCCCCGGAGGAGCAGGCCCTGGCCCGCCCGCTCCACAGGCATGTTTTGAGGTCTAGAGCAGCCATGTTCTGGGGCAGGGCCACAGACACAGGGGAAGAAGACGAGGTTTCCATCCTGAGAGGAGCAGGGGAGAGGGATGCACGTGTGTAACCCCAGGACCCCTCACACAGGTGTCCGTAGAACCTTGATAGAAATGCCTGGAGGCCCTGAGGGAGGTGGTTTCTCTGAGCGGGTGACATTGAGTGACTCTACATGGGTGGGCGACTTCTCCATTGGAGAAAGGGAGCTTCAGTGCATGCAGGAGGAAGGAGGCCCCCAAACCCACAGTGCAGCTGAAGGAGAGCCGGCAGAACATGCAGGAGGCCACCGGGGTGTGTGGCCAGAGAGGTGGGCAGGGCCAGCGCACCTGGGGCCTGAATGTCCCCAGACAGAGGCCACTGGGAGCAACGGAGTGCTTGGGACAACGGAGTGACAGCATTGCAATGCTGGTTAAGAAGGAAATCCACAGCAGCAAGGGGAGGGGCAGAAAGACCCCCCAGGAGGACTGAGAGTGAGACAAGGTGAGATAGGCCAAGGCAGACAGGAGAGCAGACTGCAGAGATGTTCATGATGAGACTTCTCTCCCTCCAGAGGGGACTTAGGGAAGGGATGTGGACAGAGAGAGAACCAGGGCCCTCCTCTCTCTGTACCCCACCTGTGCCCATCTGCTCATTCAGGCCATGGGCACGGTTCTGACGCTTGAGGAATCAGAGCCCACGCCCGGGTCAGTTGGGCAGCATGAGCTTCTCATTCTGGTTAGCAACTATGAACTAAACACCTGCTCTGTGCCAGGCCTGGGGTTGGCAGGGAGAGGGCAGCGGAGGGGAGGGATAGAGGGCCTGTTGGGGTGGGGGGGAATGAGGAGCTGAATGAAATTGTGTCCCCACCCACAGAAAGGCAGGACTAGGGCAGCCAGCCTTGGCCTGAGGCAGCCGCGCCAGGGTGACTGGGGACAGAGGAACTCAGGGTTTGGCCCTCAGCTATGTGCTGGATTTACAAGTAGAGACAAGGTGGGCAGCATTCCAGGGAGGAACAGGCTGAACAAAGGCCCAGAGGTAGAGTTCAGAGTGTGACAGGCACAGACAGATGCCACAGCCCTGCTCCTTCCCAAGGCTGGCCCTGGACCTCAAGGTCATCTTCTGGCCTGGGGCGGTGGTCATGGAGGATCCAGGATATCTAGATTCAAGTGCTCTCTCTGCCGTCTGGGCTGCCTCCTTCCCATGGACCTGGGACCTGCCCTCCCAGACTCTCTTCCTTCTTGTTTTCTTTTGTCCCATCCTCCTCATCCCTCCCACATTGGGGCTGGGAGCTCATTCCAGGCCTTGCCTTTCCACGATACCTGTTCCCTCAGGGACACCCCTGGGATGAGCAGAACTTAGCGAGGAGAAGAAGAACAGAGCATTTTGGCAGGAGAAACAGCATGATCAAAGCCCCCGGGTGGGCAAGAGCTTGGCGAGTTGGAGGAATTGAAAGGCAGTGTGGCTGGGCTGTAGTTGGAGACAGAGACAGATGTCCAGGCTCTGCCATGATTCATTTCCAGAACATTCAGCCTCTCCACCAGCAAAATGTCAAGAAAAAGCAGCTCTGTTTCCAGAGAGGTAAACTGAGGCACTGAATGTGGTTGAGGGAAGGTGTCTCCCCTCATGCCTGGGGCTCATCTCTTCTGGGCACTGTGTTTTTCAGAGGAGTGGACTCTCAACTGAGGCTCAGAGAGAATCTAATGCCTGATGATCTGAGGTAGAAGAGTTTTATCCCAAAACCATCACCATCCAACCCTCCACCCCATCTATGGAAAAATTGTCTTCCATGAAACTGATCCCTGGTGCCAAAAGGTTGGGGACCACGGCTCTAGAGCACAGTGGGTAGCGGGGGTGTGACCTTTTCTGGAAGGAAGGGTCCAGGATCCCCTGGGTGCCCTGCCCTGGGGACTGAGATCTGGCTTCCAGGGATATCAGCTGTCCTTTCAAGGGACCGGGTCACTGGTCAGGCCTATTGGCTGTCTCAGGAAGCCTGAGGGCTATGGAACATTCCCACTCTGTGAGGTCCTGCAGGGCAGCTCTCTGCAGAGGAAACGGAGCAGCCCCCAGCTTGCTGGCCAATCCCCCTCTTCCTAGGACCCCCTGAGAAGCAGAGAGGGAGGACAGCCTCTGGGATGCCCAGGAGCAGGAGAGGGAGCTGCAGGGAGGGGCTAATGGCAACCTTTGAACCCTACCCTCTGTTGGAAACTGCCCAGTAGGGACTCCAGACATTTGGCTTCCAGGGCTAGATTTAGTTCTGACTCACTGGGTGACTTTAGACAGCTCACGTAATCTCTCTGTGCCTGAGTTTCTTCTCAAGAAAATTGCAAGAAAAAGTCTTGTTTTTCTCTTCCTTCATCTTCCCAGTCAAAGGGAAGGTGAAATAACTGATGGGTGTTCCTATTATCCTTTGTTATTATGCAAACGATTGGGTGCTACAAAGGGTGCAGGACAGCCAGATAAATCCAAAACCCTTGAATCTGCCTTTGAGACCAAATACAAACACGACTGCATGAGTGCATGCAGCACGCACACTCACACACACACGCAGGCATGCACCAACACATGCACACACACGCAAACAGAGAGGCATGCACCAACACACACACACATGCACACACAGAGGCATGCATGAACATGCACACACACACAGAGGCATGTACCAACACACACACAAGCACACACAAAGGCATATACCAACACATGCAGACACACACAGGCCTGCATGAACATGCACACACACAGAGGCAGGCACCAACACATGCACACACACATAGAGGCATGCACCAACACACGCACACACACATGCACACACAGAGGCATGCATGAACATGCACACAAACACAAAGGCATGCTCCAACACACACATAAGCGCACACAGAGGCATATGCCAACACATGCACACACATACACACAGAGGCATCCACCAACACACACACACGCATGCACGCAGAGGCATGCATGAACATGCACACACACAGAGGCATGTACCAACACACACACAAGCACACACAGAGACATATACCAATACATGCACACAAACACAGGCATGCGTGAACATGCACACACACAGAGGCATGCACCAACACACACAAGCACACACAGAGGCATACACCAACACATGCACACACACACACAGAGACATGCACCAACACACACATGCATGCACACACAGAGGCATGCATGAACATGCACATGTACACAGAGGCATGCACCAACACACAAGCACACACAGAGGCATGCACCAACACACACCCACACACAAGCATGCATGAACATGCACACACACACACAGAGGCATGCATCAGCACACACACATGCAAGCTCACACAGAGGCGTGCATGAACACATGCACTCACCCAGAAGGATGCATGAACATGTGCACACACAGAGGCATGCACAAACACACACAGGCATGCACGAATATGCACACACACACACAGACATGCAACAACACACGCACACACACAGACGCATGCATGAACATGTACACACACACAGAGGCATGCACAAGCACACACACACAGAGGCATGCATGAACATGTACACACACACAGAGGCATGAGGCGTGCACAAACACACACACAGGAATGCATGAACATGCACACACACAGAGGCATGCACAAACACCCACACAGGAATGCATGAACATGCACAAACACAGAGGCATGTGCCAACACACGCACATTATGCACACACAGAGGCATGCATGAACACACGTACACACACAGTCTGCTTTTCCTTCCACTCCAATTTTGCCAATTCAGTTAGATTTTGATACTGAGACCCAAGAAGAGGCTCCAGGTTAGGAGTTCCTGGTGCTAAGTCACAGCACTGGGTACATGTGTGCAGAGGCAGTATATGACTGTTGCATCAGCCATGGAGGTGGCTGAATTTGTGGTAGTAATGGAGATAAAATTGTGGCTTTGTGGTTCCAGTAATCATCTCAACTTCACTTTTTTTGGACACGACTAATATCTTCTTCCAACCCACTCCTCCTAACCAAAGAAGCCCATCCATAAGTTTAGAGCCAAGGTCAAGGAGGCCTGGAGAGGTGAATTCACTAGTCCAGGGTTCCACAGTTGGTTTTAGGGAGGGGACAATGCGTCCAGGGCCCTTCCCCCACTTGGCTGCCCTGTGACACATACACACCTCTGTTGAGAAGCCCTGGAGGTGGCTCATTATGGCCCAGGGTGTGTCTGAGACCAAGCTGGGAGCAGAAAAGAGGCTGAGACCAGGAGCAGGAAATGGCTGGAAGCAGAGTGGGACTTGAGAGTGAGCAACTGGCCCCTAACTGGGTGACTATGCACTTGACAGTTCCTGGCAGGGCGGGGGCGAGCCAGCAGAGCAGCTGTGGCCTGAGAGCTGGCCTTAGACCCGACCTGGCCCTGGGAGGCAGACTGGCATGCCCCGGGCTTCCTCTCCAGCAGCCAGCCCTTTCCACAAAGGGCACTCTTAGCCCGACAGCTGATGACCAGGCCTTTGCAGGGTGAGAGAGCCCAGTGATGAGGCCAACCAAGTACCCTCTCATCTCCCTCTGCAGACAATCCACAGTGGCCTGTGGCCCCACACCTGTTCCCTGGAATGCCTGCAGGGGCCTGGGCAGGGCCTTCTCTCTTCCTTAGCCTCTCCTAGGTAGGAAGAGTCCCCTCCACTAAGCACCATCATTCTCTTTCTGTCTCCCCGCCACATTGCCCCTTGATTTGAAGTAGATATTGGGAATGGAGACACTGTTCCTGATGCAGAGAAGGGCCTGAGGAAATACTCTCTGCCTGAAATACCTAAATTCATTCTTGCACTTCTGTTGCTTTCAAGGATCTGCAGTGGCAGGACTCGATAACAGCAAAGCTGCCCATGGCTGTCCCTGGGACTCCCCTTTAAAACAAAGACCGGTTACTCTGGAGACAAGCACAGGTAAGTGGCTGGGTAATGAGAAGTGGTTGGCCAGTCTGTCTCCATAATATTAACAAGGTCATCACAACAATAACTCATTCATACACCACTTACCCTTTGCAAAACACTCTTCTTAGCACCTCTCACATATTAATACATTTAATCCTCGTAACCCAATAAGGTAGGTATTATCATATTATTCCCATTTGATGGATGAGGAAAACAAGGCACAGAGATGTTAAGAGCTTTGCCTGAAGTCACACAGCCAGGGGTTTGGATACCAGTAGGCTGGCTCCACAGCCCTTGCTCTTAAGCACTTACGCAGCCTCTGGACTCAGGAGGTTCAACAGCCGCATTGTGAACCTGTTGAATCCTTATTTGGCTCCAAAAACTCTTCCTGGATGGTACAAAAGCCCATGCCAGGCTGGGCACTGTGGGTCACACCTGTAATCCCAGCACTTTGGGAGGCCAAGGAGGGAGGATCACTTGAGCCCAGTCTAGGAGTTCAAGACCAGCCTAGCTAACAGAGACCCCGTGTCCCACAAAAAAATATAAAAACTTAGCTGGACATGGTGGTGTGTGCCCATAAGCCTAGCTACTAGGGAGGCAGAGGCAGGAAGATTGCTTGAGGCAGGAAGATTGCTCAAGACAGGAAGATCGCACCCAGGAGTTCCAGGCTGCAGTGAACTATGACAGTGCCACTGCTCTCCAGCCTGGGTGACAGAGAAGGCCCTGTCTTAAAAATAAAACTAAATAAAAAAAATTTTAAAAGCCCATGCCAGCATCGATTCACATCAGAACTCTTTTGTAAAAGTTCTATATAGTGGCTCCTTTTAGGCTTTTACTGGCCTCCCCTGCTGTGCCCCTGCTCCCCAGCCCTCCCTCTCCCAGGCCCCAGCCCTACGTCCCCCACTGGAGCCATGGCACCCGCAGCAGCCTGGCTCTGTGGGGCTCACAATTACGCCCTCCCTGTGGAAAGCCACCCGCTGATTCCTCTCCCTACTCTGGGTCCTCCCCCTGCTCCGCATCGTCCCCAAACAGCTGAGCCTGTGCAATGTGAGAGGGGAGAGGACTTGCCAGAGGTTTCCGGAAAGTCTCCAGAGGTCACTCTGGCCTGGCTCAAGTAGGTTGGGTCCTGACCACCGCTCTGAATAGCTACTGTCCTGCCCTGGGTCCACTCTCTCAGCACAGAGCAGACTAATTGGTGGGTGGGGAGCAATGGAGGCATAGAGGCTGGTCTGCCCCTGAAGGAGGCAACGGAGGAGCCAAGCATTTGACTCAGCAACTGCTGGGTATCCAATGCCAAAGAGATGGAGTGGAGCATGGAGACTCTCTGGCCCAACCCTCCCACTCAACAGCTGGTCACCAGCCACACCCCCAACCTGCCAGCCTCCTATCCCTCCCATCCCACCACCAACTCACCCAGCCAATACCCAGCCCACCCAGCACTCAGCGTGCTCCCTAACCCCCAGCCTGACCCAGTACACTTACCCCACTCCCCTACAACCTCCTGGCCTACCCCACATCAACACCCTTCCTGGTGATCTCTGGTCTGCACCGACACCCCTGTCAGCAGTCCTACTCCTGTCTAGTCCCCAGCCTACCCACCCACTCGCTGGCCAGCCCACTCAGCACCCAGGGACCTCCCCACCATGAGTTCAGCCCCTAACTGCCCCGGGTCCCTGACTACTCACCTGCGACATCAGCCAAGTTCCAGCCCGCCCACCCTATGCCCAGCCTGCCCACATCCCCACTTCATAAACGAGAGGCGCTCTTTCCACATCCGACTCCATCCAAGCTCCAAGAAAGGCAGGTTTGCCAGTTCTTCCAGGACTGTCCAAGAATTATTCTAGAAGCTTCAGACTTGAATGGAGATATTTTCTCCTCAGGTCAGGGAAGAGCACAGCAGACGGGGTGGGGGCACCTGAGAGAGCGTGCCTCTGTGCCCCTGGTGGCTCCAGAGCTGCCCCTCTGGGACAACACGAGGTAGCCTCCTGCACCTGCTAACCCCTTCTACCGCAAAACTCTTGGAAAAACAGGAAGTTTCCAAAACTAGGAGCCAGGCTGAAGGGGTCCCCAGCAGATGAAGTTCAAGAGGCCCCAGCAAGATAGGCAGCACTTCCAGCTCTGAACATGCCAGAAAAAAGAAGGCAGAGGGGAGCGATGGAAAGGTGCTGGGCAAGATCAAGAGGCCTGGAGGCCTCTCCTGGGCCCCGCTCTTGGGTGAGCCTGGGCCCTGGGCTGTGAAAGTCCAGGTTTCTGGGTTTAGATACTCACTGTGTGGTTTTGGGCAAGTCACCAGGCCTCTCTGAGGCTCTTAATACAAGAGTGTTGACTGAGAGGATCTCTAACCTTCCCAGGCACAGCCCTGCTGCTGGCCCTGGACTGGGGAGTCCTTGCCAGGAGCTCGGCCAGGCTCCTGATCCTCTCTGCCTTGGGCGTTCTGGTTCCAACCACAGAGTTCCTGCTTCACCCACTGACCAAGCCCCACCTGTACCTGGTTCCTGCATGATCCTCCGTGGCTGAGCAGGCAGGGAGGCCTCCCCGTGAACTTCCAGAGCTGAGGATGCAATTAGCAACATCACCACAGCCAGATTCTCTAGCCCAGGGAGGGCAAATAGGCTTTATTTCATGTGTCTGCACCCACTGACTGCCAGTAGCTGCCTGGGGCATAGTTCTGAGATCCTAGGCTCAGTGAGCAAGTGCCAAGGTCAACTAGTGATGTCTGCATAGGCACCTGAATAGCGAAAGGGGTGTGAACGCCAGGAACTTGGGAGTCCTGAGGAAGGGCCAGGCTGGCCTCTGGGTTTCTTTCCTAGTGTTAGCCCCAAGCCTACAATTCAGCCTTATTTGAACGCGTCTTCTCTGAGTTGTACACAGGAAATTAAAGGAGAGCAGTGAGTCTACTAGATCAGATGCCAGTTAGGAGATAGCGCGATCTTCCCCACAAGATGCAAAGATGCTGTGGAATGTGGCCTTTTGTGGACCCTTTTTGTGCTTTTACACTTTAAAAAATTTATGTTTGTGTGTGTGTGTGTGTGTGTGAAAATGAAAGCTCCATGAGGGCAGTCTTGTTGTTTCCAACTGAATGAATTGCTTGCCAGGGAGAACCTCAGTGTGTTACTCATCCTTCATTCACTCCTCCCTTCCTGCCTCATTCACTCACTCCAAAATCATTCACCCATTCATTCATTCATTCATTCATCCATTCATTCATTCATCCGTTCGCTCTTTCATGCAGCAAACATTCACAGGGGCCCCATCTCACCCCCACTGCCAGGGGAGTCTCTGTTCATCCTTCTCAATGAGACCAGGGAGGATCTAGTGCTAGGAAAGTCTGGAGATATGATGAAAGGAGCCATCTCTGTAGGGCCAAGGCCCATCAGGGACTCACTGCGTGGGTGTAGCCTTTTCGTTTCCTCACCTGCACATAGCCAGCGGACAGCATGAGAAGGAAAAGGGAGGCAATGTCAAAGCACAGGGCAAGCAGGACACTTCCTGGCCTTGGTAACATGAGTGCTGCTTCCCACCCAGAACCAAGCTGGGGGCAGAGGAGTCAGGCTGAGGCTTCAAGGAAACCTGGCCAGCATCCAGGGGCTGCAGCCGAGCTGGCCCCAGCTCAAGTCTCCAGGTGAAGAATGCATCCCGAGGACTTGGCCTGGCGGGGCACCTCCCGCATTGTTGCAGTGGGGTCAGTTTATGTGTGAGTGAGCACGTGCAGGTGCCTATGAGGGATTTGTGTGTTTACATGTGTGTGCATGTGTGTGCTTATCTGAATGCATATTCACACTGCACAGTATTCCCCAGCAGCATGGGCAGGCAGGGTGGGGGGGTTCCAGCTGGCAGACCCTTCCTTAAAAAGAAGCATTTGCCCTGCCCTTCCCACTCCTCCCCTACATCACAGTCTCCTCCTACATCCTGCAGTCCACCTCCATTTTTGGAGGTCCCTTTAGTACAGTAGCAAGGACTGAAACTTCCTGGGTTTGAGTGACTGGCCACATGGCCTCAGGCAAGTGAGTTTCTCCATAGGCAAAATGGGGGTCTTGGGTTATTCTGGGGACAAGGAAGCACAGTGCATGTAAAGCACACCACTCAGCGCCTGCCCCGTTCTTCCTGCCCTGGCGTTATGCTAAACAACAGGGTCTCCACTCGGCCAGATGGGGAGGGGAAGGGGAGGAGAAGAGACCCATTTCCCAAAAATATTGACTTCGACCTTGAACCCAAGCAGCTGGTCAGAGCTGGTGGCCTCTTTCTGGGATTGTTTATGTAGTTTTCCTTGTAAACACAAAGAATGGAAAACAAACCCCCAAATATTTAAAAATAAATAAATAAATAAGGAATCGTTTGTCGGTGGCATAGACAGGACCTGGGGCAGATGGGGGCAGCCATTGAGGCATTACCCTGGGATTAAATGCTTGAGTGCCCTGGGGCCCGAGCCCAGGACTCTCTGACCCCACCTCCTCCCCTTCTGGTCACACATCCCTGTTGTTCCCACCTTCTGGGAGAGGCATGAATCCTGCAGCACTGTCATCTGGCCGCTTCCGTGAAGAGAGCAAAGGGCCTCTGCCGGGAATCAGCCTGGCTCTGTCCACCTCTGCGTGACCTTGGGCGAGTCACTTTCCCTCCGTGGGCCTCAGTTTCCAAGGATCTCTAAGGTCCCTTTAAGCAAGCATCGACATCCTTGATTCCCTTTGAGCTCAGAGCATGGTTATGACAGCACTTTGACTAGAGTAAAGAATCCCATCAAGAGATGCTCATTAGCATGATATTGGGGGATGGAAATAGCTCTGCCCTTGGCTGCTGGGAAGGATTCTTATTAGAAATCTTTGAACTTTCTGTTTTGGGATTGTTTGGGCCAGATCTGGGCCTGGATGCAATCTGAAATATTTGTTGGTGATCTGTGCAAGGAGAGGATCTGGCTCCTTCTTGCCTAGGGGACTGTGGTGCATCCCAGAACTGTGTCTCCCCCTACAAATGCACCCACCTCCACCGCCACACGCACACCCAGGAGAATGACATTACTTTCTCTAGTCCTTCTGAATGCTGAGCTCAGGGGCTGGGAAGGCCACTCTGAGGTCTCTGGTCTCACTCTGGCCCAGGGCAGAGCCAACATGGAAGGGGAGGGCACTATGACCCTCTCTCCCAGTCAGATTCTTTCATAGCCTAGGCCACCTGCAACTTTGGTTTTCAAAGGCATTTTCAAATGAATGATGGAGGCTTTGAGTCATTGCTCTGAGATGGAAGTACAGGGGTGGGGAGAGTGTGGGCTTTGACAAGACAGCAGAGGGTGGGTAGTTCGGAGACCTGGATTCACCACGTGTCCTTGGACAGGTTGCACTCCTCACTTCTAGGTCTCAGCATTCTCACTGTTCTTTGTTCTTTTATATATAATGCGTAGTTACTGAGCAACTACTTTGTACCAGGTGTCATGCCAGGCATCGTAGGTACATTAGTGAACAAAATTCAACCTGTGCCCTTGAAGAGGTACAGGGATAAGCACTCCATCGCACCTGTATTATCCCTCCCCACTCCTGCCTCCATTGCAGACATCACCAATCAACCACAGCATGCTTTAACACTGGAGCCCAGACATAACCGCAGGATCTCTTTGAACTAAGCACTCCAGTGTTTCCAACTACTACCAGGTGGGGACTAGACCCTGCTATGCCTTCTTCACAGGGTTGCACAGAGAATAAAAACAAGATTGTAGCTGGGTGAGGGAAATGTGCTCTAAAATCAGGTCCAAGTGCAAAGTTTTTCCCTAAGCCCTATAAGCATGGAGAGCAGCTGATAGGGCAGGAGGGTGCTTCCTTCTTCAAATATCCTTGAGAATTAAGCCAAAGGGCCAGGAGCAGTTTATATGCAAAGACCATGTCTGTCCCCAGTGTCCAACACACAGACTGGCACCCACTCTCTGTTCCATAAATCCTTGTTAGATAAATGAATGCATCTTCACGTCCCTGCCCAGGTGGGCAGTCACCTACCAGGGCAGGCGGCCATGTTTGCTTGCTCCTTTCTGGAATAAGTCAGCCCAGCCTACAAACAGACAACTCTTCAGAAGGCAGATCCAAGGCCCCTGGTGCAGATAACTGCAGTCAAATACACCCCACCCCCACCCCAGGCCTCGTTCAAGCTTTTCTTCTTTCTTGGCCTTAACAAGGTGGAGCATGTCTGTTTGGCACCTTCTCCCTTCTCACTCACTTGCTAGATAACCAGGGATTCAGGCTTACTGTGGAAATCTCTGGGGTGTCTGGGACCTGAGGCTGCTCCCACAATGTGACAACACCTGTACATTAATGGAGGGAACGGAGGCTGGGGAGGGAGGCTGCTCGCCAGCCCCCACTGGCTAGGCTCCACTGGCCTGCTTCTTTCCAAGGCAGACAGGTGAGGACAGAGGAGGTGGCTTCCCCTCAGGGGAAATGGAGTCTGGGCTTGGTGGGGCCTCTGCTCTGTGTGTTATGAACTGGAATCTCATATAGGAATGTAGCTCTGCAGACTTTAAAGCCCTCTCCCATCCTGTAGCTGATGTGAACCATGAAACATTGTTACTGCTGCTCTGCCTATGGGGAAGCTGGCCCAGAGAGGCGAAGTGACTCACCTTGGGTCACACTGCCTTTCAAGACCAGCTGCACATTCATCATGTCTGCCATCTGCAGAGAAACCTGGAGATGCCATCGGCCTGAAGTCCATAGAAGGCTGCTCTGTAGGAGCATTAGGGCACTCTGCACAAGTGTCTAGGCTCTGGAGGCAGGGCTGCCTGGACCCAAATCTTGCTCCTACCACCCTCAAGTTGTAGGAGCTTAGACACATGGCTTAATCCATGAGACTCATTCTCCCCCTTCAAAAGCGGGGAAAATATTACCCACTTCACGAGGGTTTTGGAAAATTATATATTCCTTTCTCTTTCTTTCTATAAACATGTATTGAGATTTATTGTGTGCCAGTGAGGTACAAAGATGAACTTGTCACCACCTCTGCCCTTGAGCTTAAAGTTTACATATAGATCAACAAATAATAAAATATAATGTGACTGGGGCCATGATTCCACACACAGATCTGGAGATACTGAGGAAAGAGAGACTAACTGGGGTTGGGCACACTTTGGTACAGGGATGACCACTCCATCGACCTGTATTATCCCTCCCCACTCCTGCCCCCATGGCAGACATCACTAATCAGCCACAGTACAGTTTAACACTGAACCCAGTCCTAACCTCAGGATCTCAAGGGGACTGAGGTACTGAAGGGTGAGTAGGAGCTTGCCAGGTAGACACAGTGGGTTGGAAGGATATTTGGGGAAGAGGAAACAGCCTTGAAAAGACACGGAGATGTGGAGAAACATGGCATGTCTTGACAATGGGGGCAGGTTTGGTGTGGCTGGTACATAAGCTTCACCACAGAGATGAGGCTGAAGGAGTTGTCGGGCTGGAGTGCGAGGGACACAGCAGAGGGGGACAGTGGGAGGAGTTCCTGCAGGAGAAGTCTGGGAGGCTTCCAACCTGGCCCTCTTCTGAGGCCGAGAGTCAGGCCAGGAGCTACTGTAAAGACTCCAGCATTCTTGGGACATCAAGGAAGGGAGGGGGTCAAAGGAAGGACTAAGAACTAGGGTCTGATCCAGGAGCAGACACCAGGCCACTGATGGCCCTCGGTGTTAGGGTGACCTAGAAAACTCCCACTGCACAGAAGCAGCATGATGGGCTCAGGAGTAGCAGTTCACCCTGCATGATCTTGTTCCAAGGCTTCCGTTTCCAGACATCTGGCCACCAAGGGAAGGTGGCCTCCTGGGTGGTGAAGACCAGAAACCTCACTTTCCAGAGGGGAAGCCTGGAAATTGAGAAAGCTCAGTGAGCCCTCCAATGGCACAGGGCAGATCTGAGGCCGAGGGCAGACGGCATGGAGGGTTTCCAGGGCTGTCAGTGCTGGAGCCTTGGCCCTCATCTTGTCGGGGAGGACTGAGAACAGGGCCAAGGAGGAAAAGCCATTGAGGGGGCCTAATGGGCAGCAATGGGTGGCAGCACCCAAAGCAGAAGGTATTGGCCACCCAGAGAACAAGCTTTGGGGCTTTTGTTTGCAAAGCCCAGGCTCTAAATGGGTCATTGTGCTGATTGCCTTGTGGGGTGGGAAGCGGGGTGGGACTGGAGGAGAACAGAGCAAAAGGTGGGAGCAATTGTTGAGGAGCAGATTTGGAGAAAGCCCCCTCCTTCACCCCCAGGCTGGGAAGAGAGGGTGTTTATGGCAACTGAGGCTGTGAAGACCAAAGCCCACTCTCGTGCAGGGCCTCTGAGAGATCCCTAAAATCTCTCGGGGGCCCTGCCTGGGAGTGTGCTTTCTTCCTCTTCCTGGGGAGACAGGAAGAGTGCACGTTAGGAACTAATGCCCCGAGAGCTGCCGCCAGCGACCCCTGGAAACAAATGAAGCAGCCACCTTCAATGGGTCGTGGGAGTTGGATAATGAGGACACTTTCCAGATCCTTGTGATCCTAGAGAGACAGGAGCCCCTTAAAACATGAGCTTTGATGCCTTTTCCTCCTTCCCTGGGGAACCCAAGGTCATCTCTGGAAATAATGACTCTTTTTTAAGGCCTGTCTTAGTCCGTTTGAGCTGTTATAACAAAATACCACAGACTGGGTAATTTATAAATGACAGAAATGTATGGCTTACAGTTGTGGAGGGCTGGGAAGTCTGAGATCAAGCTACCAGTAGATTCAGTGTCTGGTGAGAGGTGTGCTCTCTGCTTCCAAGATGGGGTGGGGGTGCGATGCAGGGGCGGAAGGGAGCAGGTATGGGGTCAGCACACTCACATCAGTGCCTTGTCTACCAGGCAGTCAAGCTGGTGTCTTCATGGGCGGAAGAAAGTTGCAAAAGTGGCTCAAAACTTCAGCGAGCATACTTTGGGTTTTAAATCAACTGCTATGTCTTGAGGCAACCTCCTGGTGGGTGAGAGTGTGGCTCTGGAGCTTCTAAGCACAGAGTTAGATGAACTTGCCCTGTAGGGAGTGTCTGGTGAAGAGGAGGTAAAAGGCAGTCATTGCATTTCTACAGGACAGAGTAAGAAGTGGGGGAAAGGAGGAAAGAAAAAAGAAGAGAGACAAAAAAAATAATTAAACTATCTCTTAGAAAAATGGGGGTACTTGGTTATGTTAAAACTGAACACTGGGGAGGCAGCAAAACATCACAGAAAGAGAATTAAACTTGATGTTTCATGACCTGGCTGTGAGTCTTTGCTCTGCTATTTATGTGCTCTGTGTCCTGGGACACACCTAGAGTAAGCAGGAATCACTGCTGCAGGGCTAGGATTGAAAGACAAGTAATGTGCTGAGAAAAGAGCCTCGAAACACACACAGAAACCAGATCCATAATAGATGTGGAATCATAAGTCAATAAGTGAAGGGCAAATGACGCAATAGAAAAGCAGGCAAATGCTCTGAGCATACAACATGAAGAAACACAAATGATCAACACGTACACAAAAGCAAGCTCTCCCTCATTAGTAACCAGGGAAATTTAAATGCAATAGTAATTTTCATCAGATTGGCAAAAGGGCAAACTTAATTGTGGTCAAAGAAAAGTAGACAAGGGTGTGGGGTAGGGACCCACACACCTGTGAGTGGAAGTATAAACAGTCACTTTCGACGGCAATTTTGCTGTAATCTATTAAACCTGAAAATGGGCATAGCCCATGACCCAACAATCACACTTCTCGGAACCTATTCTAGGTACCTACGCTGAAGAAACACTAGCACGTGTATGGGATTTTCATTACAATATTGATAGTAAAATAAAAGTGGAAAGCAAAATATTCCCAGGAGGAAATAGCTAGCTGAAATGTGACCTATTCCACAATGGAACACAATTCACTAGTTAAAAGACGATCCCTTTGTACCTACATAGATAGATCTCAAAATCACTGTTGAGTGCGAAAAAATACTGTCATTCCCCACTTCTCTGCAGTTTTACTTTCTGCAGTTTCAGCTACTCATGGTCAATTACAGTGTGAAAATAGGTGAGAACAGTACAATAAGATATTTTGAGAAAGAGAGGGAATACATTCACATAACTTTTACTGTAGTATGCTGTCATAATTGTTCTATTATATTACAATTTTATTGTTAGCAATCTTTTACTGTGTCTAATTTATACATTAAACTTTATCATAGGTATGTATGTATAGGAAAAAACATAGTATATCTAGGATTTGACATGGTTTCAGGCATCCACTGGGGGTCTTGGAGGGGATCCCCCTGGATAAGGGGTAACTATTGTATAAATAGATATAATATAATCCCAAGTCAGGATTCCTTTGTACTTTAAATAACCAAACAGCCAACCTACTATGGCATAAACGAAAAGGCATTTATTTTTCTCAAATAACATAGAGTTCGGAAGTAGCAATGGCTACAGTTGGGTCAGCGGCTCTCTAACACATCTGTGACTCTCTGGCTTTTCTCTTTTGCTGGTTGCTACATGGTCATGAAATGGCTACTGCAACTTCAGACATCACATTTGCATTCAATGCAGGAAGAACGGGAAAGTGAAAGGATTTTCTCTTCTTTTGTTTGTTTGTTTTTTTTTTTGAGGCGGAGTCTCGCTCTGTTGCCCAGGCTGGAGTGCGGTGGCGTGATCTCATCTCACTGCAACCTCTGCCTCCCAGGTTCAAGCGATTTTCCTGCCTCAGCCTCCCAAGAAGCTGGAACTACAGGCGCACTCCACCACGCCAGACTAATTTTTTGTGTTTTTAGTAGAGACGGAGTTTCAGCATGTTAGACAAGATGGTCTTGATCTCCTGACCTCGTGATCCGCCTGCGTTGGCCTCCCAAAGTGCTGGGAATACAGATGTGAGCCACCATCCCCAGCACAGGATTTTTTCTTTACAAAACTTTAGCTCTTGGTTAAGGGAAGCCCTTCCCAGAGAATTCTCCTTACATCTCATTAGCAAGAGCTGGGTCATCTGCCAACCTTTGGACCATTCTGTTAAAGCGGGGAGATTATCAAAATTCATTTAGATCAGTCATGATTCATGCTCTAGAAATTAGAAGAGGGATTTACTCTTCCCTATAGCAAGAGAGTTCTGCCCACTACTTGAATATCAGTTTCTGTTAGCACAGAAGAAAGGGCTGCCCCAGCTGTTGGGTGGGTAAGGGATGGTGTTTACCGCAGATACAATTTATGTGGAAAAGAAAACACACCCACGTGTACAACATTACCTTTTTTTTTTTTTTTTTTTTTTAATCAGGTACATACAGAGGTTATCACAGAAGGAGGCAGTGGCAGTGAAGCAGTGGGAGTGGGGAATGGGCTTGGGTGTGGTGCTCAAAGGGCCTTTGGTTTTATCAGAGATTCTTTCATTTTTAAAAGGGAGACTGTATTCAGGTATCACTTGGGTAACTAAAAGTCAGTTTCTAAAAGTCCTGTCAAAGACTGGCTTTGGCATCCCCAGATTTGGCCCAATCCCAACAGAGCCTAACACTACAGAAGCAAAGACTTGGTACTCCAAAAAGTTCGACTGGGGAGGGGAGCCTGGAGAGGAGGGAGGAAATTGCCTGAGTGACTCTTGGCTCTACGAAAAGAAGTTGGGAGTCAATCATGTAAGGCGAGCAGCCCTTTCAGCAGGACTGTCTTTGACAGACAGGAAGTCAGCCCACCAGTATTTCCTTGCAAATTCTCAGGCCTCCCTCCAGGGCTCTTCCCTTGTTCTTCAAACAGAAACTGCAGTCTCTGATTAAACCACCTGTCAACTACCCACAAATGCAGCTGGTGTCCTTAACACCGCTTACAAGGCACTCAGGGGTGCAAGTGGTGGCCGGGATTGATGGGGCACTCGCTGGACAGGCTCAGCGGAGCCATGAAAGAGCTCCCAGGGGCACTTGGCGTCACTGGGGCCACCTGGATGTGGGAGATCTGTGCCAGACAGAGCACAGCGCAGTCTGCTCATTGCCACAATCCAGCCTTGTGCTTCCTATTACCCCATCTTACAGGTCAGGAAACAGAGGTTCAGGGAAGGGGGTTGCCCAAGTGCACACAGCATGGAGGCTGTCAGAGTAGCTGCCAGCCCATAGGGCAGTGCCTCCTGGGAAAGCTGGAAAGGGAAATGGGAGAAGAACCAGAGGGCAGTGGAGTTCTTGGGTATGAGCTCCTCTAAAGCCCACTTCTGTCACTTCCTCCTTATGACCACAGCACCTCACTGCTATCCCAAGCCCAAGGTCCTGCCAGAAAGACTTAACATCTAAGAAGGTCCTTGGAAATCAATGAATCTGGTGTGGATTTCCAGGAATGGATGGCTAAAAAACAGCTTTAAAAAATGAAATTAATAAACTAGAAAATATCAGAATGTACTGCTTATAATCAGGGTCCATATCATTTTGTGAAATTTGTGTATCTATGTTTGTGCCCAGACAGTGGCAAAAGGGTTTCTCACTGTGAATTGCAGTCCCCTCCCCCCCAAAAAAGGAAAGTCACTGATTTGGTCTGTGTGCTTCATTTCACAGATGGGAAGACTGACGCCTTGGCATGTGTATGGCTTGCACAGGGCCATGCAATGCTCTGGGGACAAAGCCTCAGGCACCTGAGGCCGGAAGTGGCTTCAAGCTGCTTCCCCGGTTATTGGGCTCCAAGGCCTCACAGGTCCCCTGAAGGGTGCAGGGGTTACAGAAGCTCTTCTTGCCCCATTTCCACGTGGGAGTTGCTTATTTACCCCGCTCTGCTCCTGGGTCCCCAATTAGGTGAGTCCTGTTCATTTGCAGCTCTTGCTAAACACTCTTGCTATGGTGAGCACCTGGCTGAAGTCCTCACTGTTCTGTGAGGCCTGTAGCTCCCTCTCCTTACCCCATTCCACATACTTGGCTCACCCTGAAGCAACTCTCTTTCTTTCTTGGTCTTCTCAGGGTGGCTGGGTGTGGTCTGGCACTGGCTGGTAAAGCCCTTGGCTAACAGGAACCAGGCCCTGTGTTTCCAGTGGGAGGGCATCTGCTGAGGCTGGCTCAGGACCCAGTAACCTGAGTTCTACGCCTACTGTGCCTCCACCACACTCCATGACATTAGACAAGTCACAACATCTCTAAGCCTCTGTTTCCCTTTCTGTAAAATACTTAATATACCCCACCCAGCACCCCTCACTGCAAGGATCAGATGAAATCAGCTGTGATGTAAAAGTCTACTGTCTTGAACATCAGCTGTTTTCACCTGACCAGCATCCGTTCTTTCCCCTTCTCCTTTTCTGCTCATGGTCCCTGGTTTTCCTTTGGGGAACCACTTCTCTCAAAGTCAGTCCCTGAGGTGGCTGTGGCTGCCCCCCACTCCTCCACTCCCCAGAGTCACACACTCGGCCCATGCTTCGCAAATCAGCAGCTCTACCTTTCGTGTGCTCTGAGGAGCACACGAAACAAATCAGACAGACAAGACTGAATGACGGGACTGCTGCCAGCACTGCTGCTGGGCCTGCTGAGTTGATGAACGAGCTTGGAGCCTCGGAAGCTGTCATTTGAAAGCAGACTTGATGCAAATGGGGTGCAGGAGACGAGGCAGTGGGAGGCTCTTGACCTTGCCTGGGCCTCTCCATCTAGATGGACCTAAAGCAAACCCTACTCCCAGCCTTTTCAGCCTCTCAGAGCCGGTGAATTCTCCTTTCGGTGTCAGCCAGTTGGGAATGAGTTTCTTTCATTGGCAGTTGGGAATCCTGACTCATTTAGTGGCCAAAACATAAAAAGGGCTAAAAAAAAAAAAAAAAAAAGGAGAATTTCTCCCTTTTGGGCCTCTTTGGCCCCTCCTGGTCAGCAGATAGCCTCCCTCCCTTTCTGGTCAGGGGTCAGGGGATCAGGGGATACCTTCCATGCTGTGCACCTCCTTAGACCCTCTGCATTCACTGGCTGGAGAAGGGCCAGCACACCTCTCCCATGAACCCATGCCAGACAGACTGGAAGGGAAGAAGGTCATCAGCCGGCCATCATTGGTTTGGACATTGATTTCCTAAGTGTAGGACTCCAACCTACCCAGTTCTGCCCCATCCTACTATAGGTGATCCATTCTTTCTGTGGGAAGCCCACCAGTCCTGCAGTCCACTTTGACCATCTCAACCATGCAGCATCCACATGCTGCCTCAGAAATTCCTCACACTCACAAGCTGCCCAAGTCTGTGTCTGCTCTGGTCCTGCCCCCTCCTCTCTGCTTCTTTCCCCTCCTCCCTGACCTCCTCCCATCTCCCTCTGTGGGGTCTGTCCCTCCTTGCTTCCTGCCTGGCCCCATCTAGGCAGCCTCTGCTCTGGCTTTCAAAGGCCTGTCAGTGCATTCTGCATGGCATCCTCGTCAGTGCAGGCAAGGAGAGCCTTGTGTTCCACTCCGGCTGCTGGGACTGCCTGTTGGTGGGGACACCCTCTCCCGTCCCCTCCTGACAGGTGATGGCAATTAGTCATCCTGATCTTTCACAATGGATTCAAGTACTGTTCCCGGTGTGGACTGTGCTCCAGACTAGAGGTGATATCCTAACACCTCCCCTCCTGCGGGACAGGCGGACATCTCCAAGGCTCATTCTGAGATGGGCACAGGTTATGATCTCACGATCTGTGGCCAGCATCAGCTTGAGACACAGTCATGTGTAAGGTTGCCAAACTGTTGTCCATCTGAAATTAAAATTGAACTGGCGTCCTGTTATTTTTTGTTTTGACTAAATCCGGCAACCCTGGTCAGGAGGCTAATGCTGGTGAGGTTGCAGTCAGTTGTAGAGGAGGACTCCTCACCCACAAACCCTAGAACAGGTACCCATGGAGTTTTTACACCTGCAACACTTTTAAAAAGAGGATAGAAAGATGGATATTCTCGGAGACAAATTATTGTCTATTTAGAGGTGGATGAGCTTCCAGGACTCTCCCAGCCCTGAGCCCCATAACTCCAGGCTCTCACATCTGTGTTTTGGGAATATGGCTGTGTTTAAAATACCGTGAACTCTGAGGTCTGCCTCAGGCCTTTTTTCTCTCAGGAGTCAAGCTCAGGATTTCACGGCTGTCTGTGAGAGCTACAGAAAGCAACTGGCAGTGACCCTAAATGCCAAAGGGCCTGGAGATTGAATGAGGTGGAGGGAAGATCGCAACAGACTTTAGCAGGGAGGGAAATCAACTTTAAGATAAGTTTCTGCATATTGAATCCTAATTTTTCTTTCAATTTAATTGTTAAATTAGAGACAGATTCCTCTGGAGGGGAAATTTTGACTCCCAAAATGTAAGATGTAATGAAATGACTTAAAAAAAAAAAAGCTAAATTGCATATTTTAAGAGAAAATATCTTCCAGCATGATAATGGTAATATTCAAAATATATTTCCAAGCATAAACACAAAGTGATTACAAGTGTGTTTGGCCCATAGTTCCAAAACAGCCAGTGACGTCTTAATTGAGCAGAAGACTAAGCTCATAAAGCTCTTTTTCTCAATTTCCTACAGCAGCAGACATCGCTGCGTTTCTTGGCTGTGTGGGTTGCATTTCAGGACACGCTGGGAGCGGCTGCCTCCAAGGTGTGATCCAAGTTTCTCTAAGCAAAGTCAGGTGGAGGTGTCAAGTTAGCAGTCAGGCAGCAGGTCCACAGGCAGCACAGGTGACAGGGCAGGGGAGCAGCTCTGCAGACAGAGCTCATAATGGGATGTGTGGCCGCAGGGAGGAAGGGAGAGAGGGGCTCAAAGAATATCCTATAGAAGGTAGATCTCTAGGTTTTGTATTTAGAACCAGTCTCTAGATGAACAATAACACGAAAGCACATTTCTGTTCATTGTGTTTCTACATTTGGGGTACATCTATAAACAGGAAGACCAAAGCAGGAAGCTGTGGGCATGGAAAAGAACTTTGCAGCACCTAGCAGTCCAGGCTCCAAGAGGAAAAGAGAACTCCTTCATGACTTACTATCGTGTGAGGAAAATCTGTGCATAGAGCCAGCCTAGTCTAGGAGCCAAAGGAAGGCAGAGAGAGCGAAGACAGGCAGCTTTGGCCATGGTTTTGATATTTGCAAGTTTGGACCACAATATGTCTCTCTGTTTCTCTTTCCCGCCCTCCCTGGCTCCATCACCCCCAGTCTCCCCCATCTTTTCCACTTCATCCTCCTCCGTTTCTAGCAGTCAGAGGACGGGGGTGTAGCCTGGGCTGCACCATCCCTTGGCTCTGTCTGTGTGGTGTGTGTGGTGGGTGCAGTGGGGGTGGGTTTGTGGCTCATGAAGATGAAAATTGTTCTTCCCAGTTTGGAATGCTGGCCTCATATGTGGGATGCTAAGATTTATCTGGAAACAGTATACTGTGAAGAGTTCTGGGATTTTGACTTAGTGGGAGAGAAGGGTTCGGGTGGGGAATTGGGAGAGGTTTTTAGGCCTTTCTTCTTGCTGTGAAGAAAAGATCAATGAGAAAATGACACACCCACCTCAGCAGAAAGACGGAAATAGAAGGATCTGGTTCATGGCCAAACTCACAACTGAGTATATAGATGACGAGTGAAGGGTCAATTCGGAAGAATTCTGGGAGGGAGGAGGAGGGAGATTCTGGGAGAGCTGGAAGCTTCTGGAGAAAGGAGGGAGTCTGAGATTCTGGATGAGAAGCATGAGGGAGACAAGACTGTTTCAGAGACCAGGCAAGATTTTGAAAGAGTGATTCCAGGAGTCAGGGAGGATGGACACGGGCTTTGGGAGAAAGGCAGTGCCATCGGAATGGTGGGGGAGAAGTGCTGCAGAAGGCTCATGTTACCGGAAGAAGCAAAGCTTCCCTCCGACCCAGGACACAATGGCACTGCAGCCACGCAAGGCGGAGTTAGCCTGGTCTCCATGCCTTGTGGCAGCTCTTCATTCATTCATTCTTTCCTTTACTCATCAGAGTGCTCACTGTGTGCTGGGCCTTCTGCTTCCTGCCCTCAGGAAGCTCCCAGGCTGGTGGGAGAGCCCAGCTTCAGTGAAAACTTCCCACAGTACAGAGTGAGGCAGTCTGGATGAATCAATCATCGTTCAAGAGCTGGCAAGAGAACCCAGGGTAGGCCCAGCCCTTGCAAAGTGGAGGACACCCCAGTTAGTCTGTGAACTCCTTCCAGGCTTGGGTGAGCTGGCCTGGACTCTTAACCCCTGTATGGCCCACCTAAAGATTCAAGGTGGGTCTTCTTGCCCACTCCAGGGGTCCCATCCTAGACACCAGGGCCCTTTTGTCCCTAGTTACCCAGGACTCCCCACCCCAGCCTTGTTTGTTCACAGTAGCATGTGCACTCTGGGACTTCCCCTCTGCAGATCTTCCCTCACTCTGCACAATCCTTCAGGTTTTTTCTGATTCACTAGAAACTCACCTGAAACACTCACTCCTCTTGAAGGCCGATAGTGGATGAAACCTTCACACCTGACCACTCTCAATCATCTTTGTTGTCATTGTCATCGTCATCATGATGTGTTTTGCTTTATAAAACTTCTTGGCCAGGATCAATGGCTCACGCCTGTAATTCTAGCACTTTGGGAGGCCGAGAAGGGTGAATCATTTGAGGCCAGGAGTTCGAGACCAACCTGGCCAACATGGCGAAATCCCATCTCTACTAAAAACACGAAAATTAGCTGGGCATGGTGGTGTGCACCCATAATCTTGGTTACTAGGGAGGCTGAGGCGGGAGAAACCAGGAGGCAGAGGTTGCAGTGAGCCGAGATCATGCCACTGCATTCCAGCTTGGGTGGCAGAGCAAGATTCTGTCTCAAAAAAACAAAAATAAAAACAAAAAAACTTAATAACTTTAGTTTCAAACAACCCAGTGAAGCAGATAAGCAGAGAATGTTGCTTCTATCTACAGGAGGGAAAAGCTGAGGCTCAGAGAGGTTAAAAGACTTGCCAACAGTCACACAACTGGAGTGGAAAAGGCAGAGTTTGAACTTGCATCCAAAGCCCTTTCTGATTCAAGATACAGGTGGTATGGCAGAACAGTGGGGAAAGTATAATGTTTTCTCTAAATGGTGCAGGAATAACTAAGATCCATGAGTAAAATGTAATTTCTACCTTACACAGTAAACAAAACTACTCCAAGTGGCTTAAAAAGTTAAATGTCGGCCGGGCGTGGTGGCTCACGCCTGTAATCCCAGCACTTTGGGAGGCCGAGACGGGTGGATCACGAGGTCAGGAGATCGAGACCATCCTGGCTAACACGGTGAAACCCCATCTCTACTAAAAAATACAAAAAAAAAAAAAACTAGCCAGGCGCTGTGGCGGGCGCCTGTAGTCCCAGCTACTCCGGAGGCTGAGGCAGGAGAATGGCGTGAACCCGGGAGGCGGAGCTTGCAGTGAGCCAAGATCTGGCCACTGCACTCCAGCCTGGGTGACAGAGCGAGACTCCGTCTCAAAAAAAAAAAAAAAAAAAAAAAAAAAAAAAGTTAAATGTCAAAAACAAAAATTTGTGTTTTTAAATAAAAATATAAGTGAATATCTTTCTGATCTTGAAAAGCATGGAAGGATTTTTTAAAATAAGGCCTTAAAAGTACTAATATTAAGATAAAAGAAAGATTAAGTCAAGCACATTAAAACTAAGACTGTTCATCAAAAGACAGGCAACTGGATATCTACATGCAAATAAATAATGTTGAACCCCAAACTCACACCAGATGCAGAAATTGACTCAATGAATCCAAAATCTAAAGAACTAAAACTATAAACTCCTAGAGGAAAACATACGTGTTAATCTTTGCGACCTTGGATTAGATAATGGTTTCTTAGATGTGACTCCAAAAGCACAAGCAATAAAAGAAAGAAACCAGATACACTGGACTGCATCAAAGTTAAACAATTTGTGCTTCACAGAACATCATCAAGAAAATTAAAAGACAACCCGTAGTATGGAAGAAATTATTTGTAAATCATACATCTGATAAAGATAAATGACTATATTGTGTAATATAATATATATAGATTATATTATATAGTCTAGATTGATCTAGACTATAAAATATCCATTACAACTCAAAAATTAAAAAAAAAAAAGATCTAAACACTTCTCAAAAAAAAAAGCTACACAAACAGCCAACAAGTACATAAAAAGATTCTCAACATTGTTAGCCTTCAAGGAAATGCAAATCAAAATCACACTAAGTTACCCCTTCACACCCACCAGGATGGCTATCATCAAAAAGACAGAAAATAATGAGTATTAGCCAGGATGTGGAGAAATTGGAACCCTCCCATACACTTCTGGTGGTTATGTGAAATGATGAGGCCATTTTTGAAAACAGTTTGGAAAACACTCAAATTGTTCAATACAGAGTTAATACATGATCCAGCAATTCCACTCCTGGGGATATACCAAAGAGAAATGGAAACATAGGTCCGCACAAAACTTGTACAAAAATATATAAAGCAATATTATTTATCACAGCCCAAAAGTGGAAACAACCCAAATACCTATCAATTGATGCATGGATAAACAAAATGTGGCATACTATACAATACATTATTTGGCAATGGAGAAGAATGAAGCGTTAATATCTGCTACAACATGGATGAACTTTGAAGACATCATGCTATGTGAAAGAAGCCAGTCGTGAAAGACCACATACTGTATAATGTGATTTATATAAAAGATCCAGAATTGGCAAATGTATAGAAACACAAAGTAGGTTAGGGGCTGCCAGGACTAGGAGGCAAGGACAGGTGGGTAGTGGGCGGGGGCAATAGGGTATAGAGTTTCTTTTTAGGGTGATGAAAATATTTTAAAGCTAATCATGGTGATGGTTTCATAACTCTGTGAATATACTAAATACTGTTGAATTATACACTTCAAATTAGTGAATGGTGTGATATGTAAATTATAGCTCAATTTTAACTTTTTAGTTTCAAAAAACAACTAAAGAAAGTAAGAAGACAGATCACAAACCAGAGGGAAACCTTTCCAGTGGGGGATCCCATGGGAACATCAGATGCCATGACATTGAGTGGGGATGTGCCTTTCAGCAGATGACTTTAGAGGACTTCTGAACCACACCATTGGGTGGTACCTAGGCCTGGCCTTCTCCTCTTAGGCCATTGGCAAGCTGCACCATGTTGAAAATGTTTGGGGTTCATGGTATGCCCAACACCTTGGACTCACTTGTCCTTTCTTAGCAAAGGAGAGTCATTTCTAGGAAAGTGGAAAACCTTGATCAAATCAGCACAGAACAGGCCACTTCAGGTAGAGGTGAGAATCCAGCCGAAGGAGGCATTCAACTATAGGCAGAGTAATACTAATGGCTTGTTGAGTTGGCTTAGCTGATGCTTCAGAATCCTTCTCCTGAGCTTGGGTCCTAAGAATACGATTACATGTTGCTCTGAGGCATGTCTTGCTGACACTGGACTGATTCCACTCTCAGCACCCAATAACCTGCCCACATACACATACTCCATCCATACGCCGAGTCATATGATGGGGCTTGGAAGTCAAAAGCAGGATGACAAGGGAGAGCAAACCCCTCACCAGGCTCTTCCGGGTCTAGCTGTGCCTTCCAAAACCTGTTGTGGTAACGTGTAACCCCTGTACCCAGCAGTGGACAGGTTAAGTCAGCCCTGCAAATACATCCAACAGGCTAGCAGCCAGAGACCAGGGCACCAGCTCACACTGTCCTAGAGGCCCTGGAGAGTAAAGATGGG
The DNA here is from genome assembly GCF_043159975.1 of Macaca nemestrina. Taxonomy (NCBI): domain Eukaryota; kingdom Metazoa; phylum Chordata; class Mammalia; order Primates; family Cercopithecidae; genus Macaca; species Macaca nemestrina. The sequence goes on from NC_092133.1 coordinate 66,116,761, forward strand.
CATTCTTCCCCCAGAGGGGAAAGGCTGGGCAAAGGGCATTGCTGTCCCTCTCCCAGACTCATGCCCCCTGTGTCCCTCTTCTCTGCCTCTTGCATCCTAGTTACCCTGACATAGGCCTGTCTGGAGCAAAAGCCCACACCCTAGCTTGCAACTGCTGGGCCAAGCAGGCAACTTGGGCATTCTGTGACCAACTCTCTGGATGCTTTCTAAAGGTATGCCCTCTATCTATCTGTCTATCTATCTATCTATCTTCATCTATCTATTATGTATCTATCATCTGTCTTTCTATTACCTATCATCTATCTATCAACAATCTATCTATAATCTATCATCTACTTTTCTATTATTTATCACTAGTATCTACTAATACTACCTATCTGTCTTACAAAGCTGGCCCAAGCAGGGGAAGAGATTCACCACGACAAAAGAACATAAAGTAAAACCTGAGTATTCCTTCTCTGTTAAATTTGGCTTATTTCCTTCTAGGCTTTTCACTTAGTATATGCAGACACATCTAATATCTATCTATACATCTACTTTCTTTTCAAGATGGTGTCACTTTTTCAGAGAGAGTCGTTTGTTCTTTGCTTGCATTCACTGAATGGTCAGTAGCCACTGCTCTGTGGGATGGTTAAACCCAGGCCTGCAGACTTAACCTGGGGAGTGAGGGAGAAGAGGCAGTCCTGGGGAACAGGCCCAGACCTTACACATTCTATTGCTCACAAGGTTTGCTTTGCTTCCCCTGTCTGGTCTCAAGGAGACTCACCTCAGGGTGAGGGGAATACCAAGTTCATTTCCAGAAGCTCTTCCAGCTTTGGCTTCTCTGAAGTAGCTACTATTATACAATTTATACATTAGAGTAAACTTACTGTAAATTAGCCATTTAACTCCCATATGCCTATGGGTGGGTGCTGGTCCACTCCCATTTTGAAGATAGGAAACTCAGGCACAGTGAATTGGTTGACTTCAAAGTCATACAGCAGTGCAAGACACCATCAGGACCGGAACTTGGGTCAGAGTAACGCATGCATTTAGCCACCACACCGCCATCAGCTCCTGATCACCAGAGCACAAGTCAGTGGCCCTGGGTAGGCACAGGCCAGGATGCAGAAGACAGGCTGTGCTTGGGCTGGTAAGAACCTCAGCCAGGGTCACCAGATCCTCGTCTACACAGTAAAGGAAGCCAGACAGGTCCTCCCAGAGAGAGCCGGGCCTGACCCCGAGGGTCTGTGTAGCTAGTGGGCAGCCCAACAGCTACACTCCCTGTGCTGGGAAGAGGGCAGACACAGGGCCCAGGCTCAGCAGCCCTCTGGAGCAGCATCAGTGCTTTTAGCTCGTTCAACACAGCGTCTGAGCCTCCTGGAGTTTCCCAGTGGGAGCGGAGGTCTGCCTGAGCCAGGCTGCCCAGCCTCCAGAAAGAGACCCGAAGACAACCCTCCTGTGGCTCAGAGGCTCAGACGAGGGTTCATTCCAGGAAGGAGTCTGTCTACCCAGGAGACTCCAGGTCAGGACCCAGCTGCCTCTGCTGGAAAAGCACCCCTCCCCGGAGACAGCCATCCCACACAGACCAGCGTGGCCCGGTGAACTCACCCTGGATCCATGTCCTCAATTATTTACTTACACCCCCGCCACCCCAGTTATCCATATCATCATCTGGCTGGCCTGAGATCAAGTCACTTTCCTCCTGGTCTTGTCTGCGGTGACAGGACAGGGAGAGGACATGCCGTAGCTCCGGGTACATCCACAGTGGGACTGGGAAGCCTCAGCCCGGGCTTTCTGTCTTCTTCTTGCTCCTCCACCACCACCAGCACCCCTGTCTGCCTGCAATTGAACCCAGATGCCAGGAAATATCTTGGTTGTATGGCTGAAGTGAAAACACATGGGTAGGGTGAAAACCCTTCTCTGTTACAGCTTCTTTACTGTCATCCCCGGAAACTTGCAGATGCAGAGCGAGACTTCTGAGCCCGGTGTCTGGCACTGTGTGTGCAGGAAGTACAGCCTGGACCCGCCATGGGCAGTATGCACGTGGCCTGCTGGCTGCTGGCACACAGCCGAGTTCAACTAGATTGCGGGAGAGCAGGGGGAGGGACAGAAACTCCTCCAGCCTCTGATCCCTATTTTTCATGGCCATTCAAAAAAACTCAGGATCCCAGATCCCAGTCCTGGCCGTGACACTCACTGGCTGTGTGACTTCAGGTAAGTCACATCACTTCTCTGAGCCTCATCTGTAAAGTGGCAATAAAACGCCGCCTTCTCAATAAAACGTTTGCAGTGTAGCAAAGGTAGTTTTGGGAGGAGAAAACCAGTCTGAGGGTATATGGGAGTTACAAAGCAGAGCTGCAGTCCCTAGCCCACAATGCCAAAACCCCAAAAGCTCTGAGAACCAAAGATTTTGTAGCTCATTTGGCAGCAAAACCTGAGCTGAACTGACGTGAAGCTATTTATTGCAGGTATTTATCCCCCTTGGTGTAAATATTCATGTTTTGCTGCAAAAATATTACAATGTTTGATGAGACCTTGGTAGGGGAGGGATGTGTTTCTCTATAGCACATCTCAGTTTCTAAAGTTCTGAAAGCTGAAACACATCCCGACACAGAATAGGGTTTAACTAGGGAGCTGATAACCTGTTCTTAGAAATGAAGGGGAAATTTATTTGTTGTTTTAGAAGGTTAAAAAAAAAGTAGAACGAATAGAGTTAGGCCAGATTTGAGGCCTAGAAGCCACCACCCTGTCCGGCTCACATGTCAGCTGGGATCGACTCAGGAATAATTAATAGTGCCATTTATCAATAGTGCCATTTATAGTGCATCAGATGTTGTGATGACGCTTCATAATTGTTGTCTGTCGTAAGCTCGCAACAGCCCTGGGAGGTGTTTCTATGATTTTTATTTTGAGACAGAGTCTTACTCTGTCATTCAGGCTGGAGTGCAGTAGCACGATCTCGGCCCATTGCAACCTCCACCTCCCAGGTTCAAGGGATTCTCGTGCCTCAGCCTCCTGAGTAGCTGGGATTACAGGCATGCCCCATTACGCCTGGCTAATTTTTGTACATTTTTTGTAGAGACAGGGTTTCCCCATGTTGCCCAGGCTGGTCTTGAACTCCTGAGCTCGAGCAATCCACCCACCTCAGCCTCCCAAAGTGCTGGGATTACAGGCATGAGCCACTGTGCCTGGCCTCTATGATCTTCTTGTTCTACGGATGGGGAAATGGAAGCTCAGGAAGGAAAGTCACTTGCTTATGCCTGCGAAGCTGCTGAGAGGCAGATTCAAACCTTGTCTGACTCGGGGGGACTCCAAGCTTGTAAAACAGTGGAGCAAGAAAGGGGATCTCTTTGGGACAGGGGGAGGACACCCCATCCAGATCACAGTGGAGGGTTCCCCTGTTAAGCCCGGACCTTCACCACCTTCCATCACGTCTGCCCCTCTCTCTCCTCCTACAGGGACCACCACCCCCAATTGTGCCTGAGACCTACCTCCTTTTCCCCTCTGTGGGATTATATGCTCCCAGATTCCCCCTGGTCCCACCGTGTTGGCTATAATTTTGAACGAGCTCATCCACGAAACAGACCTCTTAACTTCGCAGGACTCTTGCACAGACCACACAAGGTCATGGATATCAGTGGGCCTGTTAGGCATGGGGTGCCATGGACCACTGCAGGGGGATTAGGCAGCTGCCCTGGGGAAGCAACAGGAGACGCACCAGAGGGGTCTCCCAAGGTCTCAGGCTGACCCCTGGACCATTTCCTCCACAAAATCCATGCTTGTGACCTCCTGCCTCTTCTCCACTGACAGCCACCTGAACCCGGGTTGGCTTTGTTTTTTAATTACAAAAGTGAATCATGAACACATTCTCATTAGAAAAAAAATACACAAGTACACAGAGTGAACAGTGAAAATTCAACTTTACCTCTGCCCTTTCAAGCCTATTCTCTCCCTGGGGTAACTACTGTTTACAACTGAGTATGTATCATCGCAGTCCATTTTCTTGGCGTTTATTTACACACATATATCATTTGGATTTGTTTTGGGCGTTTTATATACACACCTCACATAGTGTTCTGCAGCTGGCTGTTTTTTGCTTACCATATGTCTTGGAGATCTTCCCTCGCCAGTTCATATAAGTCTGCCTCATCCATTTTAATGGCTGCCTCCTAGCCGCCTGCAGATGCATGGGGGCTTCTATCACCCTTTCCCCACTGGTGAACACACAGCTCATCCATAAGTGAACATTTGGGTGTGTCTGTCATCATGGCCATAGGTTGTCTGCAATGAATATCCCTTATGTGGACTGAGTGCCCGCTGGTGATTACTTTCTGGAAGAGGAACGGCTGCATCAAAGAGTGTGACATTTTTCAATGGTGGCTAGCTTTGCCAAATTGCTCTTTAAAAGGCTGAATTAACTTAGGTCTCACTAATTGCACATCAGAGTTTGGGGCAGCAGTTCTGCCAGTTGACTGGGTCCAGAGCTTCCTGGCAGGTGACTGAGATGGCTGGGACCCACTCTCCCTTGGAGAAGTCAGCTGGGGCTCTGGAATGAGCAGGCCCCTCTGCAGCAGCGTGTTGGGCGGGGGTGAGTGTTGCTTGTGTATGGATCATAGAAGTGGCAATCAATACCGTGATTAGACAGAGTGGGTAAAAGCAGAGGATTTGGAGCCAAACAGATTTGTGTTTGCATCCTGGTTGCATCACCCATGAACGATCTCCAACAAATGTGACTTCTGTGAATCATTTTATCTAAAAAAGTGGAGCAGCAATGACCACATCAGATTTATTGTAAGGCACAGAGCTATTGTAAGGCTTAACCGTGATGATATACGAAGAGCACTTAGTATAGTCCCTGCATATAGTAAATGGGAGTAAATGGAAACTGATGTTTTTATTATGACTATCATTGTAATTACTGTGAATATAATGGTGATGACTGTTAATATCCTGATTGTTAATATCCTGATGATTGTTAATTCCAGAAACAGGCCCCTTTCCTCTTGGTGGGGGGTCCTCTCATCCCCCACCCATGTGAGTCCCTGAGCCCTATGCAAGCCTGGGCACACTGTCAGTTGGTTAGTGGCTGTCTCAGTGCCTGCTGTGTGCAGAGGTCAGAGCCCACAAGGCATGGGTGATGGTACCCAGGAGGCAGGACAAGCTGTTCTGGCTTCCAGGCTAGAAGGGTAGATAGGACACAACTGGATGAACACCACTAAACAGAGGTGGGGAGTCTTACAAACAGAGGCTCGTGCCAATGCAGCTTCTCCGAGATAAACACATCAGAGCCAGCTCACTAGGTGGGAATGGAGGGAGTGGGTGGGTGCAGAGTGAGTGGGTTGAAGGTGGAGGCAGGAGAGAGTGAAGCCAGACAGAAAGGCAAAATGAAGGGCTTAAGTGAGGTGGGGTTGGGGGAGCAGCTTAGAAGGTGGCCTGTGCTCTTGGCAGCAACTGTGGAGGAGAGGAAGGGGCCGTGGACCAGCTGGCCATCAGAGTCTTCTGTTCAATTCCCTGCTCTGCCTCTTGCCAGCTGTTGGCCTTGGGGAAATCTTGCTTCTTTTCTGGGTCTTGGTTTGAGCATCTGTAAAACAGGCCATGCAGGGGCTGGTTCAACTTGAGTGCTCGATTCAGAGTCCTTTTCTGCTCTGAGCACTCTCATGTTGAATTTGAGTCACTGTGGCCATCACCCTCACCCCTCCCAAGTACCAGCACTTAACAGTCTACACACTATATTCCCATCTGTTTCCTCATGCAGTCTGCCCAACAGCCTTGTGTGCAGGTGGAGTTGAGATTCGAGTCTCGTTTTACAGATGAGAGACCTGGAGCTCATAGAGGTCACAGGAAGTCAGAGATGACTTCCTGGAGGCTGGAACAGAGTAGAGGGGTAGCATCTTGCCCTGCCAGGTACCGTCCCAGCAACTACCAAGCTGAGGACCAAGTTGCAGATGGTGAGACAGACTGAACCACTCAGTGTCCCCACATATAACACCCGTGGTTGCTGCTGAGCCTTGGCCACACGCTCCATGCCAGGCTCTTTGCCCACATGGTCTTCTCTAGTCCTCACAGCAACTCTGAGGCAGGTATGGTTGTAAGGTCCACTGTACAGATGAGGCGGTAAGGCTCAGAGAGGCTGAGTAATTGCCCCAAATCACCAAGCCAGTGAGCAGCACAGCTGCCTTCCGAAGAGTTCCAAAGATTTACCCTTCCTTTGCTCCTGCCTGGAGGGAGAGCTCATGCCCTCACTAACCCCTGAGAGACCCACTCATCACCTATTTCATTCCAACTCATCTTCAAGGCCCAGCTCCCTTGCCACCTCCAAGAAGCCCTCCCTGACCACTCTGGCGACTCCCAGGCATTCACCCTTCTCTTTCCCCTGCACTCACTTATAGGACCTTCCTGTCTGGATCTCCCTGGTGATCTTAATCACAAGGCACTCGGGAGGAAGGGAATTCTCCTCTGTGGCCGGGGCTTGTCTTTCCAATATGGGTTTACCTCTTTCTAAATAACTATTTTTTAATGCAATGGCAAAAGAAAAGTGTGTTTATTATAAAAATAAAAAGTAGGCCAGCCGCGGTGGCTCACGCCTGTAATCACAACACTTTGGGAGGCTGAGGTGGGCGGATCACCTGAGATTAGGAGTTCAAGACCAGCCTGGGCAACATGGTGAAACCCCATCTCTCCTAAAAATACAAAAATTAGCCAGGCGTGGTGGTGCATGCCTGTAATCCCAGCTACTCAGGAGGCTGAGGCAGGAGAATCGCTTGAACCTGGCAGGTGGAGTTTGTAGTGAGCCGAGATCGCACCACTGCACTCCAGTCTGGGCCACAGAGCAAGACTCCATCTCAAAAATAAATAAATAAATAAAAAATAAAAAGTGTACAGAACCAGTAGGCTAATGGTTTTCCTTTCTTTAACTCCACCATGTAAGGTAGGACCAATCATTCTGCAAACCTGAAGTGCTGTCTTAGAGTGGGCTCCCCAAGAATCCGACTGTGAGATGAGAATTTGAGTGCAAGTCATGTATTCGTGAGGTTTATTTGGAATTGTTGACTGGTAGTTGAGTGGGGAAGTGAGACAGGGAATGGAAGTTGCCCAAAAAAGGGTGTGTTTCCAACAGGTGACCACTGTAGGCAACTGGGGCTCAGTCTTACAGGGAGTTCTGGGAGGCAGCACAGAACACACACGTATGAGGAAAACAGTTTTTCCTTCTATATTCTCAGCACCTGCAATGCCAAATATCTGGAGTTGTTTTCCCATACCAACCAGTTCTCCAACTTTCGGTATACCAACTGAGTCTCACAATTCAATTATGGCACTAGCTGCCCAGAGTTAGTGCAGAGCCCATGGGTTAAGGGTTCAGTCTCACAAGATTTCCCCCCACTTCAGATGCCAACTGCAAGGTGGTCCTCAGGTAACCCATACTTCTGTCCCACTTGGCTCCAAATCGGGTTCCTGTGATCCACTCGTTGGGTTCCGTAATTTGCTATCGTGGCTCCCAGAGCCATCGTGGCTCACAGAAAGTGTTCAGGGAAAGGTGTTTACAGTTTATTATAAAGGATATAATAACAGCTACAGATGAACAGCCAAATGAAGGGATCCGTAGGGTGAGTTCCAAAAGAGTCCTGAGCACAGGAGCTTCTGTGCCCATGGATTTGGGGAGCACCACCCCCCGGCACATGGATGTGTTCGGTGTCCTGGAAGTTCTCCAAACCCTGTGCTTTAGGGATTTTTATGTAGGCTTTATCACATAGGCATGATATTTGAACTCAATCTCCAGCCATTCTCCCCTCCCAGGAGGAGGGAAGGTGGGGATGAAAGTTCCCAGATTCTAATCATAGCCGTGTCTTTCTGGTGACCACCCCGATCCTGAAGTTATGCAGGAACCCATCAAGAATGGCCTCATTGAAACAAAAATGCTTCTAGCCCCAGAAAATTCTGAAGGATTTAGGAGCTCTGAGTCAGGAACTGACACAGATTACAACATTAGAATAAAACATTTTATTAGAATATTAGAATAAATATAGAATAAATATTAGAATATTATTAGAATAAAAGATGCTCCTAGATTATTAGAATAAACAATGTTCCTAGCACCCCATCATTTAAGACATTACAAAGGTTTTAGGAGCTCTGTCCAGAAGCTGGAATGAAGCCCAAAATATATATTTCTTATTATTTCACAATTTCATAGCATGCCCCATGGTTACCTTCCCCAAGGGACAACAGACCTGGGGTGTTTATCTGCCGGTTCCCAACAGTCATGGGTTGAGGGCTACTTCCACGGGGGAACGGATTCCCTGGCACTTCTGGGCTGCCACATGGCCAGGGCAGGCTCCAGCAGTCACAGAGAACCCTGAGGCAAAGAGACAAGGTGCTGGAAGTTCTGGGGAGCTGGACACCAGCAGCATCTGCCACAGGTACCTGTGTGTACCAGGCTCATGGAGACACAGCAGTGAGAAAAGTCGACCAGGTGTCCACACACAGGGATCTTGTAGCCTAATGGGGCAAACAGATATTTATGAAACATGATGCAAGCATATAATAACAGATATCATTATAAATGAGCTGAAGGAAACGTTTGTGGGTCTGGCGACAGATGGCCAGGACTGGACTCCCAAGTCTGCCACCAGTTTAGAACAAGTTACTTAGGCTCTCTAGGGCTCAGTTTCCTCAACTGTAAAGTGGGAATTATAAATGTAGCAACATCTTAGGGTTGTTTTGAGTTCGTTTAAATTAATACACATAAAACTCTCAGCACAAGGGGGTCACAGAGGACACTCAATGATTGCTAGCTGGTGTTATGATCGTCATGATTGATGTCATTACACTTCAAAGAGCAGTTTGGCCAAGTCTGGGGCTGCAGGGGCTTCTATCGGCTTCTCATGGGGCCCCAGTGCCACGGAGCAAAAAGAGAGTGCTGGCTGGGCATGGTGGCTCACGCCTGTAATCCCAGCATGTTGGGAGGCCAAGGCCAGTGGATCAGCTGAGGTCAGAAGTTCGAGACCAGCCTGGCCAAAATGGTGAAACCCAATCTCTACTAAAAATACAAAATTAGCCAGATGTGGCAGTGCACACCTGTAATCCCAGCTACTTGGGAGACTGAGGCAGGAGAATCACTTGAACCTGGAAGGTGGAGGTTGCAGTAAGCTGAGATCACACCATTGCACCCCAGCCTGGGCAACAAGAGCGAAACTCCATCTCAAAAAAAAAAAAAAACGGAGACTGCTGAGGCCAGTAGGAGAATGGCTCTGTCATGGCACCCTGATGGCCCTCCACACATCCACACAGGCGAAGGCTTCGACTTCAATTAACCTAAGATCAACAAGAGCCATCATTTATCTGGTACCTTATGCTGGGATTTGATTGAGGCTTTACTCATTTAATTGTCACAATAACCCTATGAGGTAGGTATTTGCTTCAGAGGTTAAGTAACGTGCAGAGAGAGGTTAAGTAAGTTGCTTAAGGTCTCACAGTTCATAAAGGCAGAGCTTGGAGTGAGCACCTAGGACTAAATGCTCAGCTGCTGATGGGAGGAAAAGGTGGGGAGAGGCATTCTCAGACAAGAGTCTGGTTCATTGTGGCCTGGGCTGGTCCTGCGTGGGTCTCAAGGTCTGCCTGGTGGGGGTGGAGAGAAGTATGCTCCGTGTCCTGGCCCTAAGCTGGGCCCTTTCTATCACTCACAGGAAGAGAGGAAGAGCCAGGGCCTAAGCCCGCTTGGCCACACAGCCCTGCTCCTTGCTAACCCGGCTGACCCTAGAACCCAAGCCGAGAAAACAAGGAGCTGCCCTCCCCTGGCCCCATCTGCCGGCAGTCCCTGGTTGTGGTCACTGGTGGTCTCTGGTGGCTGGGCTTGCTGCCGGCAGGCAGCTCACACAGCTGCTGTGCACAGCAGCCAGACTCCCCCAGCAGCTCCCCAGGGCCGAGAGAATGTTCCAGGACAGCTTGGAGTCATTAGGCACTCTCTGCTTACTGCTCGTGGTGAAAGGCCGGCTTCAGATCCGGGACCTCTTCTGCTGCCCGCCTTTCTCCCAATCCCTGGAATAGCCGGCGAGCCCCCACAGCCCTGTGGGGAAGGGGGCAGGGATGATGTTCAGCTGTCCAACATCGCTCCCGTCCCTAGCTTTGTTCCACTCTGCTCCCCTATGGCTTCTGTTCCCACTGTCCAGTTTAAGCTACTTTGGCCCTTGGAAGACAATGAAAGGAAAGCTGGGCTCCAGTGTTGAGTCTGCTGTGTGACTTTGGGCAGGTCATATAACCTCTCTGGGTGTCTGTCTATTTTGCTTGTCAGCGGGAAATTTTGGTCCCTGCTTTCCCTCCTCTTTTGTGGAGATGAGGAAAGCGTGTGAAAAACGTTGACATGGGAAAACAGATGCTTGCAGAGGCTGGAACACATGTTATCTGAGGGTTCAGGCCTTGGTCACCTCAGAGAACGCTGAAGCACACGGCTGAATGAGTGTTCAGGAGCATCCACCTTATTTTAAAAGGGGGAAACTGAGGCCCAGTCAGTAACTGAGAAATCTGGGGTTGGAAGCTGGCCTTCTTTCCACTGCCCCACCTTGTCATTTGATTAAAGTGATGAGGAGCATTTGCTTAGAAGGCATTGTGTGCTGGACAGTGTCTGCGAGCTTGCCATGGACTATGTCCACTAATTTTTATAATAAGAGGAGGGGATTAGTGGCATCCAGTCAGGAGTGGGACTGCAATGGTGGGCTGTGTTTACTTAAGTAGTAGTGTTTTCTAGGCCCAGGAAACCTAAGAGAAATCTGTCTGCTTTGCAGACATAGATGGAAAAGATTATCTCTCAGGACCTTGCTGTCCAGTTGGATGAGAGACAATATAGGGATGCTTTCTGGGACCCAAGGAGCACGTATGCCTTCTGGGCCCAGTGTGGCTGTGATGGGGCATGAAGGAGTGGGTGCTTCTTCCACACTGCTTCTCAGCTTGTGCTGGCAGAGGGGGTAGCACAGGGCAAGGTGGCAAAGTCTCCAGTTAGTGCCAGGCACAAACTTTCGCAGGGGAGGAGGCACTGATAGAAAGCAGGGAGAATAAACCCAGGGAAATCACCAACTCCATTTTGAATCCCAGCTCCACCATTCACTAGCTGTGCAACTCTGGACACATGACATAACATCTCGAAGCCTCAGTTTCCCTACCTGTAAAACAACCTCTTGCTAGGATTTGCAATAACTCGTGGAAAGCATTGGACACTCAGCGAGCTGGGAGCTACCATGGAGCCATTGAAGCAAGGACATTGAAGTGGGTGTGGTCAGCTCAGTCTGGGGAAGGAAACGTGAGCTATGCCGAGGACAGCTGGGAAGGGGCAGGTAGCAGGTAGCAGGGCTCTTCCGGTCTCTCCCACACCCTCGTGGTGGGAGCTGGCCACTGCTCAGACACCTCTTGGCCAGGGGCTCCTGAGCCTAGTTCAGCCAGACAAGCTCTGGCAGAGACCCCACTTTCTCCTCCAAACAATGTCATTCTCCCAGCCAAGGGCAGCAAGCGGTGGGCCAGGAAACTGACAGCACCAGGTAGCACCTGGCTCCCTTGCCCTGTCCAGCCCAGCCCAGCCCTCCAATGTTGGGGTACATCCCCAAGTCTGGTCTGGCTGCCAAAAGTCTATCAAGCAGAAACAGAGTTACACCACCACCGCCTCTCACATCCTCAGCCTCTGGCTGGTCAGACTCTCAGGAGGGGCCTGGCAGCTCAGGTGGCTCTGCACCTTCTGTCATTGAGCTAACGGAACCTAAGGAAGGCAGAACTGAGTCACTCTCCTCTTCTTCAGGCAAAGGCCGAGAGCTAAGGGCTCTGGCCTAGGGATCCCTAGCTCATCTCTGAGGCTCTGAGACATAGATCCCCTCTCAGCATGGTCCTGTGAGCATGTGCATGGGTGTGTGCACGTGGACATGTGTGTTTGTGTGTGCATGTGAATGTGTGTGCAAGTGCGCACATGCATGTGTGTGAATGTGCATGTGTGTGCGTGTGAATGTGCACACAAGGATGTGGGTGTGTACACATGAGTGCATATGGTGCAAGTGTGGGCAGGGAATCTGGAGACTGGAACTTCCAGGGCTGCTCGTGGCTGCAGCAGGCCGAGTGTGGTAAGCTGACCTCCTCTCACTCTCCTGGCATCCACTGAGTCCCAGAGCTGGGCACTGCCATGGGTGCCGCGGCAACCATGTGATGAGAAAGCCCCCATCTCTCCCTCTTGGGGTCACGTTCTGGTGAGGGGAGACAGGAACACACAAATAAACAACATGGTGTCAGAGAATAATGCAGACTGAGAAGAAAATGGAATGGGGGCTGTGGTGGGCATTCTGTCCTTTTCTTCTTCCTCCTCTTCTCTGATTTTGGGAGTGCAGGAGGGAATGAAAAGTGAGGTGTGAGAGCAAGGAGGTGATGAAATGCTTAGGCATGGTGGGTGAGGGCTGTGTGAAGACCCACATGCTGACACTTCCTGGGCTTGTCAGCTTGTCCCCCGAGACGCTCCCCTGGGATGAAGGACAGGAAGCCCAGGTCTTGCCCCTGGGGTCTGGTGGCCCTCGCTCCCATCAGGCAGAGCTGCCATCCTTGGCTTGTCCAGAAGCCAAAGGCATCCCCACTCTTCCATTTCCGAGTCTGGTAGTTTGCTGCTGGGGATAAAAATGAAGAAAAAAGGGGGAAAATCCCATTTCAATTCTTTGGTCAAAGCACAAGTTTCTCTTCTCCCTTTCTTCCCTTCCTCCCTCCATCCCTTTTTTTTCTTTTATTTTCTTTCTTTCCCTCAAGAGTAGAAAGAACCAGGGAATATAAACAAAAAGGCTCTCAGAATGAATCAGGCCATCTTGTTCCGAAACCCCAGGAAATCCCTAGAAGCTGGGATCTGAGCAAAGGGACAAACGGAGCTGCAAGGCCAGTGGAGGTGGGAACTGGGCTGAGTCAGGGAAGGTCTGTGGGTTCCGCGCAGCCCCCGAAACAGCTGCCTCTTGGGGTCCAGATGTACTACCAGAAGGAAGGTCCAAGAGAGGCCAGAGGGGAGGGCCGAGGCCACCTGGAGCTCACTGCGTTCCTGCCAGGGTGAGTCGCTGCCAGGACGCCCTGCTGTGCCGATTTGCGGCAACAGCCTTGGTGTCCCAGGATTATTGGGCCCCCTCCAGATAGGTCCCTCCAACCCACAAAGAGCTCTCCTTTATACATAGATGCCCAAAGGACTGTCATAATCACTCAGCCCATTTATAGCTTTGTTTTCTTCCAAAATGTAGCCCCCTGCAAGGAAAAAGCCCCAGCCATATCGGTCACTTACTCTTTGATATAAATGAGTCATCCAGCCCTTTTCCAGTGGCAGGTTTGGATGAGAAGAAGAAACAGAGCATGAGGATGCTGCATTTCACAGAGCCAGGGTCTCACTTTCACGGAGGTTGGGGGTTGCGTGAGGGGGACGATCCAGAAAAGGCAGAGGAGGAGCTGGACACAGCATCCTCAGACTCAGGTTGGGCCAACACCACCCTGAATGAAACCAAGGCTTTGCAAGACCAACATAAACCAGAGCTCAGCAAGCTTATTTTCTCATGAAGAGTGAATTCTGTGAAAGACAGAGCTAAGTCTTATCAAGCACTGACTATAGGTACCAGGTACCTCCCAAGTGCTGTTCCTGCAGTAACGGAATTCTCACAACACCCAGAGAGAGAATGGACACTCAGAACCAGCTGGAGCAAGAGGCAGTGCTGGGAGAGGGACCCGCACCTGCCGCTTCCGGAGGGCTTGCCTTTCCCACCACACTCAGCAGCCTCTGGAACCAGGTTGCTTGCAGCACAGGTGGGCTGATTCCAGGGCCTTATGACCCTGCAAGGCTGGAGGTTGTAAGGCTTAGAGATGGGAAATGAGCTGACCAAGACCGCACAGCAAAATACCATGTGGGCACCCCACAGCCTCACCGCTGCCCAGATTGGTATAGCAAGCATGCCCTTGTCTGGGTCACCAATGACTTGCTATTGAATGAATGAATGAACCAACGAACAAAGAAATGGGAACAGAGGCTCAGGGAGGCTCCATGTCTTACCCAAGAGTATATGTTCGGGATTCTCAGGGCAAGCCTCCTCAGAACCAGCTGTCCCAGTCCTGCCCAGCCTCTATACAGCACTTGGCTTCTTCTCCTAGCAATTCTCCTATTTTGTCCCATTTGAGTTCACAGCCTCCAGAGCGACACGGGGCCTTGACTTCCTGTTCCTGATGGGCAGGAAAGATCATGCAGCTCATTAGTAGTGGTGAGGTTGATACTGTGTCTCCATCTCTAGCCAATCATACCAAACAGTGGTTGGTCTCTGTGACCCTGTCCCCGCCATGCCTGGACCATGAAATCAAAGGGGTTTTCTTGACCCTAAAGGACAGCCAAGCCCGATTCAGGAAGAGTGGTTTGAACATCCACCCATTTCTCCACGCCGTGCCTCCCCTTTCCAAGCTGCATTTTAGCGTTGTGCACCCAGACGTTCAGACTTCATGGTCAGCTCATTAAGGGATCATGGGTGCAAATGGCCTGTTGACCTCAAGGGAGAAAGTAGAGGGTTTTCCAGGAAAGGGGTGCTGGTGAGAAGATCTCCTCCCACACTTGTGGCTCATCTTCAGTGAGTTGGATGCCCAGAGGCACTTCATCTACAAGGTGTCGGCACCTCCCTGTTTCCTGAGCTATGGCAGCTCAGAGGCGCAAAGCAAAGGTTTCCAGCCTAGAGAGCGCAACACCGCACCTTTGCCAGCCATAGCCCATAGCTGCTTATTCCATCTCATCAAAGTGCAATCAACAAGCACTCACTGGACACCTACTGCATGTCAGGCACTGTGCTGGGCCCCCTAGATCCAAAGCTGGGTAAGGCACCAGACTGCCCTGGGTCAGTCTTAGGTTCCCAGCCAGGCTGTCAGCATGTCATCATGATGGCAGGGACCACCTTCCATCTCTCCTAGCATCATGCACTGGGGCTGGACTGGCCTCTTGGGGGAGGCCAGTATAGAGAGGATGATGGGTTAGATTGCATTTATCTCCATTGTTGAAGGGATTTCTTTCAGACATCTTGAGTTCTTCCAGCCTAAAGCCTGGAGGTTTTTTTTTTTTTTTTTGATTGTGGAAGTGTACGGGGAGCGGGGTCTTGGAAGGAGCATGGGATCTTGGAAGGAAGGGACCAGAGAAAGAGCTTTCTCACTAGAGGCACAACAGAGAGGTTAGGAGGGCAGGCTGTGGAGTCAGACAGCCTTATCTGAAACCGTGGCTTCTCATCAAGTTGTGTGGCCATAAGTGAGTTACTGAGCCATGCTGAACCTTAGTCTTCTCATCTGTAAAATGTGGGCAATAAGAATACCTCCCTTATAGAATTGTTGTGAGCCTGAACAGAGCTAATATGTGCAAGGGCTTAGTTCAGTACCTGGCACATATTGAGGGCTGGATAAATAGGAGCTATTATTTTCCCATCGGAATGGAGGAAATATTCCAGCTCCAATACCATCACTGGATATCAGACCTTGAGGCACCCTCTAAAGCAGTTATTCCATTATGGCCATTCTACAAAATGGAAGACTGACGCCAAGATATGGGAAGCAGCCTGCCAATGGTCACATGGGTTGGTAATGAAATGCAACATTAGGGTCAAAATCCCAGTCTGCTGACTCCCCAGTTGGTGCCTTTTTCACTCTCTTTTGCCCAGAGTTTCTGGTAGAGTGGACTCAAAGAACCCCTTAAATCCACATCCCAGGCCCCTCTTCTTCTCCAGCTCCCAGCAGACTGGGGAGATCGATGGGCTGTGCCCCCCGGCCATGAGAGTCTCAGAAGCTGATTCCACTCGGAGCCAAGGAAGTCTGGAGTGTGCAGAGGTGTCTCTCCAGGCCCCGCAGCCGGGAGTGACATCAGCAAGGCACAAACATCAAGGAGCAGCAGCTGCCTGCCTGGAGCTCTAGTCCTGTCCTCTCCCAGCCTCCCTCTGGTCCATCCCCATGGCTGTCTGTGCTGGGATCCTGGGAGATGGGGGGAAGCCAGATGTTGATGGTGACAGGTGAGGCAGTCATTGTGCCTCCGGCACCTGAGCACAAGCTTCCCTCCTAAGATGAGACTGCGGAAGCTGGCCCGAAGCCTGGGCTCTGGATTGGGGGTCCCATCACAGGGCATTTGGCACCCAAGGGAAATGTGGGTACAGACAAAACATCCCCTCTTGCATCTGGAGTCTTGTCTCTGGCCAAACCTTTTTCCTGCTCCTTCTCCCTTGCCACCACCTCACATTTGTCAAAATTCCAGCTTGATGACATGAAATTCACACATATGGCCAAGGAGGAAGCAGAGGGAGACATGGTTATCATCACCCTGGCCCATAGGAAGTGGAGAGTCAACTTACTGTCTTGAGGAGCCACTAGCCCTGAGTGCTGGTGTAGGCTCTGCACAAATCCCCCATGTGGCCTGGGACAAGTCAAAGCTCCACCCTGGGACTGTCTCTGCAGCCAACATTCCTTTAGTGGCTCTTCCAGGGCTGATACTCTAGTATTCTTTAATGATGCCTGCCAGGAAGCCTCAACTGATAACCAAATACTAAGCCCTCAACCCATGCTGTGTACCTACTAACTGCTTTACCCTGGTCTTCTGGCAGGATAGGTATATCAGCTAGCTAGTGCCTCAATAATACTGCATAACAAATGATCCCAAACTCAGTGGCTTAACACAACAATCAGTTATTCTCTAGTAGGTTGGCTGTGGCTCTGCTAATCCGAGCTGGGCTTGGCAAAGGGGCTATGCCTCAGGCTGCTTCTTGTTGCAGGTCTCTGGGTCAGCTGGGGACGTTTTGCTCCCAGAGACACTGTACCTCTCATCCTCCCAGGACAAGGAGATAGCTAGGACATACTCCTCTCATGGCAGCTATCGAAGCAGAAGAGAAAAGCAGGAACACAGGAAGCTTCCCAAGGAGCCAGTACATTTTCACTTCTGCCCAGAGTCAAGAAGCAGACACACAGGCTCCACCATGATGATGCCATGGCGAGGCCTGGCTGGCAAGGCCAGTGAAGATCAGTGCCAATCATCTAATCTACTGCATGAAAATGATTCAGCCTCTTTGATATGAAAGTTAGATTGTCCTTTCCTTTTTTCTTTCTTTGTAGTACTGGAAGAGATGTAATACAAATACGTCCCCTCACTTCCTCATCTGAGGATTCGAGAGTTGAGTATTAGATCCTCCCTATCCTCAAGCAAAAGAAATGCATTTTTCAATTTCTGGGAAGGTCGTCAGGTGAAAGAAGTGAACAGAGGGTTTAAGATAGGGAGGAATTTCCCCAGAGTCTAAGATCAGAGGTTGGGGAAAGTTTGGAACCCAATTGTGGGAAGGTTGCCTGAGAAGAGTCAAGTGAGCTGACTTGGCAGGAGGCTTCATTGAGAAATAATGTTTGAGGGTCCAGGAGCCACATGGGCTCTGAGACATCACCTGACAACCTCAGAGCAAGAAATTCCCGTCACTCTGGCACAGGCCAACAATGGTTGACCCATGACTTTGCTTGAGTTCCTTATGAACTGATCATCAGTCCAGAGAGAAACAACCCCAGGACACTGGGATTTGCTGAGCTCACGGCTGATGAAAATTCCATCACCCACCCTCTAAGGTACCCAGAAGCAGGCCTGCCCCATCACCAGTGGGGTTAGGGTCAGCATACAAATGGTGTCCCACATACCATATGCTAGAAGTTTTCTCCTCACCATCTGATTCAAGCTGGGAAACATCTGTCCCCAAGGGGTCTCCCAGTCCCCCACCTACAGGGGCAATCCAAGAAGGCTAAGGCACGGCCCTTGCCTGCTCAGAGTCCTCCGCCCAGATGGGAAACCTAGCCTATGTTCAGGAAGTGTCAAAAAGCCACATCAGAAGAAATGTCTCCTTAGAGCTACCGAAGACCTTCACAAGGCATAAGTGATCACCAGGGCATTGGAGAACCAGCATCGACGGAAGCGTAGGAATGTGAGGATAGAGAAACGGCTGCGCATGGAGCTCCTTCAGGTTATTTGTTCCACACCTACCACAGGCCAGGCTCTGTAACAGCATCCGGAGCCAGTGCTGAACGAGATTTGGTTTCTGCTTCCCAGATACTCACCATCTTAAAAGAGAGATCCAGGGAGGCTTCATGGGAGGAAAGGGATTTCACCTACATTTGAAAGAACAGGAAAAATTGGGGTAGACAGAGGGAGAGGTGGATGCTTTCCAAGCAGAAGAAAGCAATCCCTGGAAGGAGAGAGGGACTTCCTTCCACAGGAAATTCGGCTTGCAAGAGTTCCACAGGAAAGAGTGATGGGTGGTTAAAAGGAGTACCCCTCTAATGGTGACATTTTGGTAAGTATGGCAACTAGAGGAGAAGGGCCTATCAGATACCAACCATGCCGCCCACATCCGTAGTCACCCCCTTGCGTGGTTCTGGTCCCTGCTGATGGTCACGGCCTGGACACATGTTTCAGCGTCTTCTCAGCTCCATGTCATGCTCTTTCCACATTTTTTCCTCCTAAAGCCACGGTTTCTGCTTCTGGAAATATAATTCCCCTTCTGAGAGAAGTGCTATGGAAACCTCACCACAAATACACTCCCTTCCCTGATAGTACTAATTGAAGGAAAGGGCTGGTGGAAAAATGATTTTACGGAAACACAGTTTTTGTTATTTTAAAGTTAATCCACTTACTCGAGTGAACTAACCATGAGGCCCTCCACAGCAATGGTCTGTAGGGGACCTGCTAGAAGAGATTGATTGCGGATTCATTCAGTCATTCAACATTTTACTGGGCAGCCACCATGGGCCAGAGGCTGGGGGTACAAGGTTAAGTCAGTCTCAGTGTCTGCCCTTAAGAAGCTCAGTCTGAGGGGGCGAGAGACACATTCCCATGAGCATCAAGCAGAGTGGTCACTATAGCAACAGCCCTGTGCATGGAGTATTACCAGAGCACAAAAGAGGAGAACTGAACAAGGTTGAAGGGTGGGATCACCAGGGAAGGCTTCCAGGAGGCGGAAAAGGGGAATTCATGCTTTTGGAGGGATAATAGATGCTTGCAGGAGAAAAGCTGGGGGGTAGGATGGAGCCGGCAGAGAGGTAACTTGTGCAAAAGTCATAATATGCAGAAAGGCCCAAAGGGGAGAAAAAGCAGGATGAATCAAGAAAACACTCCCAAATTGGAGCTGCTGGGATGTAACATGAAGACGGGTAGTGACAAATGTTGGGTCTGGAGCAGTCAGCAGAAGCCAGACCCTGGAGGCCTGCAAGCCTTGGTAAGAGTTTGGACTTCATCATGTAAACACGAAAGGTTCTAAGCAGGGGAGAGATATAGATGATTTTGTGTTTTAGAAAGGGTGCTGGTGCAGAAGTGGCATGGAGGCTGGGGGATCAGCTGGGAGTAGGAGAGAAATGTCAGGAGCCTGTCCTAGGGAAGTGGTCTGGGGAATGGAGAGAAGGGAATGTATATAAGAAACACTTAAGGAGCTAAAATAGTAAGTCTTGGTGGTTTTCGGATACAAGGAGAGGAGAAAGAGGGAGAATTTTAGGATGACAACCAGACTTACAGCATGAGTGGAAGGTGCTACCCTTGACTGAGATGAAGAATTCTGGATGAAGGAAGTTTAGGAGGGGAAAACTAGGATCCTTTTCGGGTATGGGGTTGGAGGAACTGTGGGTGGGACTTCCAGTGGCAATGACCAGCCAGCAGGTGGATATCTGAACTCGCCCCTGTGGAGGAAGATGCAGGTTGGAGTTAAGACCTGAGAGGCATGAGCTTTAGGAAGCACAGAAGGGGATGGACCCACCTATGTGTTCATCAAGGTGATATAGGCTGCAAAGAACAGAACACACTCAAAAGTTTTTCAAACAATACAAGCATTTATTTATTTATTTCATTTGAATACATTTGGAAGTAGGTGTTTAATCCATTTGGAAGTAGCTTCTTCATCATCTCAATATGATATTGGAGACCCAGATCTTTACCTATTTCAGCTCTGCCATCTCAGTTCATCCGTAAGCATATGTCTTGTGACAACATAGAAGGCAGATGACATACCCAAAGGATGTGTAGCGCCAGGGGAAGAGGTTAGGAAACAATTTGTTCACAGATGAAATGCCTGTCTTTGGCTGTGTTTAGCAGGATACAAGAAAGGAATAGGCTCAGAAAAGAAATGGCTGGTTAAGAAGCAGAATTGAAAAGGGAATTAAATGTCCACTAGTTAGTGCTTGTGGGGTTGGAAGAGGCAACTGCTTCTTAGCGCTAAGGCTGATTTAAATTTATCCTGTGTGGACTTCTGCTGTGGACAATGATGGAATAACAGATACTGGGACTAGCAGTCACCCGCCATAAACAAGTAGAACACTGGATAAAATATATGAAACAGCTGTTTCCAGACATTGACTAACCCTCAGAATGGGACTGTGTTCCCTGAGAGAAAGTAAACAAATAAGATGAACTCCGTGATCAACCTGACTTTTTGCCTAGAGGCATTTAGCAGACCATGGCTCTAGGACGAGGAAGGAGAGCAGAGCACAGAAGCCTCACTGTTCTGAGGAGACAGAGATCACAATTCCGAGAACTGTGCAGTGGGAATTTGCGGAGCAGAGTACTGAAGAGACATATGCAGAGAAAGAGCTTCAGAAACTGCATAGGAGGCACTTTGAGTCTTTGGCTAAAAATTAGGTGTGCATGCGTAGGATGAGATTCCACGAGGTTGGATAAAGAAGAAATATTGGAGAAAGAGTACTTATTTGGGAGTTCTAAGCTGAACAATGTTCTGTGCTCGGAGTTGGGAGATGTTCAAGTTCAGGCCAATCAGAGTGGAGAGACCTCAGAATATTTAATGGAAAACTCAGGAAGGCTGCACTGTAGGAGTAAAGCTAAACTAACAAGCCTCCATCCTAGAGTGAAGGCTATCCTAGACCCATCCTATGTTTAAAGACAAGTCTTGAAAGGACTAAACCAATCTTCAAATAAGTTGTGGAATAAAACTCAACACTCTTTAAAGAAAGATAACAGGCCAGGCGTGGTGGCTCACGCCTGTAATCCAAGCACTTTGGGAGGCCAAGGTGGGCAGATCACTTGAAGTCAGGAGTTCGAGACCAGCCTGGCCAACATGGCAAAACCCCGTCTCTACTAAAAATACAAAACTTATCCGGGCTTGGTAGCACATGCCTGTAATCCCAGCTACTCAGGAGGCTGAGGCAGGAGAATCGCTTGAACCTAGGAGGCAGAGGTTGCAGTGAGTCAAGATCATGCCACTGCACTCCAGCTTAGGTGACAAAGCAAGACTCTCTCTCAAAAAAATATATCTTTGAAAAAATAATGGCCAAACATTTTCCAAGTTTGATGAAAACTATAAACTCATAGATCCAAGACACTCAATGAATTTTAATCAGGATAAACACAAAGAAAACTATACCAAGGCATATCAAATCAAAATGTTAAAAACAAATGATGGAGCAAAAAACTTGAAATGCAGCCAGAGAAAAATCTTAGCCTGGTGGCAAGGATCAAATTGATGATATCATTGTCATATCCATTATTGAAAATTGTGAATGGACTAAGAGATGAATCTTTTTTATTAGACATGCTGACTCAGGCAAAGAGAATGGAGGAAATGTGCTCACACTTAAGTCTGATAGGTTTAAGTTATTTACAATAAAGTACCCCAAAACTTATTGGCTTAAAGAAAGTAGAGTTCCCAGCACTTTGGGAGGCCAAGGCGGGCGGATCACCAGGTCAGGAGATCGAGACCATCCTGGCTAACATGGTGAAACCCCATCTCTACTAAAAATACAAAAAATTAGCCGGGCATGGTGGCGGGCGCCTGTAGTCCCAGCTACTCGGGAGGCTGAGGCAGGAGAATGGCGTGAACCCGGGAGGCGGAGCTTGCAGTGAGCTGAGATCATGCCACTGTGCTCCAGCCTGGGCAACAGAGCAAGATTCTGTCTCAAAAAAAAAAGAAAAAAAAAAGAAAGAAAAAGAAAGAAAGAAAGAAAGAAAGAAAGAAAGAAAGAAAGAAAGAAAGAAAGAAAGAGAGAGAGAGAGAGAGAGAAAGAAAGAAAGAAAGAAAGAGAAAGAAAGAAAGAAAGAAAGAGAGAAAGAAAGAAAGAAAGAAAAGAAAAGAAAAAGGAAACTAGAGGTCAATGTGCACAAGAGAGAGGTTCAAAAAATTTTAAATGTATGTTTAAAGTTAAAACTATGGATGAGGCTACTGGTATATGCATTTGTCCAGAATCAGATAAGAAGACTGTTACATTTTAAAGTTAGTTATATTGCACCTCCCCTTCCCCCCAAAATATCAGGCTCTTAGACTTAAACTTTGTTCAAGATTTAACTCTTGGGCTTGCAAAATTCTACAGTTTGTGAAAACTACTCAGCCCCCAAGAAGGGCATATTTTCCATGCTTACCTTATCCTAGGAGGATAATGGGGAGGGAAATGTACTTTCCAGAATAGCAAATTGTGTAGCTCCAAAATCACACCTGCATGATGACACTTAAAAGCTAGAAGGCAGAAGGAGAGTCTTTTACTCATCTCCCTCTTTTTATCAGAGAGAGAAACCTTTCTCAAAACACCCAGGAGCGCTGCTGGGCCTGCAGGTCTCTGTCGAGCCTCTGTTCCACAGGATGGGGTTTGTTAAAGTTGTTAAGAATAAGGCCTACTTTAAGAGGTACCAAGTGAAATTTAGAAGATGATGACAGGGTAAAACTGATTACTATGCTCAGAAACACTGGTGATACAGGATAAAAATAAACATGACACACCCAAATACAGGATGATAGTCTGTGTAACAAACAGAGATATCATTTGTCAGATTGCTTACTCCCATCTAGAAGGGGATATGATAGCCTGCACAGCATATGCACGTGAACTGCCAAAATATGGCGTGAAGATTGGCCTGACAAATGATGCTGCAACGTATTGTACTGGCCTGCTGCTGGCCCACAGTCTTCTCAGTCAGTTTGGCATGGGTAAGATCTGTGAACGCCAAGCGGAGGTGACTGCAGATGAACACAATGTGGAAGGCATTGATGGTCAGCCAGGTGCCTTTACCTGCTATTTGGATGCAGGCCTTGCTAGAACTACCACTGGCAATAAAGTTTTGGGGGCCCTGAAGGGAGGTGTGGATGGAGGCTTGTCTATCGCTCACAGTACCAAATGATTCCCTGGTTATGATTCTGAAAGCAAGGAATTTAATGCAGAAGTACACCAGAAGCATATCATGGGCCAGCATGTTGGAGATTACTCTTGCTACTTAATGGAGGAAGATGAAGATGCTCACAAGGAATAGTTCTGTCAATACATAAAAAACAGCGTAACCCCAGACATCATGGAGGAGATGTATAAGAAAGTTCATGCTGCCATGTATAAGAAAGTTCATACGACAGAATCCAGCCTAGGAGAAGAAGCCCAAGAAAGAAGTTAAAAAGAAGAGGTGGTACTACGCCAAAATGTCCCTTGCTCAGAAGAAAGATCAGGTAGCTCAAAAGAAGGCAAGCTTTTTCACAGTTCAAGAGTGGACTGCTGAGAGCTAACCCAATTTTCTATGAGAATTTTTCAGATAAAGACAATAAACTTATTGACAACAACAACAACAACAACAACAAATCAGTAACACCCGGCAGGTTACTCCTCAGGTCCCATTGGCGGAAATTAGATCATATAACAACATTTCACTAACATTCATGGAACTTCACGTATAGGGTCAAGAAAAGGCAGTCTTACTAGCTCCTAGTAACAAGTTGCCCCAAAACGTTAGTAGTTTAAAGCAACAAGCATTTATTTTGTCACCATTTCTGAGGTTTAGGAATCTGGGCACAGCTTAGCTGGATGATTCTGACTCAAGCTCTCTTGTGAGGCTGCTGTCAAGCTGATGGACAGGGCTGCAGTCATCTCAACTTGGGGAGACTCCACTTCCAAGAGGGCTCACTCATATGGCTGCTAATTGGAGTCCTTCATTCCTCACTGGCTATTGGCTGGAAGACTCAGTTCCGTGCCAAGTGGGCCTCTCGAGACACTTGAAAGTCTGAGTGTTCTCAATATACGGCAGCTGGCTTCTCCCAGAGTAAGTGATCCATGAGACAGAATGAGAGAAAGACCAAGTGGAAACTGCACTGTCTTTTATAAGCTAATCTTGGACGTGACATACCATCACTTCAGTCAGATTCTATTGGTCATATTGTCCAACTGGTATAATGCGGGAGGTGGCTATGCAAGGTGAACTCCATGAGGTGGGCATCTTTGGGGACCATCTTGGAAGTTGGCTACCACAGAGCTCTTGAAGGAGACGGAGATGACAGCGAGAGACCTCAGGTGAGCCTAAAGAGCCTGCTATCACAAGCCACGGAGAGGAGCGTTCCAGAAGAGAAGCATTCAATACTTTTTAAAATTAACAGTGAGAACCAGCAGCTAAGCATTGAGAAATACTCATTGGATTTGTCAATCAGGATCATTACATTCAGAGCAGTTACGAGCAACTCCTGTTGACCAGTTTGCTGTGGACTGAGGTTTGAGTAAATGCTGGGCAAGTGGAGAACTGCAGGTGTAGACTACAGGCAACCTTTGAACAACCTGGGTTTGAACTGCATGGGTCCACTTATAAGCAGATTTTCTTCCACCTCTGCCACCCTTTAGAAAGCAAGACCCATACTTTTCCTTCCTCCTCCTCCTACTCCTCCCCAGCCTACTCATAGTGAAGATGGTAAGGATGAAGACCTTTATGATGATCCTCTTCCACTTAATGAATAGTAAATATGTTTTCTCATTTTTATGATTTTCTTAACATTTTCTTCTCTCTAGCTTACTTTGTTATAAAGATACACTATATAATAAATATGACATACAAAATATGTGTTCATCAACCATTTATGTTTTAGGTAGAGCTTCTGGGCAACAGTAGCCTATTGGTTAAATTTAGGGGGAGTCAAAAGTTATACGCATATTTTTGACTGCACAGCAGGTAAGCACTCCTAGGCACCACATAGTTCAAGGATCAACAATACTTTTTAAAGAGGGCTGAATGAGAAGGGGAGAAGGGATATTTGGATAAAAGCTAGAGGAAGACAGGGGAAGATTTCATTTTTTGGATGTGAGAGCTCCAGTATATTTTTAGGCAGAGGGGAAGCAGCCAGTGGACTGGGAGAGTCCCGTCCTGGAAGATCCAGGAGAGGGAAGGAGACTGATTAGGTAGCCTCTTGGAGGAGGCAGGAGAATTGGAGGTCAAAGAGACAGATGGGCTGGTTGGCTTTGAACAGAGAGACACTTCATCCTCTGAGGCTGCAGGGAAGGAGGCAGGATGAGTCTGGCTGGGGCAAGACCTGATGGTGAGGATGCCTGGGAATTGAGAATTCATACCTGATGACCTCAATTTTCTTGGAAAGAGGAGGAGGTAAGTTGTAGTGAGTTGAGAGTGAACAATGATGTCAATTACCATGGTGATTACTTACATATGAAGGAAGGTTCAGAAACAGTCTGTTCTCATAAGCAGGGCAAGCCCTTCCCTTGTGATCTCATGTATACTTTCTATCTCTCAGCAAACTCATTTTTCACAGCCAGTGATGTCTTTAGACAGCACCTGTCTGAGTTATCACAGGTATGGGTTAGCGGAATGGAAATGAATGAGGTGGAGGTATCAGAACTCAGTGGGTGTGAAGAATCATGACATCTTAGCAAGGCAGAGACCTCTGAGTTCTCATGAGATGTTCCATCCAAGGGTCTGTCTCACCATCAATAGTTCATCCATCCTCTGCGTCATCATCCCCCGACAGTGAACTCGCTACTTTTAAGGAAGTCTTTCCATTTCCAAACATTTTCAAATCCTTAAGCTTTTCCTTCAGCAGTGAAGTCTCACTCTCTGATTTCCTAAGGTCCTACAGGGAATCCTAGAGCAAGTCCTACCTGGAAGCCCTTCAGAGATCTTAGTCTCTCCTCTATAATAAATGTTCCATTTTTCCCATCCCCCTTCATCTCACAGGATTTCCTGACCCCTCATCAGAACTGCCTTCTCCCCCAGATTTCCTCCAGGGCAACATTGGTCCCCAAGATTCAGCCATGACCTGGCTTACCTGCCTTCCTCCGAGCTCCCCAAAGTGCTTGCCTGGCAATTCGCAGCCCCCCAATATTCATGTGTAATTGATGGAAACTTATTTGAAATTCTTCCTCTCCCAGGATGGTTTGATCAGACTGGTGGTCTTGAAGGTCTTCTCATCATTCTCTGTCCAGACGTCAGGTTCCCTTGGCATCTTTGCTGTCAACTGCCTACCCAAGTGAGGGGTTCATTTCAGACCATGTGCTCAAATACATTTCTGTGCCCAGACCCCTTCCTAAGCGTAAGTCAAATAGGTGATCAAAGACTGTATTTGGGCGTGCAGAAAGAGGCTCCAGATTCTCATTTTGGATCTGTCTGTGACTGGTAGCAGGACTTCACAGGTCCTGTCTGAGTTTCAGGGGAAACTTGACAGAAGTTAGTGTTTGAAAATATTAACCAATGTTTTTCCCCTCTGGCATTTCTCCTTTACACACTTTGCCCCTTTCCTTCTCATCACCACCCAAATTCTGTCCTGTGCTCATTGTCTCAGAGAAGAGGTGTGACCCCAGAAAGCAGAGCAAGGAGTCTCTTGACTTTGAGTTGGAAAGTCTTGGGCCAGTGAGGCAGAAGAAAATCCCCATACCAGCAAAATTTGGAAGAAAACATGAGCAAGGTAATGCTTCCATCTCTCAGATTTGTAAAGGAGCCCCCATCTTGGGGGTGGAGTGGAAAGTTGAGAGAGGTCAGGAGCCACAAGAGTATAGATAATGGTGGTTTCCAGAAGAGGGTCCCAGAGAGAACTGGAGGACCTGAGAGGAGACGAGACCTGGGTCCCATTATCCAGAGAGCACAGGGAGGTGGTAAGACCCCAGGCAAGAGAAATAGCTTCATGGACTGTTCCAGCAGCAAAGTCCTAGTCAGCCTGCAGAGCTTTCCCAAACACTAGCATGGACCTGAAGAACAGAATGACCCTATTGCTCATAAGAGCAGTGTGGGACTAGACAAGAAGAGCAAATCAGCAAGGGCCCTGCAAAGGGACAACCTGCAGGGACCAATAAAGAAGGACAGGTACAGTGATGCGCATCACAAAAGACATTGAAGACCTGGTGCCTGGATGCCACTTGAGCCTCCAGAAAGTTAGATGCCACCATGGAAAAGGAGAGAGACTCCATATTGACAGTGATTATGTTTCTACCATGGTGGCAGAATAAGGCCTTGAAATCTAAATTGAGTGGCAAGAATAGAGACAGTCCTGCTTCTTCACTCCTGAGTTAGTGAACTGGAATTCATAACTGCACTATGTTGTTCCCATCATTCCACCCCCCTCACCCCTGCACAATGAGCACCTTGGCTGGCGGGAAAGCAGGTAGAGACCTCACAGAGTTAGAGGGTGTGTGGGTCACAGCCAAAGAATGAGAAGAGAAACAGAAGCCAGGAGTCAGCCTTGGCAGAGTGGGTTGGAGGACAGAGGCTGGTGAGAGTGCCTGGCCTTCCACGTGGTGGAAGTTCTGTTCATACCCTTTCCAAAAACTGAGGGTAAGAGGCTTAGGCTGGGGCCACCTGAGCAGGGAGGAGAGAAAGCTCAGAGGTCAGGGGTGCTGGGATGGAAAGACAGGGGACACATGGGAGTCAAGTCTCTTTATCCTCTGGATAAAGGAATTGACTTTATCCAGGACTTGAAATAAAGAGTTAATTGAAAATTGATTTGGAGACACAAAGTAGATCTTTCTGTATTTCAGTGATCACTGAGTTGAGAGGTTCTGGGAATGTCTGAAGTACCCTGTTTTTCAGTCCCTCAGGCTCCCTTCTCCCTGGCCACGTTGAGATGCCTCACCTCTCAGACTCGTACACGGAGAGTGAACTCTCTGCCCTATCACGCTATGCTGCATATAATCCCCTATCCTTTGCTTCCCACTCCACCCTATTCCAGATCCCTCCTGGCTCCCCAGTACCTTTCACCATCAAATGAATTGTTTTTGCAGAATTGCCCCTGAGCAGCCTTATCCATACCTGGACCTGCTGTAGATGATGAGATTGTGGACTTTGAGTTGATGCTATAATGGGATGAGGCTTTTGAGGAGCTTAGGAAGAGGTGAGTGTATTTTGCACGTAGGAGGGTCTTGCATCATTGCAGCTAGAGGGAGCACTATGGTAGTTAGCCTCCAGTGATCTTCATGTTCTGATATTTATGCCTTTGGTAGTCCCCTCCCACATTAAATCAGGACTGACCTCTGTGACCAATGGAACGCAGCAGAAGTGAGAGTGTGTGGCATCCAAGGGCAGACCATAAAAGACATTGCAGCTTCCATCTTGGTCTCTTGGATACTTTGCATTGGGGTAGACAGCAGCCATGTCTTGAGGATACTCAAGAAGCCTTGGAGCCCACATGGAGAGGAACTGAGTCCTGCCGTGAAATGCCATTGAGCCAGTCTAAAGGCCCCAGTCAAGCCTTTAGATACGTATAGCCTGGACTGACATCTGACTGCAGCCTCACATGAGACCCAAGCTAGAACTTCAGCCAAGTCACAAATAATTTCTGATGCATAGAAACTGTGAAAGATCATGAATGATTATTTTTTGTTTTAAATCACAAAGTTTTGGGGGATTTGTTATGCAGTATTTGATCACTAATTCATCACCATCCACTATCAGAGCTTCCAATGTTTTTATCCTTCCTAAATAAAGAACAGAGAAGTTGTGTGGTGGTCCCAGGTCACATAGCAGAGCTACCAGCTTCAATACAATATTCAACTTCTATGTTCTTATATAGAGTTCCTATATCTGCTTCACCTCTTTACCTACCTCTCTCCTTTTTAGACCATACCTTCACTTAGCCCATGCTCCTATGTCCCCACCATCATCACCTGTTTTGGAAACAGGTTTATTTCTCCCCTCTTCTCAAATCCTTTGTGCTCAAAACCTAACCACCTACAATGTGGAGATGGCAACAATCACAGCCTGTGTCTAATGTCATCCAACGTGGCCAATTTGTGACAGGTAGACTTAGTAGCTGCAATATTTGCCAGCAGGTTTTCACGTACCAGGCTGGTTCAGAAACCACCATGATGCTTCAAGATACATAATTCTTTTTTTTAATAGACTTTATTTATTTATTTATTTATTTATTTATTTAATTGTATTGCTATACTTTAAGTTCTAGGGTACATGTGCACAACGTGCAGGCTTGTTACACATATATACATGTGCCATGTTGGTGTACTGCTCCCATTAACTTGTCATTTACATTAGGTATTCCTCCTAATGCTATCCCTCCCCCCTCCCCCCACCCCACGACAGGCCCGGATGTGTGATGTTCCCCACCCTGTGTCCAAGTGTTCTCATTACTCAGTTCCCACCTGTGAGTGAGAATATGCGGTGTTTGGTTTCCTGTCTTTGCAATATTTTGCTCAGAATGATGGTTTCCAGCTTCATCCATGTCCCTACAAAGGACATGAACTCATCCTTTTTTATGGCTGCATAGTGTTCCATGGTATATACGTGCACATTTTCTTAATCCAGTCTATCACTGATGGACATTTGGGTTGGTTCCAAGTCTTTGCTATTGTGAATAGTGCCGCAATAAACATACATATGCATGTGTCTTTATAGTAGAGGGAATCCTCCCTAACTCATTTTATGAGGCCAGCATCATCCTGATACCAAAGCCTGGCAGAGACACAACAACAAAAAAAGAATTTTAGACCAATATCCCTGATGAACATTGATGCAAAAATCCTCAATAAAATACTGGCAAACCAAATCCAGCGGCATATCAAAAAGCTTATCCACCATGGTCAAGTTGACTTCACCCCGGGATGCAAGGCTGGTTCAACATATGCAAATCAATAAATGTAATCCATCATATAAACAGAATCAAAGACAAAAACCACATGATTATCTCAATAGATGCAGAAAAGGCCTTTGACAATATTCAACAGCGCTTCATGCTAAAAACTCTCAATAAACTAGGTATTGATCTCAAATATAATAAGAGCTATTTATGACAAACCCACAGCCAATATCATACTGAATGGGCAAAACTGGAAGCATTCCCTTTGAAAACTGGCACAAGACAGGGATACCCTCTCTCACCACTCCTATTCAACATAGTGTTGGAAGTTCTGGCCAGGGCAATCAGGCAGGAGAAAGAAATAAAGAGTATTCAATCAGGAAAAGAGGAAGTCAAATTGTCCTTGTTTGCAGATGACATGTTATATATTTAGTAAACCCTGTCGTCTCAGCCAAAAATCTCCTTAAGCTGATAGGCAACTTCAGCAAAGTCTCAGGATACAAAATCAATGTGCAAAAATCACAAGCATTCCTATACACCAATAACAGACAAACAGAGATCCAAATCATGAGTGAACTCCCATTCACAATTGCTTCAAAGAGAATAAAATACCTAGGAATTCAACTTAGAATGGATGTGAAGGACCTCTTCAAGGAGAACTACAAACCACTGCTCAATGAAATAAAAGAGGACACAAACAAATGGAAGAACATTCCATGCTCATGGATAGCAAGAATCAATATCATTAAAATGGTCATACTGCCCATTTCTAGATTTAATGCCATTCCCATCAAGCTACTAATGACTTTCTTCACCAAATTGGAAAAAAACTACTTTAAAGTTCACATGGAACCAAAAAAAGAGCCCGTATTGCCAAGACAATCCTAAGCCAAAAGAACAAAGCTGGAGGCATCACGCTACCTGACTTCAAACTATACTACAAGGCTACAGTAACCAAAACAGCATGGTACTGGTATCAGAACAGAGATATAGACCAATGGAACAGAACAGAGCCCTCAGAAATAATACCACACATCTACAACCATCTGATCTTTGACAAACCTGACAAAAACAAGAAATGGGGAAATGATTCCCTATTTAATAAATGGTGCTGGGAAAACTGGCTAGCCATATGTAGAAAGCTGAAACTGGATCCCTTCCTTACATCTTATACAAAAATTAATTTGAGATGGATTAAAGACATAAATTTTAGACTTAAAACCATAAAAACCCCAGAAGAAAACCTAGGCAATACCATTCAGGACATAGGCATGGGCAAGGACTTCATGACTAACTCACCAAAAGCAAAAGTAACAAAAGCCAAAATAGACTAATGGGATCTAATTAAACTAAAGAGCTTCTGCACAGCAAAAGAAACTACCATCAGAGTGAATAAGCAACCTACAGAATGGGAGAAAATTTTTGCAATCTATCCATCTGACAAAGGGGTAATATCCAGAATCTACAAAGAACTTAAACAAATTTACAAGAAAAAATCAAACAACCCCATCAAAAAATGGGCAAAGGATATGAACAGACACTTCTCAAAATAAGACATTTATGCAGCCAACAGACACATGAAAAAATGCTCATCATCACTGGCCATCAGAGAAATGCAAATCAAAACCATAATGAGATGCCATCTCACACCAGTTAAAATGGTGATCATTAAAAAGTCAGGAAATAACAGGTGCTGGAGAGGATGTGGAGAAATAAGAACACTTTTACACTGTTGGTGGGAGTGTAAACTACTTCAACCATTGTGGAAAACAGTGTGGTGATTCCTCAAGGATCTAGAACTAGAATACCATTTGACCCAGCAATCCCATTACTGGGTATATACCCAGAGGATTATAAATCATGCTACTATAAAGACAAGTAATTCTTGGCTTCGCTTTGAGCTTGTCAGATTGGCTCAAAGAAAGAAGAGTCCTAACCAAAAATACAAGAACTTAATTAGGAAGAAGGGCCATAATGTGACCCACGAAGGCTCAGTTTCAACCCTTCACCCCCTGAGTATGATGTTTTCACAATCCCCTTTGAGTTTTAGAGGCAGAAACCCAGTGGTGGAAACATGGCCAGAGGAAGACAGAAGAAGGGATAAACACGTGGCCTTGGATCATTCTGTGTCTCAGCTCTCATTGCCCCTCAGCCCAGAAATCTTGCATCCTCTCCCCAGAGTGAAACTCTCACCCTTGAAGGGTAAGCCCCAAGCCACCCCTCACTGTGAATCCTGCCAACCCTACCTCCGCACATACCCCTTTCCCCAAAATTCTGAAAACACAGGGCTCCAACCCCATTTCTCACTTGCCCTTACTTCTCTCCACCTTGTGTAATAGTTCATTTCTTTCACATCCTACCTCCCCCGACTCTGAGCTCCTTGAGAAACAGGAGCTGCATCTAATTCACACCATTGCTCACGGAGGGCCTGATCAAACCTGGGCCTGACTGAAGATGTTCAGAAGTATCTGCTGAATTGGGCACAAAGCTACACAGTGGAACAGTTGACATGTGGTCCCTCGAGTTATGGGATTAATTTGAATTCTGTAGGAAGAACTTCTCTGTTGGGTTAAACTTGGCTGGCTGGGGCAGCCAGCAAATTGGGGCAGGCAGGCAGGCAGAGCAAATAGTATGTGGAATGAAAAATACGTAGCAAAGCCCTTTGGTTTATTTAGCCATTTGAGGAAGGGCCTGAGTGGGAATGTGCAGCAGAGCCATGCCTTCTCCTGGGAAACATTCCCAACAGCCAGGCCCAGTTTCCCCAGGGAGTAACCCATGCATAGCTCCCTGCTGATGCCCTCATAAGGGGGGACCTTGCCTGCCATTCTCTTCTGCCTCCCTTTGGAGCACCCCCTTCTCCAGCATTTCACAGTAATGACCATGTTCCTACCTAGGTGGAAGAGATCACCTGACCATATGACTTTGACCCATTATGGACAACTGGTTTTTTCTTCTTAACAGGCCCCATGTTTCAGCACCCCCAAGCAGAAGCATTTGGCAGGGAAACAGCTTTCTCACTGAAAGCCTGAGCTTGGCACAAAACACATCAGGAGTTTTTAGGTCAGGCAAGGTGGGGGTGGAGGTAAGTCAACTGCCCGCCCTATTGTTAGGACTCTCTGGGTTGCCAGTGACTGAAAACCCAACCCATCAGGCTTGAGCCAAAAGAGAATTCATTGAACCATACTCCCAAAAAGCCCAACATAGCTCTAGCTTCAGGTGCAGCTTGTTCCAGGATTTCAAATTGTCACTAGGGAGCAGTCTTGGTCCATTTCTCAGCCCTACTCTCTTCCAGTTGTCTTCATTTTCAGGCTTCAAGTTGGGGTAAGATGGCTGTCAGCAGCTCCAGGCAATACCTCCCAAGGTCAAATTCAGCAAGCCGGGCTGAAGTCCTAGGTGGTACAGGCATATAGTTCCAGATACTTGAGAGAGTTATGTGGGAGAATCACTTGAACCTAGGAGTTTGTCAAACCTGGGCAACAAAGTGAGACCCCATCTCTAAAAACAAAATAAAACAAAAAATCCAATTCAGCAACTAGTTTGGGGCAGGCTTTCTATTACTTGCAACCCAAAGCATTCTAACTGATTCACTCAGTATACTAGTGAGCTGCTTCCAAGTCTAGGCAGCCCGTGAAAATAGCTGTATAAAGAGATGCCTGCCCCAGGTGTGACCGATAGAAGGTGGAGGGCTACCCCCAACAGAGTTCCTGGGAGGAGCCAGAGGTGTGGAGAGGCAGACTTTCCTTTTGAGATCCAGTGCTCCTGAGCATTTGAGAAGATGCTCAACATACAGCACTCTTTTAAGGTCCTGTGGCAAGAGGGTTAGACTTCCTCAGGTGGGCAGCTGTGTGCCTGCATCCCCAGGTGCCCTGTGGATGAAGTGTCTGGGCTCTGATGGGGAAAGTGGGAAAGGGAAGAGCTTAGATGCAGCTGGTGAAATGCCTCGTTTCTAAGCTTCCTGGTTTCTGTGGCCACCTATGTGATGGCAAGTAGTCAGGTGTGTGCACGTGGGTCTGAGAGCCCAGGCAGGGACAGGCTCCTTTTTGTCAAGAGTCAGCTTCTGCTCCTGCTGCCTCCTGCAGGGCCAGCTTGAATCTCAGTATAGTGGGTGCTGGAATGTACCACCCAGAGTCCCTCTGGGGTAGGGTGACAGCTGCTGATGGCTCATACATAGTTTAAGGTATCAGCTGCACACAAGACCACGCTCCCCCCTGGGGTAGCCTGCACCTTAGGACTCGTGCTGGGGTGTAGATACAGACAGCCAGTATTTACACAGAGAGCCAGAGTTGGGCTCAATCCAGGCCAACTCTGAAGGGCATCCCAGCTACGAGCTCCCCTCAGGGTTGGCTGAGACCTCTCTTGCTACTGCACTACAATTAACCTTCATCCTCTGTCCAGGCCTTCCCATGTTCCCCAGTATATCCCCTGCACGCAAATCTCTGTCCCAGAGTCCACCTCCTCAAGAGCCCAAGCCATGGCACCAGGTGAGGCAGGCGGTGTGTGTGAAGCCTGATATGAGAGACTGGATCCCAATCACTTCTTTTCCTGCACTGATGGGAATAGTACTAAAGAAGCAGTTGAGAAGCATAGACCCTCTTGTTTATGTTTTTTGGGATTTGTTTTGTTTTGTTTTTTTGTTTTTGAGACGGAGTCTCACTCTGTTGCCCAGGCTGGAGTGCAATGGCATGACCTGGGCTCACTGCAACCTCAGCCTCCCTGGTTCAAGCAATTCTCCTGCCTCAGCCTCCTGAGTAGCTGGGACTACAGGTGCCTGCCACCACACCCAGCTAATTTTTGTATTTTTAATAGAGATGGGGTTTCACCATGCTGGCCAGGCTGGTCTCAAACTCCCGACCTCAGACGATCCGCCTGCCTTGTCCTCCCAAAGTGCTGGGATTACAGGTGCGAGCCCCCACGCTGGGCTTGTTTATGTTTTTATTAAAATTAAAAGAACTTTCTATTATTAGAGAAACAATGTATGCTCACTGAAAAAAAAAAAAAACTGGAAAATTCCAAAAAGCCAAGTAAATTAATCATGTAATTAAAAGACCCACATCCTTCCATGAAACACAATGATGACTTTGTGCATTTGAATTTGAAACTATGTATGGAGTCCTTCCTACATTCTAGGCCATTCAGGCTCCCAACAACCCACGAGGTAGACCTCATTATTCCCATTTTGCCAATGAGACTTGAGACACTCAGAACCGTGGAGTTACAAGAGGGCAAACAGCAAGCGGACAGAGCTTCCGACTGCAAGTTCAGAGCTTTCCCCATCG
Source organism: Macaca nemestrina (assembly GCF_043159975.1). Lineage (NCBI taxonomy): Eukaryota > Metazoa > Chordata > Mammalia > Primates > Cercopithecidae > Macaca > Macaca nemestrina. The sequence goes on from NC_092133.1 coordinate 66,151,799, forward strand.
CACCCCAGACCACCAAGTTGATGTCAGTGTTTCTGAGCGTGTTCTTCAATGGGGAAGAGGGTGGCAGATATGTAAGAAAGTTCCTAGGCCAAAAAATGGGACCCTCCCTCTCGTCCCGGTTCTGCCATTTACTTGCTGGTTGATCTTAGACAGGTATTTTCTCCTGAATGGGGTGTCTGTGTAGGGAAGGCTGTGGAGTCTATGCGCAATGTGTTGGGCACTACGGAAATGGATAGGGTTAGCAAGTGCAGTGGCTCTGGTTGCCTGAAGAGGGCACCACTGAAAAGAAAAAGCCCTAAAATGGGGGGGGGCGGGGGTTGGGACACCCCTCCTCCAACAGAAGACAATATGCCTATAGTGGATCCCCCATGGGCCTCCCAGGGGCACTGGGGAAGGGGGCTCCAGGGGCTGCAGGAGCCTCCAACAAAGCCAGAACCGTGACAGGGTGGAGCCCCAGACCTGGAACCTGGTGCGTCTGTGTAAAAGGCTTAATTTATCTTTTGTAATTCTCTTTGGCCAAGGGAGACGACAGGGGAATGTTTTACTTTCTTTTTTTTTTTTTAAAGAAAACTTTCCATTGTGGAAATGGCATGTGTTTATTTTTAAAAATCCAGCCACAGGGATATATAACTTCTAGGGGAGGGAGACAGCTCAAGGGCCAAGACTGACCCTCCTGCTGTGAAAGTTGGGTCTGGGTTTCTTTTGCCATTTGATGCTTCCCTCCTAGGCCTCTTTCCTTTAAGCAGAACAGAAATCTTGCTCGTGGATGTGAAGGAGAATGATCAAGAGGAGAGGTGAATTCCAGATAATTAAAATATTACTACAATAATGGTGACTGACATTTATCAGGCACTTACCCTGCACCAGGCACTGGGCTAGGAGCTTTGCAAATTGAATATTGTGCGAAGTATTCATAATAGCCCAAGGAAATAGCTTTCATTGTCTCTATTTTACAGGTGAGAAAATCCAGTCTTAGAGAAGTAGTTACCAGTCCAGGCTGGTAAAGCAAGAATTACGCACAGGCTTGACTGACTGCAAAGTCATAACTATAATCTTCTATTGTGGCAGAATCTTGGACCTCTGTGGTCACTACTGTCAGCACGAGCCCACTGTGTGGGAGGACAGACCGAACCCCAAGGAAGAGGCGGGGGCCTTTCTTCTCTCCACACGGGAGATGCTAGGACCAGTCCGCCCCCTAGCTTCTTTGGTGGGATGCACAGAAGTTTACTTCCTCTGTCTTGGCCGCAGGCCTTCCTATGGAAAATGCTCTCTTGGGTAGCAGGGGATAAAAGGAGCCTGCTGAGCAAGGGGTTGGATCAAAAGCCTTGCTGTGAAGGTGGGGGAGGCAGTTTCCCCTAACTGTGGTGACTTGGAGGTGGGATCCAGGGCCCAGGCCACTTTGCTTCCCACCCTCCCTTCCTAACAGTGTAACCTTGGGTGAGTTACATAACCTCTGTGTATCTGGGTTTTCTCATCTGTTAAATGGAGAAATAGAAATACCTACTCTTGTGGAGATTTCATCTTGCTAGATGATGTGTATAATAAAGCACTTAGAACAGTCCATAGTAATGCTTAACAAAAATTAGTTATTATTCTCCAAAAGTGACTCATTTTCACCAAGTAGACCATGGTGAACAAATGTTCACAGATATACACAGCTGATGTATAAATGGTCAGACATAAGACACAGTGCTTTTTTATGATCGTTCTTCTACTGACCAAAAATGCAGCCCCTACCCCCAAGTTCATCTTGCTTGTTGTTTTAACCTGGCTACTCCTCTTGACTAGAGGCACTTGGAATTCTCAAAAGAACCTGATGGGGTTAGGGACCCCAAGTCTCTCTGTTACAGAAGGTTTCAGTATAATTCTGAAGCTCTATGGGATACCACCTGTGGTCCTTCTACCCCTCCAGGTCCAGGTTTAGCTAGGAGTTACCCAGCTTAAAAAAGAACGGCACCTGCCATTTTGGAAGACTTTGTTCTCTCTGTCTGCACCCCCAACACCCTGCCCTTTCTAGATGGTCCTTTCTTGGGTCGTTTGAGCCTATGTTTCTAGGCTGGCAAAGCCTTGGCATCTTCATGATCCTCACTACCACTCACACCACCAATGTGACATCATCACCAACGTCATCCATCAATGCCACCATCTAATCTAAACCATGATTACCATCACTTCTTTTAGCAGCAACACCATCCCATCCCACAACCACCTCCATCACTGATATTGTCTTCACCATTTTCATCTTCCTTTCAGCCATTGTCACTGTCAGGATCTCTCTCACATGATCATCTTTGCACTTTCAAGATCACCTATGCTCAGGGCCAGACAGAACCCTTTGGTAGTAAGTGACAGAAATTCAAGTTGACTGACTTAAGAAAAGAGATGGAAAGGATTGTGGTTCACATATCTAAACTAGAAAGGGTGAGACTGTCCGAGGGATGACTGGGACTCAACACCAAGAGAAAGCTTTCATTTTCTCCATCTCTCATCTACACTTCTCTCCAGAGTCCATTTTATTCTCTTCTGCAGACAAACTCCTGTCTATGTGAGCTTCATGGATTTATACGCAGCTGCATAGTGACTCAAAAGCAAATGAATTTCTATCTCCCAAGCTCTGATTGAAAAATCCTAATGGAAGTCCCTGATTGGTTTCACTTAGTCATCCTTTGGGCCAATCATAGTGGCTAGAAATGTGTGGTTCTGTGATTGACCCTGCTTGGTCGTGTGCCTAGTAAAAACATGGCAACTGGGGGAAGCTTGGTGAACAGGTGAGTACTCTACTTTATGTTAACATACATCCCATTCACCACCATCACCAGCACCACCAGCACCACCGCCATCACCACCATCACCACCCTCACTGCCACGGCCATCACCACCATCACCATTATCACCACTACCACCATCACCACCGCCACCACCACCACCACCACCGCCGCCACCACCACCACCACCACCATTATCTCCACTATTGCCATCACTGCTACCACCACCATCACCACTACCACCATTACCGTCATCATCACTATCACCACCACCACTACTGTCACCACCATCTCCACCACCATCACCACCACTACCACCATCACCACCACCATTATCTCCACTACTGCCATCACCACCACCATTACCACTACTATCATTACTATCATCACTATCACCACCACCACCACCACCACCATCATCACTAGCATCACCGCCACCACCACCCACCAGCACTGCCACTGCCATCACCGCCACTGCCATCACCATCACCACCACCTGCCATTGCCACCACCCGCCATCGCCACCACCCGCCATCACCACCACCACTGCATCACCACCACCACCACCACCACCATTATCACCACTAGTGCCATCACCACCACCACCATCACCACCACTATCACCACCACCACCGCCACGATCGCCACCATCATCACTCTTTTTCTGGGAACTATAATGTGCCCAGCCTTGAGCTTCACATGTGAACTACATCAAATTTGAGTTTGATGAAATCTCCAACCCTGCAGGAATTTGCTGTCTCTGGAAACAATAAAGTTGACTGGTTCAAGGAGCTAGACTTCTAGTCCTTGGCCACAGGATGGGAGCAAAGAGGGAAGCTGTAGGGACAGCATCTGACACCTCTTCAGCACTGGCCCTAAGCCCTGAACAGACCCAGAGTCCTTGGAAGCTTACAAGGCTGTGCTGTGATGGCCAGGCCACTTGGCAAATAGCTGCCTGTGCCCAGCCAGGAGCTGGAGTCATTCCTTCATACTCACAAAGTTCCCACCCCAGCCGACTGCCCTGTGCTCTACCAGAGCCCTCAGCACATCTTCCCTGTTTCCTCAGGGGCTGGGACTTGCTTTTGGCTCTATGCCCCCTACTCCTGCTCCACCTCTGAGCAAACATCTGTTTCCAGACGTTGTCCTAGAGCCTAATAAAGTCTCGGAAAGGCCCAAGTTAATATATCCACAGACCTGCCTGTCAGCGGCTAGCTAATGTCAGGAACGGAGCACTCGAGGAAAGCAAGACCCTTCATTTCCTGATGAGGGTGGAGTGTACAGGAAAGATAAACAGGGCTTCCCTCCCCATTTCAGAAATGACCTTAACAAAGCAACAGTTTTTAAGAAAAAGAGAAAAGAGAAAAATGGCCTTTGTAATAAGGTTTACAGGAACAAATGTTTCAGGTGGTTCTGCCTTCACAGCTACTGCTGGGGAAAGAGCACAACCAAGCAGCTCTTTCAACTCAAGAGCTCAGTCATGAGTGCAAAGCCTCCTGTGGATTCATTGGCCATTGGCCACAGTCCAGACACTGGGCTGAGCCCGAACCTGGGGGCTATGAGTTGCCTGGCAGGGAAAAGACCTGCCCTGAGTGGAAGGTCTGGCAGGGTGACCTTGGACCACATTCTGCCTCTCTGTATTCAGTTTCTGCAGATGCCACATACTAGTGGAGCCTTGGAGGATTGACAAGGGTCCTTCTGGGCAAGGGGTGGGGGTACCCCACACTTCAAACCAGAAGAGTAGCCCCTAAGATGAGATCTGACTACTGAGTTCCGTGGTCAAGACCAAGAGTTCCACAGTGGTGGGGGTGGGCAGAGGGTCGGGGGACAAGAAAGAGAGCAGAGACACAATGCTATAACTTGCATACCTCACCACCACCACTACTGTCACCACCATCTCCACCACCATCACCACCACTACCACCATCACCACCACCATTACCACTACTATCATTACTATCATCACTATCACCACCACCACCACCACCATCATCACTACCATCACCGCCACCACCACCCGCCATCACTGTCACTGCCATCACCATCACCACCACCCAAATAATCCTCTAGACAGATAGGAGGTAAGCGAGGATCTGGATCAGTAAACTAATTGATCTCTTCATTATCCGTCGGTCGTCAACCAGAAACATCTGTCTCTTAAACCACAGTTGCCCACCGTTCCGACAGCTCTTCCTGCCTGTCAAGGAGAGCTCAAGTCCTGGGTTCCTTCTCTGAGCACGTAATTGGGGCGCCCTTCCACTAACTCTGAGGCCAGATTTTGAGCCCTTGTTTCCATGGACTGACAGCCCTGAGGGTCTGTGTTTTACTCTCACTCCTTAACTGATTGTTCTTTCTCCAAAAAGCTGCAAATGGGGCCCTAATGGCTGCATTTTCTTGTGGTTTCTGATGCCTGGTTGCAGCACCACCATCACCATCATCTCTTCTGTATTCTGCACTTGGTTAGGGTCTTGCACACATGATCTCATTTGAGTCTTCCAGCATTCCCCTAAGTAAGAATTCATCTTCCCCTGCCTGGGCAGAAGGCTGACTTCCAGAGAGGTTAAGACATTTACCAAAAGGCACGCAATTTGTAGATAAAGAAGCAAAGCTTCTGGTGCTTTGTTTCAGCTCAACCTGAGTTAGCAAAATGGTTTCATCTCAAGTACTAATCTCAATAGATTGATAATAGCTTTCTGCTTTGAGGAGCATAATGGATTGTGTGTGTGTATGTGTGTGTGTGTGTGTGTGTGTGTGTGTGTGTGTATGGTGGGAGTGGTGTTCTGTAGTTGATTAGTGATGTCTGCCAGTGGTGTGGGAATGGAAGTATTGGCATGTATGTGAAACACAACTAGACCATACCACTTAAGAAGAATGGAAGGGCAGGTGTTTGGGACTATTGGGGTTCAGGAGGTCACATGATACATCCCAGGCAAAGATGGACCACATAACCTTGGAACTTCTGCTCTATTCTCCCAGTCCCTTTCTCTGTCTGGATGCTGCCATGCTCCAAGGACCAGCTCAGAATTCACCTCTTCCAGGAAGCCTTCCTGAACCTTCACTCCAAATCTAAGTCTCCACCCACTTCCCTTCTCTGAGTCCCAAGGCACTAATCATCTGCCTGCTTGCTTGGCCTTCAGCTTACGCTGCCTGGCACTGCAGTTCTTTCTTCTGCACACATAGGTCCCCACAGATGCCCCTCAGGACTGTGAGTTCTGTGAGTAACTAACTCTGGGTTTTGCTCCCACTGGGAGGCTCAATAATAAATGCAGACTAATTTATATAAGTGACCTAGACCGTGCAAATGGGCAAGCAGTAACCTTCCTCTGCACTGCCAGAACACAGGGCTTGAGAGGAGGCAAGAACCCCTGTTTGGTTTTTATTGTACATGCCCAGTCTCTACAGTCATTATAATGGTAAGTTTGGCTCCCATAAACCTAGTCCTGACTCAGCACTTTGCATCCACTATTGCATCCAATCCTCACAATGACTCTAGGAGATAGGAATTCTTCTTCTTATAGTTCATACTTTAAAAAACAGATGCATAGAGGCCACATAATTTGCAAGGTCACATAGGTAGTACACAGTGGAGCCAGAACCTGAAACTACCTGAAATAGCCTTCAAGTGAATAGAAAATTAGTTTCAGAGTCATGTACACCTGACCTTGGAATAAGGCCAGGTAGGTGCCAGGTAGGAGACTTCTGCTGAATTATTTTCAAACCATCTAGGTCCAGAGGGATATGGGCTGCTTAGTACCTCCAGCTGCTCCTGGAAGAAGTCAACAAAAGACAGTGGGTCTGGGCAGCATCTGGGCACTAGGGTTGACAGCTGGGCATGGGCTTTGCTAACCACAACATTCCCCAAATCCTACTTTTCAGAGTCAAATAATCCTCTAGACAGATCCAGTAGCCCACCCCACCAGGCATTCATTCTTGCTCAGGTAAACACTTACATCTGTGGACCTTACATCCTGGTATTCATGACATTGATTAGTTTCTTCCCACATGACTCTGGGCTTGGCCAGGTGACTTGTTCTGGCCAATGAGACATTAGCAATTGTCACACAAGCAGAGGCATGATAAGCAGTCCTGGAACTCTCCTCATGAAAGCCAGCCCTCATGCTGGCTCAGGATAGACTATAGCCATACTGCCTAGAGCAGAACCTTTTAGCTGAGCCCGGTTAATACACATAATCATAAGAAATAATAAATCATTGTTTAAGCCACTAAGTTTTGGAGCAGTTCATTATGCAACTATAGATGACTGACATACTGTCGCTAGTTATGGCTACCATCATTTTTAGACATTGGGGTCCTGACCATGCTGGCTCAGGATAGACTATAGCTGTATACCTAAAGCAGAAGAACCTTTTAGCTGAGCCCTGTCAATACACAGAATCATAAGAAATAATAAATCATTGTTTAAACCACTAAGTTTTGGAGCAGTTTGTTATGCAGCTATGGATGGCTGACATACTGTCTCTACTTGTGGCTACCATCATTCCTAGACATGGTTGGAGTGCTGACCATTCAGAAGCACCTACGTGCTCTTGTATATACATCTCAACCAAAGCAGATTACACACATAGAGCTCAGCACACATCCCTTTCTGCCAACGCACACAAACACTCATACACACACACAGGGAATGGTTTGGAGCTAACTCATGTGTACCTTGAGGCAGCCCTGGTCACCCACAGTATTTGCACTCCCCTACACATGCCTGCTTGCCTGTGCATGCAGAAATGTGCACTATCTTCTGTGTCACAAAATACAACAGCAGAAAAGGCATGCACCACAAAGTCTTACATTGATGGCAGATAGGGGTCACACACACATACACATGTGCACATGGTCTCTCACGGCCTGAAACCATAAGCACCCAAAGGTGCAGAAAACAGGAGAGTGAAGAGGCCTTCAGTCCTTTCCCTCTGCACTCCACATTTCAGCCTTGGTGAACCACTTGGCTTCCCCAAAGCACTATGCACTTTTTCACCTCCAGGCCTTTGCACAGGCAGGTCCCCCTGTTTGGCATGCCTTCCCTACACCCCATTCACCTGGCCACTCTACTCACCCTTCAGGTATTATGTCCCAAGCCTAGTAGGGGCTACTTTTCTACGCTCCCACTATTTCCTGCATGGTAGTTGGTCTTCACCACCAGCCTTGTTTCATTTATGAGTGTGTCTCCAACACCAGCACAAAGCCTGGCACTAGACAGCACTCCATAAATATTTGTTGAATGAATGGATTTTTGAGCTGGGAAGGCCGTTAGCCATTCCACTTCTTCTTTCCTGCCTCATCCATCAATCTCTACATGTTATATAAGAAGAAGTAGATGCACAGCTTAGGTAACAGAGCTAGGAGAGAGCCAGAGCTAGAATCCATCCATTCATTCCGTCCTTTGCTCACTCTTTCCTTCATTCCACCATGCCTTGGGCATCTACCCTGTGCTGAGTGCTGAGGATATGGGGATGAGTACAGTCATCCCTGCCCTCTGGGAACTCACAGCTCAGGAGGAGACAGATGCAAGTCACAGTTAGAAGTGGCTTAAGCTACAGAAGACAGACTCAGAATAACAGCGGCTCAAATGAACTCAGTTATTTCTCATTTATGTGAAAGTCTAGGCTTGTTTGGCAACTCGACTCCATGAAGCCACCAGGGGCCCAGGTACCCTTCTATCTTGTTGCTTGATGCAGGAGTCAGAAGCAGAGCTAGAAAACTGAGTGTCATGCCAGGGATCATAAAGCCTGGGACAGAAGTAAGAAACAGAAAGTCTGGAGCTCCTTGGGGAGGCTCTGGCAGGTCCCTGTCCACACCTCCATGGTTTTGCCTGTTCTGGCTACAGTATGGGAAAGTTGGGCTTGTTTTAAGACCTAGGCTTGGGCTGGGCACAGTGGCTTACGCCTGTAATCCCAACACTTTGGGAGGCCGAGGTAGGCGGATCAAAAGCTCAAGACCAGCCTGACCAACAGGGTGAAACCCCATCTCTACTAAAAATGCAAAAATTAGCCGGGCATGGTTGCACATGCTTGTAATTCCAACTACTCGGGAGGCTGAGGAAGGAGAATCGCTTGAACCCAGGAGGTGGAGGCTTCAGTGAGCCGAGACTGCACCACTGCACTCCAGCCTGGGTGACAGAGCAAGACTCCATCTCGAAACAAACAAAAACAAACAAACAAAAAACAAAAACAAAAAAACCTTAGGCTTGGGGTAGACAACAGAAGCAGAGAGATCAGAGAGGAGGAACAGATCCGAAAAAAAGGGAAGGAGGTGGAATCTCCAGGACTAGTCCCAACTCAAGTGAGTGAGGGAAGAGAGGGCAGGGAGAAAGCAAACATCCCAGCTGAGCACAGGGTGATGCCATACATGGCACCGAGGGAACAAAGGGCAGGGAGGGTGTGGGGAAGCTGAGTGTGAGGTGGAGGGGAGGGGCGCTTCAAGAGCCATCGTGAGCAAGCTGTGCGTGGGACATGAACTGTGTGTTTGAGTGGGAGAGTTGTCCGCAGAGAGATAGAAACTGGAGCCTATGATGGACAAGTTCTCCCAGGGTGAGCGCTTAGTCCAGGTTCTTCCCTAGATGGACCTCCCAATCCCTCTGGAAGCTTTTAGAAGCAGACAGGAACCTGGACTTCCTTGCCATCTCCTCCTAACAACCACAAAGAGATTCTGACTCAGAAAGGTAGCCTGAGATCCTATATGTGACTGGGCTCTTATACATGCAAGAAAAGAAACCCAACTCAAACTGGCTGGAGCAGAAAGGACTCTTGTCACCAGGCTTCTGGCACAATTTGATTGAAGGGATTCGATGATGTCTTCAGGACTCAGTCGCTCTCCACCTCTGTTTGCCTCCGTGTTGGCTTCATCCTTATTTATCAACAGTGGCAAGACAGCTGCAGCAGCTCCAGCTTATCCCTTTAGAAAGCCCTTCCAAGGAAATAGCTGTCGTTCCCAGTCACTCCAGTCCAACTCTCACCGGCCTGAACTGGGCCACATGTCCTCGCTGACCTAATCACAGTAGCCAGGGGAGATGAGAGAGGCCAACTGGTGAGGTTACTTCCTATTCATATGCCAGGTATGGAGTTAACCCCACCAGAGCCATATGTCCTGGGGAGAAGTTTCCCCAAAGGAAACTGAGGCACAGTTACTAGGAAAAGGGGGACTAGGCTCAGGGCAAATAAAGTGATGGGTGTTGGCTCCCCTGTGGCCTCTACAGGGGACCTGGGGCAGGTCCTGGCCATGGAAGCTTTCCATGGGGAAGAAATGGGAGAGGCAGGTCAACAGCCATGGGCAGAACAGTCAAGCAGAGGACAGAGGACCTGCGGCCTTCTGGAGGAGGGCTGACCTTCGCTTTTGTCATGGGGAGCAGAAGAGGAATCTTTGGGGAAGCCTGAAAAGCTGGTGGGAGAGGCAGTGGGAGACAGCACAGCTGGGCCTCGGAGATGCCACGGTGGCAGTTTTGGTTTCAGGAAGGAGTTTGATGCTGTCAAAGCCACAGTGGAGGAAAAGAAATGGGGTTTGCTCAATAAAAATGGGCTGGGAGCAAATGGTAGGATTTTAAGGTGTAGAAAACAGAAGAGAGAAGGGTGGCCTTCCTGGCAGAGGGTCTAGCAGGAGCAAAAAAGTGGAAAAACACAGAAAAGACTTGAAGAACAGTGCAGGTTGTATGCCTGGGGCATTTTGTCTTCATTTCTGTCTAGGCGTGTAACCAAGACCACAGTTCAAAATCAAAGTCTTTGGGTTAGCATTGGAGGCCCTCTCTCTTCTGACTGCAAACAAGAAAATCTATTTCCTGGGTGTTTTTCCTGAGGCATCTGAATCCCTGCCTTTCTTCTGGGAGCCCTGAAGCACGGTTTATGGTCTTTACACGTTTTGTGGATTTTCGCTATTTTGCCTTTTGTGGCAGTTTTATGTGAACATGACTTGTCTTCCTTAACCAACTGTTTTTAAAGCTCCTGGAAGGCACTCTTTTCACCTCAGTGTCCCCAGGTCCTGGCCCCCACCTATGAAGAAAGAAGGGTTCAAGATAAGCCACATGAGGCTGTAACTTGGGCCTGGGGTAGACAATGCTCTACCTGAAGGAAAAATATCCCAGGGTAAGAATTCTAAGCAGTGTAGGAAGAAGAAAAGAAGAAGAGGGATACCTGGGGATCAGGCCCCTCAACACAGGCTAACTCCTGCTGCTCACAAGCTGCTACTCTCAGCTATCAGTTGGGGAAAAAATGGAGGTTAACTGTGATCCATTTGCTTTCTCTGGGATGGAAACCTCTTCCTGTTTCACAACTGGGAGCCCAGAGCTAGCTGTGTCTGAGATGGCCCTAGCAGCCACGAGTTCCAGAGAAGGAGGCTAATGCCCTTCATTGAGTGCCTGCAGTGTGCCGGCACTGTGTTCACTGCTTTACATGCATTACCTCATTCAGTCCTTCCAGATGCGTAGATGCTTTTATTATCAGCCCATCTTATAAATGAGAAAACTGAGCCTCAGAGATGTTCAGCAACTTCCACATTGCCAAAAGGGAGATTTACACTCGGGTTTTTCTGACTCCAGAGTCCCCCTGGAAGCTCCAGGGTTTGCAATGCTGGGGTCAGGTCAGGCTGGCGCAGCACCCTCCTCCTTCAGTTCCCAGTCGCAAGGATGCTCCAGCTCCAAATGTTTAGATTTCACTGCCTGAGCATTCCTGAGGGCCTCCAAAGTCCTGAAAGGGAAAAGATCAGTTTGCAGGATAAGGAGGGAATGAAACTAACTCCTCACCTCAGTTCCTCCATTCAGACTAGCCTGGGAGGGAAGCGGGGGAAGTCCAAAGTCCCTGAATTTCCGGGCCTGTACCTCCCAGTGCAGAAACTCTCCAGCGCCCCCTGGTGTTCCTCAATACCATCGAGTTCTCCCAAGGTTTCCTCTGTAGAGTGGACTGGAACATCCCATCACAGGGATGGAGAAAACAGAGTGCCGTTGCCCCCTGAAGCCATCAGGGAAATCCTAGAACTGGAACTGGAACCCAGAGCTCCTGGCCACCGGCTCTTTCAGCAGCATCACCTTCTACTCCTGTTGTCCTCCATAGTGGCTGACTGGCCCAGCAATGTCACCTTTATTATATATGATCTAAGTACTTACTATATTACAAGTCCAATACACACTATTAAGTATGCCACACTCTATTAGAAGCGCAGTGATACTGTATTATATATCAAGTTCCATCAGGTCAATATAGAAAATGGGAAGTTTCTACTGGCATTCCTTGTTATTTTGAAATGGAATCCCAGCACCACTGCTGCCCCCATCTCCACTGCATATTTGAAAGCCCAGTCCTCTCTCCTCTGCCCGCTGTTCCCGCAAGATAGGCTTTCTCTCAAAAACTCAGTCCCACCACCTCATTCACAGGAATGTCAACAGGCACAAGGAGATAAAGTCTCTTGGGATACAAATGCTACTTAATGTGGGGGGTGGAGGAGGTGACAAGAGAAGAGAGAAAACTACCAAATGCCCTTCAGGCCACCAGTTTTTCTCTAATGGAGTATAGGAAATGACAGCAGGAGAGAGCCTGGTTAGCTCTAAGCCTCCCACAGGGATGGAGCCAGAGTTTATGTAGGAATTGCTCACCTTTGATGACTGTGATGATTGGGGCAGGCTGGTCTCACCACAAAGTGATAGACGGCAGGGGTCTCAGATTAGTGGCAGGCAAGAAGGGGAGATGTCAGGACTGGTAGGCAGCCCCACTGAGCCACCTCTCAGATACCTGGAATAAGCTCTTCTGCTCAGTTTTCAGTTTCTCATACTACCTCAGGTCTTGGTCCTGAAAGAGAGAAAGGGGTGTCGGCTCTGCTGCCCCCTGGAGGGCTGACTTTTCACCCCAGAGTAAAGATGTGGTTGGCCGCCTGGCACTGGAGGAGCTGCAGATCTCAAGAGGTACAGAGTCCGCAGGGAGTTGGTTGTGGGGGAGAAGGAAGGGGTAAGAGGTTGAGGGCTTGGGGGTAGAGGAGCAGTGGCTGAAGGGATCAGGTAGTCCTGATTAGGACGTGGAGATCCACCCACAAGCCCTGACAATAACTCAGCCAGGTTCCTGGAGGGTCTCAAGGGCTGGGAAAGGTGGAGTGGTGCCTGCCCCACTGCCTCCGTGGAAGGCCAAACGAGCCCTTGGTGTGAATCCGGAGAATGAGAGAGAAGTGCAGCCCCAGCTCCACTCCACACCCCCTTCCTGCCTATAAATAACCCCAAGTGTCACTTCAAAGAGGACCGGGAGCGCGGGAGAGGGGCTCCGGGGCCGGCGGGCTGGGGCCGCCGGACCTGCTCACCACGCCCCCCACCCCGGGCGAGTTTGCATAAATAAACAAATTCAAGCAGTCGGCCCCGCGGGAGGTGGAGGAGGAGTGAGGAGGAGGAGGAGGGAGGGGGGGCGGGAGAGATTAGTTTGGGAAGTAGCACGGATTGCTCATCCGATCCGTGCAGCCGCAGGGAGTGTGTCAAGTTACAGAGGCGCCGGAATCGGCCCCAGCGCTCCTCGCCAGCCGCCACTACCCACCTCTGCCCATGGGGCCCTCCATGTGCGCCCCTTCGCCCGGGGACTGAAACTGGCAGGCCCGGGAGACACTAGGCGCCCAGGAGGACTGACAGCGCGGCACCAACTGCTCTGCAGACTCTTGAAGGGAAAGACTGGGCGGAGAGAAGGAGAGCCGGTCAGATTCCCCTAACTTTCCTGGACTTGGAACGTTCTTCGAAATAACTTTTTTTCTCACCTAGGTGTACCCCAATTACCGCTGGTTGTGCTTTTACGGCCCTTCCCCTCCTACTGCTAATTTTTCCGTCCTCTTTGCCGGGAGCAACGGAAAGGGACGTTTTCCAGCGATACAAGCCCTTTCCCCCTTGCCCCGCAGTTTGGATACAGCCTTTTGGCAGCAGCTGTCGCCTTTATTTATTCTATTTATTTATTTATTGGTTCTCAAGACGTGAAAGGATGGTAGCGGAGAGCACCCACAAAGCGGCAGCCACTGGTGCCTGCGGCCCTAGGGAGTTGGGCGCGCCCGGGACGGTGGCTCTGTCGGCGGTGCGGGCGGAGCGCGGCGCACGGCTGCCGAGTCCAGGGTCGTGCGGGCTGCTGGCGCTGGCCCTCTGCTCGCTGGCACTCAGCCTGCTCGCCCACTTTCGGACGGCGGAGCTGCAGGCCCGGGTGCTGCGCCTGGAAGCGGAGCGCGGGGAGCAGCAAATGGAGACGGCTATTTTGGGACGAGTCAACCAACTGCTGGACGAGGTCTGTGCTCTTTGTTGCTGGCTTTTATCCCTCCCCGCGGCGCCCCCTCGCGCAGCCTCCAGACTGTTCAGCCGGTGTCCGCGGGCGCTAGCTGTCTGCGAGCCCCGGGTTCGTGCGAGTTGCCTGCGGGAGGGGTAGGGACACGGACAGACGCTGCCCTGCCAGGGATTCGGAGGACCTGGTGGGCAAGAGCATGACCCCGCGACTCCCGCCTCCGGCAAGCTCTCCCGGCGTCCAGCGCTGGGAGCGTCCTGGGCGCGCCGGGCAGGTGGAGGAAGGCTGGGTGCGCGGAGGCCAGCAAGCTCCACTCCTCCCTTTCGGGACCTGGCGGGGTGGTGTGACAGCCGCCCCGCGCCCACGCAGCGGGAAGCGCGCCCAGAGGCCCAGGCTGAGGCTTACTGAGCCCCGTGGCCCTCCTCCTCCACCCCTTAAGGACCGGGTGTTGCGGGAAGAGGGGACAGTTCTTGCAGGGGGTGGTGCCCTGGTCTCTGCTCACTAGCCCAGGCCGCTACGATCCAAGTGTGGGTCGCCTGACTCTGCTGTCCTTGGCCGCAAATTAGTCCACACCTTCTTGTTCCTAAACCAGGTTTCTTATTTTTCTGGAAAAAGGATGCTTTCTCCCATTCTCCAAATTTTCTTGATCCAAGTAGATTAAACGCTACTAGTGTATCAGGTAGCTATGGCAATCTTGGGAATACAGAAAAAGGCTGTCCCCTCCCCAGGAAGGAGGGACATGCAGCCTCTTTGTGCCACCAGAGGAAAGGCTGGGCCTTGGCAGGGTGAGGCCTGATGATCTGTGGGAATCTGGACAGCACAGGGGATCCAGGGCCCAGATGGAGAGGAGGACAGGCAGGTGGGGGCTGCAGCAGTCTGGGAAGAGGTCCTGGAGCAGGTCCTGGCCATGGAAGGTCCTGACCATGGAAAGTTTCCATGGGGAAGAAATGGGAGAGGATCTCTTACTTAGCTGGAGGGCGTGTGCAACAGTAAAGACCACAGTGGTAGAGTCCAGAAACCCTGGGTTTTTATCTCCACTCTGCTACTTGGAAACTTGGGACAAACGCTCCAACCCCTCTGAACATGCAAAACAGTGCTGATGTAGCAAACACTGGAGCACAGCTCTACCTGTGGTGGGTGGGGTGCTGTGAGCATTTTGGCAAGATGTACCTATTCCCTACAGCCAGGCTCCTCTCAGCTGCCTCTGCCAGGCTCTCACCTGCTGGAGCAGTTCTCCAGGGTGGCCAAGGAGAAGGAGATTGCAGAGCCAGAGCAGAGAGGGCGGTCACAGGGCAAGCTTACTGGTGCTAGTGGTGCACCCATGACTGCTGCTGTCAGCTCATTCCCATGGCCTGCCAGCCTCCAGGGAATCCGGAGAGCTCCATCGGGCTGCCCATGGTCCCCTGGGCCTGGGGTGGAGGTGGGGCATCTCTGGGCTCAGGCAGTGTGAGCCCAGACTGGCTGGGTGGTGAAGAGGGTGTCAGGGCAGTGAGAGCTCCTCCAGGTATCTTGGGGGTCCTGGCTGCTGAGGGATAAAGCGTCTGATTTGCAGGGTTTAGTGCAGCCCATCTGTCCATGCTTTCCCCTTCCCAGACCTTCCTGCTGGCCTGACCATGCCCTGGCCTTTCCTAGCTCCTTGCTTCCGCTGCTTCAGACTGGCCATGCCAAGTCATATACTCTAGGGGCCTTGGGGCTATATGTTGGTTACTATTGTATCCAACATGCTCACTCCTTCCCTCCAAGCTGCAGCTCCGTATTTACCCTACTGAATGTAATCTTTTCAACTACTAGATATCAAAGTTATCCCAGAGAACATCTGAACTGAATCCCATTTTTAAGGTGGGGAAATTGAGCCCAGAGTCACATAGTGAGGTCCAGGACTAGAACCTCAGCCTCCTGGCCCTGTATACAATGTTCTTTGCACTGTATCCTGCCATCTTTTTTTTTTTTTTTTGGTCTATTCTCATTCATTCATTCAGTAAATGTTTATTGAGAGCCTGCTGTGGATCAGGTATTGTGGGAGACACTTTTGCCCTCCTAAACTTACAGGGAAGTAGTGCACAAAGAAGAAAATGGGTAGTGACCATGTCGTGTACAAAGAAAAAAAAAGCTACAATAGTGAAAGAAGAGAGGGGCCTGGGGAATGCATTACATGCAGCATTGTCTGATGGTGGTGGCAGTCATGGCAGCCTTCCTTAGGGAAGTGATTTTCAAATGAAGAACTGAAGGATGAATAGGAGTTTGCCAGGCAAAAGTGGGTGAGTGAAGCCTTGTTCTAAGGGGACAAAGGGAACAGTCTTTGAGGCTGGAGGCCAGAGGGAATTGGGAGAAGTGCGGGAAGTCCAGGACCCCGGAGGACTGGGAGGGTGAGGAAGTAGGAGATGTGGCTGGAGAGAGATGGGCAGCTCAGGTCAAGAGGGGCCTTAGAGAAAGTTAGATCTAAATAAGAGTAACAGGGAGACATTGAAGGGTTTTGAGCAAGGCAGTTATGCCCCTAGAGTGAGTGCTTATGGCTGGCAAACCAGTAAGGCCAAACAGGAGGCTGCTGCAGGCCAGAAGGGACAATGAATGGGGGTGAAAGTAGGATCAGAGAGGGGTGACTGGAAATGGTGGCTGAGGTCAATAGGGGAAGATGCTGGAGCCAGAGGAAGGGAACTATGCCACAGGTGGATGGTGTGAGTGGCCTTATCTGTGGGTGCCTTCTCTGTGCTCCTGGAGGGACACCCTAGTGTTGGACTGTCCAATACAGAAACTGCTATTCATATGCAACTCATTACATTTAAACAAACTAAAATTAAATAAAATTTAAATTTTAGCTTGTCTGTTGCAACAGCCTGGTTTCAAGTGTTCAGTGGACACTGCAGCTAGAGACTATGGAGCTGGACAGTAGAGAGAAAGAATATGCACATCCTCGCAGAAAGTTCTATTGGCCAGTGCTGTGCTATGAGCAGCTTCCAGGCCTGCAAAGCAACTTGAGGGGACCATCCTGGGCCTTTCCCTGTGTAGGTGTGTTCTCCCAGGTCTGAGCAAAGGGCAGAGGAGAGGAATGGGTAAGGCAGAGAATTGGGACAGGTAGAAACCTGCCACGGGAGAGGAAAATTCAGAGACAAGAGAGGGCAAATGATTTTCTTACAAAACAATTCTCCAAAATGGAGGTGCAGAAGGTGCCTGTCCTCACGGGGCACACAGGCATCTGGTGAGTCTGGGGGCCAAGACCAGGATTCTAGCTGGGCTTTGCCAGTCCTGTGGCCTTAGGCAAACCATGCTACACTCCTGCACTTCGGGTTCATCTTCCATAAAATCTAGGCCCTGCCTCCCTCCTGGGACTGGGGACAGATCGGAGACTTCACTAAAAGGTGCCATCACCAAAGACCATGCACAAGACCAGATGAGTGCTCAGGGAGGGCTCTTAGGGAGCTGGGGCAGGCAATCATTGGAGCAGGCAGGACTGGGCCACTTCCTAAAGAATGGGAGAAGGACACTGGGGAGGGCAAGCCTGGTGAGGCACACGGCCTGTGCAATGAACTGGGGGTGGGACTCCAGGGCACACGCATGTCACCCATGCCAATGGGGAAAGCAGGTGATGTGGCAAAGACTGTGTCTATGAGGCAGAAGGAAGAGGGAGCTGCGGGGAGGGCCGGCCAAGGGGACCCAGGAGGACAGGAGGCCTGAGAGGGGAGCCAGAGGCAGATCCGAGGGGACCAGCCCACGACGGGGGTTGTGCAGAGCCGGGACTGGAGGATGGCGGGAGCCGGCTCTGTGGGGAACCAGGAG
The DNA here is from genome assembly GCF_043159975.1 of Macaca nemestrina. Classification (NCBI taxonomy): domain Eukaryota; kingdom Metazoa; phylum Chordata; class Mammalia; order Primates; family Cercopithecidae; genus Macaca; species Macaca nemestrina. Next base: position 66,169,566 of record NC_092133.1, read on the forward strand.
TGTGCTTTCCAGACCTCAGGCCCCAGCTCTTCCCCCATCAGTGCCTCTCTCCTGGTCTGGGACCGTTAACGAGCAGTCCAGCTGCCTGTTATTTGATTTGCTTGCTGTGAGAAAGAAGCTGGAATGTCCCAAATGGAGAAAATCAGATGACACCCAGGACTGGGCAGCCGTGTGCAGTGAATGAGAAAGGAGTGGAATTTAAAAGAGCCAAATGCTGGGCCGGGTGGGGTGGCTCACGCCTGTAATCCCAGCACTTTGGGAGGCCAAGGTGAGTGGATCACCTGAGGTCAGGAGTTCGAGACCAGACTGCCAACATGGTGAAACCCCAGCTCTACTAAAAAATACAAAAATTAGCTGGACATGGTGACGGGCACCTATAATCCCAGCTATGCGGGAGGCTGAGGCAGGAGAATCGCTTGAACTGGGAGGCGGAGGTTGCAGTGAGCTGAGATCGAGCCATTGCACTCCAGCATGGGCGACAGAGCAAGACTCCATCTAAAAAAAAAAAAAAAAAAAAAAAAAAGGGCCAAATCCATTTTCTAGGCCCAAGGGGAAGCAGAGGAGGGTCTCAGCAGCCACTTTTAAGTGAGTTTTGGGAGATGCCAGTTAGACTCCTCACCCCCAATGATAACATCATAAACTGTACTAGAAACGTCCCATAGTTATAGGGTACATACAGGGGGCAATGCTATGCGTGTTACCATTATATCTCTTTCAATCCTCGCAACTTCCCTAAGGGACTGACATTCACACCACCCCGTTTTACAGATGAGAAGACTGATGTCACTGTACCTCCCTCCCACTATCTCTGATTCATTCCTTTGAATGTTAAAGAATCTCCTGGGAGAGGAAGTGGTTAAAACTTCCAGACTAAAATGTTGAGGAACCCCAGGCACACTCCTTCATCCCTAAAAATAACAACAATTATAATAACGTGTCTCATGTTTATACGGTGTATGATTTTGGTGCAAAAGTAATTTCAGTTTTTGCCATTGAAAGTAATGGCAAAGAGATATAGGGGACAGATATAGGGGAGGGATCAAAGCAGCAGCTGAAAGATTGGGGCTCTGGATGGGGTCCTTTAGGACTGAAATGCTGGGATGAGGATGGGAAGAAACTCTTAAAAGGGAAGTGCATGTGTACTAGGGTGGGTAACCTGTGCACAGTGTCCTGTGCTGACCACAGCTGCCTGGACCTCAGTATATGGACAGACTCTGGATCCAGGTTTCCTCAAATGCAGCCAGCACAAGATGGTACCAGAGGAGTCAGGGGTGGGATCCAGCCCCCAGCAGGCATCTCTCCTCCACCACACCTTCCCCTTTCCAGACAATTAACTAGGTCAGCAGTGGCCCATACATGGCTTGAGTGTGCACTACTCCCCATCCCAGGGCTCTCAGCAGACATTATTAATCAATTGCTGTACACTTTTCCATGGAGCTTACATGCAACCTCAGAATCCTTTTCAACAGTGTTCCAGGAAGCTGCTACTTACTAATGAGGGTTGGTGTTCAAGATGAAGAGCTATTTCATAAGTCTAGATTTCGTTTTTTTAATAACAGGTGCTTGCTATAAAGGCAGGGAGAGTTATTAGAGCTCTGCAGCGTCTCCAAAGGCCTTTGAACTAGGAGATAACTCTGAACAGACTGAGGACCTCAGGAGGCAGCCAACCCTCATAGGAAGGTGGTGGGGAAAACCAAAAGCACCTCAAACACCATTCCATCTGCCCTAAGCACAGCTTTACGGTTGGGTAACTCCCAGAAAGATGCCTTTTCCCCTTCTTCTTAATCACTCTAGACTTGCCCCACTGCCCTCTGGAAAGCCTCCTCGAACCACTCCAACCCAATATGGGCTCCCTCCCTACTCCCACTTCCTGTGGCTCTTCCTTGGTTGTGCCAGACATTTAGCTCAGAGAAGGAAAATAGACATAGCGTGTGGTGTTGGCTTTCCTTATCCCAAACCATAGAAGGTGCTACTCATCACTCAACACACTCTTTCCCCTTCAGCCTAGGTAGGCCTCAGAATCCTTCTCAGCACAGTCCTCCAGTGGCACAGGGAATGGCAACCCAGGCTGCCACTCCCATCCATTAGAGTCAGTGCACAAGAGGAAATCCATTTGCCATTCATGGCTCAACCCCACCACATTGTACAACGGTCTCTCTATGTGACCACACAGGACCCGATGACAGCAATAGAGGCATGCAGTCTTGGGTCCCTTATTAAGTCTAGCCCAGGACTTTGCACATAGTAGGCAGCTCTCACAAATTAGCTGTTAACATAAGGTCCCCCTGCTAGAGACTGGGGAAGGTTTCTTAGTCAGCCTTCCTCGCAATGTCCCCGGCCCTGGACCCAACTGTAGGCTCAGCATTTGCTCCAGGGGTGTTTCTCAGCAACCAGCAGAGGATGAGATGATTGACTTCTGTGTGTCCAGGCTGCAAGATGCATCCTGGCTGGGAGAGCAGAAAAGGCTCGGTGATGTGTTCCCCATTGGGCAGAGAAGCTGGGAGCACCCACCCCCTCCCATCCTCTACTCTCAAGGTCAGGAGCTTCATTTTTACCTGCCCCAGCTGCCTGCCAAGGTTTTTCTTTAGAGTCAGGGGGTGGCAAAATGGTGAAGCAGACAACACCATGGCATTTGAACCCCTGCCACTAACTGTGTGACCTGAACCTCAGTACCCTGATCTGAAAAATGGAGATGATGACATCCTCCTTACAGGGTTGTTGTAGGATTAAATGAAATCATTTGGCTAATGGCAACTGTAACCATTGCCACCTCTCTCATCATTGGAGGAGATAATACGGGGCTGCATGCACCTTGTCCACAACTTTTATTGGTGGCTGGTATTTATTGAGTTTACACTGTGTATTGAGCTTACACTTACACTGTGTACCAGGGACTATTCAAAGACCTTTACATCTATTGATTCACTAAATTCTCACAATAATCCTATGAAGTGGTTACTACTGTTACTATTCCCTTCTTACAGAAGAAAGAATAGAGGCACAGAGAAGTTAAGCAACTTTCCCATGGTCACACAGTATGTGAGTAGCATAACTAGGCCTTGAAATCCGGCAGTGTGGCCCAGAGCTGGCATCGTCAGCCACTAGGATATACTTGTCTGTATGAAGTGTCATACCTCTCTAACTGCTGAGGCCAGTCAAACCAGCCAGGGGCTGGGGATCTGTTCAGTTTGGTTTGGCTCCCAGAGGCAGTGTTTACTGAACTGCCTTGGCGTCAGGGCTGCACCAGCATCTTTGTTGTAGGAAAGACATTGTGAGTGTTGCTAATTACATCAGGCCTTGGTGATGAGCACCCTGAGGGAAGCCCTTGTCCAGCCTTGGCCTCTGGAATGCTTGGGTTTCCCAGGATGGATGGGTTTGTTCTTGTCTCTCAGACTCTGACCTGGCCACTAGGAAGTTTAGCAGCAAATCTGGGGTTCAGCCAGTGGCAAAGGCTTTTGTATGAGCCTTGATCCCAGATCCTATTTGATCACTCTGCCTTTGCTGTTCTTCTACCTTACTGTATAGTGTCTGTCTGTCTTTGTATCAGCTGCCTGAAGTCTCCCTTTTAGAGCCAGAGAGGGGTAAAAGTTCTGAAGTAACTAAACATTTTAAAGTTACTTCCCCTCCTTCTCCTCTGATCCAGATGTCCTCAAAGGCTTGCACTTGTACTGGTGATGCTGGTTGCATTAGAATCGCCTGGGGAGCTTTCAAAACACGCCAGGCCAATTGTTCCCAATACCTGCTACAGATGTCCGTGGGTAGGGCTTGGCCATAAGTGTCTAACGAGCTCCACGGGTGATCGTGTTCTGCGGCTGGGCCTGGGAGGCCCTGAGAATGAGAGAGAGAGAGAGAGAGAGAGAGAGAGAGAGAGAGAGGTTCTGTGTGGCCCAGTGCTTGGAGCTCCCTGTGCAGTGAAACCCAGACCCCCTTACATGGGTCCCAAGCAGTGCTTGAGGGGCTGAGGGGCAGTGACGAGGCTCACGGTGAGATGTCAACAAAAGTCTCCTTGTGCACTGGGAGGTTTGAAGAAGGGCAAGCAGCAGGCTTTTTGCTGTTGTTTTCCAAAAACAAAATCAACTGAGGTTTGCCCTCCAGGAAGCCTCAGAAATCCTTCTTCCACCTCTTTGGGTTGGGTTCTGCCCCTCCCAGAAACAGTCTATTGAGCCCTCAGTCAGAGGAAGTCAGCAGGCTTCTCCAGGGGAAACTGAGGCCTGGGTCTGGGGAGGCTAGGGTGGAAGGGGTCACCAGCTGCGCTGGGTGTTGTCTGGGCTGCTGGCAGGCCCCAGCAGCAGCCCCTGCTGACACTCCCGCTCTCCCATCCACAGCCCTGGGTGTGGGGCCTCCTTGCAGAGATGCTGCCTGTGGCAGAAGGGGTGGGCCTGCTGGCAGGGGGTGCTCCCCTGGTCCTTCAAAGAGCAAGGGCCAGTCGAGCACAAAGGGGCGGAACTGCCTGCCAGAGAGCCTGGGCACGGCCTTTGAGGGGACACTGGGCCCCTGTCTCCCTGCCTGGCAGCTATTGTGGGTTTGCCTGAAACACCACATGGCTGGGGTCCATGTAGGCTGGGCCTCTGCCTCCTTGGCCCTTTCCCATCCTCACTCCCACCCCAGCCTTGCCTGCCTCCTCAAGTCTTGGTCATTCTCCTTTGAGCATTTGTCCAGGCATTTCCCTCTGCCCACACTCTCCTTCCTCCTGCCCACCCCACCCTCCCTTCAGGCACTTTGGTTTTTTATCTGTTCTTTGGGTTGCAGCAGAAGAACCTTGCTGCCCCTAAAAGCTGTTGTGGGACCTGAACTTCTGCCATAGAAGGACTTTGCACCTGTGGCCCTCTGTCAGGCTGCAGATGCTCTGTGAAGGCACCTCTTTAGCACCAGGTCGTGCTCTGATAAGGTGGCCTATAGGGCAGGTCAGAAAGGTTGACCTCTTGGGACAAGGATGCAGAAAGGGGGCTGGGTTAAAGGGGCATTTGCCAGGGCTATTCCAGGAATAGCTTCATCCACCTCCCCTTGAACTGGCATTTGAGGTTTCCTGGAGTTGGGGGAAGCTCTGTGACACGGGAGGTCAGAGGGTGCTCCTGACACCTCCAGCCTCAGTCAACTCCATAGAATCAGGAATGGCCTTCATAAGTCAGGTGCTGCTCTAGGAATTTCCTACAGCAGCCTTGGTCCTCAAGCTTACACCTCAGTGACAGGGAGCTCACTACCTTATATGGCTGACTATTCCATGGTAGGACATCTCTGGCTCTTAATATCATCAGAGCCCCAGCCAATCTTTACACCCACCAACCCGCAACTCCAGCATGTCTTAAAAGCACCTCAAACTCTACCTGTCTAAACTGAGCAGGAAATCCACCCCTCACCAGCATCCCTTCATATGTGAGCACGCTGGCCTCCAGCCACACCACCGCGGCCCTCCTGTCCACACCTTCTCAGCTTCTGCAGACCTGTCCGCTCCTCTCCATCCCCGCCTGCCCTCCCCAGCCCGACCCCCTAACTCATCTGCTCTCACCCATGCTGTCCTGACTCTCTTATCCACACAGCAGCCAGAGGGGACCTTTTAGAAAACTAAATGCAATGATGCCATCTCCCTGATTGAACTCTTCAGTACCTCCCTGTTGCTCTCAGGCTGGAGAACACATTGCTAAATGCGACCCATGTAGCCTTCAGGTACAGCCCTTATTACCCTCTCCAGCCTCATGGCTCACCTGCCCTTGCTTCTGGAGTCCAGCTACACGGTGGAGCACAGATTCTGGAACCAGGTTGCTGGGTTCAAGACCAGCTCTGCCAATTACTGACCATGAGACCTTGGGCAAGTTATTCAAGCTCTCTGTGCCTTAGGTTACACCTCTGTAAAATAAGGGTAATGATAATAAGAGTACTTTTATGAGGGTTGTTTTTAGGATTAAAAAAAGTTAAGACATAAAGTGCTTTGAGTAGTGACTGGTACTCCAGTAATAGATCATCCAATCTCCTTGAAAGAGCCAAGTTTCACCTCTCACAGGCCTAGAGTCAAGGTGTGGGCTCTGAGCCAGGCTTCCTGGGTTCAAATTCTGCCTCTGTCCTTTCAGGCTGTATGCTGTCTTGGCAGGTTACTTGGCCCCTCTCTGTCTTAGTTTCCTTGCTCATGAAATGGGTTGCAGTGAGTGCTGGGTGAATAACATTAAGCTGGTGCAAAAGTAATTGCTTTTAATTGCTATTAAAAGTAATGGCAAAAACTGCAATTACTTTTGCACCAACCTAATACATGCAAGATGCTTGCCTGGCTCCTAAGAAGTGCATTATTGGGTTAGCTTTCAGCCACTCCCGTGTGCCTGGGCCCCTCACCTGGTGAGTTACTGCTCAGCTTCAGATCTTGGCTCATGTCTCACTTTTCTGCCATGAGCCAGACTAGTCCATGCCCCAGCTGGCTCTCAGCTCCTTGCCCCTTTTGGCCACAGGTCTCATGACAACGGCTGCTCCACATTGATGTGTGTGGTTTGTAGGCTTTTCTGTTCCCCTCCCTAGAGGATAAACTTCATGGGAGCAGCCTCAGTGTCTGCTTTGCATAGCAAGGTTCCCAACATTAACCCCTAGCACATTGTAGATAGTCAATACCCACTTGTGAAAGGCAGGAAAGGAGGAAAGAGGTCCCCAACATTCACCCCAGGACTCTTACTCTCTGCCTTTTCCTTCTTTGTGGTTGGGGGTCCCTGCCTCATCCTGTACCAGGCCCGGAGATGACCCCTGGACCCCTGAGATCCTTGAGGTCCTGAGCCCCTTGCCAATCTGCCCCCCACACACACCATCAGCTCCTTGACTCCCTGTGGCAGCAGCAGGGTCTCAGGTTAGCTAGAAGGAAGGACTTCCTCATATGAAGGCTGCAAAGCTCACATGGGGTATGTGCCTCCTGTCCCTGACTTTTTTTCTGGACCGTAGAACCTGGGGCCACATCTGTCTGTGGTTCTGGTGAGACAGGGAGGCAGAGGGAGACAGAGGCAGTATGTGCTATCCGGAGGACCTGCAGGCCCCTGTTTCATGACCGCAGTCTGTGATCAGGCGCCAAGTCCACTGCATGAAGAGAACTGTTGAGGTAGGGAGAAGACAGCTCCTAAGGCACCCCTGTGGCACCCCCTCGCTGTCCCCAGCACACAGGCCCCTGCAGCAGCCCTGGCAAGTTCAGTTTTGGTGGTTGTGGGTTGGATGTCTTGATTTCCTCCACTTTGATTTCACCCTGCCAAGCTGCCTGTGCCCTGGGGCACGTGGCTACATGTGGGCCTGTCCCTTTAACCCCTTCTGTGGAGACATTCCTCTCCTGCAGTCCCTGGGATGTAGCCCATGGAGCCAGCACTGAGCAGCCAGGTCCTGCCTCTCTACCTCCTCACGAGAATGCCCTCCCTACCCCATGCCCATTTATCCCAATTCTGCCAAAGCCCACCTCCTCCTGGGACTACAAGGATGAGTCCTAGAGGGCTGACCTAAAAGTAAGTAAATCGGTTCGAGTGTGGATCGAGACATCTGACCTGGGCCCCTGATATCCGAGGGCCAGCTCAGTCTGCAATGGGGCAGCCAGCCCAGAAGCAGTTATGCCGCAGGATGATCAAAAGGCCTCTAGCAGATGGGATCAAGCCCCCGCCCTGTGCCAGGCATTATGATCAGAGTGCTGGCACAGGGGCCAGAGCTTTGCTGCTGTGGTCATTTCAGTGGGCAGCTCCTCTTCCTTCAACTCCTAATTCTCAGGGTCAAAAGGCAGGGCTGCAGGTCAGACCCTCCTCACTCACCCTCCCTTTCCGGGAGAGGGGCTCTGAGTTTCCCAGGAGGAGGAGGGACGTGGCAAGTGCAGGAAACTTGACCACTTGTCGCAGTGGTGCACGCCATGGGGCCAGCGCAGCAGAGATCAGGCCAGCCTCATCACAGCAGGTGGGAGGAGGCAGGCCCGGCACTGGCTCAAGAGAGAAGTGGCCTTCACCTGGCCACCAAGCAAAACAAGCTGGCAAAACAAGTGCTCACCCTCCTCACATCTGGATACCTCTGTTTGTTTGTTTTCTAGCCTCATCTCATTTTGTCCTGCCAGCTGTCTTGTGTAGTCTAGCAGATCACTTAGATTATCCCCATTTTATGGATGAGAAAATCAAGGTCCAGAGGGGTTATAGATTTTGCTTAATACACAGTTAGTAGGAGAGTTGGGACTAGGCCCCAAGGCTCTGGCACTCCCAAGCGTAGTCAAGCTGATATGATAAGACTTCAACACTGCCAAGCTCTGCCTACAATAGATGCTTCACTGGAGTTTGGGGGCCATCTGTGCCAACCCAAAAGAGAGTCCCACTCCAGTCTCCAAGGGAATAGGAGGCATGCACTAATAATATCAAAAATCAATCATTCAATGATAGTTTCCTCCTAAAGTGCTTAGCACAGTGGCTGATATATGGAGTTCAATGTGCATAGCTGTTATAATTAATATTAACTCTTGTTTAATAATTCAACCCAAAATTGATCAATACTCCGTGGTTTCCAGGCACTTGCCTCTGTGTTGTCTCATTCAGTCTCCACATCAGCACTCAGGAGGCCGGCAGGGGGTGGTGGGTCATATCCCTATTTTGTAGATTCCCCTGAAGGTAGGTGCCAGGCTCAAGGTCACAGCTGCAGGTCTCACCTGGCTTCTCCCTCTGGGCTGTGTCTATGCCACAGCTTGGACCACCCCACATATTGCAGAGGCCCAGGTTGGGCAGGGACCCTTTAAGATCCCTGAGGCAGGGAGGGAGTGTCCCCTAAACCCAAGGCCAGGCTGGAGCCACATTCTCTGGGGGGAGTGAGTAGCCGCCTGGCATTTTCCCTTTGATACTGATACAGGCATTTTAATAGCTGCGACCGATCAGGCGGGTGATGTTTCAGCCCTGGCCACACAGGGCATTCCAGGAGGCCCTAGCTGCCAACAGGGGCAAAGCAGGAAGGTTTTTCTACCCAGTGTAGCTAGGGGTCCACCCTAGGGCCTCATCTTGGGGGCGTCTCACCATGAGTCTCAAAGTCAGATGTCAATGGGGGCCAGGCTGGTGGCCTAAGTAGGTGAAGCTGGCTTTGGAGAGAGAATACTTTGGTGGCCTAGATGGCACATATCCATCTGAAAGGGGCAACCATCACGCAGCATCACCTGATTGTACATGCTCAGTGTTGCCAGGTCTCCCATCATGCAAGAGAGACCAGAGATCAGAACTGGATGTGAAATCCCCTGATGTGTGAACAACCAATATTTATTGAGCACCTACTATGTGCCAAGCCCTGTTTTAGGTGCAGTGAATAGAACAGAACAAAGTATCCAGGTCCTTGTTGAACTTACATTCTAGTGGTACAAAGAGACAATAAGTAAGATAAATAAGCAAAAAAAAAAAAAAAAAAAAAAATCCTAAGGAGGAAATAAAACAAGGGGGTGTGCTGGGGAAGGAAGAATTTTTGGGGAGGGGGTGCAGGAGGCAAGGAAGGCCTAACAGCATGCTGGGTAGGTAGCTGGGAAGAGAGGTAGCTGGGAAGAGAACACTCAGGCAGAGAACCCAGTAAGTGTGAAGGCCCTGAGGTAGAAGAAAGCCCAGCATGTTTGAAAGCTTCAGAGGCCTGTGAGATTACCCTGGCTGCCATGTTGAGAAAGGTCTGCAGGGGCACTGGCAGAAGTCGAGTATTCGTTAGAATGCCATCACAGTAATTAGGCCAGAGACAACGAGCTTTGGACCAGGTGGTAGTCATGGAGTTGGTGAGAAGGGGTCAGATCTCAGACGTGTCTGGCAGGTAAAGAACTGGAATTGCTAATAGAATGGGTGTAGGGTGAGAGAAATAGACATCAATGATAATTGTGACGTTTTGAGCAACTGGTGGGATGGGGAAGTTGATGGTAGGGGCAGGTCCAGGGAGGAGTTGGGAGAGTCTATGAGAAGCTCAGTTTTGCCAGGCTAATTCTGAGATGCCTATGAATGGCCATATCAAGCCGGCAGCCAGATAGATGTATCTGAAGTTTTGGAGGAAGGAATAGGTTGCAGGGCATCATCCTGCATAGATGGCTCTGAAGCCATCAGACTGGATGAGGTACCCTAGGGAGCCAGTGTCTAGAGAAAGAAGTGAGACCCTGGATGTGGACCCTGTGATCTCCAACATTTAGACATCAAGTAGATAAGAAGGAATCAGCACGAGACTGAGAGGGCACAGCCAGGGTGGTAGAAGGGAAATGGGGAGAGTGCATGTCCTGGGAGCCAAGGGCAGGAAGTGCCCTAAGGAGCAGGAGGGGTGAGCAAAGGCTGCAGCCTGACTGAGAGGAGGCAAGAGAACTGTCCACCAGATTTGGCAACCCGGAGGTCATTGGCAACCTGCAGGAGAGTTCTTAAGGGACGGTAGAGGAAGAGCCAGGTAGGAGTGGCCCAGGAGAGACGTAGGAGGCAGCGAAGGTTGTCATCCAGGAGTTTGTCTAGGGAAAGAGCTAACCAGAGTCAAAAGAGGATTATTCTTCTCTTTTCCTTTTTTATGCTGGGAAGAACAACAGCATATTTGCATAATGATTCCGTGAGGATGGGCTAACTACAGCTAAATCCAGCTTGCAGCCTGTTTTTATAAATATATATTTTTTATGGGAGCACAGCCACACTGATTTGTTTCCAAACTGTGGCTGCTTTGGCCTCCGATGGAAGAATGGAGTAGGTGTGGCAGAGATCATGTGGCTCACACAGCCTCAAATATTTACATTTGCCAGTCCCTGATGTAAATGATCCAATCTAGAGGAGGGGATTGATGAAGCAGGAAGGCAGGGGACTTGCTGGCTACAGGAGGGGTTGGCCCTCGTGGAAGCACAGATGGGGAGCTCAGGAGGAGAGAAGGGTGCTGGCAGGCGCAGATGCAGATGGACGGCACGTGTAGTGGTGGCTGCCTCTGGAAGTCCTCTGCTGCTTGCTTTTCTTCTCAAGGTCTTCAGTTGACAATGAAGTTGGGGGAGGGGGTGTTGGTGGTTTGGGGAGAGGAAGTGTGAAAATTCCTAGGACAGTGCAATGGTGAAGCGTTGAGGGAAGCACAGAATGATTGCTGGGCTTCCATTTGAGATCTAGATCACAAATTTAAAGTAAGATCAGTCAGCGAGGTTGTGTGTTTCTCCCACTTTACCCCGCTGCCTGTGTGCAGGGGTGGGGTAGGAGGAGACGTTGAATCTAGCTAGGCTTGTGGCTTAGTGAAGGGGGAGGGTGTCGAGGCAGTGAAGGGTGCAGACAGGGAGTGGTGATAATCACTGTCCGCAGAATTTGAGCCGGGCGCGGAGGGAAGTGACACATGGTGGTGATGGACAGTAAAAAGCTGGTAGGACCCACAGGTTGAAGGTCCTGTGGGATTCGAGGGTCCCTGGGACTAGGGTGTTAGGTCCTTGGGAAATAGAGATCCGTGGGCAGAGTGTTGAAGCCTAGACTGTGGCTGGGTTGTGGTACTGTTGAGATTCAATACTCTTTCAAAATAAACTCTGGGCAGGCCAAGAAAACACACCCCAATCTGACCTTGTTTTCTAGCTGTGCCTGTGGTAGCTTTGCCTGCTCAGATGTCTCCATCCCTCCAATCAAGGCTCCCGACTTCCAGGTCCACCCTTCCCACCTGTCTTCTCTCCCAAACTCCAGAGCTGCCTGTGCCTACCCCCGCTGGGCTCCACAAACTTGCCAGCTTCCCACAACCTGCTCTTGCTTCTGTTATGTCCCAGGGGTGGCATGTTGGCTGCCCAAGGCAGGGCCTGGCTCCCACCACCACTCCAAGTCCATCCTGTGTCTAGTTCCTTCTTCCTCCCACGTCTCTTCATTGGGTGATGACCACGACATCCTCCAGAGAGGACCTCAGCCCCAGCGGTCTCACTGGTCTATACTCAACGGGCTGCTGGAGTGACCTTTATATCACCCAAATTTGACCACATGACCTCCTTGCGTAAAACCTTCGAAGGGTTCCTCCATGCTAGAATCCTTACCTGGGCACATAAGACCTGGTTATTAGTCAGGGTTCTCCAGAGAAACAGAAGCAATAGGCTGTACATAGATGCACAGAAAATGAGTTATCAGAAGAGACTGGCTCATGTGATTATGGAGATGAGAAGTCCCTCAATCTGCCATCTGCAAGAAAGAGGCCCAGGAAAGCCAGTGGTGTAGCTCCACTTAAACCTGAAGGCCTGAGAGCCAGGAGAGCCAATGGTGTAAATTCCAGTCCAAGTCTCAAGGGCCAAGAACCAATTGTGGTGCAGGGGGAGTCGATGTTCAAGGGGAGGAGAAGATGGATAGTCCAGCTCAAGCAGAGAGAGCAGTCTTCCTCCCTCTACCTTATTCTACTTAGGCTCTCAACAGATCAGATAATGCCCACCCACTATGGTGAGGACACTCTTCTTTCCTGAGTCTACTAATTCCAGTGTTAATCAACATACCTAGAAAGAATGGTTTCCCAGCTATCTGGGCATTCTTAGCCCAGGCAAGTTAACAGATAAAATTAACCCTCACAGCCCCCACTCTCCACTCAACACCCAGGCCCTCCAAAGTCTACAGTCCCCTGGACACATCTGAGCATACTTCTCCCACACCAAACTCAGCTGTTTGCTGATGGACTGTGTCTCATTCTCTATTTTACTTAGCCTCACCAATAGTAGGCACTCAATAAATATAGGAGCTATTGAACAAAAGCATTGAACTTGAAGTTAGAGGACCTGGAATTTAGGCCCTCTGTGGTTTACTTGTTTAAGGCAATTGCCTTTCCCTTTCTGGGTCTTAGTTTCCAGGATTATACAATGGGGCTGTCTTCTGGCCTGCCTGTTGCACGGGTAGTGATGAGGGTCAGGTGAAGTCTCAGGAAATGTGAAAGTCACATGGAGGTCTGCCTTAGGTTGGGTTCCCAAGGGAACAGTCTCCAAAGTGGAGGTCTATGAGTAGATGACTTACTTATTTGACTTATTGGCATCAACATAGGAGGGGGAGTGAGGGAAGTAGAGTTGGGCAGAGGAGGGGCTGAACTGTGATACAGTCATGACAGAGGCCCCAGCTGGTCCTGTGGGAGCTCCATAGCTGGGGTGGCCCTAGAGTCAGTCCAAATTGAGGCGGAGGGGCCAGGTCTGTGTTCCTCCCATTTATCAGTAATTAAATATGGATTGCCTTTGGGGGACGGTATGACCCTGATCAAGGCTGCTTCCTTGGGCTAAGAGCAGCTCCCAGAAAGAGGCTCAGCCATCAGCAGCCAACACTCCCAACAGCTAAACCACTGGTCTAATCCTGGGAGACTGGACAGCCCACCACAGCACCCACAAGCTGTGGTGCTTTATGGCTGTCAACAAGCCCGGAACCAGTGGCAGGGATCCATGTTACACATTCAAAATCTCTGCCCCTGCCTTAATGACGTGCCTTCCTGCCCCCCACATTCCTATCCCCTGTCCTCACTCAGATCACTCCAGCCACACTTCGCCCCTTCCTGTTCCTCAGATGCTCCATGCACAATCCTGTCTCTGGGCCTTCGCCTCTGCTGTTCCCTCTGCCTGGAACACACTTCCTCCAGATACCAAAGGATTCATTTTCTTACTTCCTCCAGGTACTACATGACTCATTTTCTTACTTTCCTCTGGGTCTTTGCTCAAAGTCCCCTCAAAGAGAGACCTTCCCTGATCCCCTGGTATGAAAAGACCACCTTCCATCACTCTCTGTCCCCTTGCCTTACTTCATTTTTCTCCCAGCATTTATCACTGCCTTTTACATATTTTTTGTTTTTCTATTGATTTTTTCTTCCACGAGAAGTTATGCCCCTCTAGGGGTGTGACCCATGGGGATGGAGCAGGGGTGCCACCCACTCATGCCAGAAGCTCTGTCTCCAGCCCAACCCTGTGATGGCAGCTTGCTCAGTGCTGCTGCTGAGTGGGTGACAACTCCGATGGTTACAACCTTTAGCCAAAATGCTGCTGACTCCTCTGGTCTTGGCTTGTCAGTCATTGACTGGTTTTATCCTTGAGCAGACCTGTGTCATGCACCTTCTGGGTGCCAGGCCCCCAGGTGATTGGTGGGGAGGGATGTGGAGGCGGGTTCATGCAGTCCCTTACAGGAAAGCAGCATTCATGAGCCAGGCTCAGAGCTGGGCACCAGAGGGGCTATGAGCAGGCTTTGTCCTGGGGGCTCATTTGTTGGCCCCGCAGCTGCTCTGTGCCCACCTGTAGCTTGGCTTCAACATCCGTCCACCTAATTGTTACTCAGCCTCCCCTTTCTAAGTGAGGGTCCCCACTTTGTGGTGTTTCCCTTCTTCTGGTTGCCTTGATCTTGACCCCCTTCTGCTCTCAGAGACCCCCCTCCATCTGTCACTGTGTTCCCTCCCCAGGCATTTGCACTCACCTTCCTCCAGCAGGTGGAGCGGGCTTTGTGCCAGGAGGCCAGAGTTCACACCTCAGATCCTCTACATCCTGACTGTATGACCCTCAGCAAATCACTCCGCTTGCTCTGAATCCTTGTGAAAGTTTCTGACCTTCCCTCTCCACCCCCAAACCAGAGGTGATATCACCCTTATGACACCTCTCATATTACTTTCTTCACCTCTCTTGTGGCCCACACTGAGTGGCAAAATTGCACAATAGTGAGGAAGCAAATAGCTCTGGCTGTCATCCTAACTGGTCAACATTGTCAGGGTGGGGACTACAGCACATCACGTGCAGTCAGTCCTGGCCAGCCAGAGCACAGGCTTCATGTGGCCAGATCTCTGTTAGTTTTTCAAGAGAAATTACAAATGCAGATTTGCACATGAAACCACTCACTTCAAAATATTGGCAATAAATTCAATAATAATAACGATTTAAAGCTCACTGTGGGAACCAAATAAAATACTTTGAAAGTCCTATTTGACCCTAGGGCTACCAGCTTCCTATGACTTCATGAGCATCAGAGTGTGGGTTTGAATCCCAGCTCTGTTCCTTACTTCAACCTTGACCTTGGCCAGGTGCAGTCTCCACTCTGTGCTTCAAGTCCCTCACCTGTGAAATGAATATGGTAATAGCTAACATTCATTGAGAACTTCCTGGGTATCAGGTGCCATTCTTTCTATGCATTAATCTTTCTAACTTCACAGTAATCCAATGAAGTGAGGACTCTTATTAGCCCAGAGTCTGAGAACTGTGGTTAGTCCAGTCAGCCTGGCTCTAGAGGTGTCCCTGTTAACTGCTAGTCTGGCCAACTTTGTTGCAAGGATCCAGTAAGAGTCCTTACGAGACCCTTGTTACATTGCCTGTGCAGCGTAAGCCTGCAGAGTTGACACACAGGGGCATTCTGCATGCATGGTCATTATGCATGCTCCTCTCCACTTGCCATCATGAACATGACAACTCCTTGAGGGTTGGGATATTCTACCTCTTTGATGCTCCCACCTCTTTGGAGCCTTCCAGGTTGGCTCAGTAATTTGAAGGGAAGTGAGGAAGATATTTGGCAGAGGGGTGCAGAGAGCCTTGCCATCCCCCCTACTCCTGTACACCTGCCCAGTCTGCAAATGCTAGCTTTGTAAGGGACACCAGAAGAACAGAAGTCACTGTCCCTGCCCAGGGGTCCATCAGGAGCCCAGTCCAAGGCAGGAAACTATTAGCAGAGAGCTGAGAAAAGCATGTCATTGTACACATGAGCGTGAGGTGCGGGAAGATGCAACTGGTTTATAGGGTCCTGTGTTTGGGGTTAATTTCTTTAAGAGTGCTCCAAAGACATCAGACATTGTGATTACCAGGATGGGCTTTCTTGTCTCCTTTTTATTACCCAGTTGTACGGTGGCCAGTGGAAGGCCATTAACTGCCTGTCTTTGATCCAGGAAGAGTTCTGCCAGCTCCCCCTATGTGACCCCTTTCCCCTCTTGCTGCCCTCCTCGTCAGCCCACAGCCGCTTTCCAGGGCTTGGTGTCTACGAGCTCCTGGTGACTCCTCTTGTCTGTCTCCTTGTACAGAAATGGAAGCTCCACTCAAGGAGGCGCCGGGAGGCCCCAAAGACATCTCCAGGATGTAACTGCCCGCCAGGTAAGCAGCCCTGCAAACAGGTGACAGTGGGTGTTCCCAGGACTGAGACCAGAGGTTCTTCCTGGTGGCCAAGCTCTAGCCTCACCTCACTCAGGCCATCACTTTTCATTTGAAAGACAGGAGTGACAGTATCTGTGGCTGCCTTCCATCTACTCACTGATTGGCCTGCCTGCCCGGCATCCATCTGTCCACCCACCATTCATTTGTTCATAGAGTCTTTTATGGGCCTGACACTCTTTGAACTAGGTTGTGGGGAAGTCAGATAAGATGATGGGCATGGCTCTTTCGAAAGTTATGAAGTGCTATGCAGCGTCAAAGGGACCATCAGCCCCCCAAGGGGCGGCACCTTGCTTGCTGTATTCATCATTGTGTCCCCAGCTTCCCAGGTATGCAAAAATGTTTGTTACCTGAATGAATAACCCCATAATTGTAAGACCTTATTTTCTATAGCTAGCTGGATTAGGGCAATGCATGTTCACTATATGGCTTCTAGGCTACATGCAACACACACGTGCTTACATGCAAGGAATGAAGGCACAAGCCAAAGGTTGCAAGACAAGGCTGTGTAATACAGTGAACTGGTCTAATCTAGAACAAAAACCTGCTTTTGCCACTTACTAGCTCTGTGTGGGCAGACCCCTGACCTGGCTATTCTAGCACTTTCCTCTGTATCCTTGGGCCTGCTCCTCAACTATGTCTATTCATCTGTGTAATAGCTATGTACTAAGGACCTGCTAGGTACCATGCAGTGTGTTGGATTCAAGTGCATTGTCCACCGTGAATGCAAATGATAAGTTACAGCTTATGAGAACTTTTCTAGGTGCCTGTTACTTTTCTAGGTGCCTGTTATTGTTAAGCCATGAGAATAACAGATGAGGAAGTTTCACTATTTCCTTGAGGAAGTAGAATGGGCTGTACCTCTTTGGGGCTGGGGAAGGAAGGCCTAAAGAAGGGCTGGGGAAGACAAGGTATCACATTTAAGTAATGGCAGAGAGTTCTGGTCTGCTACCGGCCTCTGCCAGCTCAGCGTGTGGCCTCCTCGATATCCATGGTGGCAGGTGGCATTTGCAGGGTGCTCACTAGGCTCTCTGGCAGGCCTTCCTCTGGCCCCAGAAGCCAAGGGGCTCAAGTAACCCTCATCAAGGTCCCCAAGCCAGGGAAGAGAGGCCGACAGATGTTAAGCATATGGGAAACGAGGGACCGCATTTGCTGGAGAGTGAATGGGCTGTGGTGGGAGTCACAGTTACAGGATGCTGCCCTGGGAGACAAGGAGACTGTGAAACGATTCAGCTGGACCCGGTGAGAAGAGGGTCGTCTGGGTTAATTAAAAGGGTGTCCAGAAGCCCTGGGAAGCTCCCTCCCTCCCTCTGGGCCCTGAAGATTGGGCCCGGGGGTCTGGGAAAGCTTTCGGGAGAGGAATGCCAAGATTAATGAGATGGGGTGGAGGTGAGGGTTGGGTGATGGGGCCTGGGCAGAGAGACCGTTTGCATCAGGGCTGTGGGGCAGCCCGTGTTTCCAAGGATCGTGTCTGTTGCCCTTATAACTCTTGGACAATGACAACCGATTTTTGCTCAGCATATAGAATGCTGGTTAAGGGCAGGATATTTGGAGCCACAGAAGATGTAGGTTTGAATTCCATTTCCAACATGGACCAGGCTTATAACCTTCAGAGAGTTATTTAACCTCTTTGTGCCTCAGTTGCCTTGTCTGAAAACAGGGACAAGAGACACTGGCAAGGTAGAGATTCCTCGAGATAATCCTGGAAACTACTTAGCATCTTCTCTGATTCCTAGTAAGCACGATTATTGTTATTTTCTCAACTGCCTCTCGCACTTCAAAGATGCAGAGAAATCCTTATCAAATGCCATGTCCTAGTGTTGGGGGCACATTTGTGACCAGGCAGAGGCTTGCCTTTCTCCCTTCGTTGCCTCACTGGGGAAAGCACATCAGTTATCTGGTGACCTTCAAGTGTCCTGTCCATCATCAGAGTGGGTGGCTCTCAATAGGTTTCAAAATTGTGCTTCAGAAAGTCGGGCTCAGGTAGTCCTGGGAGGCTGGGAGCTGGGGAGGAACGTGGCAGGAGGGGCAAGGACTTGGAAGAGCACTTCTCTTCTCCCTGCCTTCTGGGAGTCTGTGCGGAACCCATAGGTCCTGGGCGGTGAGAAGACCATGAAGCAGCTCAGAGGGTCGGGGGAGGAGGAAACGCCATGGGGAGAAGAAAGGGCTTGACACTGGTCCTCAGCAGGGACTGAGTCGGCCAGGCGTGGAGGGAGAGTGAGCAGGGGCTCCTGGGAGAGATACCTCTGCATGTTGAGAATTTCTCAGAAGGCAGTTTGACCCAAAGCATACACCAGAGCCAGTGGGCAACACCCGAAGAATTTAAACAGAAGGCCCCAAACTCAGGCAAAATCGGACAGAACTAAGATGCTCTTCCAGCCTTTTGTAACTGAGGAAGGGAAGGACTGGAATGGCCACACGGAAGCATCTCACATCATGGAATCACAGCAAAATCTCCTAGGATGGGCTGGGTCCTGCTGGGTCCCCTGCCCTGCCTCTCTCTGACCTGAGGCTTCTCATGCCTTGGTATGGTAACTTTCTCAACACCAAACCCAACCTATTATAAATAATAGCAGTTACTGCCGCTGTGTCCCACTTGAGCACCTACTATGTGCCAGGCACAGGACTGAGCACTTCATGTGCATCGGTAACCCTCCTCAAAATACTAAAAGTAGGTAGAAGGGAGTTCAGTTCTGACACTCTGGCATGTTTGAACATCCTCAAATTTGCAAAGAGAACATCACTGTCGTTCTTGCCCTTACATCATGCATTTCTGATTATTTCCTGATGGTTGGAGTTTATAAACCACTTTAAGGCTCCTGATCCTCACAGAAGGACTCATACAATTGTCAAGTGCCACATACAAATTCAAAGCTTGATTCACTTGTGTTTTGCCAGCACCTAATACTGTACCCCATACATAGTAGATGCTCTGTGAATGCTCAATAAATGAGCATCAGTAGTCATTGCTGATGACTGGCTGCTTCCTGGTGTTCTCCCTCTGCCATCAGATTGGTTTCAGACACCTTATCCCCCACCCCACCCCACATCTTGCCTGATGCTGAATTCACTGCTATTGGGACAAAACAAACACACTCTTCCTGGCCACTGTGGTTGCTGAGATGGAAGCCTGGATCCTCAAACCGGTGCCTGCCCTCTGTGGCCAGCTAGGCCAAGCCGGAGTCCTGTGGTGGGTGTGTTCTTCCTTGTGGCAGCCTTGGGCCCCTGGGCGGCACCCAGAAGGCCTGGGACACATAATCATGGGCAGAAAACCTGCCTCTTTCCCTTTCTATCTGACCTTGCCAGCATCCTCCTGGGATCCTCCCAGTCCAAAAATAGCCATCTACTGGCTAAGATCTGGCTGTATCCTGCTTCTGGGCTGCATGCGCTGTTTGCCAAGGGAGTGATGGGCTTGCAGGCCTGAGAGGGATGCCAAAGGTCAACCCTCAGTTAGGAGGGTCATGGCTGCTAGAAGTTCAGAGGAATAGGTGTGGGCCATTTGCAAAGCATATGGCCTGGTGGGACAGAAGAAGGGTCTTGGGAACAGATATACCTACCGTGAGACTTCCTAGGCCACTTGAGAAAAATACAAAGACCAAGGAAACTTTCCCATTCTCTGTCCCTTTTCCTATTAACAAAGGAGGAGCAGGACATTATAGGTCTAGCCAGCAAGGAAGCAGCTACTTCAGGCCCGCCGCGCTGGGGCTGGGTGGGGCTGGCCTCTGTCAAGTCCAGGGTGGGGCAGGCAGTGTGAAGGATGACACGTTTTTGCACCCAGAGGGAAGAATGGCTGGCTCAGCTGCTAAAGGAAATCACTTCGCTGTCTGAGCCTCATCTCCAAGGGAAAGGGTAGGCCAGAGTCATACCCTGAATGCCAGGCCAAAGGGCTTGGACTGCAGCAGTGGTGGCATGGGGGTGATGTGGTCAGGCTTGTGCACTAGCGCCACGACCAGCACTGCAGAGAGGATGGATGAAAGCAGAGAAGTCGCCTTCAGCCAGCCTAATGGGAGAGGCCACAGCTGCCTTCCGGGTCAGTGTGCTGCTGAGGGGTGCATGAAGTGCCCAGGAGCCAAAGGAGCTGGGGGCCCTGGGAAAACTTCACCGAGGAGTGGCCTTGGAGGTTGTTCATAAGGATCAAATAAGCAAGTGGGAAGGTGTATCCTTAGGGCATCATAGACTCCCTATGGCGTCCGCATAGACATCATAACAAGAGACCCCCAAATACAAGGACTTAGACAAGGCGGAGGTGGAGGTCTTCCTTCCCTAGCAGGCCAGGGCTGAGAGCTGGCTCTGCTGTGTTGATCTTGTGGCATCCTCCTCTGGCAGGTGCTTCGGTTCTCGCCACCCCATGACCAGCACGAAAGGGGAAGGGGACAAGTGGAGTATGTGCTCAAACCCTCAAGAGCCAAACTTGAAAAAAGAGACACCGATCACTTCTGCTCCCATCCCATTGGCCAGAACTTAGTCGTGTGGTTACCCCCAGGTTCAAGGGAGGCCAGGCAATATTTTTTGTGGGTGGCAGTATGCCCAGATAGAACTTTATTACAATGTTGGGTGGGAGAACAGACATCAAAGAACAACTAGCATACTGCGCAGAGGACATTCCAGGCTGGCTGAGGGACTGTCATGGACAAATACTCTGAGGAGCGAGATAAAGGCAGTAAGTTTGGGAATGACATGCAGTTGAAGAAATCTGGAGCACAGAGCAGTAACGAGAAATGAGGGTGGGAGGAGATGTCAAGACTGCAAAGGGCCAGGCTGAGGCTGCCCGTCTCTGTCTGTCCAGTAGGAGGCAAATGATTTCATCCAGAGGGTGATTGATTGGTAATGGCTGACTGATTGACTGGGGAACTGTGCTGAGTCAACTTCTGAGGCTGTATCCAGGTTCAGCAGAAAATGTGGTAATCGCTTATTGATGTCTGCTCTGCATGCAGGAGTGGTGGAGAGCATTGCCTCTGCCCTGGCTGTGCTATTTTCACAGGACATGATGTGGGTGATGTGGCATCAGAGAAGGTTTGGGAAGCAGGGATGTCACCTGATCCAATTTGTATTCTAGAACAATAACTAGCAATGATGTGGAGGCTGGCCTGGAGGGGAGAGCAGCCCCTTCCAGCAACGAAAGTCTGCAATCCTATGCATAGGGCTTTATTTTCTTATGAGCTGCTATTTACATTCA